>NC_051325.1:23878649-25128649 GCF_015220235.1 Choloepus didactylus | reverse complement strand
CCATTGCCTCGGCCCACGCTCCCTCAAACCCAGCCCCCTCAGGATTGACCCTGCTGCAGCTTGGGAGCCGGTGTGGACTGTGCAACTCAGCAGGAGTTCTCTCTCCTTTTCACCAGGCGCCGCTGCGCGAGTGCATCAGGGAGCCAGACCCAGATGCCAAGTGCCCAGGTCTTTCCCATGCGGAGGACGCCGCGAGCTCAGAGCGCAGGCAGCTAGGCGCCGGCGGCAGCGCGAGTCTCCCTTGGTGCGGGCAAAGCGGTGGAGTCTGGGGTCTGCAGCGGACGCGTGCTGAGAAGCATCTCGCCCCAGGATCCCAAGCCCTGTGGCCCGCCCACCTCCACGACCCGAAGGTAATGCCACCCGCCACAGTCCAGGCGTCCTGACTAGCGCACATCTCTCGCACACTGAGATACTAAATTTTAATAATGAAGCTCCCAACGTTTTTTTTTCTCAAGAATTGTTCAGATCGCTTTCCAACTAAGGTCACTCTTGGAAGTGGGATATATAATCCTAGAGGGTTCTCTCTGGAAAGGAGTGTCGAGGATGGGCGAAGTAAAGCACTCCTACTGGAGCAATAAAAGCATAACTAGCATGGAGCTGCTTAAGACCCCTTTTCCAATCGTCCCTCAAAAAACACTGACGGTCTTGGTTAACTAGAGCACCATGCAATGTTGTCACAAAGATGGTCAATAAAAACGTCCCAAACTTACAGCATCGGGGTACTCTGAGGGATTCCAAGATTCCAGCTATGGTGCCAGTGACTTCCAATCCAGCATAAATGACTCCCAGCCCCACTCTCACTCCCATTAACATAAATTTTCCTTAGTTCCTAACACATCTTCATGTTAATAGGCAGATAACTTCAAATAGACAATTAAAGGAGTAGTTAACTGAGGGGATAAGGGACCCCTGAGATGTTATAAAGGAGATTTTAAGGGATTGCATTGTTTCAGAATTCATGTTGCAAAATATTTTGAAAGAGCCACAGTTTTTCTAGTCTTTAGGCCCATTGTGGTAGTTGTTATTTCTCGGAGAAAAAACTTGTTAAAGTATATAAATAAATAAATAAATATATATATATATATATTTTTTTCTCAAAATGATTGTCTTAGTTCTATCTTAAAGAATAGCCTCCCCCAAACCCCAGTTTAAAAGGCTTTCCTCACTGCTAAGGAAGTAGATTGTACCCTCTGCCTCAAATCTTGTACACTGAAGGTTAGTGACAGCTGAATCCCAAGGTAGCTAATTTAAAATGCACCAGAATGGTTAACACTAGTTCAAAAGAAGAAAATAATTTCTTCATTACTGAACTTTTCAGGAATGATTACCTGGCCTCACACCATCCACTTATTCAGGGATGCTAGGAGGACCTTGTCCCCCACATTCCCCCGTGTGGGAAGGCATTTCTTCTAAATGAAAGGACCTAACTTAAGGATGTGGCATGAATGTACTCAGCCAAGGAAAGGACCATTATTTCCCCCACTGATTACCCTTGTTGGACAAATAGCACTTGTTTCATTAGGGTAGATTTAGGAGAGACCAATGAAAGAAGATGAGGGAAATGACACCCTTGGTGGGAGGCCCAGGCTTAATTTCCTGATTGTTTCCAAATATTTTAGGGTTTTGCAATCAGTTTTCTGATCCTTTCCAAATATTCTGGGATTTGGCAATTTATGCACAAAATATTCTTTGTTACAATTATTTTTCAAGGTTCTGTCTCAAAAGGATTTCTTTTCTAGAAAGGATTTCAAAGGGATTCAGAGGCAGTGATAAAATTAAATTAAATAGTTACACAGTGATAAGCTGGATACAACAAAAGATTTTGGCGATTAGCAATTTCTGGATTAACAGCTGTGTGCATTTTATCCAGTTTAAATTATCCCTGCATCACAGTTCATCCATTATCTGTTTGTATGTGTGTGGGAGTTACCTGGTGTTTGTGTGAGGGGGTCTATAGGGGGATGGCGCCAGTGGGGTGGGGACAGTAGTGCAAGAGTACATTTTTATATTTCATTGTAGAGTGAAATATCATTAAACCAAATTTCAGCTGCCACACAGCCCAGCCTTTTCCCTTTAAAGCTCATAAATATTTTTCTAATTGGTATTGTTTTCTGGCCTTCATAGTTTTGTTTCTTGATTCTTCAAATACAAGTCAATTATGTGTGCAACCAAGTATACAGAGATACACTTAAAAACTTGCAAAGTTTACTTTTAGTTAGGACAACTTTTGCATCTGCCATTCTGAGTGTGTGTTATATTTCAAATAAATAAAGAACAAATAGGGCTATTTGTTCTTTATTTAACAATAAAGAATTGTTTTTGTTTGTTTTTGGTCTAATTTCTTCTTTATTGCAAATTGACAAGCATGGAAAGCTGAAGAGTTATATCTTTGTATTGACTCCCCTATTCAACCCTATTCGAGTTATTTCTCCCATCTGCATTGTCTTTCTTTGACTTTTACCCCAGGTCAATTCATCTACATCTTTCAAAACCCACCTTCTCCAGGAGACCGTGCAGCACCTTGGGATGGCTATGTAACTCTGTTTCCCCAAATATCTGTGCACATACTGTGCCTGGTAAACTCACATCCTCATGTATGTACTTTTTTCCCCCCAACCAAATTGAAAGCTGTATACAAGCAGGGCCTTTCCTCCCCACTTTTATAAAGCCCAACCACCGAATATCACAAGAGTCATACAGGCTAAATCAATACACAGATTGAAGGGAATCCTTTGAAGGACATAGAGAAGATGCCAAGGCCAGTCTGCTTGGATCACATTTACTCCTAACATTTTGGATTGACCACTGGTGGCAATGAAGAAAATTTACACAGTCACTGTCCACACAAGTGTGCATGTTTGTTTCAGTTCCTCATCCCTTCTCCCCAACTCAAGAAAAGAAAGAAAAGAAGCAAATTCTGGACAACTTTAGTATCTTAAAATGTGACTTAATGAGAAGATTTGCTCCTCTATCACTTCTTTAGTTATTTTAAGGGACTGAAAAATTTTTTCATGATGATTCGAAAGTTGTTTAATGTAGGTGAAAGTTGTAGGTCTAGTGATTCAACTCCTATTGCAACATAAGTCACTGGGGGATAAGAAAGATGAATAAATTGATGAGTATTCATAAGCTTTGGTCAAAATTAAACACATATAAAAAAGGGAATTAAGTTAATTATGCTTTAAAGATGATCCTCCTAGGTACAAAGGGTTAAAATTGCTTGCAAGAGAAAGCGTACACAGTCTTTCACAGGTATCTCTTCCTATTTGTGTACTGATATTTGGCTTATCTTTGCATCAAGCATAGTGCAAGTAATAGGTATTTAGTTAATATTTGTGGAATAAATCATTGCATTGAGCTTTGAATGCTTTTATATTTATTGACTCATTGGTCCTATTCAGCCATCCTGTGAGCTATTAATCCTATTTTTGAGATGCGGGAAAATAAAATCTGCACAAGGTCACAAAGCTAATAGTGAACCCTGAAATCTACCCATTTCCTTTGTAAGTACTGGGTAGAAAGAGAAGGGAAGAGAAAGAGAGAGTGAGGAGAGGGGGGTGGGGAGAGAGAATAAATGCTTTATTACATGTGGCTCATTGTTTTCTGTTTTTAGAGTACTAGCAGAAAAATAAGCATCTAATAATCACTGAGGACAAAATGTATGGCATATAATTTCCAACTTCTGCTCTCAAACGGTAATAATTGACTTTCTATCAACCACAATTTTGCCTCAATTATTCCATATATAATCTATTCATGTAAATTTCTTGAGAAATGTTTGGACATAAAGAAATATAGAGACAAAAGTAAAGACGTAAAAATATGGTCAGTTTAAACATTACTTCATAATTTGAATTGCTATGGTCTAAATATTGACAAAGGAATAGGTTTGAAAACAAAGCATGTAGCAAATATGTCCAAATACAATTACACTTACATCAGCATTTTATATTTCAAGAATGTAAATTTAAGAAGAGATTTTAGATTTCAGCTGATTTGGTCATTGATTAAAGATTTCTTTGTGTGTGCGGAAGACAAAATCTGATATAAGTTGCAGTCAAAGTATTATATAAGGAAAAATGAACATGATCTCTATGAAGTTAAAGCATGTGATTTTTTTTTTTTTTCTATTTTGATTCTAACTAATCATGTGACACTTGAGAAGGTCATTTAATTTCTCTGGGCTTCAGTTTTGGGGAGTGTACAAACTCAGTAGGATATCTCTTCCCTTGTCAATTTTCAAAGCTTGTGTGGGAAGGATCAATTTAGACAACACAATTTAGATAATACTTTGCAATTTGCCCCTTAATTTGAAATTGCTTGTTCTATGACATGATACTACTGCTACATTTATTCACATAATTAAATATCCCTTAAGAAATGAAATATTTCAGCATCACAATTGATGAGGACAGCATGTCATTTGATGAAAGAGCTGTATTCTGTTTAATTGAATAAAAATTTTAAGCAGGCTTCCTAAAGTGTAAATATAGAAATCAGCCCAGTAGTATTTGTTTTTCTGTTCCACTGGAGGCTTGAGAGGATATCAGTGTGGTTTTTACATAACTATGGGATGTTACCCAGGTCATAATTTAAACATTTAGCAGAGTGATCACAATATAATAAGTGAGAGCAGGCAAGCCCAGAATTCAGAGAACTCATGCAGAGAGCAGAACCTTCCAGAAAAGACACCCAGATGGATGTACTGATGGCCTTTTCTGAGGAGCCTTCAATTTAACTTTAAAGCCAGGAGCTCACTGAGAGCAAGAGAGAGAAGGGGATGTCTCTAAATGCAGGAAACTGTTGCCATAGCATTTTCCTTCTCTGTTCCTGCCTACTCCTCCTTCCTCCAAAGCAGCAACAATTTGTGCCCTATCAGACGCCTTTTCAGAAGACAAGACCCAAGTGATGAGAGATCTATACCACATAATGACCGTGTACCTGTTAGGGACATCGAATAACTCTGAGGATACTAAGTTTCTCAGGACAGACGCATCTTTGCAGATTGAATTGCAGAACAGCCAACAGATCCAGGGAGAATTGTAGCCCCCACAAATCTCATTGGTCCCTGGCACAAGCCAAACCACCACCACTCCTGTAACACAAACGGTGTCCCTTCGGCAAGCACCACCCGGGACAGGTTCCCTCACCGCGGGGTCCGTCCCTCTGCAGTGAGCTGACTCCGGCGCAGCCTGCATCAGTCGGTGCAGCACCCGACACCAAGTCCTCGCCAGCGCGCACCGCACACGCGCTCCCTCTCTCCTCCCTCTCCGTCCCCCGCCCCTAGCTCACCCCGGCCGGCTCCAGCGGCGACTTTGAGGGATTCCCTCTCGGAGGGCCACTGCAGCAGCACATCTGGCCTCCTTCGCTGCACTGCAAGTATGGATCTCCGAAGAAGAGCCGTTCCCAGCGTGGAGACACTTCGAGTTCTCCTGGTGCTGTTCCGTGAGTGGCGTTTCGGTGACCGGGAGGGCGGGGTCCACCTTTTGCAGAGACTAGAACCCACGTATTAGAGCCGGCGCCTTAGGATCAGAATGTGGCCTTTGTGTTTTGCCCGGGCGTTGTTGTTGGTGAATTCCCCCCACCCCCCGCCGGTGCCAGGGAATTCTCCGGAGAGCCACACAACAGTATGACTTATCCCAGAGCGAGCGGCGGGCCTGCTTGGTGGGGTCGGAGAGTTAACAAGAAAGATTTGTTTTAAATGTCCAAGATGTAGAAAGAGACCAGCCGGATTACAAATAAAGGAGGCCTTTCTAATTTTAAAAAATTTAATTATTATAAATTGGCAGCAAGGGAGTCGAGTTTATGGGTGCTGGGTTGGAGAAATGGCTCGCAAAGCGCACGGCCGTCGGCGGGGAACTTTGCAACCCCAATGCCAGCAGAGCGCCGCACCCTCCCTCCACCCTTTCTCTGGGTCGCTTGGGACAGCGAGTTTGTTTGTTTGTTCCGCAGATACAGCGGCTCAAATCATGGCAGAACAAGAAGTGGAAAATCTCTCAGGCCTTTCCACTAACCCTGAAAAAGATATATTTGTGGTGCGGGAAAATGGGACGACGTGTCTCATGGCGGAGTTTGCAGCCAAATTTATTGTACCTTATGATGTGTGGGCCAGCAATTATGTAGATGTAAGGAAGCTCCCCCGCCCTCCCCCAGCTTGTTCCTAGGGCTCCAGGAGCGAATGGTACCCTCCAATAAGGCGCTGCGAAGACCTGGTCGCCCGCCCTTCTCCCCGCACCCCCAACAGGGTGCTCCGGAATGCTGCATGGGGGTTCCGGCTTGTCATGCCCCCTGCTCGCTCCGCCTGCGTTGAAAGTACCCCCCCCCCTTCTCTGCACTTCCCTAACGCCCCCGTCTGCACGTACAGCATCTAACCGCATGTTCCCGGACCCGGGAGCGCGCGGGCGCGCGGAGAAGCGCCCGGAGTTTGGACGCGCCGCCCCTTCCAGCCCCGGGAGGGCCGGGCGCGCTGAGAGGGTACGGGGCGTCTGTGTTCCCAGCTGATCACAGAACAGGCTGATATCGCATTGACCCGGGGGGCTGAGGTGAAGGGCCGCTGTGGCCACAACGAGTCGGAGCTGCAAGTGTTCTGGGTGGAACGAGCCTATGCACTCAAAATGCTCTTTGTGAAGGTAACTCCGGGCCGGGTGGACGGAGGTGGGAGGGGGGGGCGCGGGGGGCGGGGCGCAGACTCAGCACGGCTAGGGCAGGGGTGACCCCGGGGTTTCCAGACCCAGAAGTAGCCAGAGGTTGATGCGCGCCTCCCCTGCTCGGCAGGAAAGCCACAACGAGTCCAAGGGGCCCGAGGCGACGTGGAGGCTAAGCAAAGTGCAGTTCGTCTACGACTCCTCGGAGAAGACCCATTTTAAAGACGCAGTCAGCCGTGAGTAAGGCCAGCAGGGCTGGGGAGGCTGTCTGGGTAAGCGCGCACACAGCAGGGAGTGCAAGACATGGAGACCTGAATTTGCCTTTCCGGCTTTGCGCCCCCAAACCAAGTTCAAGAAGGAAGAGGGGAGAGCGCCTGCGAGTCCTCTGGGTCTCAGGCCGTTTAGATGCGGAGGGAACCTCAAAGGGCTCGAGGACCAGCCCTGGATAAGACGTCCTTTGTGGGTCCGGCATCCCCCTGGCTGCTTCAGGATGGCCTCGTAAGACCTGGCCTTTAAAGGAGCCCGGAGAAGGCAAAGTTGTATTTCTGTTTTCTTGGACGTCCGGGTTTGTCTTTTCATACGCTGGAATTGCAAAGGGGCAGTGCAACTTTATCTTCGCCGGAATTTGATGGCCTGCAGTCTCCTTTAGAGCAGGCAGCCTGACTCCTCAGTCATGTACTGCAGTCACCCCAGAGTGAATTCTGCACCACGTCTTAATTTGTTAACCTTTCCTGCCCATCACTCCAACAACTCATCCAGTTTTCCGAAAATTGTGACAGGAGGAAAATCCAATCCTCCCACAAAACAATATTCTTATTTTGAGGCCCCAAAGACATTAAATTTTTTTTTAATGAATTTTCTATTCCATCCATAATTAGGTCTTCCATCACCCAGGCACCTGGGCTGGGAAACGATTTTTATTAAACACTTTTAGAAGATTCATATGCCATCTCTCCCTTGTTCATCTCTTTTCCTCAAGATAGTAAAGAGAGCATTTTCTCCTCTTCATCAAAATTCAAGTTACAGCATTTCCCCAGTTAAGTTAGAAAAAGAGAGAAAGAAACCAAACTTGAGCCAGAAAAGAAAAAGGGGAACAGGCCCTCACGGGTTATTTATGTGCCCAGAGCATCCGCCAGCAGCTGTGATTTGTGGAGGAAAATAGTTTGCCCTTTGCGGGGCCAGTGTGAAATGCAGAAAAGGAGGTCACTGTTTCTTCTAAGTCTTTGGACTCTCCATCCTTTGGTTTTGTGTAGCATAAAGGGTTGGGTTTCTAGGTACCACTCTCCTCCAAAAAGAGATTCCGAATTACAAGAGCCCCTGCTCAGGAGAGAATGGGTGTGTTTTCCCTCCATCACCACTTGATGTCATCTGCAGAGAGGACGGGGCAAGGGTGAGGATGAGGGTTGGGGAGTGGGGGGAGGTTCTGGAACCGAGGGGCACAGGGGCCTAGGGAAGAGGGAGCGCTCTGCCGGCGAACGGGCCTAACCGCTGCTTTGGCCTTCGCCGCAGCGGGGAAGCACACGGCCAACTCGCACCGCCTCTCCGCCTTGGTCACCCCAGCTGGGAAGTCGTACGAGTGTCAGGCTCAGCAGACCATCTCACTGGCTTCCAGCGACCCGCAGAAGACGGTCACAATGATCCTGTCTGCCGTCCACATCCAGCCCTTTGACATCGTCTCGGATTTCGTCTATAGTGAAGGTAAATAATCCTTGGGGGTGGGGCTGGGTGACCGCCGGGGTGGATGGGGAAGGGGACCTGCCAGGGACCCCCGGGTTTCACGACTTGGATTGTCTCTGCGGAAGGCTGACACTGCCTTCCTCTGTAATATTTTTCAAAGACCGAAGTCAGAAAATGGAATTGTTTTGACGGTCTTCTGTGCCTCTTCCCTCCTCCCTCTCTTCCTTTTTCTTTCCTTCTTCTCTTCTCTCCCTCCTTCCTTTCTTCTCTCTTTCCTCCTTCCCTCCATCTTTCCCTTACTTCCTCTCTTTCCTCAATTCCTCTACTTGCCGAAAGGTAAACCTGGATAGGGAGAGAGGTCAGAAAGTCACTTGGTAGTGGTGGTGGTGGGGGGTGGGTGGGGCGCGATGATAATTTTGAAACAAGTTTCCCAAGGAGAAAGCAGCTGGAACCCCCACAGAAATCCCTTTGTCTCCGTTATGTATTTCCTGTGCTCCTTTCTCTCTCTCCCTTACCCCCCCACCTCTCTGTCTGTCTGTATCTCTCTCTCTCTCTCTCTCTCTCTCTCTCACACACACACACACACACACACACACACACACACACGCACGCACGCACGCACGCAACTAGCAGGAGCCAGCTCTCACATCTGGAGAAAAGCCTTTGCTTCTCTGGGCCTCAGTTTCTCTAGGTTCTCTTAGGCACTTTTAGCTGTAGGATCTACCACTGTGAGTCTAAGCTCTGTGTGCCCAGACTGCAGGTGGGAGGTGAGCAAGTGGCAGCGAGAGACTCACGGAGATGGCGTTTCCATCTAGCACTCATCTTTGTGAACACCCAGGGGCGGAGGGAGGGAGGGGCAGCTGGTAAGTGGGTCTTTCATCCCCAGCAGCTTCTGCTCCAGGATGTGGAGGGCTGATTTTTCTCCATCTGTGCTCGCCCCATTAAGGGGATCAGGTGGGCTACAGCTGGGGCAGATTCAGCTCCTCCACACTCTCTTGGTTCTCTGCATCCACATTTTTGCCATTTGTGCAAGAGTAGCAACTCTGTGTGTGGGCAAGAGTTGGGGAAGTGGGTTCTTCAATTTGTTTGTCTCCTGTCTGGAGGAGGTTGTTTAAGACAGTTGCATACACTGTTTATTTATCCCTTGTGGTTATGAAATGGGGTGAGACTCTGTTTTATGGGGGCTGCCTTGGGCTGGGGACCTCCAGATGAAGACAACTATTAGACTGAGCTGGAAATTCGATAAGCCCCACCGGTGTCAAACAGGCTTGTTTTTTGAGGAATTTAGCTTTTATAAGATGTTCCTGCCACTCAAATTATATTGAATACAATGCCCCATCCCCACTGATAATTCAGAAGGCATTTCAGAATTCCTCAGTTACTGTGTTCTTGAGAAAAGAACCTGGTTCTTTCTCATCCTTGTAGCTTTAGCAGCTTATAGAGTAAATGGCACATTGCAGATGCCCCATTAATTTGACTAAATTGACATTCTGAAGCTGCCGATTCAACTAATAGAGGCTTCCAAATACTCAAAGGCCAAAAAATTAGAATTTAATATATTTAGTAAATCAGGGCCACATTTACCTGTTCTCCTGGAAGGATATGCCATTCCATTTTAATGAATTTTCTGAAAAATTGAAACTAAACTCAAAAGTCAAGACCTTAAAATAAAATAAAAAAATCTGCTTGGCAAGGGAAGTATTTGTAACATGTAACAATATCTTTCTTAAATTGAAAATATGAAATGTAATGTAGGGTAGTTTGACTTGATAATGTTTATTGATGACCAGGAATTCATTATAAAAATATTGGACTGGATGGTATCAGTCTCCAGGGTCGCAACCATAAATGATTCTGAGTTTTTGTGGGTGCTTTTAATAGTCTTTAATGAATTTTTGTGTTTTTTTTTTTTTTTTTTGGTGGTTGGCTGTAATTAGGTACTTTTACTTCTCAGCCCTGCTGGTGCTACAATTGCCACTTTTACTAGCTCTTTACCACAAAAAAAACCCTAACCCCTTTGGGTCATTTCAAGGTTCTTGCATATATCCATTCGTCTTTGGAATGAGAAATCATTTCTCACAGATAGTTAGATTCTGTGCAAAGTAAAAGTAAATGAATACTGAATAAGGGCTAGAGTTACTTACCTAAAAGTCAGGGACATTCAGTGCATGGACTTAGTGACATCTTTTGTTTGCAAAGCAGATGTTATTTACGTCAAGGTCCTAGATGAGAAAGGTTGCTGGGTACTTAGAGGGTTTAAAAGCATATATAACTTTCTAAATGCAGACATGTTAAGCACGGGCACATTGCACTTGTCTCACCCAGGCTTTTTTGAGTAATTATCAGGACATTCCCTCCTTATGGTGCCTGGGGCCCCGGCTTTGACACTCCTGCGGGGTAGGCAGGCCTCATGGGGAATCACTCTCTGGATCGATGTGCCTTTGTGTGGCTGGGGTTCTTTGTTCCTGGCTCCTCCTTTTTCATTCTCTCAGCACCTGCCCCCCACTGTGTTTTGTAAGAGATGATTTTTATGTGGTTTGGAGGAATCTGGAAGATTCCTTTTGGGCTGCCTTTTCAGGACCCAGCATGGGGTCCTTATTCTCCAAGGAGAAGCCTGAGGCTCTCAGCCTGCCTGGGCATGAGTGGACTGTGCCTGTGTATATGTTTGTGTATGTGTATGTGTGTTGGGGAGGGGGGCAGGTCATATGCCTGCATATCCGCTGCAGGGGTGTGTATGTGTTTGGTCATTTGTGTGGGTGTGTTTGGACAGGGCCCGAGGTCCAGCAGGAGCCGCAAGCAGAAGGATTTCCTGTGAGGAGCCCATTCCCTGTGTAAGGGTGTCTGTCATACCTGGTTGTCTGCAGTTTCACACCTGCCTGTTTAATGGGCTCTATGAGTAAAGCAGGAAGGGTCAGTAAAATGGACCAGGGCCTGGGGAGCAGCCTAGATGGAGGTTGATGTCTTTATCACACAAGTCCCTTTGGAGCACTGAGCTTGCCTGTGACCCTGAGCCTCAGACAAAAGTTTCCTAGCCCAGCACATGTCCAACTGCAGGGTGCACACGAGTCGATTTGGTATCATGTAAACATCCAGAGTCTGGTTCAGCGGATCTGGGGATGGGGCCCAAGATGCTGCATTTCTAGCTTCCAGGTGAAGCTGCTAGTCCATGGAATATACTTTGTGTAGCAACTACCATCCTGCAGTTCAAAGCACCCCATACATCTCATTGGGTTTGATTAACTGGTCTTTTCACAATTAATTTACAGCCTGCTACATTGAGGGCCCTGGAAGATTTCTGGCTGGGATAGGGTGGGGAGGTGGGGAGGGGAACAGGTTACTGGGAGAGAACAAACCCACCTGAGTGTTTTAGTGGCTTGAATTAAAGGAAACTTTTACAGATAATGACAGAAGAAACATAAAATATGAAGGCTGCCTCTGTTCCCCTTTATTTGAGATTCCAATTTAATAGGCATTAGAAATATACCACATACGGACTGGTTCCTTTCTAATTCTTAGGGAATAAACCCCAAATCTGTGAGGGAGGGACTGGAATTCCCAGTCACAATGGAGAAACCAGGGCTCAGAGAGGTGCAGTAACGTGGAGATGGCTGTGTGTTCATTGCTGCTAGGGCTGTTTTTTGCGTAGCAGATCCAGAGCTGGTTTCCTTTGCGAGACTCGGGTGCTCCTGCTGAGCGACCCCAAGAAACAGATGAATGCAATAGGGCATTGTTAGAATGTCTGCAGTCTCCCCTGAATTCATGAGCTTTTTCTTTCCAACAGCAGGACTGGGAGATGCCACCTGAGCTGTACACAGATCTGTGGGGTGAACAATTTGTGCCTCATCTTTCTCTGTCCACCACCTCCCCTAGAGAGCCCCGTGGCAAGCTGTCATGTCACACATACCCAAGGGTTGGCTAATCTAGGGCATGGTGTAAACTGTGATTTACTCAGCCTTCTGAGCCAGGAGGGTGCCACCCTGGATAGTTGTTCCTTGGGGCCTGGTGGGTAAGCACCCGAAGGGAGACAACTTGTCATTGACGCTGCCAAGACCCATGTTTGGGGCTCACTAAGGAGCCTCAGAGCAGGGCTCCTTAGCTAGTAAGAGGCTTCTTTGTTCCAGGTCTTAGGTCCTAGGGTCTTAGGTGTGTGTCCCCCAGAGGCAGACCCTATGCAGGTGTGTAAGTGAAAGTCATTTATTTAGGAGGTAAATCTAGAAAGCACTGGTAGGGGAGTGGAGACACGAGATGGAGAAGGAAAGGTAGCCAGTGCATGTGCCTTAATGAGCAGGTTGTCTCCGTGGGTACCTGGGGCTCACCCTGCTGGAGCCTTTAGGAGAGAGTGTGGAACACACCTCAGGGCTATCCCACCTGAGGGATGAGAAATCTGGGGCATTTACCCACCAACTGCCATCAATCTTCGATGGCTGCTCCAGGGGGGTCAACCTTCTGGGACTCCTGGCCTGCCTTGTGGAGTGGCAGAAGCTTGAAGTCAAAACCCAGTGGCACATGTGGGGATGATCCATGTCAAGGGGATAAGGATGGGACACTGTGTCTGCTACACCTGGGCCCTGGGGACATATTAGCTTTCCCCACCCTTGTGCAGCTGACAATCTAGAGGGAAGACACATCATGTGCAGGGTGGACATCCATCAATAATTGCTTTATAATAAAATAAATAAATAAATAAATAAATAAATAAATAAATAAATAAATAAAATAATAATAATATATTATTTAACCTCTAATGGCAAAGGTCTCCAAAGCCCACTCATCCCAATGGCTTCTCAATATGCAAAACACATTTTGCTGATATTATAGGAGTACAGAGCCAGTCCAGGGAAAATATGGAAAGAGGGTGAAACCATCCCTCTAGCCTGGCCTGTCGGACTCCAGAGGGAAGCACGGTCAGCAAGAGGCTTGTCCTCCCGTTGAAACAAGAATAGTCCGTGGCATTAGGAGAGCTGGGGAAAGCAGATAGCCTGCCACTGCCTGTCCCAGACCTGTTCATTTGGGGTTCAATGAAGAGCTCTTGTAGTTTGCCTCAGGGCATAAGTACAGCTTTACAATGTTATAGTCATCAAACAAAGCAAAACAAAATAACACACACATCTAGCAACCAGAACCTAAGATAAATCATGAATTCAGTGAGAGCATCCAGGTTTATGGTTGGCAACTAGCAGATGGCAATGGATTGTCCCTTTGTTGTCTGATTTGTCTTCATCTGGCTCTTTCCATGACTAGTGGTTGTTGCCTTTTCCAGCCATGAGCCACCCCCTGGGGGGCAGGGTCATGAGGGCCCCCAAGTCCTGTGGAGGGGGACAGGGAGTCGGGGGTCCTGGAGGGTCCCAAGACAGATGAGTCCTGAGCTAAGCCAAGGGCTACTCTTCCCCTTCTCCCAGCACACCTCCCTGGCCTTCCTTGTTTTTCAGACTGGTTTTGGAATCGGCTTATCACACAGTATTTTAACCCTAGGGTCCATAGGGTTTGCAGATAGATTTCAGGGAGTCCATAAATTTTGATGGGAAAAAAAATTTCATCTTTATTTTCACTGACTTCTAATTAATATTTTGCATTTCCTTCAATTATAAATGAGGGCAACAAACCTCAGTAGTATTAGCAGTACCTGTAACTTTGTCACAAATAGGAATCAGATATTTTCATATTGCATGAAAGTTTTTTAGATCTTGCAAAGTAACAGTTATGCTTATTTTTAGTTTGCAATCACAGGCAATATTCAGTGTACTAGTGAAGTTATATGTTTGCTATATCCCAAATTATTTTAGAGTATTTCAAAAGCTGTATTTCAATATAATCAGTTTTCTTTATAATCCTATATTCTGAAATGAGTATATAATAATAGTATCTACCTCTTAGGGTTATTATGGGGATTAAATGAGATAATCATTGTGTTTAGAGCTGAATGTTAATTTAGGAACCAGGAGTATTCAATCAACAGCTTTGCTGTGGATTTGTGTGCAGTTTTCCATTTATTATTAGAGAGGAATGAATCCTGGGGCTCACGGCTCATCCTCCTTTTTTCTGCTGCTGTCAGGTAAAGTAAGAGAAGGGACTGTGTCAACAGAGACCTTGGAAGAGCATGGCACATAGTAGGTGCTCAATATATGTTTACAGGGTAAAAGCAGGTGCTCAATAAATGTTTACTGGGTAAAAGTTTGGTCTTTATAAAGAGAACACTAAAAGCTGATTTTCTTCAGTTGTGGCTCATAAATTTGATGGAAAGGCCACCAGTTACCCACAAAGGCGCAAATGAGCCTGAGCAAATGTGTTCCGGTTTCTAGGAATGTGATTCTGGTCAGCCTTACAAACTATTTAACCACAAGAAAGTTTCCCAAGAATTGTTTTTCTGGTTCCATTTTTAAACGGAGACACAAGAGCTATTTAACGTGAATTTTGGTAGGGTGAAAATCAAATCAATCCCATGGTACTTGTCATATTTTCTTTCTGGTCTAGGTGCTGATTACGTGGGTGTGTTCATTTGTGAAAATTCATCAAGGTCTAGGCTTATTTTTTTATTGTTGAATAATTTGCATCCATTAAAATGCCCAGATCTTAAGTGTTCAGCTTGATGCATTTTTACCTCTAATTTTGCAACCATGTCACCATCTCCCAGACCAAGTACATCTCTATCACGCCTGAAAGTTCCCTTGCTGTTCTTTCCATAGATGTAACCACTATTCTGACTTCTATTGCCATAGATTGTTTTATCTGTTCTTAAACTTCATATAAAGGGAATCATACAATTTGTACTCCTTTGTGTCTGGCCATTTTCACTCAACCTAATGCTTTTGAGATTAATCCATATTGTTACGTGTAGCAATAGTTCGTTCCTTTTTGTTCTTGATGAATCTGTTGTACGAACAGACCACAATTTGTTTATCCACTCTACTTTGATGGACCTTTTTGTTCTTTCCAATTTGGGGCTATTTCAAATAAAGCTTTTACGAACATTTACGTGCAAGTCTTTTTGCGTCCATATGTTTTCATTTTTCTTAGGTAAACACCTAGGAAGGGAATGCTGGGTTATAAGGTGGGTGTATGTTTACCTGTATTAGAAACTACCAAACAGCTTCACAAAGTGGTTGTACCATTTTCGCCAATGGTATATAAGAGTTCCAGTTGCTTCATATCATTTCCAACACTTTGTATTTTGTCTTTTTTAAAAGCTGTATATTTGCATGCAACTCTCCATGTGTACACTATACTTAAAGTTAAAAATTAAATCTACAATAAAAATGTTTGTCAGCATTATGTCTAATGCTGCAATACTGAAAAATTAATCATCTGGATGTTCTGTTCACAACTGCCCAAAATCCAGAAAACTGAATATTGCCATATTCATATTGTTGAATTTTTCTTTTACATTAGGCAGAAATATTCAGTGATTTAGCCTTGGGGTTGGTTGGGGAAACATTTCTGAAAAAAAGTGCCTTCCAAGGTTCCTTGAGAATTCTTTTCATCCCCATTCCACCTTTAGTTTTGATAGGATGACAAATGATTTAGGGTATTTTGATGGGAGTTCACCACTTTTCTTCTTCTTTCCCTTTCCAGAGCATAAATGCCCAGTGGACGAGCGCGAGCAGTTGGAGGAAACCTTGCCCCTGATTCTGGGGCTCATCCTGGGCCTGGTCATTGTGGTGACTCTTGCAATTTACCACGTCCACCACAAAATGACTGCCAACCAGGTGCAGATTCCCAGGGACCGATCCCAATATAAGCACATGGGCTAGGGCCCCTAGGCAGGCGGCCCCCACCCCCAAACTGGATCAGGTAAAGAAACAAATGCACTTTTCCACCTTGCACTTGAGGATACACCAACATAGCTACATTCGAACAGGCCTGGGTATTTGAGGCTTGCTTGGCCGGCATCCATGCTTAAACCCAGGGATGGGGGATTCTTTTGGATTCATGGGGTGAAGGATAGTTGCTTTCTCTCCCTGCTAGGGTGTGGTGAGGGAGGGTGTCAGCTAGCTTTCATGCTCCTGGCAACTTGGCTTTGCCTCTCCAAGAAGCGACACACACATCCTTGGAGGTGTATCTGGCCCGGAAGTTTAGGGATTGGGAACACATTTCTTGTGGGAGGAAATCCCTTTATGTTCAGAAGAAGGGGGGATGCTTTGCTCCTCTGGACACAGCTGGCTTGCCCTACACAGTTGTCAATGCCCTCAAAATACAGCCTCATGCTCCCTGCAGCAAGACCCCTGAAAGTGATCCATGCTTCTAGCTGGTGTTTTGCATGTCTAGTGATTGTCTTGGGAATGTTTCACTGCTATCTGCCCCCACTGACTTTGCAGTACAAGAACCCATTTAATATAACTATGCAGAGTTGTTTGAACTCCATAATGTGTCAGGTCCAACTAAGGGAACCTGAAGAATCAATTTATGTGAGTTTGTTTTTCAAAATGAATTAAAATACACTACCGTCTGACCTTTGGCTTGCTTTCTTGAAATGAGAAAACAAAACTAAAATCACTTCTTTGGCATCCATAGGAGAAAGGGGAATGATGAAGGTGGATTTTTCATTTTAGCAAGAGAAATAGCACAGAAGGGCATGGAAGCAATGAGGGGGAAGTTGGCTTTTCCAGGTGAAAATATATGGATTTCTTTTGGAAAATATAATCAGTTTTAATAATGATACCTCTTGAATGGTTGGTTAATATTGCTTCTGATGCCTCTTGGGTTTGGCATTTCATGTGGGAATGAAAAGCTGCACTGAGTGTGGTAGCCTAGGTTGAGTACACTTGAAGTTAATTTAATTTACTGAAACTTCCTAGAGAGATGTACGTAGCTGGAGCATCACCCACTCTCTAAATAGGGTGGGAACTTCCCCATAACCCGCACCCCCCCCCCCATAATCTCCAGCACGAGTTCATCTCTCTAGTCTTCAACTGCGAACAGTAGCTCATCTCTAGAAGTTCATTATCCCAGCAAACCTTAATAAGTATCAGCAAGTTGCTGTTTGATTACCAATTTGCCACTCATTCAAACTCAATCTTTCCCCCCAATGTTCTCTCTTCAGTGTCTGCCTGGCACTAGTAAGAAAAAAATCACTGACTCATCATAGTTGTGTGTTGCACAAGGAAAAGGGGACTAAAGTCCTTTCCCCAGGGTGCTGGTGGACACCCCCAAGGATGGTTTACTCCACCCTTCACTGTGATTTTCTCACACCTGTTCCCCAAACCTAACCAGCCTTTTCTGGTTAGCATCCCATAAATTTTTTTTATTCTGTCCTTTATTTGGAACCATCCAAGGATTTGAAGGGAAGTGGACACTTCTATGGAACTAGCCTTTCCCTCTGTTTCTTAGGAAAAAAAAATCTTAGACCTGAGTCATACTTCTGAAAATCCCCTTGCATGGGTGTGTTTTAATCTTGCTTTCACAATGCATAGGATTCATTATTAGTTAGGAAAATTGCCATTCATTCATTCAAACAAATAGATCTTGAGCATCTGTTGAGTGCTGGATGTACAGTGGTGAACTTTGCTTCACGTCCATGGGGGGAGGACTGACAAGAAAACGAACACTGCACATAAACGTGTCATTCTAAAGAGAACAGAGCCACCTGACTCTTCAGAGTGTGTCACACATCACATTCTCAGTCAGAATGTTGACACATGGCCACATCCCTATGTCTAAGCTAATAAATATTGCTGGAATCCGAATTCCTTAATTCTCAAAATAAAAGTGACCTTTCTACCTGTGATCTGCAGTTATGTACAAGAAGCTATCATCACTATTACTATGATTACCTATCATGTTTTCTTTAGCTGTCCTAAAATTAGGTCTTGACTTCAGCCTAATTTCTTTTGATCCTAGCCTTATTTCTCTCAGCCCTGACTTTATCTCTGTTACCGACTAAACCAAACAAAGGGTAGCCTCCCGATGCAGGGCTGGAGCAATCTTCTGTGGGTGTGTGGGTGCCAGGCATTCTCCCAGCTCAAGGAGAAGGCGTGGGCTCCAGAGGGGCTGAACTCAACTTGGACTTTCATGCCCAGTGTCATTTTCCTGCATTTTGGGGCTGCTCCTGGACCAGAAACAAGCTGAGGTGATGGGTCATCTATTTGCTTGCTTCTCAAGCTCAGAGACTGGGAAAGAAAACGAACAGATAAACCACAGATGCTCAATTATCCCTTTAACTTGTCATTTTTCTTTTTTACTGGGTTTTTAAACACAAATGCCTCCAGGTACAAAAGGATGTTGGGCCTGCCTGCTTGCCTGCCTGGAAAAGCCAGGCCTGATGCACGCAGATTTCTTTTCCAGGGAGGGTGATTTTGATTTAAATTCTGAGCGTGCAGGAATCCACCCCCTTCCCCTCCCCACCCTCGGATGGCAGAAGACTCACTTCTCACCTGTCTGTTCTACAGCCGGAGAACGCCCTCCGAATTATATTTTCTCTCTTTTCATCAGTCGTCCTCTCTTTCTTCTTATTGAAACCACCTTCGCAGTAGCAGAGACTTGGCAAAGGGGCTGGGTCTGGGAGAGAAGACCAGAGACACGTGGATGGAGAAAGGGGAGGGCGGATGGTGGGCGTGAGCGCCACCACGTGGTGGCGCAGGGTACTGCGTGTGCTGCACAGGAGTTTTTCTGAGGGAGGTAATCCAAGTGGGTACTTCGTACAAACATTTCCCTGGAGCAAACACCCAAGTGACCTGAGCCAGGCAGACACAGTTTTAAATAAGTGTCTCAGAGTACAGCTTGAAGGCAGCCTGCATCAGAAAATCCTAGGGTGCCTCTGAAAACGTCAATTCTAGAATATTGTCTCAGACAATGTTTGAGAATCCCTATGGGAGATCCTGGAATCTCCTGTTTCGCTAAGCTCATCAGGTGATTCTGATGCAAGCTGAAGTATGAAAACTTGTTAAAAGGCCTGAACTTTCATGACCTGCAGGCAACATTAGCCAAATAATTGGGCTTTTCTGTGCATATTTCCTCATTTGAAAATGGAGCTAGCTCCCCATTCTTGTAAAGTTGTTTGAGGATTCGATGAAGTACATCTCAGTCCCTAGCACAGTGCCTGCCACACTGGGAATGCTCCAGAAAAGATATTATTCATGGCATTTTCCTAGCACAGTACTTGACATGCATGTTCTAATTTTATCTGCCAAACCAGGAGTCTATGAAAAATCTGAAGGGTCTAATACAGAGGTTTTTGACCTGGTGGCCACAGTTTTCCCATCTGGTTTATTCTGAATTTGGAGCATGTTTCTATGCAGGGATTTCCATCGACCCAGTCCAGTAAATTGATTGGGGGTTTGAGAATTGGGGGATAGGAGGAAGGTGTGGGATGGAGTAGGAATTGGGGTCCACCAACTTGGATGGGCAAAAATTACATCTTGAGTTTTTACTAAACTCAAAGGAAAGGTAGAATTTCCTTCATTTATGAACATAGGTATCAAACCAAGGTAGTATGTTCAGGACCTGTGCATTTTTCATCAATAGAAATACCCAATATTTTCCTAGCATATTAATACTTGTTGGAGATATCCCAGAAATATCATTTATATTCATTCTTTTGAAATTATAGTGGTTTATAGACACATCACAAGATTCTGCTGTTTAATGCATTATACTGCAAAAATGGAAATGTATTTTGTATTTTGACAACTATAATTTAATTGGTGTTAGTCTATGTGTTTTATTTTAGGTACTTAAAAATATTTTTCTGAGCAGGGGTCCATCCATTGGCTTCAGATGGCCAGTGGGGCCCAGGGTGGAAAATTAGGGTAAAACCCCAGGGCTAATGGCTACTTCAGGTGTCATTTAAAGTAACTGGACCTGCCAGGTTATCTCCTGGGGCAGGATGGGACACTCCTTGACTCTCTTTCACAAAGGCTAATTTAAAAAGTCTTTATTTGCGCTGATCATGTGCTTCCTAGGCCCTGCTCTGGGTGCTGGAGACACATCAGTGAACAAAATGGGCAAAAATCTCTGTCTTCATGGAACTGAAATTCTAATATGTGTTCATGTGTGCACATACGTGTGTGTGGTCTGTTCAGGTATTATGATTAATATTTGTCCTTACCTAACTCCTCTAGGCTTTGGTTAGCTCAGTTAAGGTGGATCACATAAGGTCTTGATGTCCTTTCTAGCTGTAAATTTTTAAGAATGCTGGCAATGTCGAAGCATAATTATCAAAGCATTCGCTATGTGACTTTGAACAAATCGCTTCATTACAGCACTGGATCCTTCAGTACATGTTAATCTCAATGACCAGGTGATGGAATGAAAAACAGAAAGAGTGGATGAATGAACAACTTACTAATAAAGTTTTTACAATTCCAGTTTTATAGCTAGGAATCCGAGGTTAAAAGGGATCAAATTGCCTAAGATCACTGAAAGACAGACAATTAGAATGCACGATGTTCCCAACACACCGTGCCAATTTGCAAAACATCCTACGGAGGACACAGTGCGAGCGCTTAGGAGTCATTTGTGTCTTAGAGAGCTTACTTCTGCCACAACCATCTTTCTGTGTGTATCCAGGCTTTAGGAACCTTTCAGGATAAGGAATAATCCCCTTTCTTGTAAATCAGTATATTTTGATTCAGAAACCAGCTACCCATCAATATTTTCATATCCTATGTTTGTCCTTCATTAGATATATTTATGTAGGAACTGCTGTTGGGGAACCACCCATGCTCCATTACCCCTCCTGGAGGTTATCTGCGGATGGCTCCTGTACATCCTGATGGCTTCCAGTGTCCCTCTCCCAGGAGGTACTCTTTGGTTGAGGGAGCACATTTTGCCCATGTGCATGGCAGGCTGGACATTCTGGAAGTTGATGCCCCAAGAGCAGCTCTTAACCAGTGAGGGATAGGAGACGGTCGTGAATTACTCCAGCATCCTCCCCTCCAGAAGGACAATTCTGAGGTTCAGAAGTTCTCCAGTAGTATTGAGCCCCGGTTGCTCATGGTGGTGACCCACTTATTACCATATACTTTATTGACTTCTCACCCCTCTTTGTCTCACCTCTCTATTCTGCTACTTGGGCTCTCTGCAATCATCTCCAAATAAAATATCTGTGTCTCAGTCTTTGTCCCTGGACTGCTTTGGCATAACCAATTAAGGTAATATATTCTTCGATTTGGAAACGCAACTCGAAATGAACACATTTGAAGGTTCAAATGGACCAACTACACTGTACAATGTGAATTATCTGCTGTATCATGTTACTTTCACAAAATTTCTCCTGCTTGTACATTCTGTACCTGCTTCAGATTGAATTGATCTTTTCTCTGCCTGGAATCTCATTACCTCTTCCTTGATGACAAAGAGCTGTTCATTTGACCAGTTTGACCGAGGAGTCTGAACTCATTGGGTTGTTAACTTCATGGAATGATTTTATTTTCCCAGTAATTGCCACTGAGTGTATTCTTCCCAGTGGGTAATGGAGACACAACTGTAACTCAGTCTGATTCCATCTGTCTAATCCAATTTAAAAAATCAATCTCACTCTAATTCAAATTAACACCCTTGTCCTTGTTTGGGCTAAGCTTGCATCAGAGAAAGAGATAGCAGCAAGAGACATAGTATGCTCTCTTATTGCCCTCTTTATTTCTTTTAAATCCCTCCCTCAAATCATGGTGCCTCCCACTTACCCATGGTCCAAGTGGATGGGGAGCAGAAAGGAAGGGAAGGTTTGGTTACCTAGCTATGGTACTTAGCTGCCATGGAGATGGTACTGGGGAAAGGGGAGAGGACTGAATCTCATTGAGGTTCAGCCAGAAGATGAGAGCCTCTGCTGTTTAGAGCAGTCTTGGTGCAGATGGTATACTTGGTTTTTAGAGTACGATTCAGCTCCAGCCTGACCCCTTCTGGGAGGCCCTCCTCGCTACAGCAAAGCAGCACTGAGTTCCCCCCAGTGGAGCCTGCCTCCAACATACTCTCTAGGTTTGGCATCCTAACATTTGGTTAAGTGGTTTGACTTAGCCCATATCCCCCACTTCCTCTCCATGCTCCATCAAACATAGCCATGGGAAACCACTGACTTCTCCCATGCCTTCCAAAGGCTGTGGGGATCTTCCCCGGCACAGAGCATGTTACATCCCGTCTCATCCTGCTGTCTCAGGCTGCTTCCAGAGGGTTTTCACTTTCAGAAAGAAGAAACGGGTGTTCTCTGTACAAGTTGCCCCCTCAACTTCATGAGATATATGCTCATGGTTCCCTTGTCACTCAAAGAGCGGGAAGGGCCTGGCACTGTCTTCCAGGATATCAGAGAGTTCTCCCAACCATGTCTCCTGGAATCCAGGCCCTTCTTTATATCCTTTGTTAGCAGAAGTGCTCAGACGGTTCAGCATTTTTGGAACAGGAAAGTGGAGTGGGAGTCTTTAGCCATGCATCTGGCTTTCTGTGAATTCATCCTTCTCGAGTTTAATAATTTTGTTCTCAATAGTGGTGTCTACACCACAGTTTTAAACTAGTTGTAACCTCTGGGGATGGGACTATTTGCCTTCATTTTGTGTTGTGGTGCTACATATAATTTCATACCAACTCATTTGCATTTCCCAAGATCATAAAGAAACCATTCTGGGTTGAATTCAAGAAAACAAATTTGAGAAAACACTGGAGTCTCCAATAACACAATGGGGAAAAGGCAAACATTTATTTTTATTTGCAAGTGCAGTTTCTGCCAATAGTTAGTGCTCACAAAACCTTTTAAGCTACAGAGTAACTTTTGGTAAACTCAATGAATACTTTAAAAAATACCCAGTGATAAGAAAATTACAGAAAAAATTTCCATTACAATGTCAAAAATGTTTGGAATCCAAAATCCTCAATTTTCTGCAACAGTTATTACTGATATTTGTTCTGGTTAAAAAAAGATTTTCTTTTTCTTTTCTTTCTACTTCTACATAGTCCTGATTTAATTAATGCAATCTGTTTCATGAACTCTAGGACTGCCGTTTTCTGGATTTAGATTGCTTTTAATTCTTACATATTTATATTAGTATTTTAATATTTTACATAAAAACATTGATTTGCTGAGTTTTATGAAACAAAATTACAGACCCTATTTATGGTGAGGCATTTCCAGTTTGGCAAAAAACTGAAAATCTAATCAGTAGAAGGTCATTTTATGCCTATTTTTTTCCTTTTCAACTATAATAAATAACTAGCAACCTATTAATTACAAAATTCTTAATTTTTCTTAATTATGCTCAGAGAAACCAGGGCATTTCCAGAAATTTAAATTCCGATTTGTTACAATATATGAACTCATTAAGAAAAGCCTCTGGTTTTTCAGTTTGGTAACAAATGGCTTTTGTTTGATGCATAATTAATAAGAACTAATGATGACTATGTAGCTCTTCCAGAGTTTTAAAGGCAAATCTATATTGGCCTACAGTAAACATGCAAATTCATCCAACAAGCAACACAAAATGTATTGTAGTAGTCATTCGTTTTTATCAACATTCAAGAAGTTCTAGACAGCAGCACAACTCTCCTATGTGGGAACACATTATAACATGGTCACAACTGAGAAATCAGATCATACGTGGTAAAATACCCCCTTGGTAATTCATCCCCTAGAGTCAGTTCAGACTTCCAGCACGATACAAGAACAATAAAGCAATTAATACTGTGGTACAAAGGTAAATACAAACAAGAGTTTGGTATGCTAGCATACAGAGTTTTAAAAACAGCGACGAACAAAACCAAACATCTTGCCCCATTCTTTCTCCTTTCCCTTTGTGAGACGGTCATTCTCATGGCCTCATTGAAACATTCAATTTGGGGAACTGAGTCCAATGATCCTAGCTCTGAAACAGCTCCTTGGGAGGGAAATTTAGCCCAAAGGGAGGGCACTAGAAGCATCCTTCCATGCAACAAATGGTTTGCTCCTAGTAGCCATGAAGAAAAATGTGATTTTTTAAAAAATACTTCACTTTCTCCCAAGGAGTATCTTGGTGGTAACCTGTGGCTCAAATTTCATTTTATTATTTTTGGTCAGGTAAACGAAACGTGCACCACCATCACCATCACTCTCGGTTCTTCCATCATATAAGACACTTGTTAAAATAAGAAAGATATTCTACTAAAGCTGACGGTGATTGAGATTCATTCAGTATTCAAAGTTCCTAAAGAATCGTTGGCTCTCTGAAAGGGATAAAAAAGTAGGAAAGGCTTTGTTCAAACTCCTGCTAGGAAACAAGTTATTACTTCAACTGATACAATGGCTACGTGACATCAAAGTACTATAAATTATCAAAACTATTGTACAGAAAAATTACAAATTCATTGCAAAATACATTACACTGCTACCGTTAAGAAAAAAAGTGCTTTTTGTTTTCCTTTCTTTTTTTGTTATTTTTTTTTTGCCAGAAAATTGTTCTTTCAGAATATAAAACATTACGCGTTACCCTGCATGTGGCTAGGATGTATCATAACGGAGTTGGTATTGAGTCCTTCTGATTTGCTGGATGAAGGGCTGAAAAAATGCAATAATGATTTATTAAAGCCGTGCTCCAAATGATCACACCAGCTGCTGGTGGAGAGATGCCTATTTAAGACGCAAGAAGATGCCCTGGTCTTTCAACCCTGCCGGTCATCACACGGTCCACCAGTCAGCTCGTCTAGAATGCACAGGCCTTTTGCACTGCTCCACGGTTTCCTCCCCTTCTCCTGAACTATTCTCAGGTCTTCATCTAGCTTTTTCACCTGCATGAATCTTCTGCTCAGTGATGCCGGTATTGCCTCATGAGAGGAACGATGCAAGATGGCGGCCCTGCCAGTTTCAAGAATGCGTGGCCGAGGAGCTCCTGGGCCGTGGCTCTTTGAGAAGGCTCCCTCACCAACGTGAGGTCGAGAAATCCCCGCAGCACTGAAGACACCTGCCAGGACACACAGAGCCATCCTCAAGATGGGCACAGAACCCCCCGCCCACGGTTTCCCAGTTAATTCCCAGGAAAGTCATTCTATCCACAACATCGAATTCTGAAAAGTTCCCTTAGGGAGAAAGATGTTATGGAAGCAAAGGCAAGAATTGCCTTTATTAACACAGTATTTTTCCTTACCTTCTTCAATTTTGAAATCGCAGGGTTAATGCTGGTACAACTAAGACTGAAAACCCATTTATTAAATAATAATAGTAACGATGTGATACTAGCAGCATCACGGAGTGCTTATTAAGTAGAGGCACTGGGCAAATGTGTTTAGTGAAGTGTGGTATGCAAACGGAATAGTTTTTTGTTTTTTTCTGAGAACTCTAACCATCTAGGCTCTGTGGCATCCCCTTTCTTGAAGACAAACAAGCTTCCTTATGGATATCTGACACAGATAGCATTTTTTTTCCCCTTTAATGTCTTATAATTCACTCTTCTGAGGAATACCTCAATGTATGTTATTAAAGTGTGCTACTATTAAGTGTATAGCTCATGAATTTTTATGCCTATTTATACTGATTTAATTTCTACCCCTATCAAGATATAGAACATTTTTAGCACTCCAAGGGGCTACCTCAGGCCCCCTTCCTGTCGATATCCTTCCCCTCTCCAAATGGTCTTAGAACCCTGAGTTCTAAGAGCATAGATTAGTTTTGGGTCCTTTGTACTTTATAGAATTAGAGTCATACAGTGTGAACTCTTTTCCCGTCTGACTTCTTTCACCCAACATTATGTCTGTGAGATTCATCCCTGATGGGGGAATGAACGGCAATAGTTTATCCTTTTCATTGCTATGTAGTATT
This sequence comes from Choloepus didactylus, assembly GCF_015220235.1. NCBI lineage: Eukaryota > Metazoa > Chordata > Mammalia > Pilosa > Megalonychidae > Choloepus > Choloepus didactylus. The sequence goes on along the minus strand of NC_051325.1, from coordinate 25,102,624 downwards.
CTCTGTCTGAGCAACGCTGGTTGTTTTCCAGTTTCTAACCTTAGGCTTATAGCTGTCAGGAGCATTCCTGAACCTGGCTTTGAAGAATATCAACGCTCATTTCTATTGGGTGTAGGACTATTTTGATACTATCAATTTTCATCACTTTTCATTATTAAAACTTAGTCCAATTCAGTTAAAGCTTCAATCTCCTGTTTAGTTCAAGCAGTCTCCTTTTAATGTAGGATCCCACAACCTTTATGAGGGATTCTACTGGGGCCCCTCGCTCAGGTTTGGGAGTGAGGGAAAAGGAGACCCTACCAGTACAAGCCATTCTCTCCCCGGAGACAGGTGGGAGGATTCATGCTTCCGGTACTGATTCTGTGGAAATGGCACCTCTCAGCAAGTCCTACAGAGAGCTGGCTGTCACCTCAGCAGTGACTCTTGAACTTAGCAGTTTTTTTTTTTCCAAAAAAATTTTTTTTTCTGAACTTGGCCCTTGGTTGGTAATGGTGGGAAAACAGGAAAGACCTTACCGGTCCCTTAGATGTCCCTTCACCGCCCTGCATGATCTCGCCCCTACCTACTTCCCTGACATCTTTCCCTTCTCCCCAGCAACCTTTGCTCCAGCCACATCGATTTTCATTCTTGGCTTAGGGCCTTTGCACTTGCTGTTTCCTCTTCCTGGGACCTTTTTCTGCAAGGTCTTTGCTTGGCTTGCTCCTTCTTTCCATTCAGGTCCCAGCTCAGACAACTGCTCCTCAGAAAATTCCTTCACTCTTCCATGTCCACTAGCTCCCAATCTCCTCCCTTGCACACTCTATCACGTCACAATGTCTTATTTTATTCATAGCGCTTACCATTCTCTGAAATTATTTTGCTCATTCATTTGTTTATGGCTTATTATATGCACCCCCAACTAGAATGGAAGCTCAACGAAAGGCAAGAAATCTGGGATCTTGTGTTGCAAGCAAAACTAGAGCAGCACCCAGGGCATAAAAGGCTTTCAGTGAGTGTGTGCTGAGTGGTGCGCTTGATTTATTCTTTTAACTGATCCTGCAAGAGAGGGGCTATTGGTATCCTCATTTTACAGATGAAGAACTTCAGAGTCAGGCTGAGGCACTTTCCCAGTGAATATATGGAAGAGCAGAGATTTATCAAAGTGACTCTAATTCCAAACTCCATGCCTGAAACCAGTACCTACTGCCTGGATATGAGATGCCAGTCTTTAAAACCACCTAGAGACGGACAAAGTCTAGAACTATTTAGAACGTCAACAGCCGATGCCACTTCTCACCTTGTGTAGGTCCTTCACTCTTGGAGGTAAACTGTCCCGGATCCTCCTCATGGCCTGGAGGGGAGGCTCATTGAAGTAGGGGGGCTCACCATCAATCATTTCTATCACCATGATCCCCAGTGACCAGATGTCCACCTGTTAGGCACAGCCCACTGGTTATCTCAGGAAAGGAGAATATTCTGAAGTGTTGGCTGCATCCTCAGAACCCAACTGATGCATGCTTATTCATAAATTAATTCATAGGAATTAATTAACTCATAAATTTACAAAAAGACCCAAAGGCTGAACTGTTGGCTTACAGAGATATTGCGAATGGTCTTTATTTGCAAATGAACATCTTAACAGTATGAAATTCAGAACTTTAATTTTCACCCTCTTAACTTTGGTTAAGAGGAAGGAAGTTGCATTTAAACCATAAGAAAATAAGGAAAGTTTTTGACATTCACAATAAGCTGCAAAGAGGTATACTGCACAATGTGGCATGTATTCTGAGTTTTTTATTAATTTGATTTTAAAAAATACTCCTCTCTCTCTTTGGGGTTCTTTCCTTTATGTTTTATCATGTTAAAGCAGCTTTACAAAACCATTTTCAGGGAAGGGAGAAAAGAAAAGGAAGCGATGACAAGCAATTTTTTTCTGGGTAAAGAATGGGAAGTCAGGACAATGAGAAGCCATAGCCATGCTATAAATTCCCAGTTACAGTTACTTCCCTGTTACAGCCTCATTACACCTCTTATCTGCTGGCTGCACTGCTACTATAACCCTTTCATTGACCTTCACTGAGAATTTATGCTCTCAGGACCACAGTGAGAAAAGCAAATTGTGTACCCATCCAAGGTCAAGCAAACAAGGAAAAGAGAGCATAGCCCTGTTTAATTTCTGCAAATATCCTTTACCCATTGGCCTGTACCACTTCTTCCCATGCGTCTCCTTAGAACTGCCTTCTACACCATGTTTGGAAATACTGTAGGCCCAGCTGAAATGAACTGTTTGGATACTTGTGTGCCTCAGAGCTTTGATTCATATTATTCTATCCCTAGAATATTTTCCTCCATTCTCTCTGTTCCCTTATTTTCACGTATCCAAACCTACACCTTAATAGATTGTGAGTGACAGTTTCCTTTCCAGAGGAAATAGAAATTGTACCGTATTTTTGAATGTGTTATAATATTCACCTATGAATTTTTCTAGAGGAAAACATCATTAAAAGCAAAAGAAATATTACTTCCTGCTCGGTTGCTCACCCAAATATTATCTTTTTTTTTCTGTGGAGATTTCTCTGCTCCTCTAACCTTTCTCTGAGTCAGCATGCCTGCTTGTCTGTGCATTTCCGACCACTTTGCAATTTGTGTTGCCTTGCTTTGTGTCACTGGGCTCCTAAGTGTGGCTTGGCATTTGAGTGACTCTCCCTTAGCATTGAGCATAGAACTCTGTCCCTTGTGGGACTCCAATGGTGGCCCTTGGATACATGTGGTGTGATATTCTCAGTGGGGGCTGGGCTCCCTTCTTCACAACCACCCTCTGCTAAGTGGGGCTCACAGTGAGAGTCAAAAGTCATCACCTTGATCATCACCTTGGTCATCACCTTGATCATCACCTTGATCTTCTGTGGTCAGAAAGCATCTCAGAACCACTGCATTCCTGAACCTGTCCCAGTCCCCGCCACTCCCAAACTATTACCCCCTTACCTCTGTCCCATAAGGTAGTCTAGAAATCACCTCCGGGGCCATCCAATAGGGGGTGCCAACCAACGACTTCCTCTTCGGCACCTCTTTGGAAACTTGAGCACAGAAACCAAAGTCAGATAACTTTATCTGAAAAGGAGAGGAATGCAACAACCTATCAATTTTAAAATACTGTCTGCTTGACCTAGAAATATATGGATAGGAAGTTTCAAATTCAAAACAAGACAGTCTCATTGACTGACCTTGGAAATATTGAAGGAGTTGGTCAGACACTTTTATTGGAAAGGCACAATCCATTTTAATGGGAAAATTTCTTATGGCTCTATGAGGATCAACTTGCAAATTTCCAAATTTTTATCTTTTATAAAATTATGAAGCCAGAAAACCTTACATATTAAACATACCCAAAACAACCAATTCACCAAAATGCAAACCCACAACTTAATTTTAATGTGACAGTTGATGTTGTTTCAGTGTAAGTAAATTGCTGTTCTTGATGTGAATTTGGTCTAAACCGCTGCAGTTTAGGTTCAATACATTTAGATTTCTAGGTACCATGAGACAATTCAAAAAACCAACCTTTTTTCTCTATTTGAAATATTGCAAACCTTCATTTATTATCGGATGCTAAGACATCACTTTAAGTATTTGCTCCCCTTCCTTTTTGTTTTTTTCCCCTTATCCACGACAACTGAAATTGCCAATGTGAATATAAATGCAAGAGGAAATGTGGGCACAGAGACTGCTGATGAGGGGTTTCAGGTAGTCGTTCTATGACCCAGAGTATATGTATGTTATTTTAGATTATTATCAAGAATTTGAAAAAGCATTGATAATAATCTTAAGGACACTTCAGCATTAGGTTCCCTGCTGGTTATATCCAGGACTCAGTTTATTTCTGGCAGCCTATGATTTCTGGTCACGATGACCTGGTCTGCACTTCAGATGGCCTCTCCGAAGAGGACTGTGTCACTTATAGTTGATGGTAATGACAGGATATAAAAGAGAACAATCAGGCAATGATTCAGAATGACCATTGGATGTTTAAATTTCCTAGAGATCAAGGGTAGTCACTAAGGCATGAATTTTCTCTTGATTCTCTTCATACCCCTTTAAACTTCTTTCTCAGCCTTTTTTTCTGGCTTTATCTCTGCTGCCTGCACAGAGATTTAAACTTCTTTCTCAGCCTTTTTTTCTGGCTTTATCTCTGCTGCCTTCTCTTTTTTACATGCTCACATTGGTTGGATGCTCTTCTCCCTCCCATGTTTAATTCTGACATCCCTCCTCCACTCAAGACCTGTATTTCCCATTAGCTTATATATTTCCACATGGATGACCATAGGCACCATCAACTGAACTCGGCGTCTTCTTCCTCTCCTCCAAACCTGGCCCTTTGTCATCTGTCCCGTCTTAGTCAATGGCACCGACATCCACCCATCTACCCAAACTAAACTCATGAGAATCACCCTTTACTGATCCCTCTGTCTCACCCCAAAGCTAGAGCTTTAAAAATTCATCTCTGTAGCTCCAGGATCCACAATAGTCTTTGGCCTCTAATAGGTCCTCAAAATCAAGGTTGTTGACTGCATGAATGAGCCTCCAATCACAAGAAATGCAAGAGGCCTTTGAGAATGAAGGTCAATTTGTTGGTGTTATTGTTACAAGGATCAGGATCCAGCAGAGAGGCCTGGTCTGGAGGCATGGTTTTTAACCCCAACATTTTAGTAGGATAACTTTCAAACATATAGCAAGGCTGAAATAATAACACAGTGAGTATCCCTGTACATACCAAGGAGACTAAATACTGATAATGTTTTGTTATTTAGACTTTATCACATCTTATCCTTCTATTTATCAATTGACCTTATTATTTTTTTTTTCATTTTTATTGAGATTGTTCAGATACCATACAATTATCCAAAGATCCAAAGTGTACAATCACTTGCCCCTGGGTACCTCATATAGCTGTGCATCCATCACACTTAATTTTTGTTCAATTTTTAGAAACTTTTCATTACTCCAGACAAGAAATAAAGTGAAAGATGAAAAAAGAAAAAAAGAAAAGGAAACTCTAATCCTCCACTATCCCTAACCAACCCCCCTCAATTGTTGACTCGTAGTATTGATATAGTACATTTGTTACTGTTTATGAAAAAATGTTGAAATACTACTAACTGTAGTATGTAGTTTGTAATAGGTATATAGTTCTTCCCTGTATGCCCCTCTATTATTAACTTCTAATTGTATTCTTATACATTTGTTCTGGTTCATGAAGTGATTTCTAGTATTTGTACAGTTGATCATGGACATTGCCCACCATAGGATTCAGTTTTATACATTCCCATCTTTTGACCTCCAACTTTCCTTCTGGTGACATATATGACTCTGAGCTTCCCCTTTCCACCTCATTCACACACCATTCGGCACTGTTAAGTTATTCTCACATCTTGCTACCGACACCTCTGTTCATTTCCAAACATTTGAGTTCATCCTAATTCAACATTCTCCTCATATTAAGCAACCACTCCCCATTCTTAAGCCTCGTCCTACATCTTGGTACCTTATATTTCATGTCTGTGAGTTTACATATTATAATTAGTTCCTGTCAGTGAGACCCTGTAATGATTGTCCTAATGTGTCTGGCTTATTTCACTCAGTATATTGCCCTCAAGGTTTTGTCATCAACCCATTTTTTTTTAATATGGTTTTGTTCACTCACCATACATTCCATCCCAAGTAAATAATCGATGGTTCTCTGCATGGTCATACATTTATGTGTTCACCACCTTCACCACTATCTATATAAGAGCATCTACATTTCTTCCACAAGGCAGGACGGAGAGTCAAAGAAGGTAGAGAGGCAAAAGAAAGAGGAAAAAAAAAATGACAGCTAGGAAGCAGCAAAAGGAAAAATAACCTCAAATCAAAGCAGAATAAAGAATCAGACAATACCACCAATGTCAAGTGTCTAACATGCCTCCCCTATCCCCCCCTCTTATCTGCATTCACCTTGGTATATCACCTTTGTTACATTAAAGGGAGCATAATACAATGATTCTATTAGTTACAGTCTCTAGTTTATGCTGATTGCATCCCTCCCCCAATGCCTCCCCATTTTTAACACCTTGCAAGGTTGACATTTGCTTGTTCTCCCTCGTAAAAGAACATATTTGTACATTTTATCACAATTGTTGAATACTCTAGATTTCACCAAGTTACACAGTCCCAGTCTTTATCTTTCCTCCTTTCTTGTGGTGTCTCACATGCTCCCCATCTTTCTCTCCCAACCGTATTCATAGTTACCTTTGTCCAGTGTACTTACATGTTGTGCTACCATCTCCCAAAATTGTGTTCCAAACCACGCACTCCTGTCTTCTATCACCCTGTAGTGCTCCCTTTAGTATTTCCTGTAGGGCAGGTGTCTTGTTCACAAAGTCTCTCATTTGTCAGAAAATATTTTGAGATCTCCCTCATATTTGAAGGACAGCTTTGCTGGATACAGGATTCTTGGTTGGCGGTTTTTCTCTTTCAGTATCTTAAATATATCACACCACTTCCTTCTTGCCTCCATGGTTTCTGCTGAGAGATCCACACATAGTCTTATGAAGCTTCCTTTGTATGTAATGGATCGCTTTTCTCTTGCTGCTTTCAGGATTCTCTCTGTCTTTGACATTTGATAATCTGATTATTAAGTGTCTTGGCGTAGGCCTATTCATATCTCTTCTGTTTGGAGTACGCTGCGCTTCTTGGATCTGTAATTTTATGTCTTTCATAAGAGATGGGAAATTTTCATTAATTATTTCCTCTATTATTGCTTCTGCCCCCTTTCCCTTCTCTTCTCCTTCTGGGACACCAATGATACGTACATTATTGTACTTTGTTTCATCCTTGAGTTCCCGGAGACGTTGCTCATATTTTTTCATTCTTTTCTCCAACTGCTCCTTTGCATGTAGGCTTTCAGGTGTTTTGTTCTCCAGTTCCTGGGTGTTTTCTTCTGCCTCTTGAGATCTGCTGTTGTATGTTTCCATTGTGTCTTTCATCTCTTGTGTTGTGCCTTTCATTTCCATAGATTCTTCTAGATGTTTTTTTGAGCTTTTGATTTCTGCTGTATACATGTCCAGTGCTTCCTTTACAGCCTCTATCTCTTTTGCAATATCTTCTCTAAACTTTTTGAACTGATTTAGCATTAGTTGTTTAAATTCCTGTATCTCAGTTGAAGTGTACATTTGTTCCTTTGACTGGGCCATAACTTTGTTTTTCTTAGTGTAGGTTTTAATTTTCTGTTGTCTAGGCATGGTTTCTTTGGTTATCCAAATCAGGTTTTCTCAGACCAGAACAGGCTCAGGTCCCAGAGGGAAGAAATATTCAATATCTGGTTTCCCTGAGGGTGTGTCTTAGAAAATTGCTCCACCCTTTGATGCCTCGGGTCACTGTGCTTTTCTGCCCAGCAGGTGGTGCCTGTTAGCCTATAATTCTTGACTGGTGTGAGGAGGTATGGCCATGTTCCCCCAGGCTCTGGGGTCTGGTTCTGAATGGAAAGGTCCCCATCACTTTCCTCCTAGAGACAACAGACCCCCCAGGTGGAGGTCATTAGCATTTCAATGGTCTCGCTCTGCTTGTGCTGTCTCCGCCCTTCCCTGAGTCACAGCCTTGGAAACTGAAAATGACTGGGGCTTTCTCCACTGAGCCAAAAAAGAAACAGTCCCCTTCAGACCCAGCCCAAGGCGACCCTCCGGCTCTCCAAGGTCAGTCGTCACCCAAAGCCTCTGTTTTTGGGGATGCGTACCTGTAGTGAGCAGTTCACACTTGCTACTTAAAACCCCAGTTGGAGCTCAGCTGAGCTATATTCACTTGCTGGGAGAGAGCTTCTCTCTGGCACCACGAGGCTTTGCAGCTCGGGCTATGGGGGAGGGGGTCTCACGACTTGGTTCTGCAGGTTTTACTTACAGATTTTATGCTGTGTTCTTGGGCATTCCTCCCAATTCAGGTTGGTGTATGATGAGTGGATGGTCTTGTTTGTCCCCCCACAGTTATTCTGGATTATTTACTAGTTGTTTCTGTTTTTTTGTAGTTGTTCCACGGGGACTACTTAGCTTCCACTCCTCTCTATGCCGCCATCTTGCCCGAGTCCTGACCTTATTATTTTTAACATTTTATTCTGAAATACTTTCAAACTTACCGAACAGTTACAAAAATAATGCAAATCCCATTCAGAGAACTCCAACATGCCCCTATACTTCCCTCCCCGTCCTGATACCCAGATCCACCAATTTAAAAATTTTGCCAGTTTTGCCCTTCCTTCCTCCCTTTCTCCCTTTTCTTCCTTCCTTCCTTCCTTCAATCTCTCTATCCCTATCTATCTATCTATCTAATCTATCTATCCATCTAATCTATCTATCATCTAGCTAGATTATCTATCTATATCTGTCTATCTATCAATCCATTTTCTGAACACTTGTGCATGGATTATATACAGAACCCACAATAATACTTGGCCCCTAATATATACAACTTTTGGAACTTCATAAATGAGGGAATTCCTAGGGCCATGTGCAGACAAGCAAGACAAGATGCCTGGGCAGAAAGAATCAGGGAGACACTTCACTTTGGCCAAGAGCTATCTCCAGGTCAATCTGCAAAGACAGGAAAAGGTGTTTTCTTTATTTCCTTCATTTTATTTTCTTTATTAGATCCTGGCATTCAAGGAAAGCGCCATTATAATACTAGCTGGATACAAGCTTAGCTTCAGCATCTCAATTCCTGTGATAACACATTAAAATATCAAAATGTCCAGGTTTCCACAAAAGACTATGAAACACACAAAGAAACAGGAAATGGTGGCCCATGCAAAGGATAAGATTAAAGCATCAGAAACCACTGAAGAGGACGACCAGACCTGGGACAATCCAGACAAAGACTTTTAAAAAGTGGTCCTAAATATGCTCAAAGACCTAAAGGGAATCATGAACAAAGAACTAAAGGAAATCAAGAAAATGAAAGATGAGCACAAAAAGAATACTGTGATGGTTTAGGTTCATGTGTCAACTTGGCCAGGTGATGGTACCCAGGTGTCTGGTCAAACAAGCACTGGCCTAATCGTTACTGCAAGGACATTTGTGGCTGGTTAATAAACCAGAAGGCTGGTTTATTAAATCAACAGTCAATTGGCTGCAGCTGCAACTGATTACATCAAAGAAGGGCGTGTCTTCCACAATGAGAGAATGCAATCAGCTGGGTTTAATCCAATCAGTTGAAGACTTTTAAGCTAGACAGATAGAGGACCTTCACTCCTTCAGCTGACCAGTGAAGCGTTTCCTGAGGAGTTCATTGGAGTTGCCAGTTCGTTGCCTGAGGACTTCATTGAACATCTTCATTGGAGTTGCCAGTTTGCTGCCTGCCCTACGGAATTTGGACTCATGCGTACTCACAGTTGTGTGAGACACTTTTATAAATCTTACATTTATAGATATCTGTTGCTGATTCTGTTTGCCTAGAGAACCCTAACTAATAGAAATATCAATAGAGAGATGGAAATTATGAAAAGGAACCAAACAGAGCTGAAGACGATAGTAGCAGAAATGAAAAATTCCTGACAGCGGTTCAACAAGCAAGTAGATGTGTCTTATCTCCTTCACCCACAGGGCCCACAAGCCACACTTGTCCTTCATTTTTCCAGACTCCATACTGAAAAAGCCTGGGGGTAGGAGGTGGGAAGAAGGAGTAGGGGGTGAGCAAGTCTGAAAGACTGAGCTTGTAAAGTTAAGAGTTAAACCTTATGTGTGACTGAACTTTGATAGACAATGTTTAGCTTATTGAAGCAGACTAAGTTTATTGGATAGAATTAAAACAGAGAATTAAAAAGAATCTACCCAGGGAACTTTGTGAAAAAGTTTGGGTTAGTTTTAGAAAACAGAAAACCTGTGATTGTACATATATGCACGTATGCATATATGTGATTTCATTTCCAAAGCATGAATGTGAGTAAATTTGCAACCCTATTACACAGATAGTAGAAGAGGAACAATCTTGCAGATCGATTTTGTTTGCATGCACATTTAAGAAACCTGAATGATTAAGGAGATGAATGTATCAGCATTTTGGTATTGGCAGCTTGAAAATTTCAATATCTCTAGTGTGGGTTTCTATTTAAAGACATCAAAAACAAAACAAAACAAAACAAAACCTCACTGAAACTAAAATCTAAAAAACCAAATTGTCATACTAATAATTATCTCCCTGACAAAATGTAAGACACTAAGTTGAAATTTAAGACTTGGAAGGAAGGCCTGTTCTTCTGTTGCAGGAATCTTAAGTGCTTTTGCATAATTTTTTTTTTACTTATCCAAGTACATAAAAGAGACTATTTTCTAAAAGAACATAACTGCACACAACATTCGCCCAAATAAATCTGCAAGTAGATAATGAGAACTCAAGTAATGAGTATAATAAAGTACTGTGGGCAGATTTTAAAAGCAAATCACATAGACTATTAGCCAAGCCTTATTTTAGATAAAATTGAACAACCTGACTGCTTAGGAAGTCACCTTTGTCTCACTAATGTAGTTAGGCTAAGAGAACTTTGGACAGTACCCCTAAAATTGAAGACATAACTTGCTGTATAGGGACCAGACAAGAAACTAGAGCTTAGAGCCTAGACAAAGCTGCTATTTGAACGAGATCCTGTCCATCTACACTGTATCCTGGCTGGGGGATGGGAGGGGGGTGTGGGAAAGGACAAAAGAGGGTCTACCCACAGGATATCTACGGGTTTAAAAATAGAATTGAAAACTCTTGCTCTGTAAAATACAACCTAAAGGTTTTTGGCTAAGGCAAAGGTGGATGTTTTGGACCTGGTTTCTGGGTGGCTTCCTGTGAGGCAATGGCACTGAACGTGTGTAGCATTAGCATCACTGTGGCACTTGTTAGAAAGACAGGCCCTTGGGTACCATCTCAGCCTACAATCAGAATCTCGGGAGGTGGGGCCCAGCAATCCATTTATTTATTTTTTTTTAACGAAGCTCTCCAGGGAGTTCCAGTGCTCATGAAGTGTGAAACTTCTGCTGCAAGAAGAGCGAAGACCCAGGGACGAAGGAACCGAAAGACGTTACCAGGAGGGACCAGACTGAGGCTGATGCCCCCCGCTCTGCTTGAGACCACTTCTTCACTGCTAAATCCAAGAGGAGAGGGAGGGCCTCAAAGAGGCTAAACTGAAACAGCACAGAGACCTCAGCCAGCACTCATGTCATTGGAGGGTGGGGAGAGGGGTGGGATCTCATCCAAGACTGTACAACAGTGTTAGAGACTACAACCTGGCTCTCCTGACTTCTCAGGCCCTAATTCCTGCATTAGGTAAAGCCACCTCTCTGGAGTAGCTGGGAGGGGGAAAGGACAGAAGTCTGGGTATATCTCAGAGACTGCTGGAACAGAATGAACTTAAGCAAGAAATTTAACATGCCTGATTTTTTTTTTTTATTTAAGAACTGCACGTGGGAGATGATCTTCTAGGTATTTTTCTAATTGTACAATTTTATAGTTATTTGAGAGCAAACAAAACTCAAATGCCCATGGGAACCAGCAAGTAGTATCAATGAACTAAATGGGCCAAGTGGAGACAATGGAAAACTAGGGGCACACACCCCTGGTGAAGAGATACTGAGTTCCAGCTGATTGCCAGGGGCAGAATGGGTTATGAGGTCCTGGTTGCTGGTTGGTGGCTCCTCTCTATCCTTTGCACCCACTTCAAGTTTTCTGGGAGCCAGGGCTCAAACATATTACTTTGTCTCTGGATGCCATGTTAATTTGGGGTCCCTTAGCAGCACACCCTGACATGGATTCAGTGCATGTCGTTCCTGTGGGAGATCCAGGAAACACTGGCGGGGAAGTGGGGAACAATGACAAGGAAGGGAATGCAGTCAGTCAAGGGTGAGTTCCCAAGCAAGTTACCATGTGAGCAACTAGAACTTAATCCTGTTGAGGAAATCTGGGAGACTGTGTAGAACATGTGCCTCAGAGTTATTCCATCCAAGGGAGAAAGAGCTGGGGTATTTATACACCAAATGCCATCGCTTGTTTGAGGCTGGACCTAGAAGTGGGGTTTTGAACATTAATTATTTGGAAGTTCTCACTTGTCTTGCACTGAAGGAGCAGACTTTGAACTGGCATGTGTGACTCTAGCCACGGGATTGCCAAGATATTCTGATTTTTCCAGAATCTGAAGTTCTATGCAAAAGCTCCCAATTTTTAAACTGTGGCAATCGATTTATATTTTTAAAAAAACACCAGGAAAGTCAAAACCTGTCTGAGGGCTGAATTTGACCCACAGACCACTTGTGTATGACCCTTTTCAAAAGACACAAAGACACACTAGGTCATGGATTTGAATTTCATTCCAGCCAATCAGTTTGACAAAAACCAGTCACTCTTTGCCAGTGGCCCCTAAGTATCATCTATCAAATGCAAGTCCCAGGCAAAGGAAAGAGCACGGATGATTCTGCTCAACACTCAATGAACTACTTTGTACCTGGTTTACTTTTGAGGATTTTACACAAATTATTTCATTTAATTCTTGCAAGCACTCTGTGAGATGTTATTTCTTTTCCTCTTCCAAATCCCAAACACCACAACCCCCTGTTTCACACAGATTAATGGCTCCCTAAATATTTGATTATTTATGCCATGGACAAGTAATGAATATTTACACATAGTTTATAACAAGTAATTTCTCTTCAAGTCTTTTAAGAGTCCAGAAAGGATTTTTCCTCTTAAACCTGAGCTATTCACTCTCTTTTTTTTTTTAAAAAAAACTTTATATTTTAAAATACAGATTTTAAATATTTTTTATATTTTAAAATTACAGATTCATAGGCAGTTGCAAAGAAATGTCCCAGGAAGGCCCATATAGCCTTTCCCAAGTATCCCCAGTGTTAGTACTTACATGACTACAGTACACTATCAACATCAATAAGTTGATGTCAGTACAACCCATAGAGCTTATTCAGATTTTACCAGTTACATATATATGATTTGTGTGGTAGCTCTATGCAATTTTATCATGTGTAGGCTTGTGTAACCAATGCCACAATCAGATACTCAACTGTACCATCATCAAAAGACTCCCTTGTGCTACTCCCCTTTATAGCCACACACCTCCAGCCCTAAACTCTGGCAACATCTGATAAGTTCTGCATCTGTAAAATTATGGTTTTTTTTCATGAGGGTTACATAAACGGAATCATGAAGCATGTATCCTTTTGTGAGTGGCTTTTTTTCAATCAGCATAATATCCTTGAGGTTCACCCCAGTTCTTGCGGTGATCAATTGTTTGCTCTTTTTTATTGCTGAGTTGTTTGTCATTGAATGGATGTACCACAGTTTGTTTACCTATTCAGCCTTGGAAGAATATTTGGGTAGTTTCCAGTTTTGCACTACTATAAATATAACTGCTATGACCATTTGTGTGCAAGTTTCTGCATGAAAATAAGTTTTCATTTTTCTGGGATAAATGCCTAAGAGCACAACTGCTGGTGGTATGTAAGCCCATTTTTAGTTTTTAAAGGAACTTGCAAACCATTTTCCAGAATGGCTGTACCATTTTACATTCTCACCAGCAGTGTATGTGTAAGTGGTGTTATCATAATTTTCATTTTAGCCATTCTGATAGGTGTGTAGTGATCTCTTATTGTAGTTTTAGTTTGTATTTTCCTAAAGGCTAATGATATTGAACATCTCCGAGCAGGAAAAGAATCCAGTACACCTTGTGTGGCAAAGAATATATTCCAAAAATGCCCACAACATCTCCTATCCCACATGCTCTTCTTACATTAGGGTTTAACTTTTTTCCCACTGAGGATTCTATGTTCCCTCCTCTTTGAATCTGGAAATGACATCATGTGACTTCCAAGGCCAGGCCATTAAAACGCCATATACTTCTGCCTTGTTGTCTGGGGCCAGTCACACTTAGAACCCAGCTGCCAAGGTGTGGGAGTTGAAAAGTTCTTGTACATTGGGACTTGCCTCTCTTGCTGCTCTTGCAAACCTTGCCACAGCCACCATGTAAATAAGCTGGGAATAGTCTACTGGGAGACGAGGATACACGGCCCAGTTGCCTCCACTGCCCCTGCTGAGAGCCAGTCAACCGCCAGACAAGCAAGGGAAGCCACTGACTTCAGGCTGACCACAATGCATGAGGCCACGTGGAACAGAGACGGACTGTTCCAGCTGACGTCAGCTCAAACTGCCAAGCCATAGAACTGTGAGCAAATACAGGTTTTCGTTTTAAGCCACAGAGTGTTAGAGTGGTTTGTTATGTAGCAAAAGCTGACAGATGCATGTTCCCATAAAAATTTTTTTATTTCAGCCAGAGCAATGCAAAAAAGCAAGACTTAAAACTGTCTATTAAATATAATCATACATTTGCAAATTATGCATATATATACATGGAAATATGGGGTATAAGAAATGGGATTAGGAGTGATGTTTATTTTATCCTTTATATTTATATTATCCTTTAAATTGTATTTTATATTTTTCCTTTATATTTAAAATTTACCAAATTTTCTACATAGTAAAATTTATAATCTTTTTAAAACAAAAACAAAAAGCTAAAGTGCTTGGGCAGTTTCTTCTGGCTGTCCAGTGTTTACCCCAGACAAATTTTGATGTGATGAACATTTTCCAAGTGGCTGAGGTTGCTGGGTTGAAAGAGAGAGACATACAAAAGGCATGGCTGGCTCTATTCAACCCAGGGCCATTTCCTTTGGTGGGCATTTTAGGGAGTCAGATGGGCTCAAATGGTGAAAATCCACACTTGGAGACCCTTCCATTTAACTAAGCCTTCCTTGGAATGCCAATTCATTATCTCCTTGGCTGATGCAGTCTACGTTCTGTATATTCTAGTGTGGCTGATGCATGCTATCACAATCCCTTTAGCTGGCTGCAGTGATGGGAAATCCAGAAATCCTGTCCTGGAGATATGTTAGGGTGCTGATATCCTCTGTCTGTCTCTGCAGACCCACTCTCCTTCTCTGATCTCCGGGCAGTCAACCGGTGCTGACGGCATTGACGACTTCCACCTGGGTTCAGCCCATGGGGAGCCCCAGTATGAGACTGGAAGGAAGGAGCAGAGTGAGGCTGGGGGAATTATTCCCCCAGCTCCTATCCTGTAGCTCATTGTGGTCTGGCTTCATCCCTTCACCAAAGCCCAGAGCTCCTGCCAGGCCTCTGTCTTCACTCAACAATGTCTATTTCCAGATTCTAGTAACCAGTCCCTCGCCTCAGTTCCGCGGGCATGGGATGGTAAGAATGGTACTTGAGTACTGAACTAATCCTCACGCACTCTTCCTTACGATGTATCGGCATCTGCCCATACCTTTGTAATCTGTCCCTTAATAAATTCTCCTCAAATTACCCAAGTGGAGTTTGCTTTCGGTTTCCTACAGGGTCTCTGAGAAATATGGCAGACATGCATGGCCACACTAATAGGGTAGACACAGCCCTAGAAAAGTCAACTCCTCTCCTGCAACAAAAATAGGAATGTGGCAGAGCAAATAAAAGCAATTTCCAGTTTCCATTGTTAAGGTGGAAAATTATCCATCAAATTCAGGTCACAGTAATTCTGACTAACAGGATGACAAAGAGGATGATTATTTCCTCTTTATGGTAAGTCTTTTGGGGAGGGTGATGGGTGACATGTGACTAAGAAAAATTAGAATCACATGGAAGTGTTCTTAAGAGGATGATGCCCATGACAGGTGAAGTGAGAAGGTACATCATGGAGGGAACAAACATGAATATCTTACCCGGCCATCACTTGTCAGGAGAATGGAGTCACTCTTGATGTCCCTGTGAATCACTCCTTGGTTGTGAAGGTAGGAGAGGGCTTTCAGAACTGACAAACAGACGGTCGCTATCTGTTCTTCATTCATTCTAGAATGGAAATAACATTTAAGGAGCGAGGACAGGTTTAGGAACATCTTTAAAATGATCAAGAGAAGCAGCCTCCTTGAGTTCTGGGGAACCAGTCCATGCTCTTGAGCCCGTGTCTGAAAAATCTGCAGGTAGTGAAAAGGAAGTTTTGGGGGTCTGAATCCCAGAACATATGGCTTGGCACTGAGGGTGACAAAGGGCAAATATAAGTCAAAGGAAAGCACCCCTCCCCCATCTGTTAGCTCCTTAATGCAAATGTAATTCCATGGACTCTTACGGATAATTCCTTAGGCAGGGACAAACCTCCAGGGTCCTACAGAGGGAGCACACTGAGTAAGTGCACCAGGGTTCCAGGTATGGTTGCCAGGTAATTTTTAACTTCCTAGGGTCTTTGTTGCCTTGTCTTAGAAATGGGGATGGCTACATTTCTCTTCTAGGCTGAACTCAGGCAAAGTGGAAAGTGGACATCTCAGCTCCCCCTTCTGAGACCTTTTCTTACTTCCCATTAGCTCTTTCTCTCCCATTTCCAGGCACTGGAGGGTTTTATTGCTCCAGGTCCTTTCTGTCAGAAGGAAATTGGATCTGGGGAGTTACTAACAAAGTGTGCATGGATGGAACTTAATAAATGCACAGGAATGAGAGAGCCAAAGCACAGGACTGTATGTGTTCCCACACTTCATAGCTGCACCTCCGTAAAGAAGGTATTTCTAGTTTTAAGGAGGAGGAAATTGAGGTCAGATGACTTGTCCAAAGTTACACAGCTAAGAAAGTGGCCAGGTCACCATTCAAACCCATCTGTTTTTGAATTCAAAGCCCCTTTCTCACTATATGACACTGCCTTGCAACTCAAAAGAATAGGTTTTTCTAATGAGTGAAATAGTTAAGCCATTGAGGAATCTAGATAGGAAGAGTTATTTGGATAGCAGGGACTGCTTAGCATCCTCAAAATGACTCATTTAGGCACCTACCTAACTCATCTATGTATAAAACTTCCTCTCTGTCACAGAGCTATAGAAAATAAACGTGCAAGAGCTTCTAAAACAAACTATTATACAAATGGGGGGCGCGGGGGACTGTCAGGAGAGTCAGGTGTAATTGACAAAAGCCTAAATTGAAGGACTGCCTTGGAAGCTCCAATAATACCAGGTAAATCGTAGCTCAGCAGAACAAGAAAATGGAGGGCCTTGAATTTGTGTTTCAGTCTTGTTGAAGCCAGCAAACTGTGACTTGATTACGCTGGGATTCAAAAGTAAAATCCAAAGAGATAACTAATTAGGAGAGCATTGAAGGTATGAAGCTGAGTATAAAGAGACAAGCTCTTCCCTTCAAACAGGATTCCACAGAAACAAATCGGTTTCAGACAAAGGCAGGTGAGAAGAAATGTTCTTGCCTGAAACAGAGAGGAGACCTAAAACCTCTTGATTCTTGGTATTGTGGCCAGTGTGCTGGTCACTGTGTGGGGTCATGCTCAGAAGTTTAGCACATCAGCAGCAGGGACAAGCTCAAATGTGCCTTACGATTAATTCAGGACCAAGAACCACCATCTTTAATAAAATTCATTTTTCTAGGAATCCATGGGATTTGAATTATTTGAAGCAGGCATAAAGATCCTTTATTGGTCAACTATAACAGAGTAATTGTATCCCAGCCTCAATTACTAACTAAAAGATCACCTTTAACTCAAATATGTGACAAATACTACTAATGGATTCCTAATTCAGTGGCTTTTAAACGTACAGAGTCAACTGGAGAATGGCTAGCACTTTTCTACTTCTGCATGGAGGAAGCCTGGTACAGGAGAGAGATGTCTCATTTCTAGACTCAAGCCAAATTCAGATCCTCGTTCTGTCAATGATTAAATGTGGGATCTTGAGCAAGATACTTCTCATCTCTAAATTGTTGCTTCAATTAATGAAGGGGGAACGATAATCTAATAAGAACAGGTAAGTTATGGAGGGTAATCTTAATGTTACAGGAAAGCTCATGAACGACTAACGTTTGTTAACTTTTGGGGGTATGGCAGGAACATTTTGGAAGCAATGTAGTTATTTTAGGTTATTTGTTTTTTCTTATTCCTTTGTTTTGGTTTTGTTTGAAATTTTTTATTGTTTGTTTTTTATTTTTTGATAAAGTTTTAAAAAAATTAAAAAAAATTGTTGCTTCATCATCTGACAGACAGGTGCATCAATACCTATCAAAGAAATGAATGAAGATTACATAAGACAATGTATGAAGAACTTGACCGTGCTGGGAACTTTCCTTTCCCTTCTGGATCCCTCTGTTTCCTGGAAAGTTGTAGGATGTCATTTAATAAGAGGCTGTGTTAGTGCTCAAACTTCAGTACGTATAAGAAACACATGCACTGTGGGCTAAATTGTGATTCTCTTTAAGCACATCTGGGCTTGGGCCTGAGATTCTGCATTTCTCCAAAGTGCCCAGGTGAGGTCAGTGCTGCTGATTCTTAGACCACACTTTGGGTTGCAGGGTGTTAGGTGTTTTACCAATCAAGCATTTATTGAATATGTACTCTAGGAAACTCTCCCAAATATCAATTTAAGGTTTTTGAATTCTAAATATTCGTGGTGTTCCTTGATGCACAATTTCCTCTTGCTCTCTGGGGCTACTGTGCCTTTACGGGAAAATGTGCCCAAACTGGCTGGAGAAAATTACAATGGGTTCCAGAGAGGCTAGGCCTTTAGGCTGCACCCAAGGATACAAAATAAGATGCAGAAGAACCACAACAAAGGGCGAGCTATAGAGAGACGTGTAGCTATCTGATGCTCCCCCCAGGCAAGAAAAAGTCCTTTCCTTGGAGATATTTTTATTAATTGCTTTATAGGTAAATCACATTTGCCCTATTCTTAGGTCTCTCCAGTACATTTTTTTCTACAAATTAACATGATCTTCTGTGTTTTTTTGGGAGACGGAGGAGTGTCTGTGTGACCTATGGCTACACCAACAGGAGTCAGCCAGCTGAGATGTTCTGGTCTTTACTATGTCCCTTCATTTTAGATTGTTTATTAAAGGCTGAGAGCTGTCACCAGCCATGATTGTGGAGAAAGAACAGCATATCTGATCCCTCATAGGGTCCTTGATGCTTTCTTGCCACCTTGCTTTCCACCTATTGTTGCCCACCTGGATCCACTTCCATGGAACCACTTCAGTGACTTCAACCAATGCCCCCTGCCCCTCCTTCATGACAACCCCTCTTAACTCATAACTTTAAGACCAAGCTTAAAGTTTTACAAATGCAACCTGTGCCTTAGAACCTTGCTACTCCAAGTGTGGTCTGTGAAGCATCCCCTGGGAGCTTGTTGGAAATGCCCCTCCCTGGACAACGAGGAGCTACAGGTGATGCACAGGTGATTCATAGGTATATGAAAATTATAGGAGCACTGCGTTCAGTGCCCTTTTTCTCCCACTTGCCTTCTTAGAAAGCTTTTCATTTCTCAAAACCCATCTCAGATATCACCTTATACTGGAAATCTTTCCTAACTCTCCCTGATGGAGACACTTAGGTATTCTGTGCAACTTACATTCATCTTTCTGATTATGCACAGGTATTATATTGTATTTATTTATTATCTGTGAATTCCCTGAGGGAATGCACCTGAGCCTTATCCATTTGTGTCTTCTATATTCCCAGCACTTAGGAAAGAGCCTGGCACATAAAAGGTGCTCAATAAGCACTTCATGAAATACCCTGAATGGACACATCAGGAAGCAAGTAGCTAAGGCAATGGGCTGGTAATTAATCGTTGTTATCTGAAAGACTACTTTAACATAGAATTGAAGGCTTTCTCCTCTATAGGTTTGTTACTATGACACACAACTTTGATCATCAACCTGTCCCTTCCACACTGGGTGGAATCAGCACATGGCAATGACGTGACACCTCAGGAGAACAAAACTCAGCTTTCAAAATCTGCACAGGTGACAGGAAATTCTATTATTTGTTCCTGAGACTTCAGTCTCAGCAGCTCACTGATTTTAAATCAATGGGTATTAATGAACTTGTAGAGGGCAGGGATAATGTTAATTGAATGAATGAACTGCACACAGCTGGCATTATAATAGGTACTTTGGGGAATATAAGGAAAAGGTTAGTTATGTTCTCTGACTCCAAATGCTTACAATTTATGAACAGACAGTCATTTAGGCCTCAACCCGGATATGTATGTGAGCACTTCGAATGATTTTTCTGGATAATAAACTTAAACGTACCTGGTATGAGTAACTATGTCTGTCAAGGCACCGCCTTCTAGAAATTCCATGACCACCCAGAGTTCATCGCCGACAAGATAGCTGTTGTACATGTCAACCACATTGTCATGGTGGTAATCCCGCATTATTACAACCTGGACAAAAGGGAAAGATAGGTTTTGGCTTGTGATGGTGAAATTGGACTTTTTGTCTCTCGTGGTCACACCTGCATTGTTAGTTCATTGTTAGTTCCATTTATTGGGAAGTATTGGTTGTGGGGGAATCTATGCAGGAATCTACGATAGACAAAAAGAAAAAAAAAATGGCACTGAAGGTGCCTAGTAGAAATAAAAGAAATCAAATGATTGATTTGGCGACATTGGGCAGATCAACAAGATGCTGGAAAGAGAGGGGGGTAGGAGGGGGCAGCGGGGAGGGAGAGGAAGAGAGAATAGGGAGGGAAAATAGGCAGAACCATGGAAAGGTCTGAATCACAAGAGGGAATTTAGGGGACTTCTAAGGGGGGATATGATCAGCCATCTCTAAGGGTGTCTATCAGAATGTACTGTGAATACTCCAATGCTGGTTACCTGGCAAAAGGCTTGGCAAGGGCCCCCTAAATGAATAAAGGAAGCAGTTATTAGGGGCAGGGCCACAGGAGATCCACTTCTCCTTTGGGAGAAGATCTGAGTTGGATTGGAGAGATGTTTGGACTGAATGCAAAGACTGTATTTTGAAGGTGAAACCAAATATGACCTAGGCATCAAAAAGACTTAACTTGAGCCTGCATGCTGGAGAGAGCTTCCAGGAATTGCTGCCCTGTGGCTGCTCTGCTGACCTTTTCAGAGGTAGTGTTAAATAACAAATTAGAGAGTTGTTTATCTACATTATATTGTCCTGTCTGTTCTGGTACTGTGGTTTGGAAATAAATTCCAGAAATCAAGAATCGTGGACCGGGAAGGAGCTGAAGCCCAGTCACCTGGTGCTCTCTGAGAGATTCAGAGCATGTGAAAGAAATGAGCACTTGTTTACTGATTAAGCAACCTCTGCCTACTTCTGAGGTAATGTTCACAGTGGAAAGCAAAAGAGGCCAAGAGGCTGTGGATTGCTCTGGGAGTTAGGAGATGTGAGACAGATATATTATCTAACATTAGAATCCTGACTTGGTATCTTTAGGACTTAGCTTTCCTACTTACAAAAGACCATCTCTTTCCCCAAGGCTCTCATAAAATTATTAATGGAATATTACTCCAAAATGCATTGTGTTCTCTGGACACAGGTACTCATGTTTTCCCCACTTACGTGCATTTTAGAGCTCTCAAGTGAGAAGTGAATTTAAAAAGCAAATGAGTAGGTAGAAAAATATGTGCAACAACTGTACAGAAAAGGGTTAATTCCTTAATACACAAAGAGCTCTTACAAATCAATAAGATGAACAGTATCACTTTAATTGAGAACTGTGTATAAGACAAATACAATTTCATGAAGAAATAAAAATGCCCTATAAACATATGAAAATAAACTAGTCTCACTAGTAATGAAATGCTAATTAAAAAGTGAGATTTATTTATGTTTATCAAATTATCAGATAACCTGATAATGTTCAGTGCTAGTGAGGATGAAACAGGACTGTTGCTGAGGGTTCAAACTGCTACAAACTTTCTGGAAATCAATGCTATACATCATTTCTCTAAAAAAAAATTTACATGTCTTTTGATATGTTCATTCTACTTCTAGGAATCTAACAAAACTATCAGATATGGAGCCAAAGACTTACATATAACAACAACAACTGCAAAATTACAAAAGTGACAGATTGGAATCAACATAAACCAGAGACTAGTTTAGTGAGTTTGATACATATAACTGATAGGAGATTATTAGACCATTAAACTGATGTTTTAAAAAATACATTTAATAGGAAAAACACCCCGAGTTTGACATTAAGTCAGTTAGAAAGTTATCAAGTGACATATATATAATTCTCACCAATGAAAGAGATGTATAATCAGAAAAAATATAGAAAGGAAATACTGAAATATTAATGTAGGCTATTGCTTGGTTGTGGGATAATGGGAAATCTTCAATACTTACCAAATTTTCAACAGGATTAATTAATTATTTTATAATGAGAAAACATTCTTTCAAAGTTTCTAAAGGATGACAGCCAGTCTATTTTTAATTTCACTTCTGTTTATTGTGATTTAAGTCTACAATGAATATATAGAGCATTATCCCATATGGGTATATGGATATGTGTATTGATATGCATATATCTCCATCTCTCTCTCTCTCTCTCTCTCTCTCTCTCTCTATCTCTAGTGTAGCATAAACATTTTGAACGTGGTAGACAGAGATTCAAACCTAAATCAGTTGTTAACGTATTGTCTGACTGGGGTAAGTCACTTAACCTATCTGAGCATAGGTTTCTTTGTCGCTAAAATGGTGCTAACATTTTTCTACCTCATGCGATTGTTGTGAGGATCAAAGTAGATTACTGGTTAGCATGGTGGTGGCACTCAGGAAGTACTTTATAAACGGTAACAGCTTACACGCATCAAAAAAGATTAGAAGGAGGGATTATGGGGGAGGCTATTTTTGTCTTTATATTTTCACTGCTTTCCTCATGTTCTGAAATGTGCCTGTAATATTTGCGGCATGGAAAATAAGTGCTACATGGGAGAAAAAGAATGATCCAAACACGCCACGTACCTCATTAAAAAGCAGTTCTCGTCTCTGCTGCTTTCGGAGGTCCATTTTCTTCACTGCAACTTGCTTCCCTGTGTGTTTCTCGGTGGCGATGCACACGATGCCGGTTGACCCTTCCCCGATTTTGATAAAACTGTCCAAGTATTCCCTGGGGTCTCCTGGGCTGACCACCAGCTGTAGGGCAGCCCGGAACTGTTCGTGGGACACCCTGGAGGGCGGCTGGTCTGAGGACGAGCCCCAGCTGGGTGGGGGGTAGGTGCTGGATGAGATGCTGAGAGAGCTCAGGTAGGAAGCGGTGGAGATGTACTGTGAACTGACCTGCAGGGAGGGATGGTGGTACAGGGTGGCTTTGTGGTACCCGGACGGGTACTGGTGGCTGCTTGAGGAGTAGCCCCCTTTGCTTTGACTTTGAGGTAGTTTGGCGGGGCCCCTGGGGTAGGTGTCAGATCCTGATAGTGGAGGGCTGAAGACCATCTGTGCTCGGTCATATTCCACCTGGGAAGACAGAAATGGAGAACACTGACGTGTTGGAGCAGATACCTAGCAGCCAGGTGGTCAGTGCGCCAACCCACAGCTGGCCCGCGCCAAGGGTATCCACCTCACAAACCTGGCCGTGGGTGAAGATTACCTTGCTAGGTCCTAGGTCTTTCCTGCTTTCACCCTTTATCCGCCCTTCCAACCTCCCCATACACACACAATGGAATATTTGTTATTCAGCTGCAAAGAAGAACTGAGTTCTAATATATGCTACAACATGGAGGACATCTAGGTGAAAAAAATTTTTTTTCACACCTAGTGAAAAAAGTCAAACACAAAAAGACAAATATTATGTGATCCCACTTATATGAAATACTTATAATAAGCAAATTTCATAAAGACAGTTGATTACAGGTTAGCAGAGGCAGGAGGGAAACAGGGAGAAGGGACAATGGGTGTCAAAGCTTAATGGGTGCAGAATTTCTGTTTGAGGTTTTGAAAAGGCTGGGGAACTGGAGGTTGGTGATGGTGTGGTGCTACAATATTGTGAATTCAATTAATACCAATGGTGTTAAGTGAAAGTGGATAAATGGGAAATTGTGAGTAGTGTATATGTCACTACAATAAAAAGTTAAAAAAGAAATCTCCAGATGCAGAAACGCTGAGGACTGGATTGGAATGCAAGTCGTGAGAGAATATTCCAGGAGTCAGGAAGTGAGCCAGGGAAGGGGAAAAAAAAGGGTGAGCTACAAAGCAAGTTATCACTGAAGTAACTGGAGCCCAGCCCTGCAGGGGGCTCCAGGGCATGTGAGAGCGTGTGCTGCGTGCTGCTTCGGAGTGGCTGCATCAGAGGCCCAGAGGGCTGGGGTATTTATGCACTTACTCCTTCAGACACTGCTTGATATCTGCTCCTGGAGAAATTAATTCCCTGGCTCTTCTGTCCTGTGCTGAGCAGGCTCCAGCAGCCAGAGAAAGCCCTTAGGCTTGAGTTTTTCCATCCTCAGCACAGTGATGTTAGGGGCCAGATAATTCTTTGGTGTGGGGGCTGCCTTGTGCATTGTAGGACATTCAGCAGCACCCCCGACCTCTACCCTCTAGATGCCAGCAGCAGCTCCTCCCCCATTCGCCCACTCCTGCAGTGACAGCCAAAAGCATCTCGAAACGCTGCCAAATGTCCTCTGGAAGAGTATCTGCAAAACTGCTCCTGGTTGAGAACCACTGCCTTAGACCCAAAAAAAGTAGTTCTGGCGGAGAGAAACAGCGGGTGATAAGGCATATGGCCTGGCCTGGGCAGGAGCCAGGATACCTGGGAAGGTGCCTTCTACCTCCCACGTGCACCACAGGGGGCATTTTAGCTACTGTGTGCATATCCAAGGTGCTGTCGCTATTTAAGCCCTATTCCTTGTGGAGGAATGAAAGGCTCCGTCCCTCATTCAGGAACATGGGGCTCCAGCTACCATTTGGGGGAGAAATTTCAGGAGTCGAAGACTCTTTCCTGTGCTTCTGAGCTCATAGGCTTGAAAGTGGCCCTGAAAGGTGAAGCAGGATGGAGCCTGGTGCTCACTGGATCTGACAACATGGAGGGTCTCTGGAAGCAGGCGGGGGTCCCAAACTTCTGCCCCATTGTAGACAGATGCTTATTCCACCAAGTCAGGAAGCAAGGTCTGCACACAGTGGGGTCTTTAAAATTGCTCCCATGGCACCATTCTCAGTTCTTCACTCTTCACGGCTCCAAGGTGATGGAGCTGCTGTGTTGCACATCCCAGTAATGCAGCCCTTCTTGGCCTCGTGAGTGCCATGCTCTACTCTAGACAGGCCATCCTCTCACACAGCCTCGGCACCAGCCAGCAGGAACTGGGGTAGTCATCCTGGTTGCAGAGCAGAGGAAACATCTGCTTTGGGGAAACAGACTTAGGGTTGAATTCTGCCTCTCTAGGGCTTTAGTCCATTCACTTAGCCTCTGAGCCTCGGTTTCCTCATCTGTAAAACAGGGATCATAACGCATCCCTTGTAGGGCTTTTCCCTTGTGAGGCATAACTGTAGCAACCTAGAGCAGTGTTTAAGAGATCAGGATGTGGGTTCAAAAACATTTCTCTGTGATTTGCAAGCCATGTCACGTTGGGCAAATTATTTAAACTCCCTGTGCTTCAGTTTCATTATCTGTAAAACAGGAGTTTAATAATAATAACTACATCCTAGATCATTATGACAACTAAAGGATTCAATAATATATAGGAAAGAATCTGAACAGTGACAGGTCAGTAAGTATTAGGTATTGTTACTATTGTATAAAGTTCTTAATACAGCACCGAGAGCATAAAAAAAAAAGTGGTAACTAACTACAATATTAATAAAAGCTAGCTAACTTTTATTGAAGATATGCAATGTGCTGGTGGCAAGGTGCCTTTAATTATGATATACTGAATATTGTATTATAATTAAAATTTTATACTAAAAACCACGCTGTTTTTTTCCCAAGCCTCTGTGCTGGTGTGTGTGTGGAGGAGGGGGAGGGGAGATAAATATCAGTGTAAGTTAGATAATTGGATTCTTCCTCTTTATTAAGCTCAAGGTTAGCCAAGTCTGAGCTAATCACAAGGCCAGGGTGTAGGGAGAAGCGGGATCTATGACTTTTATTTTTGAGCGCGTTCTGGGAACTGAAGGTAGGATACAAAGTCATTACCTCCTGCGTCTTTCTTTGAAGATTTGCTCTTGTATTTCAAGTGAAGTTGAATTCATTTCCCACAAGTATTTCTGACTGATCTCTGAAGATATATTAAAAATAAAAAAGCTGTATCTTGTAGGACTTTCACGTCGCTCCACCACACTTCATTAGGCCACGATTTTTTCCTTATTATCTGTCAGTTGAGTTACCAGAGTCCACTCTTAACAGCCAGCACACGGCAAAAAGAAGAGAAAATCTGTCTGTAGAGATGAGACGATTTCCAGTCAAAGATGGAATGCAGCGTGGTCGGCTGGGAGCTAAACATCTTTGAAATCAGGTCTTCAAGAAAAAATTGTATTACTGTCTTTCATGGCCGCTGGAAAGAGGCTGGGGCTCTTAAATAATCAACCCATGAGGAGCAACCGCTCTCACAAGAGATGATTTTTAGAATCAAACTTGAGGTGTATGCTCTTAAAGAAGAATTGACTGTTAGCCCAAGGTGAGGAAACAGGTTGTCTCTTGGGGCTCCCATCAGTTCCAGGAGAGGCCGGTGGACAAACAGCTGACTTCATAAAGGAGACATGCATACGTGACTCTGTTCGGGGCTGTCACGTTGCCAGACTATGACCGTCAGTGGGTCTTGGTGACCAACCATGGGCTGCACGACGGTGAGTATCACTGACCCACACGTTTGCAGCAGGCCGCATTCTTTTTTGACTTTGGAGGCAATTGGGGGACAATTTATTCTATTTTATAGATGAGAAAGCAGAGGCTTGGGGAGATGAAACTACACCCAAGGAATCCAAGAAAAATGGCCCCAAACCTCTAAGAGGATTACACAACCCAATCTTCTGTGCAGGTTGGCCCTTTACTCCCAGCAGGAGGGTATCTCGATGTGCCCCCTGCTCAGCACACCCACCCACAGGCCTGCTTTCTTGCCCTCCTTGGTATTTCTACCAATAGTTGTCACCTCCCTGGTCTGAATAATCAAGCTGGGCCACTCCTCACTCAAATGCATGGGCATTTATTTATTTCCTGGGAGCTAAAGTAGGGCCCCTTCCATTAAGCGACTGCTAGAAGTCTGGCCCTGCTGGAGTAACAAATGCTAATGGTCACAATCATAGCAGACATTTATGGGGGGCTTTCCAGGTTCCAGCGATTGTTCTAAGTACTTTAGGGGACTGAGGCTTAAGCAGGTCTCCAAGGCCCCAAAGCTTCTCAGAAGTGGAGCTGCGAATCAGAGTCAGGCAGCATCAGTGCTGCTTTAGAACTAGAGCCCCTGGTGAGTTCAGAGTGATATGCTTCAATGAAAAGAGAGGGAATGTGGCCACACAGTGTGGGGCAACAACTAATGAGATGGAGCCTGGTTAGGGTGCTTCACTGGGGACCCAGATGTTTGAGTAGCCTGGAGCAAAATGCAAGAATTAGGCCAGGAATGATGGATGATTTTGCCTGGGGTAGGGGGATAGAAGATAAAGTAAGGGAATTTTTAAAAAACAGATTTGGCTTAGGGAAATCAGATACATACATACACACACACACACACACACACACACACACACACACACATATAAGGAATAATCACAGAAATATGAGTTGATCATCTATGAACATAATTCATCCTTTTAATTTTTGCTCTGTTAGAGCAGAACTCTGTACTCAGCTACAAGAACAACTTTGAGCCCAAGCTCACTTTGCAGTGAGGCCTCCTTACCCTTACAAGACTCTCGAATTTTCATACTTATTTAATTACCTTACTCTCAATTGTCTTTTCAATCATATCCTGGTGGATGGAACAGAAATGATGAATTTGCCCACAAATACTATTATATGCACACGTACACGTTCATGAATGTGAGAAAGACTTTCCAAGGAGGAAAGCTGGAACTGTGCAACCTTCTCCACAACTTGATTTACAAATACTTCTTAAAAAAAAGGAGTACATTTGGGGTCCATATGAGCAGACTTATGGTACTGTGTATGAGGAATGTAGAGACCAGAATGCAGTGGAATTGGACCACTGAAAGATATGGATTTAAATAACTGAATCCAATGTCAACCCCATCCCTCATAATTCGAGCCATTTCCCAAAGATCTATGCTGTCTGTCTCCCCACAGACCTTATCGCCACCATAAAGAGACATGACAAAGGCTTTCTCTCCATCCCTCTGAAGGAAAGAGTGCTGTGATTTTGTGGGCAAGTAACTTCTAGAGATGAGACCATGGTCTGCCTCCTTTTAAGGGGGATTTCCATATGGCACAAAGTAATAACAGAAGACTAGATCGATCGTTGTGCAAATTATTACACAGGCTGCCAAACTGCTCAGCTGCAGTGTTACAAGGACACTAATTGTCACTGAAAATGACATACATCCCAAGAAGGAGTTCTCTATACAGGATTCTTTTAAAATGCTGTAAGAATAAACATGAAGTGCAAAAAAAAAAACAAAAAACAAAAAACAAAAATACAACTTTATTATCTGGGAATAAATAATGCCCCCTTAATGATTCAGCTGGACTACCCCTCCACTATGCACGTGACATCTCCAAGGATGCGGTCAGACACAGGCTTGTGATGTATCAAAATTATAAATAATTATAGCAACGAATTCATTTAATCAATCAATTTCACTAGCAGTGCTCTGGGGTGGGGTGGACAGGGTATAAAACTCCACAAGCTATCAATTGCTACGATTACAGCTGGCTGTCAGCCAGAATTCCCCTGATCCATGTTAGTTAAATGCACATTAATCTGAATTTGGCAGTGTAATCAAGGACCTAACTGAACTGTGAAATTGAATTCTGCAGTAGAACATCATTTGACCATTTTATGCCAAGGCTAGAAAAAAGGGCTGGGGGAGGGAGGGAAAGGGCGGGAGAAAGAAAAGAAAGGGAGAAAAAATCCTGCGGCAGCATCCATTTGTCACTGCGGCCTTCTTGCTGGTGACAGGGGGGCCCTGGCCAGACCCTGCTGGCTTGGGAAAGTGGAGGCGAGTCTGTGCCCACAGAATGGGGAATGCGGAATGTTCCGTGAAGGATGGAGAGCCTGTCTTTCCACTTCCCGCAGAGTTAGGGAGAGTGGGAGGCAGCTGGTTCCCCTACTTCAGTGGGATGCACCAATACACCTTTTCAGAGCACAATAAAACAAAGACACTGCTCATCTCAAACAATGAAAAAGCCAGGCTGGGTACCATTTGCGCCACACAATCAAATGCAGGATCCAAGTGAATCATAGGCTTCTGTTATCTGAGAGAGGAGAGGGGACTTCTTAAATTGTCCTTACCTGACTCAAAGGAAAATGTAACAGGACCAGCCTTGGCTTTGGGAAAGGAGAATAACTCCTTGTAAGAGTCCCAAAGAGAAAGGCTAACCTGCTTTCTCTGCGGGGATATTTTAGGGGCTGGTACTTAGGCAAAGGAGCTTCATTAAATCCCATTACTCCTAAGAGTGTTTGCTCTCCTGCACCCCTCAATGGTGTTCTGCAATTCCAATTCTCCCTGCCATCAGGGAACATGCTGATGTGGGCTACTCCCCACTTGCCCTCACACGGGGGCAGCCAGGCTGGCATGTGGCCAACGGGCTCGAGCATCTCCATCCTCGAGTTTCCAGCTTCTGCTGCTCTCGCTGAGGTGGGCAGTGCCCTCAGAGCTCCAGCCTGTCTCCAGGAAGGCTGGATCTTAGGGGACCGTTCTATCTCCCACTGCATCCTAATAAACATAATAGCTGCTGCTCCTGCTTGAGGCAAAACTTCGACTAGAACCCAGCCACGGTCAGTTTCCTCTGAATTACTTACTTTCGGTCACAAAATGGCGTGGCCCTATTTCATACACTATTATAGTTGCCTGGTTGGACGGCAATGGGACAGAGCACACAGTTAGAGCTGCGCAGACCCTGGTGGGACCCAAAGAGCCAAGGTATCTCCTGAAGGACCCGACGAACACAGGGGGCTTGGGAAGAAGGTCAAGTTCTGGACCAACAGGCACTGGCTGGCTCTCCGACCTGCAGGCAGTGGAAAGGCTTTCACAGCATTTTGCATTTTGTGACGGAATCCCTTGCAACTGTTATAATGAATTCTTATTTAGACATGTAGGAACTTGCACCTTATGAAATGCAGTTTGAAGAATCATGTACTTCCTGGCCTCACAAAGAATTATGGCAAATGCACACTCAGAGCGTTTGGACCAGAAGCTCATGACCTCTGCAAATAGGCAATGCCTAGTTATATGGAGAGATGAATAAATCTGTGACCAGCTCTACCAAGCATTAAGGTATTTCTTCACTACTGGATTGGGATATTCAGTTAACCCCCCACAGGTGCTGCTGGAAGCTCAAAGAACACATCCTCTCTGCCAGAGCAGTGATCGAGCAGGTCATCCTGACCCACAGTGACATGAAGAGGCTCTGGGCCTCTGGGGACTGGCTCGCTGCTTTACAATATCCCTCGGACGTGACAAGGCCTCTGTGAAAGCCAGGACGGAGAATCAAGCTAGATTCATTTCATTTTTAATTTGGCAGTGGGAAAACCCACTCCTAAAGACCAAAATAGAATTCGACTTGGGAGCACAAGAACAATCATGGAAGATGTGTCCAGTCATATGCAAAGGTCACCTAAAGTGTCCATCAGAAGGAACAGATGCTGCTGATGTTGCACTGAACTACCTCTGGATGTTTTATGAGCCTTAATGAGCACCCTATAGGAGGCTATATTTAAAGAAAAAAATTCGAATGGCAACAATTCCCATTGTGATATTAAGTGCTTCTCTCTCCTCTCCCCCCACCCCCCTTCCATCTCAATCTATCAAATTTGGTGCAGCCCATCCAATTTTGCCAGCATTGTCATTTTATAAGCTATCAGGACCCTAAAGGGATCTTTAAAAGGGGATCTGCAGGGATCCTCAGTAGATGAGGAGCTGCTGTTTTGTTCCTGGAGTGGCTGAATCTGGGCTCAGTGAGTGCCACAAAGAACAGTGAGTCATCAAGTTATTGATGCAGGAAGATGGAACATGGCTGGTTCAAGTGCTTTTTCCTTCCAGGGAAAGCAAACGATAGCTAAGCAGTGAAAAACAACTGCATTGGTGACCCCAGAGGGAAGGTCTTAGAGTGCCACAATTTTTCTTGCCTCCGTCTGTCTCCACCCAGAATCCCTCAGTATGCTGGCTGTCTGGGCCCTCCTGGACTGCAGCTCTGATTACTTTTGCTGCCCCGAGCAAAAATAAAAAAGTGGTGGGGGGAGTGGCCGGGTTGGCTGGTGATGTTTAGTCATGACACTTCTTGCTTTAAGGCTGCTAAATGTTCTGTTTTTTCAGCATCTGGCTTCTTAGGGGAGTTCTTGGAATTTCACCCCCATTCAAGAGAGTAGCATGAGCACTGGGGTGGTGAGACTGGGGTCCTTAGGCCAGCTCGGTCATGATGGCTTTGCATGGCCTTGAAGAAGTCGCACGGCGATGCTGGGCTTCTGAGACCACATCTCTAATGTGGGGACACTCATAGTCACGGTCTGCACAGAGCGGCTACGAGGGCAAAGTCAGATAGTACTCGTTCAAATATGTTGAAAACATGTAAAAGATGCTACAGAGAGAATGTTCCTACGCGTGGGGTTGATGGATATGGTGAACACATTTTCCAACCAGAAATATTCCTGGGAATAAGGCTACATTTATTGCTCTTATTTAATCCTTAGGGCAGGGACAAAGTAGGTATTAAAATACCTTCTTTTACAGATGAGGGAGCTGAGGCACAGACAAGATCATACAGCTAATAAGTGCTCAACTCCAGGGAATCTGGTTCTAGAACTTGCACTCTTTTTTTTTTAAATTAAATTCAGTTTTATTGAAATATATTCACATACCATACAATCATCCATGGTATACAATCAACTGTTCACAGCATGACCATACAGTCACGCATTCATCACCACAATCCACCTCTGAACACCCTCCCTACACCAGAATGAATCAGAACGATAACAAAAAACAAAAGCAAAAAAACAACACCCAAATCTTCCCCCCCATCCCACCCCACTTTTCATTCAGTCTTTGTCCCCATCTTTCCACTCATCCATCCATACACTAGATAAAGGGAGTGTTACCCACAAGGTTTTCACAATCACACTGTCACCCCTTGTAAACTACATTGTTAAATAATTGTCTTCAGGAGTCCAGACCACTGGGTTGGAGTTCAATAGCTTCAGGCATTTACGTCTAGCTATTCCAATACATTAAAACCTAAGAGGTGTTATCTGTATAGTGCATAAGAATGTCCACCAGAATGACCTCTTGACTCCATTTGAAATCTCTCAGCCACTGAAACTATTTCGTCTCATTTTGCATCCCCCTTTTGGTCAAGAAGATATTCTCAATCCCACGATGCCGGGTCCTGATTCATCCCCGGGAGTCATATCCTGCATTGCCAGGGAGATTTACACCCCTGGGAGTCGGGTCCCACGTAGTGGGGAGGGCAGTGAGTTCACCTGCCTAGGTGGCTTAGTTAGAGAGAGAGAGGGCCACATCTGAGCAACAAAGAGGTACTCAGGGGGAGACTCGCAGGCACAATTATATGCATGTTTAGCCTTTCCTTTGCAGTAACGAGCCTCATAAGGGCAAGTCCCATGACAGAGGGGTTGACACATCAAACCACCAGTCCTACTGTTTGTGACAACATCGGCATCAGTCCAGGTGAGGAAGTCCAACACTTCCGCACTTTCCCCCAGATCCTCGGGGGGGCCCTGTAAATATATTTTTATTCTCTGCCCAAATTGGGATGTGTCACTATTTTACTCTAACCTATACTAACCTACCGTATCTCACTTCCTATACAAAGTTCCATGTAATTGTGGTGTCCGAACAAACTGACTGTAGAGTTATACTGTTTAGAAAATATAGATCCTGCACCAAATAGACACCTCTTTCCTTGGTCTCACATGTGAGCCGAAGCTTTAAAACACAGTCAGTTTCAACCTTTACCCTCTGGCCTGGTTCACCCTAGTCTTAACCAAATCTGCCTCATTCATATCACTAATTGAAGTCTAGGCTCTTTTTCAGCTTTTTTTTTTAAACAGTTGCTGTATGTGCTAATACTAACATTCATATCTGCCGGGCTCTAGCTCTGAGTAGAACTTGCACTCTTAACTGCCTGCTGTAATAGGTGAGAATATTTAAAATATGGATTATCTTTTAAAAAACTAAACAGGATGGTCTGAGGGCATAAGAGGGCTTTAGAGATCTCTAGTCTTGATTCTTCCTTTGTGGCCTATGGTTCCATGTTTTAACCATGAATCACAGTGACACTAAGAAAGTTGTCAGAAGATTCCATCCCACCAAGAACAGAATGAACTGCATTTCCTGTGCACCCAAATCTACCTGTAAACTCATCACCCATTCTTTACCAGCACTGTGAGGGCTGCTTGCCCTGTGTGTCTAGACCAGGAAGCCTCACATACACCTTTCAGCCCCTTGGTTTTCTTCTGTGAAAATGGGAATGTTCTGGAACACAGAAACTTTGGATTTGGATGGACCAAGTTATGAATCTTGGTCCAGCCATTTGACTTCCTATACTTGGGAAAGTCCATAAAGATTTAACTTCTTTGAGTTTCAGTTTCCTCACTGTAAAATGGAGATGTTCCAGAATTCTTCTAGAATTGTTGTGAGGACTAAATTGGATGATGTTTGCAAAATGCTAACAAGTACAGCCATCATCAATCTGCATATAACACATGAAGAGCTCTGCACTTGGTACATGCCTAGCTCTCTGCTCTAATTGACTTATTTAATCCTTACACAACTCTATGAAGTGGGGAGCCTTATCCCCATTTTATAGATAAGGAAGTAGAGGCACAGAGAGGCTAAGCAACTTACTCAAAACCACCCAGCTACTACATGGCAATATTAGGACTCAAAGCCAGACATTTATCTCCAGAATCCACACGCTTAACCACCCCAAAATTGCTTGATAAATGGTAGCTATAGAACAATGGTTCTCAACAGGAGTGATTTTGCTCCCCATGGGACATTTGGCAATGCCTGAAGACATTTTGTTATTAGAACTGGAGGATGGGTGCAACTGGTGTGGAGTAGGCAGAGGCCAGACATGCTGCTAAATATCCTACCATGCACAGGACAACTCCTACAGTAAAGAATTACCTGACCCAAAATGTTGAAAGCATTAAGGTTGACAAACCCTCTGTAGAACGAGACAGGACAAGGTGCCCCAAGGGGACTTCACTACTGCAGGTACTAAAAGGAGCTGGTAATCATACAGGTTGAGTGCATGGCACCTGCAAAAACCCTCTCTGTGCATGTAGAGCGGGATATCCCCAATGGCTGGTAAAGGGGTTAAGCCCTGGAGCCAGACACATTTAGAAGTAGATCCCAGCTCTGACATGAGCTGAGTTGAGCAGACTGTTTCTCTGTTCCAGTCTCCCTGGCCAAACATGATGAGGGTGGCAAGAATTTCTACCCTACAGAGCTGCTCCAACAAGACAATGCATGTATCCGGCACACAGTGAGTGCTTAATGACCTGGCAGTAATGTTATTAAATTGGGGGCTTCTCAGTGGTTCTCAGCGGCCAGTACTGAAACACATGAGCCAGCAGCTGTCTCGTCCTGCGGTGCACGGGAATGAGTAAAACCAAATAAAGGCTGACAGTATCTCCTGCCTTTCCCCTCCCTGCAAGCCAAAGACTTGTCTGCAATGAAGGTGGAAGTGCATCCTCTCTCCGTATCTGGCAGTTGTGATAGCTCTACCATGTGAAAGGTGATATATGGTTTTTGTTTAGCTTTATTTTTTTCACCAAAGATTTCATCTATTCAGTCCCAGCAAAAAACATTTAAAAGTAGGAAGATGGATGCAAGTTATCTGCACATTTTATAACATCCTCAATTCCTGTCACACTCACAGGAAAATGAGGTAGGTAGATAACACTGGGGGATTTTTGCACTCTGGGTTAACATCAGTATTTTTTTTTCTCTAGGTCAAAATGTAAACACACACACACACACACACACACACACACACACACACCCCAGCTCCTCCTTTTTGCTCTATTCAGAGACCTATACAAGTTTCATTCTTTCTCTTATTATTGGAGATGTAAACATTACCCATCTTCTTCTCGAATTTTCCATGAGGCAAAGTCAAATTATCTGAGTCGTGATTGCTATTTCTTCCCTCAGCAGAAAATCCAAATGTGATTGGTAGATTTTTTAGAAATACAGTTCCAAAGACACAGGCACCTAAGTCTTTTTAGAGAGATGTTACATTTTTAATCAAGTAAACGTTTTAATTACTAACATGCCTCCCACCTCCTACCCTCCCACGGAACCTGCTCACAGATTTCTCACGAGTTTCCTGTGAAACATGGAGGAGCAGCTTGCTTGTCTGAGTCCTGATTATAAGGGCTGAAGAAACCTTCGGTAGAGCTCCCATGGGTGGATATATTGTTTTTTTCCCTGAGCCACAATAAGGCTTCCTGTGTTTGACAAAGCCAGATTTCATATTTCATATTTTAGATTTCAATACAAGCTTTGCCTTCTATTTGGATGTCTGCAGGAAGAGGGAGTCGATACGGAAGGAAAAACATTTCTCTTTTCCTCCCTCTTTCTCTTTCCCTTGTTTCCTTTCTTCCTCTTTCTCATTTCCTCCCTTCCTCTTTCTCTTCTTTCTTCTTCCTTCTCCTTCTACTCCTCCTCCAACTTCTTATTCTTCCATTTAACCTAAAGTCCCACAGGGTCAGTGGGACATGTCAGAGGTTTTACTGGGAAATGCAGTTGAAGCCTGAAATAAAATATAATGGGTGTGCCAGTTTGAATGTATTATGTCCCCCCAAACGCCATTATCTTTGGTGTAATCTTGTGTGGGCAGACCTATCAGTGTTAATTAGATTGTAATTCTTTGAGTGTTTCCATGGAGATGTGCCCCACCCAACTGTGGGTGATGACTCTGATTGGATAATTTCCATGGAGGTGTTGGCCCGCCCATTCAGAGTGGGTCTGAATTAAATTACTGGAGCACTATATAAGATCAGACAGAAGGAACAAGCTGCCACAGCCAAGAGGGACACTTTGAAGAAAGCACAGGAGCTGCAGATGAGAGACAGTTTGAACACAGCTGTTGAAAGCAGACTCTTGCTCCGGAGAAGCTAAGGAAGACAAATACCCCAAGTGCAACTACGAGTGACATTTTTGAGGAACTGCAGCTTCGAGAGGAACATCCTGGGAGGAAGCCATTTTGAAACCAGCACTTTGGAGCAGACGCCAGCCACATGCCTTACCAGCTAACAGAGGTTTTCTGGACACCATTGGCCATCCTCCAGTGAAGGTACCCAATTGCTGATATGTTACTTTGGACACTTTATGGCCTTAAGACTGTAACTGTGCAACCAAATAAACCCCCTTTATAAAAGCCAATCCATTTTTTGCATTCTGGCAGCATTAGCAAACTAGAACAATGGGAAAATTCAAGACTGGGAGAGACATCATACCTGGATTCTTTCCTTGTTTTACAACCAAAGAATTGTAAAATCTTAGGTGTGCTGCAGAGATTCTCTGGACCTCAGTCTTCCCTTCTGTGAAATGGGCAGTCAGGATTTCTGGTGGTTGTACTAAATCCCAAATGCCTCTAGGGATTAGACTAATGGGATAAATAAATGAAGTGGGCTGGGCAGGGCCTGTGCCCAACTGGGGAGCCCATGTTCCTTCTAATGGGGACAGCCTTTACCTCCTATTTCCATGGCTATGGGAAAATGCAGGCCCAGTGTCACTAAATAGCCCCATTTTTTCAAGAGAAACCAGAAGCCCAGAAATCCAGCCTTCCAAGTGAAACCTCTTGATTTTCCTAGATTTTGGAAATAAATATTGATTGGGTGGGCCAAACATGTCAATGGGCCAAATATGGCTCTGAGAATGAACACAATTGTGCCACTGAACACAATTTTCTTTACGACTATGACCTAAAACAGCTCCCTGCCACCAGTGTTCAAATAAACCACAAAAAAAATCATGTTTTCTCCTAGGTAAAATAATTATATAAGAATGTAATTGTATTCAGCTGTGGGTTGTAGCAATTCACTTATTTCACTACAGTTTGAGGAAGGGCTTCCTTCTTTTAGTACTCACAGAGCACAGGAAATCAAACTATCTCGTGCATCATGCTATATGTGTACAGTGTCATACAGCTTTTTGGCCTGGTGGTTAATGAGACAGAACTCTCTCCAATAACCACTGTGGCCATGGGAGTTCAAATAAATTAACACAGTGGGATGAAAAACATTCTCAATATTTGAATTTTAACTGGAGGTATATATTTCTGGCCTTTATTTCCTTAGGCTTTATTTCTAATTTTATATCTTGGTAACTATAATGACAGCTTTTTTTTGTTTTTTGTTTTTTTTTTTCCTAAAATTAATCCCAGCATGCCCCTAAAAGGCTTCTCTTCAACATATTGGATTGGACTTATGAGAAATAATAAGCAAAGGAAATAATAAGCAAATTGACCATCTACAATCAATAAAGCAGATGAATGCAGGAGGCTTGCCTTCCAGAGCTTGTTGAGCTGAGGAAACAGCATTTGAAAAACTACATGATCTAAACAAAACAAAACAAAACAATCTACATGATCATGCAGTTAGAAATCAAGCCCCTCTCAACAGTCTGAGATCTCTCTGTAATCTACCACCAAATGCTCCATCTTGACTTTCACCATCCCGGTGAGGTAGCAAAAACACTTCAAAGCTGCCAGGGGAAAACAAACAACTTTATTCTCAAAGTCATTTTTCCATAAGGCCCTAGATTCTCTTAGGCTCTCATGGAAAAATCTGTGCTTTTAGGTTCAGTGACTTCTCCAACAGTATTCCCAAACTTTGCGATATCATGGACCAGTCAGATTTCAAAGCAAATTTGCAGCAGCCAACATCCCCCCCCCAATTTTACCAAGAGAGGAATTAAAACAAAACAAAAAGCACACCAAAAATGTCCAGCAACAAGCTACTATCTACTGTCCTCAAAATTTCACGAAAAAAAATTTCAGCACAAAAACGGTAGAAAGAACATACTCTTAAAACAAAAGTTTGTCCCTTGAATTAAACTGAATTAGCTTTATTAAAAACTTACTACATTATCCTGAGTTTTTTCCTTTCCGGTTGGTCCACGTGAACTTTCCCAGAGTCCAGAATACAGAAACTGCAGTATTACTTTATCTAATGTTCTACAATTGTATGCTCTTTAACAGAGAACTTATAAAAATATGGTAATATAATATTGATCATTTAGTATATCAGAGTATCTTTCCAATGAATAAAATTTTCTTTACCTTTTAATCAGCAACCTTGTAGGAGACCCCAAAGACAGATTCTGATTTTAATGGATATTGGTACCTTGTAATAAATGCTCTGCCCTTGGGGTTTATGGATCAAAATAAGAGAGGATTTCAACGTGGGTTCTCACTTAAAAGGCAAGCAAGCTCGTTGGAATCTGATTGCATAAGGGGGTCGTGCTAGCACCCCCTCTGCAGACTGGGACGTAAGTTACCTTTGGAATGCACGTGGTGGGCTCGGACAGGCGAGGGTAGGTGTAAGAGCTGTACGAGTGTCCCTGGGGGTGGCTCTTAAACGCACTGGCTCCGAAGGGCATCGTGGGCTCCTGAAGACCCGAGCCGGACCGGGACCTCTGCCGCATGGCCGGCTGAGGGCTCGTCTGGTTCAGGTACGACGACTTGGGCCTCCTGTCATAGTCGTCCGGGCTGGGTCCCCACTCGCTTTCGCTGAACACCAGGCTCTCTCTGGAGCACCCGCTGGTCCCTGCAGTTCTAGAAGGCGTGAGTTGGAACGGGTCTCGGTAATCTAGAGGGGAGCTACTCGAGGCTCTCTGATATTCCCACTTGAGGTCAGCGTATTCACCTGGTTTGCTCAGGGGGTCCAAGGCGGCGTGAAAATCGACAGGAAATCGGGAAATATCGGATGTGAAAGGCTGCATTTCACAATAGTAGGCCTCCCCGGGTTTCATTTTCATTACGTGCCCATTTTGCTTGGCCGCGTGGCTGCCTTTATAATACGGATCTAAATCGTCTCCATAGGGACTCTTCTCTCTGTACTTTTCTGTCGCGTAGTCAGCAGTAGTATCGGATTCGCTGGAATACTGTGAGAAGGTGATGAAGCCATTTTCTTCCGAATGGCCTGGACCGTGGCTGGCGGCCCCCTGATCCGGGGTGGGGGGGCTTTCTTTCCTCAGGGAGTTGGAGCGAGTCACGGAGATGTTGTCGAAATCCTCCAGCAGGCCGTTGATGGAGGCTTCCTTGCCTGGTTTGTTTCCTCTAACGATTGTCTGGGAATAAGAAAAGTAATACTTTTTTAAACAAAAACATTTCCTGTTTTTAAATTGATGGAAGAATCCCATCCCCACCCTGTCCAGTTTAAACCAAAGAAGAAAATAAATTTCAGGGAATATGTCATAGTATATGATATAAAAAATTGTTGATTGATTTCAAGGGCAAATGAAATCAAATATTAAACAATAACCCCAGATTGCAAATTTTTCTTCACCTATATCAATGGAGGGATTAATTAAACACCAAAAAGTCATTTAGATGAATATATAGACTGTAATTGTCTTCTTAACCAGTTTACAGGCAAATGCTCTCCCCCTGTCCTTCCACCAAAATAGAAGACCCTAACCATATAACTATGTGCTGGTGATTACAATTTTAGCAGTCTACAACTGTTTGATTATTAAAAGCATATTTATTATTTTTTACATTCATTATTCAAATGATTTCCAAAACCAGTAGCATGGCATGGTTGTTTTTTCCCCCCCCTTTTAGGGAAAACACATAACTATTGAGGTTATGGAATTTTAAAGGAGAGGAAGGCACTTTCTGGAAGTGCCAATAGGGATCAAAATAAAGATGACTTGTGTGAATTAATTTGCGACCAAAGGTGATCTTCTTATAACTGTATATAACTGTAATGCTTGCTCTGTCCATACTTTTGTGCATCATCACTGCTGAATTTTGAATGGCCTGGGTAATGATGTGGCTGTACCTGGATCTTGGTGAAAAATTGCCAAGCCCAAATGTTCTCTTTAATGAGCCTAAATAACACTGGAATACTAGGAACAGAAAGAAATCACAAACCGCTTACAAAGCCAGTCAGCTGTGCTTGACAATGACAAGGTTTGCAGGAAAAGATGGGGTGGATTAAAAGAACAAAGAGAGTGCTGTGACTTCAGACTTCCAGAATACAGGATTTATTCTCCTCATTTTGAATCTTAGCCTTATAGCACTTATCAGCTATGTGGTATCGGGCAAACTACTTATCTTTTTAAAGTTCCAATTTCTTCATCCAAGAAATGGAGAGAATAAAGCCTCACCTCATAGGGTTAATGTGATGATTTAATGAAATAATATCTGTAAAAACAGTTACCATGATTCCTGGCATACAGTAGCTATTAATAAATCACAGTTAATTAATTTATGTATAAAATTCACTTGTAAATTAGGTTGATAATAATTTAGGGAAAAAAAGGAAGCTGCAAACAACAGGTAGTTAGAAGAATAAATCTTAGCTTTTCCTGCTGGAAGAAAAAGGATAATTGATGCAGTAGTGATGACTATAGGGCTGCTCTGTGGTTCACTTTGCATATTCAATGGTGTTAGTATATTTTCCAAAGTCTCTACAATCAAGGTTACTTTTGTAATTAAAAAAAAAGGTAGACTGAGATATGCTTTTTGGTATAACAGGAGTCAGTATTTTATACACACACATGAATATATTCATACATATATATTTATATATATATATATAATATACACACGTTAAATATAGTGTTAAAAATACATATATTGTTAAATATATAACATATATTGTATTTTATGTAGATATGTACATAAGTAGTATTACATGTACACACACATATTGTATTAGAATCAGTTGATAGTTGGCTGTTGTGATCTACATTGTTTAGGTATTTTCCCATGTCCTGTGAGGTTGGAGTATTTCTTATGCTTAGCCAAAATGAAGACCTTAACCGATCTCATCATTTCTGTTTTAAAAGATTTTACCATTTTGGTACACCCCACTTCATTAGCAACATGATCTTACTATGAAGCTATAAGCTTTAGGATTATTTATAAATAAAACCTGAATACCATGAAGGTGAAGGTGTGGTCGCAGACATCTGAAAGGTAGAAATTTTAATCTACCTGTAGTAAAAACAAAAACAAAAAAAACCTATGAAAACATAAAAACAAAGCCAAAGAAACTAAAACTCAGTCCAGACATAGTCTTTTTCTCAGATCTCATTTTTAACATCTATAAGGTATGGAGATGGTGTAAATGTATCACTCTTAAATACGTGCTTTTCTCTCTTTCAAGGAAAACTATCAACTCAGTATTAAATGGCAGGGGCTACCAACGTAAGTATTTATTCAAACTAAATTGCTGATCTGCCTAAAAATGAAAAAGAAAAAGAAGGGTATAACCTTATTTAATCAGGAAGACCAGTTAAACTAGAATGCAGGCAGTATTTGTTTCCTGGACAACAGTTTCTCTTTTTGCAATGCTAGGTGGTAAAGCAATAATAAAAAAATCTGGACATGCAGAAATTTATAACTCGGTTTAACCCGACTTCAAATAGGAAGAACCACTATCCATCACTGTCAACATCTGATGTTTATTAAAGCAAAAGACTGTGCAGTCTTATAGAGATCAATAATAAAATGACTTCAAGAGTATTGGCAAATTTTATGGCAGGGAACGGCCAAGCACTAAAAATCAATGCAAGCCAATCTATTTGAATATGAAGCAGTGACTCTCATTGTCTTTCGTTGTGCCCTGGACTGTCTCAGTGTCGGCTCTGGCTCCCAGTGACAGGGCCATATTTCATGGCGTTTCTTCAGTGGGCTGTTGGCCCACGATAAGCTATAATGGATCTGCCGGTAAGAACAGCTGTCTTCCCTTGTTCCCGAGAAGAGATGAAAAAGTGCCTCTGCTCTCACATACTGTATTAACCTTGACAATAATGAAGTGTGTAATTAACAACTTAGCTCTAATAAGTCCTCACATCTCTTGTTAAAAAACGATACCTTCTGTGATCCTTAGGAATGTGTTCCATTTTGTCTTTCTGGGTAAACGCTTCTTAGGAGGCCAGAAAACTTACCATTCCCATGACTCCAGCGTAAACCAAAGATGGTCTCAGAAAATATCTCCTTTTTAAACGGTCTAAATTCATACCCTGTTTGAGCAAATGACTTGCCTTGTTTTTATAAAGCAATGTGGCCAGAAAAGCTGGGTACATAATGACATCAAACAAACAAATCTGACCTACTGGATTCTTATGGGAAAAAAAATACTAATTTTTGGTTGGACTTTGTAACATCAAGACCTCGAATCTTCTATTTTCTTTCAGTTTTCTACACATATCTGTTTTGGTAACCACAGGGGTAGGGCTAATTGGGTGAGTAGTTAAGAATCACATATCCCTGGAAACTATGAAAAGTCAGGCAGGATATCTCGGAGTGGAGGGGACTGACAGGGATTTCTAACCATTAAATCCCTTCTTAACAAATTCTGCCATAACCTTAATCACATGAAATACAAATTAGCCAATTCTTCCACTAGCTTAAAATATTGTTACATTCTGCAGAAATTACAAGAAAGTAAAATGTATTTAAGAAAGGTTTTGGTGGATTTTTTAGAAATTGAGATTTCCTCATTAACTGGGAAATACTCCATTGGTTGTTATTTTCTCTGCTCCCAAAATCACAGTGATACCAACCCTGTTAGTGATGAGTTCTGTAGGAAGATGGTCACTCAAGGTGACTTTCTATTGTTAACTTGGCAAAGTGAATGTTAACGGTGTTTAGCCCTGTTTCTTGCTGCTGGGCTGAAGTCCATTCATTTAACCAGAGTTAAAAGTCAAAATATTTATGTTTGGATTTGAAGTCAGTTTGAGACTATTCATACTGTAGTTGAAAATTTAACCATTATTTGCTTGCTGTTGTTTAGTACTGTGTCTGGGTAGCAATGAGGTCTATGGAAGTATCTCTATTTGTTACTTTATTCATTTTTTCAAACAAAAAATTCCTTCTTGAGTGTAGGTGCAGGGAGTGCTCAGAGAATGAGTCAAGATTCCATGATCTATTTCTTAACATGAAGATGGCAGATATAAGGATTTAATATTATTTTCATGTCTTAGCCTGGGTTCCCCAAAAGTAGAGGCTGAGACAAAGGCTTGCATGTAGGTAGTTTATTTTGGGAAGGTGGGTCAAGGAACACTGGGGAGAGTGAAACAGAATGGGAGAAAGCCAATGCAAGGGTTTACTGCCAGACTGGTTATCTGTGGGCAATTGTGGCTTGCTTCCTTCGAGGAGCTGTGAAAACTCATGGAGATGGAGATATTCTTCTCTCTGCTCCCATTCCTGTGTCAGAGTGGCAGGAGAGAAACTGCCAGGTCCAAAGCCAGAGGTTAAGTGGTGCAAATGAAGTGGGCAGCAGGTTGCCCCAGCACTGGCTAGAGTACTACCCAAAATAGGAGTGCAGTCCACTAAACCCTCTAGAGTAGGAGCAACAAAGAAAGGACATCTTCCA
Source organism: Choloepus didactylus (assembly GCF_015220235.1). Lineage (NCBI taxonomy): Eukaryota > Metazoa > Chordata > Mammalia > Pilosa > Megalonychidae > Choloepus > Choloepus didactylus. Next base: position 25,059,110 of record NC_051325.1, on the reverse strand, counting down.
GGTGTGACATCAGGAACTTAGAAGCCTGGAGAGGAAACGTCAAGATGTATACTTCTCCCAAACCTACATTTGCCTTCTCGAATACTTAGCATTTGAGCAATCTGCTCAATCCACAGGGAGCAACAGAAACAAGTGTAAAAATATATATTCCCTGCTCTCCAGTGGTACATCCAGTTAATGGTGGAGGGAGACGGAGCACATTAAAGATAGAAGCTCTTTGCAAAAAGAAGCTCAGCAAAGAAGGAATTCACCAAGTCAGAAGCAGCAAAATTAAGATAAAAATGAAGGTCTCTGCCAAGTTTACTCTATTGTCTTCACACTAGGAACAGATGCTGACAAACATTTTGCCGCTACAGGATCCTAAAATGGTTTGGGAAATGAATGCCGGTTTTCTGCTTTGTCCCCTCCTCAAAATCCTCAAGATGGGCCTCCTGGATGGGGTCTCCACAGCTTAAATGCAGACAAGTTGTTTCTTTCATCATCTAGATGGGGGAAAAGTTTTGTTATGGGCCAACTAAAAAATAAAAAAGTGACGACTCACAATTCACAATTTATGGGCCAAGTCAATTGGTTAGATGAGAAATCAAATCCTGTTCCCAAAGGAATTTTCAAGCAGTAGCACTCAGAGAAACCTTTTCTTGCTGGGCGGTAAACTCAACCTTAGGCAATGGAGATGTGAGGGGCAGAAACAAGAATTTAGCCTTTTCTCACCTCAGCTTTAAATAATTTGTGGGCTGATGAATAAAGTGATTGCCACATACCATAAATAGGTTTAAAAGAACTTCTAGTGGCTAATATTGATTAAATACTTACTGTGTGCCAGGAACAACTTGAAGTACTTTTTCCAAATTTAAGCCTAACAATCCCACTCTGAGATATATGGTACAGTTACCACTTTTCTGTGAAGGAGGAAAATAAGGTTCAGAGAGGTCAAGGAACTTGCCTAATATAGCTCAGCTGGCGGAGCCAAGGTTTGAAAGCAAGCTCCTTTCTTACCTATTAAAAATTCTCCTCCCCAACATAATAGAAAACCAGAGCTAATTCTGTCAGCCCCTTCAATTCTAACCTTTGAGGGAGTGGAAAGGACAGTAAAAGCCAGTTGACAAGCCCCACCCACTTTGTGATGCAATGAAATGGATGTAAGTATACACTTTGGTGAGGTAATATAAAATATTTTCAGAAACAAACTTTTTTTTTTAAACTCAGTTTTACTGAGATATATTCACATACCATACAATCATCCATGGTATACAATCAACTTCTAACAGTACCATCTTATAGTTGTGCATTCATCACCCCAATCTATTTTGAACATTTTCCTTACACCAGAAAGAATCAGAATAAGAATAAAAAATAAAAATAAAAAAGGACACCCAAATCACCCCCCCATCCTACCCTATTTTTCATTTAGTTTTTGTCTCCATTTTTCTACTCATCCATCCATATACTGGATAAAGGGAGTGCGATCCACAGGGTTTTCACAATCACACTGTCACCCCTTGTAAGCTACATTGTTATACAATCGTCTTTAAGAGTCAAGGCTACTGGGTTGGAGTTTGGTAGTTTCAGGCATTTACTTCTAGCTATTCCAATATATTAAAACCTAGAAAGTGTTATCTATATAGTGTGTAAGAATGTCCACCAGAGTGACCTCTCGACTCCATTTGAAATCTCTCAGCCACTGAAGCTTTATTTCGTTTCATTTCACATCCCCCTTTTGGTCAAGAAGATGTTCTCAATCCCACAATGCCAGGTCCAGATTCATCACCAGGAGTCATATCCTGTGTTGCCAAGGAGATTTACACCCCTAGGAGTCAGGTCCTACGTAGGGGGGAGGGCAGTGAGATCACCCGCCAAGGTGGCTTAGCTAGAGAGAGAGGGCCACATCTGAGCAACAAAGAGGCACTCAGGGGGAGACTCTTAGGCACAATTACAAGCAGATTTAGCCTCTCCTTGCAGCAACAAGCTTCACAGGGGCCAGCCCCAAGACAGAGGGCTCAGCACATCAAACTATCAGTCCCCAGTGTTTGTGAGAACATCAGCAACAATCCAGGTGAGGAAGTCCAACACCTCTGCATCCTCCCCCAGCTCTTCAGGGAGGCCCCGAATATATATTTTTATTCTCCACCCAAATTACTTTAGGATGTGTTGCTATTTCATTCTAATCTATACAGACCTACCATAGCTCACTTCCTATTCAAAGTTCCATGTAATTGTAGTGTTTGAACAAACTGACTGTAGAAGTTATATTGTTTAGAAAATATAGATCCTACACCAAATAAACACCTCTACACCAAATAAACATCTCTTCCCTTGGTCTCACATGGAAGTTGAAGTTTGAACACAGTCAGAGAAACAAACTTTTTAAGAAAGGGCATTTAAAACTCAAATTTATGGGAATCGGGGGTGGGGGGAAACAAGTTGACTGCTCTTTGAAATAATTAACCTTCATAGCAATTTCAAAATTCTTTCACTGCGATGAAAGAAACACCTTTTGCATCACATCTGTTCAAGATTCTGGCATTTAAAATTTTAGTAACTAACAAAATGCTTAGTCTACACATTGATTGATACCCCCTTATAAAAACAAACCAGCTGATTAAATGATGCTTGAAATATCGCTAACAGGCAATACTAAATGTCAAAATTACTTGCTTTCTCTTTATATAAAGAAGCACAAGGCACATTGATTTTAAATTTGGTCAACTAAATTTTACTCCTGAGTGTCCAAAACTTAAATTGCTCTTGCTTTCTTCAACCTGACATTTCAAGCAATCTTTATAAACATGGAAATTATCTCCTCAAGGCGTAATAAATGTGAAGAAACTTGTTAATCTGGCAATAAAATGGCTAGGTGGTTAAATAACATTTTAAAATATAAAGTTGATACTGTAATTGTACTTCATATTTCAAAAATTGATTGGCCATAGACACTAAGGAAAAAGGACATCCCTGTGAGAAAACAAGAGTGGAGGAAAGCTGGGCTCCAAATCTTCCAAACATTTCAGAAATACGAAACCTCAAAGCCCATTAGAGTAAGGTCAGCTTTACCAAACCACCCTAATTATTAGTTATCCATTTCTCTTTGAAGATCGAAGTCATAACAGTGGTTACCCCAGCGGAGAGACTGTTGATTGGGAGGGACTCGAGGGAACATTCTGGGTGATGAAAATCATCTGTGTCTTGATCTGGGCCATGCCACCAGGGGGAACGAATACAGGTGTAAGAATTCAGCAGGCTGTACATTTATGATCTGTCTTTATTACATGTAAATTATTATTTTGTTTAAAAACATTAGAGTGGCACCAAGCCAAGTGGTTGCTTAACCTTTTTCAGTAAATATGAAGCACTCTGAGGGTAGCTTCTGAAAAGGTTGGAACACTGGACATATCCCAGAAGGCAGATGCTGTGATGATAAGTAGGTGTGGATGAGGGCTCGAAAGAGGTTGTAGAGATGGACCATGGAGTTGGAGTTGGAAGGTGATAGTAAAGGAGGAGCTGATGGGTGAGGATCCACAGGAGGGTGGGTAGGCCAGAGGTCTAAGGGAAGGATAACAGCAGGTGCTGTGGGATGCGGCTTAGTTGGAGAGGAGGCAAACGCCATCTCTTAAACCCAGTCAAAGACATGGGATTGCACCTTGAATATTCTCGTAACTCTTAGCAAATGCCAAGAAATTATACAGTTCAGAGTTAGCAGGCTCCTTTCACTCTCAGTCTCTTTAACATTCCCATCTGGTGTCTCTCTAGATACTAATCTGGTTTGCCCAGAGAAACCTGCGAAACTGTGGGGCAGAGGGGCAAACTCTTCAACTTTTTTTGATTTATCTAAATGACATACAGAATAAGATCATGTGGGTTTTCTTTTCTTTTGCAAAATGAGACTTTTTTTCATATATATATGAGAAGGACTGTTCACATTTAAAAGATTTTATCTCTTTGAAACCAGATGAAAGGCTGCAGACTGCACATTAAGGTTTTCTAATTGCTCTTAGGAAAGTGCCAGATGAGGCCGTGCTTTCTTGGGCAGCTTCTACTTTAGTGGCATCCACCACGGCTGCTCGTTGGGATCCCTGGTCCTGAGGGCTGTCCCCAGACTGAGTACCGTACATCTCTGGGGAGTGGTTCCAGTAATTTTTAGAGCTCCTCAGGTGATTTCCACGTGCAGCCCTGTTTGAGAACCACATGGCTTGTAGAACTCCTCTCCTGCTCTCAGAGTGTAGCCCCCAGGCCAGCAGCAGCAGTATCACCTGGGAGGTTGTTAGGCTTGCAGATCTCAGCCCCCTTCCAGATCTGCTGAGTCAGAATCTGCACTTTAACGAGATCTCCAGGTGATTCATGTGCACACTGAAAATACAGCAGTATTGCAGACCATGCACCTTCAATTTACTCTCCAGGGCCCATCTTCAAGGCCCAAAGCTTTTCAATTCAATTTAAATTTTGAAAATCAGTCAATTCTCTCTGATAAATATATGCACACAAATATATATATGTATATGTATATATACTCTCTCTCCCCCATATGTGTGTGTGTATGAGAGACAGAGAGAGACAGAGAGAGAGAGGCATGTGTATATACAAAAAATTTAAGAAAAAATATTCCCTAGCCCTTAAACTCCAGATCAGTCGAGTCATTTCTCCATTTTATAGAAAAAGAAACAGAGATCCTGAAGAGAACGGGGGAAAACAATTGATTCACAGCACAAAGGGCAGCCCTAGGGTATTGAGTTCCTAGAATTTGTTCTGTGACTTGACGCTGGAGAGTATTTGTCCTATCATGACTGGGGTTCAAGCATTCTAGAGTTTAGGGCAGGATGCAAACAGTTTGCTGGAAAATCCTTTTCCCTCACCTGAGGATATTAAGAGAACAGAAAGAGTGATTCCACCAGCGCAGAGAGACAACCCACTTCTCTCCCTCTCTCTAAGTGGAGCGATAGATACCTGGCCAGATTTAAAGAGGGGGATTCCACATGCTTCTCCGCTAAGTTATATCTTAGATAAAGCCCACACACACACACCAGAAGAAACTCAAACTTCTCTTTTCTTTGTTCCAGAACTGTATTCCACCAGTTGTGATTTTAATGCTATGACCAAAGATTTAACAAAAAGATAGTCAAAGAAACAAGTGAAATCCAGTCCTACTTTTGCCCTAGAAATGTTCTTAAATGTATATGGTTCACTATGTCTTTCATGTCCCCACATAAAAAACTCATGAAACATTTCTTATGAGTTAGAAAGCTCTGCTTTCCTGGAGGAAAGACTATTTCTCCCACTTGCTCTTTCTATGATGAAAAATTTTATAACTGTATCAACTGGACTGCCAGGAGGGTTGATAAAATCAAATTTATAGCTTAATTATTTAAAATGTTCAAGTATGAAGTCTGCATATTTGTATTCTTTTCTACTGTCTTTTCTTCTATGATTTATATTTTTCTTGATCCTCACTCTAATTATAATATACTACACTTTTATCATGTGTGATTTCATTGTACATTAATGCCAATCCTTTTGGGGAACAAAGTAGGCTTTTAGCAAATTCCTTACAATGACCAGTTTCATTGTTTTACCTTCATACCTTATAAAAACATTTAAATGTTCCTCAGTAATTTATAAATACCTTAACCCTACACATCTGACCATGGCACAGGAGCAGTAATTAATTAGGGTCTTTGGAAGGTTGTATTTATTCATGAAGAAATCACAAGCCTATTGCACTGGGAGAAAACCTAAAACAAAGCTGCAAACATCTTCAGTGCGTTAGAGATGGACTACAGAGGAGTTGTGGCTTCTAAAGCAGTGGTTCCCTTTTTTGGTTGTACATTACAATGATCTGGGGAGCTTTGAAAAACTCCCTCTGCCCAGATTGCACCTGAGAGCAAAAAACTAAGGATCTCTGGAGTGGGGCCCTGGCATAAGTATTTGTAAATCCCCTCCAGATGATTCCAATGTGCAGCTAAGGTCGAGAAGCACTGTCCTAAAGTAGCATATCTGAAACTATATTGTGCACACACATCCCTTGGGCATCTTGTTAATATGCAGACTCTGATTTAGCTGTTGTGGCATCAGGTATGAGATTCTGAATTTCTAATGAGCTACCAGGTGAAGGTGATATGGCTGTTCTGCAGAGCTCACTTTGTATTGCAAGGTCCCAAAGAACAGATCAGTTTCTTTGAGGGCTGAGCTGGGGTTTATGTATGCCAAGTAAAATGAGATCACTACCGTGTCTTTGAAAGAGCATTGGATTGTGAGCTGAGCAATCTAACTCTGGTCCAAGCACAGTCATTGTCAGCCATGAAGCCTCTGTCAAATCACTACACCTCTGGGTCTACAGCTCCCCATCTGTTTGCCTGGCTCCTTTCCAGCTCCAAAATTCTGTTTTGTTGAAGACTGTCTCCATGTCTCAGCTGCTCCATGGACCAGAAAGCTATAGTTCCTCCAAAATGCTAAGCTTGCAAGGTATGTGGCTTGACTGAAAACAATCTGACAGGTGCTTACTGCCTTGGAGGGAAAATTATATGCACTAACTGCAGTCTGTCTTTACTCTCCTCTATATTTAAATTCTTAGAAACAGCACTGACCGGCTATGTAAACAACTCCAAGGTTAGATACATGAACCCATCCCACCACAAAACATTTGGTGTCCTGACACATTCTCTATTAACAATATCAAACTAGCTGTGGTAGGTTGATGGCCAAAATAAACCCCAATTCTCCTCTCCGGTCTGTATCCACACCCTTTGCAATGAGACTTCACAGCCTTCTGGTCTAGAGAAGGAGCCAATTCCCCTCCCATTAATGCTGGGCTTGGCCACATGACTTGCTCCAGCCAATGGGATGCAGCAGAAGTGACTTCATAGTGATTCAAGCCTAACCCTCAAGATACTGTGCAGCTACCGCCCACTGTCTTTGAACCCTGCCCAGCTGCCACGTGAACAAGCCCCCCGTTAGCCTGATGAACGATGAGAGACACGTGGAGCAGACAAGCCATCATGGCTGGGGCCATCCTGGACCAGCCAGCTTCCATCTGACACAGCAGTTGATCACAGACTCGCGAGTGAGCCCAGATAAGCCCAGACTGCCGACTTGCAGGATTGAGAGCTATAATAAATGCTCATTGTTTTAAGCTCTTTAGCTTGGGCTGTTTTGTTAAAGAGCATTATTTGTGATAATAGATGACTGATCCATCACTGATATAAGTCCAGGTCACTGACTCTAAGCCTGTGGTTTTCTCCACTTGCTAGAAAGCTCCCAGCCAGGGATTAACCTTTCTCATTTGCAAAGTAGGTTGTCAAGGAAATTGCTTCTCTGCTGTCCTCATGCTTCCAGTAGGGCCTTCCAGAGGAATAATTCTTTTGGTCTCTCTTTCCTTCCCTACTCACTCCTCTGCACGTGACAAGCCATGCTCCTTATCTCACTGATGAGAAAGGAGGAGGGTCAGGGCACATGCCTGGCCCAAGGGCCCTTTTCTTCCTTTTAATGGACACTCTTCCTGTCTGCATGGCCTGTGTATTCACTTTTTGCTTCTACTTCCATGTGGCAAGGACCCAGGACTCTTCTAGATGTCTGGAGTCCCACTCTGACCCAATACACTGACCCAATACTGGCAGGGGATGAGCATGCACAACGTGATTCCCCTGTAGCAGGCTGGGTCAATGTCAGCTTGGCAGAGCTCGCTCTTATATCAAGCTGGAGGGTGTATTCTATGAAGCCTCATGAGTAAGTGGATCTTCACGGCAACCAAGCTGATGTCTGGATCTCTATCTATCTTTCCTGCAGTCGAAATACAAGGGAGAGTCTGCACAGATATTCACATTGCCCTAACCTTCTGTGCAAGGATAATAATTTAAATCAGTCCTGGAAGCAAGAGGAGGCTAAGCAGGAGAGTTTAGGAATGGGAGTGGGAAGGTAGAGGAAGGAGGGGCTTCAAGTGGACTAGACAGGAGACAGGAGAGAAAAAGGATCCAAACCTGGAAGAGTGGGTTGTGTAATAATAAATTTGCCCTTTATGAATCATGCTGTATGCTTAATCCCCCCAGTGCCTTACAAGGCAAGTATTATTATACCCCATTTTACAAATGAAAAAAAAAAAAAAAAAAGTTGGTTATCCAAGGTTCCATAGCTTGTTAGGTTTATGGTAGACTGAAATTTCAATTATTCATTCCCTCATCTCTGTAATGATTCTTATACATCCCACCCTTTGCATGTGATGTTTCAGGGCCTTCCAGGAAAGTTTGTGAAGCATATACCCCTGCTCCAATGACTCTGAGCTTGGCCATGTGATTGTTTTGGCCATTGGAATGTTGGTGACCTGACACAAGCAGAGGCTTTGAATGTGCCTGCATGGTTTGACTTGGTTGCTTGAGCCTCTGCCATCTCCCATGAAAAGAACCTGACCTAGGTGGCTGCTGGTCCACAAAGAACGCCAAGAGGCATATGGAACAGACCCAAATAATCCAACTTAAAATCCGCAGCAAACCCCAGCTGACCTGCAGCTTGAAGTAGAGTGACCCTAGCCAACTGGCAGATCCATAAGCAAGAAAAATAAATGTTTGTATATTTTGGGGGGTTGTCTGTTATGCAGCATTTTTGGGGCAATGGTTGGATTCTACAGTGTTGGAGCCAGGATTAAAATCCGGGATGGTATGACTTCAGAGACTTTGCTCCTAACTTCCTCAATACATAACCCAGGGATGAACAAGGCCCATGGGGAGCCCTTGTCATCCTCAGATGGAGCAGAGCCCTTCAGTATCTGGGATGTGCCTACCACAATGCAGAGGCTCACCTGCCACGCATTAGTTGTCTTCTTGGCTAGAGCTTCAGGATGATTTGTCAGTCAGTTCCTGGGATTCTAAAGGTTCTTTATGCAGTCAGTTCTATTCTCAGCATTTTGCACTGCAAGGCTTTACCATGCTAAATTGGTAACTAGTAAGTCTTGGTTTACATGCACCGTTTGATTGAACTGAGAGTCATAGCTGCTCCATATCAGTCAAATATGACCACAGTGCCTGAGCAATATGCCGAAAGGAATGTTTGGAGGACCCTCTCCATCAGCCAAAGTTTGGTTTCCTTTTAGGGAGTGGTTTGAATTTAATTCAAGGAATTTTCTATCTTGTCTGAATGTGCATGTGATGAAGCTTTAGCAGGCAAAGCCACCCATTTACTTAAATCTATTCTTTCACCAGGAAACAAAACAAAACAGAAGAGCAAGCAAACAGAAACCAGAAATAGTATCTTATCATCACGCATGCATTTTAGTTCCTATTCCTCTAAATCACAGTTGGATGAGACAGAGGTGGCTTTGATGGGAAAGACAGACTGATTTATTTTGCCCCACTTTATCGTGCTACAGAACCCAGGAGGTTGGGGGGATCACCTTCAATACTGAAGCACAGCAAAGCATAGCAGGCTGGTAGTGGCCTGGGAAAAAAAACAGTCAAGTCTCCTAAAAGCAACCAGTCCGATGACACAACGGCATTCTGGGTAGATGAGTTCTCCTGGAGTTACAGCAACTTCTTTTAGCCTCTCCTGGGGAGTGCCTCCAGGTGGGTAGGGAAAATGTGTTAGCAGTAGCCAGCCTTACCTGGTAGAGTGGAGGTAGCTGTAGTATAATGAAGAACTTGGCTGGTCTTTGTCCCTAGTTCCTGGGGCAGTAACCTCTTTCATCTTTGTAATTTCCCTGGAGTCTTCTGTCATTCCTGGTGGGCCCAGGACTACACCCGATAGTCCATATGCTAATGAGATTGCAGGGTGGAGCCGGCCACACCTACAGTCTTAGGGTGGGGGCAGCCGCAACAGAAAGACCAACCAGGGAGGGGTTTAGGGGGGTGGCAGAGGAGGAGGCTGGAGGTGGAGTTCAACCACGCGGGCATTGCTTGCATCAGTTGTGCCAATAAAATGGAGCCTCAAATGAACTCAGAAGACTGGAAGCTCATCAACTGATAATGACATTGCTGTGCCAGAGAGTGAAGTGTTCTGGCTCCATGTGGTGAGGACAACAAAGCTTGCATTGGAGACCCTCCCAGACCATGCTCTATGTGTCTCTTCTTTTGGCGTCTTATTTGTTTCCTTTTATTATATAAAACTATAATGACAAGCATAGCACTTTCGATGAGTTCTGTGAATCATTCTAGCAAATTATCAGACTCGAGGAGGAGGTGGGAACTCCCAAATTTGTAGTCAGTTGTTACAAGTGAGAGAGGCCTGGGCCCCCAAACTTGGAACTGATACCTAAAGGACAGCCTGGTAGAGGATTTCTTCATCTGAGGGGTCTGGCCTAACTCCAGATAGGGTCAGAATGGAACTCATTTGAGTTACTGCAGTACCTGCAGCTGGTGTCAGAAGTTACTGAAGTTGATTGGGTTTTTGGTACTTTTATGGTAGCCACGCGGTTTCTAGATCGCTACCACCTCCATCTTCTCTGTCCTCTGTGTTCGTCCTCCTGCTTCTGCAAGTCCCTCCTATTCCCTCCACCTCATGCCCTGGAGGCTTCAAGTTCTGCATCACTTTAATCTGAGTCAGCATCTCTTGGTGCCTGAAGGTTACTAAGCCTCTCCCAGGCTGATTTCCAACTCACACACAGCCTCTGCCCCAGGGGAAAATTCAGGACCGTCTTTTCACATTGTTCTTGGCCAGCCAAGGTCCCACTGTGTAATTGTCATCCCAGATGATGGGATCCACGCTCCTGACTGCACCTTCCTGTCTGCAGAGAACGCCTGGATTCGTTATTTTTCTAGATTAAGGATGGCATTATAGGATTTGCAACACTGTCTTAAGTGCTCTCTCTCTCCCTTTCTCCCTCACCCCTCTCTCTCTGTTTTCAATCTTCATAATAACCATTCGAGGCCTCCATTATTATTATCCCAACTTTATAGACATGGAAACTGAGGCCTGAAGCAGTAAGTACAAAAGACATATACGTGAAGCCAGCCCATGTGGATAGAGAATCCATGCCTTACACCCATATTGCTAACATTTTTTAAAATTTGTTTTTTAAAAAATCTCCCAGTAGTTGTCCTAAGGCCTTTACCTATACCTTTGAATTTAATCTGCTCAATAACCATACGAGATTGCTCAGTGTTGCTATAAGTATTGTTATTGCCATGTGACGGATGAGGAAACCGAGACAGGGACAGAGTTCAATGACTTAGTCAAGGTCCCACAGCTAGTTTAAGTGGAGAAATCAGGGTTAAACCCAGGCTTCTCTAGACCCAAAGCTTTTGCTCTTAAATAATTATGAATCCTTTTCCAATCGTACACATCCTCTGCAAGTCCCTCCCACCTGATCTCCCTGCCCCTTTGCCATCCGCACAAAAAAAAGACCTCTTGCTCCTCCCTGCTCAGCCACTTTCTTGGAGAGAAAAGGAGGTGCCTGGTTGTATGGACACTGCCTTCCTCCTTCAGTGGAGCCACGAGAGCTGAGGCCAGGTGTCCCGCTGCTTTCTCCCCTGGTCTGAGGTGTGAAGCGTTTGGCACCTCCCTGCAAGGAACTGTGGAGGAAACAGGGGTCCTAACTTGGGTTCTCCAGAAAGCAGAACCTGAGGAAGGACTGGGTGCAGCTTCCATATTTGGGAAGAGATCCCAGGGAGCCACATGAGAGCATGGGGAGAGGGCAGGAGAAATGAGAGAAAGCCAAAACGGCTTCACAATTACCCACCAAGGGATGGGAAAGCTGGGGTCGTTATCCACCATCTCCTTCCCTCATTGGTTAGGATTCCCTCCGGGGCTCCATCCCGGCACTTCTGGGCTGAGTTGTGCAGGGAGTGAGCAAACTCCTGGGGCCCCAGGGAAAGGCCTTGGGCACAGAAGCCGATGGGAAGCTGTCAGTGCAGGTGGGATGGAGCCACATGGTAAACCCAGGTGGGCTCAGAACAATTGAAGCAGGATGTCTGCATGACTGCTATAGATAGAAGTAGGCTTAAATATCTGCCCTGCCACTTGTTAACCATTAGACCTTATGCAAATTTCAGAAACTTCTCTAAGTATCAGATTCCTTATCTGGAAAATAGAGATAGGGATATGTTGCCAGATGGTTGGGAGGGAGGACCGGTGAGACAGGAATGTGTTACATTGCCAGGTGCAGAGTAGGCAACTATTGCTGCTTCCCCCATTGAGTTAAAAGTGAAGAGGATGTGAACAGGCCTGATGGCCAAAGGTGTATCCAGCAGACCTTGTCTCTTTCCCTAAGTTTCAGGATGCTCAGCAGATGTTTGTTGAATGAATAAAGGAATAAAAGACCCCAAATCAGGGTGGTGGTCTGGGTGGAACAATAACTACAGTTGCACATGGTGGCCTATGAAAAACTGGATCTGGTAGCCATGACCAAAAGGGAATGAACCTTTGGCAAACTGTTCTGCATATCTCCTCCAGCTGGACACATGAACCCTTTCCCCTGGTGACCCCACTCCTGGGTACACATCCCGAAGAAATGTGTAACGGTCTTCACTAAAAGACCCAGTCAAGGATGCTTATAGCAGGGGGAGTCCTCATAGCCCCAAACTGTAGAATTAAAAAATACATTGTGATATAGCCATCTAAGGGATCAGTGCATGGAAATGAGAGTGAATGAGCTACACCAACATGAAACAATAAGATGAATCTGACAACACTGAGGGAAAGAAGTCAGGCACAATAGAGCAGGTCATGTGATTCCATTAAAATAAAGCTCAAACTCGGGCAAAATCTATGGTGGATAGTGGTTCCCCTTGGAAGTGATCATGAACGGAAGTTGGCAGAAGGTGGGCATATGAAGGGCTCAGAATATTGTGATTCTTGATCTGGTGGGCTCCCTTTGTGAAAATGTGTTGGGCTGTACACTTATGATTTGTGCACTTCAAATGTCATAATGTTTAAAAAGTAGGGGTAGGACAGTACAGGTCTTGGGTTTCAAGCATTTCAAGGGCCTGCATCATCATGGAATGGGAACTACAAAGACACCAAAAGTTAATTTCTTTCTCTATGTATCACGAACAAAAAGACTTAGGAAAATCAAACCATTTTAGAAAATCAGCTAAAATCTGGGATCAAAAAACTTTGTTTGGAGGAGTTTTTGTCTTTGATAATTCTAAATGAAATGCTGATTGATGGTTTAAAAATGAAGGACTGTATTTCATATTCTCAAACAACTTCCTCTCTCCCCCAGAGTTATTAATTACAAAGGGGAAAAGAGCAACCTAGTGGTGGGAAGCTTGGCAGACCCCACCTTCATCAGGTGATCAAAGCGAGCACTGCCAGTAATAAGCAAATTGAAACCAGGTCAACCAGTTGGAAGACACTACATTGCTTCTCTGTACCAGTGGTGCGCCTGAACCAAAATGAGGAAGCATCAGACAAACCCAAATTGAAGAACATTCTACAATGTAACTGGGTGGAAAACTTCAGAAGTGTCAAGGTCAAGAAAGAAAAAGTAAGGCTGAGCAGCTGTTCCAGACTGAAGGAGACTGTTCCAGACTGAAGGAGACCTAAATGCAATGCATGATCTTCAGCTGGATCCTTTGGCTATAAAGGTCATTATTGGGACACCTGGAGAAACCTACTGGGACCTGAGGATCAGGTAGCAATATAGTATCTGTGTTACTGTACTGACTTGGATGGTTGTATTGAGTCAATGTAGAAGAACGACCTTGTAGACACTGGTATTTGGAGGTGATGGAGCATCAGCTGGCAATGTAAACTAAAAGGTTTGGGACAAAAGTTCTTGGTATTGTGCTTGCAACTTTTCTGCAAATTTGAGCTTTTGAAATAAAAGTAAAGGAATTCCCACAAGCCAGGAGGATTCCAGAATCCACAATACAGCTGATCAGTCTGAGAACATGAAATAGAAATTCCTCTCCCTGGAGTCATTTAGCCTGACCAGGAATCCTCAGTTGTTTCTACCTGGGATGGGGTATTCAGATACCTGTGATCCCAAGTCATGTCTTTCCATTTGATTTCCAGTCCCCCCCCTTTTTTTTTTAAGTCAGAGGAGAAATATTTTGAATACCAAATATCTTCTCTGTAAAACCTGACAGTATTTTTCAAAGAGAAATGCATGTCTAATGTGCACATATTCTAAATCAAAAGTAAAATTAATAGGGGGACTCTAAAATGAATTACTTTATAGGAAGCTGCTGAAACACTATTTGAATCATTTAGATTAGATTTGCTCTGCTGGACAGGTCCACTTCCACTGTGTTCTATTATCAGTAATAGATTGGCCCTGACAACCCTAATAAATTAAACCGTCCAACTGCTCCTCCTTCATCTGAAGCCGATGGCAACCGAAACAAGAATGAGAGAGGAATGTGTAACTTTGCTAATGAAAGACATACAATGCGAAGAAAAATAAAGCCACACATCTGCAAATTTAGTGAATTAATGATGCCTCTCCTCCAAATTAGATCCATTATCCAGAAAGTATGAATTCAACCCTCCTTCCCAGGGTGAGAAAAAGGCTTCCCTTTGCAGTCTCACAAGGGTTTCTGAAAGAGAATAGGAACGACCCAGTGCTGGGGAGTTATGCTCTAAGTGGTCTCTCTCATATTGAAGAAAGACTTGCTTTCCTTCCCCCAGGCCCCAGGCCGGCGGCTCCAATTTGCAAGCTGGGTGCTTGGCCTTCAGGAAGAGTCTGGGTCACGAGAATGAGTGAAGTGAAGATGATACCCACGGTTGGAGCCCACTTGTGCCACTTGAACCAACTGAGCTCGCAGGTGTGTTAGCTCAGGTGCAGCTACTAGAGCTCCGGTACAGCCTGGACCTGTAAATCACCTTCAGAGGACCTTCCAGATCTATGAGACTCAGAGCCATCAGCATGTTACCCAGTGCAAGTGCCCACATATCCAAGCTGAGGGCACAACCTAAGTGTGAAAACACTCATATTTTCCAGGTAGAGGCACCCGAAGGGGCCGGGCAGGCATAGACACGAGTCATCCCTTTCCTTCTGCAAGGCCCATGTTTACAGTGAGGATCACTTGGGGTAAATGAGCCCATCAGAGGCAGGGACATCAGGACTTTGTTCTGGATATGACCACAGGGAGCTTGTCCTACTGCAAGATTTTACACTGGCAAAAAAAGAAAACATTAAAAATGAATAATTTTGTCAAATTTTCCATTCTAGGAATTTGAAAACTGTGGTCCATATATTAGCTGGTGGATCTTCAACACAGTTTATCTACACGTTGTAAATGTACATAGAGCCTCTAAAATGGTCCCAAATAGAGTAGAAAGAAACACAGACAGGACAGATGGATAGGTAACATTTTAAATCCATTCCACAGGAGGTTTGAAATCAGCACACAACAGTGGAAGACGTAAAACCCTGAAAGGTAATTTTCCCTTGTGGAAGCCAAGTGTAGTAGGATTTTTAAAAAATTAGATGCAGCTATTGTTTTTTAAGAACCACACACAACAGATTTCAAAAAGACTCATGTCTGCCCTCTGGTGTTAAAGATAGAGGAGAACAACTGCAGCTATTTAAAAAGTTCTTTGAAAGGCATCTTTACTAAAATATCATTGGTAATAAGGCCAAAATAACCCTACTATACTCAAAACCAATCTGGGTTAAGAAAGCCCACAACTATTTTCACACTGTATGTATTCAGAATTGGAGCCCGTGTAGAGGACATCAAATAAATGGAAGAATTAGTCTGTGCCCTCCAGGTAATCAGGCTAATATAAAACAGCTCCTTTCTAGTCTGTCCCCAGGTAGAGTGAGAACGTGACTTCTGCACACAGGGTCACTTATGCTACGACTAAATCTTTGCTGTGTTTCTCTGGCTTTCCCAAACAAAACTGCTGGAGGCAGGGGTGGGGAGGGCGGGATTAGTCTTCTGTGGAAGGAACTTACATGAAGCGGTGAGTTGGAAGGAGTCTTACTTAAAGTCATATATTTAACTGAAGAGCATTTAGAGTGCCCGGTGTTTGAATCACAAACAGGCAAATAAAAGATTCTGATATATTTACAAGACCCTAAGGTTTTTCCTCTTTGTTTTTAAATTCTCCTCTTTGGTCTTTGTAGCAGACACTGTTGGTGGGTGGCTGGTCCGCATTCCCCTGGATCTCTTTGACTATTTCCAGTGTTTCCCTCCAGCAGCCTGCACCTGTAACTCATCTCCCAAGGCTGGTCCCTGGTCCACCAGGCTGCTGTGCCTGCAGAGGCGGAGCTGGCAGGGCCTGGGAGTTTATGTTCCCCGCCTCCCAGGGGGGCCCTGGGCCCGTGACACCTACTGGGTGCAAGGGTGAGAGGCTCATTGCCCCAAGAGGGGACAAACTTGGAGTTGTTGCTCCAGGGTGCCCTGTAACATCAGGCTGGTGCTGGGAGCGCGCCTGACGTTACCCCTTTGCTTTGCTGCGTCCCCTTCCCTCCTTGTTCCTCCGACTCCCTTACCTGTTTGTCCCATGGACACTTCCTTCATAAATCCTTGGCACCTGAATCTCTGCCTTATGGTCTCCTTCCAGGGAACCATGAGACAGCTCTGTTCTCATCCTATCAACTCTTTCAGCAGGTACCAACAGTGTTATTCTATCAGCTTGCCTTTCCTCCCCCTCCCCAGGCAGAGAGGGTCGGGTTCATTATAGAAAATGCTATTTTGGAAAACATTGGGAAATGCATTATGGAAAAAGCATGGTGATGTGTGCTAATTAGACTCAGGAAGCTGAAGTCACAGTAAACACCCAAATTCATAGTCCTTGTTCATACCCCGAGTCGCTGCTCTCCCTCCTTTCAGTCCACCCCCCTTAACCCTTGCCTCGTACAGTCTTCTCTGCCTGGGAAGCACAGGTCCCAGCTAACCCCACACTCCTCCCTCACCCCAGCCGTGCCTGCTGCAGCACCCCCTTATCTTCCCCAGCCACCCTGGGTGACACCCTCCCTGCCACTCTTCCTTCCCTTCCTCTATTTTATTTTTCCTTTGGGCACTTAAAACCACCTGAGATGTCTACTAGTTTTACTTTGTCTTCCTTCTCACTGGACTATAAACTCCACCACAACAGAAACTTTATTTTATAATTGTATCCCTATCACCTAAAACAGAGGTCAGCAAACTTTTTCCATCTAGAGCCCAATACAATGGCCCTCGGTATTTGTAACTATTTTAGACCTTGTAGGCTATCTGGTCTCTGTGGCAACTACTCAACTGCCACTGTAGCTCGAAAGCAGCCATGGACATATAAATTATGAGAGTGGCTGTGTTCCAATAAAACTTTATTGACAAAAAACAAATGGTGAGCTCCTGGCCTAGAATGGCATCTTGTACTCAGCAGGCACTTGATTAATATTTGTTGAAGGAGCAAATGAAAGAATACGAAGTGCTCTAATTACTATGGCTGCATAATACATCATCCCTAAATGTAGCACCTACAACCATTTTAATGTGTGCATAGTTGTGTGGAAGGGCCAGCTGTCTGCATTTGCAGTCGTGTTGCTGGGCTGCAGTCACCAGAGGACCCAAGGGGACTGGATGTCTAAGATGCTCCCTCGCATGGCTGCTGATGTGACGACTGGCTCAGCTGAGGCTCTGCTGGAGCGTCCACATGTGGCCTCCCTGGCTCCGTGCTTTTTTTACATGGTAGCTGGCTTCCCCCAGAGCGAGCATTGCAAGAGAGCTAGATGGAAGCTGCAGGGCCCTTTTTGACCTAGCCTTGACCTAAAGTCTGCAATGTCACTTTTTTCCACATTCTACTGGGTCGAGGAGTCAGAAGCCCAGCTAGAGGCAAGGGGACGGGAGGGAGACAGCGCCACCCCACACCCACAGGTGGCTGGGTTTCAAAATCACCACACAGAGCAATGTTGAAACTACCCTTAACTACACATTTAAGGGGTGCCTTTATAAAGGAACTCACAATGATCAAGGACTTCCCACCAGCCAGGCATTAGCCAGGTGCTTTGCATCCAGAGTCCATGACAACTCTGGGAAGTAAATATTACAGCTCCCACATTCCAGACAAAAAAGAGGCACGGAGAGATTAAGTAGTTTGCCCGAGTCACACCAGAGTTGAGGAGCAGATTCTGATACCAAGGCGAGATCTGCCTGCCCCTTCCCCTTCCTGACCATTTCCGCTGCTGGGAACTCAGCCAGGGAAGCAGGACATTGGGAAGGGAATCAGCATTCTCTGTGACTGAAACCTTTGAGCTCTCCAGGGCCTTGCTTCTTAAACTTTAATGTGCACCTGGGGAACTTGTTAAAATGCCTACTCCGACTCAGCAGGTCTGGGGTGGGCCTGGGATTCTGCATCTCAGAAGCTTCCAGGTGATGTTGAAGCCGCTGATTTGGGGCCTGCACTGCAGGTAGTGAGGCTGGTTGGCACAACCTGGTGGTACACTGGGGTGCAGCATTCAGACAAGGCTCCGTGACCCAAGAACAGTGTGTCTCTTCCTCAGGCCCTGGTGACCCTGCACTACTCTGTGGGCGCTGTGAACCTCAGGCTAGATGCACAGACCGGGGGTGGTGGGTGGAGGTGGAACTTGGTTGCATTTCTTGGAGGTCTGTTGCATACGGCTACTAGAAATGGAAGAAAAATGGCAGAATGGCAGTGGAAGAAAAATTGCCATTGTCCTTTGGGAAAGCGCTTTCTTTCATTCCTTCACTTTGATCTTCCTGGAGTTGTGTAAAACTATAGATAATTGCAAATAGTTGAAATTCACAACTGTGTGGGATTCAGACAGAACAAGGCTGAGGCATAACTTTGTCCAGGAAAAGGCCTAACCATATATCAACAGAGGGATCAGACCAATTATTTCAAAAGAGTCAACGGGATAACATTTGTTTATCTCAATACAACATTGGCTTCATCCATTAAAATGCATGTAATGTAAACTGCTAATGGTAAAAATGGTAAAACAAAACCCAGAAAGTTAAAAAAAAAAAAAAAAGTAAAAACGGATATAGCTGAATCCATTCAAAGGTACTGCCTCCCTCTGTGAGGCTGCACAAACACTGCATGAACAGTAGGTGGCACCCTTGCACTTTTCTTGAGGAAGTCAAACTTGAACTACTTAAAGGTGAAATCAATTGAAAGAAACACGTTCACCCAGCAGTTCTCAAGAGACACTGAATCAAAACTCGGGAGCCTGAGCCCACGAAATTTGTATTCTAAATAAATCTTCCCAGGTGATTTTTCTACACTGGGCTGTTCCGTCGGCATCAGAGAGCTGACACAGTTAAACCCTTAACTGAAAAATAAGGAAACTGAGGCTGAGAGATTTACTCAGTTTCACCTGGGTGAGACCAGGTCCCATGTCTCCTGACTTGTGCCTCAATGGTCCTTTTGGTCAAATCATGGTAAACAACAAGGTGAAAAATTTTAATACATAAAATAGACTAAATGCATTCTAAGCATCAAAGATCTCATTAAGACTCTAAATGTCCTGAAATTGAAAATACACCATGGAAAAAAAGTTGAAGCTATTAAAAGAAATTATGCAGCTATTTAACATTAATGAATTAAGCTAATATTATTATTGACCCAGACTCTTTTTCTTTCTCTTGACCAAGCTGTTGCCCTTACTACTCCTGTACTACCGTGAAACTAATCTGGCACCTGTGGGACTCCAGAGAAAAAGTGCTTGGATTGCAGGAAAAAAAAAAAAATGGAAAAAAGACATCTTCACACTCAAACTACTGTAAATATCAAATTTGCCCCCCCAAATTCACCTTTCCCTCTTCCTCTCACCCCAGCCCTTGGGCTCCCCAGGAGCCTAAGAGGCTCCTAATTAGTTTCTAATCTCCCTCTTCCTCTCTCCCAGCCATTGCAGGTTCCACGTGGCCTCATCACTGCAAAGGAAAACATTCCCAACCAAGTGGTCCTAATCACAACTGCCATAAATCCCCCATTCTCCAATGGCTTTTCTCCAATTCATTTTCAGCCCTTAAAAAGCTGTTTGTCCTTTGTTTTGATGGAGTTGAATTCTATTCTCTCTTCCCTGCTGTAGCAGTCCCTGAATAAAGTCACCCTTGCCTTTTTAACATTGTCCAGTGCAGTTTTTGCTATTGACAATGTAATGAAAAAAATTACATAGGCTTGTAATGTGGCCCCACCCCCACTAGGTGGTAGCACACCCTAAGAAACGCACAGAGTTGGACACGCTCAAGGGCGATGCAGCTGTAGGTAATTGAGCAACTCTAACTTTAACAGGTGAGGTAAATGCCTAATGCATAAACTTACCCCATGCACGTGAATGAAAAACAGCAGTCGCCTTCCAAATTTTATCAGCCTGCTGCAACACAATCAGATTGAAGCAGCTCAGTTCTACTCCTTGCAGCTCTGGTGTTTTCTATGTTAAGGTCCCCTGCCCAGTGTTATTGCTGAAGCATATGTTAACACATGAGAAAAACTATTATAGGCTGGAACTGAATCATTCAGTCATCAAATATTTACTGAGCATTTGCTGGATGACAGGCATGGTTCTATATGTAGAAAGTACAAGCATATTAAAGAAAAGCTTAGATGAATGAATATATTCATATGTAGCATCTGTTCCAGGATTGGAGGGAGGTGTTGAGAAGAGGTAAGGAAGGTAGAAGTGATTCCTTCCAGACCTTTTCTTCATTGGTCTTTTACTTTGGGCAGGCCAGAGAGGGGCTAAAAAAAAAAAAGAAGAAGAAGAAAGAAAGTTTGGAGGAAAAAACAGGCTGCATTCAATCTTAGGAAAATTAGGTGTCATTTAGGACTCTGAAAGATATAACTGAAAACAATCCCTTTCTTTCCTCACTTCTCTGTGAATGGGGTACAACTGACAAGCCTGTCCACACTTCTCATACCTCCCTTTCACTCCTCCCAATATCCTCACCCCTCATGGGTGCCCTGAGCCTCTCAGACACCAAATCCCTAAAATACATCTAATGATGAGGAGGTCACTACTTTACAAGGCAGCCCCTTCCATTGCGGGACAACACATATGGTTTCCAAGTCCTGCCTTGGCGAGTGGAAAACCTCTGTGACTTCTCATATTTTTTCCCTCTAGGGGTTTCCTAGAGGATATTTAATGGTCCTCCTATACAGCAGCCATCCTGCTTTTGAAGAAAGCCATCATGCACCCTCTCTCCCTAGAGTCTTGGACCAAAGATCATCAGTGCTCTCAGTCTGGTAGAAATTGCCTGGGTTCTACATGCTCCATGATCTCAGCCCCTTTCTTCAGATGCACTTGTGAGACATTGTCCCGGAGGCAGGAGGATGGAGCGGGCCCCTTTAGAACATCAGTGACGTGGCTGGAGGTTCTGTTCTGACATCGAGGTGGATACTAAGAGTGCGGGCAGAAATGGGGAAAAGGACACAGCGCCTTTCCACCACACCCATTGTCTTTCCACTCACAATACTCATCACATCTATAATTATTTTCTCTCTGGAGTAAAGGTTCCTAGGAGGAACGGCCACGCCTGATTCATTCACTGCCATGTCCCCAGCATATTCAGCACGGGGCTTGGTTGGCATGTGGCAGGCATCCAAAATATATTTGTAGAACCCAGGTGATCAGAAATGGAGGAGTGAAAATTTAAATGCACATCCCTTCAGAAGGTTCGCAGAAGGCAGAAAGAGGATTCGGGAACGGTGATGATGCAGATGCAGCTCCCTTCCTCTCCACCTTCGATTCCAGGCTATTCATTTTTCTAGCCCAAAAGGCTGCTGGGGCCATGGGCAGCTGGAGACTAGCAAGGCCTGGGTTGTGAGGACATCTCAACAGGGAGAGCTGGCAGGTGGGCTTCTGCGGGGCATGGATGGAAGTGGATACAAGAGGAAGGTGGGTGTCGGCTCTGGAGAGGCTCACTCAGCACAGAAGGGACATGCAGGGTCTCTGCCCTGGAGACTGGGAGAATAAGGGGGTCTGCAGAGGAAGAGAGGGGCTTTCTCCAGGGGTCTCAGTGAGGACCTGGCAGTCTGCTTGCATCACACCAGTAGTTGACAGATGTAGAGACCACATTGCCTTCCTCTTACTGTGGGGACACTGCCACTTAGGGGAAAGACAATAGCCAGAATTGGGCCTCCGTGAACTGAAAATCAAAACAGAAGCAACATCCCAGGTAAGGGCAGCCAGCAGTCGGGGTGGGGAGAGCTGGTGATGGCTCAGAACAAATTAAATTCACACCTGGCAAAGTACAGCGACTGGAAGAGACTGATGACAACAGAAATGGAAAAAAGCAACTAGAGTAGCTGTAACCATTCAAGCGCAGCACAAAAGAAAGTGTCTGGAGCTAGATGAACAATTCAATATATGCACTGAGGGAAAGGATGGTCAGTGTTGAGCACGACATGGAGGCCGATGAGTGGAAGACATGTCTTAAAAACTGCAAAAATGCCAAGAGATGAGAATCACGAGGGAGAAGAGAGATTTAATAAGCAAAATAATAAGAGTGCCAAAAGAATAAAAAGGAACAGATGGAGGACAGAATTCAACAAATAGCAGACTATAATTTCCCTTACTAAAGAAAGACCTGAGTTTGCAGCTTAAAAGTTGCACTGAGTTTGAGGCAGGACTGACAAAAAAAAAAAAAAAAAAAAAAAAAAAAAAGACATACCTAGGCATATCCTGGAAAACTCCTTAGCTCCAAGAATAAAGGAAAACTCTTACTTCCATGAAAGGGAGAAGAATCAGAGTACCTTATTTTGTGCTCATGATTTAAAAGTTGAAGCTTAAAGAGAGTGGTGCCCTAGAGTAGATACAGTTGGTGTCCACATCCCCTTTCCCAGGTGGTGAGGGCTGGTGGCCAATGGCCCATGGCCATCTGGAAAGGCCCGGTTAACTGGGAAGCTATGCTCTTGTCCCAGGAGGCCTGCAGCTGATGACGATTGATTGGTGGAAACAAACAGTGAGATAACCTTGTGGTGCCACTCACATGCCAGAGCTCCCCTGAGATCAGGTGGAGGCTCGACTCCACCTGAAGCCACCTCTATCCCCAGCTCGTTCTTCTGCTCTATTCTGCTTCCCCTCCTGTGTCACAGCTTTCTCCCGAGAGCTGTCCCTCAAGAAATCACTTGCACAAGAATCCCCAGGTCAGGCTCTGCTTCCTGGGAACCCAAACAGAGAGAAAGACACTTTAATATGAGAAGCCTGACTCAACCAAGATCTATCATTCACATATCAGCAAAACCAAACTTACAGATGATCATATGTTAGAAAGCAAAGCCTCTGTATACCTGCTCTGGAGATAATACTAAAGTCAGGTCTAGTCTCCATCCATAGGGCAAATGATCTAGCTCTGCTGATCTCATTCAGTATGGTAGCCACTAGCCAAATGTGGCTATTTAATTTTAAATTTAAATGAATCTAAAGAAATGAGCTGGAAAAAACTTAATGAATCAAAATGAAAAATTCAACTCCTCAGGTATCTCACCACATTTCCAGAGTTTAATATCTCGATGTGGCTGGTGGCTATCCTACTGGACAGTTCATATATGGAACATTTCCACATCACAGAAAGTTCTACTAGATATTTGATCTCAAGATGATGTTTACAGGAAGAGGAGAAGAAAAACTGAAGAGCAACACACCTGGGGTGCATTGTGTCTCTACCTCTGTCTGTCTCTCCATTTCTCTCTCTCTCCCTCATCTATCCATCCATCATCCATCCGTCATCCATCCATCCATCATCCATCCATCATCCATCTATCCATCCACCCATCCATCATCCATCCATCCATCCACATCCATCCATCCATCCATCATCCATCCAACCATCATCTATCCATCCATCCATCCGTCCATCCATCCATCCATCTAATTAATTCTGAAGGGATAAAGAAGATTGGCTAGGAATGGTGTATAATAAAATGGCTAAGTAGGAACTCTGGAAACAGAATGCACAGGAAATTCTAATAATTGTTTAGTGCTAAATGTATAAAATCATTTCATCAAAATTTAGGTGATGGGGAAATAAAAGTATTTCAAAGTTTCTTGGTGGCATGGAGTAGATTAGGGGATGGAGGGAAATGTATGAAACTATTCTAAGTGTCTCATTTTATTGGAGTGGGGAACAGGGAAAAGATATAGCATTTGTTTGAGGGGACACAGTGCATCTTCCTGGAGGAATTGTTGGGATTTTGTTTATAAAATATCTAGTCAGAAGAGTAGAGAAAGGGAAGAACCCATTAATAGAATAGAAAAGTAGAGCCTCCAAGTTAACAAAGGAAAGGAATGAAAAGGAACATGATCAAACCAGAAAATAACAATGTAAATTGTAAAAAGCACTAAGTAAATGAAAGAACTCAAGTATATGGGTCATGATACTAAATATAAATGTGCTGAACAATTCCAATAAATGACAGATTGAATGACAACAAAATGACATAAAACAAACACATTTATAAGAAAATGTTCACACATACACAAAGAAAAATATTAGACAAAGATATGTCAAATAAGCATAAACAAAAAGAAATTAGGTTTGGAAATATGAACATCAGACAAGGGGGTGTTTAAAGTCAAATGCATGAAACAAAATCTTACTAATACAAGAGGTTCTTGAACTATCACAAGAAAGACAGGAAACACAATAGAAAAATTGGCAAAGGATATGAATAGGCAATTCACAGAATGAGTAGTCCAACAGTTAACAATTATATGAAGAGATGCTCAAACACATTAGTAATTAGAGGAAGGAAATCAAAACCATGATGTAAATATTAGACAGGTATATACTGCCACGGCATGGTGAGAATGTGAGATGGGGACCCTGTAGAGTGGGCATCCCTGTGCCTTACAGGTGGGATGTAAACTGGTATCATCTTTCTGGAGAGTTGCCTGGTAGTACTTACTAAGTTTAAGGGCGTATATGCCCTGCAACCCAGCAGTCCCACTCTAGGGTGACAGTATGCCCTGGGATCAAAACTTTTTCTTAACACTGCACCTGAGGTCCAATATTAGAGAATAAAATGTTACAAGGAAAACATTAAAAATCACAATTCTAGAGACAAACTTAAATATTAAATACATCTCTATCACAATTAGGCAGAACTGAAGAGTTTCCTCTGTAAAAATAAGTAAGGCAAAGGAGAAATGCATAAAAAAATCAATAAGTCAACACATTAGACATATAAGAATTTTAAGATTTCTCAAATAAGGAAACTATATATATCTCATTGTCCATGGTTCTTTTATAAGGATAGTTTATGTACTTAGCCACAAAGAAAATCTTTAAAAATGTAAAGAAATAGAGATTGTACAGGCCACAATCTTTGATAAGAATCCTATAAAATTTGAAATAAACAATTAAAAAGTGACCCCCAAATTTTAAGTACTTGAGAACTAGGTACCCACCACCAGATGACTCTCAGATCAAATAGGAAGTGAAAAAAATTATAGAACATTTAGAAAGCAGTTTAAAGGAGACCGTTCCTTAACAAAATGTATAGGACACAGCTGTCCTCAGAGGAAAATGTGTAGCCCTTTGTAATGAAGACTGACAATGGCAGGGTAGGAGGCTACAATGGAAGAAGCTTTCTGGAGTTTCTGAAACTAATGAAATGCCTCCTACTGAAGAACCACTTTGACTGTCGTCACAGAACAGAACAGAAATGGGGCTGGGGGGAAGAACTGTTCTTTAGTTTTTAAAAGACTATTATTCAGGAAAGAATTACTGAGCTAACTCCTACTCTGTTAAACGCCCTCAATGAACCTGGGTATTCTCTTGGCATGATATAATTGCCTCCCACCCATCATATTAACTAGGGGTTTATAGGGAATGTAGAACTTCTCTGCTATTATTTGGTTAGACATACAAGTCTCACGGCTAACCCATAATCTACCAACCTCATTTACATTTACTGTTACCATTATCCTATGTAACAGATCATTGTGAACACCTAGAAATCGATAACATACAAAAGAACACTTGCTTTTTCTTTCTTTAATAAGTATCCATTTATTCTTGGCAATGGGAATTTCAAATTTGGTCCAATCCTATGCAAATTTTAGCCTATTCTAGTCATCTAGTCACTGCTCCACCCCGTTTTGCATCCTCGGCAAGCAAACAGCACAGCAACATCTGGCCTATGGTGATTGTTCAAAATGCTTGTAAGTAAATGAAATGTTCTCTAATAAAGGCACTGCTGTGCAGAATAATATAGAAGATGAGAATTTGAATGCTTGGGAGTTGCTTACAGGGATGTTTTTTCATGTAATGTATAGGGTTGGGTCGAAATATTACATACAGGAAAGACTTTTCTTCCAATTTATCTGCTTTCCAGTATTGAAGGTTTATATTTTCTCCTCACATCCTCATCTTGTAATGTTCAATTAATGCCGCCATACCTTTGGGAATTGCAATCCATCTTTCCTGGGTGGAAAGGTCCTGGCTCTGGGTGTGCCAGCTCTCCCTTTTGATGGTGGTGTGGGCTTTGACAAGTCATTTGTGTTCTCTGAGCCTCAATTTACCAATTTGTAACAAGCATAATGATACCCACTTTGCCGGTTGGAATGTATTATGCCCCCCCAACAACATTATCTTTGATGTAATCTTGTGTGGGCAGACGTATCAGTGTTGATTAGATTGTGATTCTTTGTGTGTTTCCATGGAGATGTGCCCCACCCAACTGTGGGTGATGATTTTGGTTGGATAATTTCCATGGAGGTGATGCCCCGCACGTTCAGGGTGGGTATGAATTAAATTACTGGAGCACTATTTAAGCTCAGACAGAGGAACTGAGCTTGCTACAGCCAAGAGGGACACTTTGAAAGCTGAGAGAGTAGCTGCAGGTGAGAGACAGTTTGAAGATGGCTGTTGAAAGCAGACTTTTGCTCCAGAAAAGCTGAGAGAGGACAAACGCCCCAAGAGCAACTAAGAGTGACATTTTTGAGGAACTGCAGCCTAGAGAGGAACGTCCTGGGAGAAAGCCATTTTGAATCCATAACTTTGGAGCAGATGCCAGCCATGTGCCTTCCCAGCTAACAGAGGTTTTCCGGACACCTTTGGCCATCCTCCAGTGAAGGTACCTGATTGCTGATGTGATACCTTGGACATTTTATGGCCTTAAGACTGTAACTGTGGAACCAAATAAACCCCTTTCATAAGAGCCAATCCATTTCTGGTGTTTTGCATCTCAGCAGCATTAGCAAACTAGAACACCCACCCTCACACAGTAAGGCTCAAAGGAGGTGATGCACATTCAAATGTATTACTTATTAATCCTAGTCCAGCCCCCCAAAGTGAGTACCACCTCCCACAGAAAAAAAACAAACTATGAATCTGTTACTAGCAAATTTGGAAGTAAGGAGCACACATGCCCAACATTCATGTTGGTTTGTGGACACCTGGACTTACAATTGAGCATAAAATAGACATAGGCTTTTACGTCTCCGGGGAGCCTTTCATGAAGGCTAAAAAAAAGTTATTACCATGACTACAACTACCATCATCACCACACCACCGTATATTCATGGAGAACTATTTTATTTTATTATTATTTTTTCTTAGGGTTCCCTATTTGTGTAGTATAGTTCCATGGATTTGTTTTTAAATTTCTATTCTATTTCCATATACACAACCTAACATTCCCCCTTTTAAGCCACATTCAGCTATATATTTCAGTGCTTTAATTACATTCACAATGTTGTGCTATCATCACCACCATCCATTACCAAAACATTTCCATCCTTCCAAATTGGAACTCTGTACATTTTAAGACTTAACTTCCTATTCCCTACCCCCACCCCATCCCCTGGTAACCCATATTCTCGATTCTGACTCTATGAGTTTGCTAAGTCTAATTCATTCATACCAGTGAGATCATACAATATTTGTCCTTTTGTGTCTGGCTTATTTCACTAAACATAATGTCCTCGAGGTTCATCCAGGTTGTCCTATGCACTAGGATTCCCTTCCTTTTTACTGCTGAATAATATTCCATTGTATGAATATACCATATTTTGTTTATCCATCCATCAGTTGACGGACTCTTGGGTTACTTCCATCCTTTGGTAATTGTGAATAAAGCAGCTATGAATATCGGTGTGTAAATACCTGTTCAAATCCCCACTTTCAATTCTTTTGGGTATATACCTACAAGTGGAATTGCTGAATCATGTGGTAGTTCTACACTTAACTTTCTAAGGAACCACCAGATGCCTTTCACAGCATCTGTAACATCTTACGTTGCCACAAGCAATGAATGAGTGGAACTATTTCATTTTGATGTACTTTGATTCTTTTTTGTTTGACTTGATCCACATGACAACCTTATATGGCAGGTAAACCCACTTTGGAGCTGAGGGAATGATAAGCTAGTGAGGGGGAAGGGATTTATCCTTGATTGAAGAGCTGATTCCAAACCTGAACTGTTGTTTCTAATATAAGCCAGTGAGAGAGGCAAAATGCTGGGTAGCACAGCAATATCTTCCCTTACTGCACCACGCTCACCTACAGGGTAGGAGACAGTGCCGAGTCCACGTGCTTGGTCTGTAGTTATCAAAAGTCAGCGTTTTGAAGTTTACAATTATTTTTGTCTCATTTTTTTTTCATGTTCTCCTTGATTTCATTCATCTCTGGTTGTTGCTAATTTATAAAGTCTTGTCAATTCCCCACTTTATTTTTATACCTTAGTTCAGAAATTTGAAGCATAGTTGCTGGGTTAAAAAAATTAGTTGCCTGTTTTAGGCTAATTGTTCATAAAACTAAATCACTGATACAACCATGGAGCTCAAAGGATTAGGAAGGTGGGAAATCATAATGTTCAAGACTGCACGTGCCACCAGCTAATTGGGCTAATTGGGATCTGAAACTGCAAGGTGAGAATATAAACAGGTCAAATAACTATGGGTGGTAATTGCGCATTCAAAAATTCCATCCTTAGGTGAAAGAATGGAACTTTTTACCCTTTTGAAGACAATGAACTAGATAAACTAGAAAACAACATAAATTTTGAACAATAAGAGGGTTTTAAAATCATGGCATATCTCAACATAGAATCCCAATGAGGCCATTAAAAATAACATTGCAGATACTATAACGATGCCTCAGGTTTGTGGTTCTCAAACTGTGTGTTGAGGTGCCCCCAGGGTACTGCAGCAAAATCCCAGGGATATAGCAGGATATTTTAAGTTTTCAAGGGAAAGAGCATACTCAACATCTGTCAGACACCTTGCAAATGACCAGCTCAAGGTCGTTCAAGTTCCAACATTATATTACATTACATGCCTTCTGATGACATCACTGAATGTGAAGCTGTATACTACAATCGCCATGACAAAAAAAGCAAATTCTGTATGAAAATCAATGTGGACCAGGAAATGAAGTTGCAGAGTTCAATCCAATTCCAAGATTGGAGAAGTTGTGCAGCATCCAACAGGTGTACACATATCAGAGTTTTCTTTAAGAATTGCATAATTAAAAAAAATTTCAGTGAGTGTTTATCATTTGTATTATTTGTTATTAGGACATAAGTACTTACTAAGTTTCTTGGATCTAATTACTTAATAAATTAAATGATTAACTTTTTTGGGCCTGGGCAGGGTTGAGTGACAAAATTATTGGAACACATAGGGTGCTGTGAACCAAGAAACTTTGGGAACCTCTGCATTAGGTGAAAAAAAAATGGAATCAAGACTACATAAACACTGTATGTTCGTGTGTGTGTGTGTGTGTGTGTGTGTGTGTGTGTGTGTATTAAAATCAACAATATTCAACAGTGGGCAGTGGAGGGATGACAGGTGTTTCTTCACTACAGTTTTCTATGCTGACTATACTGCTTGTGATGAATAGGTATTACTTTCATATGCTGACAAAATGACAGATTATTAAAAATGACTCCCATTATCAAAAGGAACAAATTTGCATCTGTGAATAAAAATATCCCCTAAACGTAACACAAAAGTTTTGCTTTTGGAGCAGCCCTCTGCTAACTTCTCCGCCCTCCCCTTCCCATATGTGGAATCTGGCTTTATGACACTGAGGTTTGGGAGAAACCTGCTTCCACATGCTTCTCTCCTTCGTGCTGTTTAGAAAACCCCCGTCGCCCACACCCTGCAGCCTTCAGAAGCGAAGTTGGCCTGGGTTCCAGTTGACGGGGTTTCTTGGTCTAACAGCTGGCGTGTCTAGCAGAATGGCTAGGGCCTGATGAGGTGGGGAGACAGGGCCTGAAGATGCAGCAGATGCTGCCTGAGGAGAGAGTTTCCCCGGTTCCTGCTCCCCGGTGGCAGTAACAGCTTGCAGCCTCCTGCAGGTTCCAGGTGAAAAATGTCATCGGAAACCTGCCCTAAGGAAATTCATATTTGAAAGTACCCCAGAGTGAAAGAGATCTGGGACACTGTGCTGTTAAAATTTGCTTTTCAAAGATGCCTGAGAACTCACACATTGCCTAACTTTGAGGGTAACCTACAAAATGCTCTGAATAGTATTCCTGAAACAACTGAGACATACTTACCTGGTCTTTGTTTTATTGATTGTGAGGGAAAATAATCTCAAAATATTTTACTTCTGAAAAAAAGATGATTTTCTTCATAGTTAGTGCTTGGGATGATTTGGGGTTGTTTTATTTTTATTTATTGAGTGTGAATGCTTTAAGTGTATTAAACAGTTTAATCTTCATACCATCAAACCAGCTCTACGAGGTATTACCATTAGGATCTATTTTTAATACATGGGGAAACTGAGGCACACAGAGGCTGAGTAACTTGTACAAGGTCA
This sequence comes from Choloepus didactylus, assembly GCF_015220235.1. Lineage (NCBI taxonomy): Eukaryota > Metazoa > Chordata > Mammalia > Pilosa > Megalonychidae > Choloepus > Choloepus didactylus. The sequence goes on along the minus strand of NC_051325.1, from coordinate 25,028,529 downwards.
TATAGTGAGATAGCAAGAGTCCAGATTTTGGATTTTTGGGAGTAAATACGGTTCCAGACGGCTCTTAAGCACCACAATTTACTGCCAATTTGTAAAGTAAATTTCTTATCTAGGGGTTTCCTTTTGTGAAGCATGAATATAAAACTACACTCTTTTATCTTTAATCCCAAATTATACCTTCCCTAAACTTTCTAGGAAGTATCATCATTATATTCTAAAAGCTTTCAAACCGAAGTGTTTACACCCCTATGATAGCATTTATTATATTTTCACTTGTCTTTACAAGTTTCTCTACTCTACTAGATTGTACACTACACGGGGATTAGGGATCAAATGTTTTTCTCTAGAGCTTCAATGCCTGGAAGCCTAGGGCATGGTAGGTGCACAATAAATATGTGAAGAAGAAATGAAAGCTGATAACACACTGTAGCAGGTGCCATTATGCTGTGCCTTTATTTTCTCATCCTACCCTGGAGGTCACCTGAAGACATTTCCTGTACATGCTGAAGTGTGGTTCTCTAACTGAAAGCTTTCTCTGGCTGCTGGAGAATGTGTGGCCAAATATGGAAGAGGCTGGAGTTGCCAGGGACTTACCTCTCCATGAGCAACCTACCACCAACGAGGGACTGGAGTTGGTGGAGAGAAGCCCCAGCTTCCCGACTCTTTTTTGGGGCAATTCTGAGGTGTGTTCTTCAAAGTATCCCAGAGCATCCTCAGCGGGACTGAGCCCCAGCTGCTCACCGCAGTTACCGGTTCATTAACACACCCTTTCTTGCCTTCTCCTCCTTCCTGGTCTCAGTAATCCATTCCCTCACGGTGCAAGGAGATGAATTCTGCCAACATCCTAAATGAGCTTAGAGGCAAACTCTTCCCCAGTTGAGCCTCCAGATGGGAGTGCAACCCAGTGGACAACTTGATTCCAGCCTTGGGCAACCCAGAGAAGAGGACTCAGTTAAGATGTGCCCAGGCTCCTGACCTACAGAAACTGAGGTAATAAATGTGTGTTGTTTTGAGCTGCTAAATTTATGGTAATTTGTCATGCAGCAACAGAAAAGTAAGATTTTGATACCTGGAATTAGAGTACTACTGTAACAAATACCTAACCATGTGGAAGGGTTTTATTTAACTAGGCAGTGGGTGGAGGCTTGAGTAGTTTTGAGAAGCATGGTAGAGAAGGCCTAAATTACCATGAACAGACTCTTAGTAGGAATCTAGATGTTGAGGATGCTGATGGTGAGAGCTCAAAAGCAAGTAAGGAGCATATGATTGGAAACTGGAGAAAGGAGGACACTTATTATGTAGTAGTGTCAGAAACCTCAGTAAAATTGTCTCCAGAAGTTATGTGAAAACCAGAACTTGTAAGTGATAAGCTTGGATATATAGCTTAGGAGATTTCCAAGAGAAGTGTTGAAGGTACCATCTGGTTTCCTTTTAGAGCTTATACTAAAATTCAAGAGAAGAGAGATAAATTGAAGGAAGAACTTTTTAAACAGAAAGGAACCAAGATCTGATGATTTTGAATATTCTCAGCCTCTCTAGAAGGAAAAAGATGCTAAATTTAAGAGATTCACTATCAGGAAAGTGTGCTCTGGAGGAAAGACTAGGGTGTGACTGGACAATTCTTTGCTAAAACCTCAGAAAAACCAAACTGTAGAAGTATCCAGTCATAAAAAGGGCCCTTCCAAGAAATTAAGGATGTGCCCCAAAGTTCTCAATTAAACCAGAGAACCTCTAGGAAGCTTAAAGGACATTGTCCCCCAGCCATCATAACCAACCAGGAGGCCAAGATAGAGAAGGGTTTATCTTAAAAATATCTGTGGATATGACTTTTGTCTAATGGTGAGAACCACAGTAAAATCCACACAATGTCTACAAAATTCTTGAGAAAATTATTTCAGCAAAAACATTGCCAGTTTGGATTGAAAGGGACAGAAAGAGTACAAAAAGAGAGAAGGCTTTCAGACTCACAAAATTCTACTGCCAGGAAGCAGGGTGACAAAACTATTCAGCTGCAAATACCTGCTACTGTTCATGAAAAAAGGAGGATGGAACCAAGAATGCAGAAGGGAAAGCAAGAGCCATGGATATTATTCCCAAGCCTTGAAACCTAATCAAGGAACTCCCAACATTTGCCTGGTTGGATTTCAGAACTGCTATGGACCAGTGACTCCTTTCTACCTTCCTTTTCCCCTGGTTTTGAATCGGACTGTCTGTAGCTATTATCCTATGCCTTTCTCACCATTATATGTTGAGTGTGTTGAGGGCAGATAACTTGTCTCTTTAGTTTTACAGATCCAAAGATGGAGAGGACTTGTGCTCAAGCAGCTGTATGTTATAGATTACACTCTGGTGCCTTATCCAACCTGACTCTGATTTAGATGATGAGAGTTAGGACTTTGAGAAGATACTGTAAAGGGATGAGACTTTGGGAACCTTGGACTGGGGTGAATGTGTTTTGCATGTGGGAGGGACATTGGGGGCCAGAGAGGAAAGCCTTAGGGTGACCCCCCCCCCAATGTTTCCCACCTCTTGGTGTTCATGTTTTTGTGTAGTCCCCTCTTTGTGAGTTTAGGAGGACCGGTGACATGCTTCTAACCAATAGGATATGGCAAAAGTGGTAAGATATCACTCCCGCAGTTATGTTATATGGCAAAGCTGATGGGATGTCATGTCCATGGTTATGTTACATTATATGGCAATGATGATGGGCTGTCACCCCTATGATTACATTATGATATATATAAGCTCTTGCTTTCCTGTTGGCTTTGAAGAAGCAAGCTTTTATGAGTTCTACAGTTGAAAGAAAACGAAATCTGTCAACAACCTAAATGAGCCTGGAAGCAGATTTTTCCCCAGTTGAGCCTGAAGATGGAAATGAAGTCCAGCTGACACCTTGAGTGTTGCCTTTGGAGACCATGAGCAGAACCCAGCTCAGCTGTGCCTGGACTCCTGACTCATGGAAACTGTGAGATAAGTGTGTGTTGCTTTAAGCAAAGTTTGTGGTAATCTGTTATGCAGCAATAGATAACCAATACAAAGATCCTCAACAGGTGATGTATGGAATATTTACAGAAAACTTTTAGACCATCTTGGGCACAGTTTTTCCATTAAAATTTTAACATCATACGCAATGGTAGTAGCATTCAATCAATTGAATAGTGATGTGCTGCTTGGAAATTACCAGAATGATAGTTCTCTCACTTGTATAAATAGAATAAACAGTGTAACACTTATATTTAGAATTATATGACAAAATGATAACAACTATAGGACTTGACTGTTCCACCAAAGAAGCCTACAGCTGCCATCTTAGTGTCCTATTTTCTATAAGATGCTAAATGAAAGATAAAATTAAGTCTTTTCAAGTTCCAAGCATGTGTGGGAGTCACAGAGAGCCACATGCTTTTTTTCTTTCAATTTAGAAAGATTATTTTCAGTTAGGTCACCACTGCAGGGAGAGAGGAGCTGGGGTGAATGAGGAGCTCCTGAGAATATCATTTCAGAAAAGAATTTTCCAGTTAACAAAGCACAACCACCCTCATTTGCTGAGTTCGGCTCTCAGGAACTCAGAGCTGGCCATGCTACAGGAAACCGACAAAAGTCTGGGAGATGTTTGTGATCTGTGGGTCTGCTGTTTGACCTCAGACCTGATCAGCTCAGGAAGCAGCAAGACCATCCTGGAGAGGGGGTGAGCAGCAGGGGTTTGAATGTTTGCTCATTTGCTTCTCCATGCACTTTCATGGACATTTCCTGTTTAAATGTTCTGCCTAAGTCACTTAAGAAGACCAGGTGGGTTATGGATATGTGAAAGACTCTGCAAAGGGAGCTGAGTACTCTACAACTGAAAAAGAAAGCCATGGCAGTCATGATAAGACATTTTAAATGATATCCTAGTCATACTTTCAAGTGAGTAAGGGCTCATGGGCTAAATCCAGGCTCTCTAAATGCATAAATCAGAAGCATTCCTTATACATAGAAACAATATCTCACATTAACTTGCTCTTTGACCTTGAGAAAAACTGCTTCACCTACCTTGGTCTCCTTTGCATCATCTGTGAAATGAAAAGGCAAGACTAAGTTACAAGGAAGCTATTTTTTTTTTCTGACCTAGCATCATTTATGTGTGCAACACTTTTCTGTGCCCAAATATGCCCCTATCATCAGGAAGCAAGGTGGCATGGCAGTTATCTGCATGGGCTTTGGAGTCATACAAGTTTGGAATTTAAATCCTAGGCCTCTTCCAATTACTAGCTGTGGGGCCTTCAGTAAGCTAAGCCTTGCTTTCCTCACCTAAAACATGGAGTTAATACCACCCACTTGAAAGGGTTGAATATGAGGTCTGAATGAGACAGTGTATTAGTCAACTCATTCAATAATGCTGCATAACAAATCAACCCACATTCAGTATCTTATAATGAGCATGAGGCTGGGGAGGCTCTGCTTCAAGCTGCAGGGCCACAGGTAGGCTGGGGTAACTCTGTTCCATGTGCCTCTCACTCACTGAGCTACCCATGGCATGTTCTCAAATCTGAAGGTGATGGCAGACACACAAAGGTAAATCTCAGCTGCATATTTCAAGTCTTTGCTCACATAACCCCATTGGCCAAAGCACATCACATGGCCAAGCCCAGAATCAAGGGGTGGGGGTGGTATATTCAACCTTCCATGAGGCTGTGGCAAGGGGAATGAAGAATTGAGTTTAGTAATTCAATCTACCACAGATGGTATATGTGAAGCACCTACACAACACAGCATCTGGTACACAGGGCCATGATTGATAATTGACATCTCTGATTATGACTTTTTCTCCAACCTTCCCTAGGCCATCAATCTTTCTTGTGCTACCTGAGGCACTAGAAAACTTCTGCTCAAAGATACCACCACTCCGCTCACCTGATGATAGTGAAGTTTCAGGTTCTATCCTTGGAATTATGATTGTTTTCTCCCCCTATGGTCCTCCTTTCAAAAGCAAATACTTCATGTGGGAGGGGGTCAGCACACAAATAAATAATAAGGAAGGGCACAAGAGGAGGAAAGAAAGGGTCCAAATGCAGCTGGGTCTTTGACATTAGTTCTGAATTCAAGTTGCTGAGAAACTGGGTGAATTTGATCAAATCAATTAAACATGTCAAGCCAAGATTTCTTCATCTATAAAACAGGGTTAAAGCTATCCATTTTTTTTGTTCCATGAGAGTGCCACAAAGTAACATATAGTAAATATTTTGCACTCTGTAAAGCACTATCCAATGTTTGGTAACGATATTACTTCTCAATGTTGGCCAGGCCTGTTTCCTGGGATATTTCAACAAAAGCTACAGATTCCTATAGATTTTATGCCTGCTTTGCCCTCACACAAGCAGCTGCTCAGGGAGTAGAGCTGGGATGAAAGAATCAAGATGAGGGACTCACAGAGCCCCCATACATATTCTGTCCCCATGTGGGGACGGCTCTATCTTCTCCCTGACCTACTGTAGGGGGGTCCATAGACACTGCTGGAAGGCTGGGAAAGGCATTTTGAACCACGCGAGGAGGTGTTCAGAAACAGATCTAACCATTAATAAGTCATAGATAACTTTCCAATTTAACCTATTATTGATGATTGCTTTTAAAACGGTACATTCCACTTCTGTTAGCCTTGATGTTGAGGGTGACCAGAGATGCTAAAGCCTTGTTGCAGAGCGACCGAGACCTTCATTCGTGAGGTCTCGGGGGTCCGTTTTTAACCGGGACCCTGGGAGCTGTCTTTCAGATTCGGCTATGAACATCCAGTTATTCTCTCCATGTTCCAGGGAGGAGCAAGTGTGGAAACCACCCATTTGTGATTAACTATCCCCACACTGGGTGCCAGGATGGGCCAGCCAGGAGGTCTGGAGAAGCTGTGTGGTTAACATCTGCTCCTCAAAATGGAAGAAGGGGTGGGTGCTGAGATAACTTTCCCAGGGTAACACCCTCTTCTCTGAAAACATCCACTTTTGTTTGTTGGAGTAACAGCTAAGCAATTTGAGCTTTAGCTTGCACAAACTTTGAAACGAAATGGTAAAGTGGCTTAATTAAAATCCTGAGGTAAAAGACAAGAGATGATACTTATAAGCTGTCAATGCCAAGTTTTATTTTAAAAATTGTGTGTATTTGTATGTGTGTGTGCATGAGAAGGAGAGGGGGAGAGAGAGAGATATTTGAGGGATGAGATGATATGGCCTGGGGTACTTCAAATCCTAACCTTATTGATAAAATGGAAAACTACTTTTCAGAAGTTTCCAGGTTTGGTGGGATGCAAGAAAAGAAAATATATATAAATCTGGCTTTGGTTTTGTTTTATCTTTTCCTTTGGAAAAAGGGTTACCTTCCCCAAATCAAGAGAACGTGTTGCCAGTGTAACGTTTTCCTTCCGTTCCTTCCACAGTCTCTGAGATGGTGAGATGGTTGAGAAACCATATTGAAAATGGAGGGAGGGATTCTGGGGAGTAATAGACATCGAGAGAGTTCTCCTCACTGATTTTGCAAGTGTAGAAATTTTGAGATAATTTGAGCAAAGGATTAACAATCTGTTCATCCAGTGAGAGGCCTGATTGTGATCTATTTAATGAATACTGCTGAGTTCTTTTTGAAGTGGTATTTTTAATGAGAGGGTTTAAAATATAGGTAATCTGCAGAAGAGGTTTCATTTTATTATTACCTTTTGCTTTTCAACAAAATTAACAATATCTATAACACGCACAGCAATTACTTCTGTAAGAAGTTCCATGTTTTTCTTTTTTTAAAAAAATTTTCCTGCAATTTTATTGAGATATAGTCACATACCATACAATCATCCAATGTGTACAATCAATTGTTCACAGTATCATCATACAGTTGTGCATGCATCACCACAATCAATTTTTGATCTTTTTCATTACTCCAAAAAAGTAATAAAAATAAAATTAATAAAAAGAATAAAAATAAAAGTCAAAAAGAACACCCCAAACATCCCCCCACCTTATCCCTCCCTAATATTCACTTACTTTTTGCTCCCATTTTTCTACTCATCTGTCCATACACTGGATAAAGGGAGTGTGAGCCACAAGGTTTTCACAATCACATGATCACACGGTGAAAGCTACATAGTTATACAATGCTCTTCAAGAATCAAGGCTACTGGGTTGCAGTTCAACAATTTCAGGTATTTCCTTCTAGCTATTCCAATACACTAAAAGCTTCATGTTTTTCTTTCTTTCTTTTTTTTTAAAAACTTTATCGTAAAATTAAAAAAAAATATATAAAAAACATTTCAAACAAAACAAAGGATTAAGAAAAACAAATAACCTAAAATAACTACTTTGCTTCTAACGTGTTCCTACCATACCCCAAGAAAATTAACAAACCATAATCAAACAAAGGCATAAGAAAAACCAAATAACCTAAAATAACTAAACTGAAGCTGATTTAAAAAAAAAATACAATAGCTTTTTCATATTTTTCTTAAATGTCTTTTGGTAATCCTGTGGTAAGAAGGACCCCCTGCATCCCAGACAGTCATACCCCTTTAACTGATGTACTGCTAGACCCAGGAGGATTGGTTATCTAATCAATGTGGTTGCTACACTTTAAATTGGATATGAACCTTAAACAAATCAATTCCTTCTGTAATACACAGTTTCTTGATCTGAGACCCCTGCCCTTCATCCTTGGGGGTTTAACAAATAGCAGGCTCATAGCAGTCCTCAGGCCATCCAGGCCCTGCTTGCCCCTCTGACCTCATCTCCTACCCGCTCCAGGACCTATTCTGCTCCAGCCACATGGACCACTTGTTTTTCCCGTGAACTGCCCAAACTTGCTCCTGCCACAAGGTCTTTGCAATAGTTCTCCCTTCTACCCGTCACACTCACCCCCTCCCCAGTCTTCTCATACCTGGTTCCTTTGTCACCTCCATATCGACTCTCCTCAATGACACTAAATAGTGATCCCAACACCTTCAATTACCTTAGGTTATGATTACGTTTATTTTATTTATCGCATTTATTGCTACTGTAACAATGTTGTTTACTTATTTAAATGATTGTTGTATGTCTTCCCCTTGAGAATGCAAATTTCAGAGAACAGGGAATGATCACTTCCTGTTGACACAGGCAACCGCTCATTTAAAACAATGCCCAGCACATAAGGAGCAATCAATAAACTGGTCTAATGAATGAGTGGAATTAAAGCAACATTTCCTGTGTCCTGGAGGTTTTCAAATAAGTTCTCAGAATTCACCCTGAGTTAAACAAGTGTTGGGGACCTCAGGTACACAGGAGAAAATCTATTCAGCGGAAGTTGTAACGATTCACAACAGTAACAACTCAACAATGTTAGGTCCTACTTATTAAGCATCTACCAGCTTGTTGGAGATGGTATTCTTTTATTTTTGGGGTCTGGTAAGACTATTGAAACCGTGGTATGATTTAAAAATCAATATTTACAGTGTAATGTTGAGAAACTATAAAACACATTGAAATGAGGAGCCAAATCAAAATATACTGCCAATATTTTTGTAGGAGGTTAAATATTGATGTAGCAATATATTTTTTAAGTATTATGATATTTTATGTGTCTTTACAATTTTTGTTTGTTGGTGTGCATTTACTCTTTTTAAGGTGTTTATTGTTGAAGCAGAGAAGAAAACTTGATATAGTAAACCTGTGTTGAAATATTTGAGATATTTTGACTAACTAATGTTTAAATGTATCATACAATTTGACTGAGCGAACTAATTTAACAGTTGATAAGTACTGGTAATTTCCTAAATTGGTTAACAGATCAATTATTTTACTACACGTAGTATTAAACTAAATACAAATACAAGGTATTATTCTCCACATACCAGAGCTCCTTGGACAATAAGGATCTGGCAACTCAAGCTTGCAAAGGAGATATTAGCACCCCCCATCTTATAGACAAAGAAATTCTTTGCTTAGAGGGTAGGTGCCTTATCCAAAGTCTGTGAGTAGCAGATCCTGGACCAAGATTTAAGAGTGCTGACTCCACGACCCTCTTCTTTCTGTTTCAAAATGCAGGGCACAGAATTTCACGTTCTAAGAAGGATGCTTCTCTACCCCTCAACAGGTTACTTTAGTAGAAACAGATCTAAAAGAACAGGGAGGTGAAACCACACTGTTTTAAGAGGATAAGAAAATTGTGGAGAATCCATGAGCTTCAAGAAGGGACCCAGTGGAAAATGCCAGGTTGCAAATAAAAGGGCAGAAGCCACTCAGCCCAACTAAAGGTCTGTGTGAGGCTTTCATTGTACAGACCACAAAACACGCCTGGGAGCCAGAACAGGTCATGACGGGGTGGCCTGCAGCTCTCAGAAATGCTGGGAGTTTCATTTGGCTAGAAATGTGGCACCATCTGATACACAGTTGAATTTCCTTGGTGATAACTTTCTGGAGGTACAGTAGTAAGAGAAATAGCCCCTCTAGACTTAATTCTGACCAAAAAGGAAGAGTGACATGGATATGGAAATGAGAAGGGACAGTGGAAGAATATTTTGGGTCAAAGGGGAAAAATGCCAGAAAATATCAGATGTTTGCCTCTAGTTTTAGAAAAGCAGATTTCAAAAAATATTCAAGGAAAGAGAGGGTCCCATGGAAACATGACTAAGAAGAATGATGTGGATCTAAAAACTTAAATCCTGAATGAAAACTTGTGAATCATGAACATGGGAAAGAAAGGCAGATAATTATAGAGTAATTAAAGTGGACTCATTCTCCGATGAGTTTTCAACAAACTATGAGAATGAAGAATATTCAAGAGTGGTAGAAGCCTTCATGAATGGTGTGGACAGACGTGAGGATTTACCTCTCTTGATTTTATCTTTTTTTCATGTGTGTGAAGAGGATGTTTTTGGTTTGGTTTTGTTTTGTGGGGGAGATAGACAATGGACAATGAACAGAATAGGTAAATTATGTGGTGTATTATAAGTTGATAGGTGCTATGGAAAAAATAAAGCAGGGAAGGAGGGTGGGGAGTGGTTTGCAATTTTAAAGGGAGTCATCTGAGAAGGATTGCTAAGAAGACATTTGAGGCAAGAGTCAAAAGAGTGAAGTGATGAGTCGTGGGGATGTCTGGGAGAAGCGTGTTACAGGCTTTGGGAACAGCACATGCAAAAGGTCCTGAGGTGGGAGCACAATGGAGTATTTATGGACTGGCAAGGAAGCCAAAGCGGATGAGTGAGGAGGAGTGCGTGGGAGATGTGGGTGGGAGGCAGGTCATAGGGCCCCGGAGACCTACAGTGAGGACCTAAATTTTATCTAAGTCAGAGGGGGAGTCCTTGGAGGACTGACATGATCCAGCTTAAGGGATGTGATGACAAAACTCTGCAACTTTCTGATCTTGTGGCCTCGGACAAGAGTCGTCACCTCTCTGTGCCTTGGTTTCCCGTCTCTCTTTTTATTTTTTTAACTTTTATTTTGCAATCTTTCAAACTTACAAGACAGTACTAATATAATGCAAACCCAATACACAGAACCCCAGTATATCCTTACACCCCTCAGATACCCAGATCCACTAAATTTTAACATTTTTCCACATTTGCGTATCATTCTATTGATGCATCTATCCATCCATCTATCTGAATGTCTACTTAACAATCCATTTTCTGAACACTTAATTGTGGGTTGTATACATCATGCCTCTGAAGACCTAATACTACAATGTATGTTTTCTAAGAACACGGATATTCACTTACATGCAGGTAACAAATTCAAGGAATTTAACATTGATATAAAATTTAAAGTCTATATTCCAATTTTTTCTTATCTCCTGATAATGTCTCTTTGAGCCTTTTCTCCTCCCTTGTTAGATCCCATCCAGGATCATGTATTGCATTTAATTGTTATTGTCTCTTCCTTCTTTCCTTCCTTCCTCCCCTCCTCCCTTTTTTTCTTTGTAATTGTGAGCACATATATGTAGCATAAACTTTCTCATTTCAACCACTCCCAAACATACCATTCAATGGGATCAATCACATACACAATATTGTGATACCCTCACCACCTTACGTTACTAAAACTTCCCCATCTCCCCAAATAGAAAACCTATACCCATTAAGCATTAAATCCCCATTTTAACTGTTCCACACCCCTGGTAATCTCTACTGGAATTTCTGTCTCTATAAACTTGCATATTCTTTCATATTTTCTTTGCAATTACCATGGGGCTAAATTAACATCCTAAATCTACAACAATCTTGTTTGCTTTGGTACTAACTTAACTTCAATAGTATACACAAACTGTGTTCCCATAACCTGCTATCTCCCCATCTTTAAGTAGTTCTTGTCACAAATTACTTTCATACATTTTGAGCTCCAAAATACTGACTTATCATTGCATTTTATGCATTTGCCTTTAGATCCTGCAGGAAGTAAAAAGTGGAGTTACAAACCAAAAATACAATAGTAATGGCATTTATATTTACCCATGTCATTACCCTCGTTACAGATATTTATTTCTTCATGTGATTTTAATCCATTGATTATTATTCTTTTAACCTGAAGATCTCTCTTTAGTATCTCTTATAGGGCTGCTCAAGTGGTGAAGAACTTCCCCAGCTTTTGTTTATTTGGAAATATCTTAATTTCTCCCTTATTTTTGAAAGACAGTTTTTCCAGATAGAGAATTCCTGGTTGGCAATTTTTTGCCTTAAGCATTTTCATATCATTCCATTGCCTTATTACCTCCATGGTTTCTGATGAGAAATTGGCAGCTAATCTTATTAAAGCTCCTTTCTATATGGCATGTGCTTCTCTCTTGTGTCTTTCAGAGTTCTCTGGCATTCGACAGTTTGGTTATAACATGCTGCAGAGTGGGCCTATTTCTGCATATCCTGTTTGGAGTTCATTTAGCATCTTGGATGAGTATATTCATGTCTTTCATTAAGTTTGGGAAGTTTTTGGCCATTATTTCTTTGGATATTCTCTCTAACCCTTTCTCTCTTCCTTCTCTTCTAAGACTCCCACAATGCATATATTGGTATGCTTGATGGTGTCCCACAGGTTCCTTCAGACTCTGTTCACCTTTCTTCATTCTTTCTTCTTTCTGCTCCTCAGACTGACTGATTTCAATTGTCTTAACTTCAAGTTCACAGACTCTTTCTTCTGTCAGCTCCAATCTGCTGTTGAACTTCTCCAGGGAATTTTACATTTCCGTTAACTGTGATCCTCAGTTGTGTTTGGTTCCTTTTCATAATTTGCTAACATTCTACTAATATTGTCTTGTATTCACCTATGGTTTTCCTGATTTCCTCTTTGATCCTATTTAGGTCCACTTTTTAAAATCTTTGTCTGGTATATCCCAGGTCTGGTTCTTCTCACTGATAGTTTCTTTTGCTTTAATCTTCTCCTTTCCCTTGGCCATGGTGTCCTGCTTCTTTGTATGTTTGGTAATCTTTTGTTGAAACCAGGACATTTTGATATTTTAATGTGTTATCATCAGAATTTAGACTCTGAAGCATCTGTTCCTTAAGCTTGTATCCAGCTAGTGTTATGACAACTTTCCTTGTATGCCAAGAGCTAATAAAAAAAAGAAAAAGAAAAAGAAAAACACCTTACCCAGTCTTTGCAGATTGACCTCTGCAAATGCTTTCCTTCAAGGTTTATCCATACAACAAGTTTACAGAACAGCTCCAAGCCAAAGCATAGGGGCCTCCCCTATCCTTTCTGGGCATGTTTCTTATCTTAGGCTTCCATTTGTGGCCCTAGGAATTCCCATTTATGTGGATATAAATGTCTACTATTCCCTAGGAAATAGTTTCTTTACTGTGCCAGGCACTGCAGTGCATGTTTACAGCCAGCAATCCTTTGCTCCAAGTACCATGACTTGACTACTTTCCCACAGAGTTCTGTAGAAGAGCTCTGTGAATTGCCTTCTACACAAAGAGGGAAAAGTAAGTCCCTCAGGTCAACACCAGAGGGATTGGGCCACACATACATGCTCCCAGTATGTGTGGGAGGGTTACTCTGCTCCCTCTGGTAACGGGCAGAATGTAAACAAGGTAGACAGAAGCTCGGCTTTAGAAAATTATAAAATACAAAAGATGACAAAGATATGGCAAACCCATTCAAAGCCAGTTTTGCTTTGCTGTTCTCTATGACTCTTCAAATTTGAAAGGGTAGAAACAACATTCTAGAAGAGATTTGAAGGGGAAATTAGAAAAGGAAATGGGAGTAAGGATATAGGTGTCTTAAATGATGTCAAAGAATCTTGGTCTAGATAAATCATGTCCTAGGACACTGACAGGCATAGTATATTGCATGCAACAATCTTTGAAAAAGTTGTAGAGATTGAAAGGTTAACAGACAAATGGAGAAGGCAAAAGTCCCTATTTTCATGAAAAAAAAGTGGGTAGTTGGTGAGGCACGAGTTACAAATGACACAGATAACCAAAGTTGCTGGCTGAGTCTACCACAAAGATTAAACATAGGGATTGCTGTATAGTTTATGCCCTTTGACAGTGGTTCTCAGACTTTTTGGTCTCAGGAACTTCTTAAAATCATTGAGGACCCCAAAGGACTTTGGTTTGGTTATATCTATCAATATTTACTGTATTAGAAATCATGAGAAAATTTTAAAACACAAGAACACATAGGCCCACAAGCCAGTAGACATCACAAAAATGACGTTATCACGTATCATGTAGCTTCTGGAAAACACTGTACAAGTGTGGAAGAGAACAAGAGAGAAATGTAAATGATGACTTCACATTACTATGAAAGGGTCTGAGGGATGCCCCAGGGGTTCCCGACCACAATTTGAGAAGCACTGCAAGAAAATCTCTCCCTGTGCCCAAAGAGACATGAACACAGATGTTCATGACAATGTTATTTATGAATATTCCATAGTAGAGAAATGGATAAATGAACTTTAAAAATCTAGAGAGCAATTATAACATAAACTCAATTTTATGTATCATTATGAATTTATCTCAAAAGAATGTTAAGTAAACCAGCAAGTTAGAGAATATTATATCCAATATGCATCATTTCATAAAATTTAAATATGCCAAATAATACTATACAATATTATTTCTATAGTTCTACTTGAAAATTAAAAGCAAATCTGAAGCAAAAATTATGATACATTACCATTTGTTCATTTTAGGTAAGAGTTAGAAAGGCTTTTTAATATTATTGTTTTTTTTTTTTTTTTTTTTTTGCATTTCTCAAATGATTTCTAAGCTTTTATAAGTCAAACTTATAAAGTGCAGGAATCTAAAACTGTGTATTGATCTTTGGGTAGAACAGATTCAATGCTGAATATCAGAAAAGAATGACCAATTTAGTTATCTTAAGTGGTATCTCCTAAGTATTTCCCATAATTTATGAGCTATGATCCTCTTTGCATCCTACTAAAAATACATCCACTTTTGATTTGCATATCATTTAAACATATCATTAACTCAAGAATAAGAAATTTATATAGCTCAGATGTCTACTAATATAATCACTAAGAGAAGAACCTGAACTTCCTGCTTTGCCTGGATTACAAAACTCTGGAATCATCTATTTAATATCATGATAAACACCAACTACATTTAATTTCTGTAGTTAGCTTTTGGGCAACTGCCTGATGATCTGAGGATTTCTTATCATTCTGTACCATTCTGAAGTGCAAAGGAAACTTCAATGGCTGGATTTTCTTTGTAGTAACTTGGCATATCTGAAGTATATCGGGTCTGCTTTCTGCTTTGGTGCAATTACTTTTTTCAAGAACATTCCTTGCCAAAATCCAGCCATTTGTTTAAGGTAAACTGTATCCTATTCTAGGCCTCAAGTTATTTGCTTTTATTTGAAATGGCTCTCTCTGGAGACAAATTTGAATTTAATTTTATGTGTCAACTTGACTAGGTTATGATGTCTACTTCTTTAGTCAAACACTGGCTTAAATGTTGCTGTGAAGATATTCTGCAGATGTGATTAGCATCTTTACGTAAAGACTTTAGGTAAAGGAGATTACCCTCAATAACGTGGGTAACTGATTCATTCAATCAGTTAGAAGCCTTAAGAGCAAACAACCATGGGCCCAAGAAAGAGAAGAAATTTTGCCTCAAGACTACAACACCAAAAACTCTCGGGGAATTTCTGCCTGCCTGCCTCCCCTAGGATTTTGTACCTAAGACTTTACTATCAACACTTACTGGAATTTTCAGCCTGCTGACTTCCCTTACAGCTTTCACACTCAAGACTGAAATATTACTCTTACCAGAAATTCCAGCCTGCTAACCTACCTTGGGATCTCCAGCTTACCAGCTCCCACAGTCACGTGGGGTAATTCCTTAAAAATAACTATTTCTTTCTTTCTTTTCTCTTTCTTTCTTTCTCTTTCTTTCTTTCTTTCTTTCTTTCTCTCTCTCTTTCTCTCTCTCTGTGTATGTCATTTTGGTTCTATTTCTCTGGAGAACCCTGACTGATACATATATGTATATTTATATATTTAATTATGTATTATATATTTTGATTATATAAAACATGTATGTATGTGTGTGTATAGTATATGTGTATATATATATACGTAAGTTTGTTGTGTGTGCGTATGATATTATTGTCAAAATCTGGTAGCACCACATGTGGCCCTCTCTCTCTCTCAAACTAAGCCAACTCTGCAGGTGAACTCAATGCCCTCTTCCCTATATGGGGCCTGACTCCCAGGGGTGTAAATCTCCCTGGCAATGCAGGATATGACTCCCAGGGATGAATTTGGACCCGGCATCATGGGATTGAGAACATCTTCTTGATCAAAAGGGGGATGCAAAATGAAACAAAACAAAGTTTCAGTGGCTGAGAGATTTCAAATGGAGTTGAGAGGTCACTCTGGTGGACATTCTTACGCACTACATAGATAACCCTCTTTAGGTTTTAATGTTTTGGAATAGCTAGAAGTAAATACCTGAAACTATCAAACTCCAACCCAGTAGCCTTGACTCTTGAAGACAAGTGTATAACAATATAGCTTACAAGGGGTGACAGTGTGATTGTGAAAACCTTGTGGATCGCACTCTCTTTATCCAGTGTATGGATGGATGAGTAGAAAAATGGAGACAAAAACTAAATGAAAAATAGGGTGTGATGGTGGGGATGGTTTGGGTGTTCTTTTTTACTTTTATTTTTTATTCTTATTCTGATTCTTTCTGATGTAAGGAAAATGTTCAAAATAGATTGGGGTGATAAACACATAACTATATGTTGGTACTGTAAACAGTTGATTGTACACCATGGATGACTGTATGGTCTGTGAACATATTTCAATAAAACTGAATTTAATTTAAAAAAAGTACAAAAAAAACTCTGGTAGCACAAAATTTTATGTACAAGATAAGTTTAAATTTCCTGAGGGCAAATGCAAAACAACAAAAGATTGTCAAATATGTATGTTTAATCAGAGGTTACTGCCAATATTAACCAAAAGGGATGAATAATATTCTTCAGTGTTAAGACAATCAAATACCATTTAAAGTAGAAATAAACTTTCCTAGTTTGTGATTGCATGTTATGCGTCTTATTACAATAAAAAGCTCTCCTCTGAAAGCTGAGGTTCCTTTTTAGTGTTGCAATTTACAACAAATGGTTAACATTACAATTGTTGAAGGATAACTGTAGATTGTGGATATTAAAAAAATATATGGTGCAGGCATTTTTACAGCTTGCCCATATAGATGGTATATTACATCAAATAAGAACCTCCTTCTTAAGCCAACTTAAAGACAGAATCCCCACCATACCTTCATGGGAGCCAGCTGGATGGGCGTGATGCACGAAGGGTCTACCATGGGCTTCGGCCTGTTTGCGGTATCTGCCAGCAGGCTGTGCCACTGCTGGGGAAGGCCGGTAAACTTCTGTTCTTGTGGATCAAACCCAGTATGAACCCTGTGTTCAAAGTTGGATGGGCCAGATATTTCAATCTTTTTCTTTTTCTTTCCAAACATGATGCAAAAACCTAGAAAATGCAAACAGAAAAGAGGCAGCTGTTTACATCCTTGCTAGCAAAAGACAATAGGAAACTTATCATTAATTCATTTATGGTTACATCTTTTCAGTTATTTCTCCTTATACCAGCTGCAGAAGATCAAAGTTGGATTTTCTGGGTGTGGTAGATTAGATTACATCATTCGAAATTTTTTGTTCCCCTTCTGTATTTTCTACGTTTCACTGTGAGCAGAGGACAGTTCTCGGCCCCATTGGCTTTAGCTTTGTTTATGGATCACCTTTGACCAAGACACAGTGTGCCAGTTCTGGGTTGAGGTGTTCGGAAGCACTATGTGTTTCCACGTTCCCTCTTGTGCTCTCACCATTTACCATGTTTTTTTCTCAGGCAGATGACTTTCCCTCGGCTGAGGTCCTGAATGGAGAGATACACGAAGCAGACATCAACTTGACCTCTAGTCTACAGCCAAGCCCAGCAAGCCCAGCGAGCCGTAGCCAAGCCACAGCCAAGTCACAGCTGACTCCTGAGTGAGAAATTGAGAAGTAAATGTCTGTAGGTCAGCCACTGAGGTTTTTGGACTTATATGGCATTATTAAAGCAAAAGCAGTCTAATACATGGGGAGAAGCATCTTAAGTTTGGTGTTCACTTAAAGTACAAAACTATTTGTGTGGAAAAATAAAATATGCATATACATGAAAGATGGAGATAATAATCATACTCATCACATACAGTTATTATGAGAATTAAATAATAAGCACTTGTAAAGCACTTAGAGAAGCACCTGCACAATGTGAAAGCTGCAAGTATTAAATATATGACTGCAGAAGTGTATAAGAAACTTGACGGGCACTACCCACAGAGAAGGGAACTGGGAGACTGGCAGGGGGAAGACTCACTTTATACTGCATATGATATTAAGAATTTTGTATAAATGTGTTTTGCCTGTTTGAAACAATGCAAGTTTATCTATTCAAAACAGGAATACCTCCAAAAAATGTGTAAAAATGTCCAAGTATGCCTTACGGTTTCGGAGAACATATAAGATAAACTTGGGTTTGAATCCTGGGTAGGCCACCTATTTAGCTGAGATCTGGAGTAACTAATTTTCCCTCTGCATTTACTCATCTGTGAACAGGACAATTGTGATCATTTTGGGGATCCTTACAGTATTGGTGTGGGCCTGGTGATGTTTTGGCTTAAATGTTGCTTTGTTGGGGACACCTTATCTCAGGCCCCTCAGACTTAAAGCGGTGAGTTTTACGCTCCTAGAGCTCTGTGTACATCTTCACAGCATTTATCCACTTGTGATTAATTATGTGTAATGAGGTGCTTGATGTCTACTTTTCCCAATGGAATGTATGCTCCATGAAGGAAGGGATGCTACCTGCTTGTTCATTAGTGTTTGCCAGCATCTGGTGTATATTAGGGCTCAAGGAATATTTTCTGATTGACTAGTAGCACCAAGAACAGTATATTCATTCAGTGAATAGCGAATATGGGGTCAAAGCTCCATAGAGGTTAACATCTTCCCTTGCTCCCATCCTTCCTTTCCTTTCACCCATTATTAAAATTTTGGTTTCTGCTTTTAACCATTTATCCTACCTGAGAAGCATGTTCCAGTTTTCTGAAGCTCCCATCCCATGCTCTGTCTGTATATACATTCTCCTGACAGTGACAGATCATTCCCAGCCATAACTCCCCAGACTCTCTCAAAATCCATCCCATTCCCTGCCAGCTGCTACTTCAGATTAATTTGGAAAACTAATTTAAGACCAATGGAAGATGATAAAGTCTCAGAATACTTTGATGTACTGTCTTTCCTGGAAAAAATAATTCAGATTTAAAAAAATTTCTTAGGTACCTTACTATTAGTATGTCAATAAATATAGGTCAACTGATCTTAAACATTTGGGCAGACCTAAGCCAAAGTGCAAAGAATAAAGGAACCCAGCTGTGGGTTCCTGTCGCAGTAATGGCCCCAATGTGTCATGTCTTCCAATATCCATGCCCTTGGTTAGCCCTCTCCCACACTGAGTCTGGGTTTGGGTTTGTAATTGGCTTTTGGCCAATGACTCATTAGCAAACACGACACAAGCAGAAACTTGAAATGGGCTTGTACACTGGGGCTTGCCCTCTTACTGCTCTTGGAGCCTTCCACTCGCTTGAGAACAAGATCAGGCTACCCTGCTGGAGGGTGAGAGACCACAACATCCCAGCCTACAACCAGCCAACCCCCAGAAACAGAGCCACCTAGCTGAACAGTAGCCATCCACAGACGCTTGAGTGAGTCCGGCCAAAACTAGCAGAAGAACAGCTCAGCTGAGCTGAACCCAAAGTGCTGACCTACAGAATCCAGAGCTGAATAAATGGTCATTGTTTAAGCCATTACAGTTTGGAGTAGACTCTTAGAAAAATTTTACTAATATACCATCTAAGACTCGACTCTCAATCCATACCTTGCATCTTCAGATACCTGTCATTTTTCTCTTTCTCTTTTGGCTACCTCAATGTCAAATCTGGGTAACTATATTAGCCTTATACAATTGTGTTTACTCAAGGGAGTCATGATGGTGATGCTACTATCTGTCTAGTTTAGGGCCTAAGACATTTTCAGTGGCCAGGAAATTATACCAAATAAGTGGCTCTACGCACCATCTCTCAGTATTATTTAGTGAAAACAAAATACAGTTGAAAATATAATTTTGTTATATGTTGGCTGAGTCTACCTAACATTTTAATAAACTTTAGATATGACCACTTGTTAAAACAAAGGATGGCAATTATTTCTCAAAAATAATTTGAGAAGAATCCTTTGCATCTTTCATACCTGAAAAAACACTGAAAATACTAGGCTAAATAATTTTAGAATTGCAACAGAAATATCTTACTATTCCCCACCTGATTGAGAATTTCCCAGTGGTTGCCATACCATTCAAGTGAAGGTCTAAAAAGAAAATATCAATGAACTAATTCTTTTCCAGTTTCTAAGAGAGTTGTGGAAAACAAACCCGTGACTCACTTATCTGGTATGTTCTATATGTCTGGCAAGGTTGTGTTAAAGGGTTATAGAGGAGGTAACGTAAAAGGAAAAAAGAAAACAGCTCTGAATTCTATGGCAACGTTTCTGTGAAGTTGACAGTTGACTAAATGTGGGATGTATAGTAATATTTTCTTGGCAGGGGCTGTTACTCTGTTGGCAACCAGGAATCCCACACCCAGGTGGAAAGCAGAGACAGAGTCCTGGTGACTTTTAGCACCTTGGAGTAGGGAAGTGAAGATCTGCTTGGCAGATGGTATCTTCCCTCTGCAGATGGTATCTTCTCTCTGATATGTCCATGCTTTGTCTGCATCTGGCACTGTACTAAATGTTCAATGCTTACAATTAAATTTACAACTCACAATAACTCTGTGAGGAGGTGTGTCAGGGATCTCCAAAGCCATCTCCAGGTTCAGTGATTTGCTAGGAGGACTCTTAGGTTGCGGCATAACGTCATACTTACGGTTATGATTTATTACAGCAAATAGATACAAAGCAAAATCAACAAAGGGCAAAGGTGCATGGAGTGAGTCTGGAGCAAATCAGGTGCAAGCTTCCAACTGTCCTTTCCTGGTGGAGTCACAAAGGATGCACTTAATTCCCCCAGCAATGAATTGTGAGAGCACGTGTAAAATGCTGTGCACCAGGGAAACTCATTAGGGACTTGGTGCCCAGGGTTTGCATTGGAGGCTGGTCATGTAGGCAACCTCTGCTAGCAGGTAACAAAATTTCAGAGTCCGAGAAGGAAGTACATATTGTTTGGTCAAACATTTTAGGCACCGTGAGGTGTTCTCAGGGAATGGTGAGAACCCTCTCAAAATCCAAGTTCTCAGATGCCAGCTTGCAAGGAGGCCTTTCTATGGGTAAGCAGTGCACCCCTGATTTGTTAACTCTTTTTCACAGAGGTAGAAAGGTATCATTGTCTCCATTTTCCAGAAGAGGAAACAGAAGCTTGGAGCCCAAGTTAGAAACTTGCAGAGCTGGAGACTAAACTTTAAAGCACAGGCTTTTGATCACTGGGCAATGTATTGCTGCCCTGCATTCGCCTTCTCTGCCAGGAACACCCACTCTGTCCTTCTTAGGAGAACCTGCTCCCCTAGAGATATGGGTTAGTGGGGAAGGATGAGGTCTAATAAGTTAATTATGAGATTCTGGAGGCTTTCTTGGATCATCTCCTGTTGGGACAACCCTCACATAGAATAAAAGATCCATATAACCCAAGGGCATGGAATACCTCACTCAACCTTTTGAGTTCCAGCAGGCCTACTTCCAGAACAATTCAGTAGACATCTTTCAGGATGGGAAATTTGCTATTGATTTTTAGATTAAGGTGTTTCAAGACTTAATGTAACTATGTCCCCACCCCTTTGTTTCTTTTTTAAACACAGTGGTGAACATTCACCAGCTAGTTTGACTCAGCATTAACCCAAGTACGTTCTAGAAACATCAGCTATTTGAGAGGCAAACAGGGTTCTGGGTGGATGGGTGGGATTGATTTCTTACTTAAGTATGTTCAGGAAACGAAGAGTTACCTAAGTTTCCTCTGCAGGACTTCTCAAGGTCTTTATTATGCTAACGTGCAGTTAAGTTCCTAGAGGAAGATACTAAACAGACCCAAGAACCCCAGATTCTGAAAGTTTCTCACAACACTCAGTGCAAGCGCAGCTTTCATGGATGGTTTCGGTCATCATATGTTCTCTGATTGGAAGAATATTCTAGAAGAAGGAAGCTGGATCCCCAGATTCCAAGGCCCTCTTTCTGCTCTGACCCTTCCTGGTTATCTCAGCCCTCAACCTGCCTTCAAGGACACCCCAGCTCTCGGCCCTACTCAGCAGCTGTCATGCTCGAAGCAGTGCTGAATCTAAAAGCTCCTGCATGTGGGCATTTCCCAATCCAGATCACTATTAGCAAGGAAGGAACAGAAGGCAAGAAAGGCCATTACTGGGGGCCATGAGAGTCAGGCATCTTGGGGTGTTGGGCATAGCACTATGCAAGAGACCAGAAGATAGCTACGGAAACCCTATTTATGTAAGGCTAATTGTGTGCCCGACACTGTGCAGTGTGTATATCTCACATACACTCTTCACAGTAATTTATGTGATAAAGACTGTTATCATTCCTACTATACAGATAAGGAAATGGAGGTCCAGAGCGGTTAAGGCTGTAAGAAAGAGTTAAGTTTAGCTTTCACATAAAGGCAAGGTGGAGTAGGGAAAATGGAAACTAAACAAGACTGGCTCAAACAGTCTCTGTGGTTAAAGGGAAGGAGAGAGCCCCAGACATAAGCCCAGAGCTGGCGCTAGCTATAATCAGAGGCGGGAACTCTCAGTGGGAAATTTAAACTGGATGAGCTCTCTCGATAGGCTGTACAATTTAAAATCCCAAAGGCAGACTAGTTAGCTCTCTCAGATAGGCTGTACCCTCTGGAGTATCGAGCCAATGGAGAAACGGGAGGGACTTGCGTGTTAGACTTAGGATATACAATGTTGCTGTGTTCTGTTTGGTTTGCCTGCTCTTGCAAGACCGTGAATAAATTCTTTTCTCCTCCACAATCAGGTGAGTGTTTTTAGGTATAGTGCTTGTTTTTAACAAGGCCCAGGTTCACCCAAGTAGGAAGAAGCAGCATACCCCACTATAACTACAATTTGTGCTTCCTAGAAGCCACCACTTCATTTCTTCAGTTCTGGCCATTTTTTTTCCAGGTTTTTACATATGGTCAAAAATACATATATGCTGCTAGATAAACTTTTAGACATCTCCATTTTTTTATTATCTGTTATGATAAATAAGGTTTAGCTATGTTACACAATCTGCCCATCTCACCTGTTTTCACAATATATTTATACTTTTAAAATTCATTAAATGTTGAAAGATGGTATTTTGGATGTAGTGGGTTGAATAAAAGGTATTATTAAAATTAATTTCACTTTTAAAAGAACTCTTTCTGTAATGTGATTACTAGAAAAGCAAAGATTGTATCTGTGGCTCACATATTATTTCTACTGGAAAGCACTGACCTGGAAAGTTAAATCCAAATACTAAAATAGCCTCTCTGATAAAGACTTTGATTTTGAGCTCAGAAATGGTTAACAATCAAAATACAGTGGGGCACTAGGAATTTGCAGTCATGGAAGTGGACTGTGTTATGGATAGTCTGGGAAAAAAACTACATAAAATTATATTTGGAATTCATTAGGTAGTGGTACTATATTGTGCTCTTTCAGTAGCCGTCAGCCACCCAACATCGACTCCCCCCTGCACGGTGGCACGACAATGACCAGTGGGGAAGGCCCTGGACCCACCCTCAGCTCGGGGAGGTCATCAGAGTTCAGGCCCCTCTCCTCACTCAGGCAGCGTGGCCAGAGGAGCCACGTTCTGGGGGCTCCTGGAAGAGAAGCTGGGGTAGACAGAGCTAAAAACCCCAGCAAATGACATGTTCGTATCTTAAACTCATTCCGCTGGGTGCCAACTATTTGTAAACAGGACCCTCTAAAGATGCATTATCAGTTAGGTGTTGACTGTTTGTGAATAGGATCTCCTAAAATCCTATTTAGGTGTGGCCAAACTGAATCAGGTGGGCCTTAATTGTATGCCTGGAGGTCTCTGAAGCCAGACTGCAGAGACAGACACCGGAGGAGACCAAGGGCATCCCCATGGGATGGGAGGCAGAGAAGGAAGCCAAGGATCAAGGCAAGCCAGCAGCAGAAGGCTACGCATGGGGAGAAAGCATGGCCTGGCCAACGCCTTGATTTTGGACTTTGAGCCTTCAAAACTGTGAGGCAATAATTGCTTGCTGTTTAAGCCAACACATTTGTGCTGTTTGTCATAGCACTCCTGGAAAACTAACATGGAAGTGTATAGGGAGTGTCTTCACAAGAAGCTACCACCCATCAAAATGGGATGAGCTCTCCATTAGTTACTGCATTTGGCTGCACCTAAATAAATGAATGAACACACCTCCTTTGGTCTGTTCCATGCACTTTGAAATTTAATGATACAATTCCTAAATAGTTTCATGAGTGATTATTCTGCCTTCTAACAACTAAGCCAGCTGTGTCAGGTATATATTTTTTCCATAGTACTTAGTACATGTTAGATAATAAATACATAATTGTTGAATGAATGAATTTATAGATAATAATGGATTTTCTTCTAATAAACAAAAAAAGTACCATTTAATAATCACTTACTGTGGGTCAGTATACCAGATACCTTGTATTTCTTACTTTATTTATACTACATGAGTCTCTACACTATTTCCATGAATGTACATCATGAATGTACATCACTGTGCTCATTTAATAGAGGAGACTGAGGTTCAGAGAGGTTAACTAACTTGACTGAGTTCACACTGCTGACTTGTGGAGTTGAGAGGATTTGATCTGGGTCACCAGACCCCTGAGCTCTTATCCCTGAATTGTACTGTCACACTATTCTGTGGGACAGAATGCTATGAGTCCCATTTTACATATAAAAAAATGGAGATTCGGGAAGGGGAAGTGGCCTGTCCAAAGTAAACAAACTAGGAGTGATGGAGCAAGGACTTAGAAACCAGGCTCTGTGGATGCTTCTAATCTAGTGTCTTTCCCTTTACACATTGTATATGTCCAATATGTGTTTACCTCTGCAGCCAATTTATCTTCCTAAGTCTGACGGTTTCAGCCAATAGGAAAATGAATTGTACTCTCTGAGCACATGATATGTAATAGCAGAGGCATCCCTGACTGCAATGAGGATGTGGTGACTAATCTGTGTGACAATCAGACTATATTATTAACAACACAAACAAATTGCATTGAGTGGTTACAGTATTGCCAAAGCGTTCCATTTCTCGTTTCTATGGAAATGAGAATAGATGGTAGACATGATAGAAATTATGATTCTTGAAATGCATTCAATATTTTTAAATTAGGAGGGCATTTCTTGACTTTTGAATGAGCTAGGTCACATGAGTTTGCAAATCAAACCACTTTACCCATAGCAAATAGAATGTGGAACTGAAAAAGTCAAAGAACATACTGAGCTTCCCATATACCCCATGCAGGAGGCAGAAAAATGGCTCCCAAAGATATTCAGGTCCTAATCCTTGGAACCTATGAATGTTACCTTGTATGGTAAGAGAGGTTTACAGATTGATTAAGTTAAGCATTTTGAGATGGAAAGATAATCCTGGATTATCCTAGTGGGCCCTAAATGCAATCACAAGTGTTTTATAAGAGGGAGGCACACAAAGGTGATGTGACAATGGAAGCAAGGAGAGATCTGAAGATGCTATGTTGATGGCTCTGAAGACGGAGGAAGGGGCCGTGAGCCAAGGCATGCAGCTCTGGAAGCTTGAAAAGGCAAGGGAACAAATTCTCCCCAAGAGCCTCCAGAGGGAGTCTGGCCCTTTTGAGCCAGTGAAAGTGACTTCCAGAGCACTAAGAGAATAAATGTATCATTAAGTCACCAAGCAAGTGGTAATCAGTTACAGCAATTGGAGCAAATGAATATACCTCACCAGCAGCCATGTCATCCACAGCACAATGAACTCTGGTACTTGACCAGATTCTTGGTTCCTCAGAATGGAGACTCTTTTGGAGCAGGAGGGAGGAAACATGCTTCTCCCTTGGCTCAGCACTGTCTGTACCACTCCCAAGTGTGCTGCTTTCCTGCCTCTGCTGCTCCAGGCACTGAGAATGCATGACATGAAAATAGAGACCTGTCTCCAGGACAATCTGTCACTGCTTGTCCTTGCAGCTCTTGCCAGGGACAGCTCCGAGCTTCCTGCTCTGCCCCTCACAGCTCAGGCTGGATCCTTGATCACCAGCCCCAGTCCCCACCACAGCAGCCCTCTCTGGGAACTGAGTTAACCTTTTAGGTGCCATCATTGTGATTTCATGACTGTTTCTGGAGTTTTATAATCCTGCTCATTCATTCTTTCACTCAACAAAACAATATTTACTGAGCACCTACTCTGTGCTAGGTACTGTTCCATGTGCTTGGCGATACAGCAATGAACAAACCAGAAAGAGTCCCTGCCCTCATGGAGCTTCAATTCTAGAGTGGTCGCACAAGACAGTCTAAGAGATGAAGTATAATGTAGGGGGCGGTGAACACTTTGAAGCCAAATAAATCTAAGAGGACACAGTGTGACATGAGGTGCTGTGCCCTGCAGTGTGGAAAGAGAAGTCCTCTCTGAAGAGGTGACATTTGAGCAGAGACTGAATTAGCTGAAGGAGCCACGTGAGATTCTAGTGCATGAGCTGCAGGTGAGTAAACAGCAAACCTAACGGTCCTGAGGTGGGAGTGTGTGTGGATGCTGAGCGGGCAATAAAAAAGCATCATGGCTGCAGTGGTTCCTAAGGCCAGAGGGGCATGATAAGAGGTCTGAGGGGGAGCAATGACAAGCTCACACAGGGCCTTGTGATGGCAAGAACCTTGGATTTTACTTTGTCATTAGAAGCTAATGGAGGTTTGGAGCAAGGAAATGCCATGGTTGGACACGTTGTAAAATAATTTCTATAAGTGGTGTGTGGAGAATGGGGGTGGGGGCCCAGAGAGGACACAGAAAGGGCACTGGAGAGGCCATGGCTGTTGTTCAGGTTGGATACGATGGCAGCCAGGATTAAGGTGATGGTTGAAGTCATAAGATGTAGTCAGATTTGGGATGTAGTGTGACACTGGAGCCAGTAAGAATTTGATGTAGCATGTGAGAAAACAGAGAAGTCACTGGTGACTACAAAGCGTTTGGTTCCATTTCTTGAGATGGAGAATTCAGTGAAAGGAATGGACAGTGGAGGGAATCAAGAGTTTAATTTTGTACATGTTAAGTTTGAAGTACATATCATATATCTGAGTCATGATATTGAGTAAGCAATTAGATACAAGATCTGGAGTACAGAGGTAGGCCGGGGTTTGTAGATGATATTTTAAGACATGGGACAGTCAAGAGACCAAGGAAATGAGTTCGTTCAGAAAAAAGAAATACAAGGACTGAGCCCCCAGCAGTAAGATGTCAGGAGAAGAGAATAATCCAGCAAAGGAGACTGCAAAGGATAAGGCAGGAAAGTAGGAGAAAAACCAGGAGAGAGTGGTATCCTAGAAACCAAGTGAACAGCACATTTTAAGAAGGAGGGAGTGATAAACACTGTCAAATATGGGTGATAGATGGATAGAGTGAAATGAAAATTGAGAATGGGATTGAGAATAAACCACTGGATTTTCAATGTGGAGCTCATCAGTGGGGTGGTGGGAATGAAAGTCAGCTCTGAATGGGTTAAAGAGAAAACTGGAGGCAAGAATGTGGGGACAGTTTAGACAATCTGTTGAAAGAAACATTCAGCTATAAAGGAGAGCAGAGAAATGGGGTGGTAGAAATGTTTTTTATTCAATGATCCCAACTCTTTCTAGAGCCAAATAAAACCATTCTCTAATTCCATGGTATACACATCCTCTCTCAATTTAAATGAACCATGTGCCCCTAATCAGGATCAGGCTAAGCACAGGGCTCTTATGAAAGTCATGAGGCTGTGTGGCCTTTAACTCTAGCTGGGGCTTTTTGAATGAAGGACTGAATGATCACATCTTGCTTCCATGACAGATGGGGTCACTAACAGGGCTTTCAGTATCTGGCTGGAATGGGGACTGTGCTGGTTCTTCTCAGTTGGCATCCCACCATTCCTTCCCCTTGCCCCAGTATCAGTATCTGTTCTTCTCTGTGTCTTGGAGGATGATTTCCACAGACTGGAAATCTATAGTAACATTACTAGAACTTCTTTGTCTTAGATTTCCAGTTGGGTTTGGCCAATGAGAGGCACTGGGTTGGAGGAGAAAGAAGTTGGCGTATTTATTCCCCTGATTCCTTCCGTGCCTTGGTGAGATTCCCCAATAACTATAGCTCCACTGGGGACAGTTCTTCCCTGGCTCCAGTTCTGACGGGGCTCCGGAAACACCATTCCCTCTCCTGGCCCCTTTAGGGGAAGGTGTGATAAAGTCTTCCTTTTGTTGCTAGTCTGTGGGGGCACCTATATCCCTTGTTGGTTCTCAGAATCCACTCACATGTTTCAGGTAAACTCTTGAAATGTGTCTTTGGTTTCCTGCTGGGACTTTCACTGCTATAGCAGAATACTTGTAGGGCCTATGGCTTCCACCTACCGGGATTCACCAGCAATGTTAGCAGGGGCTAGGGAGTATCTCCACAAGAGGCCACCATCCATCAAAATGGGATGAGCTGTCCATAGCCATTTGGAGACCCTTGCTTCAAGTGGGTACCCCTTTATAACTCTATTTCTTTTAAAGTATTTTCATTTGTTCTTGTCTTATTTTTTTCCCTTGAGCATAGAGCTTGATGTGTTCAAAAAAGCAAGATGGGCATTCAGTGAAACTGTTTCCTTTATGAAATAATCTAAAAGATTAACATTAAAAGAATTTTATTAAATAACATTATTGCCTCTTCAGGCAGCCTGATTTCTCATTAGTTAATCATGGTGGTTAAAAGCATGCGTCCAGATTGCCTGAAACTGAATCCTCGATCTCCTATGCCTGTTGACTGCGTTATCTGGGGCAACCTACTTAGTCTCCTTTTGTTGCAACATCCTCATTTGTAAAATACCCTTCTTCAGTGTATTTTTGTGAAGATTCAGTAAAATGAGACATGAAAAAGGGCTTAGACCTGTGCCTGGCTTGTAGCAAGTGTTCAATACCTGCTGTCCCTTAGTACTCTGACTCAGTTTCCTTGAGGGTAAAGGATTAGGGTCCCAGAAAGACTTGGTAGGCACTCTACTACTCATCAGGTCCAAACAGTGACTAAAGTGTCACTACTCGAGCAATCAAGTCAAATGGATGGGCGGGGAAGAGCCACACTGACTTGACTCTTACAGCAACGGAAGCAAATTCCAATATTCTCCAACCTTTACCAACTCAAGGACTTGTGGCTCTGTCCATCGCCCCACCCACAACACTATTTTTAAGATAATGGCATGGATATGCCTTAGGAGCTTTGACTGCATGGGAGGAAGTACTTAATGGAGAGGGGGTGTTTAAGATGTTTAAGATGGGGTGGAGGTAGAGACAAGGTGAGCAGAGCTGGAGCCAATCTATTAGACAATCTTTTTGTTCACATTCCCCTTCTCATCTCAAAGAGTGTTGGTCTAATACAGTCGATCCCTAACTTTTGGTTCTGAAACTCATTAAGGGTCTGCTGGTCAAGCCCTACAGCTGAATGTAATTATGGGACTATTAAAATTTTCAGCCATACAGACAGCCAGATTTTACATACAAGGAAAAAGACCATAGAGTTTTTAAAATGGTGCTTTTTGTGTGTATCTTAAAAGCATTTTTTTTCTCATTGACTCCCTCATTAAGAGATTTTTCTTTCCTTTGCCACAGATTTATTTTTAAGAACTTGGTAAATGTAATAATGGATATTAAAGTACTTCCAAAATACACCTGTGTTCAGAAAATTTGTGTTTAATGACCAGCCTGTCATTGGCAGAAGAAATATGGCCGTTTGAAAAATCATATTGCAGAAGGAAGGGCACCCACCACACCATTCCCTTGTTGAGATGTCATTGCCCAGATACACATATGTTACAGCCTCAGAATCATGAACAGAAGATTCACCAGGCTTTTAGTCATGATGCTTTTAAAGGAAAATACATCATGGATTATTTATTTGGGATTCAGAAGAAAATAAAAAAGCTGGTATCAGTTCCTATAATCTAAAAATAAAGTTGTTTTCTAAGAAAATAGATTATCATTATCATGTCAAAGAAGATGTTGTAAATAAGTTGGTTTCCCTTTATCAGATTCTCTTATTGAAATGTCTCCTGGGCATCACCCATGGGACAGTCCCTGCTCCAACAGGTGAGGCCAGACTAGGAACACCACCTCAAAGCATGGTGGGGTCAGTGAAAACAGATTAAAATTCTTGTTCCTGGTCCCCATTTGTATTGCACAGATGCTCATGAACTGGTTGTTCTGTGTTTGGTGCTTGGCTTTCTGACCTGAACTCTACTTCAACTGAACCTACCTTCTCAGCAGTTGTTACCCCTATAGTTTTTGTGCCTCTGACTTTGGTTTCCAATCTCTATCCTTTGGATTTGAACCTGGCCTTCATATCTGACTCTGTATTTCTTATTTGTCCTTCTCTACCTGTGTGAATCTTTCAGGTGCTTTTCTCTGGTCAAGTTGTTTGGATCTCACCCATCTGCTGAACCCTTCTCATTTGAGCTTTCTGATACTGTCCTGATTCTGGAATCTGCAGTCACAGTTGGATTTATCACATTCATTCACTTGAGTATACTGTCTAAACCATCAACACTAAAAGACCTGTTTGGTGTGACTCAACTCCCAATCCTGGCCTCACCCCATCCGTCCCATTTTTCTGCCATCCAATATCCAAGGCTGACAAAAGGAATGCTTTGAGAAAAACATATTTAAATTTTAATCATTTTCATAGTGTTCAAAATGTTAACATAACGTTGAAATAGTAGCAAGAAAAAAAATCATGGTCTTTAGAGTAGTACCCACATAGCAGTGACGAAGTACCAGAAAATCATGTTAAATTTTATTATCAAAAGCTACTATTTCAGCATGGTATCATCCTTTACCATGAGTTTACTTCTTCCATGTGCCAATGACCTCCAAACCTAGAGATAGAGCCCAGACTTCTTTCCCAAACTACAGATCTATGCATACAAATCTCCTCTTGGATTCTTCCCATTCTCGACAGTCAGCATTTCTAAAACACAACTCCCCTGTTCTTTCCCATACCTTTAAGTTCACCCTCATTAACATGTCTGTACATATTAGGTAATCATTCCCCCTTCACTAGCTTCTGTCTATCTCTTGGTCCCCTATATTCTATATTATAAGGGGTGATAATAGTTTGTTAATGGGATTATAAATATCAGTGAAGCACTAAAGGTGAACTTGATTGAAAGGGGTTGTTTAAAGGCATGTATCCCACAGGTCAGCACTGCAAACATAAATAAGTGCTTGCATGATCAACTTCTAAGGTATGACACTGGTACAAACAGTTAACAGCAGAGTAGCATATGGGAAAAACTACATATTGCATATTATAGACTATGTTCAATAGGAATACCTTACCAGTACCACACTAATACTAGGGATAAATAATTAGTGGCTGATAGGAGCTTTGGGGTGTTTTGGGTTATGACAGTTGTTTAAAATTGAGAGCAATAATGACTGCACAACTAAGTGAAGATAATGTGAGACACTGTTTATCTTGGACAGAATGTTTGCTATGTGAAATTAGGATCCCCCTGCTTAATAAGCCAAGCCCTCGATCTTGAGGCCTGCTCTTGTGAAACTTATGGCTGTAAAGGTGAGTCTAAGCCTACCTATAATTATGCCTAAGAGTCACCTCCAGAGAACCTCTTTTGTTGCTCAGATGTGGCCCTTCTCTCTCTAAGCCCAACTGTGCAAATAAATTCATCACCCTCCCCGCTATGTGCGGCATGACTCCCAGGGGAGAGAGTCTCCCTGGCAAAGTGGAACATGACTCCCAGGAATGAGCCTGGCCCTGGCATCGAGGGGTTGAGAATGCCTTCTTAACCAAAAGGGGGAAAAGAAAGGTAACAAAATAAGGTTTCAGTAGCTAAGAGATTTCAAATAGAGTAGAGAGGCTATCCTGGAGGTTACCCTTATGCAAGCCCCAGCTAGATATTCCAAATGGCCACAGTAAGCCAAGCCCTAGTCAGCAGTAGTCCCCAAAATACTAAAGAATACCGAGGTCCCTATGTGAGACTCTATTAAAAGTTTCACCCACTGAGTTTCTTTCTCATAAATGTAAATCCTCCAGAGCGTTCCAACGCCAGATAAGTCCCCAAACCCAGAGGCACCAGCCTCTTCAAGAACATCAACCACATGTATCCCCCCTTCCCCATAATGTCGACACCCCTTTTCAATATGAACAAGTTAGAGTGGTCACTGCCCAGATAACCCTGAAGATTGAGAAAGTGATCAAATGAGAGGAAGGGGAAGCAACTGATAAGGTAGGGTTTAACAAAGGATTATGAATACTGTATCTTTATAAATTATTTATTTATTTATTTATTTTTAAATTTCTAGGGTATTAGAATAGCTAGAAGGAAATAACTGACATGGTGGAACTGTAACCCATAACATTCTTTGAAATTTGCTTTCTAACTACTTATTAAGTTGTATTTTGAATTATCACTTTTCTGTATATATGTTATATTTCACATTAAAAAATGTAGAAAACATAACTCATGATAGTCATACTTGCTCTACCTGTTAATTTGCTAGGTATCTCAATCTTGTTATAAAGCCCATGTTACACTGAGGTGTTGAAGCTCCAAACCTGAGAGTCCACTTGGATTTCTTTTCTCTGTCATCTTGTATATACACACAATCACCACCAATTCCGGACTACTCTACTTCCCAAATGTCCATGACATCTGTACATCTCTCTAAGTCCCCACTATATTAGTTTCCTATTGCTACTGTGACAAATTACCACAAATTTATCAGCTTAAACAACACAAATTTTTATCTTACAGTTCTGAAGAAGTGTGAAATGGGTCTCGCTGGGCTAAAATCAAGGTATGGTCAGGGCTGTGTTCCTTTCTGGAGGCTCTACAGTAGAATGTTCCCTTGCCTTTTCCCACTTCTAGAGGCTAACCACCTTCCTTCACACACGGATGCAATCACCCATCTTCAAAGCCAGCAACACTGCATCTCTCTGACTGCCCTTCTGTGTTTCACATCTCCCTCTGACTATCTTCTTCCTCCCTCTTCCACTTTTAAGGGCCTTTTTGATTACACGGGGTCCAGCTGGATAATCCAGGATAATCTCCCTAATTTAAGGTCAGCTGATTAACAACCTTAATTCCATCTGCAATCTTAATTCCCCTTTGCCATATAACCTAACATAGTCACAGATTCCAGGGATTAGGACAGGGGCATTTTTTGTGGGAGGCATTATTCTACTTACCACACCCACCATCACTACTGTAGCCCACGCCACTATCCTCTCTCTCCTTGAACACCAAGGTCATCTAGCTCAGTGTCCTTTCAGCTAAGCTTGCCCCTTTCAAGCAGTTGTCCACCCTGTGGGCAGACCAATCTTTCCAAAATGCAAATCCAGTTGTATCACTCTCCCACCCAAGTCTTCCCTATGACTTCTCATTGACCAGAAACACAAAAGCAAATCCCTTATCATGGCTCACAAGGCTCTTGGAGCCTACCCATTGCATATCTCTTTAGCCTCATAAATCCATTCCCCTCTTCATTAAGCCCAACCATCCTGAGTCACCTCCATTAAAGGATCCTGGTCCTCCAACTTCTACCTCCTCCTGCCCTGTCCCCACCCCTTGTCTCACCTCTCACCCTAAGTCACACTCCTGGTTTTGGGTCAAATGTCACTTCTTCAGGGATGCCACTTTTAAACGCTAGGCTTGGTATGTTATGTTCTTGTTATGTTCTCCCATAGCTCCTTTTACGACTAATGCATGACACAAAAAGATTCCTTCAAATTACAAAAGCAATACATGAGCAAGTACTTGTGAACAATTCAAAAAATAAGAAGCACATAGAGTAAGAGATAAAAGCCAACTGCCGCACCCATTCACACTGCAAAATCCCAAACCACCTGGACATTTTCTGTTTGTTTATGCTGCCCCTGCACGCAACCTGAATTTTCATACATAAACATGACCACACTATGTACGCTATTGTGAAATTTGCTTTTTGTGTCATTTAACCTATTTTGGCTGTTAAATGAAAAAAATTCAAAAAGCACACATATCAGTACTTGCTTTCTTCATCAAGCCTGCACAGCATTTTATAAAATGTACTATAATAATTCATATATTGATTTCTTTATTGATTAACATTTAAGGTTTTTTCCTCTTAAAAACAACAATCCAGGAAGACTCCTGTGTATGTTTCATTCAGCGTAAAAGTGAGCAATTTTGCCAGATATGTAAATAATTGGATGAAATGTATATTTAACATTTTTTAAATGCTGCCAAATTGGCTTTCAGGAAGCCTGGATCACTTTCTCCTTCCACCAACACAGTTGCAAAGCTAAGTTGGTCTTTCCTAATAAACTATAAGCCCCATACATTGATCTTTATCTTATCTTGCCTGGCCCATGGCAGATGACCAATAAATTTTTGTTGGATGAATGAAAGGTCCCTGGAACAGACAAAATATTTCCCTTGATTGCCCAATTTTGTGGTTTAACAAGATTGGCTTTTAACAAACTGGCAGTCCATGTGGTGATATCAGCAGCATGAAAGGGGGTTCAGAATCCCTATCTCAGGCTCGTCTTCTTAGGGACACAGCTTAAAACAAACAGCTCATCAGAGGCAGAGCAGGACAAAAAGCAAGATGTCTTAGACTTTTCCTCATATGTTACTATTTTTCTCAGTTCTTTAAAAATATTTATTAAGCACCTACTATGTCTCAAGTACTGTTGGCAAACAGTTGTGAGCAAGGCCATTACAGAGTAGAAGTGAAGGGCTTTCTGGGGAGGGGGAAGCAAGACAAACAAGCATAGTGCAGTCTGGAGTCAGACTTCTGGGTTCAAATCCTAGCTCTGCCACTTACTGGGGAACATTACTTAAAATCTCTTCAGGCCTCAGTTTTTTCATCTTTAAAGTGCAGTGAACAAGTACCTATGTCAAAGGGTTGTGACTTTTTAACCCATTAACACATTAAGCACATAGAACACTGCCAGGCACTTGTGAGCATTCAGTAGTTGTTAATCATTAATATTATAGAGTGGAAAAGTGCTATGAAGTTAACAAAATGGGGTCTTGTGATAGAGCTGTGCTGTTTAGTAGGACAGCCACTAGCCACATGTGACAAATGAGCACCACAATGGGGTTAATCCAAACTGAGATGAGTGCTAAGTGTAAAATACACACCAGATTGTGAAGCCTTAGTATTTAAAAAAACGGAAGACATGCACATCTTTTTTTTTCCCATTTCTCTCTTTAAAATAATTATAGATTCACAGGAAGTTGCAAAGACTGTACTGAGAGGTCCTGTGTCCCCTTCATCCATATCCCATTGTTACATGTACGTAATTATAGTAAAATATCAAAACCAGGAATTTGACATTGGTACAAGGTGTATGTATATTTCAATGCCATTTTATCGCATGTGTAGATTCCTCTAACCTCCACTGCAATCATGATATGGAACTATTCCATCACCGCCAAGACCTCCTTTGTGCTACTGCTTTATAGTCACACTCACCCTCCTCATTCCCACCAGCCATAATCCCTGGAAACCACCAATGTGTTTTACATCTTTATAATTTTGTAATTTTGAGAAGGTTCTGTAAATGAAATCATGCAGTATGTGACCATTTGAGATTGGCTTTGTATTTTTTCCACTCAGCATAATGCCCTTGAGCTCCATCATCAAAGTGGTTGCATGTATTGATAGTTTGTTCCCTTTTATGGCTCAATAGTAGCCCATGGAATGGTTGTACCACTGTTTGCTTAACCCTTCACCTATTGAGGGATACATTGATTGCTTCAACTTTTTGACTACAAATAAGGCTGGGATGAATGACTGTGTGCAGGTTTTTGTGTAGACATGGGCAATAAAAATTTTTTATATCAATTATGTGCTGAAACATTTTGGATATATTGTATTAAAATATATTCTTCAAATTGATTTCACCCTTTGTCTTTTACTTTTAAGAATGTGGCTGCTAGAATATTTAAAATTAGATATGTAGCTCACATTAGAGTTCTTTGGACAGCACTGTGATAGAGTGACTCTGAGGAGAGAAACCCTGCGGCTACTTGTGATATGCAGGTTGTTGATGGATGTTTTGAGCCTTTATGGGTAAGAAGGTGCAGGTCTTTCAAAGAGTGAGGTTATGCTTTACAGGTGGAAGGAAAACACCAAGGTTAAAGGCTCTGAGAGAGTAAAGGGCTTGTCTTATACAAGGGACAGAAGCTGAAGAAGTGATACTGTTTGAAGGGGGAATGGCATGGCCCACTAGCTTGAGGCATTGCCTAGACAGCTCCAGATTCTAGAGTTTTCTTTTGCCTTCTACTCCACTGACGTCAGTGTCTAAATACCCCCATCAACTTTCTGAAGGTAATGGGAAGGAAAACTGGATATAGAAAGTATTTTCAAAGTGAGATTTTCAGTGGAATACAGTTTCCCAAAAAGACATTAGCCCATATATGATTCCAGGCAATTCCCCTGTCATTTGTTTGCTTAAAGACTTACTGGAAATTTTGAGTAGAAAATCTTATCAGTTCGTTTTTCTGCATAACAACCCATCTCAGGACTTTGTGACTTAACAAAACAACCATTTATTTAGCTCACAATTCTGTGGGCTGCCAATTTTTTCTGGGCTCAGGTAGGGGGTCCCTCTGGGCTCAGGTAGGGGGTCCCTCTGGTGTCTCCTGTGCTCACTCATGGGCCTGTGGTCAGTGGTGGGTCCATTAGAGACTGAATGGTGTAGGACAGCCATACAGATGCTCATCTTTCAGCAAGTCAGCATGATCTTGTTCTCATGGTGGTGCTGAGGTTCCAAGAGAGAGAAGTGAGGTCTCTAGAGGTCTAAGCTCAGAAAAGGCATACCATTGATTCCACTATATTCTATTGACCAAAGCAAGTCACAAGGTCACCCCAGCTTCAAGGGATGGGGAAACAGACTCTACCTTTTGAAAGGAGCAGCTGCAAAGCCACATGGCAAAGGTTGTTCACGCAGGGAGAGGTAGACATTTAGGGCCATGTTTGCAATCTACCACAATTATTAACAGTTGTGTGCTGGTAAGAATTTAACAGCTAGCTCTCTTGGGGAAAAAAAAGGCAAATAAACAAAAATCCAAGCCCTGATAGTATCATTTGCCAATTTCTGCAGTGTAAAACTCCTGCCATACCCAATTTCAAGCTACCATCATTAAACAAGGAGTTGTTAAAAGATGTGCACAGGTGGCTCTCCCAAGCTCACCATTTGACCAACCTTCTTCTAGACTATGTAGAGTAACCTCTTAACTTGGGAGCTGGCAGTGGAATGCTGCAACTTCTGGCACTCATCCATTCAGGACTGCCCACTAGGATCACCTGCCCTTGCTTAAAAAGGCTATTCCAGGAAGCTGCATGCTGCAGGACCAGGTACAAAGGCTCCAGGTTTCCAGACTGTGTAAAGATTTGGAGTTCTTTACACCAGAAACCATGCGATACAAGGCAGATGTTTTTATCATCTAATTCTCAAATTTCTCAGGTGATTGAAAATAGGGATTGTGTGTGTGTTTGTGTGTGTGTGTGTACCGGTAGCTGGCAATAAAAATCAGATTTCCTATAAACTGTAATTGGAAACACTGTCCAGTTTAACAACATTAGTAGCTGTTTTCTTCAATCTCCGGAAAGATAAAAAGTGATGCACAGGAATTTCAGGTTGAGCAAAAGAACCTCAAGTCACCTTAATTTTGCTTTACTTTGATTGGCCAGATGGGTCACACAAACACTTGCCTATTTTTGCCTTTTCCCATCTGAGGGCTAACACCACCTGCCAGTGAGAATATGGCCTTCACATGGGCATTGGCAATGGTACTTGTCACATTTCCAAAAGTAAGTTATCATTGCTACCAATGGTTTGAAAAACCTCACTGAGTTGTGCACTTGCTGAAGGCCATGGGAAGACCAAGTTGGCAAGCCATCCATTTCCAAAGTCTCTGATGATATATATTTTTAAAAAGAGTGTTTTGGGTGTGTGAAATTCTTTCCTATTGAAGAAGGTTGGTCAAAATATCAGGAAAGGATTTCACTGCTATGAATAAACAATGGGACCTCCTTGGTAATTAAACTCTAGAAACTTGTAGTAGAATTTTAGATAAAGGTTCAGATATTTATTATTATTATTACTTTAAACCACCGGAATTTTTTTTTCTTTGTCCTCAGAAAATCCAACATTCTAAATAAACAAACAGGAAATCTACTTCTGATGTGTCAGCTTCAAGCCAAAATTTCCACACGATGAGACCCCTCTCGTAGGGCATCATTCTCACCTTCTAGCTCTCCCCTTCACGTTCCCCATGACAGCAAGTGTGCCAAGGTGAAGAGCCAGGATGGGCTTGGCTTGTGTAGCCCACTTCAGACGAGCTGAGACGCCCAATAATACCAGCAGAAATAGTAATAATTAGCTTCTGACACCTAACTCTCTTCCAAACCTGAGGTTGCCCACTTCTGTCATAGGACTGTTTCAGATTTTCTAATTTTAATGCTCTCCAAGCTCAGAAGAGCCTGAGGATAATGCTGACAGTGAAAGGATAAAGGGAATGTGTTTGCAAAAATAAAGGCTTTTGGAATCATACAATCAAGCAGAGATGCTGCAAGTGAATTATAAAGAGAGCTGACTCTGCAAGGGAGATGTGATTCATATTATAGGCTAACTAAATCTGTGGTAGAATAAGATTATTTTATCTTGTCACTCCATTCTTTCATCTCCCAGTCTTCCCTTCACCTTTTCTTCAACAAACATTTTATTGAGTCCTCACTATATATGTAAGGTACCGTCTAGATGCTGCAGACTCTAAATAGAGAAACAGACAAAGATCCCTGCTACTCTAAAGGGGCATATTTCAGTCCAGAGCAAAAAACCATAAACACATAAATGGGTCAATTATTAGTGTATTAGAAGGTGATAAAGCCTGGGGACAGCAACAACAACAAAATAAAAATAAAAGCAGGGTGGGGAGTAGTAAAAATGCTCAATTGTGTGGTCAAGGAAAAGAAGGCCCCAAGAGGTGATGATGGAGCAAAGATTTGCAACAGCAAGGGCAAAGGCCGTAAGATATGGACATGCCTGGTGTGTTCAAGAAATAGCAAGGAGGTAGGTGAGGCTGGAGAAAGGCGAGCCAGGGGGACTACACGTGAGACCTGTGGTCAGAGACAGAACAGGAAGTTGGATAGCCTGGGGCCAGTGGTTCTTCAAGTATGGTCCCTAGACCAGCAACATCAGAATCACTGGGGGAGCTCATTAGAAATGCAAATTTTAGGGCCCCACCCATGGCCTACTAAATCAGGGGGTGGGGCCCAATAATCTGTGTTTCATCAAGCCTTCTGGATGCTTTGGAATGTTCAGCGACTTGATCTGAAATAATAATCATTTGGATTATGACCTGAATAACTGATTTTATGTTTTCTAGGTACATTCATTTTCCTGGATCACACACGGACACCCTAGACCATACAGGTGGGCAGACAGTCATTGAGATCTGCCTTCTTAGCATGGCCTCCTTTGTGACTCTCTTCAGCCTCTCTGAGCTCCTCTTTGGACGGTGGCTCATCCCGGAAGAGAGGACAGGACGCCTTATTCCTTTCTGATGCCAACACACAGTAAAGGAAGCCTGGGTTTACTTGCAGGTCCTTTTCACTGTGACTCTTACATAACTGCAGCACAGGAATTTTTCTATATCTGACAGTTCAGGATTCAGTATAATTTGGAGCCTAACTGACGGCGGACCATTTGTTAACTCAGCCCAATATTGACAGTGGTGTGCACCATGCACTGGGCTTTCACAGCAACTGTCTTTCTAACTGTGGTCACTCCTTCTTGGTCATCTTTTCTAAGATAACTTGGTGGTGGGCACCATGTTCAATGTGATTGTGGGGATGCCAGCATGGGCTGATGGCACTATGGAGAAGAGTACCTAAAACGGTAGCAGCAACAAAAAGCATGCTTCACAATGTATATGGATTTCACATTCTCCACCTCCAGTAATGGGGAGCTCATGCAGGAAGGTGGGTACCCAGACTGGGACTATATTTCCCAGCCCCTGTTGCATCCAGGTATCTTCATGTGACCAGTTCCGGCCAAAAGAAAGTGGGCAGAAATGAAGCAAGTCACTTAGCGACCAATGCTTTTAAGTTGGGTGAATGTAGAGAAAGAAGAAACCCAAGGAGGTGATAAAGTTAAGGTAGAAGGAGCCTGGGTCCCTCAATTGCTGCATGGAGGAGAGCTACCTGCTGACCAGGAGCACCTGTACTAGACTTCATGCAAGAGAGAAATAAAATCTACTCAGTTAAGATGATGAAATTGCGGATTTTCATTGTTATAACAGTGAGCATTACCCTGATACACATCTTCCTTGTTTTTCTTTCTGGTAACAATACTATGCTATCAGCAAATATCATTAGCCTCATATTAATGAGGAAAAGGCTGAG
This sequence comes from Choloepus didactylus, assembly GCF_015220235.1. NCBI lineage: Eukaryota > Metazoa > Chordata > Mammalia > Pilosa > Megalonychidae > Choloepus > Choloepus didactylus. The sequence continues at coordinate 24,988,381 of NC_051325.1, read as the reverse complement.
TGTTAGAATGAAAACAGTTGCCTAAAGTCATTCGGCTAGCTGGTGGCAGATATAGGACCCATGCCAAACTCTTCTCGCTTTTCATATATGGTTTTCACGTTATGTATAGTGAACCAAAGAATGAGATACAAAGATGAAACAGCCACAGTGGTGATTATCTGCCATGATGCAAATTTTCAGCAGTAAATTCTTTAAGGAAGACTGTCAATAAAATTGCAATAAAACTGTTGCAAATTTTAGAAGACTGACTCTATTTGGATAGTAGATTAAGCTTTGCTGCTTTAAACATATAAATTAATAAAGGCAAAACCATTGTAATGGTAAAATCTGCAGTGGTTTGCAGCCATGCTTTGTTTTCACCAAACATTGATTTTAGCCTAGAACTTTGGCCTAGAAGCAATCCCTCTACTGGTAACAAATAGTCTGCCCAGGAAGATAACCTCAAGAAAGGAAATACTGCCACAAGAATAACTCCTAATTTCTGCATCTTGAAACTGTATCTAAAATGTACTTAATGTGAAGTTTCTCCAGAGCATTTTGAAAATAGCATTGTCATTTCTCTCTCTCCGTTATGCACAATAATAACCCTTTGAAATTCAAATCTCTGAAAAATGCCCAAATGCATTTTCCTCCTCGATTTATTACTATTTGGGTAGGTTTTCTGGAGAATGGTGGGATTTCTGGTTCTTTTAAAATGGAAAGGGACTTATTTTTCCTATTTTCTATAATGTGAGAATAATGAAATATGTGAACTCAGCAAAGATTGCTCTTCCTTCTGAAAATGCAAGGCAGGGCTGCATTTTGGAGCCCATATCCAGTAGACTTCTTTCTGAGCTCTGAAGTAAAGATAGGGAACTTACATTACCATTGAGAAGGTCAGTTTTAAAATATATTCCCTCAATATGAGAAGCTGGGAGCTTTCTGAATGAAAAGAACATTTAAAGCTATTGCTTTACACCTCTACTTTACTACATGTAAGTGGCTTTCATTGTTTATTTGCTAAAGAGCCCCTGAGTGGAAATTACCCGTATGCCCATCAGCAGTCGAAAGCATAAAGAAATTGTAGTTTATCTCTTCCATGGTATTCTATACAGCAATGAGAAAGAACTATACAGAAAAACATAGGTGAATTTCACAAACATAATGTTAAGAGAAAAAAGCTAGATACAAGGGAGTACATACTCTAAGTGTCTACAAGAGTCAATTTAGATAATTCCCCCAACAGGGCAAACTAATCTGTGATAGTAGAAGTCAACATAGAGGTTACCACTGGAAGGGTTAGGAACTGGAAGGGAAAGTGGGGGTGTGGGGCCCCTGGATGCTGGAGATGTTCTTTCTTTGATCTGCGTGCTTGTTATATGGGTGTGTCCAATTTGTAAAAAGTTACTGAGCTGTGCACATATAATTTGTCCACTTTCCTGTATGTTAAGTTTTATTTAAAAGTTCAAAACTACAATGACTTCTGTCCTTCAGTCTGGTCTGTTTCCATATGATGTCATGTGTCACCAGGAAATTAAATCACCCCTAGGTGTTTCCTTAATTTTTTTTTCTGCTCTGAAAACAACTGTAGGAAGGTTTACAAACAGGTCAGACACAAGCAGAAAAGCCTATTTCATCAAGGTTACACTGTATGAGGGAAAGACCTCCAGATCATGTGTCAGAAACACTGAGTTCTGATACCTGCTCTCCGGGGCTCAGTTACCTCACCCGAACAAGGCTTAGAGGAGAGAATCTGTACATCCTAACGATGTCTACAAGGCTTTGATTCAAACTGAAAGGAACTCAGCATTTCCTCTTATCTGCTCAATAGTTCAATGGCTTGACACCCTCTTTTGCACATGAGCAAAGAGATGCTTCAACCTCCAGTGGTTTCCTACCACTGGATAAGTGAATAAAACCTCAAAATACCCCATCCAGCTCTAAAATACTATGATTCTTTGATGCCTTGGGTATTGGATCTTTGAAAACAAACCAAATGTATATGAAAAATGGCTGGAAAAACTGCAAAATTTAGTTAAAAAACACACAAACATTTGGTGAGACAATGGAATTTTGCTAGATATCCTTTAAATTGCATGGAATATTATTTCATTTTACAAAAGGACTCAGCAAGTATTTGCTGCTGCTGTTTTTTTTTAATTATTTCTCCCAGATTCTTTTATAATTATTATCCTGTATCACAGAAGTACCAAAGGCAATAGTCATGAGTGGATGATGTTTATTGTTTTCACAAAGAAAGGTTCATAGACTGCAACTCCAGGTTATGTATCGTAGCCTCAAAAATACATAACCAAAGGATATTTAAAATCAGAAAATATTCACTGATACACATCCCTGACCCATAGATGTCAAATTATTTTATTGAAGAAGAGTATCTCAAAAAATGGGCATGGGGAGGCACACTTTGGCAATACAAATTGTGGAGATGGAGTGTAGAGGAGCAATTGATCATTCTGTATCAGTTATCCAAAAAGTGAGTTATTTTATTGTGATGCAAATGTGGGATACTGTTAACTGTACCTCTCCATCCCCAAATCCTTTCTTCCTAGGCATATGACTTCCTGGCTGGAAACTGTCATTCCAAGAAGCCCTTGCCACTAGTTGTGGTCATATGGCTAAATTCTTGCCATGGAGTTAAGTGGAAATTATGTGCGTGACTTCCAGGTCATCTTCCTAAAAGATGCAGAGATGCTTCCCCTGGACTTGGTTCCTATTTAGAAACTACATCTGGAGAATAATAGAGCCTCTCAGTTGGCGTGGATCCCTGGATTATGTTGGGGAGCAGAGCTTGTGTCCATGACTTAAGCTTTTAAGCTACTGGGGGGTGAGGAGGAGGGGTGGGGAAGGAAAGGGAGAGGGAAAGGAACATCTCTTTTATTTGATACACTGTGCTTTAACACTCTTTCTTTTTTTAACAACGTCTTAGCATTTACCTTAACTATCCCACTAAGAACGTGTTTTATTTTATGTGTAAATGAGTTGAAGAAGGAGGGAAGAGGAGGAGGAGGTGGTGGAGAAAAGTAGAATTCAGCACTATTTCACAGAATAACATGAATGAAAAAAGAATCCCATATAATTTAACAAAGACAAAACATTTTACACATGTGCCTATTAGAGGGAATGACTTGAGTCACATAATTGAAGGTAGCCATCTGCTAAGTTGAAACCAGTATGATACAGTGTCCTAACTTTCCTGTAGACAAGAAGTGGCTAACAGCAAACGGAAGTTCAGCAAGGGTAATGAGAAGGAATGAAAGAGCACACATAATTCTTTAATACAATGGGCATTTTGAGAAAATCTCTTCAGCAAAAGCAAAACCAAGTGGGAAATAGTAAATGTTGAGTTGTGGATTTGTCGCCTGATAGATGACACCCATTTTCTTGTTCTCCAAGAGGCCTGCTTACTCCTTCCTGGCTATAACCACCTCCCACAGCATAACCTCAGATGAACTCTAACAAAACTACAGTGAGTGCTTTGTAAGCGTGTCTGTATCTGCGTATATGTGTAAATCAAGCTGCGTATCACATTGACCTTTAGCACAGTCTATGAGATCGTGGGAAGTATTATTACTATTCCTAATTTGTAGGAATGAGGAGATGATGAAGTGAAAGCCTCATAGCTAACCAGTCACAGAGCTAGACTTCGACACTCTTAACTAGACTATCTATACCACATCTCTCTTTGCTAGCCACGGCAGTGTGACAGATGAAATATGGCTGCAAATTTTGTGTCCCTCCTCCCCTTGAGATGTAGAGTATAATTACTCTCTCCTTAAATCTGTGCTGCCTGTAGTGACTGTGGCAGAAGTTACACTGTGCCAGCTTCTGGGTTCAGGTCTTACACTACAGGCAGCTTCCATTTCCCGTCTCCTAGAACATATGCTCTTGGAATCCTGAGAGGCCATGTAAGAGGTCCAACCACCCTGAGGCTGCCATGCTGGAGAGGCCACATGCACGTGCTCCAACTGACAGTCCCAGCTGAGCCCAACCTTCCAGCCTCCCTCACCGAGTTCCATGCATGTGGGGGAAGCTGTCTCAGATCCACCAGCCCAGTCCATCTGCTAGTTACATACCACTGAGAGATCCCCATCGGTACCATGTGGAATAAAAGAACCACCCAGCCAAGTCTTGACCAAACCCTTGAGCCACAAAATCGTGAGATAAAATAAAATTGTTTTTGTCTAAACCACAAATTTTGGGGTAGTTTGTTAGATAGCAATAGATCACTGGAAAACAGAATTTACTATTTTAAAGTCCATGATGCATACATGCATATTTATATGCTGATGTATATATTCTCATATGTTCATGTATATGAAAATGAATTATTGCATCCTCCATTAACATATTTCTCAACTATTTCTAGCTTAACATGCCTAATAATATCTCAAATAATTTAAGAAATAGTAGCTTATTAATATTAAGAAGAACATTTGATTTTGAGTACAGTTTGTAAGTATCCTGAAGAGATTAGAATCTGAGAAGTGGAAATTTGAGTGGAATTTTCTTGAGCTTTCTTAGATAACCATTTAAGCCATTATAGCCTCCACTCAGAAAAAAAGAGAAGAATTGTTTATTTTAAGAATTACTTTTTGAATGATTTTTGCCCTTTAAAAATAGTAGCTGAGTCTTGGGGTGCCCCTACAAGAATCTAAAGTACATAGCTCTCCTGTACAACCTAAAGGACTAGCACATACACTCCTAAATTACTGAAAACAAATAAAACCACTCCAAATGGCTAGAGAAACATAAAGCAATGCAAAACATCTGTCTGTGTCTTTGTTCTTTTCAGGGAAATCTTGGACCAGACATTTTCATTCTTTTCCCTTTGTGGTCTATTGGCTGCAAAGTGGATATAAGGGAATCAACTACTCCCTGAACTTAAATCTTCCCATGTTTAGAATAATAATATAATGTTGCTTCTGCATGCAAAATGATCTGCCTTCAGTATATGCCTTTAGTGCAAGCCTTCGGTAGGACGGCATTCATGAAGGCTGAGCCACTCACTCTTTCTTCCTCACCCTTTCTTATGACCAATTAAACAGCCAGGAGTAGGTGGGCAGTGAGTGGCTGGGCCAGCAAAAAAGTAACTAGCCACTGGGAAAGGAAACCCCTGAACTTTATCAGAGTATAACACTGAGAACAAGGACTGCATATTTTGCACCCTGTCATTAGCATCATGCTTCAGCCAATAAATAAAAGCATCCTTTACAAGTGCATTAGCCATTTCTGGGCACCAGGGTGCCAATTACTTGACTGATTCAATAACCTCTGTTGTCTTGGGAAAATTTACTGAGACACTTTCAATTTTGTTAATTTGATTTGGGGATGCCGTGTCTACTAGGACCCAGTTACCTAAATGCAGAAATGAAAGGGATTGTCCATTTATATACTGGCACCCTCGCTGGAGAAGGCAGGAGGGGACACTCCTGCACAGCAGCACTGAGTGCGGAACCCGGGAATGCAGAAGGCCCAGGGCATATCCAAGAGAATTCCTTTACTTGGATCCACAGGATCATAAGAGGCCCTTTTTTTAATGTATCATGGAACACAAATCCAACCTTGTGCTAATTAAAAGAAGCCAGTGGAAATTTCTATAATACAAGGCACTTGCTATAAATATGGTTGGAATTGTTTCATTCCATATGTCCAACATACCTTTAAAGAAAAACTTTCAAGTACATGTTTGTATGGCAGGGAAGATCCATTTCTGGGAGGTAAAAAGTCATTTGGCTTTTATTTTACATTTAATAAAGTACATTTAGGATGGTTTCTTTTGAACCCAGATTACTATTACATTTACTTGCTATTATTTATTTCTTAGATATTTATCTACACATGTTGACATTGTTAAATCCATAACAAGTGTCCTGGAAATATCTTGGACAAATTGAATTGTCATCTTTTACTTACTTTGTAAGTGGTTTGCATTAGACTTTTCTTCTATATTTAGGTTCAATCATTTTAGATGTCTTCCTTCCTCCATTCTCCTGAGACTAGGATTTCTTCTGGGAAATACCCTGAATAAATCTCTTCTAGTGGCTATTATAAGAAGATATGACAAAAAATAATTTTATTTTTCTCAAAGAAAGGAAGAATGATTTGAGAATAGCATCATTGAAGCAGCATCCAAGCTGGGAGTACCCCATCTTGGTTTGTGCATTAGTTAGGGTTCTCTAGGGAAACAGAACCAACAGGAGATATCTGTAATTGTGAGATTTTATAAAAGTGTCTCATGCAACTGTGGGGATGCACGAGTCCAAATTCCATAGGGCAGGCAGTGAATTGGCAACTCTGATGAAGGAACGCCTCAGGAGATGCTGGCTAGCCAAAGAAGTAAAGGTTCTCTCTCTTTCTCCCTTAAAAGTCTTTAATTGATTGGATTCTCTCATTGTGGAAGACATGCCCTTCATTGATGTAATCAGCCACAGATGCAATCAATTGACTGATGATTTAATAAACCAGTCTTCTGGTTTATTAAAACAGCCACAAATGTCCTTGCAGTAACGGTTAGGCCAGTGCTTGCTTGACCAGACACCTGGGCACCATCGCCTGGCCGAGGTGACACATGAACATAACCATCAGAGTTTGGGTACTGAGAATTGTCATGCAGCTATTTCCAATTTTGCCTTCTGATATGTACCATAAGAAGGACCCCAGCCAAGCTTAGCATTTTCTTATTAAATACATGTGAAGCCTGGCATATAATAGATTTTTGGTAACTCTTGAGCTTTTTGCTTTTTGTATCCTATAAAGGATACAGCAATAACAGTTGCTGCATTAGGTATACTGAAGACCCATGAGGTTCCTTCTGACTCTAAGGTAGAGACTCCAAGAATAATGTCCACCTCCTGTTGCCCAAGAGAAAGGAAAAATTACATGGGCAAGAAAGAAAACCCAATACTTAGAGACAGACACAGAATGTTTTCAGTGTGGCTGGCATCTTAATGCATTTAAAATAACTACAAAATACCAGTTGTCCTTCCTGTTACAACAGATGGAAGGAACCTGGCAACTCATTCTTAATGTGTTTCCAGGAAAGGACCTGTGTGCTTATTATCATTTTTATTGAAAAAGAGAAAACGAATTCAAAAGAAATGAACCTCTTCAATCTCCTCCCTTAACTAAAAGCAATAACCATTAAAACAGGGCTATTCAATAGAACTTTCCAAAACGATATAAATGTTGGATATATGCATTGTCCAACAGCTAAATGTAGCTTTTGAGCACTTGAAGCATGGCTGGTGCAACTGCAGGATTGTATTTAATGTGAATTAATTTATATTTAAATTTCATTAGCCACACATAGCTTTACATCTCTAAAGACTAGGATTTGACAGGTTATCTAAGGGGAGGTTGTTAACAGTGCAGATTATTCCCCTATAATTTATAACTTACCTGATTGATTTAACAACTGACCTGTTTCCTCACTTTCTCATTATCTGTTCTCCTTACAATAATCAAGTTTGAAAACTCCTCTCTAGCTTCTGTTTGCCCATCAATATACTGTATTATAGGTTTCATGGAACTTTTCTGCCCTCAGAGCCCTTCTGGGCAATTTGCCTCTGCTCACAGGTCCATACGTGGGAACCTCACTGTTGCATACTGTACAACTTCCTCCACTCACCCCCAGCACTCCTGGGGGGCTAAAGACCCCAGTGCAGCCAATTAGTAACTTAAAATCTGGTGAAAAAATTAAACTGGGTTAATCAGAGACATGGATTTGGAAATAGAAAACTGGGAGATTCTTCTAGTTGGCATGCAATTGAGACCTAAGTAATCCACTGTGATGTGTTGTGCTATAGAGGGATCTGAGCAACATAATGGCCCAATGTAAATTAGAATTTATGAGGGAAGAAAAGCTCTGAGGAAGCCAGGAAGTCCGGAGGCAGAAATATAATGAGAATGGAACAGTCTTGCAAAGGAAGTATGTAATTGCCTTAGCTCCTGACAGGCAAGACTAACTTAAAAACCTGTTTCCACTATGGTCTCTATTCTTAGACATTCTTGAGACCCACAAATCTAACAGTCACTCCTCATTCCTTGTTCTGAGTGAGGCTAAGAATGTCTCTGCTCACTAAGACACATAGATTCGATAAACACATATGGAATTGAAACCCCATGTACTCCTTTGTCCCCCTAAAAAGGATTTGAGACTCCATGGGTCCTAGACTTGATGAATCTGGGGATCAATCCTAGTGGGAAAATTAATGCTTTATAGGATGGGTTGCCTTTTCTTACATGTCTTTCTTGGAGGGTCGCTCATCACTAGATAACACTGCTGAGTAATCTTTGACTCTGGAATCTTAATTGAATCTGCTATTTGAATATGAGGAAGGTCAGGTGGTGTGGGCTAGAAAGCTGGTTCAGGGGGTTGTGCTGGTTTGGATGTATTATGTCCCCCAAAACGCCATTATCTTTGATGCAGCCTTGTGTGTTCAGGAAACATATTGGTGTTGATTGGGTTGGAAACTTTTGATTGGATGTTTCTGTGGAGATGTGATCACTCAACTGTGGGCAAGATCTTTTATTGGATAATTTCCATGGAGGTGTGGCCCTGCCCATTTAGCATGGGCCTTGATTCGTTTACTGGAGCTCTATACAAGTTCATACAGAAGGAGCAAGCTTGCTACAGCCAAGACGGACACTTTGAAGAATACACAGGAGCTGAGAGAGGAGCTGCAGCTTACAGAGACATTTTGGAGATGGCCTTTGAAAGCAGAATTTGCTCTGGAGAAGCTAAGAGAGGACAAATGTCCCAAGAGCAACTGAGAGTAACATTCTGAAGAGGAGCTGCAGCCTAGAGAGGAACGTCCTGGGAGAAAGCCATTTGAAACCAGAACTTGGAGCAGACGCCAGCCACACGCCTTCCCAGCTAACAGAGGTTTTCCGGACGTCATTGGCCATCCTCCAGTGAAGATACCTGTTGTTGATGCATTACCTTGGACACTTTATGGCCTTAAGACTGTAACTGTGTAACCAAATAAACCCCCTTTATAAAAGCCAATCCATTTCTGGTGTTTTGCATCCCGGCAGCATTAGCAAACCGGAACAGGGGTGTTTCAGCTAAGATGGCATGTTTCTCTCCTCATGGTCTCATCCTCCAGTAGGTTAGTCCAGGCTTTTTTACTTGATGGTGGATGAGTTCCTAGCAGTAAGGGCAGGCAATGCTTACAGGCTTTGCAAGACTCTGCTTGAATGTTGAACAAAACAAGTCAAATGGCTTGGCCGATAGAGAGAAGCAGAACCTGGCATGATTCTCACTGTCTTAGACTGGGTTCCTAGAAGCAGAACCTGAAGGAGGGATTCAGATGCTTGTGATGTATTGAGGGAGAGCTCTTAGAGAAGCAGGCTCAGGAGGGGTAGGAGCTGAGCAAGGGTTGGTCTAAGCTGGAGCCCAGGCTTGGCCTGATCCCATGGGGTGCTTTGCAGCATCATGTGCACCAAAAGGCAAGGAGGCCAACGTGCACAACGTGCCAATCAATCACTGGCTGTGGTGTAGCATCTTGGGTAGAGGTGCTCCCATTGACAGGGGACAATTCTCCAGAGAAGGGGCCAGCTATGAGCTGTTCGCAGTCAGCACTCACAGCAGTTGGGGGTGGTACACAGGCCCGGTAAGGGAAATCTGGAAGGGGAATCTGGGTGGAGCACTTCCAACATCCACTGCATACTTCTTCCCAAAAAGAAACTCTAGTTCCTAGGAGAAAATGCTACATTCAAAAATTGTTTATACTGAATTGAGCAAGGGTGCTTCCTCAGATTGAGAATGATCAGGATTTGGAAACCATGGAAGTACAAAGAACTGAATACATGTGATAAAAAATGAAATTACAAAGAGGGCAAGAATCAAAATAGTCAAGCTGAATATCCACAGAAGTGCTTTGTGCATCCTTTTCTAATGCAAGGATGACAAAATGAGGGGTTATAATACTTGGCAGTGATAAAAGCTATAATTTGGAATTGAAAGAGCAAATAGGATGAATATTGTACAGCACAAGGTATGGCACATACTAGTTGTTTCTAAATATATATATTTTTAAATTTGGATACAGGAATGAGAAAATAAACACATGACGATTTCAATGGATCATTAATCAATTAACTGTTCCAAATATTCATTCTTTCCCATTCTTTTTACATTATTCACCTCACATTTTTATTAAGAACATTTACAAGAGAAAGAAAAGTTCTTAAAGAAGAAAAGCAAACAATAAAGCCACCCAAAATATTTATGGATAATAAACAAATTGGTCAACTGATACTACGTGTCTTGCTGCTTGTTTTGTTAGTTACATGGCTATTTGGTGACAGCTTGTTACGAGCAGTGTGTAATTTTCATTTCAATAGCTGTCCGTGCAAGACAGTTATATTTGTAAATAGGTACAGCAAGACAATGAAATAAACTCTCTTAAGCAATATATAAATTATTTAATTTGATCAACAATTGATCAACATCTTTCACATTAGCATATAAAATGTCACACGTGGTAATTTAAAAATTTCATAATTTGCCATTTTTAAAGGACCTATGAAACTATGATTACTGTTTCTCTAGAAAGCAAAATTGGAAATTGGAGACTGTTCAGTAGGTTCCTTATTCCTGGGAATTATGTGAATATTATTGATATCATTTGTTACACAAGAAAGAAAAGGAGATGGTTTTACTTTCAGTTTTGTTGGAAAACACTGTTAGGAAGGAGAACAGGAGGGAGAGACAAGCTTGCTTTGAATTCCGGCAATATGAAAAGCTCTCAAAAGCAACAAATAAAGGACAGTGTTTAGGAGAACAAAAAAAGGGTAAATCAATATACAGACATAAATGCACACAAATGTTTTTGAAATACAGTCCCTTCTTTGATATAAAGTCATTCTAATTGGTGATGATTAAATTCCCAAAGGGAAAAAAGAAATTATGTCAAACAACTCTCATCATTTTGCTCAGTTTTTTATATTTGGTGATATTTTAAATGTTTCCATATAAGTATTCATATATATATATATTTGCTACAAAATGTAAGTGGTGAATTTTATGTATTAAAGGCATATCTGATATTCTGACAGTAAAACTGGAGCAGCAGTGGGTACAAACAGCTTTTGGCTGTGTTTTAGGGAATCCAATACTTTACCACTAAAGAATATCTAAAGATAGGGAGAAAGGAGTGTAAAATATATCTTCGCAAGGAGTCTGTGGGTCATGGTATTTTTTTATACAAAGGGGTAGTAGGGGTGATGCATATTCTCTTTTATCTTAAACAAAAAAGTAAAAACATTGCCTTTCACTCCATAATATATTCTGCATTAATATGAAGCTCAAATTTTCCTCTCCACTCCAGCATTCTCTTCTGACAAATCTAACATAATTTTGCATTCTAATAAGACTTACCACACTTATACCATTACTTCTGCATTCTGGCCCCAGTTGAGTGCTCCATATTTACTGGAGGGTGTACAAGAGCCCCTGGGCTCAGAGACTCAGGCTGCTAGACCCTCAGAGATAGCTGCCTTTTCTTCCTAACTCTAGTCTGAACGTTTGGGAACTTGAGCCTGGACCTCATACTGCAGCAGGCAACCTTAGACATAAGGCTATCACGAGGGCCCTATGTATGATCACACATACACTTCCAAAACAATGTTGCTCATGGCATTCCCTCACTGGCTCCCATTTGCTTGCAGACAATAGTCCAAACTTTTTGAACAGCAACCAATTTCTCGCCCACAAATTTCTTAACCCAATCCAGAAGGGCTGTGAGCTTAGATAGAAAAAAATATAACTTCATGAACCACTAACTGAAATAGAATATTTCCTTCAAATTATGCATGCAGGCAACAGACCATAATAGTATTAGCAGTAGCTATGACTCTGTCACTCATGTTAATCAGAAATGTTTCCATATCACATGACAGATGTTGCCTTTCTTGAAATATTGTTTGTGTGCATCACCTCTTAAAATTATGGTACTTATTAGACCCAACACTAGATCTTGCTATTGAATGTATTTATAAAGAAGCACATATATTACCATATCACAATTTTTATAATGTAGTTCAATATAATTTGAAATTCTTCAAAGAGAGGTCCATGGGCTTCACCAGATTACCAACCCAAGGAACAAATAGAGGCTAAGAACCCTGTTCCGGCCTAAGTTTCTGCTGATTCACTCTCTCCCAACCATATGCTTTTGCTATAACAAGATGCTTGCTTTTCCCCAAACATCCCTTTGTCATTCATGACCTAGTGCCTTGATCTCATAGTTCCTTGCTTGAGATCTTTGTCCCTGTTGGAAAAGGTACCCTTGAAAAATGTTTTGGGAAGAGCAAGCTCCATGAAGCCTTTTGTGACTTTCCCAGGCAGAGTTTGAATAGCTCTCCTTTGTGCTTTTAAATTTACTGCCACCTTTAGTGTATTTCATTTGAAGTCTGTATGTCTGTCTCTACTATTACACCTTATGTCTTTGGATGATGGACACCATATATATTTTCTCTCAGCTCCTGGCATGGAAATTGTCACATTACTTGATGGATGTTTAAGGAATAAAGGAAAGACTATTTTCCTGAGGGCAAATAGATGGGTTAAAAAGGCATTCTAAATAGGCAGGGCACAGAACAGAGTGACACAGCGACGTGGCCCACCCGTTTGCTTTCATCGACCTTCTGAGCATAGAACAATGCCCGTAATTTCCTGACATCATTGCTTCCTTTACAACCCAGTTACCAATTGATTTAAAATAAAAACCCAATACAACAAAGCGTCTCTTCATGTCATAAGCAGGGCTGGCTCCAGGCAATATTGTGACCAAGAAAAAAAAAACTGTCTCTGGAACCTTCATCTTCTTTCACATCAGCTTCTTCCTTGTGCATTTCCATGGCAGTCCCTCAGGGTTCTTCTGACTCTCTAGTATGTGTAAGGACGCTCAGCACAGCGTGTACTCCAGACCTGTCCTCGCGAGAGTTCAGACTTGTCTCTCTTTTTAAAACCCTGCCTGTGTTATCTTCTGTTCGGGAAGGTACGTTCCCAAGAGAGCTGATGTTAGGTTCCATACAAGCTTCACTCAACAAATCAGCAAATGTTACTGAGCACTGTTGCTCACTTATTATGTGCCAGGTCTAGGCTCTGGAGCCTGCTCCAGGATACAGAAATAAAATCAGTCCTGGCCTCAAAGAACTCACGAGAGCAGATGGGCAATTGTAACTTAGTCGGTTGTGTTATGTCAGGGAGCACAGACAGGCAGTGCTGTCTTAATTTGGGTTCTCTTGGAAGCAGACCTGTAGACCAGAGCGGGGTGGTCTCAGGAGGCAAGGTGAGGGGTGAGGCGGTGACACAGGAAGTAAAAAGCAGGCAAAGCAGGGTCTGATCCGGAGCAGGTCACTTCCATGAGCAGATGGGGTTCAGGCCCCATGAGGATCTCTGGGAGATGGTATAGAACATGCCCGCTGTTAAAATACATCTTTTCCTTTTTTTTTTTTTTTTTTAATTTCTGTTTCTGGAAAGGGTGGAGTAACTTGTTGTGTACAAACACTTCCACCTTAAACAACTAGAAATGCTTGATAATTTATTTTGAAAATATGTTCACAGGCACCAGAAAGCTACAAGGCAAACAGGAATTTGGATAACAGAGAAGCGTGTGAGGTGAGTCTGACATTCTCAGCTGCACTTCCTTTTTTTTTTAATATTTTATTTATCAAAAAATTAAAAAAAAAAATAACCTAAAATAACTACATTGCTTCCAACATGTTCCTACCATACCCCAAGAAAATTAACAAACCAGAGTATGTGGAGATATACTCTCCATATCTTATCTGTTCTTATTAGATTATTGTTCCCCCTTCACTAGCTGCTGTCTAGCTCTAGGTCCCCACATTCCACAATATAAAACATTTATTTTACATTTTTCACAGAGTTCACATTAGTGGTAACATACAATATCATACATACAATATCTCTCTTTTTGCGTCAGCATTATGTCCTCAAGGTTCGTGTTGTCACGTTTCACGACCTCATTCCTTCTTACTGCCACGTAGTATTCCATTGAGCTTCACTTCCTTTTAAGGTATTTACTATATGAGTTACAGTTCCCAAGCACAAAGCAGGGGGTCAAAGGGCTGCAACAATGAACTGACAGTTCAATGATCTTATTGGTCTGGAGGATTAAAATATGAACATTCAGGCTACAAAAACACGAGGACCTAAAATCCTGGAGAAAAGGGATGCAAATTGAGGCGAGCCCCACAATCTGTATCACTTTATGTTCTTGAGGAATATTACACACTGAAGAAGATTCCATCCCTATGTATTTCCTTTGCAGGCCAAAGGGGGCAAGAGGTGCTTGCCATCTTGTGCAAAGTTCCTCATCTATTGGACTAACATTCCTCATGTGGAATAATCCATGGATCAAATATAAATATGTAATTATATTCAAGCTCTAGGAGGTAACTTGATGGATTCTATGGAGGAAGTGGCAGGATTGGCATTTGCCTTAACTCCATTCCAGACATTAGGATTCTAGGCCCTAAAACTTAAAACTTAAGTATTTTTTCCAATCTCAGAGCATTTGTGTTCTAATAGTTAATTTGATACTCTTCCCTTCAGAGACTCATGCAATTCTATATTGTTCTTAGAAATCTCCAGAAGAAACTCCACAAACCTACTTAGGAATTCTGCTCAAATATTTACTCTCTTTCAAACTTCTATTTGACCAAAAATATCTCATGCTGCAATTCAAGTTCCTGCCTCTGGTTCTGTTCTGCAAGAAATGAAAAAAATATATACCTATTCCTCAGTCTGTGAATAATTGTATTTTTACATACAACAAAACCTCAATTAGCTATTCTATTGGGAATGAAGTTCCTACACAATAAAGCATTCATGCTGAAGATATTTGTATTTCTCAGAAATTTCAGAAAGCTAAGCTGCCTACGTTTCCAGCTGCAATGTAGTTTCTATTAATCCAGGATGATGGTAAATAAGACTTCTCTTATGAGATACTGTAAAACCTAGGGGATCTAGCTTCTGATTTCTTCTTCTTTCTTCTTTTTTTTATACATGGATTAGTCTGAGATGTGAAGGGTAGCAGAAACTGTTTCTCTTTTACTCCTGGGAACAGAGCTAGATCACATCTCCCAGCCTCCCTTGGTGTGGCCATGTGCTTGAGTACAGACCGATATGGACGACAGTGATTCACCTCACTTCCAGGAGCAACTCTTAAAATTCCCCTGAATGATCCCTAACGCTCTCTTTTTCCCCATATGCCAGTTGAATGGAGAGTCCTTTGAGGATGCCAAGGAGAGAGGAATCTTAATATAGAAGAAGCCTGGGTCCCTGATGAGCATGTGGAAAGCTATCAGCCAGGACCACTCCCACTGGACTGTGACGTGACTGCACGTGCTAAGCCACTGGGAATGTGGGTAGTTTGTTATGGAAATTAGCCTATTGTGATCACGGAGAAATTGGGACCAGGAGCTGCATCTTGTTTGTTAAAAGCCTGTTTTCTCTATGGAGCTAGAGTCCCTGGGTTCAGAACATGGCATCGCCCCCTGGACTAGTTACACGACCTTGGAAAACTCAAGGATTCTGGTTCTTGAATGAGCACATGAAAGGCCTCTGGGCTGGGAAACTCTTGCATTGGACTAGAACGTGAAGAAGAAATAAACATCTATGGCATTAAGTCACTGAGAGTTTTAAAGTTGTTTATTAGAGTGATTTGCCTACTCTAAGCATTGAACAAATCAAAGTCATCAAGGCATGAAGGCTTCATGGAAGGGTAGCATTCAAGACTTGGAAATGTATAGAGAGAAAACTACTGATGATTTACCAGTTTTCTTTATCCTGAATAATTTGGGCACACCAGCTTGCTAATGCTACATGGCTGACCCTCTTTTCTCTGCTCTTTTCCTTTTTCTCAGGATGTTCATGCTATACCCTGAATGGCTTCTGTTGCTTTCTTTAAATGCATCTCTATTCCCCATTCCCATCAAAACACTAATGACCAAACTGATTAAACTCACTCACAATGAATCTTGCTTCAAACAGGCATTAGTGTTTTTAAGCCTCTTAGCTTAAAGAATGTATTTTCTTCCTTTTTTTTTCCCCAGGAATCCCAGTAAATAGGTGGGAGACTTTCTGATGACTTTCTGACAGGAAAGGCTAGCAATTTAGGGATCTGTGGTGTAGAGATGGGGAGCATTGCTGCCACTACAGATGCCCCGTAACTCTCGAAGGAGCTACTTTGCCAAGGGTCCAACCTGACTTTCTTCCTGGCTTCTCCTGGGACCATCTACCAGCCCGACCTCTCAGGGTCTGCAGACAAACCCTCTCTTTTCAGCCCTTCATTTAATCTCTCTCCTTCTTGAGTTTAGCTTCGTCCTAATATCTCTAATCTTAGCCCAATTCTTTCCTTCCATTTGCAACAGCACTAGCCCTACACTACTGACAAATGTTGTTTTCTAGCACAATGACTATCTTTTAAGCATCGTCTAGTCATGTAAACCTGCTGCTGCTTAAACTCTTTCTGACTTGGTTTTCTCATCTGAAAATAGAGGTAATGTCACCTATGCAATTGGATTGTTTTGAAGAGTACAAGAGGTAATATTTATGATGCTTCTAACACAGGTCTGGCACCTAACAAGTGCACAGTAAATGTCAACTGTTAGTACTGATCCTGCTGCTGCTCCTACTAACCTATTGAAGATTTCATCTCTCAATCGCATCATCCATGTTATGGAGAACAACCCTGTGCTGCCTGCATTATTTCCACCCTGATCATGAAGCTTCTAATATAAAAGCCATTATGTTGGAATCAATCTTTTCGCTCAGCAAGTATTGCTACATGCAATGAACAATATTAATCGATCCTTCAGCCTTCTTTTCTCTGAGCTAAATGAGCCTTTAATTTTTTTTCATGGATCTTAATGCCTAACTTTTTTTTTATTTTTTAATGCAATTTTATTGAGATATACTCACACACCATATAATCCATCCAAAGTATATAATCAAAGGCACACAGTATCATCATATAGTTGTGCATTCATCACCATAATCAATTTTTGAGCATTTTCATTACTCCAAAATAAAGAAAAAAATATAAAAAAAATAAAAAAAGAACACCCAAACCATCCCATATACCTCATCCCCCCGTTATTTATATATATTTTTTGTTATTATGTTATTACTCATTTGCCCATACACTGGTTAAAGGGCACCATCAGTCACCATGTTTTCACTGTCACACAGGGACACTGACTTTTTTTCAAATACCACTACATTTTTTTCAAATACCACTACATTTTAATAAAGAAAGGAAAAGCTGAAGAAAAGCAAATAATCTGAAATAACCACTTTGTTAGCCCCATTGCACAAGCTGGCATTAATGGTTCATCCTCAAGGCAATTGTTTAAAGCTTTCTAATATTATACAGTGTAATCTTCATACCGTCCATGTATTTTCACTGGTGTACTTTTTATTGCTGCACACTGTTAAGTCTTTTTTTTTTAAATATTCATTTTATTGAGATATATTCACATACCACGCAGTCATACAAAACAAATCGTACATTCGATTGTTCACAGTACCATTACATAGTTGTACATTCATCACCTAAATCAATCCCCAACACCCTCATTACCACACACACAAAAATAACCAGAATAATAATTAAAGTGAAAAAGAGCAACTAAAGTAAAAAAGAACACTGGGTGCCCTTGTCTGTTTGTTTGTTTGTTTCCTTCCCCCACCTTTCCACTCATCCATCCATAAACTAGACAAAGGGGAGTGTGATCCCCATAGCCCCCCCAATCCCACTGTCCCCCCTCATAAGCCACATTTTTATACAATTGTCTTCGAGATTCATGGGTTCTGGGTTGTAGTTTGATAGTTTCAGGTATCCACCACCAGCTACCCCAATTCATTAGAACCTAAAAAGGGTTGTCCATATTGTGCATAAGAGTGCCCACCAGAGTGACCTCTCGGCTCCTTTTTTTTTTTTTTTTTTTTTTTTACATATAAATTATTATGTTTATTTTATTCTTCCCTATCTGTATATATTTACACAGTTTTCCTCTCTTTTTAATATGACTTGCTGAAAGTTTGTTCATTTTCCACATTTTTTTCTTAAGGAAAAATTCTGTTTTCCATGCAGTTAAATAGTATCCTTTTTTTTTTTTTTTTTTTTTTTTTTTCCGGAGAATTTACTTTTTTTTTTTTTTTTTTTAATCATCATTTTATTGAGATATATTCACATACCACGCAGTCATACAAAACAAATTGTACTTTCGATTGTTTACAGTACCATTACATAGTTGTACATTCATCACCTAAATCAATCCCTGACACCTTCATTAGCACACACACAAAAATAACAAGAATAATAATTAGAGTGAAAAAGAGCAATTGAAGTAAAAAAGAACATTGGGTACCTTTGTCTGTTTGTTTCCTTCCCCTACTTTTCTACACATCCATCCATAAACTAGACAAAGTGGAGTGTGGTCCTTATGGCTTTCCCAATCCCATTGTCACCCCTCATAAGCTACATTTTTATACAACTGTCTTTGAGATTCATGGGTTCTGGGTTGTAGTTTGATAGTTTCAGGTATCCACCACCAGCTACCCCAATTCTTTAGAACCTAAAAAAGGTTGTCTAAAGTGTGCGTAAGAGTGCCCACCAGAGTGATCTCTCGGCTCGTTTTGGATTCTCTCTGCCACTGAAGCTTATTTCATTTCCTTTCACATCCCCCTTTTGGTCAAGAAGATGTTCTCCATCCCACGATGCTAATGCCTAACTTTTAAATCATCTCTGTGATGACTAAGAAAGCCTCTCTGAATTCTTCAGTAGCAAAATCTAGAATCTGAATGGTATTCAGCAGGAGCCAAGACTAATGTCGCATCAAGAGGAATCTATACTATTTATTCTCTGCGTGCCCTGCTAAATCCAATAGCTGTTCTACTCTGTGCCCTGGAAGTTGACCCATAAGGACCACCTACTCCAGACTCCTTAGATGATGTGTCTGGTTGGGTTCAGCCATTGGGAAGCACTGGCAGATGATGTGAGAACAAGAGGGAAGACAGGTCAGGTTCTATCTTTCCCTCCCCCTTCCTGTTTTGGTACTTCAATCTCTGGAAGTTAGCCGCATCCCTCCATGATTACAGTTTCTGGAAAAATAATTGCATGCTGTGTCCCCTTAGGCCCAGGGGCATAAAGGTTACCTGTTGTTGCTAGACCCAGGGACCTCACCACCCTCTGTTTGCTCCCTCAACCCTGTCCACACCTCTGTAGCAATGCCTTGTATTGCAGTCTCTTCTTTTGAACCATCTTGGAATGAATTCTCTTTCTTACCTGGATGCTGACTGATGTATTCTTAAAGTGTTCGGCTGCCTCTGAAAAGATCATGAGCCAAGGATTGAGTGTCAGGAGTTTATTTGGGAAGTATAGGGAACACTGCCAGGAAAGTAGGAAAGTGGTGCAGAAAAGGGAAGGCAGCCAATTAAGTATGAGCTATTAAGCCTAAAATAGTGCCTGAGGCTCAATCCTGCTGGGGAACTTTGGGAAAAGGTGCAAAACATACACCTCACAATTATCACACCTCAGGAGCAAAGTAGCTGTTCTCCCTTCTGAGAGAATGATGCACTGAGAGTCACTTTTGGGCACTTCCAGCCAGCTCATGCCCGGGCTGCACAGCTTGCTCAGGAAGGAAAAAGGCACACATTGGCCCCCAGGAGCCCCCTGGAGCCTGCTGAAAGTCTCAGTGTATACGGTTGGGGCTCAGGGGGAACATCCACTGCACATATCAAGCCTTCATATTTTGCTTTTAGATATGGTGCCAAGATTCTGATTTTAGGGAGGCTTGAGTCACACCATCTCTGCTGGATATTATCAAATGACACTTTTATCTCTACGTTATCACTTTCCACCTCATGGGTATTTCTTCTCCCCAATCATGGTTCCTTGCCCTATTCTTTATTGGATTTTTCCTCACACTTCCAGTTTTACCATGTCAGTCTGAGTTCTGATTTCCTCCCCTACATACTGAAAACATTATTTTGCATGAGTCTCATCATACAAGGGCTATTTTGGATATTAACTGGGTCAGAGTTCCACCAGGTCTTATGTTTTTCAAAAACATGGAATTAAACAGATGATTATTTTTAAATGCTGCAGACTATGGCTTCAGATATGGCCAAACATGTTCTTTGGGGGCATTAAAGTAGCTTCACGTATCCACTCAATGAACATTTATCATGTGCCCACTCTGTGGCCGGCACTGAGAATGTATCGATAAATGCAATGCGGTCCTTGTCCTCATGATCAGTCAGAGAAGTGAAGAGATAACTGCAGGAGAGTGTGTGAGGGCAGCCCAGGGAGCTACGGGAGGCTCTGCTCCAGACTCGAGGGGTGGGTCACAGAAGGCTCTGAGGAGATGGTCGAGATGGGCCCCTCTGGGCTGAGGCAGGGGTGGGGTGTGTAGACTAGGGATGCTTGGGAGCAGGGGTTGGAGTAAGGATGTTCAAATATTAAACAGATAGCAAGGTGAGAGAGAGGCTGGTGCCTCTGGAGAAGGTGGAGACCAAAGGCATATGAAGATGCAGGTATGAGCAGAGGCCTCTTCCTACCTCCAACCCTGACTCCTTCGGAGAGCCCCAAGAGGAGCCAAAGTGAAAGTTCTCGCTTCAAACAAATTCTGCTTCTCCCCTACACGTGCTTTGTGTCATGGTGGAGACAATAGAGCATTTTCTTTGAACTTGAGCAGGGATTTGAGACTATTCCAAGGTCTTCAGGAGCAGAGTGAAGATGCCTGTGTGTCCCCTCAATAGGTAACCAAACTTGACTCAGGTCATGCCTGGTTCTCCTGGCTGTTTCTCTATCCTGGGCCAGGGTGGGGCTCTCCTGCCTGGGGCTTCTTCCCTGATGCAACACCCTTGTCTGCTCACACTGCTCTTTCCTTTTCTTCTCCCGGGGAGCCTGGCACAGGCAGAGTCTCGGAAACACTAGTAATCCCTCCTAGTGCACCTAGAGATAACAGCTCACAAGAGCATAGCTACAGGATAGAAGTGAGGAGTGAGTTAAGGACCCCCAAACATTTCAACCTTGGATCTCTATGCCTCAGTTTCCTCATCAGCAACAAACAACACAGGCTTGTTGTTAAATGTAATATCATAAGAAAACAATTTAGGACAGTGCATGGCAAAAATGGTGTGATGGTTAGATTCATGTGTCAACTTGGCCAGGAGATGGTGCCCGGTTTTCTGGTCAAGCAAGCACTGGCCTAACTGTTGCTGTGAGAACTTTTCATGGACTTAAATCATCAGTGCGTTGATTGCACCTGTGGCTGATTACATCTGCAGTCAGCTAAGGGGAGTGTCTTCCACAATGAGATGTTTAATCTAATCCGCTGAAGGCTTTTAAGGGGGAGATGATATCTGCAGCAGACAGAATAGAGAACCTTCATCTCTGCTTCAGCCAGCCAGCCTCTCCTGGGAAACTCATCAAAGACCCTCATCTGAGTGCCAGCTTGCAGCCTGCTCTATGGAATTTGAACTTGTGCATCCCCACAGTTGCATGAGACACTGTATAAAATCTCATACTATTTACAAGTATCTCCTATTGGTTCTGTTTCCCTAGAGAACCCTGACTAATACAAATAGTAACTATTATGCTGTTTCTAATAGTCCTACAAAGTGACAGCTGCCAACTAGTGAGAGCTTCAGTTGGGTAAAGAGTACAGTTGCATCAAGGTAGATACAGGCCCATTACTGTAGATGCAGCGGCATTAATACAGATTCAATCACATCATTAGAGATGTGCATTCTGAATCCTTAGAAAATAGTTCCCTCAGACTACATCAAATAAGTGATATTTGAAGCCATTCCAAAAGAGCCACCAGCCCTTATTGCCTTTGGCTCTTATTACTAAGGTCTATGGTGGAATATTTCTCTCCTCAAGTACTGCTTAATGTGTTACACGAGTTACGAGGTATCACTGCTCTATAAACAAACTCCCCTTTGCAGAAGCTGTGGGAGGTTCAGTCTGACACATCCCAGTCCTTAAACTCTGCTTCAGAAAAAGGAGGAAATCAGCATGCAGGATAAATTCACCAGTCCTTTGCTTCCTTTCACTCTGTGGCCAGCCTAATTATCTACTCAGCCAAATACCAATTACCTGCAAATGGTGTTACAGTGCAGTTCAATAGCAGATGGATACTCAATTGATTTCAAACCAACTCTTAATTGTTTCTACTTCTTTACCCCTCTTTTTCCTTTGTGTCTATATATGGCAATCTAAACCTCCCCTGCAACTTCACCAAACCAATAATTACTCATTTTCCCAGCCTTCATGCCTCAAGAATTAAATGATTTGGGAGGAAGCAACGAAACTTCTGATAAGCAAGAGATGTCTGTAAATGGTTTAAAGAAAACTTCTTTGGTAACTTGAACTAGACAAATGAATTATTCACATTTTAAATCTTTATCTAAAATGATTTTTTGACCTCCTACATCCTATAATTGATGCTTTGGGGATTGAAATATCTTGGAATTTAAAGTGCAAAGAATAGTTTAGTGGCCAAGTACTTCTTCGGTATCTCTGTGAATTCATATATTAACATACATATGTGCATATTTATAGTCATGTGTAAAGATAAGTAGAACACAACTGAGTTTCTGGGCCATTCTCCAGCTTCATGATTGCCAAACTGGCCTGTGGGCAGCAAGAGCTTACAAGGACCTTCACATACAAATGCCCACAGATAACCATCAATTCTTTTTTGAGGACAAGAAGGTGCTCGATGCTAGATCTTTGAAAAAGCACAACCCACTCCACCCTCTGCCCAGTGAGTCAGCCAAAAGTAGGCAGTGGCTCACCCAGTTCAGCTGAAAGAAAAATTGTCAGGAGTACTTTCCCTGCTCAGAAAGACAGAGAAGAGCTGTGTTCACGGGAGGAAAGAATCAAAATGGTAGTCTGACTCTTGTGGAGGGTGGGCTTATGATGGTACAACCTCCAGAACACTGCCACCTGGGGTTTGTGGTGGCTGTTGGTACTCCAAGTCCCCAGAGGGAATAATCTTCTAATCAAACACATCATTGGTAATGCATATCATGTCACTTTTGCAAGGAGCAATACGTTATCCTAGGTTGGGTTCCCCCCGAAGACAGACTCTGGGACAAGGACCTGAGTGCAAGTAGCTTATCTATGAGGTGGTCCCAGGAAGTAATGGTAGAGAAGTGGCAAAGTGATTCAGGGAAAGGCAAGCAGCCAATGCAAGAAGTCTGAATCAGCATGTTACTGCTGTGGGCAGCTGGAGCTCAATCCTGCATGGGCCTTCTAGAAGACAGTGTAGAACATGCCTCAGAGTTGTCTACCATTCCTATCCCCTTCCTCCCACCTGAAGGCTAGGAAGCTGCAGTATTTACCCATTAACTCCGAGGATATCAGTTCCTTGCTCTTGTTCCACCCCACACACATAGGCTGAGCAGCCAGAGAAAGCCACGGCGATATAGGAAGGGCAATGACAGCACCTATGTGTCTTGTATCTGCTTTACTAGCTCCCTTTATACCTTCACTAGTTAACAGAAATGCCTAAGAAGAGAGGTACATGTAGGTAAGTTTCAAACGCAGGGGTTCTGGGTTGCCAAAATGTAACCAATAAAGTTGCAATAAAATGGAGAACATCTATACCAAAAGATGGATGCACTTGCTTACTGAGGACATGGAGATGGTGGTTGGAGAGGATGAGGAAAGGTAGAGGGAGGGTAAAGAGGAAATGCATCCAAAAGGCCTTGGACACCTCTATCATCAGAAGTCAGAGACTAAGGAAAGAAAGGGACGCATGATCATCTGTTAAACTTCCCATCCAACCTGTAACAAGTTGGTTGAATGACCTGAACTTGGTAGAGCTTCAATAGGAAACAACTTTATTTTTCTTTTACAGCCACATCAAACAGGCTCTTTCACATGGATATGGCATTTTAAAATGATTATGTGTGTTAA
The DNA here is from genome assembly GCF_015220235.1 of Choloepus didactylus. NCBI lineage: Eukaryota > Metazoa > Chordata > Mammalia > Pilosa > Megalonychidae > Choloepus > Choloepus didactylus. Next base: position 24,964,409 of record NC_051325.1, on the reverse strand, counting down.
TGACAAGATTTGAAAACTGACAGGCATGATGAAAGCCTATGGAAACTATGGAAAGACTTAGTATTACATGGGGCAATACCAGCACTAAACTTACTAGCTGTGGGAACCTGACAGACGAGAATCTGATTTCTTCAAGCCTCAGCTTCTTCATTTAAATAAAAATGAGAATAATCCCTCCCCCCAGAACCCATAACTCAAAACACAAAAAGCCTATATTATGTGTTTACTAACAGGATTACTATGCATTCTATGTACCACGGATTTTGAGTGAATTAAGGTCAAGCAAAGGAAGATGACAACTTTCCTAATGCCATGAAAGACAAATAAGCCATTTATGATGAGAGAATTTAATTGACTATTTATAAAGGTAATTGTCAATCCTTTTTCGAAAAGGCAGTAATTGGGAAGTTAATGTATAATATGCATAGGGTTTTTGTTTGGGGAGATGGGAAAGTTGCAGTAATGGAAGGTGGTGAGGGCACCGCAATATTGTGAATGTAATTAATCACACTAAATGATATGCTTGGGGATGGTCGATGATGGAAAAGTTTACATATGTTCCCACAATCAAAAAAAAAAAAAAAAAAAAAAAAAAAAACTAACTAAAGGGACAACGACAAGTAAACGTAATCTGTGATCCTGGAGGATCATAAAGGAGGAGGAAAGGCTCAAAGGGACATCATTGGGACATATGAAAAAATTGGAATATAGACTATAAGCTGTATATCAGTGTTAACTTTCTTGAATTTGGTAACTGTACTTAAGGTGGATACATAAGTGAATATCCTTGTTCTTAGGAAATGTACATGGCAGTATTAAGTGTTCAAGGAGCAAGATGTATACAACCTAAACTCAAGTGTTCAGAAATGGATTGAAAAATAGGTAGGTAGGTAGACAGACAGACAGACAGATAGATAGAATGGTACAGCAAATGTGGCAAAATGTTAAAATTGGAGGATCTGTGTTTCCGAGAGTAGGGGAATGTTGGAGTTGTCTGTATGGGGTCTGTATTATTTTTTTAACTGTCCAGGAAGTTTGAAAGTATTTCAAATTAAAAAGTTTTTTTAAAGATCATAAAAGTCATATTCCTTATAACTCTGCACTGCTTTTAATAACTTAAGAGTGGTATAAGACCAAATTTAAAGTCATGCTCTGAAACACAATACAGCAAGGAGAAATCAATTTGATTTTTTATTCCCCAAACACAGGAAGCCAGTGCAGAAGTGAGAGTTTGATTAGTAACAGTAGTAGGTTTTCTTTCCTCGCCTTCTCTGTCCCCATCCTTTGTCTCTCCCTCTCTCCTTTAGCCCTCCCTTTCTCTCTCTCTCTCAAACATACACACACACACACACCCCACCCCAATATGTAATCTTAATAAAACTAAATGACAGTATTTACAATAATTTCTAACTCAAATAGCCATGTAACACATTAAATTAGTGGAAGATTGTCAGTAATGTACAATTTCAAAGTACTCATGCATAGATATCATATGTTACCACATTGTAATCATATACTTATACACTAAAACCAAAAAGGCACTTAAGCAAATGAGTTTAGAGTCATATAATATTTAGTTTATTAGTACTTTATAAACATATGCATTAGACCAACTTCCTACCAGTGAAGAATACATCAGTATACTCATGAAGGCTTTTGAATAAGCTGTGTCAAACAAATTATATTTTCTGAAATAATGCCTCTATCTAGTTTATCATTTCAATCTAATACAAATCGCTGAATGACAGTTGCATAAATTTATGATTGTTATAAATCTTTGGAATCATATAGGATTTTTCATGTTTTCTATTTTCAATGTTACATGCTTAATAAGGAATCTCAGATAAATAAAATGGACAGTTCCAAAAATCTCATTGTATCCAACAATTTCAAGAAATCAACTACAATCTCCAGTTTTCAGTTAAGGGATACAGCCATGGCTGTGTGTGTCTGTGTGTGTGTTTTAGTGTGGGTGTGATCATTTTAAAGGAGTGCATTATTGGGGGGGGGGGTTGGGAGCTTAAGTTTGTGTTTATTCTTCTCTCTCTTTGTTAAAGTAAATATATATATATATATTTTTTAATCTTCATTTTATTGAGATATATTCACATACCACGCAGTCATACAAAACAAATCGTACTTTCGATTGTTCACAGTACCATTACATAGTTGTACATTCATCACCTAAATCAATCCCTGACACCTTCATTAGCACACACACAAAAATAACAAGAATAATAATTAGAGTGAAAAAGAGCAATTGAAGTAAAAAAGAACACTGGGTACCTTTGTCTGTTTGTTTCCTTCCCCTATTTTTCTACTCATCCATCCATAAACTAGACAAAGTGGAGTGTGGTCCTTAGGCTTTCCCAATCCCATTGTCACCCCTCATAAGCTACATTTTTATACAACTGTCTTCGAGATTCATGGGTTCTGGGATGTAGTTTGATACTTTCAGGTATCCACCACCAGCTACCCCAATTCTTTAGAACCTAAAAAGGGTTGTCTAAAGTGTGCATAAGAGTGCCCACCAGAGTGACCTCTCGGCTCCTTTTGGAATCTCTCTGCCACTGAAGCTTATTTCATTTCCTTTCACATCCCCCTTTTGGTCAAGAAGATGTTCTCCGTCCCACGATGCCAGGTCTACGTTCCTCCCTGGGAGTCATATTCCACGTTGCCAGGGAGATTCACTCCCCTGGGTGTCTGATCCCACGTAGGGGGGAGGGCAGTGATTTCACCTTTCAAGTTGGCTTAGCCAGAGAGAGAGGGCCACATCTGAGCAACAAAGAGGCATTAGGGAGGAGGCTCTTAGGCACAACCATAGGGAGGCCTAGCCTCTCCTTTGCAGCAACTGTCTTCCCAAGGGTAAAACCTGTGGTAGAGGGCTCAACCCATCAAACCACCAGTCCCCTATGTCTGTGCTCATGTTAGCAACCATGGAGGTGGGGTAGGCGAATACCCCTGCATTCTCCACAGGCTCCTCAAGGGGGCACTACATCTTTTTTTTTTCCTTGTTTTTCTTTCTTTTTTTTTTTTTTTAACTTTCCCTTCTTTTTTAAATCAACTGTATGAAAAAAAAGTTAAAAAGAAAACAAACATACAATAAAAGAACATTTCAAAGCGACCATAACAAGGGAGTAAGAAAAAGACAACTAACCTAAGATAACTGCTTAACTTCCAACATGTTCCTACTTTACCCCAAGAAAGTTACCTAATATAGCAACATTTCTGTGAACTTGCTCCTACTATATCCATCAGAAATTAACAGACCATAGTCATTTCTGGGCATCCCCAGAACGTTAAATAGCTTATCTGTTCTTGTTGGATTATTGTTCCCCCTTCCTTAATTGCTCTCTATTGCTAGTTCCCCTACATTCTACATTATAAACCATTCGTTTTACATTTTTCAAAGTTCACATTAGTGGTAGCATATAATATTTCTCTTTTTGTGCCTGGCTTATTTCGCTCAGCATTATGTCTTCAAGGTTCATCCATGTTGTCATATGTTTCACGAGATCGTTCCTTCTTACTGCCGCGTAGTATTCCATCGTGTGTATATACCACATTTTATTTATCCACTCATCTGTTGAAGGACATTTGGGTCGTTTCCATCTCTTGGCAATTGTGAATAATGATGCTATGAACATTGGCGAGCAGATATCTGTTCGTGTCCCTGCTTTCCGATCATCCGGGTATATGCCGAGAAGTGCAATCGCTGGATCGAATGGTAACTCTATATCTAGTTTTCTAAGGAACTGCCAGACTGACTTCCAGAGTGGCTGAACCATTATACAGTCCCACCAACAATGAATAAGAGTTCCAATTTCTCCACATCCCCTCCAGCATTTGTAGTTTCCTGTTTGTTTAATGGCAGCCATTCTAACCGGTGTTAGATGGTATCTCATTGTGGTCTTAATTTGCATCTCTCTAATAGCTAGTGAAGCTGAACATTTTTTCATGTGTTTCTTGGCCATTTGTATTTCCTCTTCAGAGAACTGTCTTTTCATATCTTTTGCCCATTTTATAATTGGGCCGACTGTACTATCGTCATTGAGTTGTAGGATTTCTTTATATATGCAAGATATCAGTCTTTTGTCAGATACATGGTTTCCAAAAATTTTTCCCATTGAGTTGGCTGCCTCTTTACCTTTTTGAGAAATTCCTTTGAGGTGCAGAAACTTCTAAGCTTGAGGAGTTCCCATTTATCTATTTTCTCTTTTGTTGCTTGTGCTTTGGGTGTAAAGTCTAGGAAGTGGCCGCCTAATACAAGGTCTTGAAGATGTTTTCCTACATTATCTTCTAGGAGTTTTATGGTACTTTCTTTTATATTGAGATCTTTGGTCCATTTTGAGTTAATTTTTGTGTAAGGGGTGAGGTAGGGGTCCTCTTTCCTTCTTTTGGATATGGATATCCGATTCTCCCAGCCCCATTTGTTGAAAAGACCATTATGACTCAGTTCAGTGACTTTGGGGGCCTTATCAAAGATCATTCGGCCATAGATCTGAGGGTCTATCTCTGAATTCTCAATTCGATTCCATTGATCTATATGTCTATCTTTGTGCCAGTACCATGCTGTTTTGACAACTGTGGCTTTATAATAAGCTTCAAAGTCAGGGAGTGTAAGTCCTCCCACTTCGTTTTTCTTTTTTAGAGTGTCTTTAGCAATCCGAGGCATCTTCCCTTTCCAAATAAATTTGATAACTAGCTTTTCCAAGTCTGCAAAGTAGGTTGTTGGAATTTTGATTGGGATTGCATTGAATCTGTAGATGAGTTTGGGTAGAATTGACATCTTAATGACATTTAGTCTTCCTATCCATGAACATGGAATATTTTTCCATCTTTTAAGGTCCCCTTCTATTTCTTTTAGTAGAGTTATGTAGTTTTCTTTGTATAGGTCTTTTACATCTTTGGTTAAGTTGATTCCTAGGTACTTGATTTTTTTAGTTGCTATTGAAAATGGTATCTTTTTCTTGAGTGTCTCTTCAGTTTGTTCATTTCTAGCATATAGAAACATTACTGACTTATGTGCATTAATCTTGTATCCCGCTACTTTGCTAAATTTGTTTATTAGCTCCAGTAGCTGTTTGTCGATTTCTCAGGGTTTTCTAGATATAAGATCATATCATCTGCAAACAATGACAGTTTTACTTCTTCTTTTCCAATTTGGATGCCTTTTATTTCTTTGTCTTGCCGGATTGCCCTGGCTAGCAGTTCCAGCACAATGTTGAATAACAGTGGTGACAGCGGGCATCCTTGTCTTGTTCCTGAGCTTAGAGGGAAGGCTTTCAGTCTCTCACCATTGAGTACTATGCTGGCTGTGGGTTTTTCATATATGCTCTTTATCATGTTGAGGAAGTTTCCTTCAATTCCTACCTTTTGAAGTGTTTTTATCAAAAACGGATGTTGGATTTTGTCAAATGCTTTTTCAGCATCTACTGAGATAATCAATTGATTTTTCCCTTTTGACTTGTTAATGTGTTGTAATACATTGATTGATTTTCTTATGTTGAACCATCCTTGCATGCCTGGAATAAACCCCACTTGGTCATGGTGTATGATTTTTTTAATGTGTCTTTGGATTCGATTTGCAAGTATTTTGTTGAGTATTTTTGCATCTATATTCATTAGGGAGATTGGCCGGTAGTTTTCCTTTTTTGTAGCATCTTTGCCTGGTTTAGGTACTAGATTGATGTTAGCTTCATAAAATGAGTTAGGTAGTGTTCCATTTTCTTCAATGTTTTGAAAGAGTTTGAGTAAGACTGGTGTCAGTTCTTTCTGGAAAGTTTGGTAGAATTCCCCTGTGAAGCCATCTAGCCCTGGGCATTTACTTGTGGGAAGATTTTTGATGACTGATTGGATCTCTTTGCTTGTGATGGGTTGGTTGAGGTCTTCTGTTTCTTCTCTGGTCAGTCTAGGTTGTTCATCTGTTTCCAGGAAATTGTCCATTTCCTCTACATTATCCAGTTTGTTGCCATACAGTTGTTCATAGAATCCTCTTATAATTTTTTTAATTTCTTCAGGATCTGCAGTTATGTCACCTTTTTCATTCATTATTTTGTTTATATGGGTCTTCTCTCTTTTTGATTTTGTCAGTGTAGCTAGGGGCTTGTCAATCTTGTTGATCTTCTCAAAGAACCAACTTTTGGTGATATTTATCCTCTCTATTGTTTTTTTGTTCTTTATGTCATTTATTTCTGCTTTAATCCTTGTTATTTCTTTTCTTGTACTTGGTTTAGGATTGGTTTGCTGTTCATTTTCTAGCTTCTTCAGTTGATCCATTAGTTCTTTGATTTTGGCTCTTTCTTCCTTTTTAATATATGCGTTTAGTGCTATAAATTTCCCCCTTAGCACTGCTTTTGCTGCATCCCATAGGTTTTGGTATGTTGTGTTCTCATTTTCATTCGTCTGTATATATTTAGCAATTTCTCTTGCTATTTCTTCTTTAACCCACTGATTGTTTAGGAGTGTGTTGTTTAACCTCCAGGTATTTGTGAATTTTCTAAGTCTCTGATGGTTATTGACTTCTAATTGTATTCCATTGTGGTCAGAGAATGTGCTTTGAATAATTTCAATGTTTTTAAATTTATTGAGGCTTGTTTTATGTCCCAGCATATGATCTATTCTGGAGAAAGTTCCATGAGCACTAGAAAAGTATGTGTATCCTGGTGATTTGGGATGTAATGTCCTGTATATGTCTTTTAAATCTAATTCATTTATCAGATTGTTTAGGTTTTCAATTTCCTTATTGGTCTTCTGTCTGGTTGATCTATCTATAGGAGAGAGTGATGTGTTGAAGTCTCCCACAATTATTGTGGAAACATCAATTGCTTCCTTTAGTTTTGCCAGTGTTTCTCTCATGTATTTTGTGGCACCTTGATTGGGTGCATAGACATTTACGATTGTTATTTCTTCTTGCTGAATTGCCCCTTTTATTAGTATGTAGTGGCCTTCTTTGTCTCTCAAAACATCCCTGCATTTGAAGTCTATTTTATCTGAGATTAATATTGCTACACCTGCTTTCTTTTGGCTGTAGCTTGCATGAAATATTTTTTTCCATCCTTTCACTTTCAGTTTCTTTGTGTCCCTGTGTCTAAGATGAGTCTCTTGTATGCAACATATTGATGGTTCATTTTTTTTTGATCCATTCTGCGAATCTATATCTTTTAATTGGGGAGTTTAATCCATTTACATTCAACGTTAAAACCGTGAAGGCATTTCTTGAATCGGCCATCTTATCCTTTGGATTATGTTTGCCATATTTTTCCCTCTCTCTATTAATATCCTTTATTGTACCCATACCGAATCTCTTTAGTACTGAACCTTTCTCCAAGTCTCTCTGTCCTGTCTTTGTTTCTCTGTCTGTAGGGCTTCCTTTAGTATCTCCAGTAGGGCAGGTCTCTTGTTAGCAAATTCTCTCAGCATTTCTTTGTCTGTGAAAAATTTAAGCTCTCCCTCAAATTTGAAGGAGAGCTTTGCTGGATAAAGTATTCTTGGCTGGAAATTTTTCCCACTCAGAATTTTAAATATATTGTGCCACTGCCTTCTCGCCTCCATGGTGGCTGCTGAGTAGTCACTACTTAGTCTTATGCTGTTTCCTTTGTATGTGGTGAACTGCTTTTCTCTTGCTGCTTTCAGAACTTGCTCCTTCTCTTCTATGTTTGACAGTGTGATCAGTATATGTCTCGGAGTGGGTTTATTTGGATTTATTCTACTTGGAGTTCGCTGAGCATTTATGATTTGTGTATTTATGTTGTTAAGAAGATTTGGGAAGTTTTCCCCAACAATTTCTTTGAATACTCTTCCTAGACCTTTACCCTTTTCTTTCCCTTCTGGGACACCAATGAGTCTTATCTTCGGACGTTTCATATTATCTATCATATCCCTGAGGTCCATTTCGATTTTTTCAATTTTTTCCCCCATTCTTTCTTTTATGCTTTCATTTTCCATTCTGTCATCTTCAAGGTCACTGATTTATTGTTCAACTTCCTCTAGTCTTGTACTATGAGTGTCCAGAATCTTTTTAATTTGGTCAACAGTTTCTTTAATTTCCATAAGATCATCCATTTTTTTTATTTAGTCTTGCAATGTCTTCTTTATGCTCTTCTAGGGTCTTCTTGATTTCCTTTGTCTCCCGTACTATGGTCTCATTGTTCATCTTTAGTTCTTTGAGTAGCTGCTCTAGGTGCTGTGTCTCTTCTGATCTTTTGATTTGGGTGCTTGGGCTTGGGTTATCCATATCGTTTTTTCATATGCTTTATAATTTTCTGTTGTTTTTGGCCTCGTGGCATTTGCTGAACTTGATAGGGTTCTTTTAGGATTTGTAGACCAATTGAAGTCCTTATCTCTAATTTATCAGATCTACAGCTTCGTGGAGTACACTTTCTCTAACTAACCAGTAGGTGGCGTCCATGAGCCACCTGTTCTCCACAAGCCAGTTCTCCCCTGTTTAGCCTTTTTGGTGACTGGAGGAGTGAGTTTTGTGGGGTCCAATTGGTGTACCAAGCTTGCGTGTGTAGTTGGTGTTGCCTGCCCTGTATATGGGGCGTGTTTCTGGGCAGTCAGGGAGGGGGGTGGCTCTAACAATCAAATCTCCCTGGTGACCCTAGAGTTTTTTTTTTTTTTTTTTTTTTTTAATCATCATTTTATTGAGATATATTCACATACCACGCAGTCATACAAAACAAATTGTACTTTCGATTGTTTACAGTACCATTACATAGTTGTACCTTCATCACCTAAATCAATCCCTGACACCTTCATTAGCACACACACAAAAATAATAAGAATAATAATTAGAGTGAAAAAGAGCAATTGAAGTAAAAAAGAACACTGGGTACCTTTGTCTGTTTGTTTGCTTCCCCTACTTTTCTACACATCCATCCATAACTAGACAAAGTGGAGTTTGGTCCTTATGGCATTCCCAATCCCACTGTCACCCCTCATAAGCTACATTTTTATACAACTGTCTTCGAGATTCATGGGTTCTGGGTTGTAGTTTAATAGTTTCAGGTATCCACCACCAGCTACCCCAATTCTTTAGAACCTAAAAAGGGTTGTCTAAAGTGTGCGTAAGAGTGCCCACCAGAGTGATCTCTCGGCTCGTTTTGGAATCTCTCTGCCACTGAAGCTTATTTCATTTCCTTTCACATCCCCCTTTTGGTCAAGAAGATGTTCTCCATCCCACGATGCCGGGTCTACATTCCTCCCCGGGAGTCATATTCCACGTTGCCAGGGAGATTCACTTCCCTGGGTGTCTGATCCCACGTAGGGGGGAGGGCACTGATTTCACCTTTCAAGTTGGCTTAGCCAGAGAGAGAGGGCCACATCTGAGCAACAAAGAGGCATTCAGGAGGAGACTCTTAGGCACAAATACAGGGAGGCCTAGCCTCTCCTTTGCAGCAACCGTCTTCCCAAGGGTAAAACTTATGGTAGAGGGCTCAACCCACCAAACCACCAGTCCCCCACGTCCGCGGTCATGCCAGCAACCACGGAGGTGGGGCAGGTGAACACCCCCGCATTCTCCACAGGCTCCTCAAGGGGGCACTACATCTTTTTTTTTTTTTTTTTTCCTTGCTTGTCTTTTTTCTTTTTTTTCTTTTTTTTAACTTTCCCTTCTTTTTTAAATCAACTGTATGAAAAAAAAAGTTAAAAAGAAAACAAACATACAATAAAAGAACATTTCAAAGAGACCATAACAAGGGAGTAAGAAAAAGACAACTAACCTAAGATAACTGCTTAACTTCCAACATGTTCCTACTTTACCCCAAGAAAGTTACATAATATAGCAACATTTCAGTGAACTTGTTCCTACTACATCCATCAGAAATTAACAGACCATAGTCATTTCTGGGCATCCCCAGAACGTTAAATAGCTTATCTGTTCTTCTTGGATTATTGTTCCCCCTTCCTTAATTGCTCTCTACTGCTAGTTCCCCTACATTCTACATTATAAACCATTTGTTTTACATTTTTCAAAGTTCACATTAGTGGTAGCATATAATATTTCTCTTTTTGTGCCTGGCTTATTTCGCTCAGCATTATGTTTTCAAGGTTCATCCATGTTGTCATATGTTTCACCAGACCGTTCCTTCTTACTGCCGTGTAGTATTCCATCGTGTGTATATACCACATTTTATTTATCCACTCGTCTGTTGAAGGACATTTGGGTTGTTTCCATCTCTTGACAATTGTGAATAATGCTGCTATGAACATTGGCGTGCAGATATCTGTTCGTGTCACTGCTTTCCGATCTTCCGGGTATATACCGAGAAGTGCAATCGCTGGATCGAATGGTAGCTCTATATCTAGTTTTCTAAGGAACTGCCAGACTGACTTCCAGAGTGGCTGAACCATTATACAGTCCCACCAACAATGAATAAGAGTTCCAATTTCTCCACATCCCCTCCAGCATTTGTAGTTTCCTGTTTGTTTAATGGCAGCCATTCTAACCGGTGTTAGATGGTATCTCATTGTGGTCTTAATTTGCATCTCTCTAATAGCTAGTGAAGCTGAACATTTTTTCATGTGTTTCTTGGCCATTTGTATTTCCTCTTCAGAGAACTGTCTTTTCATATCTTTTGCCCATTTTATAATTGGGCTGTCTGTACTATTGTCATTGAGTTGTAGGATTTCTTTATATATGCAAGATATCAGTCTTTTGTCAGATACATGGTTTCCAAAAATTTTTTCCCATTGAGTTGGCTTCCTCTTTACCTTTTTGAGAAATTCCTTTGAGGTGCAGAAACTTCTAAGCTTGAGGAGTTCCCATTTATCTATTTTCTCTTTTGTTGCTTGTGCTTTGGGTGTAAAGTCTAGGAAGTGGCCGCCTAATACAAGGTCTTGAAGATGTTTTCCTACATTATCTTCTAGGAGTTTTATGGTACTTTCTTTTATATTGAGATCTTTGGTCCATTTTGAGTTAATTTTTGTGTAGGGGGTGAGGTAGGGGTCCTCTTTCATTCTTTTGGATATGGATATCCAACTCTCCCAGCCCCATTTGTTGAAAAGACCATTATGGCTCAGTTCGGTGACTTTGGGGGCCTTATCAAAGATCAGTCGGCCATAGATCTGAGGGTCTATCTCCGAATTCTCAATTCGATTCCATTGATCTATATGTCTATCTTTGTGCCAGTACCATGCTGTTTTGGCAACTGTGGCTTTATAATAAGCTTCAAAGTCAGGGAGTGTAAGTCCTCCCACTTCGTTTTTCTTTTTTAGAGTGTCTTTAGCAATTCGAGGCATCTTCCCTTTCCAAATAAATTTGATAACTAGCTTTTCCAAGTCTGCAAAGTAGGTTGTTGGAATTTTGATTGGGATTGCATTGAATCTGTAGATGAGTTTGGGTAGAATTGACATCTGAATGACATTTAGCCTTCCTATCCATGAACATGGAATATTTTTCCATCTTTTAAGGTCCCCTTCTATTTCTTTTAGTAGAGTTATGTAGTTTTCTTTGTATAGGTCTTTTACATCTTTGGTTAAGTTGATTCCTAGGTACTTGATTTTTTTAGTTGCTATTGAAAATGGTCTCTTTTTCTTGAGTGTCTCTTCAGTTTGTTCATTTCTAGCATATAGAAACATTACTGACTTATGTGCATTAATCTTGTATCCCGCTACTTTGCTAAATTTGTTTATTAGCTCTAGTAGGTGTATCGTTGATTTCTCAGGGTTTTCTAGATATAAGATCATATCATCTGCAAACAATGACAGTTTTACTTCTTCTTTTCCAATTTGGATGCCTTTTATTTCTTTGTCTTGCTGGATTGCCCTGGCTAGCACTTCCAGCACAATGTTGAATAACAGTGGTGACAGCGGGCATCCTTGTCTTGTTCCTGATCTTAGAGGGAAGGCTTTCAGTCTCTCACCATTGAGTACTATGCTGGCTGTGGGTTTTTCATATATGCTCTTTATCATGTTGAGGAAGTTTCCTTCAATTCCTACCTTTTGAAGTGTTTTTATCAAAAAGGGATGTTGGATTTTGTCAAATGCTTTTTCAGAATCTATTGAGATGATCAATTGATTTTTCCCTTTCGAGTTTTTAATGTGTTGGAATATATTGATTGTTTTTCTTATGTTGAACCATCCTTGCATGCCTGGAATGAACCCCACTTGGTCATGGTGTATGATTTTTTTAATGTGTCTTTGGATTCGATTTGCAAGTATTTTGTTGAGGATTTTTGCATCTATATTCATTAGGGAGATTGGCCGGTAGTTTTCCTTTTTTGTAGCATCTTTGCCTGGTTTTGGTATTAGATTGATGTAAGCTTCATAAAATGAGTTAGGTAGTGTTCCATTTTTTTCAATGTTTTGAAAGAGTTTGAGTAAGATTGGTGTCAGTTCTTTCTGGAAAGTTTGGTAGAATTCCCCTGTGAAGCCATCTGGCCCTGGGCATGCATTTGTGGGAAGATTTTTGATGACTGATTGGATCTCTTTGCTTGTGATGGGTTGGTTGAGGTCTTCTATTTCTTCTCTGGTCAGTCTAGGTTGTTCATATGTTTGCAGGAAATTGTCCATTTCTTCTACATTATCCAGTTTGTTGCCATACAGTTGTTCATAATATCCTCTTATAATTTTTTTAATCTCTTCAGGATCTGCAGTTATGTCACCTTTTTCATTCATTATTTTGTTTATATGGGTCTTCTCTCTTTTTGATTTTGTCAGTCTAGCTAGGGGCTTGTCAATCTTGTTGATCTTCTCAAAGAACCAACTTTTGGTGATATTTATCCTTTCTATTGTTTTTTTGTTCTCTATGTCATTTATTTCTGCTTTAATCCTTGTTATTTCTTGTCTTGTACTTGGTTTAGGATTGGTTTGCTGTTCATTTTCTAGCTTCTTCAGTTGATCCATTAGTTCTTTGATTTTGGCTCTTTCTTCCTTTTTAATATATGCGTTTAGTGCTATAAATTTCCCCCTTAGCACTGCTTTTGCTGCATCCCATAGGTTTTGGTATGTTGTGTTCTCATTTTCATTCGTCTGTATATATTTAGCAATTTCTCTTGCTATTTCTTCTTTAACCCACTGATTGTTTAGGAGTGTGTTGTTTAACCTCCAGGTATTTGTGAATTTTCTAAGTCTCTGATGGTTATTGACTTCTAATTGTATTCCACTGTGGTCAGAGAATGTGCTTTGAATAATTTCAATCTTTTTAAATTTATTGAGGCTTGTTTTATGTCCCAGCATATGATCTATTCTGGAGAAAGTTCCGTGAGCACTAGGAAAGTATGTGTATCCTGGTGATTTGGGATGTAATGTCCTGTAGATGTCTGTTAAATCTAATTCATTTATCAGATTGTTTAGGTTTTCAATTTCCTTATTGGTCTTCTGTCTGGTTGATCTATCTATAGGAGAGAGTGATGTGTTGAAGTCTCCCACAATTATTGTGGAAACATCAATTGCTTCCTTTAGTTTTGCCAGTGTTTCTCTCATGTGTTTTGTGGCACCTTGATTGGGTGCATAGACATTTACGATTGTTATTTCTTCTTGCTGTATTGCCCCTTTTATTAGTATGTAGTGGCCTTCTTTGTCTCTCAAAACATCCCTGCATTTGAAGTCTATTTTATCTGAGATTAATATTGCTACACCTGCTTTCTTTTGGCTGTAGCTTGCATGAAATATTTTTTTCCATCCTTTCACTTTCAGTTTCTTTGTGTCCCTGTGTCTAAGATGAGTCTCTTGTATGCAACATATTGATGGTTTATTTTTTTTGATCCATTCTGCGAATCTATATCTTTTAATTGGGGAGTTTAATCCATTTACATTCAACGTTAAAACCGTGAAGGCATTTCTTGAATCGGCCATCTTATCCTTTGGATTATGTTTGCCATATTTTTCCCTCTCTCTATTAATATCCTTTATTGTACCCATACCGAATCTCTTTAGTACTGAACCTTTCTCCAAGTCTCTCTGTCCTGTCTTTGTTTCTCTGTCTGTAGGGCTTCCTTTAGTATCTCCAGTAGGGCAGGTCTCTTGTTAGCAAATTCTCTCAGCATTTCTTTGTCTGTGAAAAATTTAAGCTCTCCCTCAAATTTGAAGGAGAGCTTTGCTGGATAAAGTATTCTTCGCTGGAAATTCCTCTCACTCAGAATTTTAAATATATCGTGCCACTGCCTTCTCGCCTCCATGGTGGCTGCTGAGTAGTCACTACTTAGTCTTATGCTGTTTCCTTTGTATGTGGTGAATTGCTTTTCTCTTGCTGCTTTCAGAACTTGCTCCTTCTCTTCTATGTTTGACAGTGTGATCAGTATATGTCTCGGAGTGGGTTTTTTTGGATTTATTCTATTTGGAGTTCGCTGAGCATTTATGATTTGTGTATTTATGTTGTTTAGAAGATTTGGGAAGTTTTCCCCAACAATTTCTTTGAATACTCTTCCTAGACCTTTACCCTTTTCTTCCCCTTCTGGGACACCAATGAGTCTTATATTCGGACGTTTCATATTATCTATCATATCCCTGAGGTCCATTTCGAGTTTTTCAATTTGTTTCCCCATTCTTTCTTTTATGCTTTCATTTTCCATTCTGTCATCTTCCAGGTCACTGATTCGTTGTTCAACTTCCTCTAGTCTTGTACTATGAGTGTCCAGAATCTTTTTAATTTGGTCAACAGTTTCTTTAATTTCCATAAGATCATCCATTTTTTTATTTAGTCTTGCAATGTCTTCTTTATGCTCTTCTAGGGTCTTCTTGATTTCCTTCATATCCAGTATTATGGTCTCATTGTTCATCTTTAGTTCTTTGAGTAGCTGCTCTAGGTGCTGTGTCTCTTCTGGTCTTTTGATTTGGGTGCTTGGGCTTGGGTTATCCATATCGTCTGGTTTTTTCATATGCTTTATAATTTTCTGTTGTTTTTGGCCTCGTGGCATTTGCTGAACTTGATAGGGTTCTTTTAGGGTTTGTAGACCAGTTGAAGTCCTTATCTCTAATTTATCAGATCTACAGCTTCGTGGAGTAGACTTTCTCTAACTAACCAGCAGGTGGCGTCCACGAGCCACCTGTTCTCCACAAGCCAGATCTCCCCTGCTTAGCTTTTTTGGTGAGTGGGGGAGTGAGTCTTGTGGGGCCCAATTGGTGTACCAAGCTTGCGTGTGTAGTTGGTGTTGCCTGCCCTGTATGTGGGGCGTGTTTCTGGGCAGTCGGGGAGGGGGGGTGGCCCTAACAATCAAATCTCCCTGATGATCCTAGAGTTTTAAAGCTGCTGCAATAGTCTAATCCTTCAGTTCAGTCCTGGCACAGTTTGTCTCTGCCACTGACCCACAAGTCTTTGGTATTGGCGTATGGCTCCTGAGACTTGCAAGTGGGCCCCTCTTCCAGGCTGTGCACCCCGGGTCCTCTGTTGAGGGATGACTGTGCTATGTCACAGGTGAGTGCCGTCCCCCCAGGGCAGTTCTGGGCTGCTGGGCTGTGTTGGGAGGCTCCCAGTCTGCTCAAATGATGGCTGAATGGGGCTCTGTTAATTCACACTGCTCCCCCTTCCCAGCTCTGGGACATTCAGCTGAGGTTGCAGGGAAGGCTAATGTCCACGCCCAGTTTTGTGGTGTGTGCCTGTTATTTGAAGCACTTCCGTCACACTGGGTTGTCTGGGGCAGCTCTGGGCTATGGGGCTGGCGATGGGCAGGAGTGTTTCCTGTCCACCAGGATGGTGGCTGTGAGCGGACACCCCCCTTTTCTTGGGAAGTTGTGTTGTTTAGTGAATTTTCTCAGCCACTGGATTATTGCCTTTTGTCTCAGAGCTCTCTTAGTTCTGCTCTTGACTTGACGTGCCCAAATTTCAATTCTTTGAAGCTTTCTGTATTGAGCTTCTTAGAGTAATTGTTTTAGAAAAAGCAAAAAGGATTTAAAAAAACAAAACAAAACAAAACAAAACAAAACAAAAAAAAAACACGGCCCTCCTCAGAGATCTAATGGGTTATTGAAATGCTAATAGACAAAGCAACCAGGGCCATTAAGGAAAGGTGCACAGGGCAGAGAGATCAGCTTTGCTTCGGGATTTGCATATGCGTCTCAAGGCCTGATCTCCGCCCTTCCCCTTTCTGTGTTCACCAGAACTCCAAAAATCCTCTGCTTTTATTTTGGAGTTTTTCGTGTTGTTTTTTTTCTATGCCTGTCTCCTCTCTGCTGGGCTGGCTGCTCTCAGAGTCTCTGGTGTCTGGTCTCAGTCTATCTATGGTTGGAGTTTGAATCAGTAGAATGAGTTTCCGATAAGAGCAGCCACTGCAATTCTCCCTTCTCCTTCCCGGAGCTGACAGCCCCTCCTCCCCCGGGACTGAGCCTGGCAGGGAGGGGCGCGGGTCCCCTGGCCGCAAAAACTTACAGATTTCGCTGATCTCAGCAGTTCCACGTTTTCATGAGTGTTGTATGAAGTATGCCCAAAGACAGATTGCTCTGTGGTGTCCAGTCCACGCAGTTCCTGGCTTTTTACCTACTTTCCTGGAGGAGTAACTAAAACATACAGCTCACCAGTCTGCCATCTTGCCCCGCCTCGACCCTAGAGTTTTAAAGCTGCTGCAGTAGTCTAATCCTTCAGTTCAGTCCTGCCACAGTTTGTCTCTGCCACTGACCCACAAGTCCTTGGTATTGGCGTATGGCTCCCGAGACTTGCAAGTGGGCCCCTCTTCCAGGCCGTGCATCCCGGGTCCTCTGTTGAGGGATGACTGTGCTATGTCACAGGTGAGTGCCGTCCCCCCAGGGCAGTTCTGGGCTGCTGGGCTCTGTAGGGAGGCTCCCAGTCTGCTGAAATGATGGCTGAATGGGGCTTTGTTAATTCACACTGCTCTACCTTCCCAACTCTGGGACAATCAGCTGAGGTTGCAGGGAAGGCTAATGTCCACGCCCAGTTTTGTGGTGTGTGCCTGTTATTTGAAGCACTTCCGTCACACTGGGTTGTCTGGGGCAGCTCTGGGCTATGGGGCTGGCGATGGGCAGGAGTGTTTCCTGTCCACCAGGATGATGACTGTGAGCGGACACCCCCCTTTTCTTGGGAAGTTGTGGTGTTTAGTGAATTTTCTCAGCCACTGGATTATTGCGTTTTGTCTCAGAGCTCTCTTAGTTCTGCTCTTGACTTGACCTGCCCAAATTGCAAGTCTTTGAAGCTTTCTGTATTGGGCTTCTTAGAGTAATTGTTTTAGAAAAAGAAAAAAGGATTAAAAAAAAAAAAAAAAAAAAGGGCCCTCCTCAGAGATCTAATGGGTTATTGAAATGCTAAGAGACAAAGCAACCAGGGCCATTAAGGAAAGGTCCACAGGGCAGAGAGATCAGCTTTTCTTCGGGATTTGCATATGCGCCTCAGGGCCTGAGCTCGAGCCTGAGCTCTGCCCTTCCCCTTTCTATGTTCACCAGAACTCCAAAAATCCTCCGCTTTTATTTTGGAGTTTTTCTTGTTGTTTTTTTTCTATGTCTGTCTCCTCTCTGCTGGGCTGGCTGCTCTCAGATTCTCTGGTGTCTGGTCTCAGTCTATCTATAGTTGGAGTTTGGATCAGTAGAATGAGTTTCCGATAAGGGCTGCCACTGCAGTTCTCCCTTCTCCTTCCCGGAGCTGACAGCCCCTCCTCCCACGGGACTGAGCCTGGCAGGGAGGGGCGCGGGTCCCCTGGCCGCAGAAACTTACAGATTTCGCTGATCTCAGCAGTTCCACGTTTTCATGTGTTGTATGAAGTTTGCCCAAAGTCAGATTGCTCTGTGGTGTCCAGTCCACGCAGTTCCTGTCTTTCTACCTACTTTCCTGGAGGAGTAACTAACACATACAGCTCACCAGTCTGCCATCTTGCCCTGCCCTAAAGTAAATATTCTATTGAAGTACAGCATATATACAAACAAGCGTGCAAATCATAAAAGTACAGCTTAATGAATTTTCACAGTGAACACATTCCTGAAATCACAGTGCAGATCAAGAGAAAAAGTTCCAGAAGTGCCCCGCAAGCCCTGTTCTTGTCAACAAATCCACCAAAGACAAACCATTATCCTGAATTCTATCACCAGATGTTGTGTCTGCTTGATTTTGAACTTTATATGGATGAAATCATATAGCATGCTCCCTTTCAGTTCAAGGTTCTTTGATTCAGCATTATATTTGTGAGATCTATTTCTGTTAATGTATACACATTCTTTCTCATTGCTTTCTAGTATTCCACAATTTATACTACAACTTGTAAGTTCGATCTACTGTTGATGGACTTTTGAGCTGTTTCCAGTTTGGGGCTGTCAGAAGTTGTGCTGTCTTGAACATTCCTGTACATGTTCTTTGGTGAACACATGTTCATTACTGATATACATGTCAGTAACGCATATACATCTAGGAATTGCTGGGCCAAACACTATGTGTATATTTGGCTGTAGCAGATCATTCCAGTTGGTTTTCCCAAGTTATTGTACAGTTTACATGCCCACCAGAAGTTTATGAGACCTCCACTTGCTCATCCCCACTTGCTATTGACAGTCTTTTTCATTAGGGCCATTAGGTATTGCTCTCTAATTATGATTTTCTTTTGCATTTCCCTGATAATAAATGAGTTTGAGCATCTTTCACATGCATTGATCATTTCGATATTTTCTTTTGTGAAATATCTGTTTTAAGTCCTTACTCATTTGTTGGAGTTCTTTATAAATTCTTGATACAAGCCCTTTGTTGACTACATGCAATGCAAATATTTTAGTTCCATCTATGGGTTTCTTTTTCACTCTCTTAACGATGCTTTTGACAAATAAATGTTCTTAATTTTAATTTAGTCCAATTTAGATATCCTTTCCATTATGTTCATTACATTCTATGCCCTGTTTAAAAAGTCTCTGTTGCCACCAACATCATGAATCTATTCTCCTATGCTCAGATTTACAATCCATCTGGAATTGATTTATGTATATAGTGAGATTCTTTTCTTTTTTTCCATGAGTATTCAGTAAACTCAGCACCATTTATTGAAAAGACTGTCCCTTTCTCATTTTAATGTAATGTCATCTTTGCATGAATTAAGTGGATTTATCTGTGTGGGTATGTCTTTAGACTTGATTCTGTTCCACTGACTTATCTGTCTACTGTGTGCATAATAAGTAACTGATCAAACCTTTATTAAAGGTCTACTTTGTGGCCAGTAGCAAAGAAAGTGCTGAAAAAAGTGGTCTTTATTGCACACTTACACTGACTTCAGCAGGGCTAAGCATGCAGCAATGCTTGGAGCAAACAGGGTCCAAGTGGATTCAAAGAAGGGAAGTAGCCCTTGTTTCTGAAGGACAGCATTTTATAGCAACCCAAAGGAACTACAGAAAACTTGGGAGCAACGGATACACAGGTACATTATTAAAGTGTGTAGATGTTCAACTATCTATGGAAAGAATCTTCCAGTAAATATAATCTTGTTACCTGTTATTCAAAACAAATTCAATAAAAAGGGTGTTGTTGAGAAGTATATCACTTGTGTACAAAGAAACCATAATATCTTCTTTTCCTGTATTGGCAATTCTTAAACCATTCCAAATTAAAAAATAAAACAAAGCAAAACAACATACACATTTTAAAAAGCTCCATAGACCAATGATATCCACTAATAACATAATGCAAGCCACACATGTAATTTTAAATTGTCTAGTAGCCATTTTAAAAAAATAAACAAAACAGGTGAAATTAGTGGAATAGTATATTAAATTACATTACTGTAATTGAATCATATTTTATAGTAAATTTATATTATTAAATGAATAACATTAAAATAATGTTTTATGTAATACAATAAATTAAAATATTTTCACTTGAACATGTGGCACTAGCTCATTTTAAGTGCTTAACAACAAATGTGGCTAGTGGCTACCATGCGGTGGCCCAGCCATAGGCAGTTATGTGAATACAACATCACTTTTATAATTATTTCCACTGACTTATCTACAGATCAACCAATCTACATTCATCTTGTAGACTCATATTTAAAGAATAACACAGTGGTTCTCAACATGTAGTCTCTGGACTAGCAGCACAGGAATGAACTGGGATGGTAGAAATGCAAATTCTCAGCCCTGTCCCAGGCTTTCTGAGTCAGAATCTCTGGGGACAGGTCCAGTGATATGTGTGTCTGTGATTCTCATGCTGACTTCAGCCTGAGAACAACAGGAAAACCATGGCAGTATTTCTGTTTTGTAGTCATATTAACTCTTTATTATAATAGTGCAAAATCACTGTCTCATCTGAAGCCGAAACATTTTTGGGGTTGTGTGTGTAACCTCACAGTCAGGTTATCACTGAAGACATTCCAAATGGGAACTCTCACAAGATGACAAATGGTCTACCACTCTCTGTGACAGACATGTGTGGGAGAAAAGTTTCTTTTTTTGTTTGCTGATGATTCCCAATTGCCAAAGGCATCTATTAAATTTGCAGAAGCAAAGACTTGGGCCCACTCAGTAATCATCAGAGCAAGACAACTGTATTACAGAGGAAAGCAAATAACTACTTTGCCTTATTAGCTCTGTATGAACAAAGTGAATATATAAAGAGGTACTTGAAGAGCCTTTATTTTTAAAAATAATTTCTTTGCCTTGGAATATATGATCTTGAAAGAGCTAATTTTATTAGATCAATGTCTCCTCAAAGGGAGGAAGTGTCCCCATATTTCCAGTTCTAGTATCTTCAGCTCTTAACTCAGTCCCAGGCCCTAGTGGTTTTCAATAAACGTTTGATAAATGAATGAATGGGCACTTGATAAACCCGTAACCATGTCTCAATTTCTGGCTTAGGAAGATTAATTAGCTCAGTTGATAGAGTGTCCTTATTATTTTAACATAAAATGAGTTGAATCATTCTGTTGTCTTCTTTTTAAGTAGCATCCCCTCCAAAAAGACTTCTTGCCATCTAAAAGTTCATTTCAAGGAGATGCCTGTTTCAGAGGAATTTCTCCCTTATTGGAATGTAAACTTCACATAGGTAAGGATTTTGTTTGGTTCACCACTGTATCTCTAGCATTTAGAACACTGACGATCATTTAACACATACTCAGTAAATACTTGTTGAAAGAATGAAGTCTATCCTTTTAAAATTCCTTTACAAACCTTTTCTCTCCCATTCCACATACAGCCATGGAGACCGATCCACTTATGTGTTTATCCAGACTATTCTACTTGCCTGGTATGCCTCCAACCATGCTTTCTCTACTACTACTGAACCTCCATCAGTCTTCTGGGCCCAGAAAAATCATTTCTGTCTCAGAAAACTTCCCCAGCAATTCAAGGTTATAGTCATATCTGAATTTCCACACTCCCTCCATACTCAATAGAACACTCGCTAACACGATGCCTTTTATTTATTCTTCTGGCACTGTTGTATTTCATAAGCGTTATCTTCTCAACTGGACTTCCGGCTTCTTGAAGGCTACAATCATAGCATATGCTTAGTTTGCTTGTTTTAAAAATCTTCCCAACACCTAACTTGGTGCTTAGAACATATTAGGATTTAATTATGATTTGGTTTAAAAGGTAAGCTTTTAGACAATATTTTTTGGTCCAGCACAGTTCTACTTTACTACTATTACCTGGCATAATTATTAATAGCTCCCCTTTTCACTCTCAAACCAATCCTGGTTGTGACAATGAATGATATGTTTTCGCAAGTTATGGCCCATATTGATGCAATAAAACAAAAGCAATAAAATGTCTCCAAGTTCTTGTCAATAGCCTATGGTGTTAGAACAGTTTGATTGTTGTGATGGATTTGACACATGTAATACCTTTTGCTAGTTATTATCTTTACTTCTTTGGATCTGCAAGAGAAGGAAAAATCCCAGACAGTATGGCAAGGAGAATACATGGCTTAATTAATCTTATCAGACACCTCAGTATAATGCTTAGAAACCTTTATGAGCAGAAAAGGAACAAATTGTACAAACCCTCAGCTACATGCACTCTTTGTTTATACTTTTAAAGCTTTTTACACATATGATTTCCTTTTAATTTTACAGCATTCCTTTTAAGTAGATCAGGGTAGTAGATTCCGACCTTACCATTTTAGAAATAAGGAAAAACAACTCCATCATTTGGCCAGCCAGAAAGAGAATAAAACTCTGTGCTTTATATGTGTACATCTTTTTTTTCCCCACTAAAATACATGCTCTTTAGTTATCTTTTTTTATTCCTTTTACTGAGATATATTCACATACCACGCAGTCATACAAAACAAATCGTACATTTGATTGTTTACAGTACCATTACATAGTTGTACACTCATTACCAAAATCAATCCCTGACACCCTCATTACCACACACACAAAAATAACCAGAATAATAATTAAAGTGAAAAAGAGCAACTAAAGTAAAAAAGAACACTGGGCGCCCTTGTCTGTCTGTCTGTTTGTTTCCTTCCCCCACCTTTCCACTCATCCATCCACAAACTAGACAAACAGGAGTGTGATCCCTATGCCCCCCCCCAATCCCACAGTTCCCCCTCATAAGCCACATTTTTATACAATTGTCTTCAAGATTCATGGGTTCTGGGTTGTAGTCTGATAGTTTCAGGTATCCACCACCAGCTACCCCAATTCATTAGAACCTAACAAGGGTTGTCCATATTGTGCGTAAGAGTGCCCACCAGAGTGACCTCTCGGCTCCTTTTGGAATCTCTCTGCCACTGAAGCTTATTTCATTTCCTTTCACATCCCCCTTTTGGTCAAGAAGATGTTCTCCACCCCATGATACCGGGTCTACATTCCTCCCCGGGAGTCATATTCCACGTTGCCAGGGAGATTCACTCCCCTGGGTGTCTGATCTCACGTAGTGGGGAGGGCAGTGATTTCACCTTTCAAGTTGGCTTAGGTAGAGAGACAGGGCCACATCTGAGCAACAAAGAGGCATTCGGGAGGAGGCTCTTAGGCACAACCATAGGGAGGCCTAGCCTCTCCTTTGCAGCAACCGTCTTCCCAAGGGTAAATCCTGTGGTAGAGGGCTCAACCCATCAAACCACTAGTTCCCTATGTCTTCATGTTAGCAACTATCGAGGTGGGGTAGGCCAATACCCCTGCATTCTCCACAGGCTCCTCAAGGGGGCTCTGCATACTTTTTCCTTGTTTTTTTTTTTTAAAAACTTTTTTTTTCCCTAAATCAACTGTATGAAAAATAATAAAATAAAATAAAATAAAATAAAATAAAATAAAATAAAAACATACAATAAAAGAACATTTCAAAGAGACCATAACAAGGGAGTAAGAAAAAGACAACTAACCTAAGATAACTACTTTACTTCCAACGTGTTCTTACTCTACCCCAAGAAAGTTACTTAATATACCAACATTTCTGTGAACTTGGTCCTACTATACCCATCAGAAATTAACAGACCATAGTCATTCCTGGGCATTCCCAGAACATTAAATTTACCCATGATAGCTTACCTGTTCTTCTTGGATTATTGTTCCCCCTTCCTTAATTGCTCTCTATCGCTAGTTCCCCTACATTCTACATTATAAACAATTTGTTTTACATTTTTCAAAGTTCACATTAGTGGTAGCATACAATATTTCTCTTTCTGTGCCTGGCTTATTTCGCTCAGCATAATGTCTTCAAGGTTCATCCATGTTGTCATATGTTTCTCAACATCGTTCCTTCTTACTACCGTGTAGTATTCCATCGTGTGTATATACCACATTTGATTTATCCACTCATCTGTTGAAGGACATTTGGGTTGTTTCCATCTCTTGGCAATTGTGAATTATGCTGCTATGAACATTGGCGTGCAGATATCTGTTCATGTCACTGCTCTCCGATCTTCCGGGTATATACCGAGAAGTGCAATTGCTGGATCGAACGGTATCTCTATATCTAGTTTTCTAAGGAACTGCCAGACTGACTTCCAGAGTGGCTGAACCATTATACAGTCCCACCAGCAATGAATAAGAGTTCCAATTTCTCCACATCCCCTCCAGCATTTGTAGTTTCCTGTTTGTTTAATGGCAGCCATTCTAACCGGTGTTAGATGGTATCTCATTGTGGTCTTAATTTGCATCTCTCTAATAGCTAGTGAAGCTGAACATTTTTTCATGTGTTTCTTGGCCATTTGTATTTCCTCTTCAGAGAACTGTCTTTTCATATCTTTTGCCCATTTTATAACTGGCCTGTCTGTACTATAGTCATTGAGTTGTAGGATTTCTTTATATATGCAAGATATCAGTCTTTTGTCAGATACATGGTTTCCAAAATTTTTTTCCCATTGAGTTGTCTGCCTCTTTATCTTTTTGAGAAATTCCTTTGAGGTACAGAAACTTCTAAGCTTGAGGAGTTCCCATTTATCTACTTTTTCTTTTGTTGCTTCTGCTTTGGGTGTAAAGTCCAGGAAGTGGGCACCTAATACAAGGTCTTGCAGATATTTTCCTACATTATCTTCCAGGAGTTTTATCATGTTTTCTTTTATATTGAGATCTTTGGTCCATTTTGAGTTAATTTTTGTGTAGGGTGTGAGGTAGGTGTCCTCTTTCATTCTTTTGGATATGGATATCCAACTCTCCCAGCCCCATTTGTTGAAAAGACCTTTATGACCCAGTTCAGTGACTTTGGGGGCCTTATCAAAGATCAGTCGGCCGTAGATCTGGGGGTCTATCTCCGAATTCTCAATTTGATTCCATTCATCTATATGTCTATCTTTGTGCAGGTACCATGCTGTTTTGACAACTGTGGCTTTATAATAAACTTCAAAGTCAGGGAGTGTAAGTCCTCCCACTTCGTTTTTCTTTTTTAGAGTGTCTTTAGCAATTTGAGGCATCTTCCCTTTCCATATAAATTTGATAACTAGCTTTTCCAAGCCTGCAAAGTAGGTTGATGGAATTTTGATTGGGATTGCATTGAATCTGTAGATGAGCTTGGGTAGAATTGACATCTTAATGACATTTAGCCTTCCTATCCATGAACATGGAATATTTTTCCATCTTTTAAGGTCCCCTTCTATTTCTTTTAATAGAGTTATGTAGTTTTCTTTGTATAGGTCTTTTACATCTTTGGTTAAGTTTATCCCTAGGCACTTGATTTTTTTAGTTGCTATTGAAAATGGTATCTTTTTCTTGAGTGTCTCTTCAGTTTGTTCATTTCTAGCATATAGAAACATTACTGACTTATGTGCATTAATCTTGTATCCTGCTACTTTGCTGAATTTGCTTATTAGCTCTAGTAGCTGTATCAGCGATTTCTCGGGGTTTTCCAGATATAAGATCATATCATCTGCAAACAATGACAGTTTTACTTCTTCCTTTCCAATTTGGATGCCTTTTATTTCTTTGTCTTGCCGGATTGCCCTGGCTAGCACTTCTATCACAATGTTGAATAACAGTGGTGACAGCGGGCATCCTTGTCTTGTTCCTGATCTTAGGGGGAGGGCTTTCAGTCTCTCACCATTGAGTACTATGCTGGCTGTGGGTTTTTCATATATGCTCTTTATCATATTGAGGAAGTTTCCTTCAATTCCTACCTTTTGAAGTGTTTTTATCAAAAACAGATGTTGGATTTTGTCGAATGCTTTTACAGCATCTATTGAGATGATCATTTGATTTTTCCCTTTTGATTTGTTAATGTGTCGTAATACATTGATTGATTTTCTTATGTTGAACCATCCTTGCATACCTGGAATGAACCCCACTTGATCATGGTGTATGATTTTTTTAATGTGTCTTTGGATTCGATTTGCAAGTATTTTGTTGAGGATTTCTGCATCTATATTCATTAGGGAGATTGGCCGGTACTTTTCCTTTTTTGTAGCATCTTTGCCTGGTTTTGGTATTAGACTGATGTTAGCTTCATAAAATGAGTTAGGTA
This sequence comes from Choloepus didactylus, assembly GCF_015220235.1. Taxonomy (NCBI): domain Eukaryota; kingdom Metazoa; phylum Chordata; class Mammalia; order Pilosa; family Megalonychidae; genus Choloepus; species Choloepus didactylus. The sequence goes on along the minus strand of NC_051325.1, from coordinate 24,938,651 downwards.
GTGTTCCATTTTCTTCAGTGTTTTGAAAGAGTTTAAGTAAGATTGGTGTCAATTCTTTTTGGAAAGTTTGGTAGAATTCTCCTGTGAAGCCATCTGGCCCTGGGCATTTATTTGTGGGAAGATTTTTGATGACTGATTGGATCTCTTTGCTTGTGATGGGTAGTTTGAGGTCTTCTGTTTCTTCTCTGGTCAGTCTAGGTTGTTCATATGTTTCCAGGAAATTGTCCATTTCCTCTACATTATCCAGTTTGTTGCCATACAGTTGTTCATAGTATCCTCTTATAATTTTTTAAATTTCTTAGGGATCCACAGTAATGTCACCTTTCTCATTCATTATTTTGTGTATATGGGTCTTCTCTCTTTTTGATTTTGTCAGTCTAGCTAGGGGCTTGTCAATCTTGTTGATCTTCTCAAAGAACCAACTTTTGGTGTTATTTATCCTCTCTATTGTTTTTTTGTTCTCTATGTCATTTATTTCTGCTTTAATCCTTGTTATTTCTTTTCTTTTACTTGGTTTAGGATTAGTTTGCTGTTCATTTTCTAGCTTTTTCAGTTGACCCATTAGTTCTTTGATTTTTGCTCTTTCTTCCTTTTTAATATATGTGTTTAGTGCTATAAATTTCCCCCTCAGTACTGCTTTTGCTGCATCCCATAGGTTTTGGTATGTTGTGTTTTCATTTTCATTCGTCTCTATATATTTAGCAATTTCTCTTGCTAGTTCTTCGTTAACCCACTGATTGTTTAGGAGTGTGTTGTTTAACCTCCAGGTATTTGTGAATTTTCTAAGTCTCTTAGGGTTATTGACTTCTAATTGTATTCCATTGTGGTCAGAGAATGTGCTTTGAATAATTTCAATCTTTTTAAATTTACTGAGCCTTGTTTTATGTCCCAGCATATGATTTATTCTGGAGAATGTCCCGTGAGCATGAGAGAAGTATGTGTATCCTGGTGATTTGGGATGTAATGTTGTATATATGTCTGTTAAATCCAATTCATTTATCAGATTGTTTAGGTTTTCAATTTCCTTATTGGTCTTCTGTCTGGTTGATCTATCTATAGGAGAGAGTGATGTGCTGAAGTCTCCCACAATTATTGTGGAAACATCAATTGCTTCCTTTAGTTTTGCCAATGTTTCTCTCATGTATTTTGTGGCACCTTGATTGGGTGCATAAACATTTATGATTGTTATTTCTTCTTCTTGAATTGCCCCTTTTATTAGTATGTTGTGACCTTCTTTGTCTCTCAAAACATCCCTGCATTTAAAGTCTATTTTATCTGAGATTAATATTGCTACACCTGCTTTCTTTTGGCTGTAGCTTGCATGAAATATTTTTTTCCATCCTTTCACTTTCAATTTCTTTGTGTCCCTGTGTCTAAGATGAGTCTCTTGTATGCAGCATATTGATGGTTCATTTTTTTGATCCATTCTGCAAATCTATACCTTTTAATTGGTGAGTTTAATCCATTTACATTCAATGTTATAACCGTGAAGGCATTTCTTGAATCAGCCATTTTATCCTTTGGTTTATGTTTGTTGTATATATTTTTCCCTCTCTCTATTAATATCCTTTAATGGACCCATACCGAATCTCTTTAGTACTGAACCTTTCTCCATGTCTCTCTTTCCTTTCTTTGTTTCTCTGTCTGTAGGGCTCCCTTTAGTATCTCCAGTAGGGCAGGTCTCTTGTTAGCAAATTCTCTCAGCATTTGTTTGTCTGTGAAAAATTTAAGCTCCCCCTCAAATTTGAAGGAGAGCTTTGCTGGATAAAGCATTCTTGGTTGGAAATTTTTTTCACTCAGAATTTTAAATATGTCATGCCGCTGCCTTCTCGCCTCCATGGTGGCTGCTGAGTAGTCACTACTTAGTCATATGCTGTTTCCTTTGTATGTGGTGAATTGCTTTTCTCTTGCTGCTTTCAGAACTTGCCCCTTCTCTTCTGTATTTGACAGTGTGATCAGAATATGTCTCGGAGTGGGTTTATTTGGATTTATTCTATTTGGAGTTCGCTGGGCATTTATGATTTGTGTATTTATGGTGTTAAGAAGATTTGGGAAGTTTTCTCCAACAATTTCTTTGAATACTCTTCATAGTCCTTTACCCTTTTCTTCTCCTTCTGGAACACCAATAAGTCTTATATTTGGATGTTTTATTTTATCTCTCATATCCCTGAGGTCCATTTCGATTTTTGTGATTTTTTTCCCCATTCTTTCTTTTGTGCTTTCATTTTCCATTCTGTCATCTTCCAGGTCACTGATTCATTGTTCAACTTCCTCTAGTCTTGTACTATGAGTATCCAGAATCTTTTTAATTTGGTCAACAGTTTCTTTAATTTCCATAAGATCATCTATTTTTTTTTTATTTAGTCTTGCAATGTCTTCTTTATGCTCTTTTAGGGTCTTCTTGATGTCCTTTATATCCTGTTCCATGCTCTTCTTGATGTCCTTTATATCCCATGCCATGGTCTCATCGTTCATGTTTAGTTCTTTAATTAGTTGCTCTAAATACTGTATTTCTTCTGATCTTTTGATTTGGGTGCTTGGGCTTGGGTTATCCATATCATCTGTTTTTTTCATGTGCTTTAAAATTTTCTGTTGTTTTTGGCCTCTTGGCATTTGCTTAACTTGGTAGGGTTCTTTTAGGATTTGCAGACCAATTGAAATCCTTATCTCTAATTTTTCAGGTCTACAGCTTCGTTGAGTACACTTTCTGTGACTAACCAGCAGGTGGCGTCCATCAGCCACCTGTTCCCCTCAAGCCAGTTCTCCCCCATTTTGTCTCTGTGGTGAGTGGGGGAGTAAGTCTTGTGGGGTCCAGTTGGTGTACCAAGCTTGCGTGTGTAGTTGGTGTTGCCCGCCCTGTATAAGCGGCGTGTGTCTGGGTGGTCAGGGAGGGCGGCGGCTCTAACAACCAAATCTCCCTGGTGTTCCTGGAGTTTTAAAGCTGCTGCAATAGTCTAATCCTTCAGTTCAGTCCTGCCACAGTTTGTCTCTGCCACTGACCCACAAGTCCTTGGTATTGCCGTGTGGCCCCTGAGACTTGTGAGTGGGTCCCTCTTCCAGGCCGTGCACCCCCTGGTCCTCTGTTGAGGGATGACTGTGCTATGTCACAGGTGAGTGCTGTCCCCCCAGGGTGGTTCTGGGCTGCCGGTCTGTGTAGGGAGGCTCCCAGTCTGCTGAAATGATGTCTGAATGGGGCTTTGTTAATTCACACTGCTCCACCTTCCCAACTCTGGGACAACCAGCTGAGGGTACAGGGAAGGCTAATGTCCACGCCCAGTTTTGTGGTGTATGCATGTTATTGTAAGCACTTCCATCACATTCGGTTGTCTGGGGCAGCTCTGGGCTATGGGGCTGGTGATGGGCAGGAGTGTTTCCTGTCTACCAGGATGATGGCTGTGAGAGGACGCCCCCCTTTTCTTGGGAAGTTGTGGTGTTCAGTGAATTTTCTCAGCCACTGGATTATTGCCTTTTGTCTCAGAGCTCTCAGTTTTGCTCTTGTCTTGACCTGCCCAAATTGCAAGTCTTTGAGGCTTTTTGTATTGGGCTTCTTAGAGTAATTGTTTTAGAAAATGAAAAAAAGATTAAAAAAAAGGTGGGGGGGGGGAAGGGGCCCTCCTGGCAGATCTAATGCGTTATTGAAATGCTAAGAGACAAAGGAATTAGGGCTATTAAGGAAAGATCCAGGCGGCAGAGAGATCAGTTTTTCTTCGGGTTTTGCAAATGAGCCTGTGGGCCTGAGCTCTGCCCTTCGCCTTTCTATGTTCACCAGAACTCCAAAAAGCATCTGCTTTTATTTTTTAGATTGTCTTGCTGTTTTTTTGCTATGCCTATCTCCTCTCTGCTGGGCTGGCTGCTCTCAAGATTCTCTGGTGTCTGGTCTCAGTCTATCTATGGTTGGAGTTGGGATCAGTAGAATGAGTTTCCGATAAGAGCTGCCACTGCAGTTCTCCCTTCTCCTTCCCGGCGCTGACAACCCCTCCTCCCATGGGACTGAGCCTGGCAGGGAGGGGTGCGGGTCCCCTGGCCACAAAAACTTACAGATTTTGCTGATCTCAGCAGTTCCACGTTTTCATGAGCGTTGTATGAAGTATGCCCAAAGTCAGATTGCTCTGCGGTGTCCAGTCCACGCAGTTCCTGGCTTTCTACCTACTTCCCTGGAGGAGTAACTAAAACATACACCTCACCAATCCACCATCTTGCCCCGCCTCTTAGTTATCTTTTCATACCAAATGACACTCACCTTTCCAGTAAAGAGAAAATATGCATCACAGAATCAGAAATACTTATTCAAGGAATGTTTACAAGCATGACATGTGATACATTCTCTAAACCACAGATGTAAAAGTGATCATACCTTCCGTTCACTTCACACCTTACACTTCCTTGGGGTGCCTTTCATTTTCTTTCATCTCAAACTTATTGAGTAACAGAGTGGATGGTTTCATTATTCCCCTTTCACTTTGAAGAAATCAAAGCTCAGAGAGGGTAAGAACTGAACTCAAGTTTCAGGCGATGCAGCTGAAAATAACTCAGGTCACCTGATTGCTAAGTTAGATACCTTTTTGGTTTTATCAAAGTGCAAATCCCATGGAATAAAATGTCACAATTTCCATGAAGTCTATTGTAGTGAGATTTCATTTGCCTTTAAAATAAAGAAGCATAATACTTGGAAATTGACACAAAGATCATTTTCCAATTTTTCCTATCTTTCTTACATTACAAATAAGCAAGTCAAGGGTTTTATAGAAATTCTGAGTTGTTTTCAAGTTCAGTGTTTCGAGTAGTCAAGTTTAAGTTACTTGTATATGTAACAGACTCGTGTTTTGGGAAGAATCCTTTGGGAATGCTGGCAAGAATATCAACAGGTGAAGTGAGCACCTTACACCCTATCTGCATCATCTGAACTTCAGCCAGATCCTGGGCTGGGCCTTTCATGTCTCATCTGCTGCAATAAGCAATTACTATCTTCACAGGGGCTTGGAATATGACTTAACTGGCTTAATTGTTCCATGTATGCTTCTCTGCCTTCAGTTGCTCCTCTGATTTCTGTTGGAGACTCTCCGGGGCTTATTTTTTGCCCTGAAGAGCAGAAGTTAAATAAAACAGGGTGGGAGCCCTCCCCAGCTGCTTCCTATTGGGGGCACTTAGAGTCCCTGGGGCATGAGAAATAATCAATATGATAACTGAATTTTACAGTGGGGAAACAGATTGGGATGCATATTTTCTTCCCCTAAGACTAACCTTATGAAATGTTAAAGAAATACTAAGCTTGTGAATAGAGAGGGGTTACTCTGCTATATATATATTTGCATTTATAAAACTAGTTGTTTGAATGTGTGTGTTCACAAATATACACACATATATTTATTAACAAAGTTGTAATTTTATAGGAAAGTCATGCAGAAAATACAGTGTTCCCATATAAGTATTTTTAAAAAAAATGTGCAGAGACTAGAATGCCATAAGAGGAAGATACTGGATCAGAGTACATGGAAGTGATGTTCCACAAAGCACCACACTTTCGTAACTTGTACAGAAAACCCTACATTTCTATGACGGCTACAGGAACTTGCATTGCATGGGTGGGGAACCAGGAGGATTGGAAGAAACTGGAATATCATTCCACATGGGGAATCAGAAAGCCTTCACCTCTACCCACGTGTATCTGTGATGGAGACACTGCATGTATGTAGGATAGAGACGTCTCAAGCTGGCCATGGGGAGGACTGGCCTTCCAGCATCCAGTTCCCTCATCCCGAGGGCAAACGGGGATACCTGAGAACTTCTCTGGAATTACTCAGAAGTCATCCCTGGGCTGCACAATCAGAAAGTTAACTCAAAGTACCATCTACTACTACACTTTTACTTAAATTTATTTACATTTTGCCATATATAGAGTGCAGAAATCTTAACTGTACACTTCTAGGAAATTTTTCATTTGTTGATGCCCATATACTCACCACCCAGATCACCAGCACCCTAGAAGGCTCTTTTGTGCTCTCTAGGGTTCTAGCATAAACCAATTTTTACAAATACTATCACTGTAGATTAGTTCTGCCTTTTCTTGAACTCCATGTAAACAAAATCATGCATCATACACACATTTGTGTGTCTGGCTTCTTCTATCCAATATAATGTTTGCAGGGCTTGTTCATGGTGTTGTGTGAATTAGTGATGAGTTCTTTTCATTGCTCCACAAAATTCCAATGAATGAATAAATCAGGATTTATTTATCATTTTTCTGTTGTTAAACATCTGATTTGTTTCCAGTTATGGACTATTCCGAATAGATCTGGTGATCTTTTGGTGAACATATGTGTTAATTCCCTTTGGAAATATACAGCTAGGAGTGAGATTACTGGGTCACAGTGTAGCCTTGTGTTTAGCATTAGTAGACATCATATCCACTAGGATTTTGACTTTTACTAGGAGAGAAAAAAAACCCAAGCAAATAAACAAGTGAGCAAAAGCAAGAATACATAAGACAGAAAAGTTATTTTTCTTGACAAAAACTAATCAAAGTGCCACACAGATGGGATTTACTTCTTGAAACTCATTAGTCTCAAGCTATATTCGGGCTTATTTGAACTTGTCTGCAGACTAGATTGAGCTTACAGGTTGCCTACAGATGTGCTTAGTTTTCCTACACAAATTCTTTGTTGTTTTCACATTTTTGTTTGTTTTTAATAAACTGATGTTTAAGAATTGGGAGGTTACACATACGACAACTCCAGCTTTCAACTTTCTCTTGAACAAGGGGACTATCTGGTAGACCTGAGCCCACATTCTCGTAAAACAACAGACTGGAATTAACTTGGAGCCACTGCATTTATAGCACAGTCTCTCCTGTTTGTGTATTTCCTACCAGCACCTACTGTTTATTATCCTCTCTGATCTCTGTATGCATGAGAACCCTACTCCACCCTACGACCTGTCGGTCAAGTACATTCACATTTATCTCATTTACAGTATAGCGATCTGGTGACTCCATAGTTGAGAGTGTTATGGACAATTAAAAATGTGTCTTTCCACACATTAAACTTTGTGTGGGAATATTTCTAAAATGTACTATGTAATACACTGTTTCCAAGAAATGGCTGAAATGAGAGGGAGACTTCAGTATATGTTGAATGTGTGTGTTAAATGAATAAAAGGGAATGAGTGGAGAAGGGAGCCAGCTGAGCTTGCTTCTCCTGACTACAGAAACTCCAATCAAGAGGTAAGTCCACAGGCCAAGTCCTCTGATCAACACCTAATAACCACATGAGCAGGATATTTAATCAGTGGTGGGAAAATCAGCCCCTCTGACCCATTCAATGAAAGACTTCCTGGACCAAACCCAACTCCATTATGATCAGTATGCTGGGCAGTTGTTAATTGCTTTTAGTCATTTTGATGCTGACAAAGACTAGCAGGGAGCCCAAGGTTATTTAATTTTTGGTAGTATGCAGATAATCTGAAGGATTCTTCTGCTAAATACTACTATATCCTGGATACATTAAAAAAATTAAATTTTGCTAGGCATTCTAGTTGGTAAAGGGTATATCTGAACCTCTTGCCCCCCGTTTCCTCCTAAATAAAAGAGAGAAAAATGAAGCCAAAGAACCTATAGAGGGAGTAAACTAATGCGAAAGGGAGGGTACCCCTGAGGGATATGGCAATAGTCTGGAGACCAAGCCACAGGGCCTTAGCAAGGAGAGTTAGGACAACTAACCCTGAGAGCTCGACCTTAGAGTGGAACCCTGGAGAGGGCTAAAGTGGTCCCTGACACTGAGAGGTAGCAAACCAATACTTTCCGTAGGAAAACAACCCCAATTTAGGCCCCAGGGATTCCCACATTTTAAATCAATAATCAAATATTACTTATTATACAATGAGAAATGCCACTGAGAGAAAAGGTTGACAAAAGAGCAAACAACTGGTTTTCCATACCGAGAGTACTTTATGTAGTAGAATTACCAGATAAATATAAAATAAAAAACTATGTATAAAATGTATAAAAAATTAAAAGTGGAATAAAGATGAGCACACTGCCTTTTCCATCTGTGACTTGACTTAAATATTCAAGCATGGTAAGATGGCTCATGAGCTCTTGATTTCTTTTCTCTGTATCCAAATTGAGCAGTATCCCAGTCAACTCTCTGATTATTTTGTCCCAAAGAATTTCAGGATTTATTAGCCATCATCAGATCCCTGTGGTTTGAGGCAGCCTGACTGGGACTTTCATCTTGCTACTCATGATGGTGGGTAAGTCTACTAAACCTCTACTGAACCTCTACTAAACCCTATCTGACATCCATTCTACTACCCTTCTTCCCTGAGCCATCTGTGCCTGTTATCAAGACTGTGTTAAAAAAGTTATGGAAATGTCTCCTCATTTGCTATAGACCATCACAGCACACAGGCTTCAAAGAACCATCCCAGACAACCATCAGGGTCAGCTCCAAGTTATGAGTAAGTGTCCTCCCCTGTCTAGCTTTACCCTACCCCAATCTAATACCCTCAAGGTCCACTCCCATGGGGTTTTCCTTGGTTCTGATGGTATATATTAGCTAGGTCCTTCATTATTTTATTTTATTTTTTTATTAAAGAAGTTGTAGGTTTACAGAAAAATCATGCAGAAAATACAAAGACCTCCTCTACCACCCTATTACTAATATCTTGCATTAGTACGGTATGTTTGTTACAATTCATAAAAGAACATTTTTATAATTGTACTGGTAACTATAGTCTATCATTTACAATGGGTTCACTGTGTTGTAAACTCCAAAGTTGTTTAAAAGTTTTTATTCTAGTGACATACAGAAACCTAAAATTTCCTTTTAACCATACTCAAATATATGGTAAAAAGGGGGAAATTTTAGGTCCTTCAATTTTTCAGGGTGTAGGTTATTTCTTCCCGGAGATTGGCTAGTACTGCTCTGCTGAGACCATACTGTAGTTATCAACTTGGAGGCAACGAGGAGTGGCAGAAAAAGACATTAAGGTGAACAAGCATCATCTTATAAGGAACCTGCTTCAAGTGAGATCCTTGCTCAACCATTAGGCAAGGCAGGCTGTGTTTCTCTCTCAAGGGACAAGAGATTGCTTCTGCCTCTCAGGAGGTATGCTAGTTTGAATGTATTATGACCCCCCAAATGCCATTCTCTTTGATGCAATCTTGTGTGGGCAGATGCATTAGTGTTGATTAAGTTGGGAACTTTGGATTAGGTTGTTTCCATGGAGATGTGACCCACCCAACTGTAAATGATAACTCTGACTGAATAATTTCCATGGAGGTGTGGCCCTACCCATTCAGCGTGGGCCTTGATTAGTTTACTGGAGCAAGCTTGCTACAGCCAAGAGGGACACTTTGAAAAATGCACAGGAGCTGAGACAGACATTTGAAGATGGCCGTTGAAAGCTGATGCAGACATTTTGGAGAATGCCATTTTGAAATGCAACCTGGGAGAAAGCGGACGCCAGTCACGTGCCTTCCCAGCTAACAGAGGTTTTCTGGACGCCATTGGCCATCCTCCAGTGAAGTTACTCAATTGTTGATGCATTACCATGGACACTTTATGGCCTTAAGACTGTAACTTTGTAACCAAAAAACCCCCTTGATAAAAGCCAGTCCATCTCTGGTGTTTTGCATTCCAGCAGCATTAGCAAACTGGAACAGGAGGGTTTAGGGGAAATTTAGGGGTTAAAGGCCTTCAATCTCATCCACTCAAATGAACTTATCCCCAGGACTCAGCATCACTATCAAAGCTCTGAGTTTGAAATAGGAGACCTTACAAAGCTGGGCATTTAGTCTCCTCTGCAGCTCTGACAACCTTACAGTCAGATCCTCAATCTGAATTTCATCACAGCCTGCCTTGCAATCTCTAGGTAAGTCTCCTTTAACATTACCATAGATGCCCTCTGGCTTTCAGGGCATGCCTTCTGCTGGAAATTAACTACCCTCAGCTTAACACTCTCTGTTTGCAGGTCAAAAGTAGCCAACCTACTCCACTATACTTACAATTATCTTTGCTCTAATATTGATTGCGTGCTGTAGCTCCTTGACCTCCCAACACTTCACCCTCCATCCAAGCCTCATCCACTTTACTGCAGGTGAGAGCTTAAGTAATTGTGATGCTGCTAACTGCCAGGGTTTATTTTCATCCCAATTTACTGCTAAAAGTGGGGTCCCTATTGCTTTCAGACAGGTGGGCAATCCAATTCCAGGATCTCATCCATAGCATGTACCCTTTCTAGAACCACTTGCTTTAGCTCAGTTTCCCTGTGAAATGAATCCTGAGGCACAGATTAAGTGCTAATACTTTAATTACAATATTCAATCCTAAGGCAAAAGAGAGTAGAGAAGAGAAGGGAGGCAGGGAAGGATAGGAAGTGCTACAAGGTGATTTGTTACTGTTCTGGCCCCTGTCTCCTGGTGAACCACGAAGAAATAGCCATGAGTCTGGAAAATGCATGTGCTAAGTGCCATGGGGCATCTCAGAGAATGCTGTGGATATTCACCTTGGAACAGTCTGTGAGGAGAGACATGGAGAGGGGATTTATCTGCCTTGCTTCTCTCTCTCTCTCTCTCTCTCTCTCTCTCTCTCTCTCTCTCTCATCTTCCACAGGAGCAAGCTGCTAATGGTCTAAGCGTGGTTCTTAGCCAGGTATGATTTTCTTCCTCAGGGGGACATTTGGCTAGAGACATTTTTACATCTGGATAAATTTTTTATTGTCATGGTGGAGGGATGCTGCTACCCACCTAGTAGGTAGAGGCCAAGGATACTGCTACACATTCTCCAGCACACACACACTTGCAGCCAAGAATGATCCAGTCCAAAATATCAGTCACTATTGAGAAATCCTGGTCTAGGTGGTCATAAGTAAAGTCCAAAGAATCTGAAGAGGTGCACACAACATGTCCGACACAACACAACAGAAATTCAAGGCAGAGTATACGAACGGCATTTCACAGAAGAGGAAACACAAATGGAGAACAAAGTATGAAACGATTCCAAATCTCATTAGTAGCCAGGGAAATCAAATCACAGGAAGATATCATTTCATACTCAATTGACTGGCAAAATTAAGATCTCGAAAACACCAAGCATTGTATGTGAATCTCAAAGGGAATTCTCATTTACTGTTGGTTGGGAGTGTAAGCTGCTACCACCACTTTGGAAAATAAGTTAGTTTTATCTTTTAAAAATGAATGAGTCCGTACTTAGGGTGAATACCCGCACCAGTTTGCCCAAGACTGTCGTGGTTTTGGCATTGCTAATCCCACATCCTGGAACCCCTCAGTTCCAGGCAAACTGGGATGGTGGGTCCCCTATATAGCTTACATCGTAGCAATCTACTCCTATGTATATAGGCCTGAAAACCTCTTGTATTTATATGCACCTGGAGTCACAGAAAAATGTTCATAGAGCAGAATATGGAAGCAACAGAAATGCCCATCTATAGAAGAACAAATAAATTGTGGTATAATCACTCAGTGTAATATTAGTTAGCTATGAAAATGGATTACAACTACATGCAATGATATGGATGACTTAGATATAAATGTTGAATAAAATGAGCAAATCTTCTATAAACTCTTAGAGTACAAGATCATTATCTAAAGCTCAACAGGAAGAAAAATTAACAATATAGCACATAGGGATATGCCCATGTTTGGAATAACTATTTTTTTAAGCAATGAATGGTAGAGAAAAAATTTAGAAGAGTGGTTACCTCTGGAGGAGAAGGAGAGGGGGGAGATGAAATGAAGAGGCATGCTGCTCCTCAAAGAAAATTAATTAACTAATTAATTATTAGGTCCCAAGAGAACATTTGTTCACTGGGTTTTATATCTTTGTCGCCAGCTTTAACTATGTTATTTATTTCCCTTTTTGTTATTTTCTGCCTCTTTTAAAAATCATTTAATCATTATCTCACTTTTTAGAAATAGAGAGCAAAGAATCATGAACATATTTGGGAGAGAAGAATGAATGCAACTCATTCCCCAAGCCAACAAAGGTGGATAGTTTGGCCCAGGGTCGCCCGTGCATGGTTCTCACGGGCATTTATTTCCACAGCCTAGATCCCACTCTGCCTCCAGGAGCTCAAGATGCTAATGTCAGCTTGTTAAGTCTCACACTCAAATTTCCTGCACCTGGTGCCTTGGGAGTTTACCAGCCTTAAAACCGAGGCTCAGGAGAACAATGAAAATAGCTTAGGAGAGCTGTAGAACAGGGCTGCTATTTAATTCACACCATTTCTTTGGAGTGAAGAAATTCATGAACTGACAACTGCCACTTCACACATGAACCCCAGCAGAAACACACGGACCTGGATCTCGATACAAATACAGCCCTGGTGTTGACGGGGCTCACCTGCCTCCCAGAGACCTGCCCCGGAAACACGGCTCTACAGCCTTCCTTGGCATTGATTAGTCAAGCCCTTTGTTAGCTTCTACAGAAACCCATTCACTATGCTTAGCATGTCTGTGGAAGGTGCATTGCAGAGTTGCTATCATGCAATCCGCATCCTTCCAACCTCTCTGAAGCTACAATCACAGTCTTAGGCTGAGGAGTTCTTGGATTCAGGCCCACTCTAAACCTGACCTTTTATCTCCAAGTACCTGTCAAGGTATTTTCTTGCTTCCTTAGTGGCCTGCCAGCCCTCCCTCCCTGCCCACGTGTCTGCCTCCTTCCCTCCCCACTCCCTCCCTTCCTTCCTCAAATATAGATCCTACAAATCCTCTCATAAGAGATATTCTTATAATTTTATTAACCATCTAGTGGCAGTTTTCTGTTCTTCTAACCATGCATTCATCCACTGAACTCTCTTTGCTTACCTTTACATTTGCGTACCACTTTTTCATAAACATACTATTCTGCCTGCAAGTTAAATACTATCTTCCTGAATTCTAGTACATTTTCCAGACAACTGCTCTCTAACGTTCTCTCTTTTGGTGCTTGCCTGCTCTCTCTCCCTGATTACTACCTGCCTTTAGTCCTAAGTCACCCAGCAGCAATGTGTGATGCCATTTTTCTGTGTCTTTGAACACATCCTATTCTCTTTCCTTAAAATTCTCTTCCCACCTGTTTTGGTTGGGGAACCTCTACTCACCCTGTAAGTTTTCATTCAGATGTCAACTTCTTGGTAGGTTCTTTGCCAACTAGATCTTCTCATGTGAATGCCCTTTTGCAATGTGACTTTGAAGCTCTTCTCATCAAGAAGTGGAGTCCATTTCTACAACCATTAAGTCTTGGCTGGCCTTGTGATTTGCTTTGGCCTATATAATGCGGCAGAGGTGACACTTCTGAGCCTAGGCCTCAAGAAGCCTTGCACATTTCCACTCATTCTTTTGAACCGTGCTTAGGTGCCATATGAATAAGCCTGAGCGACTGTGCTAGAGAATGAAACCCCTAGCCACATCCAGCCAATCCCAGATATGTAAGTGAAACCATGTTAGACTGTCTGGTCCAGAGCTAAATGTCTGCTGTTTGCAGATGAATGAGCAACCCCAGCTGAGGCCAACCAAATCTGGCCCAGATCAGCAGAACTCCCCAACTCACCGATAGACATGTAAGCAATAATACACGCTGATTGTTTTAAGCCACTGCATTATGGGGTTGTTTGTCATGCAGCAATAACTGATACACATCTTCTTTCTCCCTTGATTCTATTTAATAGCTACAACATACTTCCATTATACCCCTTATAACACTACACTCTACCAACATGTAAGCTCCTTGAAAAGAGGGAAGTTTCTGTTTTTGTATCTCAAAATCTAAATTGTGCCTGTCAACTTCTCAGCAAATGGGTATCAGAAAAATATCAATGATTAATAAGTTAACCAGTGATTACAACAATGCCCAAAGGATGGCTTTGGAGGCAGTAAAACTAGGGTTTGACTCCCACCTCTAACATTTCCTAGATGTGTAACTTCAGTGAATTTGGTTAACCTTCCTGAGTTTTATTTGCTCATCAATAAACTGATGTCTGGAATAATGTATATACTGCAGGATTGTGGTGATAAATTTGTGTGTGTGTGTGTGTTTCACCCTGGCATGTAGCTGGTATTTAAAAAAACAGGAATTAATGAGAAAATGTATGCAAAGCATTTGGTATAGTACCTGGCTTATAGTTACTCAATAAATGATAGCAGTATTAATATGATCATAATCATCACTTCTTATAACAGAAACTGAAGATGCTGAATTAATATAACAGCCCTTTGATCCTGAATCCTTTCTCTGCATGCCGATCTGGTGGCAGCTTCCAAGAGAAAGCATCTGGGACTCTTTGCTTTAAGGTTTCCCCTAGGTCCACACATATGGTCAGCTACAAATGCCAGAGAGTTAAATAACCCCACACTGACTCAGGGGAAGCAGTCCTCAATCAAGGGCAGACAAGAGAAAGTGGCTCAATACCCCAATTCCTTTGCCCTTATTTGGGATAACTCAGAGGCATGTTCTATCCAGTATTCCAGAATTCCCTAATTGGTCTGTGCCACTACTGGCCACAGCGGTGATAGCACCTTTTCTGGAATCCTTCTCCCTGTCTTACACCCCTACTCACCTAAAAATGTATACTGGCATCACCTCCCAAATAAACACCACTATCCAAATCCTTGTCTCATGGTCTGCTTCTGGGAAAACCAACCTAAGACACTATTACCCTTTCTGTTTTACTTTATTGCTTCAGAAGCCAATCATTTCTTCCAGGCACTCTGACTTCCATTTGAGAAGCCTGGCCTTTTAATGGTATCTCAAGCTAATCAAAGAATTGTTTCCAGTCCAGTGGATGACAAGATCAATCACAGAATGTGGTGTAACAACTTCAGCTGTTCTCTGATGTTTTCATTATGGCTCAGTTCTCTGAATGTTGTACAAGGAGAGAGTGAACTTGAAGTTGGTCTGGGGTAGCTCTGTGCTTATTTTGAAGGATACCTGGAGCCATGGTATCGATCCTTGGCTAACCAGAGGTGAAATGTACTAGTGATTTATAAAATGCTGTTTAATGTCCAAAACTCCCCTGGAGGCCTCCTGTACTAGCTTGTCTACGCTGTTTATTGAAATTGTATAGATTGAAGGTTTGCACCTACCTACCTGATCACACAGCCTGGTTTAATAAGGTGATCAGTGTGGTGTAAAACACTCCTCAGTAAGCTCGTGGCACACATGATTCCTGGTGGTTCACCATAGGAAGACGAAGTGCATCCTGTGCAACTGAGAAAGGACCTTGGAGCTGTGTCAAATTCTGGGACCTCTCTGATCTCTGATGTTAGCTGGGTTTCCTTTCTCCTGCTCTACCAGATCCTTTGCCTTCATTACAATCTTACATGTGTCTACCCAGTGGATGCTCATGAGTCCTATGCTGAGCCTGGTTTATGATGACCAGGGACTTGCGAGTGGGGTCTGGGGTAGAGGAAGGGAGAGTACTTACAGCATCTACATTTAGAACCATTTCAAAAACTTATGAGTATTGGAGGGTGCTTTGCTGAGCCCTTAAAAGATGGTTCAGATGAGTTATCACAAATAATGCTTCTGAACACAGACTTTGGGGTTGGTCCATGCTGCAACAGTGGCTATCGACCTCTTGCAATCTTGGACCTACCTGCCAAGATCATCATATACATTCTTCATTCTCCAGCCTGCACTCTTCATTCTCCCACCCCTCCAAGGTGGGCTTTGCACAACGACCCCATACTCCAAAAACAAGAAGCCATCCCTGAAAAGAGCTTCAGTTTTTCTGGCCAACATGGCTTACACCAATATAGTCTCATCCTTTCATAACACAAATTTTTTTTTTTTTGCAACTTTCTGTATTTATTTAGGCTTCATCCTACATTCTTAAACAATCAGTTATTTAGAGCAAAACTATTTTCTTTTTCTTTTCAATTAGAAAAACATTCTTTATACTTATTTTTTTTATTTTGAAATAAATTCAAAGTTATAAGAACAGTTGCAAAAACAATACTAGCCCCATACACAGAATTCCATCATACCCTGACCCCCCTCCCCCGATAGCTCAATCCACCAACTTTAACATGCTGTCCCATCGCTGTTTCTTTCCCTCCCTCCCTCCCTCCCTCTCTCCCTCCTTATCTATCATCCATCATCTATTGCTCTGTCTTCTGAACATATGAGAGTTAGCTGCACACATCCTTGAACATACACTATAATTCATGTATACACTTCCCATGAACAAGAACATTCTTTTATGCAATCCCATTAAGCGCAGCTAAGCAGTATAATAGATTCAACAATGATACAAAGCTTACATTCTATATTTCCTTTTCCTTATGTCTCAACTGTGTCCCTTTGAGCCACCTGTCCTCTATCCTCCAATCCCATCCAAGTTCATCCTTAGCATTCAATTGTCATCTAGTTAGACTGCTTTTTTTTCTCAGTTGTGGAAACATATATACAGCCTAAATCTTCCCATTCCACCTCCTCCCTAGCCTTTCATTAGTGGGATTAATCACATTTAGAATGCTGTAATGCTCTTTCCCACCATCCATTACTAGAAATTTCCCTTCACCTCAAACAGCAACCCTACACTCATTTCTTAACTCCCCATTGCCCCTTCCCCCATTTCTCTTAACCCAAACTCTACTTTTCATCTCTATGGTTATATTCTCTGATAATTTCTTTGTGTTTACTGTGGGGCTTAAAATTAACCTCTTAAATACATATCAATCTTGTTTTTCTTTGATACCACCTTCACTTCAATAGGACACATAAACTATGTTCTTATACTCCTTCATTCCCCCACCTTTATATAGTTGTCTAAAATTACATATTTTACATTGAGTTCAAAACCACTGATTTGTCCTTAGAGTTTGTGTATTTTATATCATGTAGGAAGTAACTAGTGGAATTACAGTTCAAAAATTATTGACTTCTATTTGTATTCCATCGTGGTTGGAGAATGTGCTTTGAGTATATTCAATTTTTTTTTTTTAATTTCTTGAGGCTTGTTTTATGTCCCAGCTTATGGTCCCTTCTGGAGAAAGATCTGTGATCACTAGAGAAAAGTGAGTGTCCTGGTGATGGGGATGTAAGGTACTATATATGTCTGTTAAAATTCTCTGTATCTCTTTCTCCTTTCCCTGTCTCTCCGCCAGCAGGGCTCCCCTCAGAATCTGAAGTAGGGCAGGTCTTTCATCGGCAAAGTCTCTCAGCATTTGTTTGTCTGTGAAAAATTTAAGCTCTCCCTCAAATCTGAAGGAGAGTTTTGCTGGATAAAGTATTCTTGGTTGGAAATTTTTCTCTCTCAGAATTTTAAATATGTCATGCCACTGCCTTCTTGCCTCCATGGTGGCCATTGAGTAGTCACTACTTAATCTTATGTTGTTTCCTTTGTATGTGGTGAATTGCTTTTCTCTTGCTGCTTTCAGGACTTGCTCCTTCTCTTCAGTATTTGACAGTCTGATCAGAATATGTCTTGGAGTGGGTTTATTTGGATTTATTCTATTTGGAGTTCGCTGGGCATTTATGATTTGTGTATTTATATTGTGTAGAATGTTGGGGAAGTTTTCCCCAACAATTTCTTTGAATACTCTTTCTAGACCTTTACCCTTCTTTTCCCCTTCTGGGACACCAATGAGTCTTAAATTTGGATGTTTTATTTTATCTATCGTATCCCTGAGATCCATGTCGATTTTTTTTATTTTTTTCTCCATTCTTTCTTTTGTTCTTTCATTTTCTGTTCTGTGGGCTTCTAGGACACTGAGATGTTGTTCAGCTTCCTCTAGTCTTGTATTGTGACTATCCAGTGTCTTTTTAATTTGGCCAACAGTTTCTTTTATTTCCATAAGATCTTCTATTTTTTATTTACTCTTGCAATGTCTTCTTTATGCTCTTCGAGGGTCTTCTTTATGTCACTTATCTCCTGGGCCATGGTCTTCTTGACATCCTTTAAATCCTTTGCCATGTTTTCATTCCTCGATTGTAGTTCTTTGATTAATTTTGCGAGGTATACTGTATCTTCCGATATTTTGATTTGTGTGTTTGGAGTTGGATTCTCCATATCTTCTGGTTTTATCATATGCGTTAAGATTTTCTGTTGTTTTTGGCCTCTTGGCATTTGTTTTGCTTGATAGGGTTCTTTCAAGTTGTAAAGAAAAAGGGATATCGATCCTAATTTTTCAGGAACACAGTTTGGTGACGTACACTTTCTCTAACTAACCAGCAGATGGTGTCTGTGAGTCACATATATCCCTCAAGTCAGTTCTCAACCTTGTTTCCGCTTTGTGTGGGGAAATGATTTTTGTGGGTTCAGTTGGAGAACTCAGTTTGAGTGTGTTACTGGAGCCGTCCGCCCTGAATGTGGGGTGTGTGTATGGGTGGCCAGGGAGGAAGGGCAGTTCTAATGTTCAAATCCCCCAGGATCCCGGAGATTCAAGGCCGCCACAAGAGTCTAAGCCTTCATTTCAGTTCAGCCCCAGACCCAATCTCTCTCGCTGATCCATAAACCACCGGACTTGGCGTAGCGTCCCTGGGTTCTCCAAGTGGATCCCCCCTCCCAGCTGTGCTCCTCCAGAAGCTCAGCTGAGGGAATGCTGTGCTACATCACCAGTGAGCGCTGTCCCACAAGGGAAGCCCTGGGCCGCCGGGCCGTGCAGCAGCGCACTCCCTGCCCGAAGCAAAAATGGCTGAGCGGGGCATCTCAGCCCCCTCCTCCTCGCACAGTTCCTCCTTCCCAGCTCTGGGACAACTGGCGGGGCTTTGGGCTGTGGGCACGGCCCTGGGCAGGAGTTTATCCAGCCCTCCGGGGAGCCAGCTGCTAGCCGTGGGGTTTCTTTCTGCTTCCAGCTCTCCCCTCCGTTTCCCCGAACCCAATGGTATCTGCTGAGAGCTATCTTCCCGGCCAGACACCGAGAGGCCGGCCCAGCCCCCTCTTGCTGTGTTTTACTGCATGGTTCCTACAATTGCTGCTGGAGCTGCTCATATTTTTTTTTTTATAAGAGTGAGCTGGTCTCCAAATGCTGAACCCTGGTTCCCCAACCCGCCGAGCGGCTCCGGGTCTTCCAGACAGCTTACGCACTCGTTTCAGAATGCCGACTCCCGGTTTCACCAAGTATACGACCCCTCTGGAGCTAGGAGCCCTCGTCCAGCTGCCGCATCGCTGTAACCAGTATTCTAGGTCACTTTCTGGTTTTTAGCTAGTGTTTTTCATGGAGGCGTTTTTTTTCACCCTGTCTCAGCTAGCCGCCATCTTAGTTTCTCTCTCATAACACAAATTTTAAGCTGTATTTTAGTTTTTCCTTCAATGTGCCATCTAGGAATAATCCAGTATGAGACTTTTAGTCTTGAAATCATACTTGACTGATAAATAGTCCCTTAAAAACTCATGTTTCTTTTCTAGGAAGACACCTTTCACACAGGCTACCTCTCAGTGTTTCAGTAACAACATTCTCAGAAGTCACGAACCACACAGGAAGCAGAGAGGAGATATAAATATGTCTGGAAGGCTCAAGTCTAAAAATGTTACAAGATCACCCACCTAGAACATGAGGCTTCAGGGCAAATTTTTCTTTCTTTTCACAATTTGACACCAACCCACTCTAAGTTTCAGAAGCAGGCCCAAAATACACATGTTGTAAGCAGTTCTTTGAAAGAGTGGAATAAGCTACAATTTGATGATTGCATATTAAAACACAAAAAGCAGAACACCCTGTACATGAAAATTAGAATTATATTTGGTATTTGGGGATTCATAATGGATATTGGTTGTTATCCAGTTTAATCTAGCTGAAACAGATACAAAATATATTTCAAATCCATGCACTTCTCAGCATCCCCAAAGCCACGTTCTTAAGCCAAGTCACCATCATCTTTTACCCAGGTAACAGCACCCTGTTTTCCACTACTTCTGAACCCCTACCCCTACCAATTAGCCTTGATAAAGCAGAACAGTCTTTCTTTTTAGATCCCAACATAAATGGGATTTTTAAAACAGATTTAGGTTTGCAGAAATATTTCACAGAAAGTACAGAATTCCTATATACCCTCCCCACCCACACACACAGTTTCTTCTCTTATTAACACTTTGCATTAGTGTGGTACACTTGCTATGTAAGTGATGAACCAATACTGATATATTCGTAGCGACCAAAGTCTACGGTTTACATGAGAGTTCACTCTGTGTTGTACAGTTCCATGGGTTTTGACAAATGTGGAATATCATGTGTCCACCATTACCGTATTATTCAGAATAGGTGCACTGCCCTAAAACCCACTAAAGCAGAATACTCTTTTTAAAATATAAATACTTTAATTCCTTTGCTAACGGCTCTTCATGGCTTCCCTCTGTGTTGGAGTAAAATCAAGACACCTTTCCCTGCCTAGAAGGCTCTTCATCCCCTACAACTTGCATCTCCACATCCCCTCTCTCAAAGCTACACAGGCCTGCTTTCCGAGCCTTGAGCAGACCCATCTAGATTGTGCTTCGGGGCTCGTGGAAGGTTCTAGCGTCAGAATCCTGCTCAGCTGGTTCTTTTCCATCATTCAACTCTTATCACATGAACCTGTTTACCATGCCCATCAATACTGCCAACACCTGCTGTTTTTTTAAATCCTAGAACAGTTTGTAGGTGCGTGGAAGTGACCCAATGACTATTTGTTGAATAAATAAACACACGTTTCTGCTTTTTAAAACACTGAATAATTTAAAACCAAATTTAAAAGGGTGAAACCATACAGTAATTTATTCCCCTACCTTTTTATGATGGCTATGGATGAATTAAAGGCTTCAGAGAAGTGTTGCTACTTCTGTTAGGCAACTTTTCATTGGAAGGCTTCAGCTTTCTTCATTTTCCTCAGCATTCATTTTGGCAAGAGGCGGAAACATTTTGCCACGGTGTATTTCTGTAACAACAGAATATCAACGTGACTCAGGGACCCAGCAACATCATGCTCTGTTTTAAAATAAAATACATAACCTCATTTACTTTGCATTTGCCTGCATGCTGTAAATGGTTTCTTTACTGTTTTTCTCAGACAGGCAGCTACTGATCTGGTATTATTACCTGGACACCTGGGGCAGTGCTAGATTAGACTCCGTTTAACACCTTGCCTTCCTGCATCTGTGGTCCAGCACATACTCTATTCTATGACGTCATCACTGCCACTCCATCTCCCCAGTAGATGCTGAGCCCTGTGGGGCCATGATCTGTGCCATAAGTCCTGGAATCTCTGGCACCTAGCCCTGCTGTCAGTTAGTAATTGTAGATGTTTACTATATATATTGGTTGAATCAAAGTTCTATGTGGATCTTACAAGTTCCGAACCTTGCTGCCATATACATGAGTAAATAATAAAGACTATTATTAGGGTAGAAAGGGGCTAAAACCAGATTTCAGATTCTTCATGAATGATTGGAGAACTGAGAGCGGTTATTCTCTCCTATCCTATTAAAAAGGCAAATTCCAGAGCCTGCTTCTTTTCTTCTACCTGCTAATTATTGTTCATTGAATTTTCAGGCAAGTCTAAAGAAAATTTCCCTGAAAATAATTACAGGTTGAGTGTCCACCCTGACCATTAAAGGACAACCCAGACTATACCCAGAAAAGTGCTCCATCTTTCTTCTTGGGAGATATTAACAAATACCTGATTTTATTTCTATATAAAACTTCAGTTAACTGTAAGTATGCAAAGAACACATTTAGAGGACCTGTATTTTCTGTAAGAATGTGGTACTTTGTGACATAAACAAAGGAGGAATCATACTTTATGTGTCTACTTTGGGGCATATTTGGAAAACGGGTAAGACTCCCTTAGGAATACAAATTTTTGTTTTAAAGCTGTTGCAAAGATTTTCGATATCTTTAAATGGTGACATTTAACCTCGATTTATTTGTAGATCATGAAAAGCAATCTGTTGCTAAAATTATCTTCTCAAAAGCATACCCTGTGTCTTAAACTATCAGTTTTAAGATCAGTAGGATGTGCTAAAGGAATGCTTTGAGCAGCAATGAGAAGTCCTAGAAGGATGGTTCCGGAAGCTCAGTTCTCTTTATGAGTTTTTAATCTAGTTAAAAGTTAGCTAAAATATAATTAGATGTAATTTCCTTTTAGAGTATTGTGATATTCTCTTCATATATTTCAGATTATCATAGGAAAAGCAAGTCACCTTGTTTGGGAATGCAGTTTAAGGATTGTGATAATCATGAGTCTAATGAATAACAGTAAGATAATTCAATATGTTTTACGAAAATAATACCTTGATTGAGAAAAATAAAAACAATTAAATGCTTCTTACTTATTTTTATATTTTTCAATTATCGTTACATCTTTCACATAATTAATCAATATTTGATTTGAGTTTGTTCCATAAGAATTTATTTTATTTTAATTTCCTATCTGTACTGAATATCACCAAATTTATGAAAGAAATATCAGATGCAATAAACTGACTTTAGCATATGCCCAAGTGAACTCACTAAGTGAACTCTTCTCTCAAGTTTCTTTCTCTTTAAATAGGCCACTAAGAAGCCTTTATTTATATATTTCTGATAGAGCTCAATTGTCATTACTGACTTAAAATCAGCCGTCTGCATATTCAGTACAATACGCTCAAATAACAGCTATACATTCTGAACCTACTGATAACGCACATCTCAATATGAGGTACTGACGCCAATTAAATTTAATATTTGCATTTCCAACCTTCAAGAGGAAGAGGTTGGTTTTGGCATCAACAGACTTGGCTCTACCTTATACCAGTGGTGGGATTTGGGGCAATTCGTTATTCTCAGAGCTTATTTACTCATCTGAAAAATGGAAATGGGCACCGTTTTCTCTAACAGAATGGTTCTGAGGATAAAGAGAAAACAGCCAATGTAAAATGCCTGGTCAGAAGTGAATACTAGAAGACATGGCACGTATTTTTATTAAAAGCAAAACCAAATCAAACAACATTTTAGATAATTGAATTTAGCTCTTAAACCCAAAAAGCAGTTACCTGATGCCGCTGAATAATTAAAAAAAAAAAAAAAGTCCTTGCTCACCCACATTTCAACTTAACACCAGATAATTGACTATTTCTACGGTTGTGATATTGATATAAATATGCTATAAAATAGAAATATAACATCAGAGAAGCATAACTAAATTTTCACATAAGTTTATGTCACTTTGTACATTTCATTTTCACAGATTCTCTGGAAATTTGGCTCCTCAGTATTGGGCAAGTCGACCATCAGCTCCTCCTACGTGAAACACATTTAAAAATATATAGAAACTGCATTACAATGGCCCTGACCCTAAGATGCTGGGCTTATTAGTAAACCTGGCTCATTGATAAACGATTAAACAAAAATCTCTGAAATTCTATTTTATGTAAAACAGAACAAAAATTTACCACCAATTATACTACTACAACCAGTTCCCTTCCCTACACCGTTTTCCCCTCTTCACATTCAAGGATGATATATTTTAAGGTGGCTTGGACACAGGTCCTTGCAATCTTAACGTTTGCTGCATTATTTGCCCTTCCATCCGCTTCCCCTTACACCCCACGGTGCTAATTTCTGTGAATGGTAGGTCTGATATGAACTCAGTGCTGTTATATTAGGAAAACAGGACCATTTGTATCTCAAGAGATTAGGCCTATAACCTTGGCCTCATGACTACTGACTTCTGGCCACATGAACTCCAACAGGTTATGAAATCACAAAAGATGCTAAATCCTGTTAGGTTAAAGTTACCCAGTAACTCTGGGGCATTAGAGTAAGAAGAGAAAAATAAATCAGTTATATGAAGGTAACCAAAAACAAAATTTATTTCAACCAATTTTTTACCATGCTAGAACTTTTCCCAAAGAAATTAATATTAATTGTCCTTCCTGACAACAGATCTTCACCACTGAGCCATTCTATGGTAGCTTTCCTTTGTGTATACTTTATAACATGGATAATTCTATGCTTTCAGCCAGATGCTTCAAATGTTCATAGAATATTCTGATCAATTCCATCTCACTTCAGTTGACTGTCTCCTCTTCCCACCTAACAGGTAAATTCTGGGTACACAAAAGGATTTCATTATCAGGTTTGACAGTGTAAAAGCCAAGCAGAAAACAAGCTGAGTGGGACAGTTTAATATAAACCACCTCTGAGGACTTGAAAACATCACATTTATCTCCTGCTATTCACTTGCCCCTGCGATCTTCATATCTCTATAAAATAAAATACCTAGAGCCAGCACTCAGCATCCTTCCCAGTTTCCTCAGTGTTGGAATAAGGTGTGTTCTGTTTCCATGGGAGAAAACAACCTAACAGACCACTAAAAATGCTAATAAATAACTTGGGGAGTAGAAAAGCTAATCCACTCAGAACTGGATTTTTCTTTCGTTCAAAGCAAGATAACTGTGACCTGTGGGACAGCATTTTTGCAGTAATTAGTTATGCATTTGTCAACTGCAGTGCATCCTCTCTAGGGACGCTTCTTGAAAGCCTACAAAACCATGTGCTGCCTTTGGATTCCCTCAAATATGGATTGGGCGATATTTTGTTTCCCTTTTCAGGTAATATTGAAACTCGATTTGAAAAAAAAAAAATCTCATTTTTCCTACTGGAACATATGCTGTTTGAATGGCTGACCTCCATCTAGAAGGCATTTCCCCTGAGATAATGGGAAGATTGAGTTTTTTAGGGCTGTGAACCACAGGTACTATCCTCATGTTAATGTTCTTTTCATCTGGAAGAGCTGTTTATAATGTGTTGCCTTTTATTTTATGAGTAACTATTCCTTATGCTGAAAAACCGAGAGAACAATTAGGTTTGGATATATTGGTTTTCTGACCCAACAGTAAAACCACTTAAAGTTTATATTTGCTAGAATCCCCAGGATCTAGCCCCATTGGCTTGTACTTGCTTTCTGAACTCAACTGACTAAACCATTCTGTATCTAGTCTTCCTCATCTTAAACCCAAGGTAATGGCAGTATGTCCTAGCACTATAGCACAATTTTCAAAGGATAAAAGGAGATAATGTACGTGTAAGAGCCTTCAGATACTTTAAAACACTATACATTAGATTTTTAAAAGTTATTAAAATTCCCAAGTGTTTGAATTATATAGAAAGGAACTTAAATTTAATCTGATACACTTCTTGACCAAAAGGGGGATGCAAAATGAGACGAAATAGTTTCAGTGGCTGAGAGATTTCAAATGGAGTCGAGAGGACACTCTGGTGGACATTCTTATGCACTATATAGATAACACCTCTTAGGCTTTAATGTATTGGAATAGCTAGAAGTAAATACCTGAAACTACCAAACTCCAACCCAGCAGTCTGGACTCCTGAAGACAATTATATAATAATGTAGATTACAAGGGGTGACAGTGTGATTGTGAAGACCTTGTGGATCACACCCCCTTTATCTAGTGTATGGATGAGTGGAGGAATGGGGATAAAAACTAAAGGACAAATGGGGTGGGATGGGGGGATGATTTGGGTGTTCTTTTTTCATTTTTATTTTTTATTCTTGTTCTGGTTCTTTCTGATGTAAGGAAAATGTTCAGAGATAGATTGTGGTGATGAACGCATAACTATGTTATCATACTGTGGACAGTGGATTGTATATCATGGATGATTGTATGGTGTGTGAATGTATTTCAATAAAACTGAATTTAATAAAAAAAAAATTTAATCTGATACAGAAATCAGTAAAAGTTAACATCCCCAAAACTGATAATAGTAATATCTCAGGAATGCAAAGAGTCCCCAACCTCCACCTCAAGGAATCTGCACTTTTTCATGCCGATCCTGCTGTGTGTAGATTTCCTATGAAGTATGACGAGATGGGAGAAGGGTAGTGAGAGAGGTGGTTGGAAACTCACAGATCCACACAGAGAAGAATGTGCCACCATGTTCAATTTTATAACCGCCACTTCCCTTCCCTCCCCTCTGTAAAGCAGGGGTTTTTAACTGGGGGTCTTAACTGCAGGCCCCTGGGGGGTCTTTCAACAGAATTCAAGGGTTCATGAATTTGTATTAGAAAATAATTATATATTTGTTATCAGCCTTTCTTTAACAGGCAACAAGCCACAGTAGAGTTAGAAGGAGCAGTGACCAAGAAAACACAAACATTTTTCATACCATGTTACAACTACTGCAGACACCTTGAAATACCATTTGCACTCACTGCTACTTTGAGTGTATGGTAGTTACTTGACCTGCCATTAGATTTTATTATATAGCAAAATCAAGAAACATATTATCACAAATTTATTTTATTTAACGTTTTGGCATCTGTATGTCAACATGATCGGCTTTTTCTCTAACCATCAGTATTATATTTTATGCACTTTAAAACATTATGGTAAATATTGGTTCCTGGACTCCATGAGGCTGCCAAAGAAGCACATGGAAGAGAGAAAGGGTAAAGCCCTTGATCTAAAAGTTCCCACCATGATAAATGGTCCTTTTCCATTGGCCCAGCTGAAGGAGGGACATGGAATTATTCAACAGTTACTCCAAATTCCCTGGTGTGCCAGAGAGCCTCCTGAGGCCTGAGGTTAAAGCTAGGAGAGAACAAGAAGATAGACAATGAGCACAGAGCTTGCTGTAAAAACAATTCACATGATGCTAATCATATTTTCCTATATATTTCTAATTTACATTTACAGATCTATTTCAGCAAACAGAGAATGATTAGAACCTTTCCAGGTAAACATGGTATTTAGCTCTCTCTCTCTCTCTCTCTCTCTCCTCTCATCACACACCACACACACACACACAACACACACACATTTTAAAGAAGCAGAAGTGGTAGGGATTACTTTTTTCAGTGTTAGGGTTTTCCTACGCTATTGATTCTCCCATATCCTATGAGACTTATTTTGGGAAAATCCTCACACTATGTGTAACATTCCAGAACTTTATTCCCTTTCCTTTAGTTTTTTTAAAATTTCATTCAACAAATATACATTATAATATCCAGTAGTAACATGTGCCTATGAGGAGATAAAAAGGTGGTCAGGAACAAGAGAGACAGGAGGTTTCTAGAAAAAGAGGCTGGGAAGGAGACTCCCAAGAGGTGGCATTTGAGGAGAAACGGGAAGTATTTTAAACAGCAGGGGAAACAGTGTTCTGGTCTACAGAGATAGCATGTACAAAGGTCCTGAGGCCATATATGTTCATGAAACAACAGTGAAGCCTGTCTGTCTGTCACAGAGTTGGTGAGCAAAGACTGGTATAAAAATGAGGCAGGGCAAGTAGCCACTGACCAGACCATGGATATCCTTAGAATTGGATGGGGAAGCCATTGGAGAGCTGGGAACAGAAGGAAACATGGTCTAATTTACATTTTTAAATATGTTCCCATGTGTGGTAGAAACACTGCAGGAGGGCAAGATTGAAAGCAGGACTACTGTATCAGAGGCAAAGATGATGGTAGCTCACACTAGTGAGGCAGAAGGGGAAACAGTGAGAAGTGGCTGGATTCTAGGTATACTTTGCAAGTATAGATGATTTATTGATTGGTGATAGGGTGTCAGAGAAGGTATTCTGGCCTGAGCAGCAGGTTGGATAGCAGGGCCACTTACTGTACTGAGCTGGGAAATCGCTGGAGGGGGACAGATTCAAATGTGTTGGTTAGGAAAATTAAGAGTTCAGTTTTTGACACTGTGCTAGATTGATTGCAAAAAAATAAACCGACCCCAGTTCTTTATCTTTCGTTACATCCATGCTTTTCCCCATCTGGCTTTGCAGGTCACTCCCTCTCTGACTCTGAGTCTGGCCATGTGACTTGATTTGGCCAATGGGATATTAATAAACGTGATGCAAGCAGAGGCTTGAAAAATGCTGGTTGCATTTTTGAATGTTCTTGCACCACTGCCATCATGGTGAAAGCATGTCCAGGCTAGGTGATGCCAAATGAAAGACTTATGGAGAGAAACCAAGTGTCCTTAGGCAACACAGCCATGGCCATCCTAGATGAGCCAACCAACACTCTACAAATGTGTGTAATTACACCCAGCCAAGTCAGCAGAGCCACCTTGTCAACCTGCAGATGACTGAAGATGCATGAACAAGCCCAGCCTACATCAGATGAACCCTGTGGAGTTTTGAGCTAAATAAATAGAGAAATATTGTGTGGCTGCTTGTAATATAGCATCTCATGGCAATAGATAACTTATACAGGATGTATCTATTACTCAGCCAAATATGAGTAATGCACTGGCACATCAGACAGGTCAACCCTAGAGGCTGTGGGTGACAAAATAAAGTATTTACATCCTAGGCTGCTTGTGTATTATAAATAGAATATTGTAGGAAATTAGTCACAGGAACTGATTCATAAATGAATGAATGAATCACAAAAAAAATGTTGTAGGAAATTAGTAACAGAAACTGATTCATAAATGAATGAATGAATCACAAAATCTAGAACCCTTCACTTGCACAGGCCTGTTCCAAGAAAGGCCCAAACTGATTAACTGATTTATTAATTTTTTCCTTTAATTTGTAGTTTAGAAAAATTAAGTTTCACAACTTGATTTTGGTACAGGAATGGAAATGTCAAATTTGAGAAACCTCCATCAAGTGTAGGATTTTAGGGCATTTCAAGTTTTCTTTGAATTGCCAATACTCAGTAACTAATTAGTCATCAGTGTCCTTATTGACTTGGCTTCAATACGGGTGGATGTATTGTGAAGACAATAAAGCTAAAGGGTCAAGACCACTCACTTGTTTACAGACAAGACCCTGGGAAGGGCCCTACCAATATGTTTATATGATTATGTTTTTGTAAAATATGCAAAAGTAAGGCATCTTAAACACAACTGGTTAGGACAGGTGTCTCTTTTCATTCCAACTTCCAGCATCACCTTTTTCCATGTGCTGAGTGGGGCTGGAGTGGCTATGGATATTGTGGGGCTCCAGCTAAGGGGAAAGTTGAGTTGGGGATGCATTTGGTTTGTAATCAGTGGGATATATTGATGTGGTTCATAGTCAATCCCATTCTAGTTCAGTTTTGGTTGGTCACCTCAATGCAAGAACAGCTTCCAGGAATTCTCCAACCCCTTCACCCAGGATTCACCTAGCACTGTGGCTCAAAGACGAAGGACCTAGGTTACACTGTGATAAAAATGTGCCCCCTCACCAGGCATATATGCATGGGGTAGTCTGCTTCTTAAGCCTTGCAGTATAGATATGACAGCATGTTAAGGGCACTAAAATGTATTTTCAAAGCCTCACCAACATTTTTTTAGAAAGCTGATAAAGTCTGAATATGCCATTTTAACTGCAATACAGAAAGTTGCTTTTGAAGGTATCATAAAACAAGTAATCAATTAAACCTCTGTTTTGATTGTATAAGAAGGGCAACTTCCTAAGTCATGTTTAAATTTATTTATTAAACAATGGAGGAAAACAAGGAAAAACTTTATGGAACATGAACAAAAACAATTAAAATGATTAAATCAATAGATTGCATTTTGACATGGAGAAGCCTCTTGAACCAAAATAATTTTCAGACCACACTAAAAGCATTAATTCATTAAGAGGAAAATTGTGAATTTAAAAGTAATGGATCGAATCTTGCTTGCTAGTTTAATTAATGAAGAGGAGCAAATTATGTGAACACACATGGGAACATTTAAATTTCTTACTGATTTGACACAAAATACTGACAAGATAACAAAACTCATTGTGATCATAACGAGGAGAACATTGAGGAGAAACTGATGATAGATTCATCAGCTTAAAATGTACAAGCAAACTTCAAATGCAGTGAAATCTTAGAGCTCACATATTCAAGATATGCAAAAGAGATTTCTAAAATTTGATAACTCTAAAGCAGTTTACATGCCACTACTAATAGCAAGTTGTGATGTCCAAACAAACATTTCTAAACTATGTAATAAAGAATATACTTTGAACAGCTATCCTAGAGGAAAGACTTGTAGTATCTTTCTATTCTCTCTGTAGAAAAGAATCTTCCAAAATTATTTCTATATTCAAAAGTCAAGAGATAATCAAAGCATTTTCAGCCAAAATATGTAGGGGAGAAGGAATTTAGAATCCTTAAATTTATATTTTTTCTTAAAGAGGTCCTTACAGATTTTAGGTATTCAACTTATAAAATCTTCAACTGGGTGGCACATTTCAATAAATTGAAATCCTGATAAGGAAAAGTGATTCTAGGTGAAACTGATGTTAACCAAATACACAACAAAACTGAGCATGGGTATTTTTTTTTTTTTAAGTAATGAAAAATATGAATAGAACTTTGGAGGAAAAAAGGGAAAAAAAAAGCATAAGGATTTTTATCAACTACTTAAAGTGTAAGTACCTAAAGCAGGGCAATCAGCTATATTTGTTAGAAAGAAAGACATCCTGGGATATATTTAATTCAATAGAATAGCAAAAGTATAGGCTATATGGGTTTTAAGTTTGGAATCGCTGACCAAAAGATGTCACTGAATAGCGTCTTGAATTTTTTTTTTAAATCTAATGTGGTTACTAAAGATGCATGACCTCTGTTTTCTTTCTGTAAATT
This sequence comes from Choloepus didactylus, assembly GCF_015220235.1. Taxonomy (NCBI): domain Eukaryota; kingdom Metazoa; phylum Chordata; class Mammalia; order Pilosa; family Megalonychidae; genus Choloepus; species Choloepus didactylus. The sequence continues at coordinate 24,908,166 of NC_051325.1, read as the reverse complement.
CTATCAACTGTATGACTGAATCCAGTGTATACCAAACACATATAGACTTCATTTAACCTGCTGTGATTGAGTCATGCTTCAACTTTTTGATAATTGGTAAGAAAATAGATTTTTTTGAAATGGCAAGAAAATACAATTTACTGTCACACAAAGAAAATAAACCACCTTTCTCCTGACAACTTTTTTTTTTTTTTACAAAGGTACACTTTTAGGAAGAGGCTGCAAACTGATGGCACAAAAGGCAGAACTTTCTCACTGTTTAACCAAATTGATGTTTAAAAAATTCTGGATTGGGGGATTGTGATTTACAGGTGATATTAACCTAGATGATTTGGTAAGGTGGCGTCGGCCACATTTCTCCACTTCAGTTACTATTTTTTTCCTTTGTAATTAATAAGTATCTCGAAGGTGATACTTTGACACTATGCAAATATCCCATTCTCCATAAACTTTCATCCACTAATTTTAGCATCATCAGTGGATCAGGCCTGCAACAATTATTACTGTGGTGTTTACCTAATGGTAATTTTCCATTTCCTGCATGGCTTCTATATTTATTAACTAGAATTCTCCTGTAAAAGAGTGTTGTCCCTTTTCCCAAACTTATTTATTTATTCAATTACATTTATTTATAACAGCATGTAACCATGGACATTTATTTAATTCTATGGATCATAATCCAAAACTCTCATTACTTATTTGGTTGCTCAAATTTTCCCAGCTTTGAGTTGTCAATATGTTCCTGTACCCCTTTGACAGGCTTGCAAATTTTTTGCTTTTTAATACTTTTTTTATTGTGGTAACACAGATACAACTCAAAATTTCCCATGTTAGTGCTTCTTTAGCTCTTGACAACATAAATATTCTGGGAAACTTACTGTATTTCTCCTGCCTCAGCCCTGGAATGAATCACCTCTCCAAGGAGCCCTGGTTCCTTTTATTGAAGGAATGATGCTTAAAGATCAAGATCTGGGTGCTGGGTATGTTCATTGCTACTGAGGTGTCCTTGATTTTAGGCCTACCCAGTGGACAGAGTTAGGGAAAATACGTATTTAAATTAACTCACTTAAACACACACATTTATATTTATGCATGACCTCAATCTAATCTTGAGAAGCCCTACCAGACAAACCCAAATTGAGAACATTCTACAAAATAACTGACTAGAACACTTCAAAAGTGTCAAGTTCATGAAAGGGAAAGAAAAATATATTACTGTCATAGATGGAAGACATGGCAATACAACATGGGATCTTGGATTGGAACTTGGAACAGAAAAATGACATTAGTGGGAAAACTAATGAAATTTGAATAAGGTCTATAGCTTAGTTTATAGGAGGGATTGACAAACTATAGCCTGGCCTGCCATCTGTTTTTGTAAACAAAGTTTAATTGTAACAGAGCTCCCCTCATTTGTTCACATATTGTCTGCTATGGTTTCTGAATTACAGAGGCAGAACTCAACAGTTGTGACAGACACTAGCTTAAAATAATTACTATCTATTCCATTACAGAAAGTTTGCCAACTCCTGATTCATGTAATATTGCACCATTTAAAAGTTCCTGGCTTTGATAATTATACTACAGTTATTATAAAGTGTTAACATTAGGGGAAGATGGATGAAGGGTATTCAGAAATCATCTCTACATTTTTACAAATTCTCTATGTCTAAATTTCTTTCAAAATAAAAAGTTAAAAAATATATTTGAATTAAATGCTAATATTTAAAAAACAAGAGATTTTACCTAAAATTTCTATATTTGTAATTTTACTTTGAAAAGTCAGAAAGTCTGATGATATTGGCCAACAATAAGTACAAAATGAAAGTTGGCACCTGTGTTAAATGTGTCTGATAGTGTTGGTTATCTACTCAATATCTGTCCTCTCTGTTTCCATAGCATCAAAATTTTGTTTTGGATACAAGGTAATAGGTAAGAGATTATATATTCCAGCCTCTCCTATAGCCAGGGGTAACCAATGAGATGTAAGCACAAAAGTTATGAGACTTCAGGGCAAGTTCACTAGGGTGGGACAGAAGGCTGGCAAGAGCCCTACTTGCCCTTCCCCCCCTTCCTACTCCATCTTCTTTGGAAAATCAGTGTAATGGCTGGAGTTGCAGTCATCTTAGACCAAGAAATGAGAATGGAAGCCATGTATCTATCCCAACTTCAGGTAGAACACACAGAATATAAAAGCCTGTGGTAGATTTATTGTCGCCTATTTTTTTCATGCCTCCTGAATCCATGTCCTTTGGAAGATGTCCCATCAAGAGGCGGAAACTGTTTCCCAACCCCTTTAATCTAGGCTGGTACTGTGAATTGCTTTGGTCAGCAGAATATGTCAGAAGTGACAGAGGGCCACTTCTAACCTAGATCTCAATAGGCCCTGCGTGTTTCTACATGCTCTTTTCAAGCACTTCCATTAATAAGTAAAATATCCCATGCTAGAGAATAATGGGAGACCATGTAGAATAGCTCCCAACTGATCTAGTTGAAGACTTCCTAAGCCATCTATAGCCAGGCCACCAAACTTAGTAGGGAATCTAGCCAAGATAAACAGAGCTACCTACTCAACCCACAGTTGACTGCAGATTCAGGAGAGAGAACAGCCCAAACCAGAAAATTCTCCCAGCTAACCTGTAGACTTATGAGCTGTAATACTTCTCTTTTGTTTCATGACACTTAGTGCGGGGTTGGTCTCCCATGCAGTAGTAGTGGACTGATAGAGAACCTACATCTCTGATGGCCATGAAATCACCATTGCAGCATGAAACTTCTTGCCTAATATCTTTTTTTTCCTGAGGGAAAGAAAAGCCATCTTGTCTAAATCACTCTTATTTTCAGTTTGTCCTGATGCCAAAGAGAATTCCTAAGGGATACATAAAGAGCATGTGCTGTCAACTTTTCCATAATCCCTATTCATTCTGTGCCACCCATTAATGTCACCTGCTTTGCCCCTCTAGCTCTTGCATTTGTGACATCTGCTCTACACCCACATTTTTTGAAAAGGGAAAAAAAGATTATCCTTCTGTATCAAGTTGTACTCTGAGGCTCATTTAAACTTAGTGGATTTTTTTAAAGGAAGTATATTAGAGGAAAATCATAGATTTCATTTTGTAAACTCAGATACCATACCCAAGCTGCCTGAGCTAGAGACCTGTGGTTCAGGACAGCCATGGAAATAACTGTGGGTGACCAAAGAAATAAATGAAATTATGTTTTTTAGATCATTTTCAGCTTCTTAAGTTCATGCCAGCTTCCCTATATCGTCAAGTGCTGCTGAAAGTTCAGTGAAATACCTTGAGATTAATCATTTCTCTTACAAAAGAGCAGTGTAAATCTAGCTTCAAACATCATTTAAAAAAATACGTGAAAACCCAGGCTATCGCTTCCTTTAAAATATGTACAGATACTGTACATCTTGAGAGAGTTAGAAGTTTCAAACAAATGCTAACCACATTATTCTAAAATAGTTACAGTAATGCACTTGTGAAATTATTATTGTCATATATGAGAGGAGACTTAATTATTAATAAATCTGGTGAATATTAAAAATATGTAAGAAATTACATCCTATCAATTAAAATATGTAAGAGTAATTAATATTTTACATTTCTTTAATAAGAAGTAGTACTACTTAATTAGATCTTTTTATATTTACTATTTTCAAGTTAAATGCCAGCTTTCATTGATAATATTACCGCAACTAGAAGATGCTTCAATTCATAACTGGTACTCCACAAAATCCATTCATGTATGATTGTTATGTTGTACTTTTTTTAAAAGACACTTTTCTGATGAAGACGTCTACTTTTTTAGCACTATCTCAGTTATATAAGAAACTCAAGAAGGTCAAGGCCATGCCTTGAATTTAAGAAAGTATCATTTCATTCTGCATCACAAATCTTTTACAAAAAGGTAAAAGTAAGTGCATGTTTAAGAGTGTCTTAGGTTATGAAGTTTTTTTATAAGGTAAAAAAGCACTTGACAAACATCTGGAAAAGGTATCTTGATGCAGGGTGTCTTCTTACATGGCATGCTGACTCTCATGAAATGAATGTACACACACAGACACTAAATCACAGAATCCAGCAGCCACTGTTAGCCCAAACAAGGGATTGTTTCATTAAGCTCTTGAGTACTGAGTTCAAATTCTTGTCAGCTGGTTTTCTGTGATAGCCTTTTATCTATTGAATAGAAACTCAGCCTCATCACAAAAGAAAAGATGACTGGAATTTATGTATGTTAATGGTTGATAGCAAACGTTCTTGGAAACAAAACCCAAAGGTTGGACCAGGGGAAATTTCTGTAATGCAATATACATCAGGTAACACCCCAGTGAAGTACAGTGGACACTGACATAATGGCAGACAGCTTAGGTGGATACTATTTTCGCCAAGTCTTGCTGTTGTATAAAAGAACTGATAGAACCATTTGCCAACAAATTTTGGTAGAAAGTATCTCTATGGTGAAGAAGTAAGCTCTAAAGCAGTGCTGTCCAAAAGAAATATAATGCAGGTCAGAAATTTGAGTCACGTGGGCAATTTTAAATTTTCTAACAGCTGCATTAAAAAAGCAAAATGAAATAGGTGAAATTAATTTTAATAATGTATTTTACGTAACCCAATATGTTCAAAATATCGTCATCTCAACATGAATCAATGAGATACTTTACATTTAATTTCTCATGATAGGTCTGTGAAATCTGATCTGTATTTTATGCTCACTCCACATCTCAATTTGGAGTAGTCACATTTCAAGTTCTCAATTGGACAATGAAGTCTAAAAGTAAATCTATGATTGACAGTGATGATTTAAAGATCTCAGGAGTGCAGAGAACTAAAGAGAAAAACAATGAGGTTTCAAATATCATGAGTTATGGAATTTTCCAAGAAGAATTTAATAGAATTTATACCAGCAATACAAAATCTGATACCAAGTAGTTGGGTTTTTGTTTTAGTTTTAAATATGCACATTTAAAGCAGATATTCTGCAGTGTAGAGGAAGCATATTATTGCAAATTGGCTCACTTATAATTCAAATACTTTGCAGGTAGAAGAATTATTAGGACATTAAAATATGCCAAAATAAAACCCATTAAGCTTTAAACATCTCAAGCAAATAATAAAACACATTTATTTATATTCTGCAACATGGATAATAAAATATAATATCATAAGTAGTCTGAAGTGAATATAAAATGTCAAAATTAATAGCACAACTTTATAATCAGCTTCCATTGCAATTATTAGTCTTTAGAACAGAATTAATTTACATTAAAAATCGACACCTGAGAAACTCAAGTAAGCTCAAGTAAGCTCATTAAAATGATGTACAGATTCATTAGGTCACATACGAGTACTGAGGTCAGGTTGTATGTTAATAAGCAATAAGATCTCTAGGGAAAAAATGAGTGCCATGCAGAAAGTGAAAAACATATATATATATATACATGTTTAGAAAAGTTGCAAGTAAAGAAGTTTATTTTCAAACAGTTTATGTATGTAATGTCAATAAAACATTGCAATCAATCCTAAAGTCTGCTAAATTACCTGATAACTCAGTAATGCACGCAGTGAGTGCTTCTTAGGGTAAATTTCAATTTGCATTCCACTAGATTGTAAACTTATAATAACTTCTACCAAATATAAATGGCAAAAGTTTGCATTTAAGAAACTCTGATGTCATAAATTGTTCTTGCGTTCACTGTAGAAAAATTGAAAAAAATGTAAAAAAGCACAAAGAAGAAAAAAAAAATCACAGCATCCCAGCACCCAAAACATTGTTGACATTTTAGTCTATGTCCTTCCAGGTTTATACAAGCTTAATCATTACTGCCAGGTTTCTGTGATATAATAAACTCATGTGGGCTCTCTCTTGTAGATATGATTCCTCTAATAGCTCTGATAATCTCATTTATAACCACACACTTCCCCTCTCCTCCACAGCTATCTACACAAGGGTTGGAGGGAATTCAGGGGCACTCTAATCAGGGGCTGATCTGTCAACACTTTCTTTCATGTCCTCCTCTTTCCACTCTATCCCCCTTCAATCACACCGCAACACTCACAAGTCCATAATAAGACTCTGAACACATCTCCTTCTAGTTAGCTCCAAGCTTTGTAACTCTCCCTTATTTAAGAAGGAATGGTACTTCCATGAAGACACAAATTACCAGCTTTGCTTACAATCCTAAAGTAGTGGAATAATCTGGCAGAGACATCATCTATCCCCTATTCCCCAATAATGGTGGAACTGCCTGAAAAATATAATCCTTCAATTATCATTTACTGGGCTCTACTTTTTACCCAGAAGAACGTATTTTCCCAGAACTAGATTCAGCAATAAATATTTATGAAGTGCTTACAAAGCGCAGACATTGGGTTAGGGGCGGGATAGTGAATAGTGCACAAATCAGACATAGTCCTTTGGCCCCAAAGAAGGAAAACTAATAGGGAAGGCAGTTCATAAACAACGAAACAAATGAATCCTTAATTACAAACTGAGACAAATGCTACGAAGACAATAGACATTGATGATGAGATGGAGAATATTGCATTCCCTATCTTAAGTGATTGCTATGATGATCCATTTGAAGGACTGGCAAGAATTCAGGAAGTTTCCCAGCCTCCTCAGCAGGGAACTGACCCTTCTGCTCAGAAGCATGCTACTGCAATAAAGAGGCTAAAACAGAATGATCTGCACCGAAAGCTCACACACTAGTTTTTATGAACAAATTTTGAGTGACTTACTAAGGTAGGGTCATTCATGAGGAGATACTCTCTTTTTAACACTAAATGGAAATCCTTCCAAAAGTCACCATGGAAGAAAAGGTGATCCTAGGAAGTCCCCATTAGATTTCCTATTATAATAGGGAAATTTTTCTTTTGCCTTACCCTGAGATCTTTGCCTATACAGTTGATCTCAGATATGTTAAAAGAGAAATTATAGTCCTAAAGCTTATAACTTTTTTGTTTAGCAGGAATGGAAACCTAAAGAAATTTTGGAGCCATTGTTTAGAAGAAGCGCTATGCTGAGTATGTGAATATGCAAAAGTATGCCGAGGGCCCAGTTGGGATAAAGCAGATAACTATCATGGTCCCCATTCTAGGAATTTGCGACTGGTGTGTGGCCAACTGGATAGATCAGAGAGAGAAAGATGAGAGAAGAGAGGCATATAGAGAAAGACAGACAGACCAACAGACACAGATATGAAGGGAGGCAAATAGAAAGAAAGACGAGAGAAAGGCATAAACAGGCAGAAAAGTACAAAGAAAAAGTAAGAGGAGAGAGAGACAGAGAGACAGATACACACATACAGACACACACAAACACACACACACACACACACACACCTGAGGTGGGGGAGAGACTGAAAGCCCAGGAACTGGCTAGGTTGAGGCCAATGTGGACACACAGCCAAGTGACAATTTCCCTACAAATGACAATGTCCAATGGCTCTAGGTATATTAATAACTGATACTGAATTGAAAGTTTTGTCACATTCTCTGCTATAACTTTTAGTAAAGTTGGCTAGCAAACACTACGTTTAGGATTAGAGGAGTTTGTGGGAATGAAGGAAAAGTAGAGGTAGGCAGTCTGGCAAATCAGGCTGGTGAGTGAGGATGCTACAGGACCCAAGCTCTGTGCAACAGGAAATGGGACAGATGGGCTTCACCAAGGGTTGAACCTTTGTCAAATATTCTTGAGGAAATCATATGTAATATATAATACTGTATAAGGGAAAATGTGTTTCTGTTTATTGCGTACCTACCCTCTATGTGCCTTATGGACATTATCTCATTCTTCAAAACAACCCTACAAACTGGTTGTAGATACTATCATTTTTTCACATGAGAAACCCAAGGCCAAAGTCACACAGCTAAGCCATTTGAGAGCTGGCTCTGATTAGTTCCAAAGCCACAACAGTACATCTTCCTGGATGTAGGCTGGAGACACGGAATAGTCTCCAGTTTAATGATATGGTCAAGTGCTTCTATTTTATTGCCACCCTTTTTTATCTTTCCCTTAGAGCTACCCAAACTGATTCTTTTTGCAGAAATGATTGTGCTGGTTTTGTCAGGTCTTAAGATGAAGGACAACTTTTCTGTCAACTATACTCAGCCTCAGAAAGAGACATCAGAAATGGAGTAGTGGAAGAAAGAAATGATGGTCATGAGCAACTCCACCAACAATGGCTATAGGTTACATTTAAGATTGGTGCTAAGCCCAATGGTATCTTTCAGCCCTTGTTTAAACTTACCTCTTGGTGCCATTTGACATTGTTGACCACACTCTACATTTTGGAATATTTCTTTCCTTGCTTTTTATAATGCTAGTTTCATCTGATATCCCTCCTCTATCCCCAGGTCCTCCTCAGGATTCTTTTCAGGTTTTGTTTTTCTGCTCTTCTATTAAAAGTTGGTCTTCCACATACTACAATTCTTTGCTTCTAAATCTGTCTGAGGATGAGCTCACCCAACATGATTTCCATCCGCATGGCTTCCATCACCAAATCTATATCCTGGTCCTTTCAACCTGAGTTCCAGAGAAGTAAATCCAATTGGCAATGTCATCTACCCATCTACCCATCTACAAAAGCTGGACACCTGGAAGTTATCTGTATTTCCACTTCCTTCCTAGCTGCCTCACCCACCCACAGCCAATCAAGCTCCTCAGTCCGTCAACCCCATCTCCTAACTATTATTCAAATCCATCCTGTCCCCATATTCGCCTTCCCTATCTTGGCAAAGGATACCACTGTCTCTCTTTTGAGTTACTACAACAAGCCAATCTTACTGCCTCCCTCTGGGCCTCCAGCCTTACGTAACTCCAGTCCATTTTCTTTATTGTAGACAGAATTTTCTAATATACATATCTGACACTAATACTTACTTTAAAAAACAAAAACAAAACAGCAGCAAAAAACATTTTAAAGCAGTGGTTCTCAACTTTGCCTACAGATTAGAATCAACTGAGAGCTTTTAAAAATCCCATTCCTCAGGCTGCTCCCATGACCAATTAAATAATCTTGTGGGTTAAGACCCCAGATATCAGAATTTTTTAATGCTCCTCAAGTGCCATAATCCAAGGTTGAAAACCACTGCTTTAATTATAATCAATTGTCCTTAATGAATTTTAAATTCCTTTAAGTAGTCTAAATAGTTCTACATGATCTAGCTCCTCCCATCCCCTCCATTTCTGTCTCCCTTGATCCCCATTTGGGACCTTGGGGTACATGGTCCGGTCTCTCTCTCACTAGATTGACCATACTATGCCTTCTCTGGCCACTGGCCTGCATACATTGGTGTTCCCTCTCATTGAAAAAAGAGAGATTAAATATCTCTCCAAGCATTATTCCTTAAGCTCTCTAGAATGTACAAAATAGCCCTGCTATGCATTATTGGAGTGTCCTAGTCTTCCTTACCATCAAATACATATTAAATTTTATTGGAATTGTGGTTTAGCAGTTTGCCTCTTCTAGAGTATTAGCATCTAAAGGGTTCAGCTCACTAGTCTGTTAGATGGGATGGGAACAGGGCTCAGTCTAAGGCTAATCATCCCCCACTTCTGAGGCAAGGCCTTCCAAACAGACTCTGCCCAGTGCCCTAAGACTCTTGAGGCTTTCCAGTCTGACTGATGGTCTATTTCTAACAAATCTTAAAAGCAAGACCCAAAAGGATGAAGCTGTTTCCAAGTAACTTAACTGTGTTTCAGAACAAGCTCAAGAATATTTTTAGGAATATAAAAATACTCAGTGCCCAACAAGATAAAATTAATAGTATCTGGCATCCCCCCCCCCCCCCAAAATTACCAGGCACACAAAAAGCAGGAAAATGTAATCAATGAAGAGAAAATAAATCTCTATTTGAAACCAATTCATAACTGATTCAAGGATTAGAATTAGTAGAAGAGGACTTTAAAATAGTTATTATAACTTATCCATACATTTGAAAAAGACTCAAATCTGTTATCTAGAGATAAAGACTACAATATGTGAGATAAAAATATACTAGATGGGATTAGCAGCAGATTATTACTGAAGAATAAAAGGTTAATGGACTTGGAGACACAGCAACAAAAACTGTTCAAAATGCAACACACAGAGAAAGGAGAATAAAACAAGTGAATAGAGTATCAGTGATTTGTGGGATAACTTCAAGTGGCCTAATATAGGTCTAAGTGGATTATCCAAAGAAGAGGGTACAGAGCAAGGGATTGAAAAAATATTTAAGATATAATAGGTGGAAAATTTCCAGACTTGACAAAAACTATGTATCTATGATTTAATAAGGTCAGTGACGCCTAAGCATAAGAAGCAAGAAGAAAACAACACCAAGACGTATCATAATTATGTTGCTCAAAAACAGTGATAAAGAGAAAATATTGTGGGGGGTGTGATGGGGGTGGGAAATATAATGAATACAGAGAAACAAATATAAGGATGACATCAGATTTCCCATCAGAAATAATACAAACAAGAAGAGAGTGGTGCAAGATCTTTAATGTACTGAAAGGAAAAAAAAAAGCACTATTGGCTCAGACTTCTATATCCAACAAACCTATATTTCAAAATTGAAGGTGAAATGAAGATAATTTGAAACAAACAAACAAACAAAAAACCTGATGGGACAAATAGAAAAGAAACAGTAAGATGATAGACTTAGCTCCAGCCATCTCAGTAGTCACATTATATGTAAATGGTCAAAGCACACCGAGGCAGAGATGTCAGACTTGATTAAAAAAAAGCCAGACCCACCCTGTGTTGCCTACAAGAAACACATTATATATATACAAAGACACAAACAGGTTAAAAGTAAAGAATGGAAAAAGATACGCTAACATTAATACAAAGAAAGCTGGGGTGGCCATATTAATATCATACAAAATAGTTTTCAGAGCAAATAATATTTACTAAGGATAAAAAAGGTGATTTCATAATGATAATGGGGAAAATTCAAGAAGAAGTCCAAACAATCCGAAATGTTTATGCATGTAAAAATAGAGCTTCAAAATACAGGAAGCAAAACCTGATAGAACTGCCAGGGGAAATAGACAAATTTACAATTATTGTTAGAGAATCAATACCCCTTTCTCCGTAACTTATAGAATAGTAGACAGAAACTCAGTAAGGATATAGATGATTTGAACAGCACTATCAACCAATTTGACTAAATTAGCATTTATAGAACATACCATCCAATATCTTTTCAAGTGTACATAGGATATTTACCAAGGTAGACCATATTCTGGATTTTAAAACAAGTCTCACTAAATTTAAAAGGATTCAGTCCTAAAAAGTATGTTCCCTGACTTAATGGATTTAAACTACAAAATAATTACACAAATATCTCTGGAAAATCCACCAATACTTAGAAGTTAAATAACACACTTCTAAATAAACCATGGATCAAAGAAGAAATCAAAAGAGAAATTAGAAAATATTTAGAAGTAAATGAAAGAAATAAAACAACTTATCAAATTTTATGGGATGTCACTACACCATTAATCAGGGAACATTTTATAGGATTAAATGATTATACTAGAAAGTAAGAAAAGTCTCATATCAATGACCACCCTACAAAAACTAGGAAAATAAGAGCAATCAAACCCAAAGTAAGTAGAAGAAAGGAATTTATAAACAACACTGTGGAAACCAATGACATGGAAATCAATGCAAACAGACAAATGAGAGAGAAAATCCGTGAAATAAAAACCTGCTTCTTGAGAGGATCAATAAAGTTGATAACATCTAGCCAGATTGATCAGTAAAAAGGAGATAACACAATTTACCAACATCAGGTATGACAGACTGTGCATCACTATGGATTTTACAAATATTAAAAGGATAATGAAACTGTTATGAACAGCTTTATGCCAACAAATTTGAGAATTTGGGAGGAATGGACAAATTCCTTGAAAGACACAAACTACCACAGCTCACTAAAGAAGAAATAGATAACTGGTATTTCCCTGTATCTATTAGAGAAATTGAAATTATAAGTTTAATCCTTCCAACAAAGAAAACTTGAGGCCTAGATGACTTCTTTGGTGAACTTTTTCAATCTCCTAAGAAATAAGTAATACATATCCTACACAAAGTCTTCCAGAAAATTTAAAAGGAAGGAATACTCTCCAACTCATTGTATGAAGCAAGTATTACTCCAGTGCCAAAACCAAAAAGAGACATTGTAAGAAAACTGCTGACCAATAACTCTAATTAACAAAGATGCAAAGATTTTAAACAAAAATTTTAGCAAATTGAAACCAACAGTACATTAAAGGGGTAAGAGATCATGCCAAATGGGATCTATTTAAGGAATGCAAGTTAGTTTAATTGGCAAATTACACTGATTAATGAATATTGATAATACCAAAAAGTATATCTCAATAGATGTGAAAAAGCATTAACAAAATCCAACAAAAGTTCCTCTCAGAAACTCTCAACTAGGAACAGAAGGGAGGTTCCTAACTTGATAAAGGACGTCTATGGAAAAATGTACAGCTAACATTATATTTAATAGGAGATAGAATGTTTTTGTTCTAAAACAAAGAACAAGATAAGATGTCTGCTATAACCACTTCTATTCAACATTGTTCTGGAGATTCTAGCTAGAGCAATAAGGTAATAAAAGAAAATAAGAGACATCCATATTGGAAAGTAAGAAGCAAACTGTCTTTATTAATAAAAAATAAAACTCTTGTAATCTACAAAAAAAAGGCTAGAGATAATAATGAGTTTGGCAACATTGCAAGATACAAGACCAATATACTATATTTCTATAACTGTATTTCTATATCCTAGCAATGAAAATCAGAAATTGAAGTTTAAAAATGCTATTTAAAAACAGCATCAAAAACTATGAAAAACTTAGGGATAACTGTGGCAAATCTACATTGTTCATTGAAAGCTAAGAAAGATGGCCGAGAGAAATTAAAGGCCTAAATAAATGGAGAAATATACCTAGTTCTTGGATCAGATGACTCAGTATTGTTGAGGTAAATTTTCACCAGCTTGAACTATAGATTCAATGCAATCCCAATCAGAATCCCAACTGGATTTTTTCTTTCTTTCCTTCTTTTGTAGAAAATGACAAACTGATTCTAGAGTTAATATGGAAATTCAAATAACCTAGAATAGGCTCAAAACCAGATTGAAAGGGAAGAAGAAAATTGGAGGATTACATAATGAAGAGAGTGTGCTACTGACATTAAGATAGACAAATAGATCAAGGGACAGAATGGAGTCCAGAAATCGACTACTACTGACTTTACCAAAGGTGCAAAGATTATGCAGTAGAGAAAGGATAGTCTTTTCAAAAAATTCTACTTCAACAACTGTATATTTATTTGCAAAATAATGAAGTATAAAAATAACTCAAAATGGTTCATAGACCTAAATAGAAAACCTAAAACTATAAAACTTCTAGAAGAAAACAAAGGAGATAGTCTTAGTGATGATGGGTAAGGCAATGATCTCCTAATTGACAGCAAAAGAGTGAGCCATCAGAGAAAAAATCTGAAAAACTGAGCTTCATCAAACTTAGGAGATGTTCCTCTTCAAAAGACACTGTTAGAAGAATGAAAGGACAAGCCACAGACTTGGAAAATTATTTCCAAATTAAAATCTAATAAAGGATTGTATCAAGAATATATAAAGAACTCTCAACTCCAAAAACTCAATAATAAAAAAGCCAAAGAAACTCAACTTGAAAACGGACAAAAAATTTGAACAGATACTTCATGAATATGTATGGATAGCAAATATACACATGAAAAGATTTTCAACATCATTAGTCATCAGGAAAAAGTAAAGTACAAACACTGTGTGAAATACCCTTGAAGTCAGTTGGGAAAAAAAACCCACCATGCAATACCACTACAATTGCTATACTTAAGAAGACTAAGGAAAACAAATGTTGGTAAAGATGTGGAGGAAACTAGAACTCTCTTACATTCCTGGTAGGAATGTAAAATAGCATAACCTCTTTGGAAAACACTTTGGCAGTTTCCTAAAATGATAAACATATACTTACTGTACAACTCAGCCATTTCATGCCTATGTATTTATCCAAGAGATACGAAAGCATATGTACACACAAAGTCATGTACATGCATGTTTCTAACAGCTTTATTTGTAATAGTCAAAAACTAAAAGCAACCCAAATGGTCACTGACAGGTAAATGAATAAACAAGTTGTGGCACTTCCATTCAAAAGAATACTGCTTAATAATAAAACGGAATGAACTACTGGTATATGCTACAGCACGGATGGTTCTCAGAGGAATTAGACTGAGTCAAAGAAGCTGGCCAAAAAAAAAAAAAAAGAGAATGATTTCATTTATATAAAACTGTAGGAAATACAATCTAATAAATGTTGATAGAAAGAAGATCACTGGTTGCCTGGGAGAGATGTGCAGTGGATAGGAAGTGGCGGGAGAGACGGATTAAAAAGGGCCACAAGTCAACTCTGGGGTGTGATGGATAGGTTCGCTATCTGGATTGTGTTGATGGGTTCATGGTTGTAGACATACATCAACACGTATCAAATTGTACATTTTAACTAGGGGCAGTTTTTTTTTACATGTTATTTATACTTCAATAAAGCTATTAAAAATAATGAAAACCAGGTCCTCAGTCACACTAACCACATTTCAAGTGCTCAATAACCCCATGGGGCTAATGGCTACTGAATTGTCAGTGCAGACAAAACATTTCCAACAACACAGGAACTTCTACTAGCCAGGACTGCTTCAACTCCTGTATTATATTTAATAACTGAAAGATAAATTTTTTAAGCTAAAGGGCCTATGCTTCCTCTTACAAATTTCACGGATACGGTATCCATTATTTGCAATATTCTGTAATATGTGAACATTCCCTCAAATATGATGGTTATCCCATGCAACAATAAAAATCTTTCTGCTGTTAGATCAACACAGGGTCTTCCTTCCTTCTTTTCCTCCTCCTCTTCCTTCTCTCCCCTCCACCTCTTCCTCCTCATTCCTCTTTTTTCTTTCTTCTTTCTTCCTTCCCCTTCCCCTTCTCCTTTCCCTTCTCCTTCCCCTTCCCCTTACAACAACCATTTTCTAAGTACTCATTAATTGCTTTACTTGCCTAGAGACCATAAAGGACCAAATACTCCAGCTAGGTAAAATGATGTTCATATTTAACTTCTTTGAACAGAGATAAAGGAGACTGACATGTACTGGGGACACAATCATCCTTGTGAAATGCAGTATTAAATAGAAAATGCTAGAACATCTAACACCACCCTTAGCATATTTTATAAAAGCTGCATTTTAAATCCCCGGAAACTCAAAAACAGGTAAACTGAATCACCCACCCAAGAATGAGTGCTATTTTTAATTTATCCTACACTTTCTTTTGATTTTTAATCTATTCCAAGAGCTAAATGGCATTACTTTTCAATATGGATCTGTACTTCTGCCTCTGATCCAACTTGTTTTCAGTGTCCAGAGCTGAATGACCTTTCAGAGATCGAATACCTAAATATTTCAAGCATAACTGGAGTGAATCTGAGACTGTTTGATAGAATAGAAGGATGTCTTGTTTTCAGAAAGCCTGGTTATAAGAAAATGGTCAAGATAGAAGTATATCTTACCACCATGATTCTCAATCTGGCATCAGTGAAGATATAAAGGAGAGTGAAAAAGGCCTAACAGAACTTGGACATTTACCCATGAAAAAGCAGATTTGAGGTAACTACAGCAGTGAGGGTCTTAGCTTTTGTCTGGCTTTTGCCATTCACTATCTCATGCTGTCCAGAAGCTCTATTTGGCAGTTGCACATTTATATTTTTAAAGGAATTATCAATTATTAGGAACTCTGCTATAAAACAACTTCCAAACATGGAGTCTATAGGGAAAAGAAATTAAGTGTTCTTTGGTGGTAAAAATGTAGAAGCCGCTACTAGACTTTATCAGCAAACACCTTAATTAAAAGTTAATACCTTGGCAGGGATTAGATGACTGTTGGCAGAGAAAAGCCCCCAGCACAACTGGGGGATTAGGAGTAACCCTGGCAGCAAACTGAAGGTCCTAAATACCAGGGGCTTATTTGGAGGGAGGGACATGCCTATAACAAATTGGGATGCTCTAGAAATGTTGGGAAAGGCATTAGGCAGGGGTGGGGCAAGAAGTCTAGCTTCTGTCCTACTTCTGTCCCTAACCTGGTAGGTATCTGTGACAGATTTATTAACAGCAGATATTATTCACCCTCCTTGTGCCCATACCTTATGTCCCATGACTTTGGAGTTGCTCCCCCAATGGGGAAATACATGTCCCTACCCTATGAGACTTTGGCCAACAGATTGAGTGACAGTTTACTACTCCAAAGCTAGGTCTCGAGAGACCCTGTTGGTCTCCTTTTGTACTCTTGCACTACTGCCCTCACCATGAAAACGTGCCTGGGCTAGCCTGCTGGAAGATGCGAGGAAAATGGAGCAGAGTGGAGTTGCTCCAATCTTCCCAGCCGAGGCTAGCCTGTATCAGCCAACAGTCTGCCAAGTGCAGACATGCAAGTGAACCCAGCCAGCCAAGGTCATCAGAGCTGCCTTGCTGACCCCAGCAGATTCAAGACCCAAAAGCAGTAAACATGTATCGCAATGTGCCACGGAGGTTTTGTGGTTGTTTGTCATGCAGCATTGTTGTGGGCAACAGAATAACTGGTACAGTGCCCATGCTCTCTGAGATGCTTGAGAACGAAAGGATTTAACTAGATGGTCTCTGAAGTCTTATACAGCTTCAGCCTTCTGTAATTAGGACAATACATAGCCTTGGGCTGACTCATCAAATTCGTTCCCTGTCACTTTAGACACATCTGCCATGGCATACATTTCCAAATTCTACCATCAGTTCAGCTTCTGGTTAACCCTGCTTATGCCAGGTCCCTTGCCAGACAACCATAGTTTATAACTTTTGTGTAGTTCACCTTTCAAATTTTTTGCATAACTGAAATATAGGAGTGAAAATTTATGGTTCCATGAGACTCCATAAGACTCCATTCTTGCTGACAGAGAACAGATGAAGAAAGGAAGGATGGTTAGATTGATGGATGAATGAATGGAAGGAAGGAGGGAAGGAGGGAAGGAGGGAGGGAGGCAGGGAGGTAGGGAGGGAAGGAAGAAGAGAAGGAAGTCTGATAAAGGAAAACAATTACAAGACTGAATATCTTAAAAAGAATTGCCCATGCCCATTTAGATCTCCCTTGAGATCATTACTCTGCTCCTCACTCCAGCCAACCTCAGTCAATTATGTTATTCACAAGGTTCCTGAAGGAATTTGAGTATGTCTTTCGTGGTCAGCAATAATACTTTTGGATTAAGAGCCTGGAGGAATGAGCTCTAGCCTGTACTCTGTTGATTAAGAATGATATGACTTTGGACAAGACACTTGACCTCTCATACCATCTATTTTCTCTTCTGTAAACTGAAGATTCATACCTGCCCTGACTAGTTGGGAGGGTTATTCTGAGGAGAAAATGTGAGAAAATCTCTAACATTGCTTTTAAAACCCTCAGGTGCCTTACAAAAAGTCAGGCTGTATCATGAGGACAGTTGCTAAGGCTAAAGGTCTTTGCTAGGGGAGTGATAAGGCAACTAGTTAAGACCTGGGGGTCTCTTGAGGTCCTGCATGGAATCTTTGATATATCCTCTTCTTCAAGCAACACTGAACATGATCCGAGTGATCCAGCAGAGAAGAAATCGTGCCTCTTTCCTTTCCTGAAAGCAATACTTTGAAAAATGTCAAACCAACATTAGAAATAGCAGCTCAGGGATCCTGTCCTTTTATCCTTACTTTAAATCTTACCTTGAAAAGAAAAAAAAAAAAAAAATGACATAGAGGGAGGTTGGAGGCCAGCAGTAGTCCTAAAATGAGCTGGTCTTCTTACGGCACAGAGCAAGGAGAGCTGAAGAAAGCAATGTGTTAATCCAACCATCACCAGCCCAGGGGCATTCAGATGCCACACAGAGCTGACCTTCTTAGAAAAGATTCTAATAGGTATTTCCTCCCCATACACCCACATGTTACTGTGAATCTGTTCACAGCAAGAAAACCAACAGACAGATGGTGCTTTGAATAGCAGGTGCCAACTATACACTGATTCTTCCATGCAAGAGCCAAATAAAAAGTGAAAGAGAATTATTTTACTTTTCTTATGGTCTCCATATCAAAGGTCAACTGTGAAACTAAAGCAGATCATCTCATAAATAAAAATGGGAGCTCCACTAGTCTACCAAGCCATTCTCTCATTCATCACATGGAAGTAGGTTTTAATAGTTTTAATCTTGTGCAATAATGGCATCTATATATCCCATAAATAAACTACACACACTGATGATCATTATCTTAGCTGAAGTCCCTGGGGGGGAACTTCAGTATAAGCAAATATACCAAGTTCAGATCGAACAGCAGGGGTTAAGCCCACCACACTTGCTCTTACATAGTCACCTTTCATTTCTGCTCTTTGCCCTATACTCCTGTTGTAGAAAACACACACCTACATGTGCACGCCCACCTATGTGCAATGTTATTTCAGAAAGGATCTAAGAAAACAATTTGATTTTCAGGATTGAATCATACATTTGGTCTCTAAACAGTGAAGTTTCAAAAGTGCCACTGTTATCACAAATGAACATTTTCCAAAACTGTCTAAAACATAATGCATGTGTGGGGAAAGGAGAACTAATGGTGGGTCTGTCACTTTCCCCACTCTTTGTGGCTGTTCCTCAGACAATGCTGACCTTGACAAGTCCAGAATTCCTTGCAAACACAGTGATGGTGTTTACCAGCAGGAAGATAACCCAAGAAGATTTTCTCTAAGAATAGTTTTAGCAGGATATTCCTGGATATTCCTGGTCTGCCTTGATTGATTCTGGAATTTATGGCTTCATGGGATGAAGATGGCTGGAGAATGGCCATTAGTGACATAGGCTCTCTGAATGACTGTTGATGTACAAAAACTAAGAAGCCCTACATTGCAATGGCTTCACCTGAACTAACTTGTATCCCAGTTTTAGGTACTCCTGAAACTGAATGCATTCCAGTGCAGAAAAAGGGACTTTTAGGAAGCTGCCTCAAAAGGTTCAAGGCCCCATTAGCAACAAATGTTGAGATTGTGCATCTGTTTTGCTCATGTCCTTCACTGATATTAGTAATGCTTGATGTTGGTTAAGCCCCATGATCCTTTGTAGTACAAGAATGTGCTAGATACAACAGGTATTTTTAAAGAATAAATGACATCTTAAAAGGAAATATCCTATTTCCTTGAAGCCTGTGGTAGGTGGAAAAGTGTCTCCACAAAAGACATCCACATCCTGATAAGTGGAATGAATCATCAACATGGCAACATAAGATTCACTGAATAAAAGGACAAATTCCACTTGCTTAGAACTCTGGAGGATGGTAAGAGATTGGAGAAGGACCCCATAAACACTGAGTCAAAGGAAGAGAAAAATGTCAGGTAGGAAATTTCCGTTCTAGATCGCTAGTTCTCTTCCCTCATCATTCGGTCCCAGGCAGCTTGGGAGTCACTCAGAGGAAGTGGCCTGGTTCCCTCCCAGCTTCCAACAGGGACACAGACTGAAAATCCCCTCACATCAGCGAGTCAGAACTCCACGCATATCCAGGCACAGGGACCCAAGTCCACAGGGACCCAGGGTGGAACATAAGCCACTGAGGAGTGATGCTTACAAAAGAGCCCCCGGGGGAGGAAGGGGGAACCATGGCAGAATGGTGGCTGCCAACAGGTGTATGCTCGCATTCAAACCAGTTACTGTTGGCTGACACCCAAACACAAAAGCGGCTTTTCTGGAGTGACCCACCTTTCTGGATTGACCCCACCTGGCTCCCCAGGGCAGGATACCCTAATGGGTTAGAAACAGAGGCAGAAAAGCCTCACAGAGAATAAAAGGCGGGCTGTTAAACTGAACTGCTGTAAGACAGGAGGTTCCCGTAAGGGAACCTCATTACAGCAGTAAGGGAAATGGGGCACTGAGTGAGGAAGAGAATTTTAAAAAATCATAGGAGCTGGGGAGAAAATTTTGCATGAACACAAACAGAGCAGATCAAGATTCCCAGAGAAGGAACAGAGGAAAGGAAGCTTTCTCCTGGAAGTGAGATAACTGCACAAAAAGTACAATCTTAAAAACTGTACCTAATATCCAGGGAACAAATTAGAGAACCAGTTAAGAAAATCTTATCAGTTAAACTTGGGCTAGTCTGAAGGTCAAGAATAAGTTGGACAAAGCATCAAAGAAGAGCCTTAACACTAAGTCAATCAACAATAAAACCACAGACAAAAGGGAGAGACTGACCTTCAGAGTTAATGCATCAAGGTAATCAGATGCCTAGACATCAGAAGAAAAATTACAAGCCATACTAAGAAACAGGGTGATATGGCTCAGTCAAAGGAACACATTAAAACTCCAGAGGAGACACAGAATTTGGAAAAACTAATCAAAGATATCAAAAAAACAAAACAAAACAACAAAAAAAACACACCTAAATCAATTCAAGGAGATAAAGGAAAAATGCAAAAAGAGATAAAAGATACTAAGGAAACAATGTGTGAACATGAAGAAGAATTTAAAGGCATTAAAAGAAGCATAACACAAATTAGGGGAAGAAAGGCAAAAATAGTAGAGATTAAAAATACACTAGAGGCATGCAACAACAGATTTGAACAGGCAGAAGAAAGAACTAGAAGACAGGGCAATTGAAATCATACAGTCAAAAGAACAGACAGAGAAAATAATAGAAAAAAATGAGCAGTGTTTCAGTGATTTGACTGACAGCATGATGTGCACAAACATACATACCATGGATGTACCAGAAACACAAGAGTAAGGAAAAGGGGCAGAAAGAATATTTGAGAAAATAATGGCCAAAAATTTCCCAACACTTATGAAAGAAATAAATATGTATGTCCAAGAAGCACAACGTACTCCAAATAGAATAAATCTTAATAGTCCTACTCCGAGACACATACTAATCAGAATGCCAAATGCCAAAGATAAAGATAAATTCTGAAAGCAGCAACAGAAAAGCAATATGTTACATCCAAAGGATCCTCAATAAGTCTAAATGCTGATTTCTCATCAGAAACTATGGAGGCAAAAAGGCAATGTAAGGTACTGAAAGAGAAAAACTGCCAGTCAAAAATTCTTTATCAAGAAAAGTGGTCCTTCAAAAATGAGGAAGAGTTTAAAATATTCACAGATGAATAGAAAGTTTATCTATGAATACTTCATCAACAAAAGACCTGCCCTACAAGAGGTACTAAAGGGAGTTCTGCAGGTTGAAAGGAAAAGACAGGAGAGAGTGGTTGGGGTATTGTGAAGAAATGAAGATTATCAGTAAAGGTAACTAAAAGGGAAAATGCAAAATGCAATAGTACTGTATACTCAGTATACAACTCTGCCAGGTCCTTACCACCCATCACACCCAATGTTTTTCATGGTTTCAAGACCACTGTCTGATTTCCAAAGATTTACTTTTAAGTTTGGTTTTAGAAAGTTTAACTTTAATTTCAGGTTTTGTAAAGTTTCCTAGTTTTGGTAGATTGCTAATGTTTATGTTCAATTTGATCTGTTTTACTTTTGATTTAGAGATGAAAATTTGCTCATTAAAAAAATCTTCCCTTGAGCCAAAGAGCCTTGGTTTTGCCATTAATGTCTTTGTTAGGTTTACTGCTCTTACTCTCAAGTTTTTTTCTCAACTATAGGTATATTCAATCCTATTGCTTCATGTGATGGTTTGGAGCTGCTATGTACCCCAGAAAAGACTATGTTCTTTTAATCCATTCTTGTGGGGGAAGACCTATGGCTGAGTGGGACGTATTGATTAGGTTGTTTGTATGGAGATGTGACCCAGCCCATTCAAGATGGGTCTTAATCCCCTTGTTAGAGTCCTTTGTGAGAGGATAAAAGACAATAAATCCCAGAAAGCTTACACAGAGGCTCAGAGACACCTTGGAGAAAGTCATTTTGAAACCAGAACCCAGGAGAAGAAGGACCAGCAGACACTGCCATGTGCTTTCCCATGTGACAGAGGAATCCTGGATACCATTAGTCTTTCCTCAGAGAATGTATCTACCTCTTTTCCCATTGAAAAAGCCAACCCATTTCTGTTCTGTTGCATTTTGGCAGCTTTAGCAAACTAAAACACTTGGGCTCTGCAGCATCTCTGCAATGCACTGAAGGATATCTTTTCCGTCCTCTTTGGGATTGTGCATCACAACTCTCAGTGTGTGAGAATAGCCACTTGCTTCTCTGTGTTTCTAGTGTAACTGCATGCAGAAGAACTTCGGCTTAAGAAAGAGTGGGTTCAGGACCCATGGCTGTTTTTTCCAGGTCTGCCAGACTTAGACATTGATACTAGTTTACTCTATCAACTTCATCATCATAATACGCCACACAGTAGGCAGAGTTAGAAAGCAGTAATGACACTTCCACATCTCTGTGACAAGCACAACTGGGGCTGCACTCTGAATATTGTTGCTCTAGCCAGGCCATGAAACTTGTATCACAACACATCTTTTAGTAGGAAATAATTAAATTCAACTAATTACAGTGTTACTTTCATCCTAGCTTCCTATGTTGGCATTAGTATTTAGATCAGTCAAACATGATCCTCAGCCAAAAACATGCCCCTAAAGAAAAACACTTGACACATAAAAGGTGGTCAAAAAATGTCAGCCCACCCTCCTCATCCCCATTTTAATTGATGTCTCAGATGCAGTAAATACTGAATTCCCCTGCCCATCCATCCTTCCCCTTGAAAAAATGTTTTTTTAATATGAAGAAGCAAAAATCCCTTTAAGTATTTTGCCACCCCTGTGTTTGCAGCTCTAAAGGACAAACTGCTCTAATCATTTTTGTTTCCCACCACTGAGGCAAACGCTCCTACCCAACTATGAAGACAAACATTGTCAGCACTACATGAAGTCCAACCACTGTGATGATGGTCACATGGAAGGCACTGTCTTCAGGGGACAGTAACATGAGACTTTGGAAAAGGAGTAATTTACAGGAAAAATATAACCCACAGGAACTTCAACAATAAGTCCTGCAAAAAAGAGAAAAATCTTGAAAGTCATCACCAGATTTCAGCTCTGGAGCAGGATACTGAGTAATAGGCGGAGGCCTGTGGGAGCACGGCATTTTGTCAGTAAGTCTGTCTGTCCACCTGATGATGAATCAAAGCTCAGTCAGGCAGCTGTCCACACCCGGCCTTGCTTGAAGCAAAAGTCTGGCCAATTCAGTTTGACAAGGCTGCCAAGTCCACTCAACTGGGGAAGAATAGTCTTTTCAACAAATGGTGCTGGGAGAACTAGATATCCATATGCAAAAGAATAAAAGAGAAACCCTATCTAACACCATATACAAATATTAACTCAAAATGGATCAATGACCTAAATGTAAGATCTAGGCCTATAAAACTTCTGGAAGAGAATGTAGGGAAACATCTTTTCAGGAGCCTGTGTTAGGTAATGGTTTCTTGACTTTACACCCAAAGCACAAGCAATGAAATAAAAAAAAAATAGATAAATGGGACCACCTCAAAATTAAAACCTTTTGTGCTGCAAAGGACTTTGTCATGAAAGTGAAAAGACAACATACTCAATGGGAGGAAATATCTGGAAACCACAAATCCAATAAGGGTTTAATATCCAGAATATATAAAGAAGCCCCACAACTCAACAATAAAAAGACAAACAACCCAATTAAAAAATGGGCAAAAGACTAGAACAGACATTTCTTTGAAGAAGATATACAAATGGCTAAAAAGCACATGAAAAGATGCTCAACATCACTAGCTGTTAGAGAAATACAAATCAAAACTGCAATAAGCTATCACCCACTATAGCTACTATCGAAAAAAAAAAAAACAACAGAAAACTACAAGTGTAGAGGATGTGGAGAAATAGGAACACTCATTCATTGCTGGTGGAAAGTAAAATGGTGCAGTTCCTGTGGCAGACAGTTTGGCGGTTCCTCAGGAAGCTAAGTACAGAATTAACATATGATCCAACAATGCCACTACTAGGTATATACCCAGAAGAAATGAAAGCAAGGACTAGAACAACTATTTGCACACTGATGTTCATAGTGGCATTATTCACAATTGTCGAAAGAAAGAAACAACCCAAGTGTCCATTAACCGATGAATGGATAAACAAAATGTAGACAATACATACAATGGAATATTATTCAGCCATAAAAAGAAATGAAGTCCTGATTCATGCGACTATGTGGATGAAACTTGAGGACATTAAGCCAGACACAAAAGGACAAATATTGTATGATCGCACTGATATGAACTAATAATAAGCAAACTCATAGTGTTAGAATCTAGAATATAGGTTATGAGGGGATAGATCGGGGTTAGAGAATGGGAAATCAATGCTTAATTTGTACAGAATTTTATTTAGGTTGATTGTAAAGGTTTGAAAAGGGATGGTGGTGATGGTACCATATTATTGTGAGTGTAATTAGCATCACTGAATTATATAGGTGAATATGGTTAAAAGGGGAAACCTTAGAGCATATATGTTACTAGAATAAAAATTAAAAGATGAAACATAGGACAGTGTAAAACAGTGAACCCTACAGTAGGTGACAGACTATAGTTAATAGTACAAGTAAAAGAAGGTTCTTTCGTGAATTATAACAAATGCACAGCAATAATACAAGGTGTTAATAATATTCTGGTCTATGGGGAAAATACACCTAATGTAAACTATGGATGATAGTTAATAGTACTGTTTTAATAATTTTTCATCAATTGTAACAAAGGTAACTACTGTTAAAAAAATACGATTACAAAAAAAAGTGCTACCATCAATTGCAAAAAATGCTCCACACCAATGTAAAGTATTGGTGGTGCACTGGTGGTGTATGCGAATCCTGTATTTTATTCATGATTGTTCTGTAAACCCACAACTTCTCTAATAAAAAAATTTTTTAAAAAAAAACCATATCCACATCCTAACTCCTGGAAGTTGTGAATGTTACCTGATATGACAAAAGTTTGCAGATGCAATTAAGCTAAGGATCTTGATATGGGGAGATTATCCTTGATTTATCTGGGTGGACAATGAATGCCATCACAAGTGTCCTAATGAGAGAGAGGCAGAGGGAGACACATGGAGAAGGCAAAGTGAAGATGGAGCAGAGATAGATGTGAAGATGCTACATAGAAGACTGAAGTGATGGCATCACCGGCCAAGGAATGCTGGCAGCCACCAGAAGCTGGGAAGAGGAAAGGAACAGATTCTCCCCCCAGAACCTCCAAAGAGTGTGGCCCTCCTGACACTTTCATTTCGGCCCAGTGATACTGATTTCAGAGTTTTGGCCTCCAGAACAGGTGAAGAATAAATTTCTATTGCTTTAAGACACCAGATTTGTGGTCATTTGTTACAGAAGCCACAGGAAACCAATACAAAGCCTAATGAAGCTCTGAAATATTAGCTCATTCAGTAGAAACAAAGAACCCAAAAAAGCAATATGGCTTTTTCTAGAGCAAGTACTTTATGTCTAATAGCTCACTCAATTGGCAAAGCCAGCCTGCACTCCTCTTGTAAGAACTAGACCTTGTAAGATTGTTGAAGACAAATACTTTGCTGATTACTTTGGCAACCCCAATAGCCACCTCTTCATAAATATGTAAAATTTTTCAATCAATGGATACATGTATACAAATACTAACAAGTTAAGAGTTTAGAACAAAACATCACCAAGTTCATGCTGGGTGACTAAATGCAAGGTGGGTTGTGGGTCGACAGTTTCTACTGTCATGCAGATGAGAGGCAACATCCCAGCAGAACTCATACAAACTCCTGAACTCTTCTCCATACCAGCTCAGTCATCCACAATGTGACTTCTGCCCATCTAATCCTGACTTCAGGTATAATGGTTGGCAAAAGCCCTGTACTCAGTGTTGGCTCTTTTTGCTTCCATGTCACTCTTTATATGGAGTTTTACTTTGCATGCTATGGAGATTTGGTTCCCGCTTTGTGATTGAGCTAAATCAGCTCATTTCAACTATACTGAGAGGTTTCTTGGGAAATGAACAGTTTAGTTTGCTCCTAGTGTGAATTGCTGAAGAAGTTTCAACGGCAAATGAACGGGAGGTAGAGAGAGGAAACTAAACAGGTGCTTCACTCTTCCCTAGTCAGATTTTCAGATTTGAAATGAAGTTATTCCCCACAGTCCAAAATAAGCAGAACATATATTACAAAGCTAACTATAAGTTATCTTAATTATCTGACATTTATGGTTATTCATTCTTTTTCTTCTTTCAACTACAGGGATTCAGTGAAAGCTGTCAGTACCAACTTATTTCTTATTAAATTGCCATAATTTTATCCAAGGCTTAAAATGGTGCATTTATCTTTTAATATGTTATTTTTCATTCTAAGTGACAAGCCAAGAGACGCACGGAATGGATTCTCCCCTAGAGGTTTAAGAAGAAGCAGGGCATTGCCAACACCCAGATTTCAGAACCATGAAACAATAAATTTCTGTGTCACCATGTGGATCTTTGCTACAGTAGCCCTAAAAAACAAAGTGTCTGTCCAAAGGGGAGACTTTTGGCTGACAGACCTCAGGTAGCCACTGTTCTACCTGACCTCCCACACCTTTGACTCCTTCCACCTAAAGCACCCCCTCCCCTGGGGTCCACCCCTGCCGTGGGGAGGCAGGTCTCGGGCACATGTCTTCTGTCTATCACCTACGTCCCTGTCCAGGCCTCCCAGTGTCCACGAATGGCAGAGATGAAATGGAGAAGACCCTTCAACTGTGCCAAATCTCTAATCGTGTTCTTTACATGCTTTTCAAATTGACATATAACTCACTACAGGAAAGTACACAAAAGTTGAATGTATAGCTCAGCGAGCATTCAGAATATTTGTACATTCAAGTAACAACAACCCAGATCAAGATCTAGGGAAGCACTGTCCAAAAGAACATTCTGCAATGACGGAAATGTTCCATAATAACATACAGTATAATTATGTACTGTCCAACATGGTAGCCATTAGCCACATGTGGCTACTGAGCACATCCAATGTGGCTAGGGAAACCAAGGAACTACATCTTTTTATTTTATTTATTTTTAATTAACTTAAATTTAAATAGCCACAGTGGCTAGTAGCTGCCATATCGGTCAGTGCAGACCTAGAACATTTCAGAATCTCCAAAGTCTCCCTTGTGCCCTTTCCCAGCAACATTCTCCACAGATGACTCTCTTCTGGCCTCCACTGCCACAGGTAACTTTTGGCTGTCTCCAGGTTAAATTTATTGTGCTCAAAAATGTACTTTTAGTTTTTAGATTTGGTGCTTTATTTGGATGAATGATGAGAAGACAGGAAATAATCCCTTAGCTGTGCATAAGGAAGTGTCTTACTTTATTATTATTATCATTTTCACTATTATTTTTATCTACAAATACTCCCAAGTCAAGATTAAATACTTGTTAAAAGATCTATTGAGAGCTTCCACACACATCCAAAATATTGAGATACACATAAAACCAAAGACTTATTCAACATTCATTTTAAATACTATATAGACAGAGCTTTCTGATGGGCTATATATATATAGCTCTTATTAAAAAACATCCCAGAGCATTCACCATATCTAGTATTGCCATGTACACAACGGTTTCTGTCTTTTCTCTTTTTGTAGATCGAAAAATCCTGATGACCATGATTATCGTAGACATTTCTGAAAACCCAACAAAACCCACAGTAGTGTCTTGTCAACAGCAACTGTCCAGTGTCCATTTATGGAAGAGAATAATAAATAAATGTTCTAAAATAAGTACTAGTTTAAATGTTTGTTTTGAAATGAGTATTAATTTGAGGTCATATTTTGCTGTTCTATAGGTTTTCCTGCTGAAAGAATATTGCATATTACTATGCAATATTTACTATTCAACAAATTACTGCTCCACAAAGTAGCCAGTACTCAACTTGTTAATCGGTGACAAGATAAGCAACCCTTTACAAGAATGTAAATCAAGTCACCATTTCCTTCATCAAGAAAGTCTTATATGAGAGAAACATCAGCTGAACTCAACAGTGTGCTGAATAATTTACATTTTGGCACATGCTCCTTATCTTGTTGCTGACAGTAACAAACAGTTTGCAGATGGCACAGGTCTGCAAACCACTGAGTATCGTTGTCCTAATGTGCAAGCCCTTTGAGAAATGCCTTTCCTAAAGAGGAATCACACAAGCATTCTTTAGTTCTGACTCTCTAGGGCTTTATAGTTACTGGCTTTTAGCAAGTATATAATAAAATGTTTTAAATAAACAAATAGTTGTTGAGCTGCTATTATAGATTTTCAACTACTTAACACATCAACTTTTATCAAATGCTACCCAAACTTTCTACCAAAAGGGAAAGCACTCTTTGGTGGCGGCAGCAAATGTTTGCACCCCTGATGTCTCCTAAAATATACAAGGAGCATGATTAGACTCAACAGTAATATTGTTAAACAGACTATTAAATGAGACTCTGCTTTGAGAAAAATGTGACATGTTTTTAAATGGACAGAGTGAAGCATAATATTGACTAAAGAGGTTCTAGTTTTTAAATTATGGTTATGATTTTTTTAATTAGTAAGAGAAGACTTGGGAAACCAATGCAACAAAATTTTTCAATCCTCCTAAATGAACTTGAAATTATTTGAGTGGCAATGGACAACACAATAATATAAGACACTCTATATTTGGTTAAATATAACTACTCATTGCCTGGCTAGCATTTTCTATTGGAGTGAGTTAGTCATGGTTCTTATGTAGAAGCAACAAAAAGTGACCCTACTTTAGAGAAGCAGCAATGGAATTTATTGAAAACATGACAAGTAGTTCACAGCTTTGCTAGGAAGCCTGACGAACCAGGGAAGATCAAAGGAGGCTCATCGTAGCTAAAATACCAGCCTCAAACCCATCCAGTGATAGAACAGCACTGCCATGACCATGGGCACTGGTCCCTAAAAGGTCCTACTGGCTTTGTGGCCCCAACCACCACACTGCCACCACTTCCACCTCTCTCCAGCTCTGCTTCTTTACATCATAGTCTAGGGTAGCTTGATCTGATTGTAAAGGAGGCTGGGAAACTGCAAAGTAGGCTGGGAAACTGAGTGACTAGCTTTTGTGGCTTCCACATCTCCTAAAGGAAGGAGTTCTCCCAGCTAAAAAAAGGATTGCAGATATTTGGCAGCCCCCTCCCAAAATTACAAATGTACATTGCAATGTTTTCCAAACTCTTTATGCTAAGAAACATATGAAGCATTACTAATGTATAGACACAAACCATTACTAATGTATAGAAGACCAATAATAAAAGTCATTCTTATGAGTCAAAACATTTTAGCATAAACACATTTAGATGTTATCCACCTAGGGAGAGGCTTTGCAATATTCAACTTCCTCCACCTTTTCTCCTTCTCACAATGTATTTCCCAAGGCCATCATCTAATCAACAATTACATAGCTTCCTACAGTACAACTGGCTATGAAATGGCTGGTTTCTTCATTAGCTTGCTTCTTTTTCCTCATCTCTTCAGATTAGCAACTGATAAAAGGAAATCAAAAGCACCTGATATCCATTTTTCTTGATGGAAAGATTTCATTTCTCTCTGAAGCATGAATAAAATTCAATTTGAGAGAGCTCTTTTCTCCATTTGGAAAATGAGGTTCTGAACACCGAGGCCTTTATCTGGCAAAGATGGCATTCTGAAAATGCTTACTTGCAGTGTATTATTAAGAAAAATATTAATACATTTACTTTGTATTCACCATCACTATACACATAGCATCAGATACAACCACTTTTAATTTCTTGGGACTTCACAAATGTGAACTTCTTCATAATAAGAGATCATTTGCCATGATCAATATTTATGATGTATAGTTGGGTACATTGCCCATGAAATTATGCAAAATAAAATGACACGTTCTAAAAGGAAAGGGTACAATGAGTCCTATGCTTTATAATTTTGTAAAAAATTTTGTATAGGGAGTATGCTCTGCAGGAGATCAACAAACATCTATTGAGCATCTATTATGTGCAATGTTGTGCATAATCAGATACTACTGCTTTTGACTTTAAGATGCACACATTCTAGTGGAAGAGATAGGAACAAACATGAAATTAATAAACAAATTAAGTTGCATGAGGGAAGTACATAAAATAAGATAACAGTCGATAACGGAGGATGCTAGACACAAGTGGTTAAGAAAGGATGCTCTGAAGAGACGTGGCTGTGTACGAAGGAATCAATCATATGAATGTGCGGAGAAGATGCATGCCAAGCTTAGAACCCAGTAATTGCAAAATCCCTGAGACAATGGACTTGATATGTGTCAGGACGTCACGGGAGGCTAGTAAGACTGGAACTGGGCAGGTATCAGATCACAGTGAGACCTTTTAGGCCATGGAAAGGAGTATTACTTTAAGAAAAAAGAGCGAGAAATGGCAAGAGTTGATTTATATTTTTAAAAGATCACCATGCCTGCTATGTGGAGGATGGATCAGATATGGACAAGAGTGGAAGTAGAGAAACAAATTAGGGAGCTGCCGTGGTTAATCAGTTGAGAGAAAATCGTGGCTTGTATTAGTGGTGGTGATGGGAAGGTATTGAGAAGTAGAAAGATCTAAAAAATATTTTAGAGAGAGAACAGGTAAGAATTATGACTGATTCAATATGGGGAATCAGTGTGTGACAGAAGGCAAAAATGGCCGCATGTCTCCATCCCTCCAAGCCCCTTGAGACATGTGCCGGTTTGAGTCTATTGTGTCCCCCCAATGCCATTATCTTTGTGGTTTTGTGGGGCAGATGTTTTGGTGATGGTTGGATTTGCTTGGAATGTGCCCCACTCAGCTGTGGGTAATGATTCTGATGGGATGTTCCCATGGAGGTGTGGCCCCGCCCATTCCGGGTGGGCCTTGATCGGTGGAGCTATATAAATGAGCTGACTAGGCGGCAGAAAATAGTGAGTGCAGCTGGGAGTGATGTTTTGAAGAGCAGCAAGCTTGCTAGAGAGGAATGTCTTGGGAGAAACCCGTTTTGAGGCTGGAGCTTTGGAGCAGATGCCAGCTGCCTTCCTAGCTAGCAGAGGTTTCCCGGACACCATTGGCCATCCTCCGGTGAAGGTACCCGATTGCTGAGGTGTTACCTTGGACGCTTTGTGGCCTTAAGACTGTAACTGTGTAGCAAAATAAACCCCCGTTTTATAAAAGCCTATCCATCTCTAGTGTTTTGCATTCTGCAGCATTAGCAAACTAGGACAAGACATGACTTTGTGACTCCTCCATCAAGGGGTGGAATCTGTCTCCCCTCCCCTTGAATCTGGGCTTGGATATGGGACTTGCTTTGGCCAACTGAATGAAGTAGAAGCAACATTGTTCTAGGTCTTGTAGCTTCTGTTCTCTCATGGAAACCTACCACCATGGTGAGAACAAGCCCCTGCCAACCTTCTGGAATATGAGAGGCTATGGTGGAAAGAGGTCCCAGTGTTCGCTGCAGTCCCAGCAGAGACCAGCGTAGAACAGCCAGCTGACCTCATGCACAGGAGCGCGCCACTGAGAACTGCCATCTAAGCCTAGATCAGCATAACTGCCAGACGAACTGCAGACTAGGGAGCAAAACAAAGCTGGAGGTTTCAAGCCAGTAAGTTTTGGTCACAAAGTCACGTCTCAAGGGGCTTGGAGGGATGGAGACATGCGGCCAATAAACTAATACAACGGGAAAGGAAAGCAGCATGCGTGATGTTTACACTACATAATTGATAAAAACTCAAAAAAAGTTAACGCTTGTTTTCTTATTCTATGGGCATTCCCCAAGAATGGAATACTTACGATAATCAGAGCACGGCTATGTTCCTCAAGCCTGACACTACAGTGTGTCATTGGAGAGTGGATCTACTTTGAGATCCATAGATCTTACAGAAGGGAAAATAAATGATAAAGTCCTGTTCTTTAAGTTTCACATTAACTAAGAATGCCAAGTAAGAATGCAGAAGTTGATATACTTTCAAGTTCCACAGAGAGTATTTTTGTTTTTAATTCTGGGTGTCAATCAACACAGAGTTATCTACTTCTTATTTTGTCAAGTAAGGACATTTCTCTCTCTCTCTCATATATCTGCCTCCCCTAGCCCCATCACTTCATCATTTCAAGGAAGGTGATCCTCCATGAAGGGCAATCCCAGTTAAAAAACTAATGATGAACACACAACATTTTTCATATTTGCCAAGGCCTGTTGAAAACATGGTCCCAAATAAGTGTTCATCTGTGGACTGCTGTAGAAGAAAGAGCACTGGAGAAGGACCAGAGTGACAAGCACTGGGTCCTCAATGTGCCCTGGTACAGGTCACTTTATCTCCCTGTACCAGTTTACTCATCTACAAAAAGAGGAGAGAAGAACCTCTGAAGAACATACCAACTCCAACACTGTGTAGTCTACGAGAAGGTCCTGTGTCTTTTGCGTTCCAACCCACTAAGATACACTTAACTATAATGCCTGGCTCAGCCTCTCTCACTCCCTTTTTTTTCCACCTAGGAAGTTTTAACAGCTTTCAAGAGATATAACCCACATACCATACAATTCACCCTTTTAAAGTGTACATTTAAATAGCTTTTTAGTATTTCAAAGAAGTATGCAAACATCAGCATAATCAATTTTAGAACATTTTCATCACTCCAAAAAGAAACCTTGAACTGATTAGCAGTCATTTCCCATTTCCCCACAAGCCCTCCAGACATTTGCCTAGAGATTTTTTTTTCAATTTTTAAACATTTTATTTTAGAATGCTTTCAAACTTACAGGACAGTTACACATATAATACAAGCCCCATACACTGAACTCCAACATATCCCCTTTCCCCCAAATACCCAGATCCACCAATTTTAACATTTTTCAACATTTGCCATGTCATACTACCCATCTATCTAATCTATCCATCCATCCATCCTTCCATCCATCCATTTTCTGAACACTTGAGTGTAGGTTATATACATCATACCCCTTGATCACTTAATACTGCCATGTACATTTCCTAAGAACAAAGATATTCACTCTTCTATCTACCTGAAGTACAGTTATCAAGTTCAAGACATTTAACATTGATAGAAAGTTTACAGTCTATGTTTCAACTTTTTCATATGTCCCAGTAATGTCCCTTTGAACCTTTCCCCTCCCTTACTAGGTCCCATCCAGGATCATGTATTGCATTTAATTCATTGTCTCTTTAGTTGCTCTTTCTTTCTCTTTTTCTTTTTTTTTCATTGTGGGAACATACATACAACATAAATGCTCCCATGTCTCAACCACTTCCAAACCATTTAGTGGGATTAATCACATTGACAATACCACGGTACCCTCACCACCTTCCATTACTAAAATGTTCCCATCTCAACAAACAAAAACCCTACACCCATTAAGCATTAACTCCCCAATTCTCCCTAACCCACCACCCCTGGCAACCTGTAGTGCAATTTCTGTCTCTATAAGCTTGCATATTCTCTGATATTTACTTTGCAGTTATCATGGGGCTTAAATATACACCCTAAATCTACAACAATCTCGTTTGCCTTGGTACTAACTTAACTTCAATAGTATACACAAATTATGTTCCTATTCCCTTCCATCTCCCAACCTTTATATAGTTCTTGTCACAAATTACATTTGTACATATTGAGCCCCAAGCCACTGACTTATCATTACATTTTATGCAGTTGTCTTTTAGATCCTGTAGGAAATAAAAAGTGGTTATAAACCAAAAATACAATAGTCCTGGCATTTATATTTACTTACGTCATTACCCTTACTGGAGATCTTAATTTCTTCATGTGGCTTCAATCTATTGTCTATTGTCCTTTCCTTTTAACTTTCAGAACTCTCTTTAGCATATTTTATAGGCCTGGTCTAGCGGTGACAAAGTTCCTCAGCTCTTGTTTATCTGGGAATGTCTTAATCCGTCTCTCATTTTTGAAAGACAGGGATCTACACTAGGAGCACAGCCAGGGCACCAAAAGATCCCACCACTTACAATAGCTTTTTTCTTGATTCAGCACTTGCCATGTTACTGAAGTCCTTTAACTGTTTTCCGGAGCTTTGAGAAAGATGTTTCTGCCAGTTCTTGACGGTTGTTGAAAGCTTGTATGGGGTGGGGGGTGGGGGGCCTGAAGGTTATCACTCTACCACCTTGATTGGGGTGGGGTCTTCTGCTTATAGTCTTTTATCTTTCCTATCCATCAATAATATATCTGGGATACAAAATAAAGTCACCAAGGAAAATTCCAAAGTTAAATCTCAAAGTCTCAGAATATTGTCTCAGTTTAATCCCACCACAGATTCAGCTAAAATGAACAAAAAGGCATTAAGTAAAAGTTAAATTCTTACCAACCTTCCTGAAAAGGGCAGAGAGTAGACCTGCTAAAAAAGAGAGTCATCTTCTAATCTTAGGGTGTAGAGGGTGGGAGGGGGTACTGCACCATCAGCGGGTGAAGGAGTGAGTACATATAAATCACATCATCCTTTGAATCCCTTTTCCGTGTAACTCAAGCTCTATTCGTAAATGTTTCAATCACATGCTTGGCAATGCCATCTGCAATGTCCTTTGATTTGTGTTTTAACAACTTTCAGATCATTGATACATTATCTAAAAAAGTTTTTTAAATGCCACATTTGGGTATGTGCTCCAGTGTAATAACTGCCTATCCTGGTTCCCACCTAAATAATCTGGATCACCATTACAGAAGAAAAGGGAAATTTTTAATTCTGCAATGGAGATATAAAAAGAGGAAAAATCAAAGAGGAGGAAGCAGCAGTTATGGAATTAGCGTTCATGCACAAGAAAGCTTCAGATTGCTGGCTCACTGAGTAGTTTGCAATTCTGGATTATTGAGTTTTCTAAATAACTGAGGGTTTTCCCACCCAGGACCAACATTTTTTCATTTTAACCATTTTTTTTTTTTTTTTTTACATGGAGCCAGAAGTGCTTTGCAGCAAAGGCCTCCCCACCCTGGAACCCGATGCTCTCCTCCAAGCCTCTCTCCTGCTGGATCACAGCCGACCTGGGCCTGCTGAGTTGGAATTAGCTGATCACACTCTTGTTTGGAGCTCTTCTGATGGAATTTGTTTCTTTATTGTCAGAGATATTTTTCTTACTAAAGTGAAGTGATTTTCACTTCAGCATGAAAAGCTCTACAAGACTGATCTCTGGCTAACTTAGGCATCATAGTAGTAACCAATGCAGACAAAGCAGGAAAAAGGGACTCAACCTGCCCGTTTGCAAAGCCTGATGCTCACAACTTCTATCAAGTCTCTTAGCCCCCACTTTCCACTAAGTTTCTTTTTGCTTAAGATAGGCAGTGTCAAATTCCTATTTTGCTCACCACCATTGGAAAATTAGGGAATAAGATGTCTAGGAAGGAACTCAACAACAACCTTTGTCTGCAAGGAAATGGCTAAGCAAGCTTCAGGAAGCACCATATTCTGATAAATTAAATCTGTGAAAACAAAACATTGATCTTAAATACTGCATCAACGGACCCAGTGTGATGTGTTAACAACGTTGCTTAAAAAAGTAAATGTAATCTTTCAACTACAGTTACATTAGAATGATTCCAACAGCCAAATGAAATACTTACACCCATTAAAGGCAATTATTATGAAATAAAACACTTTATATTATACTCAGCCAGTTAAAGAATCTTCCCAGCATAATATAGCTCCAGAAATATCCTGTCTATGCAATCAGCTGCAGTAAAATCATTGCAAGTATGTGGAATATGACTCCCGGGGAGGAATGTAGACCCGGCATCGTGGGATGGAGAACATCTTCTTGACCAAAAGGGGGATGTAAAAGGAAATGAAATAAGCTTCAGTGGCAGAGAGATTCCAAAAGGAGCCGAGAGGTCACTCTGGTGGGCACTCTTACGCACAATTTAGACAACCCTTTATAGGTTCTAAGGAATTGGGGTAGCTGGTGGTAGATACCTGAAACTATCAAACTACAACCCAGAACCCATGAATCTCGAAGACAATTGTATAAAAATGTAGCTTATGAGGGGTGACAATGGGATTGGGAAAGCCATAAGGACCACACTCCACTTTGTCTAGTTTATGGATGGATGAGTAGAAAAATAGGGGAAGGAAACAAACAAACAAACAAAGGCACCCAGTGTTCTTTTTTACTTTAATTGCTCTTTTTCACTTTAATTAGTATTCTTGTTATTTTTGTGTGTGTGCTAATGAAGGTGTCAGGGATTGATTTAGGTGATGAATGTACAACTATGTAATGGTACTGTGAACAATTGAATGTATGATTTGTTTTGTATGACTGCGTGGTATGTGAATATATCTCAATAAAATGAAGATTTGAAAAAAAAAAAAAAACACTGCCTTGCATGTAGTAGGAACCATAAAAAAAAAAAAGAAAAAAAAAATCATTGCAAGTGCCATGGCTTCAAGATAACATTTTTTCTTTAGCATCTACCATCTCAAAAGTCAATTATGCTTTGAAAATGTTGTCTTTAAATTATTAAATACTTTCACCTTTCACCCAGTGAATAAAACCTTAATTAGTAGAGAGATCACAGTTGTGTTCACATTAGCAACTCAAATAAATGCCTCATAGGATTCAACTGGAGACAAGGAAATGCAAAGTCTTTGACCTGCCCTGCTGGCAGCTCCTTTTCAAAGGCCTATAAGGTTACACCAAAAAGATGGCACAGTGATTCAGCCATCTATTTGACAGCCCATGAGGAAGTATGGTGTTTAAAGTGCCTATAAATTAAGCACCCTGGGATGCAAAACATGGCAGTGGAAACACCCTCTTAGCCAAACTTAGTGCAACTTGTTTTACAGAATATGTAAGGCTCAAAAATTTCCCTGTAAATTAGTTCAAAGAAAGAATCCAAATCAAGCTTCTCTATATAGAGAAACCCTGAAGTAAAAAGTCTTGAAAAGTGAGAAATCCTCTTTTAAAGCAAATAACCACTGTCCAAAATATTTATTTTTTTTACATATGGCATTTGATTAAAGTTAGATAAAACCCAGTAACCCACTGTTGAAACAGTTTGCTCAGAACATCTTATATCATGTATTTCTATGGTGTTCTGTTTAGTGTCTGCCTTCTCCACTTGGACACAAGCTCCATGAAGACAGAGCCTTTGTCTTGTTCCCTGAGGGGCTATGTACGGGGCCTGGCACTCTGCATGACCCACGGAAGGTGCTCACTACTTATTTAGTAGAAGGAGAGAGAATGGAAAAAAGGAAAAAT
Source organism: Choloepus didactylus (assembly GCF_015220235.1). Classification (NCBI taxonomy): domain Eukaryota; kingdom Metazoa; phylum Chordata; class Mammalia; order Pilosa; family Megalonychidae; genus Choloepus; species Choloepus didactylus. The sequence continues at coordinate 24,870,842 of NC_051325.1, read as the reverse complement.
GAGGATCTAATTTTTAATAGCGGAACCCCAAACTGATAATATGAAAAGAGCAACCGCGCAATTGCAAAGATATTGAGATTGGTAAAGCTTTCAAAATATCAATAATCAAAATATTTCTGTTAAATAAGCAGAAGATAGCATTTCCCCTGGTTGTGTATATTGAGAAATCAGAGCAACATAATCTAGTCATGAAAGTGAAGAGTTAATGGGCCAAAAATTGGATCTATGTACTTGGTTCCATGACTTTCTGGGTGGAATTTGCTTTCAGAGTTGCTCAGAGAGTAACTGAGACATGTGTCCCCAAATACTGTAAATAGAAAGTCAAATGGTTGCATTCCCCTATAGCTGTGCTATCCAGTACAGTAGCCACTAGCCCTATGTGGCAACTGAGCCCTGGAAAAGTGGCTAGTCCCAATTCAGATGTGCTGTTAAGCTAAAATATACACCAAATTTCAAAGATTTGGAGCAAAATAATTATGAAATAGTCATAAATAATTTGCATATTATTTAAATGTTGAAATGATAATATCTTGGATCTACTGGTAGATATGTCTAATAAAATAGATTATTGAAACTAATTTGACTCCTATCTTTTTACTTTTTAATGCAGCTACTTAAAATTACATTTGTGGCTCACAGTAGTAGCTGACTTGAAAATTTTTTGGACAGCGTTGCAGTAAGGAATGCCCTACCTATGCATACTTAAGGGTCCTCACTGGAAACCCCTGTTAACTTTCCATCTAGAGGGCTTTTATCAGTCTACAGGAACACACTTAGCCCATGTGCAGGGCAGACTGGTAGTGTCAGATAGTTAATAACCCTGGAAGCAGCCTTTGACCAAGGGCAGAAAGTGAGTTAGTGTATAAATATACCTGCTTTCTTTCCTTTCCGGTGGGACAATCTGCAGACATGCTGTACAATGTCTCTTAGAGTTCCATAGAAGAAATGAGCTCCAATTGCCCATAATGGGAACTCACTTGAAAACATACTCTTCATTGAATTCTTTTTTTTCCCCGTCTCACTGCCTTTCTCCCAGGTGTTTCCTAGGATCAATTCCCCAAGAAACTATTATACTTGCATTAGAATCTCACTCAGAGTTTGCTTCTACGAGAATCTACATTAAGACAATAGGAAAAAAATACCTGCTATTCAGATTCCAAATCTTTTAATCTGTCAAGAACTATTATTTTAATTCTTCATAAACTTAACAACTCCTTAAAGCTAAGGTGTAGTGATAGCCTTCAAAACTATCAGACCTTTGTCCACCTTTATCCAAGATAGACTGAAAACAAAATTTGAATTTTATGATCTATATCACGTGACTATAAGAAAGGTTTCTTCCCTTGATATTTTATTGTATTACACTCCATCCAGTTTTTAAGAAGATCTTCGAGCTCTGCTCTCCCCTTTGATCCTGTTTGGGAAGCTCTGCCTTTGGAAGGAGACATCAGAATTCAGAGATCCTGAGACTCAGTGGAAGGTTGTGTCAAACTTCAAAATGGATTTGAAACCTTAGGTTGGGTGTTTGATCATTTTCTCCCTCATCAAATGACCTGATTTCAAGAACCAGGTAAATGAATGAACACTATAAAAAAAATACAAAATCAAATTCCCACATACCAGGTCTTCCAAAGTATTCTTTCCCCCAGCTCTACCGATCTCCTTCCTGTTGGTCTATTTTTAAACATTAACTTGAATTCCTTTTAACTTCTCTCTCCACACACCTTGGCAATAATAATAAAGTTAGGTTTCTGACTCAATCTTGATTATTTTATAAGGTGTAACCCTTCATCACAGTGTTTTAGGCTCTAAGTCCCATGGTGACAAGAAGGATCAAACATTAAACTCAATTGCAGATGGAAGCAAAGGTGGACATTTGCTAATCTTGGTATATACGTAACAGAATTCTTTGAGCAGAAGGAGATTGCTTTAGAAGTTGTGCTGTCCCTGGAAGCTACTCCATAGCTTTGGACTGCCTAGCTTTGGACTGCAGGTACTTCTATACTCTTCCAAGAGCAAATGAAGAACTGTATGCCTGCCTTTTGCTCTTGGGGCAGCCTTAGCTGGGAATAAGGGTGTTGCTAAGTTATTTACCTGAAAATCTGAGTGTGGCTGTCCTTCCTAACATCTGCTTTATGGTGAAATCATCATGCTATTAGCACAAACATAGACTCCAACATTTCATAGCTCCCTAGCACAGGGCGCCAAAGATTGGCAAGGCAGAGAGTGGTCAATCACATGAACATTTTTTCATCTACTAAAGACCAATAGATCTGTCTCCCTCTTCCATGTCAAGCCTTTGTATAAACAGTGATTCCTCTCTCCTTCCATGTCTACCATGGGCTAGCTCTATTCCTATCTTCTTCAATCTCAAGAGAGTACTGGGAAGGGAGTACTTTGGGCAGTGTGGTGCTGAGGCCACCGCTCCACTTCAGCAACATCATGTCAGTAGCCTGAAACTGGCCACAGTGGGAATATTTATACCTTGGAAATCAGCCAGTGCTACTAATCAGGACTTTTTCCCCTGGAGAGTAGGCTGTTAAACACATACCAAACACACCACTGAATTTAGGGGAACAAACATGAATGCAGAGGCTTTTCAAAATAAAATGTGTCCAAACCCATGCAGGAGAAATTCCTGCCATCAATGAAGGTGAAAAATGCCTGGTCCACAGGTTTCCCTTGCCATTAACTGCTCATTTCATCGTTTGCCTGGAAGCCACCTCTAAGGAAAAGAAAGGCAGCAAAGCTGTTAAGAACAAAGAAATGGGTGTTGGGGCTTGGGTTCCAGGGCTTGTTGGGTTTAGATCTGGTCTGCTTTCCAAAAGAGACAGAGCCTCTCGCGATTCCAATCACAACTCGGTCCCTTGGCCGACTAAACACAACGTGCAAGAGCCAATCCAGGTCACGAGTTACTAATGTAAAGTCATCTTCACTTAGCGCCTATGAACTCCTAATGAGAGAGCAAGCAAGCATCCGTTATGTGAAGAAATTCAATTGATGGAAGATTTCACTCTACTGTGTCCTAAAAGATAACTGGGAAACCCCAGAAAAAGAAATAATCTAAATGGTATGGGTATTGTGCAAGATGCGGCAGTCTCTAGCTTTGCCTCTTTATTTTACTCTTTTCACGGCCAAACATCTGATAATAACACCAGGTTTTAAGGAAACTACCTTGTAAGAACCTTTACTTACATCACATCTTATAGATAAGTGCTCATCCACTTGCGTTTTGGGAAACAACTTTCATTTGGCAGAGTGGAACAGATTATCATGATTATCCCTTGAAGTGTTCAGCTGTTTCTGATCATTGCCTCACACCTACTGGAAATCTATGGTTCTTAGATTCCCCAGAATTACCTGGAGAGCTTGTTAAAAAAAAGATTCCTGGGCCCCTTGCCCAATGACTCTGAGTCAGTAGGTAGTGCCCATGAGGTAGCATTTCTAACATGCTCTCAGGTGATGGCGAGGCTGCTGGAATGTAGGCCACACTTTGCACAGCTCCGTTCTACACAATGCTACACCTTGTGTAGTTACAAGGACAGGTGAACCCCACAGCCTCATCCGTGGAGGATGTACAAGTCCAGGAAGGGGCCCTCTGGGTTCCATGCACGGGTCTTTGGCCAAGCCCACAAGTAGTGCTTTTACAATGTTTGCCCAACAAGCTGGGGATTAAGTCCCTGGAGGCGGGGAGAGGATGTTGCCAGGTGACAAGGAATGTTGTGTCATGGAAAAGAGGATCTTAAAAAGCCCGAGGAGACTATTTTAAGCTCTATGTCTAAGGTTACATTCAGATCATAACATACACTAACCACTTAATTCTCCTCCACTTTTGAGCCAACAGGTCAAATAAAAGCTTTTAGGTAAGTATGTAGCTTTCCATTGTGATAAGCCGCTACCCTACTGGGAGGCATCCCTCTGCCCTCATTTTTCCCTGGGCTTATATCAAAAGGTGTTTAAATATTTGTAATTACATCAAAGAGTGTGGATGCCCTTCTCTGTGGCAGCCAGGGTGTTACAGCTATATGAGGCACATTTATTGCAAATAATGATGGTTTTCAATAAAACAAGTGCAACTTTTTTTTTTTTTTTTTTTTTCCCAAATAGCAGAGCCAAAAAAGAAAAAAGAAGTCAAAAAGCTCATTCTGGACTTGAAAGGCAATGATAAAATAATGAAAATAACTTAAAACTTTATCACGCATTTCTCAGTGCTATTCTTTAAGAGTTCCTTTTGAGGGCTGAATGATTACTTTGATCAACAATCCTTCTGGTAACAACCAAAAACGGTTCTTGTTCTCAATTTTGAGCAAAACTGTCCCACACAAATCTGCTGTTCTCCCATTTGGATATGGACTCATCAAAGGCAAGCTAAGTGTCAATATTGCTCAGGCAAATCCATCAACTTGCTTCTGACAGGATGCCAGAAAGTATCCCAGAAGTTCCCAACCCAGAGTTTAAAGTTTTTGATGGTTTAGAGAAAAAACATCTATTTATCTGAGTTTGAGCTTCTTTTTGGAGTTCATCATCTGTATCAATTCATCTGACACTGATACTCTTCCCACAGAATTACAGGGCCCGTTCTAAGAAGACAGCTCATTTATTTAGTATTACATATTATGCTAAGTAGTTTGCCTTTACAGCATAAGCACATGAAGTGTCACTAGTGTCACTCAAGAACGAGACAACAATTTTTTTCTCCAGTTCTGTGTAATACCGTGGGCTGGTCTTCATCAACAGAAGCTTTAAAGGGGAATGTTATCATCAGCTTTCAGTCTTCCTCGTGCCATTGTTTTTACAGAACAATGGTCATCTTATAGGCGCAATGCCACAGTTACTGAATGCCCAATCCAAACACCCATAAGGTTGTCTCTGTTTCTGGGTGGGTTCTTTCCCTTGCTCCAGGATTCTTTAGGGGAGGGTGGTCTTTGTTAAGAACTCTTCCTCTTGAAGCTCATTTCTTACCTGGTCACTAGACAAATATAGATTAAACTCTACAGTTGATTCCAAAAGACTGACATTTTGCCAAAATATAATGGAATGAATTGAGTTGTGGCAAGCAGAATAAGTGGAATGAACAGTATTTTCTCAACTTTTTTATTTTGAAACATTTTAAAACTGAAGAATTGCAGGAGTAGGAGAATCCACACCCATATAAGCTTTACCTAGATTCATCTAAGGTTAACATTTTGCCATATTGTTTTCTTTCTCTCTTTCTGTACGTGTCTTTATTATATACATAATTGCACACATCCACACATATATACATAAATATACACACAATTTTTTTTCCTGACTCATTTGAAAGTTACCTCCAGATATAATGACACTCAGGCTTAAGTATACAGCTTATTTCTCATAAAACAAAGACATTCTCCCACATAACCGTAATATAATGATCTCATTCGGGAAATTTAACATTAACATAATATTATTATATAATATATAGTCTATTGATAAAATTCCTGAATTGTCCATATAATGTCCTTTATAGTTTCTTTTTTTCCAGGATTCAATCCAGAATCACATGTTAGGAGATGAAGCCTTCTCTTATAATCCATATAGCACCATATTCTCTGCAGAGTCAGCCCGTGGAATAAAAAACAGGCCATCAAAATACAAGGCAGAGGCTCAAACATCCTTGCCATTCTGCATAAATGCACAGGTGTCCCTGTGACATACTCTACCCTTTAGCCATCACCACTAAAAATACTTCACTGCTAAAAGGTGAAGACTTTGACATTACTTAATTTATCAGATTTGGCTACAGCTTTTCTCCAACTTTTCTACTTTCAGTGACGCTCTGAACTGCTTTCTTCAAAACTGAATCTGACAATTGCAAAGTTAAGGGATTTAACAGAACAAATGATCTCCAAACTTTCCTTCAAGCTGGTTAGACAGGCTTCACGGACTTTTAGCTCAGCTGTGGGCCAGAGGGCGCACATCTACGGTACAGAGCAAATTGAATTCCTTCAACAAAGGTGATGGAATGGAACGCTTTTACCTTTTCTCTAAATATTTGACTGTTTTCCCTCTTCTTATAATCTTTTTTAAAACCACCGACTGGCCATTCCCCATCTGATTTGACCTCTGGTACTGAAGTGAAATATTTCTAGAGGAAAAGGCTCCTTAAAAACTAAATATGGTACAAAGCGATCAGTAGTAGCTACAGAACATAGAATACAGGAGCCTGTGGAATACGTGACCCTGCAGAAATGTATAAATAACTTTTGAGGAGTTTTGCTCTAATCAGGAGTAGAAACAGGAGGAGGCCAAGAGAATTTCTTTTTAAGATGGGAAAATAAGCACACGTGTGGATGTTACAGAGAGGGGGATACTGATGATGCAGGAGAGAGGAAAGAGCTGCTGGAGTGATGTCCTTGAGCAAGCAAGAGAGGATGGCAGCCTACTTCATAAGAGGAGGGTTGGACTTCAATGGGAGTATAAACAGCTTAGGAGGAGAGAAAAGCGTGAAAGCAGAGAATGTGGGTGCAGGTGCAAGGTCAGTGGTATGACGGGTGGGGGGCCTGGGGACGTTCTATTCTGATGGCTTCTAGAGTAAGAATGAGAGAGAAGACAGGTATGAAATGGTTACCTTCGACACCAGGAGAGTGAATAGACTCGAGAAATAAAATCAGACTACCCACAGCTCTGATTTGTGGTCAGACTACCCACATGATTAGTGGTCATGAATTTAAATAGTATCTTTCCCCCCAGCTGTGTTTAGCTGGGCTGCAAGGAGTGAGTGAAAAGTTGATGGGATCTAGGTTAGACTTTTGCCAAGTGAGTGAAAAGAAAGGAGAAAGTGGGGAAGTGTATGCAAGAGAGTAATTATAATAATGGAAAATCTGAGAATCTGATCTGGATCAGGTGGAAAATGGGGATGGGACACAAGGGACAGTGAAAAGGCAGTAGGATCAATTAACTTCAGGTCACAGTGGAGTTGAAGACATGTTGACAGTGAGGCACTCAAGGGATTAGGGGCCTCCAGAAGCTATCCTCACTGCCACAGGGCTCCAATATTAGCATAAAAGGAGAAGCAAGTTGTCAAGGATGGATAAACAGCCGAGAGAAGCACCCTGTTGTTTAAAGCAGCCATGGAAACAGACAATTCAGACTAGAGATGTCTTGAGGGGAAAACCAACTGGAAGAGGACAGATGATGGTTCCTAGGTATATGTTCCTTTTTCCTCTATGAGAATGCGGAAAAAAGAGAGAGATCAACAAAAAAGAAAAACATCCCTGAAATAAGACTCCTTGAGGTAGTACTAGCAATGACGCACATCCTGCAGCTTTCTTGTCTCTTTCAAGGTTCATAAAATCAAAGAATGTCAACATTGGAAAGTTCCTTAGAATTCTTCCAGCTAACCCCATTTTGCAGATGAGTAACGACCCAAAAAGGTTGGAGGATTTGCCTAAAAGCCACACAGCTACAATGCAGATGTTTTGGTTCCCCCTTTTAGGGGATATTATTGACTTTTAATCGAATGAATGACATAAAGTTGATATTTTATAAGTCAGAGATAGTTGACTATCAGCCATTTCATTTCATGCAACACAGTGTACTACAATATTCTCTCCATGATAGCTGACTGGCAGGATGCAGCAGACATCAATGACTTTTAATAAACTACTTCCCACTTGCTCCTCAGTAACTCTGAATTTTGGTGGTAGTGTGTAGCAAAAATTCCCTAAAACTGAAGTGAGGGCTAACCTCTAATAAGGAAATGATAAAGAATCCAAAGATTCTTTAAGAGCTAGCTACTCTGGAGCTAAGACCAAGAGATTAGTGTATCCTTCAAAACTGAATTAAAGTAACCTGAGGGAGGCACAATTGGATTGTGATTACAAATACTGTATAGTGCTGATGGCTAAGGAACTGCATTGTGTATTAGGAGAAGAATAATAAGCAAGACGTCTATGAAAGAAAAAACCAGAAAGTCAAATCTAAGAAAGAGGGGTTTGCAGTAGTCTCCCAACCATTCTCTTGGAGAAATACCACCCAACCCCACCCTACTTGGGGATGGATGCCATCAGTCAACAGAGCTCAATGACACCAGCTAAGATGCTCATGTCACCAACGTGAGCTCAGAAAATGTTGTGAATATAATCTGGCTTCTCACCAGGATATGCCCGCAAAGAGAGGCTACCATTTTCAGATAACACATTCTTTGGAATTCCTGATGGTTATATTTCTCATTGACTATTAACAAATCAGCACTACTGCTTCTCATCTATTGGTGAATGTGGTCCATGGGAGCTGGTGTTTGGGAAATAATGAAGCAGAGGTTCTCAATGCCCACCCACACCCCCTGGGCCCACCCTGGAGGACACTAGCAGAGAGTTTTCTCACAGGCCAAGGTACTCCTGCTCCTAACGAACTGAGGGTGTCCTCTGGCCAGGGGAAGGTGCTCAGCTGTGTGCAGGGCAGGCTGGCGTGCCAGGGAGTTAACATCTCAGGAGTGACCTCCAACCAATGCGGGACAGATATGGGTGGATAAATCTCCCAACTCCTCACCCCTCAGTGGGGAATTCGGAGGCATATCCAACACAGTCTCCCCTTAGGTATTCAGGAAGTCTGGTTTTGAAGAAACTTAAACTCAGACAGATAAGTCAGCATGCTAAGAAATTAGGTTCTTCAACCTTCAAAGTCAGACCCCGGGCGAAGGTGGATTCAACAGGGTTTGGAAGGCCACCTCAAAGATCTGTCTGCAAGATGAGCCAGCTTTGCTCAAACAACTGCAACATCTTCCAAAGCTGAATTATGATAGGAGGGCAAAGAGCAGGCTGAGCACTGGGGAAGGTTTGTGTGACATTCTGTTTGTTGCAATTCCTGACTAGTGACTTTATCTGAAGAGGGAAGAAATTTCTTTCACAATTGCACACTAATTTTTAATTCTGCAACTATCAATGAAGACATTTGCCAATGAATCCTAATTGGGTTCATTTTTATTTTTAATTCACTGATTTGGGGTTTGGTGTCTGTCTTAAGGCCTCCCATGCTTCACGTGTATAACTTCCCACGGTTACAAACAAATTCTCCAATGAGATCTTATAATAATTTTTTTTTTTACATTTCATTCTTCAATCTGATTTTTGTAGTATATACAGTGAGGTAGAGATATGACTATTTCCTTTCTAGATGGATAGTTAGCTGTGCCATTTATTTGACTGTTCATTCTCTCTACACTAATTGGAAATGCAACCTATGCTGGATTCTCAAATAAACAGCAGTCCCTTTCTGGGCTGCCAATTCTTTCCACCGTTATATTGGTCTATTCCTGTGCCTACACCATATTCTTTTTATATTGTGAAACCACAAATATACTCAGAAAGGGACATTCAATACGTATATACACCATTTAATGAATAATTATGAAGTGAGATCTCAGGTAACTCCCACTCAGGTCTCCACAGGGACTATCAGGAGCCCCTCTGAGTACCCCAAATGTACTTCCTTCCCTTTCATTACCCCATCCCTTCCTCTACGTGTAACCACTATCCTGGCCTTTAGGTAATCATTTCCTTGATTTTGTTTCCAGTTTTTCTTCACACACACACACATACACACACCCATAACCAATATAATTTAACTTATAACTCACTTTAAAAATATTATATTACATTTTGATATGTGGTTGGGCTAGCCCTCTTCACTACTATTCTTTTTTTCATATTTTTCTTGTTTTTCTTTTTTTTTTTTTTTTTGAGTCTTTTCCAGATACATTCTGGGAATCAAGTTTGATAGTTAATAAAATTCTATTTGCATTTTGGTTGCTATTACATTGAATTAATAGATTATATTTTCCCTGCCAGTTCTAAGGGCTGATATGGGGTGGGATGAAGGGGTGATGAAGAGTTTAGTACCCACCTTTACATGTTTTCTTTTAATTGCATTTATACTGTATTGAGTACTAGAGGTGGAATAAATAACAGCCCTTAAAGTCATTTCATTATTACAACTAAAAACACTTAAATAGCATTGTTAGTAGAAGACTATTTACTAAAAATCCTTGTTTTCAATTGGCAGGAAAGGGAAAAAGTAGCAATGCACTTTAACCAAAAATAATTATTATAAAAATAATATGCTCCTTACTAATAGCTCAAAGCACAACAAAGCATGAATATGAAAAACTGAGTGTATATAATAAGAATTTGCACCTAATATCCATTCTGATACATATATCCTGTCATAAAATGCAAACCTCAACATGCAACTAGACTTCCAACTTTCAACAGCCACATTTTTAAGAGAATCTCGTATGGAGCTGCTGATATCACCTGACACATGAATTTCTACTTGCTTTAGTCATGGAAGCACCAAAAATGACTTTTCTAGACATGTGGTGAAAAGATAACTCTTAGTGAGCATGGGGAAAAACCAGATGAAAAATACACATCAAATAACTCTGCTAGAATCATTTTCACATTTGATTCATTCTCCCAAAACATTAATCAGACCAGGAAAAATATAGATAAAAACAGAAAAAAATATGACACAGTAGGGTGAGATTTAGAAAGTATTTGCTGAAGAAAAATAGTTTACCTTATGTTTCTTCAGGTTTGTTTTTCAAAGCAAAGTTTATTCATTCTTCCACTCACTCCATTTCCAGTTTGAATCTAATGTAACCATTTTCTCATTCAAAAGTAAAATGTTATCCAGGTCCTGGAAAAGGCTGAGGTGTTTATGAGGTACAAGTCATCAGTCAAATGAAATTGGACATATTTTTTCAATATATGTATACTTATTTAGAAATTTATATGTGTTACTGTTAATCCATACATTAAATATTATAAAATTTAATTTCTGTATTTAGGTAAAAACATATATAATGAAATAGTTTTCTTCCCATATCTTGCTGTATCATCTAGTTTATACTGCCCCCTTGGAGACAGCTCCTCCAAATCACACAGATATTCAATCATCACTTCTTCAGAACAAGCCTTTTTATATGCTATAACTGTTTGAGTGTCAAGCAGATAGAGATTTAACTTCCTTTGAGTGTATTCCATCTGCAAATCATGTACTTTAAAGGTTGTAATCATATAGCAAGTTAAGACTTAGTCCTCTCATACACCATCAAAATCCTAACGTGCTAGTTCCTTTACTTATCTGGGTACTATTATGGTACTATTATTATCTTGGTGATTATTTTTCCTTTTTTAGTAGAGTTCTCAGATTTTGTCTCTTTTTTAACTGTTCATGAAATGGAAAGTGCCTAAAACAGCATCCCCAGGGATAAAGATTCAACTGGACAATATAACATTTTCTTTTAGCTTGATGGTGATCGCTGATATCTGTAAATACGACTGTATGGCATTTGGCAAATGAAACCTTTTCTTTTCAGAATATCAAAACCCAATTGACAGCATTTTTAAGCAGATTCCAACCATGGTGTCAATTTTGGGTTTTAGGAACAGGTCAGGTAGGCATGGGAGAAAGCTGTGCAAGGCCCTTCATGAATTTACCACTGAGAAAAAAGGGCAGTTTGTCTAAAAAAAGGTGTAAAGAAAAGGAAGGGGAAATTTTAGAAGCGCTGATGTGGGTCAGGTCTAAATATGGCAATGCCCAGAGAAGGTTATCATGAAAGCGGAAGGGAAAGAGGATGTTGTCTTTGATCTGGGACCAGGAGGAGCAGGTAGTCACAGGAGCTTTCACATACATTGGCTTGAAGCAGATGCTGAAGGTAAGTAGCCCCCAGGGCAGACAGACATCTTGCCAAAATCCTAGACTCCTATTCAAACTACCTCCTTGCCATCACTTGGATCACTCTGTCCAACAGACACCTTAAACTCAACATATCCTATTATGGACTCCTCATCTTCCCTCCCAAACTAGTTCAACCCATAGTCATTCCCACTGAGAGAATGGCAACGCCTTCCTTTTAGCGTCTCATGCCAAGAACCTTGGCACCGTCATGACCCTTTCCTTCTCTCATGCCAACATCCAGTCCTTCAGGGAATCCTTGAGGTCTTTTTTCATAAAATATCCAGATTCCAGCTACTTCTCACATCCCGCACTCTCTCCACCTGTCCTGAGCCACGATCCTCTCTCCCCTGGATAAGTGTAAAAGGCTTGGATCAGGTCTTTTTGTTATTCCCTTTGCCCCCATATAGTCTGCTCTCAGCACAGCAGTCAGAATAAATTGAAAAGAAAACACACAAATTATGCCAAATTTCTGCTCAGAAGCCTGCACTGGTCCCATTTGGCAGGCAGAGTAAAAGCCTAAGGACTTACACTGGCTGTCAAGGCCTTACACAGTCTTCCCCCTGCCCCATTCTCTCCAACATCATCTGCCCTAAACACTGGTTTCCTGATGGGTTCCTTAGGTATCAGTGCATGCCCATCCTTGCACAGTCTTTCCCTCTCCCTGGAACATTCTTCCCCCAGAGAGTTACATGTTCCATCCCTCACCTCCTTTTAGTCTTTCGCAGATCTCCTCTCAATGATGCCCACCCTGGTCAGCCTATTTAATACTGCAGCCCTCCCTCTCCCATACTGGCCCAATTGCTCTCCATTTTTAATAACATTTATCACCTTCCAACATAATGTATATCATTCAGTCTAAAATGCCATCAATTTTCAGTCATAACATTATCCTGCAACAAACCATGACACGCCACTGCTTGTAAGATGCATTCTGATTTCAGCGATGTCAAAATCTAACAATGTTTGTATCTCAGAATTAATGTCATATGGGTGGCAGGCAGTACTTTATTTGGGAGTATTATTCCTTACCTATTACACAAGGTTGACAACAGGTTGACTGGAGGGGAGCCACCGGGGATTTCTGACTCCCATTGTCACTCATTCATTACACAAGTCTTTCCTAGGAACTCACTTTGTGCCAGGCATTGTGGGTATGGTAATAGAGTAGAAACAGTTCTTTCTATCAAGAGGAACTTTCAGTCAAGTAGGAAGCCTGATGTTAATCCAGAAATTAAACTACACTGTGCTAACTGCTGTGATGACTATAGGATCCCAGAGGAGGGCCTCCAACCACCACTGTCAAACAGTTCCAAAGCTCAAGACAGAGTAGGCATGGTTTTCTATTTTTTCCTTTTTTTTTGCCAAACTGTGAAAATGGGAAAAATCCCACTGCTGACTTAAGAAGCCCCAAATACTACATGCAACTAAAGTACTATTATACCTATGTTTACATATCTACAATATTTTCAGCTGCCCATACAGGTGTTTGTCCCCACCTCATCACAAAGTACAACTTTTGGCACCATGTTCTTTTTCCTTTTCCGCCTCTCTGTACTATGTGGTATTCCGAACTTCATTACTTCTAAGCAAGGGGGCCAGGAACCGCTAAGAGGCCTCTCGATCTCAACATCTTAGATTCTATTATTGCCTAAATAACTCGGAAGTAGGTTATCTTCATCCTCAGAAAGGCTGTCTATTTCATTTTCTCCTACCAGAATATGCTATAGAAGAGTGTGTTAAAAACATCTAGTCATATTTATTTCACAGGTTAAAAAATATGACACCCTAAGCCAAGTCTACATTCATTAACTCCAGGTATCAATGCATAATTTGCAATAAAATGTTGTAACTATCCATAGGAAAAAGAGTTGTACAAATATACTGTTGGTTGGGTCCCATTTAACATAATTTTGGCTAAAGGCCAAAAGAATATTCATGAGTTTTAACAGATTTTTAACAAATTTAATCATCCTAAGAATCTTTCATCTTTAAACTTCTTGTAACTATCCCAATTGCCATTGAATGCATGAATCAAATTATTTATAATCTAGGACTTTGGTAAGAAATGGGGTATATCAATCAATCACAACTCTACAATGAGACCATAATTTAAGTCCCATGGAAGGAAAATTAACTAAGGGATGCCAATGTCCTCTCGGGAACCTACAGTGACATACCTACATAGATATGGTATGCATATATAGATATAGATAATACAGACATTTATTGGTTTAAACTTCAGTTAAAAGGACCTTTTCGATGATCTGGTTGGATTTCTCTAATACAATGCAGAAGCTTGCTTTTGGGTTGCCACTGTGGGTGGCAACCTAATACATGCCTAATACAATGCCACAGGATTCAGGATGGGAAAATGGCTTCGAAGGTAAGAGGGGGTGGTAAATAAATTAAGTTTTGGATGTATGTTTAAGATACCACCCAGATGGAGACATCCAGCACAAGCTGTAAATACAGTTTTGGTGCTCACGGTAGAGACTGGAGCTGGAGACACGGCTTTGGGGATAAACGTTGTCGAGATTACCATGAAGGCCATGGGAGAAGATACAATTACACACGGAGAAAGTAACCCATGGGGAAAGGCAGAGAAAAATCTCAAAGTGAGTGAAGGAAACCATGAGGGAATTGTGGGGAGTGAGAGATGAGAAGGAAGTGATACAGAATCTTGGGAGGTGAGGCGGGCTGAGGATTAAAATGATTCCATTATGGATGTTAGCACAACATTGTGAATGTCACTGATAACACTGAATCGTACACTTGGAAGTGGCTGAAAGGTGTCTTAGTTCTGCCTTAGATGCTATCACAAATACCATACAATGGATTGGTTTAGACAATGGGAATTTATTGGCTCATGGTTTTGAGGCGAGAAGTCCAAAACTGAGGCATCAGCAACGCAGTGCTTTCTTCCCAAAGTCTGTAACACTCTGGGGCTGGCTGTTGGCAACCCTTGGGGTTCCTTGCTGTATCCCTGCCTCTTACTCCGTGGTGATGTCCTGAGATTTTCTCTTCTAGGTTCCACTGACTTCCCATGTCCAGCTCCTCCCCATGACTTTCTCTGACTGTGTCTTAATTTCTTCTGTTTATAATCTGGATTAAGACACACCCTCATTCAGTTGGGCCACACCTTCACTAAAAGCAATACCTTTAAGCCCTGCTATTTACAGTGGGTTCACACCCACAGGAATGTGAATTAAGATAATATCTCATTTGGGGTACACAATTCAACAGTCTCACAAAGGGGACATTTTGATTTGTTACCACAATAAAAAGTTTTTTAAAAACTAAGGAAAAAAAGTTTCCATTGGATTTCTAGGTTATTTTTTCACTTTAGTAAGAACTTTGCCATTTGGGTGGGGCTACAGGTGGAGGTCTGGGAAGAGAGAATGAGAAAAAGTCTTACTCTAGGCTGAAGGAGGAATGTGAGAATACATGCGCATTTTAAGATATCTGAGGGAAAAGGAAAGGGGCGAAAGCGACAATTGCTTGAGGGGAAAGGCAAGTGGTGGGGAGACTTGACAGAATATGTGGCTGAGAAGAAACAGCCAAGAAAGAAATACTTTCAAAGTTGGCAAATTAACAATGACTGTATATTTGTATTATTTAAATTATCACTGTGCCTTAATAAACTCACATGACATGTAGTTTTATAACAAAATGCAAACAAAACAATAAATTTGGTGACATGTGACAACAAGTAAAGAATTTTAATGTTAAAGCTTCAAAATGGTTATGATCAAATGTGCCAGCTCAACAGAAAAAAATCACAGCATCTCTTTTGTCAACTTTTCAAGTTTATCAAATTCCTTCCCAGTCTCGCCATTTCTCTGTGAGTGTACCTCCTTGGAAAATTATTATCTCTAAGTAAAGCTAAAATATTCACTCCAGACATGGAAATGTTCTCAATTTTATAGAGAACTGCTCAAAGACTATGATGACAGAAAATTGCTATCTTAAAAGGAGAAAAAAAGTGTTTGAATGGGTAAAAGATTTTTGCCAGCTATTTTGAAAAAGTTGATAATCAACAAAACTTTGGTTAATTTGATCATGTGCTGTCACTCGTAACAGTTTGCCCAATATGTTAAAACAAACAAATAATTTTTAGATAAAGAGCACGTCTGTGGATGATGGTGACAAAATTCTCAAAGACCAACTCTTTGGTCAGCCTCAAGGTTACAAGGGCAGTGTCCCAGAATCTCCCGACTTCACACATTCTAACTCTCTGACTGGTCCAACCTGCCAAGCCATCAGAAAGACCAACCAATGAGAAGCACTTTCTAGAAGGCTTCATCTCTCAATCTTAGTGCCCAGGATTTAGTCCTGATGCTTGTCATGTCACGGTTGAAAGATTGTTGCCCCACTTTCACGCATCATGGTCCCATAACAGCATGAAAAAGAAAGAAGGCAAAAGGCAGAGAGATAAAGTGGTTTGCTTATTGAGTCTTTCTGTCCTTTTTAAAAAGGCTTCTCCAGAAGTCTGTTCAGCAACTTCACAAGGCTATACCTACATATTTGAGCTTTCCAACTTCAATGGAAATAGAAGGTAAGGGAGAATGGGGATGTCCATGATTTTAGGGTACCCAGTCCACAGTGTCTGTCCCACTGGGGCACAATAAGGGTTCAACAGATACATATTGGTGAATGATTTGTTTCCTTGCTGTGGCACACATGCCTCATTTATTCTAACTCTAGCCTCTTCTCATCTTGCATTTTGCTTCCTCGGTCTAGGAAAGCAAACTCTTTCTCCTCTAATGAAAACTTACTCAGTATGTTAAGCAAAATTTTCTTCAAATTGAAGTATATCATATATACAGAGAAGTGCACAAAGAATAAGTGTACAGCTGGATGAATTTTGATAAACTGAATACACTAAAGTAAGAAGAAAGAGAACGTTACCAAAGCCACAGAAACCATTATGTTTATATATACCTTTATTTAAATATACTGTATAATATACCTATATAATTGTTAATTGGATAGGAGGGTTGTTAAGCTTATTTTATGGATCATAGATGACTGGTACAAATCAAAATAACTGGATTTTCGAAATACAGAATGTGTTTCAATATTTTCTTTAGTCTTGTATGGGCCACAAGACCGGCCATTAGGAGGGTTCACAGGAGTCTGTTAGGATTCTATCACTTTGTAAATAGTTATAGAGAGGCCCTCGTGAGCCCAGATGGAGTGACGCTGCATTGCATTGTGGGGCCCTAGCTTTAATAGGTTACTGGGTACTTCTGAGGGGTGGACTTAAGCATTTCCAGAATCACTCAACATGCAGCTGCTGAAGATGGCAAGAAAAAAATTATTCTCCCTTAAAGTTATATTTAAGTCAAGGAAAAAGCACTAATAGGGCCATGGTGATGTCTTACCTTTGCTGACAATAACTTTCCTAAAGCTCAGTGAATTCACATACATTCAGGTTACTCTCACCATGAGCTGCAAGTGACCCATTATACAGATCAGAAAAATAAGACAGAGAGAGGCAAAGCTACTTGCCTGGTTTCATAAAGGTAGTTAGGGATGTTGCCCTATCTCTCTCTTCTCATCTCCCAGATTCTCCCCTTCCCTCCCTTTACTCCAGCCACAATGGTAACCTTGCTGGACCCTCAGAAACAGCCTCCAGGCCTTGGCAGTGGCTGAACCTTCTGCCTGGAATGTTCAGCCCCTAGATTTCCACGTGGCTCTTTCTTTCTCACTTCCTTCAAATCTCTGCTCTTTACTTTCATTCCAGTGCAGCTTCAGTCTTTACTAACCATTCCCTATGCTTACTTCTTATTTCAAATTTTGAGAATAGGAGAGCTAAAGTATGGGAGCTGAACCTTGGGCTATTTACCTAAACTCTGTAAGCCTCAGTTTCTTCATCTGTAAAATAGAAAAAGTGATGCCTGCTCTGCATAGTTAAGTAAAGGAATTGCATATATACCACTAACGTGTGTGTGTGTGTGTGTGTGTGTGTACATTTAAAATGGCATGCTGGTCAATGTTTAACAACAGGTTCGCCGGGAAAAAAATCCTCATGTTACTATATTGCAGATTTGGGAAGAGATGTACAATAGCACACACAACATTATGTGGTATTTCTACGATATAGATACAATTGATGTAAGTAACCTTGAGAGCACAGGCAATAGTAAAATGTAGTAAAGTCATTAGGAAGTGGTAAGTTTTGAGTGTTTATTAGTTTGCTTTTAAAACAATTTATTTAACTGTATGTTTATAAAATTGAATTTTTACTAATGATAGAAAATTTAATATAATTCCTGAAAATTTAACAGTCATCTCTCATGAGTGGTATAAGCTGGCTCCAGCACACCACAGTGTATGTGTGTGCGAATGTGTTTGTATGTGTGCGTGTGTACATACACCACTGGATAAACCAAACTATTTACCAAAATGAAAAATTACAATGTTTGCTTTGCTGTCCTTAAACAGACATCGATTGAGGGAAACACTTTGTTCATCTTATAGCAGTGAGAGCTAGGAGTAGGTTTCATTGTGAGACTGTAGCACCAACTTCAATGCTAATGCACAGAAAGTCTGAGAGCTATTAAACTAAGAATTACAAAGGAATCTCAACCAAGGAACCACAGAATATGAGTCTCCAGTAAAAATCAAGGATGTATCACTGATGAGTGTGTGTCACAATGGATACCTGGTCTTTTTACTGAAACCTCACACTGACAGATTTCCAAAAAGCTTGCCAGGCAGCATCTTTAAGTCATTACAGACCTGGACAAGATTTAAATTGAGATCAGGGTGAAATCCTTCCACACCACCATACAAATCCTAAACTGCTAAACCCCTTCAGGTGTGTTAAATCTCAGAGTGAAACTATGAGCAAAACACAAGAAACACTACAGCCTTACTTTAAACAGAACTAAAAGGTTCTTCGGTGCAAAGTCATTATTTGACAGATGCAGAGCAGAGACAAACTTGGTTATTACCTTGCAAAAACCAAAGCTATCATAAAAAGTGTCCTCTCTGTCTGTATTCTCTGCTCATCTCTAACCGACTGTCATGTTTTCACCTTTCTCAAAATCAGGTATGTGGACACGATTTTATCCAAGACTCCACCTGCACTGGAAGCCCCTCTTGCTATTCTTTATGTCTTACATATCAAACGGGTTCCAAGATTTGGCTTCTTCCTGAAGTTTTCCCATGTCCATGTAGCAGACAGAATAGCAACTCAACCAGAGTGGTGAAACTTACCTTGAGCCAGGCAGCTGGGAAAGCAGCAGTACAAGTGATTTTCACCTCTTACAGCTTTCAAAACCCGTCAAATGCAAACTATAGACGTGGAAAGACATACAGGTGAATAGAGACCCAGATTCTGTCCTCAGAGATCTCTGTGTCTATTCACAAAGATGCATCTTTTAGAAGGTGAAAGTCCCTCTCTCCACTGGGAGTTCTTATGAGCATTCCTCCCTGAGCTGGATAAAGACCTCATGGTCTGCAGATCAGGCTGAATGAATCAATTATTTGTAGAATCATGCAGTCAAGCCTTGGTTCCATAAGTACATCTGAATATTTCTGTAAGATCCCAACTTTGTGCACCATCTTTCTTCTCTATGAACACTCCATGTGACAGAAGTTATGACTAATTCACACCTCTTTGTCCAAGCAGGTGTCATTTTGCTTCATCTTGCTGCCAAGGCTGTGTTTCTTGGGGACAGATTGCAATCAAACTGCTCTTCCATTCGGAATGCACACCAGATGCCCTCACAATTCAAAGTGCAATACTAGGCTCTTAAAGGTGTGAGCATTTACACTCTAAGATTAAAACTCACTTAACTTTCGATTCTTCTAATGGAGAAACAGTTTCCACTAAGCCACCCTTTTCTATTTTTCCTAAAACATTGCTTACATGAAGTTTTACTCTTCCCATCATTCAGAGATAAAATTAAAGGTGTCTTCAAGAGCGTTGCAAGTATACTTCCTACGGATTAGGAAGATTCATAGAATTTGTGGATGCTGCTGGCCCCATACATGGTGGTCTGGGAAAGACTGGCAAGGTCAGGAGTTCTTAGGGAAAGCAAAAGCGACTGTCTTCTGCATCTCTGCTGAGGTTCCAGGGGAAACTGAAATAAAGCATACCCTCTCTTCCATCTCCAGAAATTGTTACAAAGTCACTCCTGAGGACCATCTGGGATGGCATCAGTCAAAACTGCCCCAGGATATTTGGTAACTACATATTGAAAAAGGGTTTAATATCCAGAATATATACAGAAATCCTTCAACTCAACAATAATAAGACAAACAACCAAATTTAAAAATGGGCAAAAGGCTTGAATGGGTATTTCTCCAAAGATACACAAATGGCCAAAAAAGCACATGAAAAGATGCTCAACATCATTAGCCAATAGGGAAATGCAAATCAAAACCATGAGATACTATTTCACACCCACTAAAATGGCTACCATTAAAAAAAAACAAACAGAAAATAACAAGTATCGGAGAGGATGTGGAGAAATAGGAACACTTGTTCATTGTTGGTGGGAATATAAACTGGAGCAGCCGCTGTGGAAGACAGTTTGGCAGTTCCTCAATCTGGTGGTTCATATACCAATATGGGAAGCACAGAATTACCATATGATCCAGCAATCCCACTTCTAGGTATATATGCAAAAGAACTGAAAGCAAGGACTTGAACAGGTATTTCCATATCTATGTTCATAGTGGCATTACTTGTAATTGCCAAAAGATGGAAGTATCCATCACAGATGAAGTGATAAACAAAATGCAGTATATATGTACAGTGGGATATTATACAGCTGTAAAAGGGAATGAGGTTCTGATAACATGTGACAACATGGATGAACCTTGAAGACATCACATTGAGTGAAATAAGCCAGACACAAAAGGACAAATAGTGTATGATTTCACTGATAAGAATTAGAATAAACAAATTCATAGAGTCAGAAACTCAAATTCATATTACCAGCTGCTGGGATAGGAAAAGAGTATGGGGAGTTAATGCTTAATTGGTACCGAGTTTCTGTTTGGGGTGATGGAGAGGTTTTGGTAATAGACAAGGGTGATGGTAGCAGAACATTGTGAACATAATTAACAGCAATGAATTATATATTTAAATGTGGTTAAAGGGGGAATTTCAGACTGTATATATATTACTAGAATGATTTTTTAAAAAAAAGAAGCTATGGATTAATACAAGTTAGCTATTACTGAGCAGCAGAGTTTAGGAGAAACAGTGTGGCACCCTGGTTATGAACACAGACTGCATGGCAGACTCCCTGGAGCTGAGTCCCAGCTCTGCTATTATTAGCTTTGTGACCTTGGGTCAGTTACTGTACCTCTCTGGGTCTTGTTATTTTCATCAGTAAAATAGGGAGACTATTTGTACTTACTTCATAGGGTTGTTATGAGGCTTAAGTGAGTAAATAGATGTAAAGTGTGGAACTGCAGCTCTATATGAATATTTTAAAATAAAAATTAAACACTTATTTAATGTCAAACTTGAGAATTTGCATAAGGTACATAAAGACACCGAGGGAGAGTGATTCACGATATCTGAAGACTTGCTTCCCAGAGGAGGTGAAACCTGAGCTTGATTTTGGAAGATGAATAAGCAGTGGCCAGATGGACAAGGGAGGGGAGAGGGTGGGGGAGCATTCGAGACAGAGGGAACAGTACATCCAGTTCCTCAAAAATTAGCTAATGTGCAGTAATAGCTGAACATAACATGGTTATCTTATGACATGCGTTTTCATCCTTCTCCCTGACAATGGGGGATCCATGACAGGTCTAAAGAGACTGAGAATGGCTTTCAGTTTATTATTCAAAATAAATAAACCTTGGTATGGCCCCCCAAAATTGCCCCAGGAATGATGTCAATAAGACTAAATGGCTCACTGCCCTATAATCCTAACCCTATGGATTTGCAAAAAGATGCTGATGCAAAGCAGGAAAGGAGGGACAGTTCCCCACCCAAGATGAATAAGCAGCAGCTCAAAGAAGTTAAGGAGGGAGCTGGCAGAGAATTTAGCTTGAGGAACTTCATTCCCCAGAAGAGTTCTCCACCCCAGCTCCCAAACAGCTCTCCCATGACAGCTATCAGAGCATGTCTCATGCGGAGGCAAAGCTAACTGTACCCCGAAACTTCCTCTACTGGTTCTGCTATTGCTTTGGGAACGCCCACAGCCAACTGCTTTGGCTCAACTTTCCTAGAACCAACGTTGAGATAAAAACCTTATCCACGGCAGAAGTCATACCACGCCGTTATAGTCACAGCACCTCCCATGCATCAATTAATCAAAGTTCTCTCCAGCCCAAGAGCAAAAGAGGCCAAAAGGGGTCCCAGGAAAAGTAAAAAAGTTTTTATTTTGAGGTCAAGCGTGGGAAGAGGAAAAAAGGAGAGAAAGAAACCTATTTCAGGGCTTAGGGGAGTGGGAGGACAGAAGGTTTGGGGTGGAAACATTGCATAGAGTGAGAATGGTCTCTAAAATAAGCCACCTAGGAAGAGTTCTTCTATTTTATAGTTTGATCTTGGGTCAAAGATGAGGAAAGGAGAGAGGATACTTCTGAAAATAAACTTTTCTTAATTTGGAATCACTCTTAGATCCAATCAAGTTTAAGAGAGAAAAAAAAAAAAGCAGTGAGTCGAAACACCTGATGAAGATAGTGCCATGGTGCATGGTTACGAGGGCAGAGGCCAACTAGATGCAAATTGTTAAAAGGTAAAGGGACAGCCATAAGGATATTTGTCTATAATCGAGAATAACCACCTCCTCTTCCCCTGCACTGCACCCAGGATCAACCTTGGCCACTTGATTGAGGTTAGACCACTCAGAACAGAAGCTTTAAACACCAAATCTTATCCTCTGACCACAACTTCTAGTCCCTCTAGTTTCCTCATTCCCCTGCTGCTCGTACACTGCAGTGTCCTCAGTATCTCCGGTTCCCCTCATCGCCCACTACGGCACACCACAGCCTGATTTGCCCCACTCCAGGCTCCAGGCTGAGGCATGCACTCCAGCTATCATTACATTTCCCAGAGAGCAGGAGGAAAAGATACAGCAGGTGCTGGTCAAAGGCTGCTCCTTCCACCTATGTCCAATGCCATCTCCCGTCAATTCCAGTAACATTGGTTACTTCTTCCCTTTCTAGTATTTGAAACTCTCTCCACAGGCACCACCTTGCTTCCCCTTACTAACCCCCTTCCCACCTGCCCCCACTGGCATTAATGGTGCTCAACTTCCTTTCATGTTATAAATCAGATTTTTGTCTTCTCCAAACCCCCATCTGGTCCTCACTCCATTTCTCCTCCTGCCTTTTCATCAAGCTCCACAAAAGCAAAGCCTTCCCAGAGAACAACTCATTCTGCACTACCCACCCTCATTGCTCCCTTGATATTTCTCTCACAATAAGGTTGATTTTGATTTGCTTTTTACCCAAATCAGTGGGATCTGGTCCTCTTCTGCTCTGGCCTCTCTGCAGCACTGGGAAGCATTCCTTGTCTTCCATCACCTGTGTTTTTTTTGTTCCTCCCTTACGGATATCAATTTTCCGGGACCCTTTTCATATGCCCTTCCTTACTTGATGGTAGAGTACAATATCCAGCATCATCCTCTCAGCTTTATTCTATTCTCACTATATCATGTTCATTTACTGCCTTTAGCCACAACCCACTCATAGATGACTTAAAATCTTAACTTCTAGGCCTAGACTTATGTTCCAAATTCCCTGCTTCCTGGACAGATCCACCAGGATGCCTTCAGCACCTCAACGTCAACACGTCTATTTGCAAAGGAACAACTTCTCTACCCTCACAAACCCTATCCATCTCTCTTCCATTCCTAACTTAGGCAAATGGCTCACTAACCCAATCACCTAAACCAGAACCTCAAGAACCATCTGGGATTCCTGCTTTTCTGGCATGTTCCAGCAAAGCAAGCATGTGCCTCACTCATACCCCATCTTTAACACCTCAGCACACTCTAAGAACTTTTCTCTGGCCACGAACATCTCTTTATCCACCTGGGTAGTAGTAGGTGGGGTGTAGACCTGCCTCTCAATGAGAACAGCCAAGCATGTGGGGAGAGGAAGGGAGCTGAGTAGGCACAAAAGAACCACTAAGCCTCTGAAAAAGTACCCCTTCAAACATGGCACCAAACTACTCTTACTATAATCAATTTTTCATAAATCTGCTTTCTATCTAAAGCCTATGGGCTGGTGATAAAGCAAAGAGAGACCCCTTTAAAGAGGCATTTGGTAGGTGAGCCAGGGGCCTCATACAGGCACTTTTCTCAGGAACTCCTCCCTGCTGACTGGTTCACACCTCCATGGCTTGGCACAGCAGCTGGTTCCACCTGGAATGGCCCTTCCCCATGTCTTTGGAAGATGACGTCTTCCTTGATGACTTGTTCCAGATGAAACCCTGTTCATAAAGCTTCTTTGACCTGCACTCCTTCCTCAGAGTTAGAACTGACCCCACCCCCCACCCCAGAATGCCCTTGTTCTTTAAGTCTCAGAACCTCTATCATACATTATTCCTCTTTTATTGACCTGCACAGCTCCCCTACTAGACTGAAAGCACCTTGAGCGCTAGGGCTGGGCTCAATGACTTTTCTGGATCTCCTCTGCACATAGAGGCATGGTTGGTTGGTTTGTTAGATGGGTAAATAAATAAATGAGCTAACGATTTATGAAAAGAAAGAAATATTTCTGACACCTTTACAATAGCAGGGATAATGAAAACGTGTTGAGGATCAGGAGACTCCAATCCAAGTAACAATCTTTCATAAAAAGGAAACAGAAGCAGCAAGTCATAGAATGCAAGCTACCATATCTAAAGGGGAAAAGAAGCTAGGTAATCAGGTGAACTGAATCATTGGCCATGGCCCCTGGATTGAGAACACATCGTGTGCTAGGAAGTCACAATAGTTCTACAATAAAGCCGAAGTCAAGGGCTTTTCAAGAAGTGCTGTTTGTGGTCATTATCATCCCCAGTCCATGAACAGTACGAGGAGTTATTTTCACACAAGGATGTATCCAAGAGATGCTGGGAACCTTTTAAGTGGCACAGGAACTTATCACGGACAATCTCTGAAAACATCTCCAATTTAATTTTCAAGAAACATAAGAGGAGGCAAACCTTTTGAGACTATCTAATAACTGATCTCAAAGAAACAAGCCCAAAGTCAACTATTTGAATAGGAAACTGGAGAATATATCACCATTTCAGAAAAGATTGACATCCCATTTACATTTTACTTCGTGTTGTAGTAGTAACCCTAACAACACAATATTTTCAGAAAGCAAGACTATGTGAGAGTTTCGTAGGTTAAAGGAGATATAATTAACCTCGGATCAAGTGGAATTTGGCAGCTCAAATCCTTCTAGGAATCAAGCAGGGCATGACTCAGTCAATCAAGCATGTTTGAAGAAAAGTAACAGGCAGGTAACTTAGAAGATGCTCGCTTAGAGAAAATAGACCAAGTCATCACAAAGTAGCATGAAACTTTGGGGGAAAGTTTTTTTAATAACAGTTATGGTGCTTTCAGTCAATCAAGCATGTTGGAAGAAAAGTAACAGGCAGGTAACTTAGAAGATGCTCGCTTAGAGAAAATAGACCAAGTCATCACAAAGTAGCATGAAACTTTGGGGGAAAGTTTTTTTAATAACAGTTATGGTGCTTCATCAATATCGCAGCATAATGAGGTTGCTATTTTGTCCACATAGGCAAACACTTATAAAAAGTGGTCACTCTCGACCTCTTTGTTCTTCCATTAGAGCTACCTTCATTCATTTATTCAACAATCATTTGAATGTCAACTCTGCAAACAAATAAATACATACATTTTGTACATTTTACAAAGATAAAATTTTGTGCAGAACATCAGTGTGTGCTGTTACAAAATAACCCATGGGTCAGGCTACCTACCTATGTGTCTAGGTTAGTCAGATAAGGTGGCAAGTTTGCCAACTCAGGGTGTTTTAGAATTATGAGGCAAGTTTTGGAGGAAGAAAAAGGCAAAAGGATTGAGAGAGGGAGCAAGGGATGGGTATAAATTGTTGAATCTTTTGGCATAAGTAATGAAGACAAACAGGACTAGGTCCAGGCTAATAGTTGGAGAGAAAAATGTAGATTATCAGACAGGTGGTCTCGATGAGGGAAAAATGTCACTTGTGGGAGTAAATACACAGATGACCTAGGATGGGAGGTTTGGCCAGAGGCTAGGACATATGAGACTGTGATGTCAGAGGTGGTGATGTTTTCAGGCTTGACGGGTTTCACGGTGTGACAACAGGAGGGTGTTACTGACATGGAGTGGATGAAAAGGTCACTGGAAATGAGAAGTTCCAAGAACTAAGAGACCAGAGAAGAAACTTAGACACATTATGCTTCCTTGTTTTTGAAAAGTGGGTCCATAACGGATATTTGCTTAGTCAGCATTTCCCCTTTCCTTAAGCCAACAGATCCAGATCTGGTGCTTGTCTTTCTGTATTCTCCAAATATCACACTTTTTTTCAATAAAGGAAGAATCACAACTTCAGTATATGAGATTCTCTGTATGGGTTTTTCCTCCTCCTCCCATTCTACCAGACCCTCCCTTTCTTACTGCACGTGTTTATCTTTTTTTCCCACAAGACACTAACATTCTCTATCCCCCAAATCCCCATCAGCACTCTACCTATAGACAGCATCTACCAGCCAGAGAACTTTGACCTTCTGGATTCAACACGTGGCTTCCATAAATACTCTCAGGAGTTCATCACAAATATTAACTAATCAACAAGAGACCCTGAATCTCCCCTGGGTATGCATTTTCCAAGATGAACGTGCCACTAGGCCCTGTTAAAGAAATCAGTCTCTAGGCAAAGAAATAAATAGATTGAGTTTCATGTTTCCTATTGGGAACCATTGCATATTTATAAACACTCCAAGCTGTAAGTACTACACATATTTTTATAACTGCATCTACACCAAATGTATTTATACCATTAATGATTTTTCCATCAAAATGACAAGTATGCACCTGTCCAAGTAAACTGTTCTAAAATGATTAATGAGTTATTTTTCATCCAAGAATACAAATGCTTTAAACATAACTTATGTAATTACAAAATTGGTCATGTTTACCATTGAAAACTTGGAAATAAAAAGCATAATGTAATCCATCCATAATCCCATCACCCCCAGAAATAAGCCCTGATAATATTTTGCTTCTTTTTAGGTGCCCAATTTTGGGGGAAAAAATGGATCCTGCTGTATATAAAGCCTCTAGCAGTATCTGGTATATAGTAGATGATGAACAAATGTTTGCAGAATAAAAGAATATAGTATACATAATGTTCTGTAACCTACTTTAAAATGTCTTTATATTTTCAAACTAGGATGTTATAAAAATACTATATACAAGTTATAAAAAAATTTGAAATCTACAGTTTATAAGGGATTAAAGAATCAAAGAAGTTGCTACTCTCTGTAGGAATCACAATAGAAATCCTGGAAACTCACACAAAAAGAGAGAAAAAGAGAGACCTACACATGCAGATATAAATACAGAGACACAATTAAGCACAAATGATTTTATATTATATGATGTCTAGCAATTGCTTCATCCACTTAATAGTACATCTTAAATATCTTTCCATATCAGTATGTATAAATTCACATCTTTCTTTATGAAGGCTTCATATGGATTGTACTATAACTTAATCATTAAGTGGATGGAATTTTACATTGCGGCCAGATTTTTTTCTGTTAAAAGCAATGCTCTAATAAACATTATCCAATCTCTCAAAAAATACTCATCGAGCACCCATGTGCTAAACAATGAGCTGGACTCTGGGGATTTAGACATTAACAAAACAGCTAAGATCTCCAACCTCAGAGTTCATGAACCACTAGGTCTACTAGCGGATTGATGAGCAAGGAAACAAAAATGGACATATCCTTTCAAATTTTAATTCATACTATGAGGGAGGAGATGGTGCCAGAAAAGCAGAAGAACCAATTTACACTGGTTGAGCAGGAAGGACCCTCTGAGGATATGACAAATAAGTCAAGATCTAATGGATGAAATGATCCAGATTGCAAAGGTGATGGGGAGTGTCCAAGCAGAGGAAACAGCAAAAGCAGAGGCCCCAGTGAAAGAGCTTGTTTTCCAGAAACTGAAAGGCTATGATATGAAGTATGGAAAATATATTATGGAGTATGGAGAATATACAGTACAGAGAATATAGTCTACAGCTCGGCAAGAGAGGTAGAAGATGGGCAGATCTTCCAAGACGCTAAATGAAAAGTTTAAACTTTATTCCAAATGTGTGGGAAGACTACCAGAGAGTGGTAAATAATGGATTGACATGATCAGATTTGCAGTTCTAAAAAATCACTCTGACTTCTGTGGATGGAATGGATTAAAGAAAGGTAAACTGGGAAAATCCTTACAAGTTATTTCAGGATACAAGCAAGAAGAGATGGTGACAGGGCTTGGTCTCGAGTGGGAGTAACGGAAATGGGAAGGCATGGCAGATCAAAGATTAAAGGCAAAATGTGGTGATGGATTAGATATGGCAGATAAGAGTGGGAACTGTCACAGGACTCCTGCTGAACTGGAGCAACTGGGTGGTACCTTTTTCTGAAGTTGGGAAGAATGGTAGAGGAATGGGGGGGGGGAGAGTTGCTGATTAGACAACCACATGGAGATGCCGATTAGGTAACTGTGTAAGTGAGACTCTGGAGTTCAGGAGACAGGTCTGTGCTAGATATAAAATAAGGGAGTCATCAGCATGTGAATCATCCAAGGGAAGATGAGTGAGAATACACAGGGAAAGTGGGTTGAGAGAAGAGAAGCACCACAGCCTGCAGAGATCATTTAGTGAAGGTGCTATAGCAAAGGTGGCAATGGAGTGACCACCTGGGTCAAAAGTCACATACAGGACATCTAAGAACTCTGTTAGACTGGGAAGTTTGCAGACCACAGGGAAAGCCACTTCAGTGGCATTTGGTGGGCAAAACAACATTGGAATGGGCTTACCAATTATTGGGAGGTGAGGAGGAAGTAAATGAAGGCAACTCTTAAGAGAAGATTGGCTTTGAAAGTTTATAAAAAGTAGGGCAGTAACTGTAGGAGTTGCAGGTCCAAAAATGATTCATAGTTGTTGTTATATGTGTGATTGTAAGATGGGGAAGCCTAGAGCACATTTGTGTGTTAATAATAATAATAACCCATTTTGGTGGGAGGGGACTAGCCAAGCAAACAAATGAGTGTAGAGAAGGCTAAAAGGTACGGGATTTGCAGGGCACACTGGTCTTTGACTTCCTTTACTATTAGAGGAGGGAAGAAGAACATGGGATTCAGACACCAGCCCATTTAGAGATTTATGATGAGAAGGTAACAGGAAGCTTCCCTCTGGCAGTTTCCATTTTCTCAAGAAAGCATGAGACAAGTCATCAGCCTAAAGTATATGTGCTTATATGTGCGTGAGCAAGAGAAAGAGGTAAATTTTTTGAGGGGGAAAAACAAGATGTAAAATTCTTTGTAGACAATGGAAAAGCAAGCTCACCAGAATTTTCAGGCGGTGTTGCATTGCCATTTAAAGTTGGGGATCATGAATTTGTAGTGATACCAATCTGCCAGTTGTGATTCTCTCAGCAATACTCATAAATGGCTGGGTTCATCTACAGCAGCAGTTCTGAAAGTGTGGTCTCTGGACCAGCTAGCACCAGCACCACCTGAGAACTTCCTAGAAATATGAATTCTTGAGCCCCACTATTGATGGACTTATATCTGGGGGTGGGACCTCGCCATCTGTTTTAACAATGCTCTCCAGGTGCTTCTAATGCACTCTGAAGTTTGAGAACCACTAATCTAGGGATAGCTTTGTAGCCATGTAAATAGAAAGGAGGAAGAGAGGGGCAAAATAAAGTGCGTTTGCGAGACAGTGATTATACTAATGATCCATGGAATAAAAATTGGATATGAAATAAAGACATCCTTTATAGATATTTATGGCCCTTTTTAGAAAATCACATATTTTAAAACTATGATTTCTAAATGAAAGGTGTGCATATTTTAAATTGTGATACATATTGCATAACAACCCTGCAAAATTTACATGGTTGTTGATAGAGTAAAAGAATGTCCACTGCACTGTAATCTTGACCAGCAATTGTTTTTTTTTTTAATTAGTATGTGAAAATGGTAGACTTTGGTTTTTGGTTTGTTGTTGTTGTCTACTTTTTAGTGCATGTACATCCCTAAAATGAAATGGCCGAGAACAGGAAGGGGGTGCGTCACAATAATATAAGAGAAAGGGGACAGAGGAGTTTTAGTTGGAGCACGTAACGAGTCCACAGTGAGATATGGTTTCATTAATAGGAACTTGTGTCCTGTTTAATGGCAGTGATATTCCCTTTTACTTTTTAATGGATAGGCTTTGAGGATCTTGTATTGAGTTCTGGATACCACACTTTTGGAGAGAGATTTGTAATCTGGAACTCCAAAATAATGATAAAGTGTGTTCATGAGGCCACTGAACCTGAGGGATAGTTGAATGTTTTGGGAATATTCAGCCTAAAAAGGAGAAAAGGATGTAAGGCAGAGAGATCAGCATGCCACCTATAAAGAAACATCTGAATTATCAACAAGTGAAAGGCAGTGTAGACTTCATCCTGATAATTTAAAGGAAAAAAAAAAGATTCAAGTATAACGTGGTGGTTTGGAGTGATGGACCTCAGAAAAACATGTTCTCAAACTTAATCCATTCCTGTGGGTGTGAACCCACTGTGAGTAGGACCTTTTGACGAGGCTACTACAGTTAAGTTGCGGTCAGCCCAATCAGGATGGGCCTTAATCTTATGTACAAAGCCCTTTATAAGCAGAATGCAATTCAAACACAGTGAGAGAAAGCCACAGAGGCAGCAGCCAGAAGCTAAACACCAACGGAACCAGGAAGAGAAGAGAAAAAGCAGGAGATGCCACCATGTGCCTTGCCATGTGACAAGCTAAGGACCAAAGATCACTGCCGGCAGCCAGCCCCAGAGTGCCACAGTCTTTGGGGAGAAAGCAACGCCTTGATGATACTTTGGTTTGGACTTTTCTCCTAATCTCAAAAACATGAGCCATTTAAATTCATTGTTTGAGACAAAAAAGTAAATGAATAATGGGGAGGGATGGGGTGGATGGGCTGTTTTGGGTGCTCTTTTTTACTTTTATTTTTAAACTTATTTTTATTTATTTTATTTTTTTTTGGAGTAATGAAAATGTTCAAAAATTGACTGTGGTGATGAATGCACAACTATATGATGACACTGAACAGCTAATTGTACACTGTGGATGATTGCATGGTATGTGAATATATCTCAATAAAATTGCAAGGAAAAAAAAATTCCCATTGTTCAACCCAACCCATTTCATGGTATTTGCTTGAACAGGCCAGGAAACTAAAACAGGTTGAATTTATAAGGAGACAACGTTTGTTACAAGCTATAAGAATACTTCCAAACAAAGTAGAGAATGAATCCAGTAGCTACAGCCTAGGAATTTTATCATCTTCTCTAATTTTGAGATCCATGAGTTCCAAGCTACATTGTCATGGAAATAAAAACTCACTTAATCTGTTTCTCTTATTTAAGTTTCTAACATGGCTTGTTCTTTCAACCAAACGATTTGAGCCTTTCATTTAGATATGAGACTAGAATTAAAGATCAATTTCATTTTTAAAACTTTCTATTTATTACCCAACCGCTATCACAGACATATTTAAATCATAATTGTTTATCACACAGCTTAACATCTATTTGAACTTCATGCCTATGGGATGTCAAGAAGAATGTATTCAGGGACCTTTTACTTCCCAATATTCTTGCAGTAGGACAAGCTTTGACAGAAAGATAAATATGACCAGGAAGTAAGAAATGAATTTGTAATACTGGACCCAGCATTTGAATTTGTAATGATGCAGTCCACTGTGGGTCTTTCAGCAGATTTACTTCCAACATCTCTGTGGCTGACGAAATGACTGATTATGCCCTAAAAACCCCTGCTACCTACTAAGAACTGAATCGAAGTTACGAACGCCAACCTGCTGCGAATCTGCTCTTTTCTTAAACCACCATCACAAACGTAACTAACAGACTCACTCATTTATAAACCTACCTCCACCAAAGGGTTACTGATTCTACACCACAACACCCAGCTTCAAAAGGACAGAGACCATTTGGAGAGACAAAATGCACTATAGAAGCTAAATAGTGAAAGAAATGAATATAAAGATGCATTCTGAAAATTCAAAGGCTATGGGAGAAGAGAGTTTGAAATGCCGTCTAAGAAGTAGTCCAGTTAGGTAAGAAGAGGAGATCTAATTATTATTTTATGCTTACAAACATTTATTTTATAGTAATCTATGGAGCCAGTAAAGAAGAAAGACCATGGAGAGAGATTTCTTATTTCTACATTACTATTGTCCCTATGGGAAAACAAATCATGAAAACCTTATATACCACCCCTGTCAAAAAGGTTTTTCAGGTCATAGCTGAGAATAATTTAGTGGCTCATTCTCCCTTTCACTGTAACTTGGAAGGAGAAAAGGGGACTCTGGCTAGAAATAACGACCTGCCCATGGGGGAAACGTTACACAGGGGACACAATTAATTTCTCCTTTTCTTCTTGTCCAAATTTTCAAAACTTGGTCAAGTGTATATGCTGGAGTCAAGTGTATATGCTGATGTCAATCTTAAAAGTTTGTGATTTGCTGAAGATACACATTGTATATTGTACATCCTATGTATCTCATGAAAATATCCTGCTATTCTGAAGATTTTCCTATTCTGTTCTTAAAATAGCAAATTTTCAGATCAACTCTTCTTAAAGAGTTCCTTAATGACTTTGAAAAATACAAAACTCAGTTCCATAAAAACAAAAGATAGATATTCCCAAGTACATATAATATTACTAGGTGAATTATTTCTGCCAGCTAGAAAACCTGAAAATATTCTTCCTCTCCCCATCCCCACCATGATTTCAAATTCGTTTTCAATTAAATGTGATATTGGCAAGATTTATAATTCAACCTTTGAGTACAATAAAGTCTTATTAATTCAGACTAGTTGTAGAGAAGTCCAGAATGAATTAAGGTATCTCTATCTAGTCTGAATAGCTTGAGATAAATTAAGATTCGTTAATTCCACATATAATAGTTAATCAACCCGAAAGCCACTGAAATGCTATGAAGAAGGGCTTGAGGCAAAGTTGTGTGCTGCCACTTTATCAGGGGGTGCAATCTCAGGGAGCAAGAGAGAAGGACATGGGAACTAAAGCAGGGAAGCAAAAACTAACACAAGAATGCTTTGTGGTGCTGGGCACCACGGAGGGTGACTGATTTCACACGACCTCGAGTGGCCATCGTCTGAGAAGCCACACAAATGTTTCATAGAACAGCCAATCTGGGGGAAAGAAGGGGCAGGAATTTTTCAAATGGCTCTTGTGTTCCTCTCATCAAAGATTTGCCCTATGGGACATTAATTTCCCCATATTTCTGGGTTAAGCATGTGTGCGCAGTAAGTGGGATCCCACGGCGTCCCATGCTTTGGATATAAACAAGAACAATCCAGGGCAGGAGGCAAGAGGCATGTGGCTCAGGCATAATGTGAGGGACAGTCAGGCTGTGCTTGTGAGAAGCTGGCTGCAGGCCACACTGAGCCAGTGGCCACTGCAGTGATGGGAAGAAGAGATAAGTGAGACCTAGAAGCCCTGAAGTGACTTATAAACAAAGTCCAATGCAGCCACCATTGCAAATATGGGAGAAGGAGTTAGTATATGCATGCATCAGATGCATTAGAAGTGGGAAGAGATTTAATTGCATACATTTTTATAGGTTTTATATGAATGTGTTTCCTGCACAAAAAATTAAATAACTTTTAAAATGTAAACCTTTGAAAAAGAAAGGGGATTTAACATATATTTTTAAATCATAAAGAAGAAATATATAACCTTGAGAGTTGAAGCAACTGGAAATTGGAGAGGGGTGGGTTAGGAGATCATGTAATTGCTCTCAATTCCCCATGTTTTCAGAGTGGGAGCTGATGAATTCTGCATCAGTCAAGAAATAGAGGTGTCAAAAATATTGTTTAAAGCTAAATGTTAACCAACAGAAGAAACAGGGCTAGACAAGGGAGTTTTTTTAAATTCAGTTTTATTGAGATGTATTCACATACCATACAGTCATCCATGGTGTACAATCAACTGCTCACAGTATCATCATATAGTTGTGCATTCATCACCCCAATCTATTTTTGAACATTTTCTTTATAACAGAATTAGAATAAGAATAAAAAATAAAAATAAAAAAGAACAACCAAAGCATCCTCCCGCATCCCACCCTTTTTTTCATTTAGTTTTTGTCCCCATTTATCTACTCATCCATCCATACACTGGATAAACGGAATGCGAGCCACAAGATTTTCACAATCACACTTAGACAAGGGAGTTTTAATTTTCATTTTATTCTCTTTTGTATCACTTGAAATTTCAAACATATGCATGTAATACTATAATACTTTAATACTAATTTAATTAATATTAAATTATTAAATTAAATTAATTTAATTTAATAAAAATCAAAGGAAAAAAAGAAGCTCCAATCCATGCCTCAAATACAAAGCCACTAAGGTGCTGCACCAAGATTTCAGATCAGAAAATAGCCACTAACCTTGAACGTTATTATTTGAAGGGGCACCAACATATCCTGAAACATTTAGAAAACTGCAAAGGACAACAACGACAAAGTTACTAAGCGTTTATAACTGAGAACATTGCCACTGCTATGAAAGGAAACAAACACTGCAAAAAGAGACCTCATTTTAAAAATATAGGTTTACTAGAAATTGACGTCCAGAATTAATAGCTGTAGTTGCCTGAAATGACAAAACCCCTCTAAGAGGAAATCAATGACCACACAACACCAGGCCCAGAGAGCATCAAATGATATGCAAGAACTCACCAGAGTGCACATTTGAGGGCTGGAAAGTGCAATCCTCTAGGAAGGTACCTGACAAATAACTTTCCTAAGAAAGGATTGGGGCAAATGTACCTTATGTGAAAATGGAGATATTCTATATCCAAACAATCAGTATGACTTACTAAAGGCAAACAATAAAAAAAAAAGAAAAAGAAATAGGAAAATTATAAGAAAAACACATCAGTCTTCTAAATAGATCTTCTGTGAAATAAAGGCTGAGCAAGTAGATGTTGGAAAAGCTGATGTAATCTAGCACCTGTGATTTAATTGAAACCTATTTTCAGGCATATTCAGAAAACATGATACAATTATATATCTGCATTAAAGTATCAAATGTAAGAGAAAAATAGAATCCTTTACTGGAGTCCTTTAAGAGAGAGCTCTCTCTCACTCTCTCTCTCTCTCTCTCTCTCTCTCTCTCTCTCTCTCTCACACACACACACACACACACACATACACACACACACACACACACACACACACACACACAGATTAGAAAGAAAACACCCCAGGAGAAGAAGGACCCACAGAAACTGAGAGCCATTTTGAAACCAGGGCCCAGGAAAGAAGGACTAGCAGGCATCACCAGGTACCTTCTCACGTGACAGAGCAAACCCAGATGCTATTGGCCTTTCCTCAGAGAAGCTTGAGCATCAATACTGGTGGAGGTGCCATTGACCAACACAGGGAAGGACTCAGGAGGAAGAGAGATCTTCTTTTTTAATGTAAACATTTAGCGCTATAAATTTCCTTCTCAACACTGCCTTTGTTGCATCCCGTAAGTTTTGTCTGCATCCTGGATCTTCAGATAAAAAAGATGAATATCCCTCCTACTCCACCCTACCTCTTCCTTCCAAAGCAGCATCTAAAATTTCTTTCTGCCTCATCCCCAGAACAACTCAAAAATGATGGAGACATGTTAAAAAAAGACCCAAGCAATAGCTTGAAAGGGCTGCCATTGGCACAAACTGGGAACAATATGAGCATGAAAATGAATAATAATTTTGAATATAACTCATTGAATGAAGTAAGTATTCACAATTTTGTACTGATAAATAAATAATAAAATAATACATGGGAGAGAAAAAAAATGTAAGAGAAAAATAACCTTCAATAGAGCTCTTCTGGGAAAAAGTAGAATTAAAATAAATGAAGACATTATAGTCTGTATAATGTTCAGGAACCAGTGAATCCCTTTCTCAATTAAGCATCCTTAATTCTAAGTCTTTTGCTATAAAACCAGAAATAAAATTCTGAAGCCTTTTCAAGAAAGCATCCTCCAAAAACTGACATATAAGGTAGCATATATTAGCTCATTATATATCACCATATATCATTATCTCAGTAATATAACAGGCAAAGACTAATATGGGGGAAAATCCATAAATCCAATTAAGCCTTACAATACCTCTAGAAAACTATCTGGAAGGAATGGAGCCACAGCTTTTGTGGGAGACCTCCTAGTATCTTGCCATTCACAGTGTGGTTTGTGACTATTATCATCATCGTCGTCGTCATCGTCGTCTGGGAACTTGTTAGAAATGTAGAATCTCAGGCTCCACCCCAGACTTGCTGAATCAGAATCTGCAGCATTTTTTTTTTAATTGTGGTAACATATAGATAATACAAATTCCCCCATTTCAACCATGTTTAAAACTATACGTTAAGAATCTGCATTTTAACAAGACCTCTAGGGATTCATAGGCTCACAGAAGTTTGAGAAGCACTGACATATTTTCTCAATCTTGATCTCAGTGTCACCTGGGGTGCTTATATAAAATACAGATTCCCAAGCACTTTCTCAGAACTACTGAAGCTCCAGAGATCATCTTATGTAGATATGTTTAACAAACCTATCAGGTAATTTTTAAAATCAGGAACAGAGGCTAGACATATAGATCAATGCAACAGAATTGAAAGTCCAGAAATAAATCTGTACATCTATGTTCAATTGCTTTTCTACAAGGATGCCAAGATCATTCAATGGGAGAAAGAATAGTCTTTTCAATAAATAGTGTTGGGGACAACTGGATATCCACATGCAAAAGAATGAATGTAACCTCCCTTACCTCACACCACATAGAAAACTCAACTAAAAATAAAATATCTAAAGGTGACAGCTAAAACAATAAAACTTGTAGAAGAAAATATAAGTGTAAATCTTCATGACCTTGGATTAGGCAATGGTTTCTTATATATGGCAACTAAAGCACAAGCAACCAAAGGAAAAAGAGATAAATTGGACTTCATCAAAATTAAAAACTTTTGTGCTTCAAAGAACACTGTCAAGAAAGTGAAAAGACACCCCATAGAATCCAAGAAACTATTTACAAATCATATGCGTGATAAAGATATCCAGAATATATAAAGAATTCTTACAACTCAACAATAAAAGACAATTAACCTAATCTTTAAAAAATTGGCAGAGGCTATGAACAGACATACTCCAGAGATCTACAAATGGCAGGTAAACAAATGAAAGGAAGCTCAATGTCATTAGTCATTAGGGAAATACAAATCAAAACCACTACGAGATGCTACTGCATACCCACTAGAATGGCTACAATCTAGAAGACAGACAATAACAAGTTGTTCTAGTTTGCTAATGCTGCTGGAATGCAAAACACCAGAAACTGATTGGCTTTTATAAAGGGGGTTTATTTGATTACACAGCTACAGTCTTAAGGCCATAAAGTGTCCAAGGTTAACACATCAGCAATCAGGTACCTTCACTGGAAGATGGCCAATGGAGTCTGGAAAACCTCTGTTAGCTGGGAAGGCACGTGGCTGGCGTCTGCTCCAAGTTCTGGTTTCAAAATAGCTTTCTCCCAGGATGTTCTTCTCTAGGCCACAGCTCCTCTTCAAAATGTCACTCTCAGTTGCTCTTGGGGTATTTGTCCTCTCTTAGCTTCTCTGGAGCAAGAGTCTGCTTTCAATGGTCATCTTCAAACTGTCTCTCATCTGTAGCTTCTGTGCCTTCTTCAAACTGTCCCTCTTTGCTGTAGCTCCTCTTCAAAATATCACTCTCAGCTGCACTGAGTTCCTTCTGTTTGTCAGTCCATTTATATGGCTCCACTGATCAAGGCCCACAGTGAATGGGCGGGGCCACTCTTCCATGGAAATAGCTCATCAGGGTTATCACCTACAGTTGGGTGGGGCACACTTCCATGCAAACAACCTAATCCAAACATTCCAACTTAATCCCCACTAATATGTCTGCCGCACAAGATTGGATCAAAGAATATGGCTTTTTCTGGGGGACATAATACATTCAAACCAGCACACAAGTGTTGGAGAGGGTGTGGAAAAATGGGAACCCTGCTACATGGGAACCTTCTACATCATGGGAATATAAAACGATTCAACTACTTTGGATAACAATTTGGCAGTTCGTCAAAAGTTAAACATAGTCACAATCTGACCCAGCAATTCCACTCCTAGATATGTACCCAAGAGAAAAGAAAACATACATTCACACAAAAACTTGTATACAAGTGTTCATAACAGCATTAGTCCATAATAGCCAAAAAGTAGAAACAATCTAAATGTCCATCAACTGATGAACGGATAAATAAAACAGGGTATAACCATGCAACGGAATGTTATAAAAAGGAATAAAAAGGAATGACTTACTGGTACATGCTGCAACATGGATGAAAATAGATGCTAAGTGAGAGAAGCCAGTCATAAAAGGCCACATATTACATGATTCTATTTATATTAAAAATCCAGAATAGACAAATCTATAGAGACAGAAAGTAGACTGGTGGTTGCTAAGGCCTGAGGGGAGGGGAGAACAAAGAAGTTCTGCTAATGGGTAAAGTTTCTTCTGGGGGTTACAAAAATATTCAAAAAATTGAATAGTGGTGATGATTGCACAACTCTTTGAATAAATAAAAGTAAAAATCTGGCATAGTCATAATTCAAAACCCTTTCTATGCAAACATTTGCAGCTACTCTACGTTTGATGGCTAGGGTAGAAAGATTAGATGAGCAAAGAAGATTTCACATCTATGTTATGGAAGAATTGTCAAGGAAATTTAGCAAAGACTAGGTAGTTAGCCAACAAGGAGAGACCATTTCAAAGCTTCTTTAAACCTCTTCCTTCCAAAGCTGGTTGTGTGGCCAGCAGGGCGCTACTCAAGAATGAGGCTGAAGTGTAAGCTGGAAAGCTGCTTGGTGAATCTTAGATGTGTCC
Source organism: Choloepus didactylus (assembly GCF_015220235.1). Taxonomy (NCBI): domain Eukaryota; kingdom Metazoa; phylum Chordata; class Mammalia; order Pilosa; family Megalonychidae; genus Choloepus; species Choloepus didactylus. Next base: position 24,831,940 of record NC_051325.1, on the reverse strand, counting down.
ACAAAGCCACCCACTAAGATGAGCATCCCATGCACACGAGTGTGGCTGGAGTCCTGTTTCTACCCAACTTCCACCAAAAAATCGATGGGTGGATGCAAGTAACAAACATATATATTGCTCCCTTGAACGGTCTCTAGACAAATGAGAGGCAAGATAAGAAACTGCTGGCCTAGGGGTCTTAATACTGACATTATGAGCTGTGGGACCTAGGGCAGGTCACTTAATTTCACTTGGCAATATTGTTATTTACTTATTTTTCAAAAGCCAAAACTACACCACAAAGTTATGATGAGGTTTAAATGAATGAAGCTTGTTGTAAACAGAAAGAAGTATAAAAACTTTTGACGTGATTGCTAATTATGATATTATCAGAGAAAATGTAGTACAAAAAAAAATACCTTTCCACATCTCAGTTCTTATTCAAATTCTTGCTTCCTGGACTTTCCTTTCCTGTTTTCCACTAGGCCTAGATCCACATTCCTGGTATAGCACTTTCCTCACTTATTTTAGAGTTCGATGTTATTGTACAGGCCTTCCTATCGGAGTCCGTCTCTCCCGAAGAAAGCTGCCTCCTCTACTCACTAAATACTCCCCAGTTCTTAGTCAGCGTCCTCAACTCTGACTGAAATGGTCATACCACAGCCGTTGTCAATTAAATGAGCTAATCCTATACAAGCCCAGAGAAGAGTACCTGACATGCAGTATATTCTTGATTGGTTTTAGCTACTATTATCGATACATAACATAACATACACTGCATATGTTATGCATGACATATATTGCAGCTATAACAAATTATCACAGACAATGGCTTAAAACAAACAGATTTATTATCTTACAGTTCTGGAGGTCAAAAATGGGCTTACAGGCTAAAATGGGCTTACAGGCTAAAATCAAGGTGTTAGCAGGTTTGTTCCTTCTGAAGGTTCTAGGAGAGAAACTGTTTCCTTGACTTTTCCAGTTCCTAGAGGCCCCTGACATTCCTTGGCTCAAGACCCCCTTCCTCCATCTTCAAAGCCTAGAATGCAAACCATCATCACATCTCTTTCTGACTTTGACCCTCATGTCTCTCTCTTATAGAGATCCTTATGTTAATATTGGGCCCACTGGGAAAATCCAGGATAATCTCTGCTTAATTTAATCACAGCTACAAAGTCCCTTCGGCCATGGGAGGTAATGTATTCACACGTTCTGGGGACTCGCATGCAGACATCTTTAGGGGGGCATTATTCTGTCTACAATACATCCTATTCTAGATTTTTACAATTTTAGGTTCCTCCATTTCAAACACTATATATGTCATCTCTCTCTTAACAATTGGTGTCCCCAATTTAAAAGTTTGGCAATAACCAGTGTTGGCATGAATGTAGAGGTGAGGTAACTTTTATACATTGCTTGGTGGAGTTTAAGTTACTACAACTACCGTGGAGAACAACTTGAAAGCATCTAGTAAAATCCAGCCTGCACACACCCATAACCCAATCCCACTCATATAAACATACCCTAGGAAAACTGTTACTCACATGAACAAGAATATTAAAGAGTGCTCATGGTGTACATGAAAAAATTCGATATTGACTGTAAGCTTTATATCAATGTTAAAGTTCTTAAATGTAGTAACTGTACTTAAGGTGGTTACATAAGAGAATAGCTTTGTTCTTGGGAAATGTACACAGAAGTATTGTGTGTTCAAGGACCATCATGTATACAACTTACTTTCAAATATTTAGAAAATAGATAGGAGAAGATTAGATGGAAAAGGAAGGAAGGAAGGGAAGGAGGGAGGCAGACAGAGAGAGAGAGAAGGATGGAGAGAGGGAGGGAGGGAGGGAGAGAGGGAGGGAGAGAGGGATGGGGAGGGAAGAAGAAAGGAAGGAAAAAAGAAAGAAAAGCAAAACAGCAAATGAATCAAAATGTCAAAATGGGTGGATATGGGTAACTGGGGAGAGAGCATGTTGAGTTCTCATATGGGTTTTGTATTATTTTTAAAACTGTCCTGCAAGTTTGAAATTATTGCAAAATAAAAAGTTTAAAACATGCAGAAAATAAGAATATTTATAGTGGCATTGTTTGTAGTCGCAAAAAGTTGGGATAAATTTAAAAGTGCATGTGGCAGAGACTGGCTAGATATTAATCATTCCCCACTACTCTCTCTGAATACAGAGGAAGATTTATATTTCCCAGGATCCCTTGCAGTTAATACAGGGTCATGTGTGGTTTTAACCAACATAAAGTGTGTGGAAATGATCTTCCCGGGTTCATGTTCCAGCTAAGAAATGGCCCATGGTGCCCCCTTCTGGCCAAACAACGTCCCTTGCAGTCCTGCATTCTGGCTCAGCAGCCAGCTGTGTTAGAAGACCCAACAGAGGTCTCTGAGAAAGTTCTAGAAAATGGCAGTGGCGCAAGACTGGGAAAACTGGGATCCTGGTTAGCACTGAGGAGAGTTTCCCAGGAGAGTGCCCAGACAGAGCATCAGCATTGAATTTTACAGAAGCTAGAATAAATTTTATTGTGGGTTTTGGGGGATTTGTATTAAAGCAGCTGTTATTTACTCTGACCAATACAGTCCATTAACAGGAAAACACAAATAAGCTGAGGTATATTCATACAACTGAATACTATACAACAGTGAAAGCAAGTGAATTAGTGTTGGATGCATCAGCATAGAAGAATCTTACAAATATAACACTGACCAAAACAAGTTAAGAGCAGGACATGTATAATGTAAAATGAAACCATATACATTAAGTTTAAAGGCAAACACGGCATTTCTACACATTGTTTAGGAATAACAATATATAGCACAGTATAAAAAACATCTGGAAATGATAAGTATCAGAATCAGGGGAGTGGCCACTTTGGAAAACAGTTTTTGCAGTTTCTCAAAAAGTTAAACAAAGAGTTACCATATGAATCAGCAATTCCACTTCTAGGTATATACCCAGAGAACTGAAAACATATTTCACATGAATATTTATACACCAGTGTTCATAGAAGCATTATTCATAATAGCCAAAAAGTGGCAACAACCCAAGTGTCAATCAACTGACCAATGGATAGGAAAATGTGGTATAGCCATACTACATAATATTATTCAGCCTTTAAAAGAAATGAAGTACCGACACATGCTACAACATGGATGGACCTTGAAAACATTACGCAAAGTGAAAGAAGCCAGTCACAAAAGAACACATATTGTATGGTTCCACTTATATGTAATGTCCAGAAGAGATAAATCTGTACAGACAGAAAGTAGACTGGTGATTGCCAGGACTGGGGGATAGGATGGAAATACGGTGTGACTTCTTATAGGAATGGGGTTTCTTTTGGGGAGTGATGACAATGTTCTAAAATTATAGCGATAGTTGTACAATTCTGTGACTACAACTGAATTGTACACTTCAATTGTATGCCTGTATGATTATATCTCAATAAAGCTATTATTAAAAAATCAGGGAAGAGATTATTTCTGGGAGGAGAGAAGAAAATACAGCTAGAAAATATGCAGAAGGACTTTAGTTATATTAGTAGTACATATAATACACTGAGCAGGCATTCATTCATTATATTATTTTTTATCTTGCAACTAAATTATCAAATATTTGTTAAAAAAGATGCTCCCAGAAGGGTGATTTGCACCTTGACCAGTGTGGGAAATACTGTGATCACCATCACTTCCAGGTTCTCCAGTGACCTTCTTGACCTTTGGTGGGCACCAGGCACACACACCCATGAAGCTTACATAAAAATATACAGATCAGGGCCTTGCAGTGAATCAGGAAGAGTCACTGACCATGAAAAATGGCCAGGAGAGTTTGCTGAACAATCCATTTAGAGAATAAGTGATATTAATTTTCTGTTGAGGCCATCCAAAATTGCACTACATTTTTTGGCAACCTCATTAAGACAATGACTCAGATCCTGGGGTCTCAGGATAAACGTGTGTTTAAAAACAACTGGAAAAAAAAAGAAAAGAAGTACATAATATGAGGCAACAAATACCTTCTCTTGGAAATGAAAGTAATAGCTGAAACAGCTAAATGATCATGACAGGCAAATAACTTTTTCTTCCCAACAGGGATTCGAATAATTGGGTGTATAGTTCGACCCTATGTCTGTCGAATCTGTGTTGGGCTAAAATTTGGTTCTAGTTCATTCTACTTAATAGAAAAAAACAGACACTAAACAAGATTTAAGTAGTTGTCATTTCTCCCTGTTATCTTGAGCATCTACCACTTGGCTCATTGGAAACGGGCTTATCCACCATCTTGGCTTTTCTTTACACTGAGAATATAATTTCTTCCAGTTTTCAGTTGTTTCCAATAAAAGTCTCTGTATTTTTGAAAGCCTGCCTACCCCAGTCTTTAGACCATCTGAAACTGTTCTTGAAGGTCCACAGCATGATTTTGTCATTGTTTATGGTCCTTTATATTTGTAAACTCCCTTCCTTCAAAACGCTGAACCTAAGGGCTCTGCATGTTGTCATTTATTTTTAAGATGGCTTGTCTTTAATGACTCAATGTTTTTCACACATTAAAAAAAAATTATCCATATCCCACCTTCCTTCTTTCTTCCATATACCTAGATTATGTGTACTATTATGTATTTATAATTTTATTTAAATTTTAAATTGACATACTTTTAAACATTAACCCTGCCCATTGCAAATAAATTCATAAAACTATAGGTTTGATGCCTCTTATAGGTTTAATACCTTTTAACAAATGTATAGTTACTAATAATTATTATCCATTATAATGGATATCACACATGGTACACAAACCAGCTTTTGGAGAACACTGCTTGGAAGTTTGTAAAGTCGAATTTTATTCTGAGGAACCCTTTTGTCCTCTTGAGTTTTCAAACCCTTGAAAGCCACAGGATTCTATTTCTCTTCTCTCTGACATTCTGTAAGCATTTTCCCTACGTCCAAGCACAACCATCTGCTGCAAAAATGGCACCGTGCCTTCCTCCCTAGGTTACACTCAAGTCACAGCACCACTTCACCCTGTGGGGCAGAGGTAAATCCTTCAAAAGTCCTGATGTCCCAGCCATACCTCAGATCAATTAAACCAGATTCACCTGGAGCAGGGCCTGGGCATCAGCATATCTGAAGCTCTACCTGTGATTTCAACACGTAGCCAAGTTGAGAACCACTCCTTCAGGAAGACACAAATAGCAGCAAGGCAAACCAAGAATGTATCAGAGGTAGTATTTAGCTAGACTTAAATCGAGCAGATACTTTCTTTTTTGGGCATCAAAGACACTATAATTTATATTTCCCACTCTCTATACCACATTTTAAATAATATTAGGACCAGAAGCTGTTAAAACCCTATCTACTGTTACCCCAAGTGGAGAATCCTTTTTATTAAATAGGCCAATAAAATGTGCAAAGTCAAGTTTTACCATATCTTAACACAGTTAAGTTTATATATGGTGAAATTTAACTTTGCAAATCTTACATACACACACACACACAGGGTTGCTAGACAATCAAGAAGTCTTCAAGTAATTCTAGAGATATGGCAAACACTGTGGAAATCAGCTCACGAAAGAGACACCTGGCAGCCACATCAGCAGTGGGAGCAGTATAATGGTTTATCCAGATAGCAAGATTTGCTGCAGACTCTCATACATTCTGTTGCTGCCTAAGCACTACTTGAATATCTTTTTGATGGCTGTGAAATATTTAAATTGTGTAAAATAAACACCAAATTATCTACAAAGGGCTGGCCCACAATGCCCTACTTGCAAATTAATCCAGCCCAAAATATGATCAAAATTTATTTTTTGAAACAAATTTATCACTGCAATATTGTGTATTATCACACAACTTCCTTTTTGTGTGACGTACCAAAGACCACCAGGTTACTTACTCTAAATGCTACACAGGCAGCTCTCGACAGAAAAGGTGTCTTGGCAGCAAGCTGTGCAAGTTGAAGTGGAATCTGATTGAGTTACTCCTCCAGGAAAGTAGGTAAAAAGCCAGGAACTGCGTGGACTGGACACCACAGAGCAATCTGTCTTTGGGCATACTTCATACAACACTCATGAAAACGTGGAACTGCTGAGATCACCGAAATCTGTAAGTTTTTGCGGCCAGGGGACCCGCGCCCCTCCCTGCCAGGCTCAGTCCCGGGGGAGGAGGGGCTGTCAGCTCCAGGAAGGAGAAGGGAGAATTGCAGTGGCTGCTCTCATCGGAAACTCATTCTACTGATTCAAACTCCAACCATAGATAGACTGAGGCCAGACACCAGAGACTCTGAGAGCAGCCAGCCCAGCAGAGAGGAGACGGGCATAGAAGGAAAACAACACGAGAAGCTCCAAAGTAAAAGCAGAGGATTTTTGGAGTTCTGGTGAACACAGAAAGGGGAAGGGCGGAGATCAGGCCTTGAGGCGCATATGCAAATCCCGAAGCAAGGCTGATCTCTCCGCCCAGGGCACCTTTCCTTAATGGCCCTGGTTGCTTTGTCTATTAGCATTTCAATAACCCATTAGATCTCTGAGGAGGGCCGTTTTTTTTTTTTTTTTTTTTTTTTTTTTAAATCCTTTTTGCTTTTTCTAAAACAATTACTCTAAGAAGCTCAATACAGAAAGCTTCAAAGAATTGAAATTTGGGCACGTCAAGTCAAGAGCAGAAATAAGAGAGCTCTGAGACAAAAGGCAATAATCCAGTGGCTGAGAAAATTCACTAAACAACACAACTTCCCAAGAAAAGGGGGGTGTCCGCTCACAGCCACCATCCTGGTGGACAGGAAACACTCCTGCCCATCGCCAGCCCCATAGCCCAGAGCTGCCCCAGACAACCCAGTGTGACGGAAGTGCTTCAAATAACAGGCACACACCACAAAACTGGGCGTGGACATTAGCCTTCCCTGCAACCTCAGCTGAATGTCCCAGAGCTGGGAAGGGGGAGCAGTGTGAATTAACAGAGCCCCATTCAGCCATCATTTGAGCAGACTGGGAGCCTCCCAACACAGCCCAGCAGCCCAGAACTGCCCTGGGGGGACGGCACTCACCTGTGACATAGCACAGTCATCCCTCAACAGAGGACCCGGGGTGCACAGCCTGGAAGAGGGGCCCACTTGCAAGTCTCAGGAGCCATACGCCAATACCAAAGACTTGTGGGTCAGTGGCAGAGACAAACTGTGGCAGGACTGAACTGAAGGATTAGACTATTGCAGTAGCTTTAAAACTCTAGGATCATCAGGGAGATTTGATTCTTAGGGCCACCCCCCCTCCCCGACTGCCCAGAAACACGCCCCACATACAGGGCAGGCAACACCAACTACACACGCAAGCTTGGGACACCAATTGGGCCCCACAAGACTCACTCCCCCACTCACCAAAAAGGCTAAGCAGCGGAGATCTGGCTTGTGGAGAACAGGTGGCTCGTGGACGCCACCTGCTGGTTAGATAGAGAAAGTGTACTCCACGAAGCTGTAGATCTGATAAATTAGAGATAAGGACTTCAACTGGACTACAAACCCTAAAAGAACCCTATCAAGGACAGCAAATGCCACGAGGCCAAAAACAACAGAAAATTATAAAGCATATGAAAAAACCAGACGATATGGATAACCCAAGCCCAAGCACCCAAATCAAAAGACCAGAAGAGACACACCTAGAGCAGCTACTCAAAGAACTAAAGATGAACAATGAGACCCTAGTACGGGATATGAAGGAAATCAAGAAGACCCTAGAAGAGCATAAAGAAGACATTGCAAGACTAAATAAAAAAATGGATGATCTTATGGAAATTAAAGAAACTGTTGACCAAATTAAAAAGATTCTGGACACTCATAGTACAAGACTAGAGGAAGTTGAACAACGAATCAGTGACCTGGAAGATGACAGAATGGAAAATGAAAGCATAAAAGAAAGAATGGGGAAAAAAATTGAAAAACTTGAAATGGACCTCAGGGATATGATAGATAATATGAAGCGTCCGAATATAAGACTCATTGGTGTCCCAGAAGGGGAAGAAAAGGGTAAAGGTCTAGGAAGAGTATTCAAAGAAATTGTTGGGGAAAACTTCCCAAATCTTCTAAACAACATAAATACACAAATCATAAATGCTCAGCGAACTCCAAATAGAATAAATCCAAAAAAACCCACTCCGAGACATATACTGATCACACTGTCAAACATAGAAGAGAAGGAGCAAGTTCTGAAAGCAGCAAGAGAAAAGCAATTCACCACATACAAAGGAAACAGCATAAGACTAAGTAGTGACTACTCAGCAACCACCATGGAGGCGAGAAGGCAATGGCACGATATATTTAAAATTCTGAGAGAGAGGAATTTCCAGCCAAGAATACTTTATCCAGCAAAGCTCTCCTTCAAATTTGAGGGAGAGCTTAAATTTTTCACAGACAAAGAAATGCTGAGAGAATTTGCTAACAAGAGACCTGCCCTACTGGAGATACTAAAGGGAGCCCTACAGACAGAGAAACAAAGACAGGACAGAGAGACTTGGAGAAAGGTTCAGTACTAAAGAGATTCGGTATGGGTACAATAAAGGATATTAATAGAGAGAGGGGAAAAATATGGCAAACATAATCCAAAGGATAAGATGGCCGATTCAAGAAATGCCTTCACGGTTTTAACGTTGAATGTAAATGGATTAAACTCCCCAATTAAAAGATATAGATTCGCAGAATGGATCAAAAAAAATGAACCATCAATATGTTGCATACAAGAGACTCATCTTAGACACAGGGACACAAAGAAATTGAAAGTGAAAGGATGGAAAAAAATATTTCATGCAAGCTACAGCCAAAAGAAAGCAGGTGTAGCAATATTAATCTCAGATAAAATAGACTTCAAATGCAGGGATGTTTTGAGAGACAAAGAAGGCCACTACATACTAATAAAAGGGGCAATTCAGCAAGAAGAAATAACAATCGTAAATGTCTATGCACCCAATCAAGGTGCCACAAAATACATGAGAGAAACATTGGCAAAACTAAAGGAAGCAATTGATGTTTCCACAATAATTGTGGGAGACTTCAACACATCACTCTCTCCTATAGATAGATCAACCAGACAGAAGACCAATAAGGAAATTGAAAACCTAAACAATCTGATAAATGAATTAGATTTAACAGACATCTACAGGACATTACATCCCAAATCACCAGGATACACATACTTTTCTAGTGCTCACGGAACTTTCTCCAGAATAGATCATATGCTGGGACATAAAACAAGCCTCAATAAATTTAAAAAGATTGAAATCATTCAAAGCACATTCTCTGACCACAATGGAATACAATTAGAAGTCAATAACCATCAGAGACTTAGAAAATTCACAAATACCTGGAGGTTAAACAACACACTCCTAAACAATCAGTGGGTTAAAGAAGAAATAGCAAGAGAAATTGCTAAATATATAGAGACGAATGAAAATGAGAACACAACATACCAAAACCTATGGGATGCAGCAAAAGCAGTGCTAAGGGGGAAATTTATAGCACTAAACGCATATATTAAAAAGGAAGAAAGAGCCAAAATCAAAGAACTAATGGATCAACTGAAGAAGCTAGAAAATGAACAGCAAACCAATCCTAAACCAAGTAGAAGAAAAGAAATAACAAGGATTAAAGCAGAAATAAATGACATAGAGAACAAAAAACAATAGAAAGGATAAATATCACCAAAAGTTGGTTCTTTGAGAAGATCAACAAGATTGACAAGCCCCTAGCTAGACTGACAAAATCAAAAAGAGAGAAGACCCATATAAACAAAATAATGAATGAAAAAGGTGACATAACTGCAGATCCTGAAGAAATTAAAAAAATTATAAGAGGATATTATGAACAACTGTATGGCAACAAACTGGATAATGTAGAAGAAATGGACAATTTCCTGGAAACATATGAACAACCTAGACTGACCAGAGAAGAAATAGAAGACCTCAACCAACCCATCACAAGCAAAGAGATCCAATCAGTCATCAAAAATCTTCCCACAAATAAATGCCCAGGGCCAGATGGCTTCACAGGGGAATTCTACCAAACTTTCCAGAAAGAACTGACACCAATCTTACTCAAACTCTTTCAAAACATTGAAAAAAATGGAACACTACCTAACTCATTTTATGAAGCTAACATCAATCTAATACCAAAACCAGGCAAAGATGCTACAAAAAAGGAAAACTACCGGCCAATCTCCCTAATGAATATAGATGCAAAAATCCTCAACAAAATACTTGCAAATCGAATCCAAAGACACATTAAAAAATCATACACCATGACCAAGTGGGGTTCATTCCAGGCATGCAAGGATGGTTCAACATCAGAAAAACAATCAATGTATTACAACACATTAAAAACTCGAAAGGGAAAAATCAATTGATCATCTCAATAGATGCTGAAAAAGCATTTGACAAAATCCAACATCCCTTTTTGATAAAAACACTTCAAAAGGTAGGAATTGAAGGAAACTTCCTCAACATGATAAAGAGCATATATGAAAAACCCACAGCCAGCATAGTACTCAATGGTGAGAGACTGAAAGCCTTCCCTCTAAGATCAGGAACAAGACAAGGATGCCCGCTGTCACCACTGTTATTCAACATTGTGCTGGAAGTGCTAGCCAGGGCAATCCGGCAAGACAAAGAAATAAAAGGCATCCAAATTGGAAAAGAAGAAGTAAAACTGTCATTGTTTGCAGATGATATGATCTTATATCTAGAAAACCCTGAGAAATCAACGATACACCTACTAGAGCTAATAAACAAATTTAGCAAAGTAGCGGGATACAAGATTAATGCACAAAAGTCAGTAATGTTTCTATATGCTAGAAATGAACAAACTGAAGAGACACTCAAGAAAAAGATACCATTTTCAATAGCAACTAAAAAAATCAAGTACCTAGGAATCAACTTAACCAAAGATGTAAAAGACCTATACAAAGAAAACTACATAACTCTACTAAAAGAAATAGAAGGGGACCTTAAAAGATGGAAAAATATTCCATGTTCATGGATAGGAAGGCTAAATGTCATTAAGATGTCAATTCTACCCAAACTCATCTACAGATTCAATGCAATCCCAATCAAAATTCCAACAACCTACTTTGCAGACTTGGAAAAGCTAGTTATCAAATTTATTTGGAAAGGGAAGATGCCTCGAATTGCTAAAGACACTCTAAAAAAGAAAAACGAAGTGGGAGGACTTACACTCCCTGACTTTGAAGCTTATTATAAAGCCACAGTTGCCAAGACAGCATGGTACTGGCACAAAGATAGACATATAGATCAATGGAATCGAATTGAGAATTCAGAGATAGACCCTCAGATCTATGGCCGACTGATCTTTGATAAGGCCCCCAAAGTCACCGAACTGAGCCATAATGGTCTTTTCAACAAATGGGGCTGGGAGAGTTGGATATCCATATCCAAAAGAATGAAAGAGGACCCCTACCTCACCCCCTACACAAAAATTAACTCAAAATGGACCAAAGATCTCAATATAAAAGAAAGTACCATAAAACTCCTAGAAGATAATGTAGGAAAACATCTTCAAGACCTTGTATTAGGAGGCCACTTCCTAGACTTTACACCCAAAGCACAAGCAACAAAAGAGAAAATAGATAAATGGGAACTCCTCAAGCTTAGAAGTTTCTGCACCTCAAAGGAATTTCTCAAAAAGGTAAAGAGGCAGCCAACTCAATGGGAAAAAATTTTTGGAAACCATGTATCTGACAAAAGACTGATATCTTGCATATACAAAGAAATCCTACAACTCAATGACAATAGTACAGACAGCCCAATTATAAAATGGGCAAAAGATATGAAAAGACAGTTCTCTGAAGAGGAAATACAAATTACCAAGAAACACATGAAAAAATGTTCAGCTTCACTAGCTATTAGAGAGATGCAAATTAAGACCACAATGAGATACCATCTAACACCGGTTAGAATGGCTGCCATTAAACAAACAGGAAACTACAAATGCTGGAGGGGATGTGGAGAAATTGGAACTCTTATTCATTGTTGGTGGGACTGTATAATGGTTCAGCCACTCTGGAAGTCAGTCTGGCAGTTCCTTAGAAAACTAGATATAGAGCTACCATTCGATCCAGCGATTGCACTCCTCGGTATATACCCGGAAGATCGGAAAGCAGTGACACGAACAGATATCTGCACGCCAATGTTCATAGCAGCATTATTCACAATTGCCAAGAGATGGAAACAACCCAAATGTCCTTCAACAGATGAGTGGATAAATAAAATGTGGTATATACACACGATGGAATACTACGCGGCAGTAAGAAGGAACGATCTGGTGAAACATATGACAACATGGATGAACCTTGAAGACATAATGCTGAGCGAAACAAGCCAGGCACAAAAAGAGAAATATTATATGCTACCACTAATGTGAACTTTGAAAAATGTAAAACAAATGGTTTATAATGTAGAATGTAGGGGAATTAGCAGTAGAGAGCAATTAAGGAAGGGGGAACAATAATCCAGGAAGAACAGATAAGCTATTTAACGTTCTGGGGATGCCCAGAAATGACTATGGTCTGTTAATTTCTGATGGTTGTAGTAGGAACAAGTTCACTGAAATGTTGCTATATTATGTAACTTTCTTGGGGTAAAGTAGGAACATGTTGGAAGTTAAGCAGTTATCTTAGGTTAGTTGTCTTTTTCTTACTCCCTTGCTATGGTCTCTTTGAAATGCTCTTTTATTGTATGTTTGTTTTCTTTTTAACTTTTTTTTTCATACAGGTGATTTGAAAAAAGAAGGGAAAGTTAAAAAAAAAAAAAAAAGAAAAAAAAGAAAAAAGACAAACAAGGGGAAAAAAAAAAAAAAAAAGATGTAGTGCCCCCTTGAGGAGCCTGTGGAGAATGCAGGGGTATTCGCCTACCCCACCTCCATGGTTGCTAACATGACCACAGACATAGGGGACTGGTGGTTTGATGGGTTGAGCCCTCTACCATAAGTTTTACCCTTGGGAAGACGGTTGCTGCAAAGGAGAGGCTAGGCCTCCCTGTATTTGTGCCTAAGAGTCTCCTCCTGAGTGCCTCTTTGTTGCTCAGATGTGGCCCTCTCTCTCTGGCTAAGCCAACTTGAAAGGTGAAATCACTGCCCTCCCCCCTACGTGGGATCAGACACCCAGGGAAGTGAATCTCCCTGGCAACGTGGAATATGACTCCCAGGGAGGAATGTAGACCTGGCACCGTGGGACGGAGAACATCTTCTTGACCAAAAGGGGGATGTGAAAGGAAATGAAATAAGCTTCAGTGGCAGAGAGATTCCAAAAGGAGCCGAGAGGTCACTCTGGTGGGCACTCTTATGCACACTTTAGACAACCCTTTTAGGTTCTAAAGAATTGGGGTAGCTGGTGGTGGATACCTGAAACTATCAAACTACAACCAGAACCCATGAATCTCGAAGACAGTTGTATAAAAATGTAGCTTATGAGGGGTGACAATGGGATTGGGAAAGCCATAAGGACCAAACACCACTTTGTCTAGTTTATGGATGGATGTGTAGAAAAGTAGGGGAGGGAAACAGACAGACAAAGGTACCCAGTGTTCTTTTTTACTTCAATTGCTCTTTTTCACTCTAATTATTATTCTTGTTATTTTTGTGTGTGTGCTAATGAAGGTGTCAGGGATTGATTTAGGTGATGAATGTACAACTATGTAATGGTACTGTAAACAATCGAAAGTACAATTTGTTTTGTATGACTGCGTGGTATGTGAATATATCTCAATAAAATGATGATTTAAAAAAAAAAAAAAAAACAAAAACAAAAAAAAAAAAAAAAAAAAAAAAAAAAAATAAATGCTACACAGACACACACTGTCCCAAAAGAAATATATATTTCTAGAATTTGGGGGAGGTCAGATAAAAGAAAGAAAAACTGAGTTTTATTTTTTTTTCACTAATTATTTTTTACTAATAAAGAACAGTCTAGTATAAACGTTAACCTACAGGCCCATGAAATGCTGGCACAATGGAAGCCATTTGTAATCTTGGGGTATCAGTTCTAACAATATCAAATTTGACAGGAGAAGTAAGTCGTAGCCCTAAAATCGGGAACCGAACACTTTTACTCTGCTACAGGTTGTGGGGCTGTGTCAGAACCAAATGACCATGGCTGCATTCGACAAAGCTGGTCTTTACAACTAGAAATTCAGCCCAACAGGGTATGTCTACCCCTGTCTTTAAATTCTATACTCCAACACTTGATACATCTAGTTCTCTTAATATATTATCTTTAAGTACATTTAGAAATATCAAAGTCATGTGTGATCTCACAGCAAGGGAAAGAATGCAAAGCTGGGTAATGAAAAAAGTTACTCTCTTCCTTCTATCCATTCCCCACACGCGCCCCATGGACTAGGGAGTCCGAATGCCTTGTCCAACACCAGCTTCACCAGTTTCCCTCTCGGTAACTTTGGACAGGGTGATTAAATCTCCATCCCCTCCACTTCCTTATGTGCACAGCAGGGACAAATTATAGTACCTACCTCCCATTTTAGCTGTAAGTTTATGAATGGGAAGGGCTTAGAACACAAAGTAATGACTCAAATGTTATTAGCTAGCATAAGGATTTTCCTCAAATAAACATATTACATTACATAATACATACTTCATTATATTAAACATGTGTATATATGTAATGGTTATTGATTAAGATTTAGGGCTCTGGGACTAGTCGAACCAGTTTTGGACCCAAGATACTTCCTAGGGGGCCACTGTTTACTAAGTCTTCTTTTTAAGAAACCATTTTTGAGCACCAGCATGTGCCAACCCCTGTTCTAGGTCCAAGTGAGACAGCACTAAAATAAAACACACTATTACAGAAATGAAAAGTCAAGCCAATCTGGGAGAAAATATTTGTTAAACATGTATCTGGCAAAGGACTGTATACAGAATACAGCAAAAATAACTCCTACAACTCAATTACAAGAGGAAAAACAACCCAATTTTTTAAATGAACAAAAATTTTGAACGCTTTACCAAAGAAGATATGCAAATGGCAAATAACACATAAAAAAAGCACAATATCATTAGTCCTTAGGGAAATGCAAACTAAATCCATAATGAGATACCAACATATTCCCACTAGATAACCTAAAAATAAAATTACTGATCATACAAAGCATTGGCAAGGGTATGAAACAACTGGAACTGTCACAGAAAACAGTTTGACATTTACTTATGGAGTTAAAACAGCCCTATCATATGACCCTATCATCCCATTTCTAGATATATACCCAAGAGAAATGAGAATATATATGTAAAAGCTTTTATATAAATGTTCACAGCAGCTTTATTTAAAATAGGCATAGACTGGGAACAACCCACATGTCCATCAACAGATAACATTCGGATAAACAAATTGTTGATAGACCAATACAATGGAATATTACTCATCAGTAAGAAGGAATGAACTATTGAAACATTCCACAACATGGATAAATCTCAAAGCAATTAGGCTGAATGAAAGAAAAGAAAGAGTACATAACGTAAGATTCTATTTATAAAAAACTATAGAAAATGCAAACTAATATATAGTGACAGAAAGCAGATCAGTAGCTGCCTGTGGTGGGAGAGGTGGGGAGGAGAAAGAGGGAAGGTTTATTAAGGGGCGAGAGGAAACTTTTGGAAATGACAGGAATGTTCATTATCTTCATTGTGATAATGGTTTCCTGGGTGCACACATATGTCAAAATTCAACAAATTTGTATACTGTAAATATATACAGTTTATTGTATGGCAATTATACCTCAATAAAATGGAAAAATAAACAAAAACAAAACAAAATATAAACAAGGTCTCTATCTTCTCAGGGCTTATATTTTCATGGGGGGTAGAAATAGAAAACACTTAAATAAACAAGCACATACCACATAGTGATAATTCATATGACATTCACCAAAAGATACATTCAAGAATGTTTACGGCAGAACTGGTTATAAAAACTCCAAACTGGAAACCACTCCAATGACCATCATCAGTAGAAAAGATTAAATAAATTGTGACATATTCACACAGTGGAATACTATATGGCAATCAGAATGACTGAACCACTAGTACACATAGCAAGGAAGAATCTCAAAAACTATGGTGTCTAGTGACTCGTAGGGGGACAAGGAGAACTTCTGGAAGCTGGTGATGTTCTCTTTTTTGAGCTGGGTGATGGCCACACAGCTGTGTTCTCTTTGCGAAAATTCATCAAATTGTACTGAAGATTTGTAGCCTTTTTTGTACATGTATTACGTTTCAATAAAAATACTGTCAATAAAATACAAATAAAGCCACACTATGTGCAGGGATTGACCGGTTATTTTGGGTTGTATCATCAGAAACACCTCTCTGAGCAGGTAGCATTTAATACGTCAAGTTGGTGGTCAAGCGTATTCCAGGTAAAGGAAATGGCAAATGCAAAAAGACGAACATAAATCGGAAAGCCAGGCAGACGATGGTATGAGATGAAGTGGGAGAAGTAGCTAGATGTCAGGTCACAAAAGGATACTATAGGCTAGGTATGGAGTTTAGATTTTATTCATATCCATTGTGAAGACCTTGGCAGGTTCCACATAGAAAATCCTACAAACTGATGTATATTTTCATGTTTTCTTACCTGTTTAAGATGCAGTTCCTTATTGGTAAAATGGCAATAAGATAAAGTATTTAATGCTTAAAAAGAATGTATCACAATGCAAAACAGGCCTTTAAAAACTGCTTGTGGTTACTATCACTATATTTAATTGAATCTAAGACATCGAGAGTTGCAAGATGCACCATTATTTTATGAATTGTTAAGAGAAATAAAAAAGTTCCCAATTAAAATATCACAACACTTATCACTGAGAATTTTGATTTACCTTATAAAAAGGTTCTTTTGGACTTATGGAGTAATAGCTCTGTGCTAGATGTCACTCTTCTGCACATATAAATAAGAAACTACAGCAAAACAAATCAGTTAAGTTATTCTTAAAATTTCTTCCCATTCAGACTGTTCTGAATCACTTTTGAACTCAGACCTCTCAATCTCTGTGTTTGAACCACTCCTTCAGACGATGACAACCACGTGAGGGTGGCTGCCTGGAGGGCATGGGATACTTTTGCTGTCTGTAGTCAGATCATGTAAATGTGGTTTAATATCTGCACTGAAATCATGAATATGAATGTCTGACACCACTCCTCAGGAGCATGGGGAGTGGGAACTGAAATGCATCTGTGGATTACTTGGAGTTTCTTGGCCATCCCTTCCTCCTGTAGCAGATTTCCAAACCCACACAGCCAAGTTTAGATGATAATTACCCACTTCTCCATCCTCTATGTCACAACCTCCCTAGCTCCAGCATGGAACTCAGTGAGCTTTGTCTTTTATTTTATCTGTCATATCGTAGCTCAGGCATAATTTTGTAATGGTCCCATATCTGTTATAATTCTTTGTATTCTGAATTACTGTTCTTTTCACCCTGGCCCACAGCAATTCAAAAGCAAGTCCTTATTATGATTAACAGTCTACTGTGGCAATCCTTTTTGTTTCTACTGTTTGAAAATTTTCCTTTCTTCTACCTACTAAAATGGTAATTAAATTTAATCCCACCAACCTACTCAGGGGAAAATAAAATCCAATACTCATCTATTACACATCAGCTGACAGCTCCTTCCTGACTCTCAAACAGCTCAAACCCACGAGCCACTTCTCTGATTCCCCTTCCTTGAGGCCAGACACAGCTTCTCTTAATGGATTGTAAAGCAGAAAGTCAACACACTATTCAGAGAGCTCAAAAGACACACGATAGTAGAACGCCCCAATTCTGAGTAGTTGAAGTATGAAGGGCAGTCTGATTTAATGAAAGTCCTGAATTACAAAAGATTGGAACTCTGGGGTTAGAAGTGCTTCGTGAGTATGAGGGCAGGCTCTGGAGGGGAACTTGACTGGGTTTAGAAAGCAGCAGTGTGGTCTGGGGCAAATGGCTTAATTTCTCTACAGACTCAGCTTCGTCCTCTGAAATACTGGGACTGCAATTATGCCATATACTCTGAGCAGAGTATCTGACACATTAAGAGTGAAATAAAGATCAGCTGCCATTACTACTGCTACTAGTATTAGTTCTATTACTCTACTCTAACTACCACTACACAATCTGATGCAGTGTAGGAAAAATAATACAATAGGAGCCAGGACACCTGAACTTCCATTTTGTATCTGCTATAACTGTTCTTGACTGAACAACTCTCTGGACTTCTCTGGTATTTCTTTTGCAGAAGCAAATCATGGTATAATATGAGTTTAAGAATTATACAAATAAGGGCACTGGACGTAACAACAACTGTGTGGCAGAAGTGGAGTTCAAAACCCCTACAACTTCAAACTCTAAATTTCCATAATTTTAAATCTATACAATAAAAAAATCTTATCCAAGTGAAGGATGAAATTTCAAGACTACATATAGAAGGGCTACAGTTATGTGCATACGCCATAAGGTGCTACCATTTGCTGAGTGTCTACTAACTGCCTAATTCTGTGCTAAGCATGATTCATTCATTCATTGCTTCATTTCTTCATTCAACACATATTTATTGACTCTCTTACATGAGCCAGGGAAACGAGGTTAAACAAAACAGACAAGGCTCATGATCCCATGGACAGATATTTTAATGGTGAAGGATAAAAGACAATAATAAATAAACACCAATGAACAAGATCCTTCAGATTTCACAAAAAAATGTAGAAAATAAACAAGAAATATTTTTAGAGGTGCAGATGCTGGTAACCAACCATAACCCTAATGAAGTGCCTAATAGCATTTTCTTTTCCTACTGCTTAGAAAACCAATGCTTGGAGGAACGGACACAGTCAATCAATTTGCACAGCTAGTAAGGGTCCAAGCAGGGGCTGGAATCCAAGTCTGCCAAGTCTAGAATCCAATGCCTCACCTACTTAGCAAAATTCCTTTGAACTAATGAGGTTTTGCTTGACAAACCATCATGGTTAGTACAAGGTTATGCTGCAGGTCGTCCTGTATGGTTTTTATCAAATTCCAAACCCATCAATTCTGAATTAATGATGAATCGTGTCTAGTGAGAGCCAGGCATGACCAGTGACTTCCGTGCAGGGTCACGGATCAGCTGGTCATCAGCTACCTTTGTCACATAAAATACAGCTGTTATTTCCAAAACAAATATCCAACCACTTCTGTTGAGAAAATTAATTAAAGTTCAGTTTCTTTTGAAGAGAAAAAGAAAGAAAAGAAGAAATGCAGATTTAGAGTGAACATTCCCCTACAATAACACTTCTACTCAGCTTTCTTCACACCTTTTGATCTGAAGGAAAACTTTCCAAGGGAAACCATTTTTTTTTCCTGAAAGGGAAAGAGGATTTAGCCTCTTTTATGGAGGAGAAAGTCGAGGCACGCACAGATTCTTGCAGACAGCAACCCAAGAATCCCAAAAGGAGATTAAAGGAAAGAAAAGCTAGAAGTCTGGAGAGGAGAAATCCACCACCGTGGGAACAGCAGCTCACAGGACTGAGTATCTGCAAGAATCAAGAACTCAAACTATTTGAGGGAAGCAAATATACCTGAACAGATGGACACAGACCATAATGCTCCCAAGGCCCCTTAATATGGTAATCTCCAAATGGGTAGATGAAATGATCATAAAGTATCTATCTGATATTATTCCATGGAGTAGACTGGAAATATCATGGCTTCAGAGGGCCTGAAGCTAATCATTAGATAGGATTCTAGGTTGCCCCTTTCTCAAGCATGTATTAACATCCCAAACAAAACAAAATGGTAGATACATACTGCTATTAAAATAGAACAGATTGGCAGATAGGACTGCAGAAATAAATCAAACAGGGGTATTGGACATCATTACAGCTAAATCATAACAGCCAAAATAATACATAGCAGTCACCAAAGTTACTTTCCAACTTGCTTGTCCAAAAGTTGGCCTCATTTAAAGACAACATGAACATACACTCTGTATGAAAAAACCCCTCCAAAATAAAATATCAGAGTATTTGAGGCTTTGATGCATACATTTCAAGTTAGTTTGGAACGACAATATGTCCCCACAACTCACATAAGTTCATGTCCCTGAAAACATTCAGCTTGCAATTATTGCTGATTTTCCTTCCATTAAGTTAGGTTCTGAATATGCAAACGAATTTTCATTTCAATTTCAGACTAAATCAGTATATCAACACAAATTTACTTCTTAGCAAGGTCCCAAAATAGAAGCAGCAGTACAATGGCAAAATTAGGACACAATATGATAAGCTAAGATTATAAAAAGATGTGGAAAAAGAATCCACATATAATGTCTCTGGAAACTGATAGTCATTTCCTGGAAAGACAGAGATTTCACATACAATCAGTCCAATAAAATTATGGCTGTCCAAACTATGGGAATAGAAAAATTTCACTGGGATAGAAAACTTTGTTGAGATTATAATCACATTGGTCAATTTTACCTTTATGCACTTTAATGAATTTTTATTTTTTGCCTGCCCATATTCTTGCTCCTGCTTCTGATAAAGTATTCTGATAATCCTTGTGGATCTGCTCTACTCCAACTCTCAGTCCAGGTGGATTGGGAGAAGGTAACTCCATTCTGATGAGTCAAGTGGTGGGTTTGGACCCAACCTGGGACAAACAAAGCCACACTCCCCAGGTTACATTAACTAGACTAGAAATGGGTACTGGCACTTGATCCACAAAAGTCATACTGGAGACACAGAAATTCAATCCTGAGACTTTTGTTGGAACTAATGAGCTCGAGGGCATTTTCTGCTGGATTTTGAAGTTAGTAACATCTAAACCTAGAGCTGCAGGGAGCCATCACGTCAGAGTAAAGGGAGTGTCTGCCTGAAAATGAAGCCCATGCAGAAACATGGAGACCTGAAAGACGGGGAGAGATGGCACCACGGTAATATTTTTGAACCCCAAGATCCAGCTGGATCCCTGGACTTTTTAGCAATCCAGATCAATAAATTCTTAGTTTGCTTGATTCACTGTAAATTCGGTTTCTGTCTCTTTCAAGCAAAAGAAAGGAAATCCTGTTGAAGGCACTTATTCTTTCCCATAGCTTCCAGCAGCAAATACAGATTTTAGTCTACAGAGAACACACTCAGTATTTCCTCCCAATAATACCAATTATCATGAAAATGAACCAACACATAAGAATAAGGTGAAGCAGAGTTTATTTTCTTTAAATGCATTTAATAAAATTCAAATTTTCCCTATATGCAGTATGCCAAACTGGGCCAACACTTATTTTTTTCTGAGAGTGGTACAAAGAAAATACGCACTTAGAATTTTAATTTGAAATCATGGTTTCATTAATACAACTGATGGAAATACATGGAAATGGTAAATCAATGGAAATTGACTCAGTTTCTCTGAATTTCTGCAGAAACCATTTCATACTTTCTTCACTTTCCTTAAAACTCTGCCATCACCACTGCCACCACCACCACCACCACCATCTTCCTTCTCAAATTCAACAGATGACTTTGCCTCCTTCTTCAAAGATAAAAAGAGAAGCCTTCAGACAGGAAGTGGTTCAACTTCCCACCACCATGCTTCCCAGAATCTACCCCATCCTCACCTTTCCTTCTGTTCCAGTAGAACTGTCAGTCCTCCCCATTTGAGATGCTCCCTCCAGGTGACCTCTGGATCCTTCTCTGGGCACCTTCTCAACAATTAATACTATCAATGACCAGTTCTCTCAATTATGTCTTCCATCTCCTATCCCATCTGCATCCTTCCCATCAACATTCAAACATGAATATTTATATAAAAGCTCTCCCTCAACCCCATATCCTATTCCAGCTACAACTTTCTATTCTTAACTCTCTTCAGTCCTTCACGTCAATATTCTTGGAAGAATTGTCTTCACTCACCGCCTCCATTCATTCAGCTGCTACTCAACACCTCAGTGTCCTCTTAGGATAAATGAAGGCAACATGTACCCCACTGGACTGCTGTTTGGATTAAGGAGAGATAAGCTGGTAAAATATCTTACGCAGACCTTAACACATACTCAAGTCTCAAGAAGTCACAGCTTTATGATTTAGCAAACATTTATTTAGTAAACATTTACTGACCAACTCTAAGTGCAGGGTGCTATGTGAGATGCCTCTTCTCTCAAGCATATTACAGTCCAGGGGGAGGGAGAGGGGAAAAGAGAAGAGAAATCACACAATTACAAGGCAAGATGGTCCATTCCAGTTTGGACCAAAGTAATGACAATATAAGTGGAAGCACTGCAGAAGGCATTCAGGCTGTGCACTGTACCACTTCAGGAGACTCTACCTGCATGTGAATGGCATGGATGGTATCCTCTGAAATTGTGCATCACAGGCCCGATTATAAAGGAATTGAACGGCAAGTTCCAAAGGTCTGACTAGGCAAGGGCAGAACCGTAATACTCAGGTTTAACAATTAGAGCAACCAAAGGTGGTAAATAAGGGCTCAGTATTGATCCAAAGCCACTAAGGCCACTCTTCCTCTGGCCCTGATAGCCATCCCCAATTTCTTCTCTTTATTCCTTCAGGAAGACCAGAAATTATGAATTGACTCTCTACATGTTATGACATTCCAGCTGGGAAACTCCAGCATCCACGGTTTTCTTCTAGGTGTTAAAAATACTACAGGCTTCCCAGCTATATCAAGGAAGATGAGTTTTGTAAAACCACCCATATCTCAAAAGCAAGGGTTAATCTGGGGTGAAATCCCAGTACATCCCAGAGTGATATGGGCAGAGAGTATAAATGTATTTGTGGGGCACTCCAAGGAACTGGGGAGAAATGCGGAAATTTTGGACTTCCCCACCTGGGTTATTGCTGATTTTCTCAAAAACACTGATGACTGCCAATTTGGTGGGCCATGCTCTTGATCTAGGGGCTTTCCCTTGTGAGGCTTGTGGCTCCAAAGGAGAGGCTAAGCCTACTTAAAATTGTGCTTAGGTGTCACCCCCAAAGACCCTCTTTTGTTGCTCAGATGTGGCCTCTCTCTCTAAGCCAACTCTGCAGATAAACTCACTGCCCTCCCCTCTATGTGGGATATGACTCCCAGGGGTGTAAATCTCCCTGGCAAAACAGGAAATGACTCCTGGGGATGAGCTTGGATCCAGCACTGTGGGACTGAGAAAATCTTCTTGACCAAAAGGGGGAAGAGAGATGAAACAAAACAAGTTCCAGTGGCTGAGAGATTTCAAATGGAGTTGAGAGGTCACTCTAGAGGATATTCTTACGTGCTATATACATATCACTTTTTTGTTTTTGGTATGTTGGAATGGCTAGAGGGAAATACCTGAAGCTGTCAAACTGCACCCCAGTGACCTTGATTCCTGAAGACGACTGTATAACTATGTAGCTTGCATAGTGTGACTGTGTGATTGTGAAAACCTTGTGGCTCGCACTCCCTTTATCCAGTGTATGGACAGATGACTGGAAAAATGAGGACAAATAGGGTGAAATGGAGGGATGGAAAGTTTTGGGTGTTCTTTTTTGCTTCTGTTTTTATTTTGGAGTAAGGAAAACATTCAAAAATTGATTCTGGTGATGAACACACAAGTGTATGATGTTGCTGTGAATAACTAATTGTATACTGTGGATGACTGTAGGGGGTGTGAATATATCTAAATACAACTGTAATTAAAAAAAGTAAATTAACAATGAGGGGGGAGGAGGGGAATGGGATGTTTTGGATGTTCTTTTTTATTTTAACTTTATTTTTTGGAGTAAGGAAAATTTTCAAAGATTGTGGTAATGAATGCACAAGTACATGACAATACAGTGAACAACTGATTGTACACATTGAAGGATTGTATGTCATGTGAATATATCTCAATAAAATTGCATTTAAAAAAAAACAAGGGTCAAAAGCTATTATTTTAATAACACAACAATGTTGGGTCTGCTAAGCCTGAATCTTTGGCAATCTACTGGCCATCACTGAAATGATCTCACCAATTTTGGAGTCCCTTTATTGCTCCACAATTATTTGAAGCAATTGGCCAATTTTAAAATACTCTCTCTACTATACTCAACCACCTCATTTGATATATTCTCAAGGAGAGCATCTGGGTTATTTTTTTTTTTTTTCATATTCATTTTATTGAGATATATTCACATACCATGCAGTCATACAAAACAATTCATACATTGATTGCTCACAGAACAATTACATAGTTGTACATTCATCACCAAAATCAACCTCTGACACCTTCATCACCACACACACAAAAATAACAAGAATAATAATTAAAGTAAAAAAGAGCAATTAAAGTAAAAAAGAACAGTGGGTGCCTTTGTTTGTTTGTTTGTTTCCTTCCCCCATTTTTCTACTCATCCATCCATAAACTAGACAAAGGGGAGTATGGTCCTTATGGCTTTCCCAATCCCATTGTCACCCCTCATAAGCTACATTTTTATACAATCGTCTTCAAGATTCATGGGTTCTGGGTTGTAGTTTGATAGTTTCAGGTATCTACCGCCAGCTATCCCAATTCATTAGAACCTAAAAAGGGTTGTCTAAATTGTGCGTAACAGTGCCCACCAGGGTGACCTCTCGGCTCCTTTTGGAATCTCTCTGCCACTGAAGCTTATTTCATTTCCTTTCATTTCCCCCTTTTGGTCAAGAAGATGTTCTCCATCCCACGATGCCGGGTCTACATTCCTCCCCGGGAGTCATGTTCCACGTTGCCAGGGACATTCACTCCCCTGGGTGTCTGATCCCATGTAGGGGGGAGGGCAGTGATTTCACCTTTCAAGTTGGCTTAGGTACAGAGAGAGGGCCACATCTGAGCAACAAAGAGGCATTTGGGAGGAGGCTCTTAGGCACAATTATAGGGAGGCCTCGCTTCTCCTTTGCAGCAACAGTCTTCCCAAGGGCAAGTCCTGTGGTAGAGGGCTCAACCCATCAAACCACCAGTCCCCTATGACTGTGAGCACATTAGCAGCCATCGTGGTGGGGCAGGCCAATACCCCTGCATTCTCCACCAGCTCCTCAAGGGTGCTCTGCATATTTTTTTCCTTTTTTTTTCTAAATCAACTGTGTAAAAAATTAAAAAAAAATTTTAAAAATTTAAAAAAACATACAATAAAAAAACATTTCAAACAGACCATAACAAGGGAGTAAGAAAAAGACAACTAACCTAAGATAACTACTTTACTTCCAACATGTTCCTACTCTACCCCAAGAAAATAACCTAACATAGCACATTTCTGTGAACTTGTTCCTACTATACCCATCAGAAATTAACAGACCATAGTCATTCCTGGGCATTCCCAGAATGTTAAATGTACCCACAATAGCTTATCTGTTCTTATTGGATTATCTTTCCCCTTCCTTAATTGCTCTCTATCACTAGTTCCCCCACATTCTGCATTATAAACCATTTGTTTTACATTTTTCAAAGTTCACATTAGTGGTAGCATATAATATTTCTCTTTTTGTGCCTGGCTTATTTCGCTCAGCATTATGTCTTCAAGGTTCATCCATGTTGTCACATGTTTCACGACATCATTCCTTCTTACTGCCGCGTAGTATTCCATTGTGTGTATATACCACATTTTATTTATCCACTCATCTCTTGAAGGACATTTGGGTTGTTTCCATTTCTTGGCAATTGTGAATAATGCTGCTATGGACATTGGTGTGCAGATATCTGTTCATGTCACTGCTTTCAGATTTTCTGGATATATATTGAGAAGTACAATCGCTGGTCAAAGGATAACTCTATATCTAATTTTCTAAGGAAGTGCCAGACTGACTTCCAGAGTGGCTGAACCATTATACAGTCCCATCAACAATGAATAAGAGTTCCAATTTCTCCACATCCCCTCCAGCATTTGTAGTTTCCTGTTTGTTTAATGGCAGCCATTC
Organism: Choloepus didactylus; assembly: GCF_015220235.1. Lineage (NCBI taxonomy): Eukaryota > Metazoa > Chordata > Mammalia > Pilosa > Megalonychidae > Choloepus > Choloepus didactylus. The sequence goes on along the minus strand of NC_051325.1, from coordinate 24,806,049 downwards.
TAATTGGTGTCAGACAGCATCTCATTGTGGTCTTAATTTGCATCTCTCTAATAGCTAGTGAAGCTGCACATTTTTTCATTTGTTTCTTGGCCATTTGTATTTCCTCTTCAGAGAACTCTCTTTTCATATCTTTTGCCCATTTTATAATTGGGCTGTCTGTACTATCGTCATTGAGTTGTAGGATTTCCTAATATATGCAAGATATCAGTCTTTTGTCAGATACATGGTTTCCAAACAATTTTTTCCCATTGAGTCAGCTGCCTCTTTACCTTTTTGACAAATTCCTTTGAGGTACAGAAACTTCTAAGCTTGAGGAGTTCCCATTTATCTATTTTTTCTTTTGTTGCTTGTGCTTTGGGTATAAAGTCTCGGAAGTGGCCGCCTAATACAAGGTCTTGAATATGTTTCCCTACATTATCTTTAGGAGTTTTATGGTACTTCCTTTTATATTGAGATCTTTGATCCATTTTGAGTTAATTTTTGTGTAGGATGTGAGGTACAGGTCCTCTTTCATTCTTTTGGTTATGAATATCCAACTCTCCCAGCCCCATTTTTTGAAAAGACCATTATAACCCAGTTCAGTGACTTGCGGGCACTATCAAAGATCAGTCGGCCATAGATCTGGGGGTCTACCTCCGAATTCTCAATTTGATTCTATTGATCAATATCTCTATCTTTGTGCCAGTACCATGCTGTTTTGACAACTGTGGCTTTACAATAAGCTTCAAAGTCAGGGAGTGTAAGTCCTCCCACTTTGTTTTTCTTTTTTAGAGTGTATTTAGCAATTCAAGGCATCTTCCTTTTCCAAATAAATTTGATAACTAGCTTTTCCAAGTCTGCAAAGTAGGTTGTTGGAATTCTGATTGGGATTGCATTGAATCTATAGATGAGTTTGGGTAGAATTGACACCTTAATGACATTTAGCCTTCCTATCCATGAACAGGAATATTTTCCATCTTTTAAGGTCCCCTTCTATTTCTTTTAATAGAGTTATGTAGTTTCTTTGTATAGGTCTTTTAAATCTTTGCTTAAGTTTATTCCTAGGTACTTGATTTTTTTAGTTGCTATTGAAAATGGTATCTTTTTCTTGAGTGTCTCTTCAGTTTGTTCATTTCTAGCATATAGAAACATTACTGACTTATGTGCATTAATCTTGTATCCTGCTACTTTGCTAAATTTATTTATTAGCTCTAATAGCTGTATCATCAATTCCTCAGGGTTTTCCAGATATAAGATCACATCATCTGCAAACAAGAACAGTTATACTTCTTCCTTTCCAATTAGGATGCCTTTTGTTTCTTTTTCTTGCCAGATTGCCCTGGCTAGCACTTCCAGCACAATGTTGAATAACAGTGGTGATAGCGGGCATCCTTGTCTTGTTCCTGATCTAAGAGGGAAGGCTTTCAGTCTCTCACCATTGAGTACTATGCTGGCTGTGGGTTTTTCATATATGCCCTTTATCATATTGAGGAAGTTTCCTTCAATTCCTACCTTTTGAAATGTTTTTATCAAAAAGGGATGTTGGATTTTGTTGAATGCTTTTTGAGCATCTATTGAAATGATCATTTGATTTTTCCATTTTGATTTGTTAATGTGTGGTAATACATTGATTGATTTTCTTATGTTGAACCATCCTTGCATGCCTGGAATGAACCCCACTTGGTCATGGTGTATGATGTTTTTTAATGTGTCTTTGGATTCGATTTGCAAGTATTTTGTTGAGGATTTTTGCATCTATATTCATTAGGGAGATTGGCCGGTAGTTTTCCTTTTTTGTAGCATCTTTGCCTGGTTTTGGTATTAGATTGATATTAGCTTCATAAAATGAGTTAGGTAGTGTTCCATTTTCTTCAATGTTTTGAAAGAGTTTAAGTAAGATTGGTGTCACTTCTTTTTGGAAAGTTTGGTAGAATTCCCCTGTGAAGACATCTGGCCCTGGGCGTTTATTTGTGGGAAGCTTTTTGATGACTGATTGGATCTCTTTGATTGTGATTGGTTGGTTGAGGTCTTCTGTTTCTTCTCTGGTCAGTCTAGGTTGTTCATATGTTTCCAGGAAATTGTCCATTTCCTCTACATTATCCAGTTTGTTGGCATACAGTTGTTCAAAGTATCCTCTTACGATTTTTTAAATTTCTTCGGGATCCACAGTAATGTCACCTTTCTCATTCATTATTTTGTTTATATGGGTCCTCTCTCTTTTTGATTTTGTCAGTCTAGCTAGGGGCTTGTCAATCTTGTTGATCTTTTCAAAGAACCAACTTTTGGTGTTATTTATCTTCTCTATTTTTTTTGTTCTCTCTGTCATTTACTTCTGCTTTAAACCTTGTTATTTCTTTTCTTCTACTTGGTTTAGGATTGGTTTGCTGTTCGTTTTCTTTTTTTTTTTCTTTTTTTTTTTTAATATTTCAATATATTATTTACCATAACTATTTTTTCTGTACCCTACAATCTTTATAATGAGGATTCTTTTATTCCAACTCTCTTCATGCAAATATATATATATTCACACTCAAATATAAAATATTCATCCTCAAATATAAAATATAAACCAGGAATCAATATTCCACCCCCCAAAATTTTTAAATGGTTTTCCAGTGACTCTATAAAAGTCTGTTCTATTGACCCTCAATATATCGCACACAAGGAAAGGAAAAGGAACTTTGAACTTTTGCCTATAATATTCTCTCCACATAGGAAACATTTCTCATTCCTTGCCTATTAAAAATCTCTTTTGCACAGTGAACTAGTTATTCTGTATTTGCTCCACCAAGCCCACTTTCTGTTGCTTTCCACCCTGTCCTGTGTCAAGGTGTCTGTCCTCTGTGGGTTGCATGATGCAGGCTCCGATTCACACTGGTTTCCAGTTAGATCAGCAAGAAAGACCATCCGTTGGTCTCTTCATAATCAAAGAGAAAAGACAACCCATTCTTTTGATGATATTCTGCCTCTTCTCCCAGTCTCCTGTGTTTATCCAATGAATCCAAAAAAAAGATCATGAAAGGAGACATATTGGCGGCAGTGGGCATAATGCTGTAGGTTAGAAAGATCTGTCTGTCCTAAGCTTTCACACAAAAGCTTGGTCTGTTTCTCAAGATGAGGCTAGCAGATTTCTTCCAGGGTTCTGATTTCCCAAAAATGCAATCAATTCTTTATCCCCTTGCTCTGGGTAGTCAAGTTAATCTGGCAACTTTGGGGAGTTTCTATACAAACATCCATATAATGTTTAGAACCAAGTCCGAAGAAGCCTCCAAGGAGATAATCCTCTCTTTGTCTCTTTCCTCATTTTAAAATGGTTATAGCAATGTTGACACTTCTCTGAGAAAAGGCCGATGAAAACCGGGATTCCTTTGTCACATGGAAAGGCAAATGGCCGGCATCTGCTGATCCTTCTCTCCTGGATTCTGTTGCTTTCGGGTTCTGGCTCTTTTAGTTTCTGTCTGCTGTTCATTTTCTAGCTTCTTCAGTTGACCCATTAGTTCTTTGATTTTTGCTCTTTCTTCCTTTTTAATACATGTGTTTAGTGCTATAAATTTCTCCCTCACTACTGCTTTTGCTGCATCCCATACGTTTTGGTATGCTGTATTCTCATTTTCATTCGTCTCTACATATTTAGCAATTTATCTTGCTATTTCTTCTTTAACCCACTGATTGTTTAGGAGTGTGTTGTTTAACCTCCAGGTATTTGTGAATTTTCTAAGTCTCTGATGGTTATTGACTTTTTAATTTTATTCCACTGTGGTCAGAGAATGTGCTTTGTATAATTTCAATCTTTTTTTAATTTATTAAGGCTTGTTTTATGTCCCAGCATATGATCTATTCTAGAGAAAATTCTGTGAGCAGTAGAGAAGAATGTGTATCCTGGTGATTTGGGATGTAATGTTCTATATACGTCTGTTAAATCCAATTCATTTATCAGATTGTTTAGGTTTTCAATTTTCTTATTGGTCTTCTGTCGGGTTGATCTATCTATAGGAGAGAGTGATGTGTTGAAATCTCCCACAATTATTGTGGAAACATCCATTGCTTCCTTTAGTTTTGCCAGTGTTTCTCTCATGCATTTTGTGGCACCTTGATTGGGTGCATAAACATTTATGACTGTTATTTCTTCTTGTTGAATTGCCCCTTTTATTAGTATGTAGTGGCCTTCTTTGACTCTCATAACATCCTTGCATTTAAAGTCTATTTTATCTGAGATTAGTATTGTTACACCTGCTTTCTTTTGGCTGTAGCTGGCATGAAATATTTTTTCCCATCCTTTCACTTTCAATTTCTTTGTGTCCCTGTGTCTAAGATGAGTCTCTTGTATGCAACAAATTGATGGTTCATTTTTTTTTTATCCATTCTGCGAATCTACATCTTTTAATTGGGGAGTTTAATCCATTTACATTCAATGTTATAACCGTGAAGGCATTTCTTGAATCAGCCATCTTGTCCTTTGGTTTATGTTTATCATATATATTTTTTCCCTCTATTAATATCCTTTAATGTACCCATATTGAATCTCTCTAGTACTGAACCATTCTCCATGTCTCTCTCCTTTCTTTCTCTGTCAGTAGGGCTCCCTTTATTATCTCCAGTAGGGCAGGTCTCTTGTTAGCAAATTCTCTCAGCATTTGTTTGTCTGTGAAAAATTTTAGCTCTCCCTCAAATTTCAAGGAGAGCTTTGCTGGAAAAAGTATCCTTGGTTGGAAATTTTTCTCACTCAGAATTTTAAATATGTCATGCCACTGCCTTCTTGCCTCCATGGTGGCTGCTGAGTTGTCACTACTTAGTCTTATGCTGTTTCCTTTGTATGTGGTGAATTGCTTTTCTCTTGCTGCTCTCAGAACTTGCTCCTTCTCTTCCATATTTGGCAGTGTGATCAGAATATGTCTCGGAGTGGGTTTATTTGGATTTACTCTATTTGGAATTCGCTGGGCATTTATGATTTGTGTATTTATGGTGTTTAGAAGATTTGGGAAGTTTTCCCCAACAATTTCTTTGAATACTCTTCCTAGACCTTTACACTTCTCTTCCCCTTCTGGAACACGAATGAGTCTTATATTTGGACGTTTTATTTTATCTATCATATTCCTGAGGTCCATTTTGATTTTTTCGATTTTTTTCCCCATTCTTTTGTTCTTTCATTTTCCATTCTGTCATCTTCCAGGTCACTGATTCATTGTTCAGCTTCCTCTATTCTTGTACTATTAGTGTCCAGAGTCTTTTTAATTTGGTCAACAGTTTCTTTAATTTCCATAAGATCATCTTTTTTTATTTACTCTTGCAATTTCTTCTATATGCTCTTCTAGAGTCTTCTTGATGTCCTTTATATCCTGTGCCATGTTCTTCTTCATGTCCTTTATATCCTGTGCCATGGTCTAGTCATTCATCTTTAGTTCTTTGATTAATTGCTACAGGTACTGTGTGTCCCCTCATCTTTTGATTTGGGTGCTTGGGCTTGGGTTATCCATATCGTCTAGTTTTTTCATATGCTTTAAAATTTTCTGTTGTTTTTGGCCTCTTGGCATTTGTTTAACTTGATAGGGTTCTTTTAGGATTTGTAGACTGATGAAATCCTTATCTCTAATTTGTCAGATCTACAGCTTTGTGGAATACACTTTCTCTAACTAACCAGCAGGTGGCATCCACGAGCCACCTATTCCCCTCAACCCAGTTCTCCCTCACTTTGTCTTTGTGTTGAGTGGGGAGTGAGTCTTGTGGGATCCAGTTGGTGTACCAAGCTTGCGGGCGGTCAGGGAAGGGGGGCGGCTCTAACAATCAAATCTCCCTGGTGTTCCTGGAGATTTAAAGCTGCTGTAATAGTCTAATCCTTCAGTACAGTCCTGCCACAGTTTGTGTCTGCTGCTGACCCACAAGTCCTTGGTATTGGTGTATGGCCCCTGAGACTTGCGAGTGGGTTCCTCTTCCAGGCCGTGCACCCCCAGAACCTCTGTTGAGGGATGATTGTGCTATGTCACGGGTGAGTGCCGTCCCCCCAGGGCGGTTCTGGGCTGCAGGGCTGTGTAGGGAGGCTCCCAGTCTGCTGAAAGTATGGCTGAATGAGGCGTGTTAATTCACACTGCTCTGCCTTCCCAACTCTGGGACAACCAGCTGAGGGTGCAGGGAAGGCTGCACGCCCAATTTTGTGGTGTGTGAGTGTGTTATTGGAAGCACTTCCGTCACACTGGGTTGTCTGGGGCAACGCTGGGCTATGGGGCCGGTGACAGGCAGGAGCGTTCCCTGCCCACCAGGATGATGGCTGAGAGAGGATGCCCCCCTTTTCTTGGGAAGTTGTGGTGTTTAGTGAATTTTCTCAGCCACTGGACTTATTGCCTTTTGCCTCAGAGCTCCCTTAGTTCTGCTCATCTTGACCTACCCAAATTGCAAGTCTTTGAGGCTTTCTGTATTGGGCTTCTTAGAGTAATTGTTTTAGAAAAAGAGAAAAAGAAAGAAAGAAAAAAAAAAGGCCCTCCTTGCAGATCTAATGGGTTATTGAAATGCTATGAGACAAAGCAATTAGGGCCATTAAGGAAAGGTCCAGGAGGCAGAGAAACCGGTTTTTCTTCTGGATTTGCATATGAGCCTGACTCTGAGCTCTGCCTTTCCCCTTTCTATGTTCACCAGAGCTCCAAAAAGCCTCCGCTTTTATTTTTGGGGTTTTTTTTTTGCTGTTTTTGCTGTCCCTATCTCCTCTCTGCCAGGCTGGCTGCTCCCTGATTCTCCAGTGTCTGGTCTCAGTCTATCTACGATTGGAGTTTGGATCAGTAGAATGAGTTTCCGATAAGAGCTGCCACTGCAGTTCTCCCTCCTCGTTCCTAGTGCTGATGGCCCCTCCTCCCATGGGACTGAGCCTGGCAGGGAGGGGCGCGGGTCCCCTGGCTGCAAAAACTTACAGATTTCGCTGAACTCAGCAGTTCCGCGTGTTCATGTGTGTTGTATGAAGTATGCCCAAAGTCAGTTTGCTCTGCAGTGTCCAGTCCACGCAGTTCCTGGCTTTCTACCTTCTTCCCTGGAGGAGTAACTAAAACGTACACCTCACCACTCCACCATCTTGCCCCGCCTCCTCCTTGGGTTATTTCTGAAATCCCACTACAGCTGTCAACTGTCTGCCCAAAATTCATTCCTTACTCCTTCCTGATCAAATACGTCTTACCATCCAGTTAAGATTCACTAACATTTATTGGATCCCCAAATATGAAATACAACTAAGGCTTGTCTCTCTATCTTCATCAGACATATTATACTTGCTTCTTTCTCCATGCAAAACTATTTTTAGTTTAGGGTTTCTAGCAAGACCTAAATTCAAAATCATTTTATTATGTATGTCAGTAGATACAGCCCTTTATTATTTTTCTCCAACTTTCCCTACTTTCATGGTTTCTTTACCTAAAAAGGACAACAAGCATGAACTACATAATTTGGGACAAAAAGGTCCATTAATGCCTTGGGAGAGACAACTTACTAACTGGTTCACCAATGTCCTACAAGAATGCAATTGCATTACACGGGTAACTGCTTTACTCCTGGGGAATATTTTCTCCTTTCCATTTTATCACAAGGTCAGATTTAGCCTTGCTTCTATTCCATTTTCAACTGCATCCATATTAGATGCATTTAACAGCTGCATGCTTAATTATCTCAGAGTCCAATTCTGCAGCTACAGTTATATTGGCTCATTCATTTGGAGTAGAAATGACTTTGAGTGCAACTTATGTGGTGTCCTTGTTTACACTAATAGATGGCTCAAACAATACACTAGCAATTAACTAGCAAAAGAAAAAATAGGGTTTTATACAACTTCTGAAGGATCTCTGAAGTTTTGAAGGCACTTAGTAGAGAGATAACAGGTATGGCTATAGCAACTCCTTTTAATGTGCGTCCATATCCCTATAACTAACTGACTTCCAATGGGCAATATCCATGTGCCTTAGGGGGCTTTTTCAAAGTCATGGAATGTTGGAAGTATGGAGAACAGCTCTCAACCAATGGCTGCTGGGAGCTGGTACATAAATATCCCAGTTCCCTCCCCTTAAGATGGAGTAATTCAGAGGCATGAGATTTATACCATTTCCAAGTTTCTTCTCAATATTAAATCACAGTTTTGATAGCCTTTCCTTCCTTGTTTTATTTCCTCTATCACCTACTGGAGTTCCATGAACTTTCCAAATAAACTATATGCTCTTGAATTCTTGCCTCAAGATCTGTTTCTGAGGGGAAACCCAAGTTAAAATAAAGGAGGTAAGTGAAATTAGGCTTTACAACTTGAAGAAATAACTAGTTTATTTTTGTCTTTTATGCTGAGGGAGAATAATCTTAATAGAACAAGGCAGCCCAAATCTGCCATTTACTATCTGTAAAATGGAATAGCACCTAAATCTTAGGCCTAGTGGAAGGATTAAATGAGACAGGGTATGTAATGCATAGAACACAATACCTGACAAATAATGAGTGTCCAAGAATCTTATTGTTCTCATTGTACTAGCTCTGAGGCATAACCAAGAAAAGTATGAATTTCTTATTTTTATAGCCAATCAAACAACTTATTGAACACCTACTATGCACCATGATTTCAGACTGGGACTATTAACCTCCAGGAGAAAAAGTTATGGCTCAAATTCTGTCAGCACCTATGAGTGAACCAACCTGTTTTCCCTGAGGAAGACATAGAGGAGAATTGACAGCATTTGAGTAACAGTCACCTCTGCAGCCCAAGAAGGAGGTTAAGGTTTGTATCAGCACTGAAAATCTACTTCCAAATGAAAAAGTTTGAGGGTCACTGCAAGAGGCAAACCATATGCAAGTTGGAGTAGGCTGAAAAAAATGGCACCAAACATCCACTTCTTTCCAGTCTTGATTTGGAAGCAACTCCCCTCAAGAAGAGGAGTCTGTTTCTCCACCCCTCAGATCTGGGCTGGCCATAAGACTTGCTGTGACTAAGAAAATGCATCTGAAATGACAGTGAGCCAGGTCCAAACCTGAACCTTAAGAGTCCTATGTGCTTCCTCATTCTCCTTTGGAACCCTGCTCAGATGCCATGTGAACAGCCCAAGTTAGCCTGCTAAGGATGAGAGCCATGTGAGCCACTCAGCTTTGTTACCCCAAATAACAGCCACTCAACCACCAGATATGTGATTGGGTTTATCCCAAAGCAGCTGGCCCTCATGGTTCTGTTGGTTCCTCCTCTTCTCCCCAAACTCTTACTTTTGAAGAACCCCAGGACTCAGTCCTTGAACTCCTTCCACATGTAAACTCATCTGCTTTGGTGGATCCTCCAGTCTGTTGGCTCTAAATACCACCTACATGCTGAGTCCCACATTTGTACCTCTTTCCTAGATTTTCTTCTAAGATCCAGAATCACATGTCCCACAAACTTCTCAACATCTCCATTAAGATGTCTAATAGGTATCTTAAAATTGACAAGGTAGAAAACTAAACTGATTTTGCCCCCAAAACTTACATCAGCTCCCACAGTCTTCCCTTTCTCAGCTGACAAGTCTATTCTTCTAGTTGCTCAAGTCAAAAACCTTGGAGTTATCCTTGACTTCTCTTTTTCTCTCATAACCCATACCCAATCCTGAGGAAATCTTAACTTCAAAATATATGAGAATTGGGTCACTGCTACAATCTTGATCAGACTGCTATCATCTTTAATCTGAATTACTGTCATGTAATTCACATCTATCTGCTTTCATGCTTTTCCCCTCAAAAGAGATACCAAAACGACTCCTATAAAATATATGTCAGATCCTGTCCTCTACTCAAATCCCTCCAATGGCTCCCCATCTCACTCAGAGTAAGGGTCAAGCATTTACTTTGGCCTCTAAGGCCCGACATGATCTAACCTTTCACCTCCTTGACCTTAGTTCCTTCTCTCCCCTTCAGTCACTTTGTTCCAGCTACACTGGCCTCCTTGAACTTCTTCAAAAAAGCCAAGCATTCTACCTTGGAGCTTTTTTTTTTTTTTTTTTTTTTTTTTTTTTTTTTTTTTTTTTTGTATGCTCTGTCTTTGATGCTCTCCCATTGGTAGTTACACAGGTCATTCCCTCACTTCTTCAAATGCCACCTTCCCAATGAGGGCTACCTTCACCCCCCTATTTAAAACTGCACCCTTTCTCCCCACCCACCCCAGCACTCCTCATCCCCTTTACCCCACTCTGTTGTTTAAAGCACATATCACCTTCTGACATTCTAAACATTTACTTATTATGTTCATTGCTTACTGTCTGTCTCTCCCTCCTTAGGAGGGATTTCTATCTGCTGTGTTCACTGACGTGTTTCCAAATGCCTATAGGCTGCCCCAGATAGCAAATAGTAGATCAGTGAATATCTGTTGAATGAATGGATGACTTTGTGTAACTATTTGGGAAAGGCCATTGTAATATCTGTTTCCTATTTTGCATCCAGTCTGGTCAATAAACAAAGCAGAAGAAAGCACACACCATCCTAAAAGACAGATCCAGCTATCTTTATTTTAATCATCCTAATTAAGCAATTAACTTAGAGCCAATTGTTATTGGGTTTTTTTTTTTTTTTTCTGTTTTACAATGGCATCTACTGTCATTGCACACCTTGCTCATGTAGAAAACAAAACACTTGTCAATGGGTGGGCTGTGCACTGTATTTAAAATAAAATTGAGGCCCAGAAAGAAATGGGAAAACACTTTCTAACAACTTCTCTCACCCTTCTATCCCCAGCAGATAAATATTCCTGGGGCAATGCTGGAATTTTCTATCTCATTTGTTTTTCATTACTTTTTAGTAAGGTACAATGATATCATTACTCTTAGTCACCCTGGTGATATCATATTGATTTTGTGATTTTTCCAGCTAGTCTATAGAATGCATATCAGGTTCTATTTCACTGCTGTGGCATATTTGCATCCTGAGCATTTTATATTTTCCAGATGATAATATCACATGAAGTATGATAGCATCCTTTTGAGTTTTGACAATCCCTATCTCAGCAAGCTCAACAACATGATTATTTTCCCCTTTTTTGGTTTAATTCAAGTGAAACACTAGGGGAAATTTTTTATACTCTTAGCGTTGAAAAAAATATTGAAAAAGTTAGTTGCTGAAGACTAACTATGCATATATTTCCACCAGACATCCCCAAACTCTATCCTTTTAAAGTAACTTTATACCAGCACAGTGACAATTTGCCAGGTACAAGCCTGAGACTTGGAGGTGCTTCCTCTCTCTCTCGGAATCCTGCTCAGATGCCACGTGAAGAGCCCAGGGAAGCCACCGAGGCTGAGAGATCCATGAACCAGTCACCCTCACTAGCCCAAATAACAGCCAGTCAACTGTCATGTATATGTTGAGTTTATCCTAGAGCAACTGGCTCTGCTAGTTCTATTGCTTCCTATTCTTCTCCCCAAACTCTTCATTTTGAAGCATCCCAGCATTCAGCCCTTGGACTCCTATATAGGATGGAATCACCAAATGCATCTTTCTAAAATGCCATATGACTTATATTTAAAATTTTCAATAAATTGATTCCATTTATATAAGGATAAAACTATCCAAAAAACATATAGCAAATCCTTTCCTCTGATCCAAGGGTGACAAACCTAAAAGCCTTCAAGGAGCAAAAGGATATGAAATGGCATGGGGTAAACTGTAGGGAGTGATGGGGACTGTGGCAAACTGGTGACCTTATCTTGTCTAATGGGAAGGCAGCCTCTATTCATCGACTTAGCTTCAGCGGGGTAGCTGCCCTGAGGAAATGTAGTCAGTGTTGCCAAATTTTGTATATTAGGAAAAGCCAGAAATCTGAATTTTTAGAGGAAATTTCATACTCTATGTGCCAATCAGAACATATCTAATCTATAAGATTGGAAACTGCTCTAAATCAACATCGTCAAATGCTTAGTACCTGGCAGAACACACATTCCACACCTTCCAGCTTTACAGGGACAGCTCACCTAAAGTGCAGAGATGGTAAAAGTCTCCAGCTGCTGTCCCTGATTCCTACTTGTTAGTGGACTCTAAGGTGACAAGTGATTCTTTCAACCAGTGTAGACTGCTAATATGCCAACACAGGTACTCAGTGTAGGAACCCAAGCTAGAGTAAACATAGCATTTACAGTCATAGAAGCTACCTAATTACTGCTTTTAAAATCCCTTTCAGTTATCACCCTAAAATCATCTGTCTCTGGGAAATGTGCCACACAAATATCCCATTTAAAGTCTGAAGAGACCTCTAAACCCACAATGGGAAACCCCGTCCTTGGACGACTCACTTTGATTCATTTCCCTCCCAAGCCTTCCAACTTTTTCTCATTTTATAGTTCATCTGTTACCCTGGAAACAGTGGTGCCAGAGACTTGGGCAGAAGTGAATGAAACCCCAGCTCTCAGTATAAAAATCAATTGATGTTCCCCCTACACAAAAATTAACTCAAAATGGACCAAAGATCTCAATATAAAAGAAAGTACCATAAAACTCCTAGAAGATAATGTAGGAAAACATCTTCAAGACCTTGTATTAGGCGGCCACTTCCTAGACTTTACACCCAAAGCACAAGCAACAAAAGAGAAAATAGATAAATGGGAACTCCTCAAGCTTAGAAGTTTCTGCACCTCAAAGGAATTTCTCAAAAAGGTAAAGAGGCAGCCAACTCAATAGGAAAAAATTTTTGGAAACCATGTATCTGACAAAAGACTGATATCTTGCATATATAAAGAAATCCTACAACTCAATGACAATAGTACAGATGGCCCAATTATAAAATGGGCAAAAGATATGAAAAGACAGTTCTCTGAAGAGGAAATACAAATGGCCAAGAAACACATGAAAAAATGTTCAGCTTCACTAGCTATTAGAGAGATGCAAATTAAGACCACAATGAGATACCATCTAACACCGGTTAGAATGGCTGCCATTAAACAAACAGGAAACTACAAATGCTGGAGGGGATGTGGAGAAATTGGAACTCTTGTTCATTGTTGGTGGGACTGTATAATGGTTCAGCCACTCTGGAAGTCAGTCTGGCAGTTCCTTAGAAAACTAGATATAGAGCTACCATTCAATCCAGCGATTGCACTTCTCGGTATATACCCGGAAGGTCGGAAAGCAGTGACACGAACAGATATCTGCACGCCAATGTTCATAGCAGCATTATTCACAATTGCCAAGAGATGGAAGCAACCCAAATGTCCTTCAACAGATGAGTGGATAAATAAAATGTGATATATACACACGATGGAATACTACGCGGCAGTAAGAAGGAACGATCTCGTGAAACATATGACAACATGGATGAACCTTGAAGACATAATGCTGAGCGAAATAAGCCAGGCACAAAAAGAGAAATATTATATGCTACCACTAATGTGAACTTTGAAAAATGTAAAACAAATGGTTTATAATGCAGAATGTAGGGGAACTAGCAATAGAGAGCAACTAAGGAAGAGGGAACAATAATCCAACAAGAACAGATAAGCTATTTAACGTTCTGGGGATGCCCAGGAATGACTATGGTCTGTTAATTTCTGATGGATATAGTAGGAACAAGTTCACAGAAATGTTGCTGTATTAGGTAACTTTCTTGGGGTAAAGTAGGAACATGTTAAAGTTAAGCAGTTATCTTAGGTTAGTTGTCTTTTTCTTACTCCCTTGTTATGGTCTCTTTGAAATGTTCTTTTATTGTATGTTTGTTTTCTTTTTAACTTTTTTTCCATACAGTTGATTTAAAAAAGAAGGGAAAGTTAAAAAAAAAAAAAAAAAAGAAAAACAAGGAAAAAAAAAAGATGTAGTGCCCCCTTGAGGAGCCTGTGGAGAATGCAGGGGTATTGGCCTACCCCACCTCCATGGTTGCTAACATGACCACAGACATAGGGGACTGGTGGTTTGATGGGTTGAGCCCTCTACCATAAGTTTTACCCTTGGGAAGATGGTTGCTGCAAAGGAGAGGCTAGGCCTCCCTATGGTTGTGCCTAAGAGCCTCCTCCCGAATGCCTCTTTGTTGCTCAGATGTGGCCCTCTCTCTCTGGCTAAGCCAACTTGAAAGGTGAAATCACTGCCCTCCCCACTACGTGGGATCAGACACCCAGGGGAGTGAATCTCCCTGGCAACGTGGAATATGACTCCCGGGGAGGAATGTAGACCCGGCATCGTGGGACGGAGAACATCTTCTTGACCAAAAGGGGGATGTGAAAGGAAATGAAATAAGCTTCAGTGGCAGAGAGATTCCAAAAGGAGCCGAGAGGTCACTCTGGTGGGCACTCTTATGCACAATTTAGACAACCCTTTTTAGGTTCTAAAGAATTGGGGGTAGCTGGTGGTAGATACCTGAAACTATCAAACTACAACCCAGAACCCATGAATCTCGAAGACAGTTGTATAAAAATGTAGCTTATGAGGGGTGACAATGGGATTGGGAAAGCCATAAGGACCACACTCCACTTTGTCTAGTTTATGGATGGATGAGTAGAAAAATAGGGGAAGGAAACAAACAGACAAAGGTACCCAGTGTTCTTTTTTACTTCAATTGCTCTTTTTCACTCTAATTATTATTCTTGTTATTTTTGTGTGTGTGCTAATGAAGGTGTCAGGGATTGATTTAGGTGATGAATGTACAACTATGTAATGGTACTGTGAACAATCGAAAGTACGATTTGTTTTGTATGACTGCGTGGTATGTGAATATATCTCAATAAAATGAAGATAAAAAAAGGAAAAAAAAATCAATTGATGTTCAAACAGGGGTCACATCAGCAATCAAGCATATTCACAACAGGAGTGGGACAACACAGCAGTAGTGTAAGTTATATCTAGTGATCAAATCATTATTCTTCATGTTTTTCAAGAATCTCCACTTATTTGCTGTATTGCTGGAAAGCTGGCTCTTGGCTTATGGTTTGTCTCATCGCCTTCTGTCATTTCAGTGTTTTTAGAATATCTACCTTATATCCATATCCAATATTGGGATTTTTGTCTCTCTCCAACTAGAAACAGAGTGGGATATTAATCTCTCTCTCCACCTGTCTTCCATTTATAGAAAACAGAAAACTAATATTAGTGTGGAACTTTTTTTTAAAAAAAGGAAATGGATTAGGTCATTTTTGGATACCATTCCAGAATTTTAAATCTTGGCACTACTCTTTTGCATTTGTACTTGTATTTTTTGGCCTGGATAACATTCATTCATCCACAAACATTTATTAAAAACTTGATTTATCTGTGCACAGTGCTGGGTGCTGGGGATATAAAGAAGAGCTCCCAGTCTAGTGCAAAGAGAGAGACAAGTAGGAAAACAATATGATGAATGCTTTGAGGGGGTGCCTTAGTTTGTCAGGCTGTTACGACAAGTACCTCACAATGGGTTGGCTTAAACAACAAGAATTTATTGACTCACAGTTTCAGAGGCCAGAAGTCTAAATCAAGGCTTGCTTCCTTCCTCCATGGGTCAGCAGTTCTGGCTGGCTGGCAGTCCTTGGGTTCCTTGGCTTTCCCACCACATGGCAATGTCTTCTCCTTTCCCTTTCAGGCTCCCATTGACTTCTGGCTTCTGGTACCTCTCAATGGCTTTCTCTGACTATATTTGAATTCCTTCTGCTTATAAAGGACTCCAGTTATCAGAATTAAGGTCCATCCTCATTCACTCGGGCCATACCTTAACTAGAAGAACATCTTCAAGAGATCCTATTTTACAATGTTACCATGGGTTCACACCAACAGGAATGTGTTTCACAACCAAGCTCATGTCTAAACTGGGGTACATAATTCAATCCACTACAAGGGGTAAGCCCAGAACCATGTGGGAGAAACTTTTCTTTGGGTATGGGGTGGACATGGAGTGATAGCTGGACAGGGAAGACGTCAATGAGGAGGTGATAACTGCATATTCACTTTGGGGTGGGAAACAAGTCAAGGAGAATGATAAGGAGGCTGACACGGTGGTCTAATTAAGAGATGCTAAGGGGTATGGCAGTGGGGACAGGAAAAGGCACAGGTAAGAAAGAGGTTTGAAAATGATGAGATTCATTGACTGGAGGGTGGATTGGTCTAGGAGCGGTGAGGAGACATGACACAACTCCGAGGTACCTGTTATCTTAAAAGCGCTCATAAAGATCAAACAAACAAATAAGCCCTACTATGTAACTCAAGTCATGAATAGCTATCATTAGATATTATTGGAAATCTCTTTTATTGTTTATTTCCATGGGTCTAAAACCTAGAGGGGAAAGAACATTGTCCTCAAAACCACATGGATGAGGACAATCTAAGTTTAGTTTCTGTTAGATCTTTTTTTTTTTTTTTTTATTCCTTTAACCCTCCTCCCTGAGTGTTTTTATTTTTAGAGGTTAAATCATACCCACGTAGCAACTGTTCCTACTTCGGAGGAAGAAACGTTCTTTTAAACAAATGAAGTATAAGTTTTTTACTCTTCCTGGGTCAGTAAATTTCAGTGGAGCTGGAAGATTAGCAAAGGGGAAACTCAGTGCTCAGTTAAGAAAATTAGGTAGAAAATCAGAGGCTTACCCAAAACCCATTTGCATGAGGCAAATGACCATCCTTAGAAACAAAGGGGTCAATATCCATTCACAAAACAGCTACAGAGTTTCTTAATAGTATGTTGAACTTGAGTTTTAACTGAAAAGGGTAGGTAACAACCTTTGGCTCTATCATAAATCTTATGATTAAAAGTGTCTGTCTGTTCTCTCTCTCTCCCTCTCAACCTCTCTCTGTCTCTCTCAATTCCTCATTCTGCATGTTGCTATTAAAAGAGTGATGGAACAAATAATGTTTGCATAAAATCTTCTGGATTCCTTTGGATCATGGGGTAACACAAGGATATGAACCAGTGCTTTATAAGGGAAATGAAGGTACCCCACAGTGCCAATGTAGCTGCATCACCAATGACACAACAGGTAATTCTGTTGAAAACTGGCAGAGGGAATATCCCATAACTGATATCTGTTTTAAAATGTAAATTAAACTTGTTCTTATACAAGCAACCAAATATTGATTCTTTTTTCTGAGTCATTCAGTTAATACCGAACACAGCAAGGAAGTCAATACAGCTACTTTCCCTTTTCATGAGGAAATTTGCATGAACAGAAATGCTGAATCAGAGAACCTGAGAGTACTGAAAAATCAAAGAGGGTTGATTAATACAGTGATTTTTAAATTATTGAAAGCTCAAGGATTCCAAACAAAAACTCTTTTCTTTTCCATTGAGTTGCCATGCACGATAATATTTATGGACTATGGATTCAGATGATCAAGAGTTTGACTCCCCTTTTCTACCTTGATATTTTGCCTTTAGTGACCTATTTTATAGTGCTTTTATAAAGATTAAGACACATGGGTAAAATGCTTGGATGAGGATTTAACACATTACTTTCCATAACTGTTAGCTATAATTACAGAAGTATCATCTACTTTTTCTCATATTCTACATTGCTGTTGAATAAATAGCTACTCATATGTGTGTGCACAATTGAGTGTTACCTTTCTAAAATATTAGTTACTGAGCAGGTCCGGCCACTCTTAACATTTGAGGGGTCCCAAGACAACAGTAAAATGGAGTCCCGTATACCATATGTCTAAAGATTTAAATATTTGGCTCAAACTAACAGTTTTTAAATTACATATGATCTATCCTTCTAGCCTGACAGATATGTCAAGCAGATATGCTTCATCAACCTAGAAGCCAGATTTAAATGTAGAATACATGCATTCCAGACCATGGTAAAGCAGGGAGAGCGAGAGCCAGCCCCCAGACCCCAGCCCAGCCCCTTCTCTTCCCTCCAGGCCCATGAGTTATGGGTGTGTGGACCACAAAGTCCACATGTCCAAGCTCCAACCATACACCATTAACAGGCTTTCCTCCATGGAGCTCGGGCCCAGGACCCTCATAAGCAGGGAATTCCAAGGTCCCAGGCACCCAGGGCAGGGCCCAGGAGGGGGTCAAGGGCTCCAGGCAGCAAGTGGGCCCTTGACTGGTGCAGAGCATCCTGGCGAGGCTGGACACAGAGGGTGGAGGCAGAGCAGCAGGGCTCCTTGACAGGCAGGATCCAGGGTGGGGGCTCCTGGTAATTTAAGACTATTTTCTCCTTCATGTTTTCAGAGCAATTGAAGAATAGTCTGTTCATTAGCATTTGTGTGGTTTTTTTCCCAATTCAGTTTTTTTAAATCATATTTTTTTTATTGTAGAATATAACATATATACATACAAATGATAACTTTCCAAGCACAATTTAACAAGTAGTTAGGGAGCAAATTTCAAAGAATGTTATGGGTTACAGTTCCACAGTTTCAGTTATTTCCTTATTGTAAAATATAACATATGTGCATACTGGGAGCAATGTAGTTATTTTAGGATATTTTTTTTTTCTTATTCCTGTGTTTTGTTTGAATTTTTTTTTATTTTTTTGATAAATAAAGTAAAAAAATATATATATGCAAAAAGATAATATCTTTCTAAGTATGCTTTAACAAGTAGTTATATAGGAAATTTCCAAAACTGTTATGAATTACAGTACCATAGTTTCAGTTATTTCCTTGTTGTGAAACATAACATATATACGAAAAAGTGATAACTTTCAAATTACAATTTAACAAGTAGCTACAGAACAAATTTCAAAGGATGCTTTGGGTTATAGCCCATCATTTCAATTCTTTCCTTCTAGCTATTCTAATACCCTGGCAACCAAGAAGAAGAAAATTCTATAGAGACTCAGTATTCATAATCCTTTGTTAAATTCCATCTTGTCTGTTGCTACCCCTTCCTCTAGTTTAATCACTTTCCTGATCTTCAGGGATGTCTAGCCAGTAACCACCCTAACTTGTCCATGTTGAAAAGGGGTATTGACATTATGGGAAAAGGGGACCCATCTGGTTGATGTTCCTGAAGAGACTACTGTCTCTGGGTTTGGGGACTTAGCTAGCATAGGAGCACTCTGAAGGATTTAAGTTTCTGAAGAATAAACTTAGTGAGTGAAACTTTTATAGAGTCTCAGATAGGGACCTGGGTATTCTTTAAGGTTTTTGGGATGACTGTTAACTTGGCCTTATCATACTGTGGTCATTTGGCATATCTAGCTGAAGCTTGCATAGGAGTAACCTCCAGGACAGCCTCTTGACTCTATTTGAATTCTCTTAGTCACCGAAACCTTATTTTGTTGCCTTTCTTTTCCCCCTGGTGGTCAAAAAGGCATTCTCAATCCCTCAATGTTTTCATTTACAAGTCTTCTCAATCCCTCAATGTCTTCATTTACAAGCAAATTTCAAAGAATGTTATGGGTTACAGAAAAAAGGTTTATAAATAGTTGTAAAAGCAATACCATCAAAATATTTGGAAACCATATATCTGACAAAAGACTGATATCTTGCATATATAAAGAAATCCTACAACTCAACAACAGTACAGACAGCCCAATTATAAAATGGGCAAAAGATATGAAAAGACAGTTCTCTGAAGAGGAAATACAAATGGGCAAGAAACACATGAAAAAATGTTCAGCTTCACTAGCTATTAGGGAGATGCAAATTAAGAACACAATAAGATACCATCTCTTACCAATTAGATTGGCTGCTCTTAAACAAACAGGAAACTATAAATGCTGGAGAGGATGTGGAGAAATTGGAACTCTTATTTATTGTTGGTGGGACTATATAATGGTACAGCCACTATGGAAGACAGTCTGGCAGTTCCTTAGAAAACTAGATATAGAGTTACCATTTGATCCAGCAATTGCACTTCTTGGTATATACCTGGAAGATCTGAAAGCAGTGACATGAACAGATATCTGCACACCAATGTTCAGAGCAGCACTATTCACAATTGCCAAGAAATGGAAACAACTCAAATGTCCTTCAACAGATGAGTGGATAAACAAAATGTGGTATATACACATGATGGAATACTATGCAGCAGTAAGAAGGAATGATGTTGTGAAACATATGACAACATGGATGAATCTTGAAGACATAATGCTGAGTGAAATAAGCCAGGCACAAAACAGAGAAATATTGTATGTTACCGCTAATGTGAACAGTGAAAAATGTAAAATAAACAGTTTATACTGTAGAATGTAGGGGACTTAACGATAGACCACAAATAGTGAAGGGGGAATGATAATCTAATATGAACAGATAAGTTATGGCAGGTAAACTTAATGTTCTGGGAATGCTCAGGAATGATTATGGTTTGTTAATTTCTGGGGGGGTAAAGTAGGAACAAGTTTGCAGACACGTAGTTATTTTAGGTTGCTTGTTTTTCTTATTATTCCTTTATTGGGTTATATTCTATTTTCTTGGGGTAGGGTAGGAACATGTTGGAAGCAATGTAATTATTTTAGGTTATTTGTTTTTTCTTATTCCTTTTTTTTGGTTTGTTTGAAACGTTTTTTATTGTTTTTTTAAATTTTTTGATAAAGATAAAAAAATAATGAGTGTGGAAAAAAAGTAAATGAACATGGGGGTAGAAAGGGAATGGAATGTTTTGGATGTTCTTTTTTATTCTAATTTTTATTTTATTTTTTAGGAGTAATGAAAATGTTCAAAGATTGACTGTGGTGATCAATGCACAACTATGAACAACTGACTGTACACTTGGAAGGTCTATGTTATGTAAATATATCTCAATAAGATTGCGTTAAAAAAACTGAATTAAAAAAAACACAATACCGTCAATGTCAATCCACTCAGATAGCCACGGGCATTACCTATTAATGATGAGAATTCATAGTAAAAATGCAAACTGATCTACAGATGATATTTAGCATTATGCACCAAAAGTTACATGGACCAAGAGCCCAGTATTCATGATGGACTCAACTCAAACAGTACTATATGACTTCCAAAATGTAAGATAATTCAGAAAAAGAAAAGCCCAGACTTTTGTTGGTGCCCAGCCTACTTCCAAACTACACCACTTGCTTCAGCTTAACTGTTTTGTTCAGATTACCCTTTCACGCCACTCTTCCCTTGCCTGAGAGTGGGGTCTCGCCTTCAAAAATCCTGCCCACACATGAGGATCAAGCTTGAGGAGCCACACTCCTCCTGATGTGTCAGTGCTGACTGCAGAAGGAAGAGCCTCCTGTGTGTGGCACCCACATCGTATCTATTTTATGACATACATCCCAGTGCACACCACACCATGAAACTTGGGTGAGTTAGATCCTACATCACAGCTACCGCTCCCTACCAAGAGGGTATCACCCCTGTTGGCCCTCAAGGCCTGGGGTAACAGCATGCTTATTCCGGTTTGTTGTTGCTACTGTGGTTTGGTTTGGGCTCTTTAGAATCCGTTTCATCTTTTTTTATATTTTTCACTGGAAAAGGGGAAGTAAGCCTGTCAATCAGGGTACCTGTCCTCCCTGATGCTTGAGAAGGCTGGGTGTGGGGGGCGAGCCCCAAGTACAACCACCAGCAGACCCATGGCTGAGCCCCAGGCAGGCTGTCCTTGGCTGGAGCCTGTTTCTCCAGTACCTGCTCTCTGGACTCTGGAGCTGCCAGGTTTGTGTCTGCTTCCAAGCCTGGTTTGTTTTCTTTTATATTTGTTTTTTTCCCCCTCGCATTCTTGGCAATTCTTTTAGCTACTTGATATCCCTCTATTAAATTTCTTTTGCACAAGTTAGGCTGAGTTCTTTCATTTGCATGCAAACTAAGAGTCATTGCTGATACACTTGGCAGAGCCCCTGAAATACCAGATAATCAATGAATGTTTGCTGCATAAATGAATAACTATGGCCCGAATGTATATGGCCTCCCTATTTGCAAAATAGGGTTATTTTCTGACTCATAAAACAATATGTTATCATTGACTAAATATTGAGAAATTCAGAAAGATATTTTAAAAATAAGAAAAACCATCCATATTCCTAGATCACGCATAACATTTTAACATTTTTCTTTCCAGCTTTTTAATATATCTATATGATATTTCCATTTCAAAAAACATTATCATTGGAAGGTTGTGATATATGTGGTATTGCATTTTGGTTAGTTCCACTTAAAAATGGGATCAATGATGTTCTATGTCATTACATAATCTTTAAAACTATCATTTTTAATACCTACATAATAATCTTTCATATGGGGACCTTACAATCTCTTTTAACCTGATCTCTATTTTTAGCTTCTGTAGGTTTCAATTTTTCATTATTGTAAAGTATATTATAATAAACAATCCTCTATATAAAATTTTGCCTGCATCTACTCTCTTAGCGAAGACTTAAGAGAAATAGCTGTGTCAAATAATTTTAACTTTTAAAAGCTTTGACAAATATTTTCAAACTGTTCTCTAGGAGGGTTGTATCATGTAACCCTCTCACCAGTAGTAAATGAGAAGGCCTTCTCACTGCATCCTTGCCAGCACTGAGCATTATCTTTTTTATATATTTTTTGCTCATTTAATACCTGAACTATGGCACCTCTTTTTATTTTAATTTGCATTTTTCTGATTAGCAGTAAGGGCAATCATTTATTAAGTATGTGTTTGCCCTTTCTATTTCTTCTTTTTGAATTATATATTCAAATATGTGGACAATTCTATCGGGATGTTTTTGTTCACTTACTGATCTTCAAGAGTTCTTCAGATGTTATTATTATATTAATTGTTCTGTTATGCTAAGTGTCAGTTTATTTCTCCATGATTATTTTCTGCTTTAAAACGTATATTGCTTATATACAAAAGTTTAAAACATATCCAAGTCTATTTTTTACTTTGTGATTCTTTCCATTGGTTTAGTGTTGGAAAATTCTTCTCTAAAATTAAATATTTTCTTCTAGTAATTTTTTCACTTTACTGGTAAACCTTTCCATTTATTTGGGATTTAGTTAGGTAAGTCACATGAGCCAAGGCTGTAAGTTGAACATTTTCTACAAACTCAGCCAATATCCACAACACTTTGTTTAAATACTCCATTATATCTTGTAATAGTCATAATGCTTTCTCCATTGCACTTCTGTTTTCAAAAATCACCCAGGCCTCTTTTCAGGCCATTATAACCCGTTGAACTATCCATCTCTTCTTATACCAATACCACACTGCTATAATGACCATAGTTTGAAGATGAGATTTGTTTTATTTCTGGTAGACTAAGTACCACCCCATCACCTCTGGCACCTCCACTACCTCCACCGCCACCTCCACCATCTCCACCACCATTTCCACCTCCACCACCACCCTCTACCACCTCCATCATCACCTCTAATACCTCCACCGCCCCCACCTCCTCCACCGCCTCCATCACCTCCACCATCTCCAACACCTTCACCACCTCCACTGTCTCCAATACCTCTACTGCCTCCACTCCTCTACCACCTCCATCACCTTCACCACCTCCACCACCTCCTCCACCACGGCACCACCTCCATCACCTCCACCACCTCCAACACCTTCACCGCCTCCACCACCTCCATCACCTTCACCACCTCCACCACCTCTACCATTGTACCACCTCCATCACCTCCACCATCTCCAACACCTTCACCACCTCCACTGTCCCCAATACCTCTACTGCCTCCACTCCTCTACCACCTCCATCAACTTCACCACTTCCACCACCACGGCACCACCTCCATCACCTCCACCACCTCCACCACCTTCACCGCCTCCACCACCTCCATCACCTTCACCACCTCCACCACCTCTACCATTATACCACCTCCATCACCTCCACCATCTCCATCATCTTCACTACCTCCACCTCCTATACCACCTCTACCACCTCTCCCACCACCTCCACCACTGCACCATCTCCATCACCTCCACCATCTTCATCACATTCACTACACCCACCTCCTCCATCATCTCTACCACCTCTTCATCTTCATCTTTACCACCTCCACTCTTTCCAATACCTCCACAACTTCCACCTCCTCCACCACCTCCACCACCTCCATCACCTTCACTACCTCCACCATCTCCAATATGTCTACCACCTCCATCATCACCTCTAATACCTCCACCACCTCTACCACTTCCACCACCTCTACCTCCTCCAACACCTCCACCTCCTACACCACCTCTATCACCTCCACCTCCTCCACCCTCTCCACCTCCTCCACCACCTCTTCCTCCTCTACCTCTTCCACCACCTCCATCATCTCCACCACTTCCATTACCTTCACCACCTCCTCCACCATAGTTATTATTTTGTATAATTGTGTTGGCTACTCTCAAGTAGTTATTCTTCCAGATGGATGTTAGAATCATTTTTTAAAGTTACCCCAAATTTCAATACAATAAAACTACATTATTGATCTGGGAAAAATAACCATTTCATAACACCTGTCTTTCTATCCTGGAATAAGATACGACTTTCATTTGTTCTTTTCTCATGTTATGTGTCTGGGCAAAATTTTATAGCTTTCTACATCAGTCCTCGTGTATTTCTTTATTATTCCCTAGTATTTTATATACATTTCCTATCATTCCCACATAATTTATATTTGTGTGCATTCATTAATAGAATCATTTTCCATTCTATCTTTTAGTTGGTATATACTGGCATTTTGGGTAGCCATTGATTTTTTGAACATGAATTTTATAAACAACCACCTTACTGAAATCTCTTACTAGTTAATTTAGATTTTAGTTGACTCAACTGGGTATCCATCATATTTAAACAAAATCAAGACACACTGTCTGATCTCTGTGGTTACTTAGGTGAAAAGCTTTACTTAAGCATAGGCATTAAATGATACTTTATTATTTATTTAACAAATCACCTTTAATGCAAATAAAATGACACGAAATTGAGGCCACCCTAGAAATCCAAAAGGTATCTTTTGTGAACCTGTGTTGAATCCCATTCACTGTCCTTGGACACTTGGTCTTGCTATTCCAAACCACCAAAAATGGCTCTGAAAGAGAGAGACTTTGTTACCTCTCAATCGGGTGAAAAGGAACAAATAAAACAATTCAGCTGGTGATTAAGAATTTCAACAACTGCGGAAGACAAAGAAACACATCAGGAAAGTGTTCCTATTTAAAGAACAATTTGTCCTTAATTTAACCCCAGAGATAATGGTCAGGATGGTTTTTAAAACTGAAAAGGGCCCCCACAGATATATTCAGAAAGTCACTGCAGATTATTCTACAGATGGGCAGATCCCCTTTTCCCCAAATAAGCATAATTTCCTATTTTGGAAAACCAGGATAATAAAAAGTTTTATTTATAATAATAAATATTTATTTTAATAATAAATTATTAATTTATCAAATACTTGTGCTCCTAATAAGTGTCAGGTTCTCTGTTACTAGAAGGAATCTAAGGATTATAGTAAGGATACTATAGAAGGACTGTAGAGAACCTGGTACATAACAGAAGCTCAATAAATAATATTATTATTACAGCTAATCTCTAGAAGGCTAAAAATCTTGTTTGCTGTTCTTTCCCTATGACCTAGCCTGGCAAAAACACATGTCCAATAAATATTTGTTGAATATTTATTGACTGACTGATGTATTTTTGCAAACATCTCAGTTGCCAGAAAATATTTTGATTCAATTCTTAACTGCTAGCTTAAAACCAATTCTTAGAAGACATATTTATAAAGCCAAGAATACTCATCTTTTGAAATCAGAATGAGATTCTAAATTGCTCTTTTTATACAACTTAGTGAAAGTTTCTAAAAATTCAGACCGTTAAATTGGCGCAGAAAAATGCTATGAGGCAGAATATTCATTCTTTCACCAATTCACCAAACATTTATTGTTGAGCATCTACTGCATTTAAGACACAAAATAAATGGCCGGCATAGAGCTTACAGACACTAAATAAATAGTCAAACAAATAAATAAATGCAAATTGAAATAAGTGCTATGATAGAAAAATAAACGGATGATGAGAGAGTTGGGGTGATAGTGAAGGGAGGTCAAGGATGAGAAGAACTTGGATTGGCAAAGAATAGGGGGAAGTGATTGGGATGTTCAAGAAACACTTCAATGTAACAGAAGAAAGAGGAGGAGAGGTCCAAGATGAGGGTGGCCCAGCATCCAAGGCTCTGTGAGTATCTGGATTCTGTCCCAGGTATGTAAATACATTTTATGCAGGAAATGGAAAAGATCCCAACTCTTCTTGATAAAGAATTGGAGGGGCCAAGAAAGGAACCATGGGGTCTTGTTAGGAAGTTATACCAATGGTCTAGGTGAGACATACTGACCTGAAAATTTGATGGTAGTCGTGGTGAGATGGAAAGAAGAATCCATCCAATTGATGCATTTTATTGTTTTATTTGTTTCTGTCTGCTTAATTGTTTTGCATTACATTGGTGGTTTAGTAAAAAGGGAGGGAAGCAACATCAAGAAATCAGTTTGAGACAGGGCACATTTGGGACACCTGAACTAGATCCAAGTCCTAGATTGTCTAGGTTTCCCAGTAAGTGACAACTGGTTAAGTGAGGTCCTCTGAATAGTACTCTTTCCTTCACCATGGGGGAAGGGTATATAAAGTCTCAAATAGGTTGGCTGGATTAAATAACCCTTAAAGCCTTTTATGACCCTATGCTACTCTATCTTTAGCTTCTGCTTTTATGCTGAAATAATATTAATGTTGTCACTAAACACGTATCATAGAGATGTTGGGAAGATAAAATGAGATCACATGTTTGAACCTGACTAGCATAATACGGGCACTTAATATGAGTTCAACAAACATCCACGTCCCTTCTCCTTACAAGGATCACCACCATTGTCCTGGTGGTTTATATTACATAACCCACACATCTATCCATTTAGGTGAGTCTTAACTATTCTCAGGCCCATTTGACAGATAAGAAAACTGAAGCTTGGAAAAGTTAAATAGCTTACCCAAGATCACAAAACGAAACAAGGGAAGAGCCAGCTTTCAAACTCAACAAGCCTAGAATACCTATAATTCACACCAGCAGCACCTTAGCAAGAGTGAACAAGGGGTAATGCAAAGTTTCAAATGCCGGAAGCTAAAACTTACACCAAAGTAACAAGCCACAGGAATGAAGAACAATCAGTCTCTACCCATTCACAGAGTAACACAAAAACATCCTAAGACCAGTGCTATCAATGAACTAGCCATTGACTTCTATTGTTTCCTATAGCAGTGCTGCTTTGCACATATGTATTCCAAGACAAGGTATTACTATCAGATTGGACATTATGACTTTAATTCACTTAAATGCATTTTCCTCAACTATTCCCATTTCATTTTGATGATACTGATTCATTCTTGTCACCTAAGGAGACCATAACAAGAGTTTAAGTGCAGAGGAAGTATTTCTAAACTTCATCTTCACAGATGCCCACCCTTAATATCATAAAAGAAAAAAATAAAGTTCTAAATTCACCTTCCCTCCCTAACTCAGTGAGTTGTTGAGCTGTTGAATATACATAAAAGTAAGGCAGAACATACAGGGTCATGTCAATTCCCTACATGAAATACACAAATATAAGGAGGTAGAATATTATTATAGGGTGTCAGTTCATAGATTTCTAGTGAATTCTTTAAAGAGCATCTGGTCCATCCAGCCTCAGGTAAGAGGGAGTGTCTATACGCCACCAAACAGGAAAAGAAAAAAGGAGGCCCAGGGAGGTTTTGTGAGTTACCTGAGACCTGGTGACTGTTTCCTGGTAGCACCCCCTGGCTAAAGACCAGGTTTCTTGATTCCCCCCAAAGTGTATTCAGTCTTCCAAGCTGTCAGCAACTATTAACATGACACTTTCCCCTGGCTTTGTGCCAACTTGTCTTTCTCTTTATTGCTCTGGCCTTGACATGTCCACCACAGATAGCCCCAGCGCTTCAAACTCCCTTAACTGGTATTTACTCTTGGGGAGCTGACTCCTGTCCCATGTTTAACGCTTCATCTACACGCTAGGCTTCAAGAGGGGCTTGCCCTCCAAACGGGGCACTGATGATCCCTGGACTTTCAAGTTTACCCTCCAGGAGGCCAACACCGCACGCGATTTTGACAGGAGTTTGGAACCTTGATTCTCTTCCAGGCTCTGCCCACACCCACGCATACAAGCCGAAGTTGTCTCTCCCCATTTACAACCCACCAGGCACGCACACACACCCGGGCAAGTAACAAAGGAAAACACAACCCCATAAAGACTCAGCTACCGCATCTTCCAGTCCGCACCCGCCAAGAGACAAAAACCATACGGGAATCCTGCCCTGGAAATGTGTCCAACACTCCTCGGGAGAAGCAGGCATCGTGGCAGCCCCCGGACGTGCGCGGCTGTATACACAAAGAACTGGTGCTGGGCTTGCTGGCGGTCCGGGGTACCACCGCGCTCCCAGGGCTGGTATCCAGGGTTCTCTCCCCCACGCCCTCTCGCCCATCAGAAAGGAACTATCCTTTATTTGACCCGCTGAGAGCCCAGGCTGGATGGTAGCGCTTGGGGGGAGGGGGCGGTCCCTAGATCCCTTCCCTCTAGGCAGCCGGTCCCCAGCCTTTGGCATTTCCTAGGAGATGCACAATCGCGCGCTGTCACAGATGTCCGCTTCGCATCCTCGCCCGGCAAAGCCAGATGCCCCGGGACCCAGCCGCGCGCAGCCCCGCAAGCGCCCCTCCCCGCGCCGATATCCGCCCAGGCAGCCCCGCCAGGCGCGCGTGCCTACCTGGTGCCTGGCTGTCAGCGAAGCCGGGGTGCCTCATCTCTTTCTCCTCCTCGGCTGCTACATCGCTCCGAGCGCCATGTTCCCGGTCTCCCCGGGCTCACGCTGGGGAACTACTACGCGCTGAAGCAGGGGCAAGGGGGGCGGGGGCCAGAGGGAGGAGATGGGAGGTAGAGCCGAAGCTTTCTACTCTCCACCCAAACCTCCCCAGCTACTGAGCATGCCCAGCTGCCCGGCTCCGTCCCTAGGAGGACTTTCCAGGAGCGCACGCCGCTGCTCCGGGTTTTCGTTGCAGCCGGCGGGAGGCAGGCTGTAGCCGCTGCAGGGGGGAAGGGGGAGGAGAGTCGAGGGGAGTGACTACACTCCGCGGTTACCCGGCGCCGGAGAAAGCAGCTTTCCGCCCATCACGCTTTCCCTTTGCCCTCCCCCGCGGGGACAGCTCCTGCACAAGCTCTCCCCGCACACTCGGGGTTTGCCGAAATTTTGTGCAGGACCATTGCAGAACTGAGCTTTGCTTAAAAGGCCAGCACAGGGGAGAGGGGGCGGGGCTGGGAGGCAGATCAGCCTGCTAGCCATGGTGCCACCACCTGGACCCGTGCTTCTCAAACTTTAATGTGCCTATGAATTAGAATGAAGATTCCGAGTCAGTTGGTCTGGGGTGGAGCCTGAGATTCTGTTAAACCAGCTCCCACGTGACGCTGGTGCTGCTAGTCCTCCGACCAGGAGTAGCAAAGACCTAGACAACCCCGCATCTGTGACCTTTGAGTGGCCATCCTTCAAACAGCCCGGCCAAAGAGTGTCTCTGGCGACCAGAGAGACCCTTCCTGACTACAGATATCAAAGACACGTCAACAAGTAAAGTTGCCCCCTGGGGTTGCTGTTCCTTCCCTGGGCTCTGACCTTTCTGCACAAACTGCAGAAACAAAATTCTAAATTCTGCTTTAGAATTTAAGCCTAGGAAGAATCCTAGGGGGATTCCTGGACCTCTGAATGCTCACCGTGCTAGCTGGCCAACAACTGAGCTGCTCTACTTACGTCTGAACCTGTATGCTTTGGCAGTCCCCTGCCTTTCCTTAACTGGGACTAAATCCCAGACTGGGCATCAAAGTGTCAATTTATTGTGCAAGTGATGTTAAATCTGGGCTTGCCCAATTAAGAAGACAGATTCCGGTAGGAGTGTTGTGTTGTGTTGTGTTGTGGTTTTTGCCTCAATAGATGACAAGGATTTCTGCTGAGTGATGTTTGAGCTGAGTTTCGCAGTGATATCTTGTGGTTCAACATAAATCCCAACTTACCCCTCCCTTCTCACACCCAAAGCTTCCAGCACTGTCAAGAATATTCATTGTCCACACTACTGCAAGAGACAGATGTTCACAAAACTAGTCATGAGTGTTTAATCTTGGAGAAAAAAAATGTAGGAAATGAAGAAGTCACATCCTCCTCTGTCCTCAGCTGTCCCAACAGTATTCTTATAAGCTAGTACATATGGAATCTGGCCCCATAACTAGATAGCAGATTACAAAATAAGGGTTTGTGTCTATCAGTAATCTATTATACTCAACAACCTTGGCCAGTTTTCTAGTTAATTGTACAATATTTATCATTTCCCCCTTGCTTGCTTTCCATTGACTTAATACCCTCAATAAAATAGCTGCCATATCAAAACAGGAACCTTGGGATAAATGATTAATTTTCTATCTCAATATCGCTATGTATGAGGGGGAAAAATATCCTGGTGTCTCAATCCTGTTTTTCCATTCAAAGGAATAGGAGTGTTTAAACCTGTCTCTTTACTCTCTAAGCTGCATACATACCCTCAGCTACTCACTCCCCCCACCACTCCCACTGCCATCCTCACCATTATATGCGTATTTTCTATTTTCAAATTTTCTTTTATACGTGTGTGTGCATGATGCAGAAGCCAGAAAATATTTTTATAGAGATGTCTACTTGTTGACTGTTGGTATCAATTAAAATTTTCCTTTGAAATACTGAACTTTGATATTTTAAAATCTTTCATGTTATACATAAAGCTTGTGTCCATGTGGTTATTTTTAAATATTTAAATACTATATATTTAAATACTATGAGTATTGTTAGCTCTTCAAATCCTATTTTGGAAGTATATAAGATAAAAATTATAAATAAATAATGATACTGCTTCTGTAAATACTGCATTGCATTAAGTCCTGAAGGATTTCTTTTTATGGAAAATTCCTCACCAAATAGCTGTCATCCCTTAACGATGAATCACAATCATATAGGAATCAGCATGGATTCCAGAAATGAACTGGTCATTTGCCTAGACAATTGCGGGAGATGAAGGGGAAGAGATAACAGACAGAATGAAAGTTTCAAGGAGCATAAAAAGGAATGTGAAGTATATGCATCTGAAGAAGAATTACCCATAGGAAACAGAAGAAGATTTCAGACAAACATTTCCCCATAGTTTAAAAGAAATTAAAGTTAATATGGAAAAGGAACCCCCCAAAAAGGGAGTATTACCCCAAAAGAAATACAAGGGTTTAAAGAAGAAACAATAGAACCAAAATGAAGGTGAAATTAACAGAGTTCAGGAAAAATGGACATTATTAAATCAAAGATAAAAGTCACATTGGAACTATGAATAAGAAATAAAAATAGACACAACTGAAAACATAGTGATAGATGGACAGTACTTGGTTAGATAAAAAAGAAAAACATATAAAACCAATCATAGGAAATTGATATAGAAGACAAACAAAAGACATCTAATGTGTATATAACCACTGGTACAATGGAGCTGGCTTGCACCAGCTTGTGAGAGCTGATTAGGTGTATTTCTTCTAAACTCCACTTCCAGTGTCATCGCATTGATATCTTGAAATCAGTACCATGGTGGAAGTATTAACACCATGTGAATCAGCAAACAGTACAATTCAGGGGTATTTATTTGTTTGTATCCAGAGAGTAATTTTTAAACATTTACCAGGATAATCTTTTGTGCTGGTTTGGATGTTCTTTAATGCAATCTTGTGGGGGCAGATTTTTCAGTCTTTTGGTTAGGATGGAAACTTTTGATTGAGTGTTTCCATGGAGACGAAAGTTACCCAACTGTGGGTGATACTTTTGATTAGATTATTTCCTTGGAAGTGTGGCCCCGCCACACTGTTCACTGGAATATTTAAGAGAGAAGCCAAGAGCCGACACAGACCCAGATGCTTGCTAATGCTTGGAGATGCTTGGAGATGTGGATAGAAGGATGTTTGGAGATGCTAAGCTAAGAGACAAAGCCCAGAGTTTGCCCAAGAGAAGCTAAGAGAGACCCAG
The DNA here is from genome assembly GCF_015220235.1 of Choloepus didactylus. Taxonomy (NCBI): domain Eukaryota; kingdom Metazoa; phylum Chordata; class Mammalia; order Pilosa; family Megalonychidae; genus Choloepus; species Choloepus didactylus. The sequence continues at coordinate 24,774,202 of NC_051325.1, read as the reverse complement.
AGACATTTTGGAGAACACTATTTTGAAATGCAACCCGGGAACAAAGGACCAGCAGATGCCAGCCATGTGCCTTCCCAGTTGACAGAGATGTTCCAGACACCATTGGCTGTTCTTCAGTGAAAGGATCCTCTTGTTGATGCCTTACTTTGGACACTTTTATGACCTTAGGACTATAAATTTGTAACCAAATAAACCCCCTTTATAAAAGCCAATCCATTTCTGGTATTTTGCATTCCAGCAGCATTAGCAAACCATAACACTTTTTATAAACTTTCTGGTCAAAGAAAACAGAATAGAAAGGAATAGGAAAAAAGGAATAAAAAATATTTTATTTCTGAAATAAAGAAGCTTAAATCTGCAGAATAAAAGAGCAGTTGTCTCAGAAAAGAAATATCAGTTCAGAACAATTAACCCCCAGACATATTCTGGTGAAGTTACAGAACTTCAAAAACAAATAACCTTTGGTGCATCTAGGCAGAAAAAGCAAGTTACATGGAAGAAAAAGGAAACCACGCTGTTTTTAGATTTCTTCCCAGCACCATGCAATCCCTGAGGGGATGTTCCAAGGGAAAGACAGAGTGACCCAAGAATGTTTTGCCTGTACAGGCTGTTCTTGAAGTTTTCAAGGTAACAGTTCATTGTTCTCAAACACACGAGAAATCAGGATATATTGCAGACGTGAAGCTTTAAAAAAAATTCTACTTCAACATGGAATCTGACCACCTCCGAGAAACTGAAAGGAGAACAATCCAAGCCTCATGAAGCCATGGTCAAATATCATGATAATAATGATCAAATCAATTTTAAAGTAAATCTAAAACTAAAACATTATATTTGGGGCTTTAGAACAACATAAATATCATAAACTTGACAATGAGATATTTTTGTGTACATTTGCTAAAATCTGGAAATAGAAAAAAAGGGAAGCTGTGAGGAGGCCTAAGTGTAATACTTTCCTTGTCTTCTTCAGCTATAGATCAGTGGCTGTTATTAAAGTGGAAGCATACAGAAACAACAACCAAAAACAAACAAACAAATTGCCTCCAATATCATCAGTATTTTCAGTTTATTTTCTTATTTTTAAGGGAATATACTTTTATTTTTTTATTCTTATTTTCACTTTTTTTGGTACAAGGAAAATGTTCAAAAAATAGATTGGGGTGATGAATCAATGCACAACTATACAATGGTAGGGATAATTTGTGAAAACATTTTTCTGAAATTCATAAATTACTGAAGGTATATTTTAGAATCTTTTCCTTTTATTTAATTTCAGTAAGATTAAATATAATTTAGCTGTAAAGTAACATGTGTGGTACTATCTATATATGAAAAAACATACGTTCCAATTTATCTTACTTATCACCTTGTAATTTTATCTCTCTTTCTATAAGAAGATCTGTGGAATATTAGCAGCCAAGGGATATTTCTGACAGAAAGATTTTGGTTGATTATTTACTTTCTTCTCTATATTTTTCAGAATTGTTTGAATTTTTTAATAGTGAATGTATGTATCTTTAAAATGTCATTATTCTTTTCAAAAAACTCAAAATATTTTTTCCTTTTTGTGATATACTGACACATTTTAGAATATGAAAATAGCTAATTAAACTCGGCCTGGATTAAATAACTAATTTACACACACAAAAAAGGGGGGAAAGATACAGATCACCAGTATCAGAAGTGAAATAGAGGATGTGACTATATATATCCTGTAGCCATTAAATGATAATAAGTGAATACTATAAACAACTTCATGCTGATAAATTCAACAACTTAGAAGAAATGGACCAATTCCTCAAAAACCACACACTGTCTAAATTCAACCAAGATTAAATACATCCTCTGAATAGTCATATAACCAATAAATAATTAATTAATAATTCAAAATCTTCCTCAAAAGAAATCTCCAGGCCCAAATGGTTTCATTAAAAAAAACTACCAAACAGTTAAAGAATGTAATGCTACTTTTACCTATTATTCTCCAGAGAATAGAAGAGAATGCTTATCAGCCTATTTTAGGAAGCCAGTATTACCCTGATACCATACATAGTAGAAAAAAAGAAATTATAGACCAATATCTCTCATGAACTTAGATTTAAAAAATCCTCCACAGCCCTCTCTCTCTCTAGCTAAGCCACCTTGGCAGGGAACTCACTGCCCTCCCCCTTACATGGGATCTGACACCCAGGGGTGTAAATCTCCCTGGCAACGCAGGATATGACTCCCGGGGATGAATCTGGACCCGGCATCGTGGGATTGAGAACATCTTTTTGACCAAAAGGGGGATGCGAAATGAAACAAAATAATGTTTCAGTGACTGGGAGACTCCAAATGGAGGTGAGAGGTCACTCTGGTGGGCATTCTTATGCACTATATAGATAACCCTTTTTAGGTTTTAATGCATTGGAATAGCTAGAAGTAAATACCTGAAACTATCAAACTGCAACCCAGTAGCCTTGACTCTTGGAGACAATTGTATAGCAGTGTAGCTTATAAGGGGTGACAGTGTGACTGTGAAAACCTTGTGGATCACACTCCCTTTATCCAGTGTATGGATGGATGAATAGAAAAATGGGGACAAAAAAATAAATGAAAAATAGGGTGGGGGGGATGATTTGGGTGTTCTTTTTTACTTTTTTTTTTTATTCTTATTTTCACTTTTTTTGGTACAAGGAAAATGTTCAAAAAATAGATTGCGGTAATGAGTGCACAACTATACAATGGTACTGTGAACAATTGATTGTACACTTTGGATGATTGTATGGTATGTGAATATAGCTCAATAAAATTGAATTTTAAAAAAAACATTGCAATAGAAGCTATTTTAACCAACCTTTATTTAACTGAGTTGCTAGAATAACTGAAGTCCTCCCTTCCACTGTGAATGACATTATTGTTGCCCAAAGGTCATTGACTCTTGGTTACCAATAATTAACTTCATAATATACCTATGCCCATTAGTTATCACCAATTGAGTCATATGCTCAGCAATAATTGTTATCAATCCAGTCTGTGTACTTTGTATTGTAATTGTTAAATTTAATAAAATATTACATAAAATAAAAAAAAAACAATCTTCCACAGGATATTAGCAAATGAATCTAACAATGTATAAAAAGAATTATATACCATGATCATGTGGGGGTAGAGCTGACTTAACACTAAAAATAAATCAATGTAATTCATCATATTACCAACCAAAAAAGATAATCAATATATCAATTGATGTAGAAAAAAGCATTTGGCAAAATTCAACACACATTCATGACAAAAACTCTCAGCAAATTAGGAACAGAGGGGAATTGCCTCAACTTGCTAAAAAGCATCTACAAAAAACATCCAGCTAACATGAAACTAAATGATGAAAGACTTAATGCTTTCCCTCTAAGACTGGAAACAGGTAAGCATGTCTTCTCTTACCACTCTTACACAATATAATAGAGTTCTAGCCACTGCACTAAGGCAAGAAAAATAAATAAGAGGCATCAGATTGGAAAGGAAGAAATAAAGCTGTCTCTATTTGCAGATGACATGGTTGTCTACATTAGAAAATGCAAGAGAATCTTCAAAATAACTCTTAGAACTAGTAAGTGAGTTCTGCAAGTTTCAGGATACAAGATCAACACACAGAGATCAATCCTATTGTTGTGTAGTAACCTTGAATATGCAGAAATGAAAATTTCAAACATGATACCACATATAATTGCTCCAAAGAAAACAAAATGCTTAGCTATACCCTTAATAAAAACATGTACATTCAAACATACAAATGAAACAATTCAAAGAACACCTAAATAAATAGAGACACAGCACATTAATTGGAAGACTTGGCCTGGTAAATATGTTAATTCTCCCAAATTATCTAAAGGTTTAATTCAATTCCTATAATGTAGACATGGACAAGTTTATTCTGAAGTTTATATGGAGAGACACAGGCTCTGGAATAGCTAAAACAATCAGACATAGAATAAGGTGGGAGGAATCATGCTACCTGACATTAAGGCTTACTTGACAGCTACAGTAATCAAGACAGTGTAGTATTGGCAGACAGACAGACACATATATTAATGAAACAGAATAGAGAACTAAGAAACAGAACCATACAACATGGCCAGCTGATTTTTGCAAAGGTAAAAAGCAATTCAATGGGGGAAACAATACAAATGGTGATGGAACAATTGGATGTACATAGACCAAAAAACTGAAATTCAGCCTAAACCTCACACAATATACAAAAAATTACACAAAATGAATCACTGACTTAAAGCACAAAACTATAAAACTTTTGGAAAAAACAGGAGAAAATCTTTGGGATCTAGGTCTAAAGACTTGGCACCAAAATCATGATCTATAGAAGGAAGAATTTATAAATTGAACCTCATCAAAATTAAAAACTTGTCCTTTGTGAAAGTTCACATGAAGAGGATGAACAGACAAGGTACAGATTGGGAGAATATATTTGCAAACCACATTTCAGACAAAGGACTAATGTGTAGAATATGTGAAGAACACTCAAAACTCAAGAGTAAAAAATAAACAATCCAATGAGAAAATGGTTGAGACAAAAACAGACATTTCATGGAAGAGGATATATGGATGGCAAATAAGCACATGAAAGATGTTCAATGTCATTAGACATCACGGAAATGCAAATTAAAGTCACAGTGAGAGATCACTACACATCTAGCAGAATGCCTAAATGAAAATACCAAATGCTAGTGAGGATTCAAAGAAACTGTATAATTCATTTATTGCAGGTGAGAGTGTAAAACTGCAGAAAGAGTTTGGTATTTCCTTACAAAATTAAATAAGCAATTACCATATAACCCAGCAATTGCACCCTTGGCCATTTATCCCAGAGAAGCTAAAACTTACTTTCACACAAAAACATCTACGTGACTTCATAGCCAAAACCTAGAAATACCCCAAATATCCTTCAATGGTGGGTGGTTAAACAAATTGTGGTACTTACATGCCATGGAGTACTACATAGTAATATAAAGAAGCAAACTATTGATACATGCAACAACGTGGATTAATCGCCAAGGAATTATGCTGAGTGAGAAAAAGGCAATCCCAAAAGATTACATATTGTATGATCCCATTTATATAACGTTTCTGAAATGATAAAATTTTGTAAATGCAGAACAAATAGGATGTGCACAAAGGAGGTGGGTGTGGCTACAAAAATGTGACAAGATGGATCCTTGTGGTGATGGAACTGTTCTGTATATTGATTGTGGTAACATATGATTTAATTGTACAATGCTAAATACACACACAGAGAGAGAAATGAAAACAAGTAAAAATGGTTATATTTGAATAAGATGAGTGGACTGTATCAATGTCAATATACTCGTTGTGATGTTGTACTACAGTTTTGAAGATATTACCTTGGGGAAAACTGGATAAAGGGTAAATGGGATCTTTCTGTTTTATGTCTTAAAAGTGCATAAGAATCTTCAATTTTCTCAATAAAAATTTCAATAATAAATAATTCATATATTCTTAAATTAACCTTACCAACATTTACTGAGCAATTCTTGTGTCTGCGATCCAACAGAACTTTCTACCATGATGGACATTTTTAATTTTATTTAATTTTAACTAATTTAATTCTAAATAGCCACCTATGGCTAATGGCTACTATTCTGGACAGCACAGTGCTCTGGGCCAAACACTTAGCTAGGCAGTAGCAACCCTAAAATGAACGTTTGCCTGCCAGGAGGTCAAGTCTACTTGGAGGAGGTTAATAAATATATCAATAGTTACAAACTCCTTGGCGAACTGGGTTTGAAAAGGGGACAGGCACTCAACCTACCTGGGGTTACAGAAGGCACCAGGAAATGCTTGCAAAATGAAAAACCCATGAGCTGACTCTTCTAGGGCAATCAATGTAGGCCAGGTGAGTTAAGGCAGGATTTGGGGAGGAGACACCCTGTCCAAGACAGTGGGACAGTATTTACAAAGGCACACAGACATGAGAGGGCATGTAGGAAAGGCAAGTGTTTGGGAAGTGTTTGGAGAGAGAGAAGGGACTGGGTGGTGAAGGGGCCTTGGATGCCATGCCTTTGGACTTGAATTTCATTGTGAAGAACATAGAGAGCTAGTGAGGTATTTTAAGGATCACATAATTACTTTTGCATTTTTAAACTATCATTCTTCCAGCAGTGGATTGGAACAGAGCAAAACTCCAGGTAGAGAGCTAGTGGTGTAGCCTATCAAAAGAATAATTAAAGGCTCCAATACATCAGGGAAAGCAGGATTGGGAAAAGGAAATGGATTTCCTTTTAGAGAAGCTGTGTCTAAATATAGGTAATAAGGGGTAACACATAATTGAGATGGTTTCCAGGCATTTGACTGGGACAACTTCATGTATTGGCTGAGATAGGTAATGAAAGGGAAAGAATGCATTTGGAGTAGATCAACTTTTTAATCTTTTGAGATTGAGGGGCCTGAGAAACCTCCAAGGTGGTAAGAAGAGGTCTTATTTTTTTCTAGCATGAAAGGCAATTGAAATTCAAACATTTTAGAATCAGTCCATGAAACTCAAGGACAACAATAGAACAGAAGAGTCCAGAAATAAACCCAAATCCATAGGAGAATTTAGCTTATAATAATGGCAGTGTTATAAGTCAGTGAAGAAAAGACAGATTTCTTATGGACAAAGAGGATAGCTGGAGAACCTAAGATGGTGGCTAGGTGAGACAGGGCAAAAAAACACCTCCATGAAAAATCCTAGATAAAAGCCAGAAAGTGACCCAGAACACCAGTTCCAGTGATGCACCAGCCAGACAAGGTCTGCTAAATCCACAGGGACAGTGCATTTGGTGAAACCAGGAGTCTGTGTTCTGAAATGAGTGAGTGAGCTGGCTGAAAGTCCAGCGGCCGCACTGCAGTGTGGGGAAACCGTGGGTTGGCATTTGGAGACGGACTAGTTCCTTTTTAAAAAAAAACACACGAAAAAAACGGGAGCTGCTGTGGATACGGGGGCGAGAACTGCACAGCAGAGCACGACAGGAGCAGGCCTTGCGAACACCTCAATATCTAGCATGGACAATAGCCCTTCCTGCATGAACTGCTAATTGTCTTAGAGCCAGGAGGGCAGAGGGGAGCCAAAAGGAGAAAGAAACCGCGCCCCTTGCAGCCATCTTCCCGGCGGGCTGGGGATGCTCCTGCCCAGGGCCAGAGCCACAGCCTAGAGCCGCGCCAAGGGTCCCAGTGTGATGGGGAGTGTTTCCTGCAACACCGCACACATGCCACAATATCGGCCGTGGACAGGGGCCTTTAGTGCACCCACAGCTAATTCTCCCAGAGCTGGGAAGCCGGAGCTGAGCGAAAAGGGGGAAATTAACACACCTCATTCAGCCATCTTTACAGCAGGCTGGGAACGCCCCTGCATGGCCCGGCAGTCCAGGGCTTCCCTGGAGGGCCAGTGCACACTTGTGACATGGCATGGCCTTCCCTCAGCAGAGGTCCTGGAAGAGCACGACTGGGAAGGGAGACCTGCTCGAAAATCCTGTTGACCCTAGACCAACACCAAGGACTTGTGGGTCAGTGGCAGAGACAATCTGTGGTGAGACTGAAATGAAGGTTTAGACTCTTGCAACAGCCTTAAATCTCCGGGAACACCTGGGAGGTTTGATTATTAAGCTGCCCTGCCTCCCTAACCACTTAGACACACGCCCCACATTCAGGGTGGACAGCACCAACAACACACCCAAACCTGGTGCACGAATTGAACCCCACAAGAATCAGACCCCCACGCACCACAAAGACAAAGTTGGGGAGAACTGACTTGAGGGGAATAGGTGACTCGCGGACACCATTTGCTAGTTAGAGAAAGAGCACACCACCAAGCTGTAGATCTGACAAATTAGAGACTGGTGTTTTTCATATCCTGAAAGAACCCTGTCAAGTAAAGCAAATGCCAAGAGGCCAAAACAACAGAAAATTTTAAAGCATATGATAAAACCAGATGATATGGAGAACCCAAACCCAAAAACCCAAATCAAAAGATCAAAGGAGACACAGTATTTGGAGCAATTAATCAAGGAACTAAAGACAAACAATGAGAGCATGGCACAGGATATAAAGGACATGAAGAAGAGCATGGCACAGGATATAGGAGACATGAAGAAGACCCTAGAAGAGAATAAAGAAGTTGCAAGAATAAATTAAAAAACAGATGATCTTATGGAAAGAAAAGAATCTGTTGACCAGATTAAAAAGATTCTGGATACTCATAGTACAAGACTAGAGGAAGCTGAACAATGAATCAGCATCCTCGAAGACCACAGAATGGTAAAAGAAAGAACAAAAGAAAGAATAGGGAAAAAAATCGAAAAAATCGAAATGGATCTCAGGGGTATGACAGATAAAATAAAACATCCAAATTTAAGACTCATTGGTGTCCCATAAGGGGAAGAGAAGAGTAAAGGTCTAGAAAGAGTATTCAAAGAAATTGTTGGGGAAAACTTCCCAAACCTTCTACACAATATAAATACACAAAGCATAAATGCCAGCGAACTCCAAATAGAATAAATCCAAATAAACCCACTCCAAGACATATTCTGATCAGACTGTCAAACACTGAAGAGAGGGAGAAAGTTCTGAAAGCGGCAAGAGAAAAGCAATTCACCACATACAAAGAAAACAACATAAGAGTAAGTAGTGACTACTCAGTGGCCACCATGGAGGCGAGAAGGCAGCGGCATGACATATTCAAAATTCTGAGAGAGAAAAATTTCCAACCAAGAATACTTTATCCAGCAAAACTCTCCTTCAAATTTGAGGGAAAGCTTAAATTTTCCAAAAACAAATGCTGAGAGATTTTGCTAATAAAAGACCTGCCCTACTTCAGATACTAAAGGGAACCCTACTGACAGAGAAACAAAGAAAGGAGAGAGAGATATAGAGAAATTTAACAGACATATACAGAACATTACATCCCAAATCACCAGGACACACATTCTTCTCCAGTGATCATGGATCTTTCTCCAGAGTAGACCATATGCTGGGACATAGAACAAGCCTCAATAAAGCACATTCTCTGACCACAATGGAATACAAATAGAAGTCAATACCCATCAGAGACTTAGAAAATTCACAAACAACTGGAGGTTAAAAATGAGGAGGAGATGAAAACATTCCCGGATAATCAAAAGCTGAGGGACTTCATCACCACTAGATCAGTCCTATAAGAAATGCTAAAGGGAATTGAGCAGGCTGAAAGGAAGGGTCACTAAACAATTGACTGAAACCACATGAAGAAATAAAGATTTCCAGTAAAGATCACATGGTAAATATAAATACCAATACTACTGTATTTTTTATTTGTAACTCCACTATTTACTTCCTGTAGGATCTAAAATACATAAACTTTAATGATATATCAGTGGTTTTGGACTCAATGTAAAATATGTAATTTTGGACAAGAACTACATAAAGGTGGGGGAATGGAGGAGTATAGGAACATAGTTTATGTGTCCTATTGAAGTTAAGTTGGTATCAAATAAAAACAAGATTGTTATAGATTTAAGATGTTAAATTTAAGCCCCACAGTAAACACAAAGAAAGTATCAGAAAATATGACCATAGAGATGAATAGTAAAGTATGGGTTATAAGAAGTGGGGGAAGGGGCAATGGGGAGTTAAGAAATGAGTGTAGAGTTTCTGTTTGGGGTGAAGGGAAATTTCTAGTAGTGGATGGTGGGAAGGTGGTGGCATTGCAACATTCTGAACGTGATTAATCCCACTAATGGAATGCTAGGGAAAGGTTGGAATGGGGAGATTTAGGCTGTATATATGTTTCCACAATTGGAAAAAAACAACAAAAAAAGACAGTCTAAATAGATAATGACAATTAAATGCCAAGGATGATCCTGGATGGGATCTGAGGATGGAGGAGAGGAGGCTCAAAGGGACACAGTTGGTACATAAGAAAACAAAGGAAATATAGAATGTAAGCTTTCTATCCATGTTGAATTTCTTGAACTTCTTAGCTGCACTTAATGTGATTGCATAAAAGAATGTTCTTGTTCATGGGAAATGTATATGTGAATTATATTGTTTGTTCAAGGATGTGTGCAGCTTGCTCTCATGTGTTCAGAGGACAGAGCAATAGATGGTGGATGATAGATAGGGAGGGAGGGAGGGAAAGAAAGAAATGGTGGTGTGACAGGATGTTAAACTTGGTGGATTGGGGTATCGGGGGAGGAGGGTCAGGGTATGCTGGATTTCTGTGTAAGGGGTTGGTATTGTTTTTGTAGCTGTTCCTGTAAGTTTGAATTAATTTCAAAACAAAATTTAAAAAAAAAGAGGATAGCTGAAGTTCTGCAGAATTGAGCAGTTAAGTGTCAGTGGCCTTAAGTGACAGTTGACTACTCTATCCAATTTAGTGAGTTTACGCTCTTTTTGAAAGGGAAATCCATGTGCCTCTAAGATCATGAACTTCAGTGGAATTTGTATGAAATCCCTTTGAATGATTTAGGCCAAACTTCACTCTACAACAAGGTTACAAATTTTGAATGAGATGCCAGATTTTGGAAAATTAAAACACTCACTGCTTATCTATTATAGCTCAGAAAGTATGAGGCGTTCCAGCTGAGCAATTAAGGACTTTGACTTATGTAAGTCTCTAAGCTACAAGTGTGTATAATTGTTTCTGCCCTGCTGAAATCCCAGCATGCTGATGAATAGCAATACCAGATTTTTTCTGTTAAAGAAAAAGACCATCATCAACACCACCATATAAAGGCTATTCCTTAATGCATGTCCAAACCACTGTTTAATTTTGAGGCTGAAAGATGCAAAATAACAACTTGAATCACCAGTCATGTATCCATAGCAGCTTAATCACAGTCCCTCAGACATGACCAGGTGATAAAAAATTACTATTCACTTGTCGTTTAGTAAAGCTGTCAGCATGGAGAGTAGCATGGCTTTTTTGGGACGGATTATAGGGCACCCTTGCTTTGCTTTGCACAGACCTAGTGTTTTAGGGAGGATCAGAGATTTGATCAGAGATTTGATTGGAGATTTGAAGAAGGACCACAGACTTGCAACCAACAAAACCGATTCTCTGCCCATTAAACCCACCTCATCTTCATTGTATGTATCTTTTCATTTAAAACACATCCTCACTTGAGGCCTCATAAAGCCTCAGTTCCCTCTTGGGAGGGCATTTAATAGGCTCCCCTTTTCTGGAAAACTCAACTCAGTCTTGAGGAGATCTAGAAGGGATTCATTCAGAGAAAACAGATAAGGGAGTGCTGAGACTTCTTTTCAGTACCTGGTAATGTGAGTTAAAGGCAAAGCTATTGCCAGGATCAAAAGCCCACTCCATATGACTATCGATGCTGGATAGATTGTAGTGGGAAATCTATGGTTATCACCACAGGGACAAACTTCTATTTTTGCAAGAAGGGCCATTGACATAACATTTGAAAAGTTTCTAAGCATAATGAGGGCATTCATTTTGTTTTAAGAACAATATTACCTATACAGTAGTACAATTTTAAGGCTAGAGAGAGACTTGGAGCAGGAATGGGCAAGTTTGAACCTGAGTAAAATTGAGCAGCCATGTGACCTTGGGCCTGTCAACAGTGCTTTCTAAGCTCAGTTTTCTTTTCTGCAAAATACAGATGTCAGTTCTGCTCTTTTCATGGAGTGGTGAATATTAAGGAAAAGCATTTGGATGCAAAAAAGATGTCCTAAAAGCAAAGGGCATAGGTCTGGCCATCTTAATGCAACACTTTTGAATGAATATGTAGAAAAGCAGTAATCAAACTTCTGTGCATCAAAATCATCTGTTAAGGTTTAAAATGTACAGAGTTTCTATTTGGGATGATGGGAAAGTTTTGGTAATGGACAATGGTGATTGCAGCACAACATTGTGAATGTATATTTGAATGCAGTTAAAAGGGGAAATTTTAGGTTGTATATCTGGTACCAGAAAAAAAAATTTTTTTTTAAATCATCAGAAAAGGTTATTTAAAATAAAAGTGCCTGGCTTTCCTCTGTGGCTACCAATTCAGAGTGAAACCCAGGTTTCTGAAGATCCCTGAGTAATTCTACAGCACAGCAGTTTGATATGGTGGACCTGGTGATGCACCACTCCAGAGCTCCCTATGGGGTTGGCCGAGGCTGCCACTGCATCTGCGTCACTCTTGATTTTTCTTTCTGCCCACTCCTGCTTTCTTCTCTTCCTGTCCTAAGTGTTGTGTCCAGAGGACACTCCTTAATAAACACCCCAAACTTTAAACTCTGTCTGAGTCTGATTCCTGGGGAACCAGTCTGTGATGTCTGAGAACCATGAAGCTGAAATCCAAGTCCACTTACGTTCTCCCCCATCCTAAAAGCCTTCTCAGTTCCTCACTGCCTACAAATTCCTTTGCATGGAAGTTAAGGTCCTTCATGGTTTGGTGCCAAACTTTCTTTACCACCTCATTTCTCTGTGTCCTCTTAATCCTCAGGCTAGCAAGACTAACCTGTTTTCTGCTAAACTGGGCATTTTTATGCCGGAAGTCTTCACTTAAGTGTTCCTCTGCCATTAGCTTCCTATGTTGCTTTGGATTTATTCTGTCCCTCCAAAAAGCCATGTTCTTTAATGCAATCTTGTGGAGGCAGACTGATTAGTCTGTTGATTAGGGTGGAACCTCTGACTGAATTATTTCCATGGAGGTGTGGACCCCACCCATTCAAAGTGGGTCTTGATTAGTTCACTGGAGTATTTAAGGGAGCCAGGAGGAAACACAACTGTTCAAATCTGCTGTTTAGAAATGCTTGGAGATGCTAAGAGATGAAGCCCAGAGTTTGTCCTGGAGAAGCTAAGAGAGGACCCCCAGATGCTCAGAGAGAAATGCCCTGGGAGAAAGAGGCAAGGATGCACAGGAGTTGAGAGAGAGGAGCGAAGACAGAAGCCCAGAGACATTTTGGAGAAAGCCATTTTGAAACATAACCCAGGAGCAAAGGACCAGCAGACACCAGGCATGTGACTTCCCAAGAGACAGAGGTGTTCCGGACGCCATTGGCCATTCTTCAGTGAAGGTATCCTATTGCTGATGCCTTAGTCTGGCCACTTCTATGGCCTTAGAACTGTGAATTTGTAACCTAATAAATCCCCTTTATAAAAGCCAATCCATTTCTGGTATTTTGCATAATGGCAGCATTAGCAAACTGGAACACCTCCTCTAACCTCTTTCCTGTTGAAATCCATTGTCCACAAAGGTCCCATTCAAATGCTACTTGAACCACAAGGTCTTTCCTGATTCCCCAGTCTGCTCTGGCCTCATTTCCTTGCCATGAATTTTGTTGATGCTTGTGCGCCCGCCTGCTCTCCAAACTGAGCTCCTCAAAGGCGGAAATCCTGTTTTCCAACATTCTATTTCTTCACATCACTTAGCCTAATGCCCCAGCCATAGGAGATACACAAAGCATTTGTTGGATTAGCCAATGGTAACAAAGCAGTGTATTTCTAAAACACAAAATTGTACCCTTAGAAGAACCCCATAGACTATCTCACTGAAGCTATTGCCCCTTTGATTGCACAGATAAGAAAGCAGAAGCAACTTGCCCAAAATCATATAATTAATTAATAGTAAAACAGAACCTTAATTCAAATCTATCGACTTTTTATTGCATATGTATTTTAAAGTTCTTTTTTTTCTAACAGGGTTCTTTTACTATCTCAAATTAGCTTATTAATCTATTTACTTGCTTACTGATAATTCCCCCCTCTCCTCTCTGGAAGGAAAGCCCCAGGCAGCACCTGGACCTTTTCCAGTCACCTGCTGCGTCCCTGGCACAGGCAATGCCTCCAGTCCCTGTCTTCATGGAGAGGCCCCAAGGCCGCCCCTCACAGCCTCCACACACTGCAGCTGTGTCCATCCTGCAGCCACTCACGTGGCTCCTGGGGCTTGTGTCTGGTCTTCAGGTACCCTGATTCGAAGCTTCTGGAAGAAGGTGTAGCCCTTCTGCCAAGAGGCTCAATGGTACACAAAGACCCCCTCACGGAGGCCTTCGCCCACCTTGAGGCCCCAGGGGACAGAGCGGCACGCGGGGCGTTGAGGGGCCTAACGGAACTGTCTGGCTCGCCCAGGCCTCCTGTGCCATCTTGGCCACTTGGCCACTGTCTGTACCTCCTAACCCCAGGGCACTGCCAACGCTGGGACCGCCTGGCACCGCCACGGTCTCTGCCTCAGAACGCCGATTCCCACCGCCCAGAACCCAGGTCCGGAGACCGTGCAGCCTCTGCGCTCTGCCTCCTGCCTGTGGACAACCCACGGAGAGGACGCCAGGCCTTCAGGCTCAATTTTTAAATTAAAAATATCATGCAAAAAAATTGGAAACCTGGTTTTGGTAACTTCTAACATAGATTATGCAATCGGTTAAATTCCCTTAAAAACTTAGATCTGAATTACAAATTTGATATGACTGGTTATTTCGATCACTTCAGACACATTAAAGAGTGGCCGAAACGAACATAATTTTCCTCAAAATTACTGCAACACATTCAGAAATTTTCTGAAACTCAGCTTAGTGGATTTCATTCACTCTCATTCTCTTTACACCTAGTTTAATAATTCTTAGATTTAGAGATATTCCTGTTTTTTATATTCCCCATATTTCCTAATATTATTTTGATAACATTCCAGGGTTTCAGTAATCTTACAAACCTGGGAAAAGGTATTTGTCTTCTCAAAATAGCCCTACTTGATGGAGCTAGGTTGCTCACCTGACTCATTTTTTAAAAAAATGTTTGAAGTATAATATGCACACCTAAGTGCAAACTAAATATACCCATTTAATCAGTCCCCAGAGGAAGAAAGAACATTACCAGTGAGCAGAAAGAGTTAACGCAGCAGGTCTGGTACACTCAGTTTCCCTTTATGTCTGTAACCATGGCGATGACCCTTGGTCAACTCTGAGAACTAAAAGACTGGAAGGTTCACATAATGACTGGGTAATGGTACTAGTCCATATCCCCAAAGCACTGGGTCAAGATGAACTGCATTTGTCAGCATGTTTAAAGTAAACACCCAGGGTTCATGATGTGCACTGCCTTGGGGTTCATGCCATGGGTGGCCATGTGGCAGGTAAGTTCTTCCATTTAAGAACTGTGAATCTCAAGACTCAGTTGGACTTTCCTGGGCATGGGCAAGTGGCATACGTCCCTGCAGTTCACATCCAGAGAAGATCCATCCATGAGATACCCATAGAAAGAGTCAAAAATGCCTGTTTGGTTGGCAGGTGAAATCACTGCCCTCCCCAATACGTGGGATCAGACATCCAGGGGAGTGAATCTCCCTGGCAACGTGGAATATGACTCCCAGGGAGGAATCTAGACCTAGCATCGTGGGATGGAGAACATCTTCTTGACCAAAAGGGGGATGCAAAAGGAAATGAAATAAGCTTCAGTGGCAGAGAGATTCCAAAGGAGCCAAGAGGTCACTCCGGTGGGCACTCTTACGCACAAAATAGACAACCCTTTTTAGGTTCTAATGAATTGGGGTAGCTGGCAGTAGATACCTGAAACTAGCAAACTACAACCCAGAACCCTTGAATCTAGAAGATGATTGTATGAAAATGTAGCTTATAAGGGGTAACAATGTGATTGGGAAAGCCACAAGGACCATACTCCCCTTTGTCCAGTGTATGGATGGATGAGTAGAAAAATGGGGGCAACAACAAAAAAAAGGCACCCAGTGTTCTTTTTTACTTTAATTGTTCTTTTTCACTTTAATTTTTATTCTTATGATTTTTGTGTGTGTGGTAATGAAAATGTTCAAAAATTTGGGGAATGAATGCACAACTATATAATGGTCCTGTGAATGATTGAATGTATGCTTTATATGACTGCATGGTATGTGAATATATCTCAATAAAAATGAATGTAAACAAACCAAGAAACAAAAAAAATGCCTGTTGGACTTCTCTTGCCTTTTCCCGTGCATATCTTTTTCCTGTCAGTCCTGGGCTGCATCCACTGCTGTAATAAATCTTGACTGTGAGTATAACTTCATGTTGAGTCATGTTGGTCCTTCTAGTTAATCATCAAACTAGTGAGTGGTCATGGGATGGCTGAGACAACTAGCATCTCAGAAGACCCCTCTTGCTTCCTTAAAATCATTACCTTTTCCCAACAATACTATCTCAACTTCTAACAGTACAGAGTAGTTTTGCCTGTTTTTGAACTTGGTAAATTTTGAATCACACAGTTTGTACACTTTTGTATCTGGCTTCTTTCACATAAATAGTGTATTTGTGAGAGTAATAATGCTGTTGTGTGCAGTTGCAGTTTGTTCATTTTCTTTGCTGTAGAATAGACCATTTACTATGCCTCAATTTATTTTTTCATTCTTCTCTATAGATGAACATTTGGGTTGTTCCCAATAACCTCAGTGTTGCTGCTAGCATGTTCTGTCCAGCAGTGGAGTTGTTAGATCATAGGGAATGTATATGTTGAGCTTTAGCAGATACTGCCAAAGAATTTCCCAAACTGTTTGTACCAATTTATTCTTCCATCAGCAGGGTCTGAAAGTCCCAGTCTCTCCACATCTTTGCCAATAGTTAGCATTGTCTCACTTATTATTTGAAACCAATCTAGCTAGAAGGTATGGTATTGCATTGTGGTTTTAACTTGCATTGCTCTGATAACTAATGAAGCTGAGCACATTGTCACATGTTTATTGGCTATTTAGATATAATCATGAGATCTACTTTTGACCATTTTTCTATTGATTGTGCTATTGTGACTAATTTATAATTCTTTATGTATTCTGGATTTCAGATATGTGTTGGATATGTACTGCAAATGTCTTTTCCAACACTGAGGTTTGCCTTTCTATCCCTAATAGTGTATTTGCTAGACTGATCTACCTACATTCCCTTTCCATCATTCTTTCCCTCAACAAATATTTATTAAATAACTGATATATACCTAGGCACCTTATGGATTTGGGAGGAAAATAATAAGCACATTGTTTCTTCTTATATTGAGCCTGAAGAAATTAATGTTTCTTGCTTTCACTCTGAGCCAATTCATCTTATTATTTGAAGGATGTGAGAATGCACCTTTTCCAGTGTTTTAAGAATATATTTTCCAAGCATATTATTAGCTAACCAGTTTTTTAGAGTTGTGTTAAAGCTTTGCACTGTTCTGTTGAGGATTGAAAGAAAAAGTGAGAGAGACAAAGATACTGTTTTATACTTTTCTGTCATTTCGTGTCATTGCTTATGATATCTCTCCGGCAATAAATGTTTTTACTGCTAATCACACAATGTTTAAATATTATGTCTTGGTTTGAGTTCCTCCAGAAGCAGACCCTGAGATTAGGATTCATGTGTAATGGTTTATTTAGGACATGAATCCAGGAAGGGCAGGGGAGTTATCAAATCAGTTATTACTACAGGCAACTGGATCGTAAGTCTCCTGGGGAACAAATGCCTCGAAATTAACCCACCCAATAAAGCAAAGGAGCTGGGGGTATTTAAACATGGACTCCTATCAGTCACTGGTTGAGGGCTGATTCTGGGTTTGAGGGTGTGTTGATTCCCCAGCACATCCAGCCTGGCCCACCCTCAAGAAGAGCAGATTCTGTTGCCAGTTCAAGTGTTCAGCAGAGATTCACAGGTGCTAGCATGTGGAAGACAGATATTTTAGGGCTGAGTTATATAAAGTCGGTTTTTTAAAAAATGGAATGCTAAAAAGGAACTTGGTTAAGAAAATAAATCATTATAAAGGATAAAATAACTGTGCACAAATCTTCATTTTCCTGTTAGTTTCCACGTGAAGAGATTTTGGCTGCCTAATGATTGCACAGGAAGAGTTAGAGCTCTTAAAAATTTCCATTTCAATTATATCTATCATTCACTACTTAGATTTTGGTTGAAAATGACATCTGCTGGAATCTTTTATTAGTAGGCTACTATCCAATTAAATATATATATATATATATATATATATATATAGAGAGAGAGAGAGAGAGAGAGAGAGAGGGAGGGAGGGAGGGAGGGAGAGAGGAGAGAGAGAGAGAGAGAGAGAGAGAGAGAGAGAGAGGGAGGGAGAGGGAGAGGGAGAGAGAGAGAGAGAGAGGATGGGGGTAGGGGCCCAATTCAGGCTTGAAATAGTGTAAGAAACCCAAGTTACTGCTGTCTTGCTGTTCTGCCAGGCATGGCTTCTATTCTCAAAGTTTTCTCATTGTCTAAAAGGGCTGCTATAGTTCCAGCCACTCCATTCTCTCATGCTTAAAGGAAGGAGGAGGATCTAAAGGAGATTGCAGTGCACTTCTCAGAAGTTGCACGCCCCACCTCTGCTTGCATTCCTTTGTAAAGCACTTGACCACATGGCCAGACCCTGCTGCAAGGGAGGCTGGAAGCAGGAACTTTATTCCAAATGGCTATGTACCCAACTAAAATGCAAACTTTATTCCTAAAGAAGTGGGAAAAGAGATATTTGGGACAACTCTTATTCTATTCTCCCAACTTCAGAGTTTGAAACGTGGATGTATAAAAATCTAAAATGGAAGTAACCTCTAACAGAATCTTTAGCTTAAACCAGTCATTATTTGGACTTAAGAGGAAATCAGTTTTTCCCTCATGTACTTCCAAACTCACATGTAGGTCATAATATTATTAACTTAAAAAAATAGATATGCTAGACCAAACTATATTATAGAAACAACACAGACCTATTCCAGAAGAATGTGAGTGCATGTGTGTGTGTATGTATGCATCCAGTGTCTTTGAAGGCGTATAAATTAGGATTGTATAGACTGTCCTTTCTTTTTTTAGTGCAATTTTATTGAGATACATTCACGTACTACACAATCATACAAAATGTACAAGCAGTTGTTCACAGTGTCATCATGTAGTTGTGCATTCATCACCACAATCAATTTTTTAACATTTTCATTACTCCAAAAAATAAAAATAAAACTATGAATAAAAATAAAAGTATAAAAGTAAAAAATAACACCCAAAATAACCCCATACCCCTCCTCCACCCCTATTATTCATTTACTTTTTGCTCCATTTGTCTACTCATCTGTCCATACACTGGATAAAGGGAGTGTTTCACAATCACCCAGTCACACCATGAAAGTTATATAGATATACAATCGTCTTCAAGAATCAAGGACACTGGACTGTAGTTCAACAGTTTCAGGTACTTCCTTCTAGCTATTCTATTACACTAAAAACTAAAAGGGATATCTATGCAATGCAGAAGAATAACCTCCAGAATGACCTCTAGACTCCATTTAAAATCTCTCAGCCACAGAAACTTTGTTTCATTTCTCTTCCCCCTTTTGGTCCAGAAGGCTTTCTCAATCCTACTATTCCAGGTCCAGTCTCATCCCTGGGAGTCATGTCTCATGTTGCCAGGGAGAGTTACACCCCTGGGAGTCATGTCCCATGTAGAGGGGACAGCACTGAGTTTATCTGCCAAGTGGGCTTAGGGAGAGAGGCCACATCTGAGCAACAAAAGAGGTTCTCTGGGGGTGACTCTTAGGCACAACTATAAATAGGCTTAGCCTCTCCTTTGCAGTAACACGCTTCATAAAGGCAAGCCCCAAGATCGAGGGCTCAGTCTTCCAAATTGGTAGTCCCCAATGCTTGCAAGAATATCAGGAATACCCCAGGTGGGGAAGTTTAATATTTCCACATTTTCCCCCAGATCCTCAAGGGGGCTATGCAAATGCTTTCTATTCTCTGCCCAAATTACCCTGGGATGTATCAGGGCTTCACGCCAACCTGTACAAATCAACCAGATCTCATGCTTCATTCAAGGTTCCATGTAATTATGGAGTTTGAATAAACTAACCATACAAGTTAAATTGTATAGTGTACTACAGAAAATATAGATTTTGCACCAAATAAACACCTCTTGCTTTGGTCTAACAAAGAAGATGAAGTTTTAAAACACAGTCAATATCATCCTTTAACCCTTTAGTCTGATTTAACTTAGTCCCAACCAAGTCCATTTCATTCATATCTCTAATTGATTTCTGAAATTTTTTTCAGATTCTTTAATATTTGTTGTATGGGTAATGCTAACATTCATAGCTATTGAAATCTGGCTCTGAGTCTTAGGTGTCACACAGTTACCCAAAGTTCTAGGGATCACCAGGTTATACAAAAAAAGCGCACCATCTCAGAATTTAGAAATAACCGTTAAAACTCAGGCATAGATGTGACTGCTTTAAGAGATTACAATCTAGGAAACTTTACAATAAGCCTTCCCCTGATAACCTATGCTCTCCAACTCAATTCTCAGAGTTTGCACATAATAATAGTTACTCCATATCAGTGAGGCATTATAATGTTTGTCTTTTCAATTCTGGCTTATTTCACTCAACATACTGTCATCAAGGTTCACTCACCTAGATGCATACCTCACAACTTTACTCCTTTTTGTAGCAGCTCAATATTCCATTGTATGTATACACACTACAGTTCACTATTCCATTTATCAGTCGATGTACCCTTAGGCCACCTCCATCCATTGAAAATCATGAATACTGCCGCCCTAAACACACTTCAGCAGGTGCAAATGTCCATTTGTGTCCCTGCTCTGTTCTTCCAAGTATTAACAATAACAGGGCTGCAGGACCGTATGGCAACCCCATACTTCGTTTCCTGTGAACCACCACACTGCCCTCCAGATGGGCTGCATCACTCTACTTCCCCACCAACAGTGAATAGGAACATCTGTCTCTCCACACTTTCTCCAGCACTTGTATCCCTGTTTATTTTTTAAACAGTTTTATTCACATACCATACAATCTATCCAAAGTAAACTATCAATGATTCCATGTATAATTACATAATTATGCATTCATCACCACAATCTATATGAGGGCATTTCCATTTCTTCCACAAAGAGGAAGAGGAAAGAAAAAAATGAAGAAGAAAAAAATAAAAGAAGAAAAATTTAAAATAAAATAAACACAATGAGAAGGTCAGACAACACCACCACCACCAAGAATCCCATACTAGTCCCTTATATCCCCCTCTTATGGACATTTAGCTTTGGTATATTGCCTTTGTTATAATTAATGGAAGCATATTACAATGTTACTGTTAACTATAGACTCTAGTTTGCATTGATTATAATTTTTCTCCTATACCAACACCATCCAATTTTCAACACCTTGCAAAGTTGACATTCATTTCTTCTCCCTCATGTAAAAACATTCTTATATTTGTACATTTAATCACCATCATTGACCACTCTAAGTTTTGCTAAGTTATACAATCTCAGTCTCTATCTTCTATCTTTCCTTCTGGTGTCCTACATGTCCCTAATCTTCCTCTTTCAACCATACTCACACTCATCTTTGTTCATAATATTGTTCTACCATCACATAGTATTGTGCTATCCATTTCTGGATCTGTATAATCAAAACTGTTAAACATTCTATATTCCTTCAGCATCAAATGCTTGATCTCTACCCTCTTTCTATCTCTGGATAACCTGAGTTCTCAACTTTAATTCTCAAAATTTGCTCATTAATGTTAGTTCATGTTATGTTAGTGATACCATATAGTATTTGTCCTGTTTCTGGCTAATTTCACTCAACATAAAATCTACTGTCTACCATTTTGTCTTTTTGATTTTATATTATTTTATTTTTATTTTTTCTCTCTCCTTTTACCCTTACTGATATTCTTCATTTCTACACTTCTCTGAAACTCTCTCTCCTGTCCTTTCCTACCAGCCTGTAATGCTCCCTTTAGTATTTCTTGTAGAGAAGGTATCTTGTTCACAATCTCTCTCAGTGTCTGTTTTTCTGACAATATTTTAAACTCTTCCTCATTTTTGAAGGACAGTTTTGCTAGATATAGAATTCTTGGTTAGCAGTTTTTCCTCTTTCAGTATCTTACATATATCATACCACTGCCTTCTTGCCTCCGTGGTTTCTACTGAGAAATCAAACATAGTCTTGTTGAGCTTCCCTTGTATGTGATGAATCGCTTTTCTCTTGCTGCTTTCAGAATTCTTTGTCTTTGACATTTGATAATCTGTTTAAGTGTCTTGGCATAGGTCTATTTGGATCTATTCTGTTTGGGGTACACTGTACTTCTTGGATCTATAGTTTTATGTCTTTCATAAGAGATGGGAAATTTTCATTGATTATTTCCTCTATTATTGCTTCTGCCCCTTTTCCCTTCTCTTCTACTTCTGGGACACCCATGACACATACATTCATGAGCTTCATGTTGTCATTCAATTCCCTGAGACCCTGCTCATATTTTTCCATTCTTTTCCTTATCTGTTGTGTGTGGGATTTCAGGTGCCTTGTTCTCCAGTTCCTGAGTGTTTTCTTCTGCCTCTTGAGATCTGCTATTGTATGTATCCATTGTGCTTTTCATCTGCTTTGTTGTGCCTTTCATTTCCATAGTATCTGTCAGTTGTTTTTTCAAACTTTTGATTTCTACCATATGTTTGTTCAGTGTTTTCTTTATAGCCTTCATCTCTTTTGCCATATCTTCCCTGAATTCACTGATTTGGCTTTTCATTTGATTTAGCATATTTCCTTGAAAATCTTTAATAAATTGTTTCATTAAAGTGAAACAATATCTCAACTGTATCTTGATTGAGGTGTAAGTTTGTTCCTTTAACTGGGCCATATCTTTGTTTTTCCTAGTGCAGATTGTAGTTTTCTGTTGTCTAGACAATCTGGTTTCCTTGATTACTCCAGTCAGATTTTCCCAGACCAGAATGGGTTCAGATCTCAGAGTGGGGTTATATTCAGTTTCAAGTCTCCCTGCGGGTGTGTCTTAGAGTTTGACAGACTTTCCCATGAGGTCTCTAGGTGCTGTGCTTTTCCTAACTTCCCAGCAGGTGGGACCTGTCAGCCTGTCACTCCTGACTGGGGTAAGGAGGTGTGGCCTCTTTAGTTTCTGTTTTGGCTGTTTTCTGCCAGGCTCTGGGGTCTGGTTCTTAAATGCCGAGACCCACCTCCTTACTTTTAGGGGAGATACACCCCTTACGGAGTTATCATCTGCATTTGAACTGTTGTCTCTCTGACTCTGTTATCTCCACCTCTGTCTGGGTCAGAGCGCTGTTATCTGAAAATGACTGAAGCTCTCTCCACTGAGTCCCTCAGGTTGAGAGTGAGTAAAAGTGACAGAAAGCCCTATTTTAGAGCTGGTATATGGTCCCCCAGTTTCACTCGTCAGCCAGAAGAAACACCTGGTCTTCTGGGCTCCGCCTCCCAGAAAAGATGAGTCTTCTTGTTCTTTAAGGTCAGTTGTCACTAAAAGTCTCTGTCTACTTGTTGGGGCTTTGTGGCTTGTATTCAGCAGTCCACATTTGTTAATTAAAACCCCAGTTGGAGCTCAATTGAGCTATATTGACTTGCTCAGAGAGTGCTTCTTTCTACCATAGCAAGGTTTTGCAGCTTAGCCTGCCATGGGGGGAGGGGGCTCTCAGCACCAGTCCACAGTTTTTACTTACAGATTTTATGCCACAATCTCAGGCATTCCTCCCAATCCAGGTTGGTGTACAATGTGTGGACAATCACAGTTGTCCCCCAGCAGCTATTCCAAATTATTCACTAGTTGCTCCGGTGTGTTCACTAGTTGTTTCAGGGGACTAACTAAACTCCACTCCTCTCTATGCTGCCATCTTGTCCCCTCCCACAATAAGTGTTTTTAAGCCCCACAATTCCTGGAAGTATAAATATCCCTCAGGAAAATGAGTGAAAGATTTTTTGAAAGAAAATGGGAGAGGTATTTCCAAACTGGACTTTCTTCTCACCAGAAAAAAGAAACCCAAGGAAAATACACCATTGACATTGCTATTGCACCTAAAATTCAGAGGTAGATTTCGCATTAATGAACAAAACCATGGACCATTTGACAAGGAAGATGAGTAGAGATTTTTTTAAAAATGTTTCATTCTCCTTGAGTGATTATGATGGATGATCAAAGACACATCTTATTCATATTGATTGGCTGTGACCTTCTGAAGACCAGAAATGGGATCTATGGAAGTCTGCTAGAGGGCAGCAGAAGCAGTTATGCTGGGGGACACTGAGCAGTTATCTCCATCTTCATCCATTGTGTTCTTTGCAAAGAGAAGAATGAAGACCTGAAAGATCATTTTCCTCTTTGGCTTTAGCTCCATGGTGGTGGATTCTCCATATTAGGAGAGAAAGTTGCTTAAATGTTCTTAGTACCTTCCTCTTTTAAAATTTGGAAAATAGGGAGGGACCTGGAATTACAGACCAGCTAGCATGACTTTGTTTCTGGAAAGGTTCTGGAACAAGTCATTACAGGCTCATTTGTAAGCACCTTGAGAATAAGCATATGTTAATGAGAAGCAATAATAATTGTTCTTAAGTAAATTATGCCAAACAATCTTTACTGTTTTCCCCTCACAAACAAAATGACCTGTTTCGGTTGTATAATACATTATTATACATTTAATGTAAAAATACTTGAACTTCACCTATTTACAATTATCTCCTTCCCCAAATCTTCAATCTTCTAGACCCCATATCTATCTATACTTATGGCAGTCTTCAGGACCTGGTTTATATTTTTCCTTCACTTGTTACTATCTGCTTTGTCTTCATCATCTCTAATATTGTCACATTGTTCCTCTCTTTCTTTACTTCCGTCTCCACCCCACATTCTCTACTCACCAAATAGGTCAGCCTATTATTATATTTCCTAGGTATCCAACTTAGTTTCCTCCAAGTTTTAGAAAAGAAATTCTTTATCTACTATCTTTCCCACTGCCCTAAGGAATTTATTTCAAATTCAAGCCCCACTCATTTCACTGAGTCCCTTAGCCTTCCTTTTGAAACTTCTTTTCCATTACTCATTCATCCAAAAATGTTATAAAAATGCATGCAATCCTTTAGTTACGACCCTAAATTTCAAGATCAGAAAGACATGGGATAACACTATTAAAAACAAAAAAAGTCATTAATAGATTATCACAAATACACACAGAGGCTGGAGCTTGGTGCAAAACAGAACTGTATTTGTCTTATGAAGTTGCCCATCAGTATCTCCAGGATACATCTTAGGTAGGTATTAGGTGTGCTCTCTCATTCAAAATCCTTCCTCTGGTCCCCTCCATAGTTTTATCTCTCTGCATCCATCCTGCCAGGGTCTTCCCTTCTCCAGGGATAGTACTCTTTGGTCCTCCCTTCATCTATAGTAATGAAGAACCTACATCAAGTCATTCCTATACTGTGAAGCGTCTGGAGATGGCTTCAAGAACTCCACTTCCCTCCCAGAAAAATGCCTCCAAGCTCAACAAAATGTTCTCCCTTTAATATCGACAAACTCTTAAAGCATAGCTTAGGGACAATTTTATGCTGAGGAAAGCTTACTTCCAAAGAAGGGGGAAGAGAAAACAAGACACATTGAGAATGTTTTAGTGATACATTCAAATATAACCACTTCTTATCCTATACTTCAGACTTTTAATTTGCTAGCTTAATCATCACCAACCCTAGATAATATGCTTTATTTTTAACTCTTTTACCCCATTGCTGGAGAAAGAGAAGCAAGCAGATTTGACCCGCTACAAGTTTCTATTCTGTAGTCTTGCTGACATTGGGGCAGGAAGACAATACTATCCTCCAAGGAAGTATATTCATACATAGTTCCCTCTTATGTGTCCATTCTTGTTCCTTCAAAAGCTATGGACCTTTTCCCCACAGAAACACATCTGTTTCTGTAAGGATAAACGTAAGATTAACACGCCTGCATTCATTGACTTATCTCCTCTTTCCTTCATTCAGCAAATTGAGCAGCTTATAGGTACCAAGTACTGTACAAGAAACTGGGAATAGGAGAGTGATAAAAAAGAGACAAAATCCTTGACATCAAGGAGCATACAGTGTAGACAAAAAGGCCAACTTTAATAAAATAATCAATCATATACATGTAGAAATTATAATGGTGACGTAAGGGAGAGGTACGTGATTCTACAAAAGTCTATAATAGAGAGATTTAACCCAATGAGGGATATTAGAGGATTTTCAGAGAGTGGACCTCCACCTGAGGTCTCAAGGAGGAGAAGACTATCAATGCAAGGGGTCAGGTAATAGGAAGATTGTGGAGAAGGATTTTTCTAAGAAAACCAAACAGTAATTACAAAGATTTTATGGTCCAAGGGAGCAGGAAATTAAGAGGAATTGAATGTAAGAAAGACTGAATATCTGAAAAACTGAAAGCAAAGGGGAATATGGTTTGAAGTGAGACTGGAGAAGTGGAGAAGAGATCAAAATCATGCAAAGTCTTACAGGCTGTTCTAAGCAACATTGACTCTACTGTAGGAGAAACGGAAAAGCCATTAAAGGGTTTTAAGCAGAGAGTAGGATGTAAAATGTCAGAATAGGCTCTTCGAGGTTCACTTGGGGTTACTGAGTAGAGAATGGATTGGAGGAGGGACAGAATGGGAGCAGGAGACCAGTTAGGAGGCTAGGGCAAAAGTCCAGGTAGGGGATGAAATAACTATTATTGTTTGAATGCCCATCCCAGGCACTTTTGGCCAATCCTGTGCTCTAGCCAATGATGCTCTGGAAGCCAGCGAAAGTCTCACTTTCTAGAGAAGACGTGAGTGCATTGGGAAGGTGAACCCCGAGGGGATATAGGTGGAACACAGACAGTCTCTGTTGCCCTCTAGTTCCCTTCTTCAATATTTTTTATTTCAGCATTTCTGTAATGTCACTCCCTTTATCTTGATACATTTGCCCTTTTCAATTCCTGTACCATTTTCAAATTTTCTTTCATTGCCACATTTTGACTAAGTCATCAGGATCCACAGATTCTTTAATCATGAAAACAAAATGGTACTTTCTATATTACTCCACACCCAAAACTTCATTTCTTTATTACAATGAGACAGTAATATATTAAGTATGAAACCACACATGATTCTATGCAAGTTGTAAGAGCAAAGAAGATAGACTCATAACCAAGCAGGCAAAATATTGTTCACATGGAGAAACAGTTAAATGGAGCTATAAATAACATTGACTTAAAGGTTTTCAAATGTAATTGCCAGTTGTTTGGCCTTAAACTGGAAAGAGAGAACAAGTTAGGTGCCTTAGGGACCTGAATCCAAAATTACTCCTTATTTTTATTAGTGAGTTCTATGATGGCATAGAGAACAAATCTTACAACATTTACTGTTATTGCCAAGTTGGCAGTAACCACCAGCACTTTTGGAAAGCAGAAATATAATATCTAATATACAATGGGGCATAGACTAGATGCTCCATAAATACTTGATGATTGATGGATTAAAATTCAGTGCAATCTTTGTAGACATTCCTCACAGAACCTATGCCAAATCTTTCCACTCTCTTGGGCCCCATCGTCACCCTTTCCCTCTTTGAATATGACCTCATGTCCAACTAATTTAGATCCAAGTCATTTGGTTTTGGCTCCCTCCATTTCCTTCTTCATCATCAAAGGAATTTCTATATTAAGCTACCATTTTTTTCTCTCTGTCTCACTCTCCTACTATCATCCCTCCTTCCTCTACCAACTGTCTTCTATTACTCTTTTCCTCCATGTTAAAAGCTTTTCCTCACCATTCCCTCATCTTGGCTGCAAACCTTATCAAGTGTTCTCTAGATTAAAAGCTCATCTGCTTTCCTCTGAGCCTCTAAGTGATTCTTTGGAAAGTAATAATCTCCACCCACACCTCTACTTCCTCATCACCACTTACTTGTTAATCCTTCTTGCTTTAGAAGGAGCTGCATGTAAAAACTCTTGTCTTACAATGTGTTACTTCTTGAAAATTTCCTTCATTGCCTTTCTCATTTTACTGGTTCAGAACTCTTCTTCAGCTCTTTTTTTCCTAATATATATAGTTTCTTCCAAAGTTTTCATCTGTTCTTGGACTTTTCCTTTCTTTCTCTAAATTCTCTCCCTTGGAGAGGTCTTCTGCTCTGATAGACTCCATTATCCTCCAGATTACCTAGGCTCAAAATCCCAGTCACCTGTGGACCTTCCCCTTCCCTTGCTTATATCTCATCCTTATCTCTTAGTGCTTACCTCTCCTGTAATTTGCATCCTCTTGAAAATTAAGCAATTTGTTGTTTCTCTAGCACATCTTAAAACTTTCCTCCCTCAGAGCCTTTGCTCATGCAATTTCCACTGCCTAGGATGCCTTTTTGCCATTTCTCCAATATTCACATTCCCAATTCTGTGCATTCAGGAAAGTGTGACACAAGGGCTGCCTCTTTCATAAATCTTCCCAGGTGCCCTTCCATCAGACGGCACTGATCCCTCCCAGAAATGCCCATACTATTTTATCTGAATTTTCCCCTTAGTTTTACTCACTTTTTCTATGTACAGCTATGTGTTTTTGTGACATCTCCCTACTCTCCAGCCTGTTCCATACCTTTCAAACAGTTCCAGATGCATCACATAGACATACATACCAGGAAATGGTAAAATTTCATCTTTGCATTTATGTCACCCCCACTTACCTTTTCTCCCATGTGTTTGCCCCCTGTCCCTTGATATCTCATCTTCTGCTTTCTAATTCTCATTTATTTCATTATCTGGACTCCTAGCAGTTTTCTCACCACAGACCCTACACTTTTGAAGTCCACTTGGATATATGTATTCACAATCTTTGATTATGATCATATTACTCATCAGAATAATGGACTGAAGAAGGTTCAAACTCCCCCTCAGGACTTTTTAACTGTCTGGATACCAAGTCAGGTTAGCATGACCAGGTGATAAAAAGGCTGAAATCTCCCTGAGGTCAGGTACCATTTCTTATACATTTTTACTACGCCCATAACAATTAATACTAATTCTTTAGTGACTGCTCAAAAACATAATTTATTCATTTCTGTGCTTAATAAATGTCTGAAGGGATGAGATTTGGGATGATATATTTTAAAAGGCATAAAAGAAGGAAACGTTCAGTGTTTCAGGGAGTCATCTGAGAAAACAACCTTTGTAGAACGTTCTTCATAACTGAGGGAACTGGACACCAGAGTGCACAGGGAACTTGCACAGCTTAGTAGTTAAGAGTGAATTTTCTGGGTTTAAATACTGGTTCCATTGTCTACCAATAATCTGCAACTTATCCTCAACTATGAAATGGGATTAATAACAGATCATATCATATAGACTTGCTATGATAATTAAATGAGACAGTAACAATATCATGAATAGAAACTAGTACAATGCCTAATGTATTTTAATTGTCATCATAAGAGGGAGGAGGGTTTTGAAAGAAGTGTGGGGAACCAGAGAAAAGAAAAGTCTCCTTCATAATTTTATCTACCAGTGGAGTTGGGCAGGGTCTCCCTTACAGCCATAATAAAGAACCGAGCATAATTTAAAATAGATCAAATGTTCTGTAAGGGACTTTGTATATGGCTCTTTCCATTGTCTGTCCCCTATGTCCTTGGCATCTGCTCCATTCAGTCAACAGATGGGGAAAATAGAATGTGTATCAAGTACACAAGGATGTCAAAGAGCCAGATCTAGTGGTGGCACTCATAGCCTCTACTCACATGTCATTGGCCAGAATCAGTCCCTGATGGCAGCGAGCTGAAAGAGAGGCTGGCAGCTGTAGTACTGTGTGCTAAGGAAGGAAAGGAGAACAAGGACACAGGGAGGCACTTTGTACACACTTGCCCTCAGTAATTAGGAGCCCGTTCCTTGAACATGATTGTCAAAGGAGGCAGCAAGCTCATAACTATATTCATGAATGTCACTACATCCTCAGTCTGGCCACTTCCCCCTCTCGCCTGTTCATGCAGGGCCACACTGTGTCAAGGGTGCTGGGGGTTAACGAGCATAGAAATATGGGAAGGGAAGTAGTTTTTTCCACTTCAATTAGTCAACCAGTGGTTACTGAATGCACTTTATATGTCTGCACTGGGCTAAGGAATAAAAGGAAAAATAGCCAGATCTGCCTAAAACTAGGGTCTTTAACCACAAAGCTTAGAGTTCAGTTGAGTAACAGGTATTCAGAAGAATGAGATGAAACAATGAACATGTATTTTATTTTACTCAGCATTCTTGGGCAAAGCTCCCTGCAGTCTTTAGCTATTTTCAACCTTCACTACAACATTTTTAGAGAGGTCATTATCTGCCCCAAAAGGATGAAAAAATATTCAACAATAATGGAGACAATACAAGGATATTTGAATATCACTATACCTAAAGCTAAATTCCAAATTCCAGTCTATGACCTACTTCACTATTTGAATCATGATATCAAGGAAAACATTTGTTTCAACTGGTATTATCCTCATTTACAGAATAATAACTAATATAAATATCACATTATGGGCCAGACATTGTTATAAATATTGTACCTATATCATCACACTTCATCTTTACAATCACCCTGCGAAGTAGGTATTATTATTAACCACATTTGAAAGATGAGGAAGTTGTGTCTCATATGTTAAATCATTTGCCCAAGATCACACAGCTAGGACCTGGCAGGATAGATACTCTATCCCAAGCAGTCTTGTTCTGGATTCTGTGCTCTTGACCAATTCACAGATTAGCTCTGTCCTCCTCTCCACCTGGATTTGAAATGAATTATGTACAAAAGAGAAGTTTTGGTCCAATGGAGGTACTTTATATATCCCTTTTACTTATCTTGAAATATCACACAAAGTCATAATATTTGAGCATAAAATGTATTAGGTAAAACAATTAGATGAAAATAAAATGCAAACTCTGTTTAGACTAATAAAAATGTTTGTTTCATACATGTGGAAAAGTCTATGAAAAAATTTACTTAGATTTTTACTTTATTCTTGGAAAACAAATTTATATCTATTACTCCATTAGGCAAGTTTAGCTAGCTATGACACTTCTCAACAAATATATTCTGGACACTGTTAAAAATATATTTATTTTGGAGGCTTCTAATAACTTGAATAAGCACTTGGTAATGCCTTCAATGGGCCTAAAAGAGCTCTTCTTTTCTCCTATCCACTCCCATTAAAAGACTGTCTTTCAAAGAATCATATGGATGAATACAAAAGGAAAATATTAAAATATGGAAAAGTCAAGAGAAGCAAAGGATTACAGTCTTACACTTAGTAAGATCACAAGTATGAGATTTGGTTTTTCTAGAAAAATGGAGGATTTAAACAATTTCATTATTTATTTTACCCAGGACTAGGCAAGGTCACTGGAAAATATCCCCCAAGTCTTTGAGAAAAGTCAGTCTCTTGTTCAGTTCATTGGGCTAAGAGACTACAATAATTACATCATGAAGCACTGCAGGGCTGATCTATCTCTGATTAAGTTTTTCTGCAGTTGGGTCTGCTTAACTGTATATGATATCATGGACAATGAAGACTAGAACATAAGCTGCATGAGGGCAAGGATTATATTTCATTTGGGAAGGGATTCCAAAAGGGTCCAAAGAAATATTTGGGGTGATATATTCACTATCTTGATTGTAATGTTTTCACATATGTGACATTAGACACTAAATATATGTGACATATACTTTGAATGTGTACCATTTGTTGCATGTCAATTATATTTCAATAAAACTGTTTACAATTTTTGTTTAAAAAACTCAGGTTGATCTTAGTGATCTGTCAGCAGCTTCTAGCAGGAACAATATTTGATTTTGGTAACTACCAGGGCTTTTCCTTGAAGCCTAGGAGATACCTCCCAAACCAGGGCCCAAGAGAGAAAACAACCTACCTTCTACAAGTATCTAAGGACTGCTGAGCATGGTGCCAAGCACTGGGAGAAAAAAAGAATTTTTTTAAAAAGACTGTAAAATTGGATCAAGAAACAAAATCCAAATATCTGTAGAATATATGAGACAGATCTAAAACAGAACAACAAAAAGTTGAGCAAAAGAATGAGAAAGTTAAGCTAATCTAAATTGGAAAACAGAGACCACGGTCTTTATATCAGACAAAG
Organism: Choloepus didactylus; assembly: GCF_015220235.1. Lineage (NCBI taxonomy): Eukaryota > Metazoa > Chordata > Mammalia > Pilosa > Megalonychidae > Choloepus > Choloepus didactylus. Next base: position 24,742,285 of record NC_051325.1, on the reverse strand, counting down.
CTGAATTTACAGACAAAAGTATTAGATAAGATCCATACTGTAACCCACAATTTTGAGCTAAGAAAACTATGAAAATCTATGCAACAAATATAGCATCAATATTTTAGAGAAATACAAGAAGAAACTGGACATAAAGACATTTATAGCATGACATCTTAATATACTTCTCTCATTCCATGACAGATTAAGCAGGCATATATAGTTAAAGATTTAGAAAAGCTAAATAACACAATTTACCACATACAGGCATATACATGCACACACACACATACACACACTGTGTCTTGCCTAAAAACTGCACAAGTCTTCTACAAGTCCTTATGGGACATTCACAGAAAGTGACCGAATAGTAGATCACAAAGAAAATATAGGTAAATTTCAAAATGTAGGAAAAATATGTAAAATATTTTCAGATCATATTGAAATAAACATAAATAAATAAACCCAGTAAGGAATCTTACCATATGGAAAATTTAGAAATTTTAAACAACAGGGCCAAATCCCTCAATGGGGAAAGAATACTCTCTTCAACAAATGATGCCGGGAAAGCTGGATATCCACATGCAAAAAAGTGAAGCGGGACTGCTGCTCTGGTTTGATAATGCTGCCATTATGCAAAATACCAGAAATGGATTGGCTTTTATAAAGGGGATTTATTAAGTTACAAATTTTCAGTCTGAAAGCCATGAAAATGTCCAAATTAAGGCAACAACAGTAGGGTCCCTTCACTGAAGAACACAGATGGCATCCAGAAAACCTCTGTCAGCTAGGAAGGAACACGGCTGGCATCTGCTCCAGGGTCCTGGTTTCAAAATGGCTTTCTCCCAGGATGTTTCTCTCTAGGCATCTGGGGGTATTCTCTTAGCTTCTCTCAGGCAAGCTCTGGAGTAGCAAAAGTCTACTTTCAATGGTCATCTCCAAAATGTCTCTCTCGACTGCAGCATTGAGCTCCTTCTGTCGGAGCTCTTATAGGGCTCCAGTAAACTAATCAAGACCCATGCTGAATGGGTGGGGCCACACCTCCATGGAAATAATCTAATCAACTGTATTACGTGGGTGGGTCACATCTCCATGGAAACAACCTAATCCAAAGATTCCAACCTAATCAACACTAATACATCTGCCCCCACAAGATTGCATTAAAGAACACGGTGTTTGGGGGGGACATAATACATCCAAACAGGTATAACTGCTATCTCATACCATACACAAAAATTAACTCAAAATGGATCAACAACCTCAACATAAGAACTAAAATCATAAAACTCTAGAAAAAAAAAAAAACACATGGACCATCTTCATGCCTTTTTATTTGGCAATGGATTCTTGGATGTTACACCAAAAGAACAACCTACAAAGGTAAAAATAGATAAATTGGACTCCATGAAAATAAACAACTTTTGTGTATAAAAGGGTATTATTAAGAAAGTGAAAAGACAACCTACATAAAGAGAGAAAATATTTGTAAATCGTATATCTGATAGGGGTTTATATCCAGAATATATAAAAGAACTCCTACAACTCAATAACAAAAAGACAAACAATCCAAGTTAAAAATTAGCAAAGGACTTAAATAGATACTTTTCCAAAGAAGATACGCAAATGGCCAATAAGCACATAAAAAGATGCTCAACATCATTAGCCATTAGGCAAATGCAAATCAAAGCCCCATTGAGAAACCATTTTATATCCACTAGGATGGCAATTATTAAAAAATTGGAAAATAGCAAGTGTTGGTGAGGATGTGGAGAAAATGCAACTCAGACGAATTGCTGGTGAGAATGTAAAATAGTACAGCTGCTGTAGAAAACACTTTGGCTGTTCCTCAAAAAGTTAAACACAGAATTACCAAATGACTTAGAAATTCCACTCCTAGATATATACTCAAAAGAATGGAAAGCAGGGACTCAAACAGATACTTGTACACCTTAGCAGCATTATTCATAATAGCCAAAAATTGGAAGCAACCCAAGTGTCCTCTGACAGTTGAATGGATAAAAAAATATAGGATATACATATAATAAGCCATAGAAAGGAATGAAGTTCTGATACATGTTGCAAGATGGATGATCCTTGAAAACGTTATGCTAAGTGAAACAAGCCTACACAGATGGATACATATTATATAATTCCACCATATAAAATACCTAGAATAAGCAAATTCACCAAGACAGAAAATAGGTTAGAGATTACCAGGGGTTGGGGGGAGGGAGAATGGGGAGTTATTGCTCAATTGATATAGAGTTTCTGTTTTGGGTGATGAAAAAAGTTTTGGTAGTGGGTAGGAGCACAATACTGTAAATATAATTAATGCCTCTCAATAATATATTTAAAAATGGTTAAAATAGAAAATTTTATGGTATATATCTATGTTCTACAACAAAAATAAATAAATTTTTTAATTATCTTGAAAACTACCTTTGGGTTAAAACCAAAAGTTTAGAATTATAATAATGATCAATGATTATGAAAACACCAAATATCAGATCATATGGGAAGCTAAAGTGGTACTCAGAGGCCTTTTCACAGTAATAAATGTTAAACCTATAAACAAGCAGGAAAGAAAATAAATGAATTAAGCATCCAACTCAGCAAGTTTAAAAAAAAAATGACAACAAAACCAACCTAAGGACCAAAAAGAAGGAATTGATGTGAATAAGAGAATCGATATCAATATATTTCAATGAATTTGAAATTTGAAAGCCAAAACATATACAGACTTACTAATAAATTCATGGGCTGGTTCTTTGAAAAAAAGGAACTGTTAGCTGGCTTTCAAGAAAAAAAATGGCAGAAACAAAAATATGCAAAGTAAGAAATGGCAAGAGGAAAATAATCACAGGATTGGAGAAAACTTAAATATCTTAAGATAATACATCACAATTAAAGAAGTGAGGCATCGATCAGGTATGCATGTTTTTAAAAAATTATCTACTAACCAATTTTTTTCTTTACCTTTTCTCTTCTCCCAGTTTTTTGTAAGAAGAAAGTCAGATTCACCAGATCATAAAGAGCCACCTCTGAGCCCATCTGGGAGTGTCATGTCTGGTGATCCTGAACATGAGATTGACATCATGCCTGATGGAACCCTGTGTCTCCCTGGCTGGGGTGGAGGGCAGGAGGATCTTCATTTGTTCAACTGAATGTGGTCTCATGCCAAGTGAAAGCCTGAACTTGTTAAATATGGGCACAAAGGTGAAAATGGGTAAGGAAGGGAGGAAGGGAGGTTGGTTGACTGTGCCAAATCTGGGCTGGTTTGCTCTCAGATTCATCCCTTGCTCTCTTGGAATTAGAGGTGGTATGAAAATTGACTCTATTACGTAGGATGGGTTCGCCAACCTCTGGTGAGGTTTTGCCACTAGGAGGCACTGGTGGAAGATGGGAGAGATTCGAGAACTGGAGGGAGGGTCTTTTTGTCCACCTTGTCTCCCTCAAGTGAATGGTGGTTGAGCAGTGGTCCTGTCTCCTCTTGGCCCCAGCTACTCTCTGCCATGGTGGTCCCAGCCTCTATTGACTGACCCGTCCTCTTCGGTGCCAGTAACCCTTCCTTCCGCCTGTCTCTTTCCAGCTGAGGGGTGGCAGCAGCTTCCTGCCTGGGGTGGCTAATCCCAAGTTTTTTTCATATTCTGCTGCTCATCTTCCCAGCCCTTCCATCACCTGTGTAATTAATTGTTTCCCCAGCACAGCCAGTGAAAACCTCAAGTGCATTAAACACTGGGAATTTATTGGCTCACAGTTTCAAAAGCCAGAAGACCAAATCGAGGTGTTGGCTGGAAGGCTTGCTTCCTCCAGGGTTGGTAGCATTCTGGCTGGATCCCTGGGTTCCTCGGCTCTCCCATCACAGTCCACTCCTTTCTCGGCTGGGTTCTGTTTGACTTCCGGGTTCTGTTGACTTCCGGCTTCCGACTCCTCCTCGCAGCTTTCTCTGACCATGCTGCGTTTCTTCTGCTTGTACAGGCTCCAGGAATCCAGATTAAGGCCCACTGCATTCAGTAGTGCCTCACCTTAACTAAAACAACATCTTCAAGAGATCGGATGTACGATGTGTTCACATCCACAGGAATGCAGATTAAGATTACGAAAGTGTCTAAATTGGGGCACATAAGTCAATCTACTATACCCACAGGGTTGGGGTGAGGATTTAATGAGATAATCCATAAATAGTGCTTAGCATCAGTCACTTTGGGATATTGTTAGAGCATCGTTAGAATTATTATTCTTCTCATTCATATTCTTCCAATTCAAGAAGCTTCCTTTATCCAGAGCTAGGATAGTGTATGAGGCAGCATGGTGGAGCCATCTAGGGGATGTGAGAAGACAACTCACAGATTAAGGTATTTGCTCCATAAAGGGAATAGGCCCCTGCTCTCTACCCACACAGGTATTGCATGGATGTTATTTTCTAGCAGAACCAGGGCCCTTTTGTTTCATCACCACACCCTTTAGCATATTAAGATTTTTGCAATACTGATTTTTTTTTACACTAAAATTAACAAGGATGTAATATGCACATGAAGCTGAAAATAGGTGGGAGTTGAGGGATGGGGGTGGCAATTATATTTGGATTCTGAAGTCAGCCGTTGGAAAGAATAAACTTTAGACAAGTACCTACTTTAGACAAGCATATTCAGAGTGGGCTGGATACCTCATTTATTCTAGGGAGGAAAGAACTACAGGAAAATTGAGATTTTCATCTAAGAAACTACCTGCTTCCAATCATATTAGGACCAACAGATTGCTCCCTAGGCTAGAGACCCACAGTGATACGTGTAACAGAGCACCAGAAAGTCACTTCTTCAGATCCTGAAGGAACCTCTTTCCTACTATTCTGACAAGGAGAGTGTGCCTACATTTTTGGGGGGCAGTAACAGAACTTCTTGGATTATCCTAATTCAAGGATGACTCATTAGGAAAAAAAATGGGGCTATAAAAAGGTTGAGCAAATAAAAGGTGAGATGTACCATCCTTAATAGAATGTAATAACACCCTTAATATAGAACAAGCCCGTGATTTTTTGGGGAAAAAAATATTCTAGGGTGTAGAAAATAAGCATAAAGATAGCAAGAATAATCTTCATATCCTTGGTGACATTTAGGAAATCATGCATTCCACAAAATAAAACTCAAATAATAGATAAGAGAAGTCCAAGAAAAAAGGCGCTGGGTAAGAGAAAGGAAGAAAATATAAAGGACTGGAATAAGATAAAAACTTAGAGAAATCTATAAATAATAGTTAAAAATCATTCTTAGTTAATGAAGGAGGGATATGAGATTTTTAAAGAGGGATCGATGAAGTTGAAGCTGGATAATGTACATGGGAGCTCATTATATCATTCTATTTTTAAAATGTTCAAAATATTCCATATCAAAAGGTTTAAAAAGAATCCTTAGTAAAGAGTAGATTGGACATTGCAGAAAAGCAAGTCTCTAATTTGAAAAGCTCTGAGAATGCATAGGTAAATTACTAGGACATAAGAAATGAGGAGAAGAAAATGAAACATCTGGAGAACAGAAAAAAACAAATCAAATAACCAAATAATTGACTGTGTCTAAAGAAAAGAGTAGATTAAGTAGAGTGAAAAAAATAAAAATAATATAAATCACTTTTTAAAGCCAAAGAAATAGTTATTCTTTAGTTTTAAGGGGCTTACTATTTTAGGGCATAAAATTAAAGGAAAATGTTTAAGACATGATTTTGGTGACTTTTTTATTTCAAAGAGAAAATTTATTACAATCATTTACAGAGGGAAAAACACAATGAAGTATCAAGTAAAAAATATTCCTCACATTTCTTCTCTACAGCTCTAAACACTGGAAAACAATAGAGCATTATTTACAGTGATCTGTGGAGAAAAGACTGTAACACAAGAATCATACACCCAGTTGAATCAGTCAAGTTTCTTAGAAGACAAGAGAGTCCTTTCCAGGCAGTTTTAGAAGAAAGGGCTTTGTTAAAATGTATTTGGTAGTTTACAGAATTTTGGGAAGGACCAGATATGCAGCCCCACCAAAAACCAAGTTGGCAACAACCAACCACACCCAACCATTTGGCATCTACATCCCATGGACTGGACCCCAGCATCCCTGTCCTATCTGTTCCAGAAGCACTGAGTACTCCTGCCAGTATGCTTGCCAGATCTTACTTCTGTATGCCTACAAATGCGTGCTTTTCATCCTCACATCTACATATCACAGGGGTGTTTTTGCTTGACAGAAACATCACATGCAAAAACCTTCACTGCAAGGGAGACTGGGAAATGTAGTTTTTAGCTTTGTAGCCTCTATAGTGGTGCTAACCAAAGTGTGTTACATGGACCAGTGACAGATCAGAAACTGTTTGCTATTTGCCCGTAAGAGATAAGTACAGGTTTCTAAAGAGGGTACCTCTTTAGAAACCTTTTATCTATTTGACAGAGTAGTTTACATCTGTTGAATGTAATAAAAAAAGGACTAAATTTTATGTGTTTTTTTTTTTCATTGTTTTCTAGTCATTTATTTTTTTGTATTTTACAAAAGTATCAGTCTGTTATAGATGGAAAAGAAAGTGGTACTTTGCCCCAGTTGGTTTGGGAAACACTGATTTATGTAGTACCAGCCAGTGAGCTAGAAGGGGGTTGAAATAAGTGCTGAATGAACCAATGTGTATGAGATAGCAGAAGGACATTCTCATCGATCAATGATATAGAAAATATAGGATATGACATTCTACCTAAAAATAAATAACATTTGAAGATAGATCAAAATAAAAAAAACTCAAGAATTGGAAAGTGATGGCATAAAAGATCTAGCAGTGAGCATTTAAACCAGTTAGACATAGAAATTGTAAGCATGGTTGGAAAATGGAATAAAGAATTAGAAATAAGTCTTTTTCTTACTAAATGGGAATGGTACCCAGCCTCCAAGATGGTCCCCAACCATCCCCACCTTCTGATATTTACTCCCTCATGGAGTCCTCTCCCACATCAAATAAGGCTTACTCAGATAACAAATAGGATATTGCCAAAATCATAGTATGCAAGTTCAAGAACCAGGTCATGAAACACATTGCAACTTCCATCTTGCTCTCTGGGATCACTTCCTCTGGTGAAACCACCTGCTCTGTCATGAGGACATTCAAGCAGCCCTATGAAGAAGACTCCTGGTGGGGAACTAAGGCCTTCTGCCACCTGCCAGCACCAACTTGCCAGTAGTTTAGGTCAGCCATCTTGGAAGCAGATCCATTAGCCCCAGTCAAGCCTTCAGATAACTGCAGCCCTGATTAACATCTTAACTGCAATCTCATGAGAGATCCCAAGACAGAACTATCTAGCTAAGCCCTCCTAAATTCCCAACCTGTAGTAGCTATTACATAGTAAATATTTATTGTTTTAAGTTTTGGGGGTGTTAGCAATTGAACCATATCCCCTACAAAGACATTCTTAAGTAGTAACTCCTGGATCTGTGGGCATGAACTCATTTGATAATAGGATCTTTGAAGAAGTTATCAGTTAAGGTGAGGCCAAACTGAATCAGGGTGGGCCTGACTCCAATATGACTGGAGTCCTTACAAGCAGAGGGAATTTGGACACAGTAGTAGGGGACAGAAGGAGACAAATGGTCATATGACAGAGGTGGAGACTGAGTTATGGACTGCTGGCAAGCCACCACCAATACGCTACAGACTTGAGAAAGCACAATCTGCTGAAACCTTGATTTTGGACTTCAAGCCAAAATGGTAAAATAATAAATTCCTATTGTTTATAAGTCAACCAGGCTGTGATATTTGTTATAGCAGCCTGGCAAATTTGTTTAACTGCAATAGATACGTTTTTCAAGGTAATATGATACACAGCAAGTAACTAATACAACAAGGATGTTTTTATTATAAAAATAATATATGTCATTTAAAAAATAATATAATAAAAACATTTGGGATGTAAAACAGAAAGAATTCTCTATAATCCTATTTCATAAAATTAAGCAATGCTAAATTTATGTTATATTTACTGTCAAACTGTTCTATTCATATATATGTGTTTATAAAATGTGTTTTATAAAAAATCTGTATTCAAATAATGTATTTGTTCTGCAGTTTCCTTCCTTCTCACAAAAATAAATGATTGATATGTTCTTATGTTGACTTAGCTCATTTAACTTAATTCAAAAATGTTTTATTGGTCTGTGGTATAAGATAGCATATTGAAAAATGTCTCCCGCTAAACTCTTTGTGTCATATATTTACAAATTCTTTCACCATGTTGTTTGTTTTTCAGCTTTGTTTAAGGCGGCATAGCTGCACAGAACTTTTTAATCTACCTGCACTATTCTTTAAGGTTTAGGCCTTGAAATTATTCTATAATTCTGTAATCTTTTTTTCCTATATATTGTATGTTAGGCAACTAACCTTATTTTCCCTGTAGTTATTAGACCTTTATCCCTAAACCATTTGTTGACCAATTTTTTTTTTAACTACTCATTTGAGAATTCTGTCATATGCCAAATTCTCATACACGGGTCCATTTCTGGATTCTGTTTTTTCTTCCATTGATCTAGCCAGTTGTTCCTACACTATAAACACTTCTTAATTATAGCTTACAGAGAAAATCCTCCCTTTTTAACCTTCAAAAATTTATTGAAGATGCTCCTTATTTATTCTCTGCTATAACATTTCTAATCTATGTATGAATAAATTACTGGATTAATTCATGTAATTTTACAGTTTTAATTTAGGAAGCATGGACAGTTTTATAATATTTAGTTTCCCCCTCCAGTAATATAGTGTATCTCTCCATTTGTTCAGGTTTCTTTCATATTGTTTCAGTTTACAATTTTCTTCATATTTTTCTTATGCATTCCTTGTTAATTCCTCCAAATGTTCAAGTGTTTTTACTGGAATAAAGTTATTTTTTTTGTAAAATTGTCTTGTATCCAGCTCTCTTACTAATCTCCTGTTAATTTTTCAGTATATGCTCCTTGGAATTCTAGATATAGACCATATTATTGGCATGGCTGATTATTGAACTACTGAGGGTTTTTACTTCTGCATGAGTCAGTTTGGTAATTTAAATTTTCTTACAAAAATCTTAAATAGGCAAATTTCTTTTGCATCTATTTTCATTCCTAAAATTATATGTATTTTCCTTTCTCTTGGTCTCATTAATCACTGCTCTTTTCAAAGTATCAGTTTGCCATTTTCTTAACTTTAATTTCTATTTGATTTTATTAATCTATGCTTTCTACCTTAATTTGTGACTCTTGTACCTACATGAATTATCTTCTCCCATTTATTACTTGTTTTCCTTCTTTTAACTTCTTCAATTGAATTCCTGATTCATCTCTCTTCAAATCTTTGTTATTTAATAATAAAAGTGTTTGTGGCTAACATTTCCATCCTTGAGTGTAGATTTGGTCACATTTGTTAGGGTTTAGGCTTTTTTAATGGTTTTTAAAATCTTTTTTATTCTAGTAACATATATATACAACCTAAAATTTCCCATTTTAACTACACTCTGATATATAATTCAGTGATGCTAATTCCATTCAGAATGTTATGCTGTGTTAAGTTTTTCAATGCAAAATATTTCTTATAAAGAAGATACATGGTATGAAATATTTTACAATGATGTAGTAAATACAAAATCCAAGATTATTTAAATAACAGATCTGAGGCTAGCGGAGAGTAAAAGCATATATAACGGATTGGGTTTCTCACTGCCAACCAAATCCTACCAAAGAGTCTACATTTCTCCTTGGCCAAAACCCAGGTCCTCTTCATCATCATTTGCCCAATATGTACATTAGTTTTGGATACACAGCATTTTCTTGAGAAACATTTGTTGAATGAGTAAACCCCCAAGATTAAGGGTGATAATTTTTTTGCATTTTCACATTTATATGTGTGTATGTGTGTATACATGCCTATATACATGCATATATTTATACACACAGGCATATTTTAATTTAATTCAACAAAATTGTAGTCATATCTCCCAGGCTCCTTTCCGTTGTGAAAGGAAATACAGTCCTAACTAAAAATAGCAGGTAGAGTAGGACCTCCTTTAATGAGCATTCTGAATGAGAAAATTCTCTACTCAGCACAGGATACAGAATAAACATTGTGATACTCTGATTTTCTCTTTTACTCTGAACATCCAAACCTATCTAGAAGGTGTAAAAAATCTTCTTCTTTCGCTTTTAATATCTACTTTCAGCTTCAAATGGCTTACAAGAGAAAAATCATCTACTGCCTCCATAGTGTTAAAATAACCATGTTCTGTACAAGGGATTGAAAGAAATCATCCCACATTATACTGCCCCACGTAGATTAACATGAGGGTAAGAGTTTTCCAGTAGCTGCAGACAATGAAGAATTTTTCCCCCATATGGCTCCTGAGAATGTGCTGTTGTGTTTTGTGTAGTGGAGGTGAAGAAACGGGCTTCCCACTTCTATCACGCAGCTGAGGTGCTGTAATCTTCATGAACAACCATGTGAAAATGGAACTAATGAAATGCCAAGCTTATTATAGTTAAGTCTTCTGTAAATTAAGTGGTTTTCATCTAAAAATACTTATACTCTGAGTTTTTTATTAACTTCTCTCCACCTCATACTGCTTCTACCACCACATTTCTATCATCCCACTTAATCGTCTGTCATCTACATATAAAAGCTAATATTAATCGTTCTGCAAGGATTGCCAAAGAGTAAAATTTCACATACCCTTGCATTATGCTAAATACCTTTTCCATTTAGAAACTAAGCCTTATAAGTGACAATAAAATCAGAAGGCATTTGGGGATTGGCAAATTAATTTCCCTGTCCTTGTTAGAAGGAGCATTATCAGTTTCCATTTCTACTTTTAGAAGGCTTGTCTCTGTTAGTGCTCACTTTATTTGCTTTCATTAATTTTACTCTTTCTCTGGGTTATAAACAGTACTATAAAGAAGTAGCATAGAAACCACAGATATAATTTAAAGGATAGTAAACCAAAGAAAGAAATACACTTTGCAGCCTATTTGAGTGGCAGGGCCTTATAAATAGTTTCATTTGGGCCATTTGGAAAGTATATGGATATCATTATGAAATAGCATGTCAAGAAAACAATTTTAACTTATACCAAACATCATTTTCTTCCATGTTAATGAAAAAAAATAAATAAATAAACAAAGCACCATTTTCAGAACCTAGAGTTTAAAAAAAAATTTTTACACTCTGCAATACCTGCATGTAGTCATATTTCTGGTATTCATACAGCCTTTAAAATGATTTGGGGTTAATGGGATTGAAACACTAGAGGAAGGAAAATGGTGGAAGATATTATGAGCCTTGAGCTCTAGAGCCAACTCAAATGGTTTTCAGCTCCTATTTCCTCATATAAAACAAGAAAAAAAGTACTAGATTGTTATCATATGAGATCCAACTTGATTTAATCCTGGATAGTAAATGGTGTGCCATGCCCATCATTGATAATTTTGTGAAGAAGTTTTCCAGCATTTTCTTAAATTCACATTTTCTATCCTCCTCTTAAAGAGTGACTTTAATAGGTTTTCATTTACTACTTCTACTGTTTGTTCTTCTACCTAAATAATAATATTTTTCAAATAATGTATTAAATTGATTCAAAGGGAAAAAAGCCTTTCTTTAACAGCACTGGACTTGATGAACATGTTAGAACAACAATGATTTTTTTTTTTAAATTTTTTCAATAAATCCATCAATAGTAAAGTAACCAATTTGGTGAATGTCTACATTATCTCAGGTACTTCCGTGTTTTCTCATTAATCCTCATTAAATAAAGAATTCATCAGTTTAGAGGTAGAGAAACTGAAATTCCATATCCATGAATAAAAATAATAGTAATACTGGCAGATTGGTTGCGATGAAGGCTTAAGGCTTTCCTGAACCAATCTGGTGCTGAATTCGAGGAATATCCTTCTGTACTATCTCTTACCCTTTCTTTCCATTCTCACAGTGCTGCTTGGCTCTTCATTATTTCTGTTCTAGGAACTTGCCATGACCTACTACTGGCTTCCTGCCCTGCCCACCCCCCTACAAATTATGATTACATCCCTCCAATCAAACGTCTCAGAGCTGCCAGGGTAATCTTCTTGATATATGAACAGAAGTCATGTAACTTTCTTCCTCCAAAAATACCTTTAAATATTATTCTCAGCTGTGGCATAAAGTCCAACCCCCTTAGGGTGAAATCGGAACATCTCTGTGATCTGGGGCCAGTTCACCTTGGGGGGCAGGGCCAGTTCACCTTTCCACGTCTTCACATTCTCCAGTCCACACGGGCACTTTAAGTGCCTGTCATGAAGGACATTCCAGATGACTGATGCACACTCTCAGCTGCAGGCATTCCCTGCAAAGACTTTCTGTATGCCCAGGTACTAAAGAGGTAGCAGTGAATAGGCACCAGTTCTCTGTACCTCGAGGGTGCGATTCAAAATATTAAATCTGGAATGGGCATCAACCCAATAGAACAGACAACCAATTCAGCTCAGAAATTAGAACTGAACTGACTTCACCAGTCTATATCAAAATATCAGCCCTGTTCTAATTATTTTCTGAATAGTCTATGGAATTTACTCTACGATTTCCACCATTTGCCAAGTCCCAGACCCAATGCCACCCAATCTATAAAAGAATTTACAATCATCTTCTGTTAGAGTAAGTCTGCCTCTTTTCTGTGTTCTTATAGCCTTCTGTCAATACACAGCCTTAACACATAGCACATAGTGTCTGTAATTTATCACATGGGCCCAGGCCTGTTTCTCTTGCTAGATTTAAAGCCCCTTTAGAACAGGGAACCCATTTTGTTCATTTTTGTCATTCCTTAAATATGTAGTCCAGGACCTTTCAAATGGTAAGTAGTCAATAAACACAGAGAAATTAAAAGCCTGTGGTCCAAGTAGAACACAGAGTTGTGATGTTTCAGCACAAACGAATCACTGCTACTTGAGGACATACCTTATTGACAATGTATTATTATCTATGTGACAGGATTATTGCAGGATACCACACATTGCAGAAAACCACAATTTGCAAATGGTCAGTTTAACTTTGCTTAAATGTAAGGCGCTATTCACAACCTTCAAAAATTCAATAGAAATGTCAACACACACTAACTGAGGCCCACTAATGATACAGAGATCATTTTTTCTCTGCCTGGTAAAAATCAGAGTTAACAAGAGTGAATTCACTAAAATAGGTAATAATGGCCAATAATAATTTATTACACATATACCACTTGTCAGTTTCTCTACTACGTGTTTTACATATGCAAACTTATTGTGCTGGTTTGGATGTAATGTCCCCCAAAATGCCATGTTCTTTGATGCAATCTTCTGGGGCAGACGTGTTAGTGTTGATTAGGTTGGAATCCTTTGATTAAGTGTTTTCAAGGAGATGTGACTCAATCAACTGTGGGCAAGACCTTTGAGTGGATAATTTCCATGGAGGTGATACCCAACGTGTTCCAGTTTGCTAATGCTGCTGTTATGCAAAATACCAGAAATGGATTGGCTTTTATAAAGGAGGTTTATTTGGTTACACAGTTACAGTTCTTAGGCAACAAAAGTATCAAAACTAAGGCATTAACAAATGATACCTTCACTGAAGGATGGCCAATGGCATCTGCAACACTTCTGCAGCTGGGAATGCACATGGCTGGCATCTGATCTGGAGTTCTAGTTTCAAAATGGCTTTCTCCAATAATGTCACTGTCAGTTTCCAATGGCCATCTTCAAAATGCGTCTCTCAGCTGCAACTTCTCTCCAAAATGTCACTCTCAGTTGCAGCACTGAGTTCCTTCTTTTTGTGCTCTTATCTAGGGCTCTAGTAAACTAATCAAGGCCCAGGCTGAATGGGTGGGGCCACATCTCCATGGAAATTATCTAATCAGAGTTATCACCTACAGTTGGGTGGGTCACATCTCCATGGAAACAACCTAATCCAAAGGTTCTAACCAAATCAACAATAATATGTCTGCCTCTACAAGATTTCATCAAAGACAATGGCATTTTGGGGGACATAATACATCGAAACTGGAACACCACCTATTCAGGGTGGGTCTGAATTAAATCACTAGAGCCATGTAAAACAGCTGACAAACAGAAGGAACAGAGAGCTGCAGCTAAAAGAGGACATACTGTCCCAAGAGCAACATTTTGGAGAATGCCATTTTGAGACGCCACCTGGGAGCAAGCAGATGCCAGCCACGTGCCTTCTGAGCTAACAGAGGTTTTCCAGACACCAATGGCCATCCTTCAGTGAAGGCACCCCCTTACCTTGGATACTTTATGGCCTTAAGACTGTAACTTTGTAACCAAATTCCCCTTATAAAAGCCAATCCATTTCTGGTATTTTGCAAAATGGCAGCATTAGCAAACCGGAACACTTATTAATTCTTATGACACCACTATGAGATTAAAGGTATTATTCTAATCTTTTTATGGATGAGGAAATAAAAACTCAGAGAAGTTAAATGTCTTGCCCAAGTTAATTTACTTGCCTGAGCCAGAATGAGGAGTATCTTATTCACTATACTTTCTTCTAGTGTGTTTGTAGAGGGGAAAAAATCTAACTTGGCTTAATTGAAAGTTAACAAATTTAGTATTGATTTAGTCAGGTTTTTTTTTTTTTCCATTTAGGACAAGTCATGGCAAATTGCTGAAGTTTTTGGTTAGCCATTATGTTTCCCCAGTTTGGACAGGGCAACATTTGATATTGATATAAATGAGTGGCAACAACAGAAAAGGAGAGCAAATCGTAGGCATCTTTGGGACAGTGGGGTTGAAGGTGGACTGAAACTCCTGCAGTTAGAACCTGTAGGTGACCAGTCTCTGACTCAAAACCAACAAAATTTTTAAAGTGGCAGATTATTCTGATTGGCAATACGGTGATAAAACAACCTACACCTTTAGCTGTGCTATTAGAGTCATACTTCTTTAACATAGGCTGGAATGGTCTCTCTGCATGTCTCAAAACTTTCCCAGGTTTTGAGAACAAGTTTCTCACGCTCCATCTACTCATTAAAGATTTCTTATCTCTGGAACCCTCAGAACTGTAGTCATTGATGTCTTCCCCTTGAAAAATTTAGGAAAGGATCTTGAAGCCTGACACAGCTAACTCCACTGATGGAGGTGAGGGTACAGGTACAACAGGTGAGAGATGAATTCTGGGGATGGGAAGATGGAGCAGAGGGAATATTGGAGGGAATGAAACTTCTAAGCCATGGTCATTCCCCCAGTTGCAACAGTGTGCATTTTATGGTGTCCCACCCACAGGCCAGTTTCTGCTAGCTAACTTCCCCTAAACTCAGCTACTTTCTTGGGAATTTGAGCCTCCCTCCTTGAGTCTACATTCCCAGCGTCTTGGAAGCCACCTGGCTCTTGGATTTGAGTCTGGCTATGAGAGGGCTGATCCCCAGAACCAACACCCTTGTTGCTCCCTAGTCTAGGAATGTTGCTCTATGCTGAATGTCTTGCAATGCGATGTCCCAACTACCTGCTTGAAGTTCTCCACGTGGAAACGGTGGCCTGAAACATGCCTGTGACCTGGACTGTCCACTTCTTCTGTCAGGACCAGCCCCTGCCAGATGAGCTTCCTCGCTCCATATGGCTCCAGTTCTCTTCCCTGTCTTGTGGTTTGGCTGCCAAGAAGCCAAGATTCTCAAACATGAGTTGGAAATATGACTTTTAATTTCATCATGAAAGTAATTAAAATATATGTAAGCAGATATGAAATATAAATCTGACTTGTAATATACACAATAATACAAAATATTATCAACTCCAGGGTTAAAGTCAACACCCTTTCTTGTCCCTCCTTTGGACTATAAGCTTCCTTTGTTTCAGTGAACCCTCTGTTTTCATTTATAAATGTTAACATTCAGGACTTCTGATTTTAACATGACCACATGCATTTTTCTCCTCTACTTCCTGATACTTCACTAAAATAAAGTACAGGTATTTTCAAAAACTCTAAACTCATAAGGATAGAGAAAACAGGAGAGGAGGCATTATCAGATGAGTAAGCTCAACTGCTATTTGGAGAAGAGAGAGCCATTGGAGGAGTGGCCACTGACTTAGCTATGCAGGAGGGCAAAGAAACAAAAAGAAAGCTGACTTATGCTGTGAAACTCTGGGAAGTTTAGTATTTGGAGATGCTTTAGAAGGAGAAGTGAATAGCAGGCCTTGAAAAACAGAAGAACATATTTAACAACTCAAACAACTCACTGTGTATGGGTATTTGACAAGCCTACCTGCACCTTACTTCTTAGTGCCTCTCTCTTCAATAAGTAATAAAAGACATTTGAGGAAACACTTTAATATGAATGAGAGAGGAGGTAAAAAACAAACAAATGAACAGACAGTCAGAAAAAAGGAACCCCAAGGGAGAGAGAACATGAGGGATGTAGAAAAATACTTTAAAGAAGAACCATAACTGATATCCTCATAGAAAGAAGAAAATGTTTATCCATGTGTTCTAGTTTGCTAATGCTGCCAGAAAGCAAAACACCAGAAATGGATTGGCTTTTATAAAAGGGGGTTTATTTGGTTACACAGTTACAGTCTTAAGGCCATAAAGTGTCCAAGGTAACACATCAGCAATCGGGTACCTTCACTGGAGGATGGCCAATGGTGTCCATTAAACCTCTGTTAGCTGGGAAGGCACATGGCTGGCATCTACTCCAAAATTCTGGTTTCAAAATGGCTTTCTCCCAGGATTTTCCTCTCTAGGCTGCAGTTCCTCAAAAATGTCACTCTTAGTTGCTCTTGGAGTGTTTTTCCTCTCTTAGCTTCCCTGGAGCAAAAGTCTGCTTTCAACGGCCATCCTCAAATTGTCTCTCATCTGCAGCTCCTGTGCATTCTTCAGAGTCCCTCTTGGCTGTAGCTCTTCTTCAAAACATCACTCACAGCTGCACTGAGTTCCCTCTGCCCATCAGCTCATTTATATGGCTCCACCGATCAAGGCCCACCCTGAATGGGTGGGGCCATGCCTCCATGGAAATATCTCATCAGAGTTATCACCTACAGTTGGGTGGGGTGCATTTCCATGCAAATATAATCAGCACCAAAATGTCTACCCCACAAGACTGCATCAAAAAATATGGCTTTTTCTGGGGGACATAATACATTCAAACTGGCCCACCATGGTACAGAAACCAAACTCTGTGCAAAAGAAACAATCAGGGAATAAAGAGATCTCATGAATTTTAAAAAATATATAAATGCTGGAATACATAAGCATAAAGGAAGGTGAGAAAATCACCCAGAAAGGTGACCAGAAAGAGAAAATACAAAGATAGGATAATTACCTAATTCCAAGTGATTTGGTTTCATTTTTACAAAGAATGTGTTTCAAATTAATATGGTTGTTTGGATGATAGGATTTTATGTACTACTTCAGAAAACAAACTTGCTTCTCTAGTGTGGCCAGGCCTCCAAGTCATTAACCTGAGAACTCTACTTTGACTTCTGTAGCCAGAGGGCCTCCACAACCTTCACCTTGGCTGAGCTCTGCCAAAGCCAGAAGCCATTAATTACCATCATCCTTTCCATTCCAACTTGAGTGTGATTTAGACAACACTCGGGGAACCACCTCCACCAACAGTGAACTGTTTCTAAGGTAGAATTGTTCTCCAGTGTTCTTTAGGACACTCTTAGTCAAGGCTGTCAGTGGCTGCCTGGGTCAACAAAGGGCAGAAAAGCACAGGGGTGTGACAATCCTCTAAGACACACCATCAGGGAAACTGGATACTGAATATTTCCTCCTTCTGGGACCTGAGCCTGTTCTTGTCTGGGAAAACCTGATGGGAGACCAAGGAGGCCAGATGCCTAAACAACAGAAAACTACAACCTACACTAAGAAAAATGAAGCTATGGCCCAGTCAAAGGAACAAACTTACACTTCAACTGAGATACAGGAATTAAATGACAAAGACTAAGTCAACTCAAAAAGTTTAGGGAAGATATGACAAAAGAGATGAAGCATATAATGAAAACACTGGGTGCACATAAGGTAGAAATCGAAAGTTTGAAAAAACAACTAGCAGAACCCATGGAAATGAAAGGCACAACACAAGAGATGAAAGACACAACAGAAACATACAACAGCAGATCTCAAGAGGCAGAAGAAAATACTCAGGAACTGGAGAACAAGGCACCTGAAAGCCTACACACAAAAGAACAGATAGAGAAAAGAATGGAAAAATATGAGCAACAGCTCCAGGAATTGAATGGCAACATAAAATGCAGAATGTACATGTCATGGGTGTCCCAGAAGGAGAAGAGAAGGGAAAAGGGGCAGAAGCAATAATAGAGGAAATAATCAATGAAAATTTCCCATCTGTTATGAAAGACATAAAATTACAAATCCAAGAAGCACAGCATACTCCAAACAGAAAATATATGAATAGGCCTACACCAAGACACTTAATAATCAGATTATCAAACATCAAAGACAAAGAGAGAATCCTGAAAGCAGCAAGAGAAAAGAGATCCATCACATACAAAGGAAGCTTGATAAGCCTATGTGCAGATTTCTAGCAAAAACCATGGAGGCGAGAAGAAAGTGGTGTGATATATTTAAGATACTGAAAGAGAAAAACTGCCAACCAAGAATCCTATATCCAGCAAAACTGTCCTTCAAATATGAAGGAGAGTTCAAAATATTCTCTGACAAACAGACAATGAGAGAGTTTGTGAACAAGATACCTGCCCTACAGGAAATACTAAAGGGAGCACTACAGACTGATAGAAAAAGACATGAGTGAGAGGTTTGGAACACAATTTTGGGTGATGGTAGCACAGCAATGTAAGTATACTGAACAAAGATAACTATGAATATGGTTGAAAAAGGAAGGTGAGGACCATAGACTGTTTACTTAGGATGGAATGTATGGCATGTGAGCAAAACCATCTTAAAAAAAAATGGGTTGATGATGACTACTTGAGGGCAATATACTGAGTGAAATAAGCCAGACACATAAGGACAAATATTGCAGGGTCTCACTGATAGGAACTAATTATAATATGTAAACTCATAGACATGAAATATAAGTTACCAAGATATAAAACAAGGCTAAAGAATGAGGAGCAGTTGCTTAGTATGAGCAGAACGTTAGACTAGGATGAACTTAAATATTTGGAAATGAACAGAGGTGACGGTAGCACATTGTGAGAGTAACTAACAGTGCTGAATGGTGCATAAATATGGTGGAAGGGGAAAGCTCAGAGTCATTTTTGTCACCAGAAAGAAAGTTGGAGGTTGAAAGATGGGAATGTATAAAACAGTTAACCTTGTGGTCAATGTCCGAGATTAACTGTACAAATATTAGAAATCTCTTTCATGAACCAGAACAAATGTGTGACACTATAACTAGAAGTTATTAATAGAGGGGTATACAGGAAAAAATATATACCTATTGCAAACTATATACTACAGTTAGTAGTATTTCAACATTCTTTCATAAACAGTAACAAATGTACTACACCAATACTACGAGTCAACAATGGAGGGGGGTTGGTTAGGGATATGGGAGGATGTGAGTTTCCTTTTCTTCTTTGTCTTTATTTCTTTTCTGGAGTAATGAAAACGTTCTAAAAATTGAACAAAAATTAATTGTGGTGAAGGATGCACAGCTGTATGATGGTATTGGGGCAATTGATTGTACACTTTGGATCTTTGGATAATTGTATGGTATGTGAACAATCACAGAAAAATGTATGGAAATGTCTGGGAGAAATGAGATTTTTACAATACTGAATATTCCCGTATAAAAACATGTGTTCACTTAAGTACAGTTTGGCCCACCATGTATATTTTTTAAACAGTACTTTCATCCAATTCATCTTTCTCCATCTGGTACACAGGGTAGTTTACCATTTAAATGTCTTAATAAATGCCAGAACAGTGGTTTTCTAACTTTTTTGATCCCTTATTGTTATCAGACAAAAATTTTTGTTCTTTGTGTCTCTGTATGCATATATAAAATTAAAGCAAATATAAATGGAAAAAAAACCCACAATTGCTGGGCTTCACCCCCAGAGTTTCTGATTCTGTCTGGAATGAGGCCTGAAAATCTGCATTTCCATCAAGTTGCTAACCATGCTGGTCCAGGGACCCTACTTTGCATTTCTCTGCTCTCCATGAATAGTACACGAATGAATCTCCCAGCAGTCTGAACAGTGCACAGTCCAAATCCTTAGAGTCCTGACTGATGAGGTTGTGCTCCAGTTCTTGATTTCCTTCAAGCTGAAGATTCCTACTGTCTTGTTTCATATCTTTGCCTTGGCACTGGCAATTCTATTAGTGTCTTGTGGCCAAGTGGGAAGCAGTTTTACCAGAAATTCTCCCAAACATGGTAACTGGCTATGATTTCCCCTTTTAAAATGGCTTTCAAAAAAATTTGTTTGAAATACATATATATGTACACACACATACATACATACACACAATTTTCTCTCTAGATCCCATGGAGGAGATTCATCAATTTCACTTCCTTTAAAAATAATACCAGAGCTTATCAAGCATCCCTTGCTCTTTTAGTCATTCCAACATGGGAAAAGAAAACCAAGAGTACATGGTAGAGCCAGCAGTTGTTTCCTCCTCTCAGAAAACAGCCACCTTGGCTCTTAGTGCTTTGATTTGAGTCCCTCCCTCTAAACACCACCATGTTCCACAACAACAAGTGGTACAAGGCTTTACCAGAAGGTGATTTGTTTGGAAACTGATATTCAGCACGCCCTGAAGTCTCTACTATGGATTTCAGAAAGCAGAGGATGGAGGGCTGTAAAATCTGTTCTGAGAGGAAGAACACAGAAAAGGGGGAAAGGTGAAGTAGAGTTAAGTGGATGATGGTCGTGACTGGATGAAGAACTACACTGCAACATCTAATGGGTGCAAACTAAATAGGGTGCAGTACACGAATAAAAGGATTCCAAATGCCACTGAGACATTTCCAGTGACAGCAGAAGATGAATGTAATTGTCCTTAGTTTTCCCAGCCCTTTCATGAGCTAACCAGTTAATCTTGGGAAGTCATTTCCTCTCATGTGGTTTTTTCCTCTTTCAAGAATTGGCAGCGCTGTAGATAAGGTAACAATTTTGCCCAGGAATGAATTCTGCATTGTTCTCAGAAGGGTGCCAAAGAAAAACAACTGGGCTGGGATTCCTGGAGATGTGATTCCAATCTTGGCTCTGTTTCCAATGACTGTGTGCAAGCTGACCGATCATGTGACCCTATCCAGCCTTCACCTTTTCGACTATGAAAGGAGAAAGCTGCACTAGAGGTTGCCAGGATCCCTTCCACCTCCACGAGGCTGTGGCTGTAGCTCTTATTTTCATAGGAGAGCTCACTTATTCAGCCCTTTAAAACCTTTGAAACATCAACAATCCATGCTCATCAGCCTCAGGGAATAGGAGAAGAGGCAGAGAGTGTGAGCAACGATGGCTAACCCAATACCACTCATTAAATTTCAGAATAAAATCCAACCCCTACAGAAACACAAACCACTATTAGTTTCTCTGGCTGAGAAAAAAAAATGGACATTGAGCAAAGTAGTGTAAGTTATATATTTTTATCTCTATCTATCTATCTCTACCTGTCTTTCTATCTGCAATAACAAGTAGAAGGCCATGACATCTAAAAAAAAATAAAAATGCATATTAGGTATTTAAGATGAACTGATAAGATTTTTTTATTAATCATGCAATGTACTGATAGCAGGGCATGTAACATCCATTTTGCATAATTTTGTAAGTATTTAGTATTTACACAGCTTTGTAACATAATGTAAAGGCATGAAAGAATGTGGTCCATTGTCATAAATTCCCCAGCCCCAATAACAAATTTAGAAACAGATATCTAATCGTAATTGTTTATTTAGTGCTGACAAAGGCTTCAGTTATTATTTACAAATGTATTGTATCATTATATATTTCTACTAGCCCACCTGTATTGGGTATATACCATGTGCTTGTCATTGTCTTAACTGTATTTCACTCAAAACAATGCATGAGAGGGAAAATACTTCCATCTCCTTTTCCTAAATAGAGATATTGAAACAAGGATTTAAATACCATTCCCAAGTGTCACAGTAAGCGGTGATATGGTAGTATGCATCTCGAAGTCAGATAATTAAGAGATGCACAGACTGGAAAGAATGTGCCTGAAGTCGGACATCTAGCTGGTGGTAGGGCAGGATTGGAATTCAGAGCTCCTGACTCCTGGTCATGTAGACTTACCGTCCATAAGGGGTTATTAACACTGGATCCATGAGTCCCCCCCACCCTCCAAATTTTAAATGAATGTTGCGTTTATTCTCCAACCCTGTTGTTATGCTCCCCAAGGGCTAGAAATGTTGTAGGTGCAGTGTCAGCAAATTAAACCAACCTTACTTAACTGTGACTGAGCACAAATATACACAGACAACACAGGATGATGAAAACTTCTCCTAGGTTCCCTTTCATGCAATATCCAATGAAGGCTTTGGAACTTCTTCCTATCTCTGTTGGACTTCCTCCCTCCATCCCTTTCAGCCCAGTCTTCCTTAGAGTTCCATCTTCATTCCTGTGTTTACTGGCAAATTCCGTTTGCTCTTCATCTTCTTTAACGTGGAGGACTCAACACAAACTTCTCTCCTGTGATTACCTCTCATATTACAACTCTGATGTGTATTTTTGCCAGAAGAGCTCCTTACCAGGAGTGAAGACATGCAAGCATGGAGAAGAGGGAAAACCCAATTCTGCACACATACGTTCGTGTTTTATGGGGAGGAGGAACCATAGCATTTTCTTGTTGCTTCATTTAATGTTGGTATTTAAATGCAATCAACTCTTAATAGACTAAGAGTGCAGAAGCAACCTTACAAATCCAATGGCTGTGTGTTGTGTCTAAATAATATGTCTGCTTTCATTGAACAGAGGCAATTATAATGCACTGGAATACCCCTCATCATGTGGGGAGCCTGACTTGGTCAATGACTTCCTCATTCTATCTGCAATTATGGTACAGGGACTTTTATAAGTTGATTAAATAATTATGCTATGTTTAATTCATTAGAAGTCTAACTCAACATCTAATTCATTAGCTTGCTAATTGCTTTTGGCAATTGCAAACATTAAATGATATGCTTCCCCAATAATATATATTGTGTTATCCAGTCTTGCTTCACTCTATTAAAAATGTCTTGGAACCCCATTTGCAGAAACTCTGACCCACCCCCTTGACCTCCACTCTTCCTACCTGTTGTTCCAATACAACTTTACTTAAAAAAAAAAAATGAGGTGGCGGGCTGGATTTGGCCAATGGGCTACAGTTTGACCACTCTTGCTATAGACCATGCTGTAAAACCTTTTATTATGCCCCTTCCCATGGCATGGCATGTCAGCATATTTAACTTTTTAAATATTTTTCCTTGCAATACACTTTTTTTTTTTTTACTTTCAAATGTAACTTTTATTTCATTACTTTAAATAGAACGTTTACAATGACAAACTGATTACTGACTGTTGGTTTTTTTAAAAAAAAATTCATTTTATTGAGATACATTCACATACCATACAGTCATACAAAACAAAGCATACATTCGATTGCTCACAGGACCATTACATAGTTGTACATTCATCACCTAAATCAATCCCTGACACCTTCATTAGCACACACACAAAAATAACAAGAATAATAATTAAAGTGAAAAAGAGCAATTAAAGTAAAAAAGAACACTGGGTGCCTTTGTTTGTTTGTTTGTTTCCTTCCCCCATTTTTCTACTCATCCATCCATAAACTAGACAAAGGGGAGTGTGGTCCATATGGCTTTCCCAATCACATTGTCACCCCTCATAAGCTACATTTTTATACAATCGTCTTCAAGATTCATGGGTTCTGGGTTGTAGTTTGATAGTTTCAGGTATTTACTGCTAGCTATTGCAATTCATTAGAACCTAAAAGGGGTTGTCTATATTGTGCATAAGAGTGCCCACCAGAGTGACCTCTTGGCTCCTTTTGGAATCTCTCTGCCACTGAAGCTTATTTCATTTCCTTTCACATCCCTCTTTTGGTCAAGAAGATGTTCTCCATCCCACGGTGCTGGGTCTACATTCCTCCCCGGGAGTCATATTCCATGTTGCCAGGGAGATTCACTTCCCTGGGTGTCTGATCCCACGTAGGGGGGAGGGCAGTGATTTCACCTGCCAAGGCAATACACTCTTTAAACAAAATTACTGGGCACCTCCTCTGTTACCGACGGTGTTCTTAAGTGTTTGGTCTATCAAAGTGAATAAGACCTAATTCCTGTCCTCAGGGAACCTATGTATTAGTAGAAGTGGATGGTATGCAATCAACTTGGTCCATGCAGAGCTGAAGATTCAAAGATAGAAATACAACTAGAGAAAGGAGGGACAAAAAAGAGAGTGTATTCAGTTCTATCTGGGGATTAAGGAAAGCATGTAGATACAGTGATATTTGTTTAGGGATCTATAAAATGCATAAGCTTTGCCGTATGAACTGGATGTTTCAGACAGAGGAGGGGGTCAGAAAAACCATAGTGGGTTCAGGAAACTACAGGGAGTTCTGGATGGCTACAGCTTAGGCTTTAGTGGGGAATGGGAAATGACCGGGCAGGTAGGCAAGGATCAGACCGTGTTATGTCCTGAAGTTCATGTCGAAAGAGTTTGTGCTCTGTTCTCCAGGCAATGGGAAGCCATCAAATAATGTTTTCTGTTGAGTCATATGATTGGATGTGTACTTTAAACAATCAGTCTAACAAGGAACTGAGGACTGATTGGAAGGAGATGAGATTGAAATCAAGAGACCCACTTAAGAATACTTTTACAATAGTTCAGGTGAGAAAGATGAGATCTTAAACTAAGGTGGTCACTGTAGGATAAAAAGAAAAAATAGATGTGAGAGATATTGAGGTGACTGAATCTGTAGGATTCTTACCTCTTGGCTTGGAGGAGCAGGGGAGGAGCATGAGATGAGTCCAAGGAGTGTAGCTTGAATGACTGGTCAAATATGGGCCATTGATTGAGATGCCCATTGACTGAATGCAAGAGGAGAAATAGGTTTGGGGACAGAGATGTTTTTTATTATTATTATTATTCAATTTTATTGAGGTATATTCACATACCATACAATCATCCAAAGTGTACAATCAAGTGTTCACAGTACCATCGTATAGTTGTGCATTCATCACCCCAATCTATTTTTTGAACATTTTCCTTGTACCAGAAAAAATGTAAATAAGAATAAAAAATAAAAGTAAAGAAGAACATCCAAAACACCCTCCCACCCTATTTTTCATTTAGTTTTTTCATCCCCATTTTTCTACTCAACCATCCATACATGGATAAAGGGATGATCCACAAGGCTTTCACAATCACACTGTCACTGACAGAGATGTTTTTAGAAGCCAGTGGGACATCCATTTGGGGAAGTATTCTAGGGAGTTGGACCTCTGTATCCGTAAGCAGTAGTGATGTCTAGGCATATAGGCTGTGGGTAAACTGAGAAGGACGTATGAGATCACTCAGGATAGATTTGGGAAAGAGAAGAGAAAATGTCCAAGAACAGAATCCTGAAGAACCCCAGCACTTAAGGGAGAAGGTCCAGAGACATAGGAGAAGAATGCAGAAATTTCTCCTCCCTTTTGTTCAGGAAGAATGGAAAGGTCAGTAAAAACAAATGCTGCAGACTGTTATAATGAAAACTGGTCCATTTAATTTGAAAACTGTTAACATTTTCCAAAGCATTTTTTGGGGAGTGGTTGCTGGTTTCAGAGGAGCAAAGTAAAAAATGTGGGGTCAGAAAGTATAAACTATTATTTCCAAGGAGCTTGGCTGTAAAAGGTCAGGAGAGAAACGGTAACTAGAGAGAGCCACACGTTCGAGAAGCGAGTTGATTAAAGACGGGAGAGAACTCCCATTACAAAGGGAGAAGTTGAAAGTACATGAAAGATTGGTCACAACCAATGGAGCAAGAAGATCACAGTGGAGATTTGAAAAGAATCAAGAACACAAGTGGAGGACTAGTCTCAAATTAGAGAGGCCACCTCCTGGGACAAGAGGGAAAGTGTGAGCATGTGAAAACAGATAAAGATACATTTCTGATGTGGGGGCCAGAAGCTTAGAGTATTCAAGTTTAATAAGTGGGGAGCTTATTAAAATAAAGATGGATTTTATTAAGATGGATTTTATTGAGATGTTTTTGACCTTTATGTCATCTGATAAATTATAAACAATTAAATATTTATGGGTTATTTCCCCCCACATCTCCTTTGACTATTAAAAAAAAACACTCAGATTGAACATTTGACTGGATTTTATACTAGTCGTTCACTCAAACTAGATGCTTTTCTCAATTCCAGTGAAACATGGGAAAATGGGCAGAGGGAGATATCTGGGACTTTTATCTTTACGACTGAAATCCCTGTACTACTACATTTTCTAAAGTATTAAAGGCATAAAGGTCTGAAAATACATGGGCTTTCTAACAGCTCTCGGTTTCTCTCACCATTTCCAAATCTCAAAAGAGTTCTCAGCCAAGTAGTTTATAGACCCTATTTTTCAATCTATAGCGCATGCTATTTCCTGTCTCTAAACTTTACTGGTGGTTTAACTTGCTCAAAATGATTAAAACCTTGCACACATGAAATAAACGAAAAGGTAGAAGACCATACAATGGCTTTCCCGTCTGTTTCCAGGAAAGTGCAACTGTTTTAGAGCCTCTCTCTGACTTAACTCAATGCCTGCGGCTATTTTATCGGGAATGTTTAAATGGAGGGTGGGATGAGTGGTATTTGCTGATGAATTTCAATAAATACAGGTAATGAGTGTTATTAATGCTTAATTTAAGTATCTTTTCTCTCTCCAAAAACTTTTTTAAAAATTTGACCTCAGACACCAAAACGGAATTTAGCATAATCTTCAGTTCATGATGTGCTGTTATCACTGATCCATAAAGCCCCTTTATTCATTCATCTATTCATTATTCATCTATTCATGTACTTATGGATGTTATAATGAACAGTCTTGGATACTTGGCTCAATTCAAGAACAAGGAATTAGCAAACACTTGCATTTACCTATGTGCTTTATCCCTCTCCCAACTTCTTCCTCCCCAAAAGTAACCAACATCCTGAAACATGTATTGATAATTTATACACAATTTTAAAATCTATATAGCTTTATCAAAAGTGGATGTATGCTTAAACAGCATATTGTTTAGTTTTCAATTTCTTGAACGTTTTCAGAAGGTACCAGGTCCTGTGTAGTCTTCTGAGACTTGCTTGTTTCTCATCCAAGGATCTGTGTATGTACTGATTCATCCTTTGGCCTTGGGAAACCACCAGCCTTCCTAGCTCCTGGTGTCAGGGGACTATATCCTCATCTGAAGGCTGAACTAGGGAAAGATCCTCTTCCAGGCTCGTTCAAGTTTTTTGACCGAATTCAGCTCCTTGCAGCTACAGGGTTGAAGTCCCCCATTTTCTTGTTGGTTGCTGGCCAGAGGCTACTCCCAGCAACTAGAAACCCTCCATGTCCTTGCTGAGCAGCCTCATGTTTCCAATCTCTAACTTCAGGAAGGGGTCAGTCCCTTTTAAAGACTTACTGATTAGCTCAGGCCCATCCAGAATAATCTCTCTTTTTATTAACTCAAACGCAACTGATTTGGGACCTTAATTACATCTGCAAAATCCCTTCACCTTTGTCATACACTGTAATCTTTTCATGGGAGTGAAATTCATCATATTCACAGTTTCATCCGTACTGCCTGTTCTTGTAGGAAGGGGCGTTTACACAGTATGTACATAGTTGGGAAATGTGGGGCCCATCTCAGAACCATGACTGTCACAGTTACACTGTGGAATGTTTCAAAATTTGTATTTGTCTGATGTTTCCTCATGCTTATATTGAGGTTAAGCATTTTTGGTGAGAATACCATAGAAGTGCTGTACTCATCTTGGTGCATTGTTATAGGGGTTAATATGAAATAGATGAGGTCAATATGCCTTATTACTGTTGATGTCAACCTTGATCATTTGGTTAAGACATAGCAGCCAGTGATAAGATGTGTGTAATTAAGATGTGTCTGCTTAAATTGTTCTCTAATGTAAAGTTGCCATTTTCCCCTTTTTAATTAATAACTATCTTGAAGGAGAGACTTTGAAGCTATGCAAATACCAGGTTCCTCCTCAAACATTTACCCATTAATTTTAGTGTCCATCAATGGATTGTGTCTGCAAAATTATTTCTGTGGCACTTTCCTAATGATGAGTTTATGGTTTCCTCGTTTCTTCTACATGCATTAATTATAATTATACTGTAAGGCAGAACTGTCTCTTTGCCCCCATTTACTTATACATTCAATTATTTATTTATGTTAGTATGGACTTCAGGATAGTTATTTTATATTATGGATTAAATCCAATATTATCATTACTTATTTTTGTTGTTGTTGGATTGTTCCTGTTTTGGTTAATGGAAGCTCATCCAGGTGGCTCCCCTTTCAACACGCTCCTATTCTTTTTCAAATACTTCATTACTTTCTTACATCCTGACATGTTCCAAGCTTATCTTATATTTTCCCTACTGTACCCTAGAATCAGCCACTTTTACAAGAATCCCTGATTCATTTTATTGGAGAATGGTGTTTAGTAACCAAGATCTGTATACTTGATGTGCTCACTGCTACTGGATTGTCATTGCTTCTAGGTCTTTTCGGCAGATGGACCTATGAGATATACGTGCATATATGCATGGGTTAGTATACATACATATATTTCCTTAGCTTTAATTGAAGTATTTCCTTCATGCCCAATTCTACCCCATTTTGTAAGTCCCAATTTAATTGTCCTTTATTCCATGAAATCAACCTCAAGCCAGAAGGAATATTTCACTTTACTGAAATTGCATAGAACTTCATTCGTATCACTTATTGCTTTTTCCCTTGGATTATGTTAATTTATATCTCTGTGTTTTAGCTGATGCAAGATTGTAAGTACCCTGAGAACAGTATCCAAGTTTAATTCTTTTTCATAGGACCTTTTATAGTGTTTATAGTATATAGCATATAGAATCAATATAAAACCACCTTTTCAAAACAGGCAATAATTTTATTTGTGAAAATATAGTTGATTAATTTAAACAAACACTTTAGATTTTCTAACTACAGTAAGAAACAGTAAGGCTTTTTAAGAGGAAACAAAATTCGTAAATCATATAGAACAATTTCTACAAAATTGTAGGTAAAAAAATAAGTGTGAATTCTTTCTCTCATCCCTTAAAAATCTCCCTTCTCACTGGAGGGAGTTAATGATCTTCTAATAATCTAAATTAATTATTCCATTTTAAGCAAGTGGCTAGCTTCTTGTTCCCTTGTTATGTCTTAGGAAGTAAAAGTTCCATTAGAAATACATTAAAAAACACTAACGTGGAACAGACAGAACTGGTTAAAACTTGTAAGATATTCATTTTATAAAAAAGATTGTATATGTGTTTTGTTTTTTTAATTATAAGAAATCAAAAGTATTGGCACTTTCCTCTCTCCTATTGAGACTTATTTTCTTCTATTTTTACATTTTTAGAATAATCATTAAGTTAGTCTTAATTTTTTTTCTTTTTTAGAAAACTGTTGCAGTTGGATAAGCTCTTTGATTTCTTTTTTCTGTTTGTGCAGACTTCAGAAGACCCAGCTGGTCATATTACCATATGCCATCAAAAAATGTTTTTGAAATGTGTTTGTGTGCATGTGTGCAGAAAAAAAAAATATTTTATTGTAAGTTCTGTTTTTCTCTCTTCCCTATTACTGAACTGGCAAACAATGTCTTGTTGATCATACTTTACCCTTGGGCCAATCAGAGATTCCCATCAAACATCTTTATTATTTTGTTACCCTAATCTTGTTTCCCTGGCACTGAACAAGGTTAATAAATACCACTGCTCTAAGAATTGTCAGCAAATGATCAGTTTATCTTCTCCACTTTTCTCCTCTTCCTGGAGGTGGTGTCATTTGATCTCACCTTCAGTCCTTTAGAACCATTTTGACCTTAGAAAAGGGATTTTAAGTGTTCACAACATCCTGGTGCTCAGAATCAAATCCCTCCTACTTCTACTCTGAATGGTAACTGGCTGCTGCAAATTTTCCCTAGGAGTGGTTCACAATTTGCGCCAAGTTCTTGCTATTGGACCTAATGTTATTCCCCATCATAGTAAACTGCCTAATATCCATGTTTCTCTAGGACCTGGGGATCTGCTTTCCTCTGGTAAGTCAACTTCCCAGGGACTGAAGACTTGCTCCTTAGGAATCTCCTATCTACGACTCAGATACCTGTTTGAATTTCCTAGAACTTCCAGGAACATTGTGTACAACATACAGTGCATTCAGACTCTAGGAAATGTACTTTCAATTCTACTCAATTCAAATCTACTTAACAAAGTTTTATTAAAGCTACTTCAGTATCAGGCCCTCTACTAGGGCCTGAGGATATGAAGATGAATGAAATATAAGAAGGTTCTCAAAGAGTTCCTAGTCTTGTTGAGGACACTGAGCTGTACATACACGACACCAGCATTTGTTAGGGACTAGCTTATATACCTAGTGAAAGAGAGGATCCACTCACAGAAAGGTATACTCAATAGATCTCAGAAGAGACGTGGACATGACAAAGCTTCCACATGCAGTGGCTACATCTATTTTATGCTTGGATTTTGTCTTTGGTGGTTAAGACCTGCGCTAGATTGCACAATTGGCCCCAATTTTCACCTTTTCCTGTACATACCTTAACTATGGGTTTAGCTACTAACTCAGTGACTTGCTTTGACCAATGGGAAATATGTGAAAATATGTGAAATAGGTTTGCATGTAAGAGCTTTTGCTTTTGTGCTTCCATCATTGCCATAAGGATGTGCTGATCCAAGTCTGCTGATCCAAGGAAGGGATTGATAGACACATGGAGCAAAGTTTCCTCAGCTAAGCTACTCCAGTTAAGTAGCTATTTTAAGCCAGCCTAGAGCTGACATCAGCCAAGCCCATCCAAGATCAGCTCATCTCCTGTGTTGTAGATTGGATCATGTCCCCCACAAAGGAATGTTCAAGTCCTAATCCCCAGTCATGTGAGCATGAGCCTATTTGTAAAGAGGTCTTTGAAGGTCCTACTAAAATGAGGCCAAACTGAATCAGGTTGGGCCTTATTCCTATATGACTAGAGTCTTTATAAGCAGGAGGAGTGAGGAGGAGATGAAAGGAGACAGATCACCATGTGACGGAGAATTGGGGATCAGCCACAAACAGAACCCTTCAGACTTCAGAGAAAGCATGGCCTGCTAACAACTTGATCTTGGACTTCTGTCCGCCAAAACAAATGCCTGTTGTTTCAGCCAACCAGTTTATTTGTTATAGTAGCTCCAGCAATCTAAGGCACCTGGCCTCCTGATTCACAATTTATAAACATAAATTACTGTTGTTTGAAGTCCCTAAGCCTATGGTGGTTTACTGTGCAGCAATAGCTAGCCATACAGGAATCACTGATGCTGTTGAACAGTTGATCAAATGCATATTTTAAAAAGATTTTGGATACCATGTTGACAGTGCATTTGAGGGGAAGAGATTAGAGGTGGGCAGATAAGTCAAGACATCATGGCAATATTTGGTTTAGAGATTGTGAAGGCCTGAACTAACATGGCCATTAAGAAAAAGCAGATGAGATTCAAGAGAGATATAGCACGTAGGTTATAGTGATTTATCGGCTGTGGACAGAGAGGGAGAAAATGAAGTTGAGGACTAGATTTCTAGGTTACACAATTGATAAAACTGATTATGATAAACAGGGAATTTTACGAGTTCAAGCAGATTTAATGCTTGACCAAAAAAACAAAATAAAACAAAACTTAATAGGAGGACTGTTAATCCATTCCCTCCTTACTAAAGATATCCAGAAGTAATGAATGACCTCAGTCAAATCTTCATGTAAATGTGGTAATGACCCAAAGACAAGACCTCCTGGTGAATATATTTATGGTGTTTATCAGTAGAAAGATACCAGTGAGTGCTTACACAATTATTTTTTGCATGAGCTATGCCTGGTTTCTCTTACTTATTATAAACAAACTTGGAATTTATGGATTTATAGGGCACAGATGGCTAGAGAATGGAGGGTAGCACTATAGCCTGTAATTGGTTGCAGAATGGCAGGTAGCACTTCAAACTGTAATTAACAGAGTTCTAAATAGGCTTTTCTAAAATGGAAATGGTTCTTTTTGTGTGAAGCTTCTCCACATACATTGCTCAGAAATAACCTTGTCTATTAAATATGAAACCAAAATTCATTCAAGGAGGGAGTTGTTTTGACTATTTGGGGGAGCTGTTCTATCTCAGATTCATCCAAGAAATAAATGTTTCACCTTTGCCTGGTGAATTCTGTTTCCTGTGAATTATTATAAGATTTGGTATTGGGTAAGAGCTATAACTGTGTGAGTCTCATTTGACAGTTCGACACTTTGTCTTATCAAAATGTGGATAAAGGTGCTAGGGCAGGGGTAGGGAATGGTGCAGGCATTCAATTCAATTGAGAAATTTTGGAAAAGATGCCCATTGGACAACCATGTGGACATATCCAGAGCAATTGTGACCCATATGTCTGAAGGCCCAGTGATTAGTCAGGCTGGGCTTTTTAGTGTGGCTTGTAAGTGGATTTTTAAACCAAAAGAACAAGTAAAATTGTAGCAAAAATGCATAGAATGATACTGGACCCCTGCCTGATGGCCTCTGGGGAGTGGCAATGGTTTGAAGAATCTGGGAGAGGAAACTGCCCTAAGACAAAACAAAACAAGCCAAAACAAAAGGGTATGGGCCTTGTGGCATTACAAAATATGACTCTTTAATGGCATTAAATACACAGTTACATAGTTTTCTCTTGCAGACTAACTAATGCAAACACAAGAAGGAATATACTATTCTCTACCCCTGCCCTCGTTCCTGCCTTGACCCATAAAAGAAATTTCAGCCTCTTGAAGTGTTGGGGAGAAAGTTTCTGGCTTTTACTCTGTTTCTCACTTTCTCTGACACATGGCATCTATTTGGTAAAAAAGACCACTCCCATGTGTGGCTCAGATGCTCTTGACTGTCTCTTCTTGAACTGACTTGTCTGAGAGTCATATTTGTTCTCTCTGCCACTGTCCCTGTTTGGTAACTTGCCAGGGCAGCCCAGTCCTCGTGGGGGAAGCCAGTGGGGGTCCTGCTGCTCTGCCCGGAACTGAGGGCATTGCTAACGGCATTCCTACTGGACTTAAGCTATCACGATGTATTTGGGTTTGCAGGTGTCCGAGCAAGCAGTTTTATAGATTAACTTATTATAACCAAATTAAACCATGCCAAATGGAGAAGTGATTTAAAAACTTTCCTTTCAGAAAAACTTGGAATTGAAGACAGTGCTAATAAAGCAAGCAGGAGCTACCAACAAGGAACCCATGCTTCTCCTTTTTAGGATTAATGAATGTTCCCCAGAAGACAGGCTCGCGTAAGGGGTTGTAAGCAATCCGTCTTAATGAACAAGGGCTGAAGACTGATGCATGTGAGGGAAAAGGCTTTCTTTGATTGCAATGTGAGGACAACATGGATGGAGTGGGTGGCAGGAAATTGCCAGAAGAAGGGCGTGGTGCAGTTCTCAGAAAAAGT
The DNA here is from genome assembly GCF_015220235.1 of Choloepus didactylus. Taxonomy (NCBI): domain Eukaryota; kingdom Metazoa; phylum Chordata; class Mammalia; order Pilosa; family Megalonychidae; genus Choloepus; species Choloepus didactylus. Next base: position 24,708,631 of record NC_051325.1, on the reverse strand, counting down.
AAGGGATATTAGGCAAACAAACAAAAGTTCTTAACAAAATTCTCTCTGGTTGGCACTCAGTTTTAATGTTCAAATCAGTTTGACATCGAGTCCTTTGTTATTCCTGAATCACCTGAAAAGTTCTGTGCATTTCCTGTCTTGCTGCGTTTAATGGATTTAGGCTTTATCTCTCCCCAAATATTATTAATTTCTATAGAGCAGGAGTGTGGTTTATTCTTGCATTTCTCAAAAGAGGAGCACCAGGGAGTCCTGATAAATGTAGATTCTCATTCAATAGGTGGAGCCTGAGAATCTTCATTTATAACAACCTAACAGGTGACACTGATGCTGCAGGTGCATGGTCTGTGCTTTGAGTTACACTGATCTAGCTCTAGACAGATCATTTGTCAGCGTAAAGGTATCTCACAGCTGTTTATTATGAGTTCTTAATTATAAGAGATTCCCATGACTGTTTTCCATAACGTAGTTTCCTATTAGGCATGGAGCTCCTTTACTCTTTTTCTCTTCCTTCCAGAGAGCAGAATAAATGAGACACTCATGGAGCAAAAGAACACTTTCCTCCCTGTCCCATTGCATATAAATATAACGACCCCCATCAGTGGTAAGAGGGTCATGAATTGCCTCAGCAAACTAATTTACAAACCTACACAAGCTTTATCTGAAATGCTTTTGAAGACATTTCAGGCACCTGATGTCCTTCCTTTTACCTCCCACCTACCTCACACTACGTAGCTGAAAACACCCCCCACCCTCATGGTCCTCCTGGCCACTCCAAGCCACATGGCCATTTCCCTGATCATACTATAATACTCATTCACCTCATTGATTTTGAGAAGCAATCCTCTGATTGACTGAATACATATAAGGACAACGGCCTAAAGATATATAAAAATATAACTCTGACCTACAACCTCTACAGTAACCAAGAAGCCAAACATAACCTCTGTAGCAACTGACCCCAAATGGTCAAGACTTGCTGGTCAATAACTGCTAGATTCCTTAATTTTTGCTCCCACTTCCAAATTAGGGCCAACTAGAGAAAACCAAGTATTCTTCCCTCACCAATCACATAGGATGCCCTGCTTCTAGTTACCCACCTTCAGATTTTTCATGTCAACAACCTTCAATTAGGGTATATCTAAAACCTTCCCGTTTCCCACTCTGAAGCTTTCCCAGTCTCTTTACATCTCTGCCAAATGCAAGTGATTGGGCTGACTCCGTTGCTATAGCAAGATCTGAACAAATAGATCTGCTTGTTATTTGGTGGTCTTCATTTATTTCCCACTTCTACTAAATTTCACTATTATTTACATATTTCCCATACTTGACTTGTCTCCCCTATAAGTTTTTTTAACTTTTAGAGGTCAGGAATAGAAACACTAACAATCCCCATTACACCAGTTAACACTAATCAAGCATTTACTATGTGTCAGGCACTATACCACACAATTTATATATGTTATTTCATGCAATACTTTTAACAACTCTATTATGCCTATTTTACAGATGAGAAAACTGAGGCTTAGAGAGCCTATATAACTTACCCAAGGCATAGAAGTGACATCAAGTTGCCACCTGTCTTAGTTTCCAGGCTGCTATAACAAATTCCACACAATGGGTTGGCTTAATAAACAGGGATTCGTTGGCTCAGAGTTTCAGAGGCTAGAAGGCTTGCTTCCTCCTGGGATCAGTAGCATTCTGGCTGGCTGGCAATCCTCGTGTCCCTTGGCTTTCCTGTCACATGATAATGTTCTTTCCTTTCTTTTGTAGTTTCCCATTGACTTCTGGCTTCTGGATCCTCCCCTCCCCGTGGCTTTCTCTTTCTAAGGCTTCCAGTAATCTGATTAAGTCCCACCCTTGATCAATTGGGCCTTAACTAAAAATAATATTTTCAAAAGATACTGTTTACAATGGACTATACCCACAAGGGAGGAAGACTAAGATGAAGAACATATCTAAAGTGGTGTATATAATTCAACCTACAACACCACCCAATACCCACTCTCCATTTCTTCTCGTAATGGAACCCCAATTTCATTTGTTGCAGCAATGCAGCAAGCTAAAAGACTGCCTTCCCCAGCCTCACTAGAAGCTAGTAGGGTGTAACCAAAGAGATTTAAACAAAAGTCTTGTGTAGAACTTGAAGATGCATGAAAGGAGCCGAGACTAACAGAAGAGAAGCATTTACAGATTAGCACTTTTCATCCTTCCGACTTTCTTCCTTCCTTAGGCCATCAATGATCACTTAATAACACCTTGCTCCTGCAGCCATCTTGGGTAACGGGAGACCTTGGAGATGAAAATCCCCTACTGGGAAGGGAGAAACAAGAAATAGGAAGAGCCTGGGTCTCTGATGTCCTTGAAGTTGCACTTCCAGTCCAGAAGTACTATCTCCAGACTTCTGTTTCATGAACGAGAAACAAATAGATACTATTTCTGCCATTTTGGATTTTCTGTCTTTCTCAGTCTGACTCTACTGCAGCTGATGAGAGACGTCACCAAGATTCACTCCATTTTGTATTTTCTTCCTCCCTCATGGCCTCACCACCTGGTATGCGCATTGTATACTGTGCTTAGTTTGGTACATGAATGAACTCATTATTGAGGGAAAGAAAAAGCAACTGCATAGTTTCTGTACTAAAATAACCTTCCCAGGATTTCTTTCCATGGTCTGCTTCAGCACACAGAAGGCAAGAATATATTGATGGCCCCTTAAACAATTAGAAAACATGGTAAAGATATTTCTTGAATGTTGTAGATGCTTTTCAAAATCCTTATTTTATTCATTGCTGCACTTCACATTTTCCCATTCACAACCCATACCTCTGAGGTTGCCATGATCATTTGTTCAATAATTCAGTAACTACTTATTAAGCACCTAAAACGTGCCAGAAACCAGGCTACTTGTTGAGGATAGAAGAGTGAACAAAGTATTCAATGTTCTGCTTTTATAGTGTTTATATTCCTGTAGGGTCAGGGAGTTGGAGGACAAACAATAAACAATGATAAATTTTCCAGAGAAAATTAAAGTGGGGTATAGGGGACGGGATTGTCAGGATTGGGGTAATTACATTCAGTAGCAGGGGAAAGGCTTCTCCTAGAAGATACCCTTCAGGCACAGACATGAAACAGGAAAGAGAAAATCAAGATCATTGCTTTCCAGCTAGGACTATCAACAGAAGTTTTCTCCTATGTGAGTGGACATCTATCCTAGTGACATATCCAAAGGGTTCTACATTATGTTGGACAAATTTAAAATCCTTCTGTGGACTGGCTGGCCTGACCATCTGTTGTCCAACCTTCCCCACTAGACAATAACCTGTTTGCTTTCTCTTCTCTTTTCCTTTTGCTGTGCTATCATGCCATTCCACCAGGAGCCCAAATACTTCTCTGTTCAAATGGGACTGTACCTTTTTAAACCAACTTAGAAAACAGGAAGTAAGTTAGTAATTGAGTGTATGTAGGAGCATGGGTGTGCACCCCAGATGTGCAAATAAGCATAAGATGGGAGGGAGAACAGACGAGATAGTCTGATATTCATTTGGTCTAAGGATTGGAACTCCTGAATATTCAACCCTACTTCTTCTGAGTCCTCTTAAAATGCAAAGTTGCTTCCAGTTGTCATGTGATCTGATCAGTAAGTGCAGGTGGAAAGAGACGTAGGAGGAGGTTTGAAAGCAGTAGAAAGCAAGATAATGAGGCAGCTGCTGATGTTTTTGCAGAAGGGTGGAAAGACTTCCCTTAATATTTAAAACCATGATCTGCAGGCTTTTCCATTTTGATTTCATTTCCATCATCTACTGAATTAATGAGAATATGGATAATCTGTAGGTCAAGCATTTTCTGGAAATTTAAGAAATCCAGAGTTAATAGCTCTTGGCTTTGCCCCACGACAAAAATCCATCTGCCCAGCCAAACCAACAAGAAGCTTTTCTGTCATCAGCTTTCACAATCAGCATCTCAGAAGCCTACATTGACTGGTAATACTTATTATTGGAATTAAAGTTAATAAATAACTTCTCATTTCCAATGTAGAAATGTTCATACATCTAGGACAGTGTACTGTTGTCTCTAAAGAGAACTGTCAATTAGATTTGAGTTTGTGATGTATTAATTGTGAGGTACCATCACTATGTCTCTGTACTCTGTTCTAGGTTCACAAAATCTCATCACACCCCAAGATGTTGGGATCATCAAAAATGAATGTTTCATTGGTGTGTGTGTTTTATTTTAGAATTCAAAATTCCCTAGAAGCAGAAGGGATTCGGGTGATTAACTGAGGAATATTTCTCAGGAGAAAAGGAGTGGAGTAAACAGGTTAAAACAGGGAATAAAGCATAACAAGGACCTCATCTCAGCCGGAATCTTGTCTCGGCATGGAGGGTGAGTTGTACCATTCTCAACTGATCTTTTCTCCTTGTCTATCAGGCACTGGCTGCAGGATGTCTCGCTCCCTTGGGAATAAGGGGCATAACCTACTGTAGAGGGCAGATCTTGCTGATGGAGGGCAATTCTATGCAGAATAGGGCAGCAGTGAGCATTGAGCAGCCACAATTCTAGAAGTTGGGAAATGAGCATGCTGGTCCATGGGTGCACTCGGCTGGCCCTGGGGAACCCAACAGCATCTACTGCACTCTCCCGCTGGCCTTCTTTTTTAATATTCTCTCATAGTTCCCCATTCCTAGAACTTCATCTTTTCCATTGATACTCAAGCTCCTTTTTCTTCCACACCTGAAAGATATGAACAGTTGTATTGTTCCTTGAATAATTGACCCAACTTGTGAATGATTAATTGCTTATCAGGAGAGGATAGGTCTTTCAACTGTGCTCAAAGCACAGTAATTCAAAAATAGTGCCCTAAGTTTCTCTTGGTGTTGTACAAATGACAATCGAGATTTTTCTAAGTCTACTTTAATTTTAATTTTTATTTTTTTACTTCTATTGATTACTCTGTAAAGAGTTTGGGGCTAGAACTCCCCTGTTTGTCTTTCTATTCCCAGTGTTTGGCACGGTGCCTAGCATACAGCAGACATTCAATAAATGCTGATGAATGGCAGAGAATGAAATGAATATTGGGTTGGGTATTGAGATTTGAAAATTTACTGTAAGAAACCAAAGATTAAAAGATTAAAACTTTATAGTTGCCAGGCAGGCAGTGGGAATGAGTAAAGGGGGTTTCTGGCCATTTGGAGAGCCCATACATTATCTCATGGGGGCAACCACCATTCAGTTCTACAAGAAAGTAGAAACTAGTTAAGTGTGCTGGCCTCTATGATTTGATTTTTTTCCCCCAAGAAAATCTAAACATCAAAAATTGCGTGTGAAATTTCCTCAATTTTAAATGTTGACAGCTAACTTAAAAACAAACAAAGAGAAACTACTAACATTGTAGGAGTGAGGCAATACATTTATTAATTGAATTTCACCTGGGAACCTTCATTTCACAAGCTCTGACATGGAATATTTCCTAATTGATAATTACCATTTTTTCCCACTTGAATGGACAGCTTAAAAATGGGGGAGCTAGGGAGCCATACCCCTCTGTCATTTTCTGACCGTCTGCCTCTGCTTTCTCTAAAATCTCATCAAAAATAGTTTAACAAGAGCATCCTTTGGGTTTTCCCTACAAAGTTCTGCTTTGAGTTTTTTCGTGTCCTTATGACAGCTTCTTATTTTACTGTCTTTGTTCCTGTCTGTATCTTAAATCCTATTTTTCTCCAGTCTTCAATTCCTCAACCCCCTTGTCTTCCCATTCAATACTTGGAATTCTTAACTAGTCCTCTATAAACCTTGAGGAGGTCCATGCCTATACTTGAAGTGGGTCAGGGGGTGGGGCTGTGAATACCTGGAAATTCCTTTGCAGAACTATGTGTATTTATTTGTGTGCGTTTTTCTGTGGAGAAGTTTGTAATTTTTATCACATTCCAAAAGGAGTGCCTGCTTGCCCTGGGTGATTTCATTCACCCTTGAAGCTTCACCTACACTTGTCTGAACTTTACAGTGAGTCCATATATGTTCCCTTCCTCTCCTTCATAAAATCTTCCAATGGATCCCCACAGCCGTTAAAATAAAATGGATCTTCTTTAGATCAGCATATAGGACTTTCATCATCACTCCCAACCCTTGTATCCTGTGTCTCATCAAGTGTAACAATTCACAATTTCGAGTTCTCTCATGCTTCCATGTTTGTACACATGTGGCCAAGATCTCCCCTCTGACCATCTGTGCATGGATAGTTGATATTGTCCTTGGGTTGGGTTCCTCCAGAAGCAAAATCTAAGACAAGGACTTGGGGGTGAGTTTTTTATTTGGGAGGTGATATTAGCAAGCACCAGTCATAGAGGGGGAAGTGAGACAGAGAACAGAAAGAATCAAATTATGGATGCGTTATCAAACGAGTTACAAGTGTGGACAACTAGAGCTCAGTTCTGCTGACAAACTCTTAAGACAGTGTGGAATGACTTCAGGATTTTCTCAGCTGTAACGTGAGGAAGCTGGGTATTTATCCACCAACTCCTGGAAGTCGCTGGTTAAGAGCTGCTTCTTGGGCACCTCAGACAGCAACTGGGTTTGCTCCCAAGGCCAGGAAAAGACTGCAGATAGTGAGCCTTAAATGTTCCCAGTAAGTTGCCTATTACATAAAAATGAGTGCAGAGGGAAGATAGGGAGGGAATATGGGCAAAACCCCAAAATGTAGAGGTTTCTCTGAAAACATGTCCAGTCAAAGAAAGCTAATCCAAACTAAGATTTCCCATTTGAATTACATATCTGTCCTTTCTGCTCTCTTAGTGACCTGTGATAACTTCTACAACCATATTCATTACATAATTGAGCAACTATTTTTCAAGTATCTACCGTGTGCTCAGCATTATCCTGGTTATCCATGGAATGATCAATTGCACATGCGATGTGTATCATACAACAGTAGCAAGTCGATCACTTGTTTGCCTTCCAATTCAATCGAATTATTGAATAAATGAAATATATTTCCCAGGTTTATTTGGGGTCTTCTATTGGGAAACTAGGAGTACATGGAACAATTCCAAGTTGAACTGGACATTTAAACATTACTTACAAGCATAGAACTGGGAAATCACTGCCTGCTTTGGAACATGCCCCTGTGGCTGGGAGCATTTAAATGAAGTAGTCACTGCCTAGCTGTCACACAGAAAGAACACTCCATATACGTGCAAATAGCATGTTCTTTCCAGTAAACTCAAAGCAAGCTAACTTTGCAACCAAAATCACTGCAATTGATCAACTGCATTAAAACCCAGGTCTAAGAGGCAGCCTTTTAATATTCAAAAGTAATCCCCAATTCGAACTTAGAAAGATACCTACTGAAGTGAGCCAAAACCAGAGGAAAATGAACCACTTCCTCACCTTTTGTCAAAGTTAAGTGCAGTATAACGTATGGAGCATTTTCTTGATCATTTCATCTTGACACAGTTGAATTTTTCTTAGGAAGGGATACATACAGATTAACAAAAAAAATCGAAAGTACTATTTTCGGATTCAAGAATGGAACTTTTACATGTTTGTCTGGAAGACTTGTTGGGAGTCACAAGTTTAAAGAATAAAGAGAATTTTAATTATTCTTCAAATATAACTGTGGTCTTTATTTCCACTTACTATTTATTTCTCTAGAAACGCTTGCATATGCAAATAGCTCCTGTTTCACTGAACGGTGTTATGACTATTGAGCCCCTGTTGGTCATTACTGACAACTGCACCATAATTAAGCCCTATTTTTTGTTTCCAATGTGTCCTAGTGCTGGAATGTGCTGTAGCCCAGGGGTTAACTTTGGTGTATCTCAGGATCACCTGGAGAACTAATAAATAACACACGTGACTAACCTTAAAGCAGCACAGAGCCTGGGTCTTTGTGTTTTTACTAAGTTCTGACACCAATTGAAGTTTCCTAATCACATAGATTATACGCACCAGATTTTCTCAAACATTTGGAACAATTATTTTATGCAGAACACCCAAGACAATTTTTAAAAATTCTGTCACTCCAAAAATGAATTAAGAGCACAATAATAAAAGGAAATCAAAAGCATGTATTGTGAAACCAAACAGAAACAATTTAAGTATTAGTCTAATGAAGTCACATTTCATTTTGTTGGAATGGAGAAGAAGCTATAACTGAATTGTGTTCTAAATGCTCATGGATAACCTGCAAGTTGTTCTCAGAACAGTGGTTTATAAAGCAGTGATCTAGAGTATAATAACCTTTCTTAAATTTTGGTTTCCTACTTAAGCTCTGGCCTTAAATCAAGTCCCTCCACACTCTATATTCCAAATTTACCTTCCCTTCCAGCCCATACTTTTCTGGATAATTGAAATTCTTTTTATTGAAAATACACTTATTTATTTCCATAACATTGTAAATCATTAAAATTACATAATCTAAAAAATTAAAAATAAAACAGGTCATATTATAAAATGAGACTGCTGCTCAGAAGTTTTGCTTTGTAGCAAATTTTTTCAAAAACTGAATACAAATCTCAGACTTCAATTATTTGGCTCAAATATGGACAATTTCAGGTCAGCATGAGTTGAAAAAGAAGTCCTACAAAAATAGTAAACTTCGCCCCTTTGAAACCACTAGAATGGTTAAAATGAAAAAGACTGGTTACACCAAGTGTTGGTGAAGATTTGGAGCAACTGGATCTCATACACTACTGTACCGAGTATAATATGGCACAATTACCTAAGAAAAAAGTCTTACATAAAGTTAAACATTTATAGCACGACACAGGAAATGCACTCCTGGGTAGTTATACAAAGAAATGAAAACATGTTCACAAAAACAGTTGCATAAAATCTTCAAGCCAAAACTTGAAAATGACCCAAATGACCATTGACATGAAAATGGTTAAAGTAATTATGGTATATTCAAAAATAAAGGCATACTACTCAACAATGCAAAAGAATGAGCTACTGAAACACAACAATATGGATGAATTCACAGTTATTATGCTGAGCAAAAGAGCTAGACACAAAAGAGTACATTGTGTATGATTTCATTTATATGACGTTCACGAACAGCCAAAATTAATATATAATGATAGAAATCAGAACAGAGTTTGCCTATTAGATTTACAGAAGTGACACATAAGGAAACTTTCTAATGTGATGTAAATATTCTACATCTTAATATGGGTGATGTTACATTTGTCAAAACTCATCAAATCTTACACTTAAGAGCTGTGCATTGCTCTGTCTAAAAATTTCACTTTCAGTAAAAATGAGGGAAAATATTGGATTTTGAATCAAATGAAATGTTCAAATACTGCATTCATTGTCTTAGACTGAAAGCCTGAGAGAAGCCTATGAATTGTCCTTTCCACTGCTTTGAGAAGTTTGTGTGCAAGTGCATGGTGGGGGTGGGTGAGTTGAGGGTCTAATAACCCTGCAGCTGAAAAGGATCTTGCAAAATGTGGAAATGGAGATGTTGAGGAAATATAATTTAAAACAAAACTTTCTCCCAACCTGGAAAACCTTTCCACAGAGACAGAAGAGAAAGGAAATCAATTTTATTATTGAATAAGCATTAAACCTGAATTGCTGCATCACAGGAAATCCACAAAGAGATTGCAAAGACAGAAAGTTCACCTTTATGTGGTTAAGCAGATACAACCCATTACATATACATTCTCAAGAAATTTTGGAGGTAGGTTTGCAATTTGGAGCCAGGAATCCCCTTGAACTTACGTTAATTTCTTCCCAGGAAACTGGGAGTTAAGGGCAATATCTTCCTTGATTATATTACCAAAAAAAATGAATGCCTTCCTTCAGAAGACCTTCTTCAGGAGTGAAATTTGCAAGCGGCTTATTCAAACTTTGACATACATTTAAATGTATATACCTTTTAAAAGAACAAAGAAAAATAGAATTTACAATGACAAGATTTCTAAAGTAAATGCAAAGAGAGATGGAAGGCAAGAGGAAGTCTCTTCCCTTAGACAGGGAGATCATTATTATTATTATTATTATTATTATTTTGTATTTGCTCTTAGAAGAGCCACTTGGATTTGGTTTGGAGGTGAAAGCAGAGGCGGTGATCCGAGACCAGAAGAAATGCTCTTTCTTGAACCAAGAAAGCATCAAAAACTTTGGTGCTCCAGGCTATCCTCTAGAGAATCAGAAGGCAAGTTCCTTATTCCAGGTGAAAACCAAGGTGTGTCTGGAAGGGAATGCACAGTAAAAACCAGAGGTGGAAGGAAGAGTGAAGACAAGTAAGCTCCCAGGCTTCAGGTGGAGGTACAAATGGATGAGAGGGTAGTTAGCATCCTCCTGATGGTGAGATCATGCTGGGCATACCTGGGAAAGGTGGAGAGGATGGGGGGTGGGGAGGTGGGAAACTGGCACCAGAATTAATCCCATGAGCTATCATCAAAGTGGCTCCTTGGGTTTCTCGATAAAGCATCACGAGGACCCAAATCAAGAAGCAGTTACTACTCCATTTACAAATTAGATGACACCCTAACGCTCAGTGGAGGTTCATGCACTGGATTCATTCACTTCTGAACAAATCTCATCCACTAAGAGAAAAGAGATGTCAAAGGTGAGTATATCATCAATAGGGATGAGAAGTAATATGTTGGCAATTTCTGTGACCTGGTAAAAAGAACCACCTTGGCTAAATGCAGTGATTCTCAACCCTGGCTGTGAATTGTAATCACTTGAGATGCTTTTAAAAATACCAGTGCCAGGGTACCACCTACAGGGATTCTGATTTAACAGGTCTTAGGAAGGACCCAGGCAATTCCAATATGCAGCCAGGATTGGTGTAGAGCAGTGGTTCTCAAAGTGTGGTCCTTAGACCAGCATCACCAGAGAACATGTTAAAATGCGAATTCTCAGGCCCCACCCTAGATCTACTGCAACAGAAACTCAGGGATGGGGCCCAGCGACCTTTGATCTTTGTTTTAATAAGCCTTCCAGGTGATTCTGATGCAATTCATAGTTTGCCCACTGACTTAGAAAACGTCTTTTGGGGTGTTTCAGGATCAAATCTTCCTAGATTTGATTTTAGAGTCACTGGTTTGGAAGCATTCCTCTTTTTAACATAGTGGCATTAATTTTGGTCTTAAGCAGTAATGAGCTTTCTTCTTGTGAATTGCATATGGATTTTATAAGACGTCTCTGCTTTCTGTAATTCTCCATTTCTTGAATTCTCTGCCTCTGAGGTTCCCTCTCTGCCACAGCTGATTCCTCCTGCTCTTTCCCTTCCCATTTATTCTCTTCCCGAAGCAGCTTCTTTCACAGAACCACGTCTTTACATTCTTTAAGGTTCCCTATGCTGTGCTGCAAGGTTTTGCATTCATTTTCCTGCAGAGCTTTGTTGGATGCAGTGAACAACTCTCACATTCTTTATTTGTTCTTCCAGCTCTTGCCTGGCTGGCACCTCATCACTCAGTTTGGTTGGGAAATGGCCTCGATCTTTCCCAGCTATTGTTAATGAAGATTATATCCAAGAGATACATATCTTCTGTCATCTCTGATTTATTTTATCTTCTCACTCTGTGATTTGCCAGTTATTTTAGCTGCCCGATGCAATTATTCAAAACTCTAAATTCAGTTTTTTTGTAAACAAGAGTTTCCTCTAGATCCTTCTGAATTTTTAAATAAATTGTTGGGTCGGAAAGAGAGACACCTGTGACCACCTCCAGGGGTAGAGACTCATCACGTGGAGCGTGGCAGGAGCATGATGATGTCTGCCACCCTGAACTCAGTCCTGGGGGAACATGCCCATGTCGGGGTTTGCAGGTGTGGATGTTGCCACTGGAAGAGTGATTCATGCAGCACTAGGTGGAACTCACATAGAGAAAGAGACAGGAAAGTCAGCATCACTAGGGGGCATACGTGCCCCGTGGCTGGCAGGTCTCACCCTGTGGTCTATGCAGAGAAAAACTGTCCACTCTGCATCCCTCTCCTGTGTGTGTGCAGGAACCCCACTCCCTCCCTGCCAGGGACAGACAGACCACCTGGGGTCTGGGATGTCATAAAACATGCCCACCAGAATCAGTCGGCCTCCTGTGACAATTACATACGCTGGGGAGGCTGACACACCTGGTCCTGAGCACAGGATGTATTTGTGGATCCCAGGAAAAGGCGACAGGTTCTAGGACTATCCCCTATACAAACTGTCATTTGGCTTGATCACTTCAGTGTTCCCCTCACCCTAGTAACTGCTCCATACTTTCCCTAAGTCTTGATTTCTTTCTCTGGAACCTCCCCAAAGTCAGTCTTCATCTTCTCTTTGCTGAATTTGGCTTCCTTATGGATATTTTTTCTCTTTGAATGTTTTACTAACTTCTTTTAAAATACTTGCAATATTTCCATTGACTCTGGACTTCCAATACCTAGTTCTGCTTCATTGGTTCTGTTTCATTTGTTTTCTTTTGTGTTTTGCATTCTATGTTTCCTAAGTTTCCCAAAACAACAAGCAGGCTTTCCACCAGCATTTGATTCAATTTGTGCTTTTTCTGGAGTCTTCTTATTTTTTTCCTCTGCTGGGAAATGATCCTTGTTCACTTCATTCATTTGATTATTCAATTCCATGAGCCTCTTGAGGTCTGCTTCTTATTCTTTGATGACTGTCAAAGAGCTTTCTTCTAGAGCAGTGGAGGGTAAGCTATGGCCCACAGGCAAATCTGGCCCATCACTTATTTTTGTAAATAAAGTTTTATTGGAACACAGCTGTGCTCTTTTGTTACATATTGCTTATGACTGTTTTTGCACTACAAGGGCAGCATTGAGAGGTTGTGACAGAGACCGTATAGCCTACAAAGCCAAAACTATTTACTATCTGGTTCTTTAAAGAAAGAGCTTGTCAACCCCTGCCCTAGAGCTTTATAGATAGCAAGAAGAACCCGTTGCTTCACTGAAGAGAGTTTGTACGTGACTATGCTGAGTCCTTCTCTGATTTTCTGTACGCCCCTTGGGCTTGGTATCCTCGAGCTCATCTTTGGACATTTAAAAAGTGTCCCTTTCCTTCCCAGTTTCATCTGTCGGCTTTTTCAGTATGATTTCTTCTGAAGAATGATTCATTCTGCCCTTGTTCTCACCCAACTTCTCAATTATCTTCCCCCCAAAAAATACTCCAAGCCTCATTTCCTTCCTGAAAACAAAGCCAACATTTACCTGTTGGCAGTTCTGGCATGCAGTCTCACAATCTCTATCTCTTTCCTTTTCTCTCCACCCCCTCTCTCTGTATTGGGTATTCAGTTGGATTAAATCTTTTGGAAATTACCCAGCAAACAACCTAGAGCTCCCTCTATGTTGTAACATACATGCAACTTCCCAGTCTCTAAAATTTTAAAAACCACAATCTGGATTTGTGAAACCCTCACATATTAAATTATGCATTTCTCAATGGATCAGTGTTTCAGCCCAGAAATACCCAGTCTCACTCTGCCTAATTTAGCAGATGCCCCAGCAGCTAGACTTGTGATACCAAGCAGCAGCTAACTTAGAGGGCTTGTAATGCAGGGTGGGAGGAGGACATAGGTGGAGAAGGCTAGGTGTGAGGGTGGCGAGGGGCCTTGACAGTGCAGAAAGGTTTGGGTGGACAGAAACCTGGAGACAGGAATTTAATCCCAGCTGATTAGTCCCTCTGTGGCCCTAGGAGGGGCCACAGGTCTGTCCAAACTGCCCCTACCATTTGCTTAAGAGTGGAAGCCACCGTGCTTCACAAAGTGCAAATTCCTTATTGGAAGTATAACAGATTTTAAGGGAATACAGTCATAGCTGGACCCCGTGGAACTCCAGCCTCATGTTAAACCCAGCCCACCTACCTCCACTCTATCCCCACTGCCTGCTCTTAGGAGTAGTGTCAGGGGGCCATTCCATCTTTAATATGCTGGGAGATCATTAGGGAGCTAGATACAGCTTTATAAAATGCTCGGTTTAAAAATAGTAAGACTACAAGAACTTTTTCTACTGAATAAACATCAAGGTCTTCACAGCTAGGATATATGATTATTTCTAGAAATACTCTTTATCAAATTAGGGAAGACTCATCTATTTGGTTGACTAATAGTTGTGTGTGTGAGTAACAGAGAGAGACAGCAAGAGAGAGCAATGATTTATCAAAATTTGATAATTATCAAGGTGGTGAGTTGTTTTTCCCATTAATCTAAAAATTAGATAATTACAGAAACAGCTCTTCTAATGTTGAAAGATCCTTGTATTGATGGATGCAAATAGGTGAGTAAAGACATGTTGACAAAGGCAAACAAAAGAAAGCAATGGACTTTTAATATCAGAAAAGTAGAAATCATGGCAAAAGGTATAGAATGAGATGGCATTATTTTATATCAAATACATAAGAGCCATGGATGTGTGTATGTGGACTAACAATTCTGAAATACATAAAACAAACAAATCAGCAATGTAAGGAAAATTTCAAAAGACCACACTTCTAATGAGAGATTAAAACTCAATTCTTGTAGTCTAGAATGCATCAAGAAGCCAAAATGAAATGAGACATAACAATTGAATAATAAATAGATAATATTGAGGAATGTTCTGGTTTGCTAAAGCTGCAATTTGCAAAACACCAGAAATGGATTGGCTTTTTTTTTTCTTGATTAATGAGTTTTTAATAAGTGTTTCTGTTTTATATATAATAGTTCACATTTTGAAACATATGTTTGTAATATGAACATGCCCATAACACAGATAGTACAAATAGTACAAACTAAGAGCAAACGTCTTCTGTTTTTTATCTCGTGGAACATAATTGGGGCAAAAATATGGCTAGTGACCTTTGCACACTTACCAGAAGCAGCACTGACAATGTCTTAGTTTCAAAATCACATTAACATGGTTCAGTGTCATTATTTTAACTATGCAGACATAAAAATAAACATTTTCCACACTATCATCACTTAAGAAAGAATTTAAGCTGTTAGAAAGAACTTCTTAATTATAATAGAATTTTTTAAAATCTTCATTTTATTGAGATATATTCACATACCACACAGTCATACAAAACAAATCGTACATTCTGTTGCTCACAGTACCATTACATAGTTGTACATTCATCACGTAAATCAATCCCTGACACCTTCATTAGCACACACACAAATAACAAGAATACTAATTAAAGTGAAAAAGAGCAATTAAAGTAAAAAAGAACACTGGGTGCCTTTGTCTGTTTGTTTGTTTGTTTGTTTCCTCCCCTGTTTTTCTACTCATCCATCCATAAACTAGACAAAGGGGAGTGTGGTCCTTATGGCTTTCCCAATCCCATTGTCACCCCTCATAAGCCACATTTTTATACAATTGTCTTCGAGATTCATGGGCTCTGGGTTGTAGTTTGATAGTTTCAGGTATCCACCACCAGCTGCCCCAATTCTTTAGAACCTAAAAAGGGTTGTCTAAAGTGTGCGTAAGAGTGCCCACCAGAGTGACCTCTCGGCTCCTTTTGGAATCTCTCTGCCACTGAAGCTTATTTCATTTACTTTCAGATTCCCCTTTTGGTCAAGAAGATGTTCTCCGTCCCACGATGCCGGGTCTACATTCCTCCCCGGGAGTCATATTCCACGTTGCCAGGGACATTCACTCCCCTGGGTGTCAGATCCCACGTAGGGGGGAGGGCAGTGATTTCACCTTTCAAGTTGGCTTAGCCAGAGAGAGAGGGCCACATCTGAGCAACAAAGAGGCATTCGGGAGGAGGCTCTTAGGCACAGTTATAGGGAGGCCAAGCCTCTCCTTTGCAGCAATGGTCTTCCCAAGGGTAAATCCTGTGGTAGAGGGCTCAACCCATCAAATCACCAGTCCCCAATGTCTGTGGTCATGTTAGCAACCATGGAGGTGGGGTAGGCGAATACCCCTGCATTCTCCACAGGCTCTTCAAGGGGGCTCTGCATATTTTTTTCCTTGTTTTTTTTTTTTTTAAATCAACTGTATGAAAAATAACAAAATAAAAAAATAATAATTTAAAAAAAAACATACAATAAAAGAACATTTCAAAGAGACCATAACAAGGGAGTAAGAAAAAGACAACTAACCTAAGATAACTACTTTACTTCCAACCTGTTCCCACTCTACCCCAAGAAAGTTACCTAATATAGCAACATTTCCGTGAACTTGTTCCTACTGTACCCATCAGAAATTAACAGACCATAGTCATTCCTGGGCATTCCCAGAACGTTAAATTTACCCATGATAGCTTATCTGTTCCTCTTAGATTATTGTTCCCCCTTCCTTAATTGCTCTCTATCACTAGTTCCCCTACATTCTACATTATAAACCATTTGTTTTACATTTTTCAAAGTTCACATTAGTGGTAGCATATAATATTTGTCTTTTTGTGCCTGGCTTATTTGGCTCAGCATTATGTCTTCAAGGTTCATCTATGTTGTCACATGTTTCACGAGATCGTTCCTTCTTACTGCCGTGTAGTATTCCATCGTGTGTATATACCACATTTTATTTATCCGCTCATCTGTTGAAGGACATTTGGGGTGTTTCCATCTCTTGGCAATTGTGAATAATGCTGCTATGAACATTGGCGTGCAGATATCTGTTCGTGTCACTGCTTTCCGATCTTCCGGGTATATACCGAGAAGTGCAATCGCTGGATCGAATGGTAACTCTATATCTAGTATTCTAAGGAACTGCCAGACTGACTTCCAGAGTGGCTGAACCATTATACAGTCCCACCAACAGTGAATAAGAGTTCCAATTTCTCCACATCCCCTCCAGCATTTGTAGTTTCCTGTTTGTTTAATGGCAGCCATTCTAAACGGTGTGAGACAGTATCTCATTGTGGTCTTTAATTTGCATCTCTCTAATAGCTAGTGAAGCTGAACATTTTTTCATGTGTTTCTTGGCCATTTGTATTTCCTCTTCAGAGAACTGTCTTTTCATATCTTTTGCCCATTTTATAATTGGGCTGTCTGTACTATTGTCATTGAGTTGTAGGATTTCTTTGTATATGCAAGATATCAGTCTTTTGTCAGATACATGGTTTCCAAAAATTTTTTCCCATTGAGTTGGCTGCCTCTTTACCTTTTTGAGAAATTCCTTTGAGGTACAGAAACTTCTAAGCTTGAGGAGTTCCCATTTATCTATTTTTTCTTTTGTTGCTTGTGCTTTGGGTGTAAAGTCTAGAACTGTCCACCTAATACAATGTCTTGAAGATGTTTTCCTACATTATCTTCTAGGAGTTTTATGGTACTTCCTTTTATATTGAGATCTTTGGTCCATTTTGAGTTAATTTTTGTGTAGGGTGTGAGGTAGGGGTCCTCTTTCATTCTTTTGGATATGGATATCTGACACTCCCAGACCCATTTGTTGAAAAGACCATTATGACCCAGTTCAGTGACTTTAGGGGCCTTATCAAAGATCAGTCGGCCATAGATCTGGGGGTCTATCTCCGAATTCTCAATTCGATTCCTTTGATCTACATGTCTATCTTTGTGCCAATACCATGCTGTTTTGACAACTGTGGCTTTATAATAAGCATCAAAGTTAGGGAGTGTAAGTCCTCCCATTTTGTTTTTTTTTTTTTTTTTAGAGTGTCTTTAGCAATTTGAGGCATCTTCCCTTTCCAATTAAATTTGATAACTAGCTTTTCCAAGTCTGCAAAGTAGGTTGTTGGAATTTTGATTGGGATTGCATTGAATCTGTAGATGAGTTTGGGTAGAATTGACATCTTAATGACATTTAGCCTTCCTATCCATGAACATGGAATATTTTTCCATCTTTTAAGGTCCCCTTCTATTTCTTTTAGTAGAGTCATGTAGTTTTCTTTGTATAGGTCTTTTACATCTTTGGTTAAGTTTATTCCTAGGTACTTGATTTTTTTAATTGCTATTGAAAATGATATCTTTTTCTTGAGTGTCTCTTCAGTTTGTTCATTTCTAGCATATAGAAACATTACTGACTTATGTGCATTAATCTTGTATCCTGCTACTTTGCTAAATTTGTTTGTTAGCTCTAGTAGCTGTATTGTTGATTTCTCAGGGTTTTCTAGATATAAGATCATATCATCTGCAAACAATGACAGTTTTACTTCTTCCTTTCCAATTTGGATGCCTTTTATTTCTTTGTCTTGCCGGATTGCCCTGGCTAGCACTTCCAGCACAATGCTGAATAACAGTGGTGATAGCGGGCATCCTTGTCTTGTTCCTGATCTTAGAGGGAAGGCTTTCAGTCTCTTACCATTGAGTACTATGCTGGCTGTGGGTTTTTCATATATGCTCTTTATCATATTGAGGTAGTTTCCTTCAATTCCTACCTTTTGAAGTGTTTTTATCAAAAACGGATGTTGGATTTTGTCAAATGCTTTTTCAGCATCTATTGAGATGATCATTTGATTTTTCCCTATGGATTTGTTAATGTGTTGTAATACATTGATTGATTTTCTTATGTTGAACCATCCTTGCATGCCTGGAATGAACCCCACTTGGTCATGGTGCATGATTTTTTTAATGTATCTTTGGATTCAATTTGCAAGTATTTTGCTGAGGATTTTTGCATCTATATTGATTAGGGAGATTGGCTGGTAGTTTTCCTTTTTGGTAGCATCTCTGCCTGGTTTTGGTATTAGATTGATGTTAGCTTCATAAAATGAGTTAGGTAGTGTTCCATTTTCTTCAATGTTTTGAAAGAGTTTAAGTAAGATTGGTGTCAGTTGTTTTTGGAAAGTTTGGTAGAATTCCCCTGTGAAGCCATCTGGCCCTGGGCATTTATTTGTGGGAAGCTTTTTGATGACGGATTGGATCTCTTGGCTTGTGATGGGTTGGTTGAAGTCTTCTATTTCTTCTCTGGTCAGTCTAAGTTGTTCATATGTTTCCAGGAAATTTTCCATTTCCTCAACATTATCCAGTTTGTTGCCATACAGTTGTTCATAGTATCCTCTTATAATTTTTTAAATTTCTTTGGGATCTGCAGTTATGTCACGTTTTTCATTCATTATTTTGTTTATATGGATCTTCTCTCTTTTTGATTTTGTCAGTCTAGCTAGGGGCTTGTCAATCTTGTTGACCTTCTCAAAGAACCCACTTTTGGTGATATTTATCCTCTCTGTTATTTTTTTTGTTCTCTGTGTCATTTATTTCTGCTTTAATCCTTGTTATTTCTTTTCTTCTACTTGGTTTAGGATTGGTTTGCTGTTCATTTTCTAGCTTCTTTAGTTGATCCATTAGTTCTTTGATTTTTGCTCTTTCTTCCTTTTCAATATATGCCTTTAGTGCTATAAATTTCCCCCTCAGTACTGCTTTGGCTGCATCCCATAGGTTTTGGTATGTTGTGTTCTCATTTTTGTTCATCTCTATATATTTAGCAATTTCTCTTGCTATTTCTTCTTTAACCCACTGATTGTTTAGGAGTGTGTTGTTTAACCTCCAGGTATTTGTGAATTTTCTAAGTCTTTGATGGTTATTGACTTCTAATTGTAATCCATTGTGGTCAGCAAATGTGCTTTGAATAATTTCAATCTTTTTAAATTTATTGAGCCTTGTTTTATGTCCCAGCATATCATCTATTCTGGAGAAAGTTCCGTGAGCACTAGAGAAGAATGTGTATCCTGTTGATTTGGGATGTAATGTTCTATATATGTCTGTTAAATCCAATTCATTTATCAGATTGTTTAGGTTTTCAGTTTCCTTATTGGTCTTCTGTCTGGTTGATCTATCTATAGGACAGAGTGATGTGTTGAAGTCTCCCACAATTATTGTGGAAACATCCATTGCTTCCTTCAGTTTTGCCAGTGTTTCTCTCATGTATTTTGTGGCACCTTGATTGGGTGCATAGACATTTATGATTGTTATTTCTTCTTGTTGAATTGCCCCTTTTATTAGCATGTAGTGGCCTTCTTTGTCTCTCAAAACATCCCTGCGTTTAAAGTCTATTTTATCTGAGATTAATATTGCTACACCTGCTTTCTTTTGGCCATAGCTTGCATGAAATATTTTTTTCCATCCTTTCATTTTCAATTTATTTGTGTCCCTGTGTCTAAGATGAGTCTCTTGTATGCAACATATTGATGGTTCATTTTTTTTAATCCATTCTGTGAATCTATATCTTTTAATTGGGCAGTTTAATCCATTTACATTCAACGTTATAACCGTGAAGGCATTTCTTGAATCAGCCATCTTGTTCTTTGGTTTATGTTTGTCGTATATATTTTTCCCTCTCTCTATTAATATCCTTTATTGTACCCATACTGAATCTCTTTAGTACTGAACCTTTCTCCAAGTCTCTCTCTCCTTTCTTTGTTTCTCTGTCTCTAGGGCTCGCTTTAGTATCTCCAGTAGGGCAGGTCTCTTGTTAGCAAATTCTCTCAGCATTTGTTTGTCTGTGAAAAATCTAAGCTCTCCCTCAAATTTGAAGGAGAGCTTTGCTGGATAAAGTATTCTTGGTTGGAAATTTTTCTCACTCAGAATTTTAAATATGTCGTGCCACTGCCTTCTCGCCTCCATGGTGGCTGCTGAGTGGTCACTGCTTAGTCTTATGCTGTTTCCTTTGTATGTGGTGAATTGCTTTTCTCTTGCTGCTTTCAGAACTTGCTCCTTCTCTTCCATGTTTGACAGCATGATCAGAATATGTCTTGGAGTGGGTTTATTTGGATTTATTCTATTTGGAGTTTGCTGGGCATTTATGATTTGTGTCTTTATGGTGTTTAGAAGATTTGGGAAGTTTTCCCCAA
The DNA here is from genome assembly GCF_015220235.1 of Choloepus didactylus. Lineage (NCBI taxonomy): Eukaryota > Metazoa > Chordata > Mammalia > Pilosa > Megalonychidae > Choloepus > Choloepus didactylus. The sequence goes on along the minus strand of NC_051325.1, from coordinate 24,687,957 downwards.
CAATTTCTTTGAATACTCTTCCTAGACCTTTACCCTTTTCTTCCCCTTCTGGAACACCAATGAGTCTTATATTTGGACATTTTATTTTATCTATCATATCCCTGAGGTCTGTTTCGATTTTTTTTATTTTTTCCCCATTCTTTCTTTTGTGCTTTCATTTTCCATTCTGTCATCTTCCAGGTCACTGATTAATTGTTCAATTTCCTCTAGTCTTGTACTATGAGTGTCCAGAATCTTTTTAATTTGGTCAACAGTTTCTTTAATTTCCATAAGATCATCTATTTTTTTACTTAGTCTTGCAATGTCTTCTTTATGCCCTTCTAGGGTCTTCTTGATATCCTTTGTATCCTGTACTATGGTCTCATTGTTCATCTTTAGTTCTTTGATTAGTTGCTCTAGGGACTGTGTCTCTTCTGATCTTTTGATTTGGGTGCTTGGGCTTGGGTTATACATATCATCTGGTTTTTTCATATGCTTTAGAATTTTCTGTTGTTTTTGGCTTCTTGGCATTTGCTTAACTTGATAGGTTTCTTTTAGGATTCGTAGACCAATTGAAATCCTTATCTCTAATTTATCAGATCTACAGCTTTGTGGAGTACACTTTCTCTAGCAAACCAGCAGGTGGCGTCCACGAGCCACCTGTTCTCCACAAGCCAGTTCTCCCCTGCTTTGCCTTTGTGGTGAGTGGGGGAGTGAGTCTTGTGGGGTCCAATTGGTGTACCAAGCTTGCGTGTGTAGTTGGTGTTGCCCACCCTGTATATGGGGCATGTGTCTAGGTGGTCAGTGGGGGGGGGGGGGGTGGCTCTAACAATCAAATCTCCCTGGTGATCCTGGAGTTTTAAAGCTGCTGCAATAGTCTAATCCTTCGGTTCAGTCCTGCCACAGTTTGTCTCTGCGACTGACCCACAAATCCTTGGTATTGGCGTATGGCCCCTGAGACTTGCGAGTGGGTCCCTCTTCCAGGCCGTGCACCCCTGTTCCTCTGTTGAGGGATGACTGTGCTATGTCACAGGTGAGTGCCATGCCCCCAGGGTGGTTCTTTGCTCCTGGGCTGTGTAGGAAGGCTCCCAGTCTGCTGAAATGACGGCTGAATGGGGCTTTGTTAGTTCACACTGCTCCACCTTCCCAACTCTGGGACAACCAGCTGAGAGTGCAGGGAAGGCTAATGTCCACACCCGGTTCTGTGGTGTGTGCATGTTATTTGAAGCACTTCCATCACACTTGGTTGTCTGGGGCAGCTCTGGGCTATGGGGCTGGCAACAAGCAGGAGTGTTTCCTGTCCACCAGGATGATGGCTGTGAGCAGATACCCCTCTTTTCTTGGGAAGTTGTGGTGTTTAGTGAATTTTCTCAGCCACTGGATTATTGCCTTTTGTCTCAGAGCTCTCTTAGTTCTGCTCTTGTCTTGACCTGCCCAAATTGCAAGTCTTTGAGTCTTTCTGTATTGGGAGATTTTGCTGATCTCAGCAGTTCAACGTGTTCATGAGTGTTGTAAGAAGTATGCCCAAAGTCAAATTGCTCTGCGGTGTCCAGTCCATGCAGTTCCTGGCTTTCTACCTACTTTCCTGGAGGAATAACTAAAACATACAGCTCACCAATCCGCCATCTTGCCATCTTGGATTGGCTTTTATAAAGGGGGTTTATTTGGTTACAGAGTTACAGTCTTAAGGCCATGAAAGTGTCCAAGCTAAGGCATCAACAACAGAGTACCTTCATTGAAGAAGGGCCAATGGCATCTGGAACACCTCTGTTGTCCGGGAAGGCACATGGCTGGCATCTTCTTCCTTTGCTCCCAGGTTGTGTTTCAAAATGGCTTTCTCCAAAATGTCAGCTTTCAATGGCCATCTTCAAATGTCTCTGTAAGCTGCAGCTCCTCTTTAAAATGTCATCTCAGTTGCTCTATTCCTAGGCCTGTGTGGCTCTTTTTAAAGTACTCCAGTGATCCAATAAAGACCCACCCTGAATGGGTGGGGCAACACCTCCATAGAAATAATCCAATGAAAGGTCTTGCCCACAGCTGATTGAGTGACGTCTCCATGGAAACACTGAACCAATAGGTTCCAACCTAATCAACACTAATATATCTGCCTCCACAAGACTGCACCAAAGAACATGGTGTTTTGGGGGACATAATGCATCCAAACCAGCACAAGGAGATTGGTGAATAATTGTTTCAAATGTACAGGAAAAATTGATGGAGAGAAGTGTCCAACTGTGAGCAGAATCACCTAGCCAATCTGTAGACACATGAGAAATAATAACAGGTTGTTGTTTCAAGCTACTGACTTTTTGATAGTTTGCTACGAAGCAATAGTAAACTGACACTATAGTCTTAGAAAAATCCATGGGTTGTTATGTTGATATGCTAGGCCAGCCAAAGGTAAAACTGCATGTTTACCACAAACTTATATTTGGAGCTCACGTCCCTTCTGTCTTTCTTTGACCCTCCCCTAACCAAATGGTAGCTCCTCAGTATTTCTTAGAAACCAAAATCCCCTGTTTTGTCTTCCCAATTTTTCACCTCAACATGTGGCCTTCCTTCATGCTAAATTGTAAATGACTAACAGAAAATTAAAGTATTTTTCTTCTTAAGGAACATTTGCATTTTAACTGAGATCAGAATTGTTTTTAAGTTTTAAGTGGCTTCAGTGAATGTTATACAGCAAAGGGTAGGGAGAGAAGAAAGCTTCCAGAACAGAGAGCTCTGGAAGACTAAAGGCTAATCTATATGAGGAAAGGAGATAGGGCAGGAAACTTCAAATCAGTGAAATAACTAGTTTTAATTGAACATGTTCTATTGATAGGCACTCTGCTGACCCTATCACTATACTTTGTTCTTCACAGCAACCTTACTGGGTAGTTTCTATTATTCTCACCATCATTATTTTTTCAGGTTATACTGTGATGTAACTGGCATTGCTGGGATTTTAAGTTACTCTGTCTAACTCTAATGTTCATCTTCTTTCGTCTAGCAGATATTGATAGGAATCAGTCTCCAAACAGAGTCAAGTAATTAGCACGTGCTTCAGATCATACCGAGGAGCAATATCCGAGGACAAGATGAACTCACTCAACAGTAAATGAAGTTGGGTGTGAAGCAGCACCAGTGTATGATTTTCAGAAACATCCAAAGCATTACTTTCTCACAATTATAAACATCTGCCAAAGACCTCAACTCCTTAATGGCAGAAACAGCAGGATGGAAAGCTGTTTCAAAAGAGAGTTCAACTATCTCCAGATTCCAAGATGCTGATCCCTTTGTGCATAACCTGATCGATCCCTGGAACACTGGGTATCTGTGTGACACCTGAAACTCAGAGCTAGAGCTTGGCAGATATGAATGTCAGTATTAGCACAAACAGCAACTGTTAAAAAAGCAGAAAAAAAAAGCCCAGATTTCAATTAGGGATATGAATGAAGCAGATCCGGTTAGCACTAGGGCAAATCGGGCCAAAGGGTAAAGGACAATACTGACTGTGTTTTAAAACTTCAACTTCCATGTAAGACCAAGGAAAGAGATGTTTAGTTGGTGCAGGATCTATATTTCCTAAACAATTTAACTTGTACAGTTTGTTCAAGTACCATAATTACATAGAACTTTGAATAGAAAGTGAGACCTGGTAGGTTTGTATAGGTTAATATGAAATAGTGACACATCACAAAGTAATTGGAGCAGAGAACAAAAATATATAAGCAGGGCTCCCCTGAGGAGGTGGGGGAAATGCAGAGGTGTTGGACTTCCTCACCTGGATTGTTGCTGATGTTCTCACAAACATGGAGGACTGGCAGTTTGGTGTGCCAAACTCTCTATCTCAGGACTTGCCCTAATAAAGCTCATTACTGCCAAGGAGAGGCTAAACACTATTGCTAAGTGAAATATAAAACCGGTTAATGTACTAGAGGTCAATAAGACAGTTTTATTGTCCTGCAGCATAGAACAGAAATCATTCGCAACTATCAGTCTTCTAGAAGTTAACATTTAACTTTATAGTCTGGGTCCTAATGAATAGTAAATAGTAAATCAAACAAAGATACATTATGTTAGAATAGTTCTGTCCAATATGGCAGCCACTAGTTACATGTGGCTATTTAAATTTAAAACTAAATTAACTAAACTTATATAAAGTTAAAAATTAAATTCTTCAGTTGCAGTAGCCGTATCTGAAGTGCTCAACAGACACATGAGGCTAAAGGCTACAATATTGAATTGTTCAGATAGAAAAAATTTACAGCATTTCTTTTATTGCTTAAAATCAAATTTTTATTTTGGTCCTTCCACAGAATTATATCCTAAAGTAATTTATTTTACATTTGAAGGTTTTTATTGATCATTCTACATTCTTCTAAGCACCAAAGATATGTATAATAGAGTGAAATCAATTTTCCTTTTACAGATAATCATAAAGATTGAAATGTTTAAAAACTTATTGAAATAACATTATAATTATTAGTAATAACACAATTGATAAAATCCACATAAATCTATTAAAATTTTGATAAGTATTAGTCATCAAAGTAAAATTTTATTTCAAATGCATTTCAATGAGATACATGAATTTTCCAAGTCATGTATTTTTGGATATTTATAAAGGATATAATTATTTCTTTACTGCTAAAAGAAAGTAGGGCTGATCATGGATTCTATTTATATTCTCATATGTAGATATAATCACTGTGAAAGCTTTTTCTTGTAAATAATTAGATATGATTGGAGAGAGTTTCTTTATAGCAATGGTAATCAATTATTTGAACTTTCCAAATATATGCCAAAATCTCATTGTGATCTATTTTTAAAATATTTTAATGATTCTATCAACTATGAACTTGATTAAGCCCTCCTTCAATTTTTCTGAAAGCTCATAATCAAAAACTATCAGACTTGTAAAAGGATTTCTATCCCAATCACTAGAGTTGTTCAATATCTCAAATTTGGGGAGGAAATAGCAAAAATGATAATCAAGAATAATTTACCAAGGATAATCAAATACTCTTTCAACTAGAGATATCGTATATATCCCAATATATATACTCTCAAACGACTGAGAAAATAAAAATATTACTAATATCTATACATCATTGCCAATGAAATATTTTTATAAAGTGCCTTAAAATAGCACATACTTTAAATACATACATATATATCTATATGTTTATAGATACATATATATTATACTTTAAATACATATATATATCTATATATTTATAAATACATATATATTATATATATATATATAGTCAAAATCACAGAGATCAATTAATAGACAAGTTCTCTAAGTGATCTAATTGGCAAAGATTGGCCTCATTTTTTTAACTTTATATTTCGAAATCATTTCAAACTTAAGGACATTTGAAAAAATAATACAAACCACATACAGAGAACTCTAACATATCCCCCACCTCCAAAATACTCAGATCCACCAATTTTAAATTTTCTCACCTTTGCAGTTTCTTCCTTTCTTCCTTCCTTCCTTCCTTCCTTTCTTTCTTTTCTTTCTTTCATCTCTCCATCTATCTATCTATCTGTCTGTCTATCCCAGTTTGGATCTATTAGGCCCCCCAGAAAAGCCATGTTATTTAATGCAATCTTGTGGGGGACAGGTTTATTAATCTTTTTGATTAGGGTGTGACTTTTTGATTAGGTTGTTTCCATATAGATGTGACTCACCCAACTGTAGATGAGACATTTTGATTAGATCAGTTCCACGGAGGTGTGGCTCTGCCTATTCGGGGTGGGTCTTTATTAGATCACTGGAGCCTTTAAGAGGCTCAAGAAGACAGACAGGAGCGAGAGCCGATAGAAATGCTTGGAGATGCTTGGAGATGCAGACAGAAGGACTTTTTGAGATGCTAAGCTAAGAGCTGAAGCCCAGAGTTTTCCCTGAACAAGCTAAGAGCGGACCCTCATATGCCTAGAGAGAAACACCCTGGGAGAAAGAAGCAAGGACACACAGGAGCTGAGAGAGAGAAGCTAAGCCCAGAGTTGTTTTGGAGAAAGCCTTTTTTTAAAAAAAATTCAATTTTATTGAGATATATTCACATACCATAGAATCATCCAAACTGTACACAGTACCATCTATAATTGTGCATTCATCACCCCAATCTATTTTTTGAATGTTTTCCTTGTACCAGGAAAAGTGAAAATAAGAATAAAACATAGAAAAAAAAGAACACCCAAAATCGTCCCTTCCCTCCCACCCTATTTTTTCATTTAGTTCTTTTGTCCCCATTTTTCTACTCATCCATCCATACACTGGATAAAGGCAATGTGATCCACGAGGCTTTCACAATTGTGCTGTCACCCCTTGTAAACTGCATTGCTATACAATCATCTTCAAGAATCAAGGCTACTGTGTTGTAGTTTGATAGTTTCATGTATTTATTTCTAGCTTATTTCACTGCACTAAAACCTAAAAACAGTTATCTATATAGTGCATAAGAATGCCCACCACCAGTGGCTGGAATCTCAGCCACTGAAGCTTTGTTTCATTTCATTTCGCATCCCCCTTTTGGCCAAGAAGACGTTCTCAGTCTCATGGTGTTGAGTCCAGATTCATCCCCGGGAGTCATATCCCATGTAGGCGGGAGGGCAGTAAGTTCACCCACCGAGTTGGTGTTTTGGTTTTGAGAATAATGAAATAAGTCTTATGTATTAAAAATTAGGAAGGATTTCTTCAATTTAATTGGATATCATGATCAAACTTTCTCTTTGAATTTAATTTAAAAGGAGAGCATAAACTGCGAAAAACAAATCAGTCTGGCAGCCAGCATACAATTTAATTTAATTTTTTAATTGGAAGAAATCCAATTTAGCATTTATAAGATAAAACCAGATAAGGTGACTGTACTTGTGATAAATAGCTAATGATATTATTTGATAACATATTTTAATTCTCTTATATAATAACACCAAAGGTGAAAGAGATCTCATAATATTTTATCTCTGGATATTATCCATAACAAGGTGGTTGTCCCAGAAAATAGCATGATTAACAATTAAATGAATAAGGGTCACGACCATCCTTCATTCATTCAAAGCTTTTCTTCCTTGCTAATTATCTTTTCCAGGGATGAGAATTAAGAATGGACTTTTTAAAAAGGCTTACATTTAAGCACATGAACGAAATTGGTATTTTGGCTTTCAATATTTCCTCTGTGTCACTCACGCCCATCCTTGCCCCTATAATACATCCTAACTAACAATCATTTAAAAACGAATGGCAATGAAACATCATGGGCATAAAGCAGCATGTTGAAAAAAATTTATACCTTTAATACATGTATCTAGAAACCAAAAAGGGTCCAAAGAAAATTAGTAAGCTAAGTATTTGAGTAAAGAAAATAGAAAAATAACAAGAGCAAATTCAGTAAATGAAAGAAAAAGAAAATAGTAAAATAATGACAGAAATCTATGAGATTGTGAACAATAGAAATAACAGCAAATAGTGAAGACTAGGAAAAACCAAAAGCTAGTTATTTGAAAAGTTTAACAGGAAGGACAGACTTTATTGAACCCTAATGTAAACCATGGATTATAGTTAATAGCATAATTGTCATAATATTGTTTCATCAATTGTAAAAAAGGGCCACATGAATGCAATGTGTTCATCATAGGGAAAACTGTGTGCGGGAGAAGGGGATATGGGAACTTCGTATTTTCTGCATAACTTTTGGGCAAACCTACAACTTCTCTAAATTAAAAAAATGACTGCAACAACCAGGTATCATTAAAAGAGTCTAAGAAGGGGAATGATGTGACTAGATCAATTAAAGACCACTTTTCCTGCTGTGTGGGGCATGGACTGGAAAAAGTTTAAATTGAAGGCAGGAAGAGTTCAAGTCAGAATAAGGCAACAGTCGAAGTGAGAGAGGATAAGAGCCTGAACTAGGAAAATAACACTAGTGGTGGAAGAGATGGACTCGAGAGCCTTTAAGGGATTACACTCGACAGGTGTTAATAACAGTAACCGTGAGAGGTGACAGCGAGTCAGGACTCTGTGGCCTGAGAGACTGAGGGAGTCACAGTTCCATAAACAGGTTGAGAGCAGAGGGGAGGGTGTCGTTAACCGGAGCCAGAACTAGAGGAGGCGGAATGTGTTTGTTGATTTTGAGATACCGTAAAAGCCCCCCCAACCCCCACCCCCAAATCAGATTCTCAGCAAGCAGATGAATGTAAGGGTCCAGACTGCAGGAGGAAAACCTGGTCCGAAGATTTGGAAGTTCTCAGCATCTGGAAGGTAACAGAAGGCCTGGGCATGGCTGAGACTGTGTGCACAGTGATGGGGCAAGGAAGGAAAGGGGCGTTAGCAGACATTTTCAGTGCCCCTGTCCCTTACACCTCTCTGCCTGTGGCCATTTGGTCCCGAGAACATGGTGTCCCAAGAAGGCTGCAGCTGGGAATGTCGTGGGGTCAACAGCGCCAGGAAGAGCCCATCAGTGAGGACTGGGAGATGGTTGGCACATACTCCAGGCTCCTCTTCCCTCAGTTGGGACATGTCTCTCTGAGCTGTGCCCTACACTGTCTCTCTGAGTCTCCAGTGGGATTGAGCGAGTGGCCCACAACGATGATGCATCTTTTATTGATAATGCCCCTTCTATCAGCTTCTTCCCTTCCCTTCCACTTCCCCACTCCCATACCATTGTTTCTTAGGATCACCTCTGAAATAAACTACCTGTACTCAAATTCTTGTCTCAGAGTCTTCTTGGGGGTGAGACCCAAACTATCACAGGGAGAGGAGAGCCAGAAAGGGATGGGGAACTTTGGAGAAAGGTTGTAGACAGAGAGCAGTCCGATGTCATGGAAGGCAAAAGGGAAAAGAATTTCAAAATAAAAAATGGTGTCAAATGCTGCAGAAAGATCATAAAAGAAATGAGAGAGATCTATGGTCTTAGCAAAATTGGGGTTTGGGTGAACTTAGAGAATTCATTGTAATGAGGGTGGTACAAACCAGAAAGCAGTGGACTGAGCTGCCTTTGGATGCAATTAGCATATAGTGAATATTTATTCTAGACAAGAAACCCATGGAATAGGAGAAAATCAGAGACCTGCTTCTTGAATAGTCTTGTATTCCCATGAGGAAATGTAAAATAAAATCTTTCTCCACTTATAGAGCATTTACGATTGAGAGCTGTTATGTTGATCTCTGTGTGTTCTGTCACTTATTCATCCATTCTTTAATATAGTGAAAGAAAAAGAGCAAGAGTGAGAGAGAAAGGGGGAGATATTGCACTTGCTGCTGGGGAGATAATGGGGAGTAAAACCAGGATTGGTTTCTGCACCCAGCTCCTACAGTGTGGTCCAATGGGTGGAATGAAAAGTAATAAAATACTCATACACACTAATTTAAAAGTGCACCTGTGGTTTAATACTTCAAGAAACAGAGTATTATATGGTGCTATGAGAGTACAGAATTGCAATTTGACCCATCCAGGAAGCCACAGTCAACTGAGGTGAAGGAAGATGAGTCGTCACGGCTTTCTGAGGGATGGGGGGAAATGGAGGAAGAGGATTAGAGACAGAGAAAACGGCATGTTCAAAGGGCTTGTGAGGGGAGGAAGTGTGGCAAGATATGAGCTTAAAAGACAGTCCCCGTAACTGGAATAAAAAAGAGCAAATTTCAAGAGCTAGAAAGATATGTTGGAGCAAAATGGTGCTAGCTGTGCTGGCCATCTTTGAGAGTGTTGACATCATCTAAACAGGAAGTCTGAGAAGCATTTTAAGTGGGGTGGGGATGAGTGAATGTTGGGGTGGTAGATGGAGGTGTAACATAACCACTCTGGCTGCTAAGTAGAGTATGTACAGAAGAAGGCTATAGTGGCGGAGGTGAGATCAGCGGGGTATGGAAGCAGTCTGGCAAGACGTAACAGTGAGTAGGACTGGGGTGGTAGCAGTGGAGATTAAGAGCTGGGAGGAGAATATTTAGGAGACTAGAGATTAGAAGGTCTTGAGTCACCTACAGAAGATTGAACTTGGGTGCTTACAGAATGAGAGAGAAATTAGGAAACCAAAGTACCCAGGTCTATAGGGTCAAGTTCCAGTCAAAAGGAGGTCATCATCATTAGAGGCAGGGAGGGATCCCTTGGAACAAGTAGAGGGCCATTTTAGTATCGGGAAATTGAGGATTCTCAACTTCAATGGAACATCAGTGGAACTGAAACTCCAGTGGGGGAGACAGCAGAAGTCAAGAAGGAAAAGAAAAAATATTAGTATATCATTATTGATGGCTCATAATAAGCGTGAAGGAGGAAGACATGAGGTGCTGTGATAGAAAATAATAAAGAGGGAAGAGTGTTCTTAGTTAGTTAGGGTGGTGAGGCAAGACCTCTCCAAGGAAGAACATTTAAACTGAGAGAAAATGAGAGGAACCAAGCAGGAGCATTTCATGCTAAGGGACTAGCTAAGCCAGGCTGCTAGAGGTTGGGGTATTTATCTCTCAGTCTCGTTCTTTTCAGGAAGTCTCACAGGCTGAGTCCCTCCACTGAAGGGCAGTGCCTTCTCTTTCTCATGCTTTCCTGTACCCACCCCTTCGGCAGTGCCTGCCCACAGTGACCTTGGGCTTGGTTGTGCGACTTGTGATGGGCATTAGGACATTAAGGAAGGATGGGGCAAACTGAAGCTGGCAAAAGCATTTGTGCATTTCCACTTTCACTCTTGGTCCTCTGCCTTTGCCATGAAAACACACCTGAGCCAGCAGGCTGGAGGATGAGTGACATGTAGAGAAGAGCGGAGTTGGCTCAAGTGGTGCAACCAAGGCCCAGACATGTGAGAGAGTTCACCCCAAATCATCAGAACCCCTGGGCTGACCTGCAGCTGATCACTGACACAGGAGTGAAGACAGCCCAGCCCAGGTCAGCTCAGCAGCACCACCCAGCCCACCTGTAGACACCTGCCAAATAATAAATGGCTGTTTTAAGTTACTAAATTTTGAGGTGGTTTTTCAGGTAGAAATAGTTAAATAATTCATGTTTTTTTTCCAAGCCAATTCTTATTTATGTAGAAAGTTGACATCTGGTAATGCATATATTGACAATACGGAGAATAAGAATTTGTTTGTGAGGAGGAGAGCATTTTTTTTTTACTAGAATGACAATTACATAGAAGCTGTCAAATGTTTAAAAATGTAATGAAATGGTACCTTTTTATTTATAATTAAGAATTGAAGAAACATCCCTATTTTGTTAAATACATGTCCTCAGGGTGAGACAAAAATGGGACTCTGTTTATGCAAGCAGAGGTTGTCTCTCAGCTCCAGTTAGTTTTAGAAAATGTCCCTGATGGTCTCATTTTCTGGGTAGAGGACTCAGAACATATGTGCCTTTGCTCCATTTTACAAAAGGGGGGTGGTGGGAAGGGAGATGTCTTATTAAAATCTTTAGAAAATAATTCACTCTAATTTCATCCAACTTGCAAAATCTGTGCTGCCTCTAGCAATATTTAGTTTTTCTATTTTCTTCCTCTGTAATCTCTCTTTATTCTCTGGTATATTAAGAGAAACACTGTGTGCTTCCTTTGTACAAAAAACACACATTGTATTTGCTAACTTACAAAGATTCCTTGAAAAACCAAACAAGAAGGAATTTTAAAAGAAAGGGAATATATATTAAATTTCTCACGGGTCTCCACTTTCAATTTATCTTAATTTATTTTGATCAATTCTGCAAAGTTGAGCAGAGGAAAAATTGTGAATAAAAAATAATATGTATTGTAATAAAGTTATAGAGATATATATGTATCACTAACCAGAACTCACTGGTCTTTACTGACTTGTGGGCTTTGGGACTGGAATGCTGTGGGTACCCAAGAAATGTTTATTGAGCAACTGACTTAAAATTAATATGCCTAGAGACCTATCTAAATATGCAGACATTGCCAACATGAATGCTTGAGTTAAGTATTCATCCCTTGAATAAACTCAGAATGTTCTATATACCTATGTAGATTCATCACATTTTATCACTAAGAAACTCATAGCAGTTCTACATGATTATCAAAATAATTTTCACCCCCAAAGTTCGAGTAGGTAGGATTTTTCTCATTATGCATAGCTATTGATTAAGCCCACATCATATGCAGCCCACATCATTTTTGTCATGCAAAAGGGAAATGCTTTGAAGACCAACTACTGTGAATTTGCCTCTTTTCTTTTATGTTGATATTTTTGCATGGCTGTTCCAGTCTACTGAAGCTTTGAATAACCATCAGGAACTGGTAGAAATATCTCAAAGCTCCAGAAAACGGTTATAGCTCTGCAGTAAGTGAGTGAGCTCCGAATCAGTAAAAATGTTACTTAGAAGTGGTAGGATTTGGTGGCCCCCAGACTGGCCCCAGCTTGGAATGGAGCTGACCTGCACTACCAGTGTGGCTCCCTGGCCCCAGTCCCCAGGGAAGCAGAGTAGCCCTCGTGCACATACTGGGAGCATGTATGTTTGGCCCAATCTTTCTGGTGGTGGCCTGAGGGTCTCACTGTCCTAGAACTTGCCCTGGGTGTAGAAGGCAGCTCACAGAAGGCTGTGGGAGAGCAGTCAAGTCATGCTGCTTGGAGCAAGGGATTGCTGGCTGTAGGACACACAGTGCAGGGCCCAGGATCATGAAGAAACTGTTTCCTAGGGAAGAGGGGACATTTGTATCTGTGTAAACAGGGACATTCCTAGGGCCACATGTGCATACCCAAGACAAGACATGTGCAGAAAGGATCAGGGGGCCCCTGTACTTTGGCCTGGAGCTATTCTCTAAAATGATTGTCCGGATAAGCCCTGAGGGAGAGAATTCCACCAGGTGGATCTGCAAAAACTGAGAAAAGTGTGGATTTTATAACCAGAGTATTGCCAAACAGAGAACAGATATATAGACACAGCACTAAATAAATGCTGTTTGACAAACTGCATGTACTCTGCTGGGAGCATCATTCAATTTATGGAAGTAACAGGACAAATCACACTCAAAAAAATAATTGTGAAACTGTAGAAAATTGAATAAGCATTTAGAGAGTATGGATGTGCAACAGTATCAGAATGGAAGGATGCTTTCCATTTGTTACACTTATACTAGTTACAGCGATCAGGGATGTATGAATGTTCATAAAGATCATTAGTTTCCATATTTCCCATGGACTTTCAGCTTCACTCAGAAAAGTTCTTTTATCTGTTTTATATATTGGGATTCTACATAAAATTTCATTTGGAAAAGAGGTATTGTGGTTAAAATAAGATTGACTTGCAGAGCATTCACTGTAGTCACCATATTTTAATTCTCTTGAGTCAGGTCAAGATGATATGCTTGAGTATTTTTTCTATAACACACAGAAGTTGACAGTTGTAGTAGGTTCTATTAATATTCCACATTCTCTTGTTTAGCCCATTTTTTGACCAGTCACATTCCTTTCAAGAGTGGAAATTGCAACTCAAATTCTTAAGAAGCTGCACATTTCTTCCCAGAGACACTGACTACAAATCATGTTTCTGGAAAAAGCTCAGGTTATGCCTGGATGGGCCCAAAGTTTTCTCATAGGGTGGATAAACAACGTATAGAAATACAACAGGCTTGTGCATGCTTTGTAGATACTCTTTCTAGAAAAGTAATTTTTAGTTATGTATCTTTGTACTAACAATGCTCCAAATTTATAGGGATTATTTTTTTAAACCTTTGAGTTCGTAGCAACTATTTCAAACAAATTTTACAACAAAACCCGATTTATTAAAACTTAACATAAAATTAGAGCTTCTCCAGTTGAAGTGGGGTTGGGGAAACTGGCATCTCACTTACTTGGTTTATTCAGTGTTTTCTGCAGCAGCCCCCAAGGAATCACAGAATAACCTTGGAAACACATGTATTAATTTGGAGCAGTGGTTCTCAACCAGCGGTTCTCAACCAGGTCCCCAGGGGGGACATTCGGCAATGCTCGGAAACATTTTTCATTTTCACAACTGGGTGAAGGAGCTGCTGGCACCTGGTAAATAGAGACCAGAGACACAGTTAAACATCTTAAAATTCACAGGACAGCCCTGCAGCAAAGAATTACCTGGCCTCAAAAAGTCAGTAGTGCCAAGGTTGAGAAACCCCGATTTAGAGCACCAACATTTAGGTATAATTTGTTCCATCTCTAAGGATGAGTTTATCAAAATCCACTTAAATATTTTGTTATTTTATGGGGTGAAAACAAAGAGCTTGTTTCTGATTCTTACATTTCTGAACAGCTGCCTATAGCATCCGTCTTCTGCCTTTACCTACTTACTTAGAACTAATTAAAAGAATGCTTTAAGGTGTCTTGGTGTGCTCAGTTGGGTCTTGGCAAGAACAAGTATTTGTTCTTCATTTTCTCCCTTACTCAGGGGTCAGAACTGTCAACCTCATTACACAGTTCTAAAGAAAAATGACAGATTTTGACCATTTCCTGAAAGCACTGATGCATAATGACTCATATTCCTAATTATGCTACCATTAGATCCATGTCACAGTTAATAAAGCTAAGAAATCAAAATTCTTCATATAAGCAAGTTTGTCCTGGATATAGAGACTAATACATCTCTGTCGGTAAAACCAGCAATATATGTCTATTGTTTAAGATGACAGATTTAAGTAAACTTTTCCATCAGATTTGAAACAATCCACCCCACTGCACATGAAATCTAGCAATAATTAATGAAAAATAAAGCAACAGATTATTAACACATTTTCAGTACATAAAGCACTCATGGCTGCTTGCCAGTATCACATAATACTTTTAAAAATAAAGATTTAAAAAAAAAATTATCATGTTGGAACTTGACTAACTGGAAAACTAATTTGCAACACCACCTTTCAGTCCAAAGATACAAGCAAGTCTGCAGGCTTAGAGTGTTAAGTCTGATCTTTAAAATTATGAACCTTTTCAAGTTCTACTTCCTCCAGGGTAATCTACTCACCCACTTGTAAGTTCATTCCATCAGTTACTTATTGCTGCATAAAAACTACCCCCAAAGTTTAGTGGCTTAAAATAGCAACCATGTATTTAGCTCCTGATTCAGCGGGTCAGCAATTTAGGCTGGACTCAGCTGGATCTTGATTCAAGTCCTGGCTAAATACCCTCATGCTTATACAGTCAGTAGTAGATGGACTACGTGATTCTGCTTCTTGTGGTTGGTAGCTGTTGGCTGGGACAAAGTGGGAATGACTAGATCAGTAACTAACAAGATAGACCTGGTTTGTCCACATGAGGAGGCCAGGACCCCAAGAGAGGCAGCCCAAGCATGCAAGGCCTCTTGCATTCCAATTTCAGAACTGTCACACACTTGCTTTTGTTGCATTCCATAGACCAAAGCAAGTTAGAAAGCCAGTCCAGAGTCCAAGCATGGAGAAATACATTCTACACTTAATGGGCGGAGTTGCAAAGTCACATTGCAAAGTACATGGATCTAAGATATAAGAATGGAGAATTGAGGCCATTTTTGTAATTCATATACCACACCCACCCAGCATGCTCCTGCCACCTTTACGTTCATGAAATTGGGCTTCCCTTGGATGACGACCAGAAAGAAAGTGCAACATAGTCCAAGTGAGATGGGACCTTATACCCAAAGAAAAGGAGCAAATTTGGAAAAATGAGAAAAGGAGGTAGGAAAGGGCCAGCAGATAAATGTTTTTTTAATTCCTCCCCTTTGATAAGATACTTTGTCTCCATAAAGTTTCCCCAGATGATATCCCCTGTGATGAAACTTTGATTTAAAAACCGATCAGCTTAAATGTGCCACCTTGTATTCTCTTTCTTACCTTCCTTGCCTCTCTTTTCTTCCTTCACTCTCATTGCACTTGCATTCCTCAGTAAAGAATGGAAGGATTTGATTTTGTTTCATAACAAAACATCCAAAATTTAGTGGTTTAAAACAACATGTATTTTCTTTAGGTAATAATTCTATACCTTGGTTATTTGGGCTGGGCAGATCTTTTTGTCTCAGCTGGACTCACAAATCTTTAGGTAGTTGTTAGTTTGGCTAAGAATTGGCTAGTCTGGGATCATTAATTATCCTTCCACATGTACCTCATCTAGCAGGTTAGCCCAGGTTACACTAATTTACAATGTTCCTGTAACTTAAAAATGCATAATGTACCAAGGAAAATGTCAACTGCTATTCAAACTGTTATAGCATCAGTTAAAACCTTCACTCCAAATGCTGTCAACAATAATTTCCAAGTTTCTCATCATAGAATATCCTTGAGGCCTTAAAAATTTTTCCTGGGAAATCATCTGAGATTGTGTCTGTCTGAGGATCATCAAAACTTCAAGTTAAATTAATTAACCTTGATACCATTCCTAGGGCCTGCCCCCCCCCCCCACCCACACACACACACATAATCTGCCCATTATAGCACTTTGGCTCCAGGTGATAATAGATGTTTACGTGCTAATGAATGCTGTCGCTAATTTCCACTCTGATAAAATCCCACTTAGGATCTTTCCAAAAGGAGCTAAAAGCACGAATCCCTAGTGATATTGTTTTGGCCACTCCTTGACCTAAGAAAGTAAACATAAACTGAAATTGTGCTACACATTGGTAATAATAAAAATAGCTTATAAGTCTGTACTTAATTTGCTTTATATAAGCTGCCTGATTTCTCTGCCGCTCATCCTGGTTTATTTTTGGCCTTGGGTATTTAATTATGCTAATTTTCTCATATTTGAAAGCTGAGAATCAATAGATACTGAATTTGAAAAATTGGTTCATTATTAAAATAAGATCTAAAGATTTGCATATGCTTCTTAGTTTCACGGAAACTCCTACATATTAAATGATTGCTTCTTAAATCAGAAATGGCCTGGTGAGTTTACTAATAAACAACAATCAAAAAAACTGACATCTCATGTGTATGTCCTCCATGGATTATGACATGCTTTTATGCTCATTACTAAATTTGGTTTTTGCATGAACTCGGTGAGCTGGCAAGATACCAATGACTGATGTCTTCCATTTACCCCTCAAGACGAAGATCCATTCTCCTTTCTCAACCTGCTCTCCTCCCTAGGAGGCTGTTCTGCATTGGCTGCATTCACTTCTGTGCCCTTTGACTTGATTGCTTTGGGGCAACTGGAATCCCACTAAATTAGATGGAGAGAAGAGAGAGAGATTATGTATCCCCCTGCAAGACGGTCTTGGGCTGGCTAAAAGTCACTGCTTCTTGCAAGGCAGCCAACTCTAGAGATCTCGCCTCCTTCTGTGATCTGGTAACCACTCACTTCCTTCATCACTTTGAGCCTAGGAGTGTTAATAGCTTGGCTGCTGAATTCCATTCTCTACCACGATTCCCTTACACCCACCCCTTTGTAGACAGCCCCTTGGTAAACAGATCCTCCTGCGATTATCCTATTTTGAGTATGCCATTTGGTTTTTTTGGGGGAGGCTAATAAAGTGAGGTAGGTTGGATATGCATCCTTATTTCCATTTTAAAGATGAGATAACCAAGGTTAAGATAAGTTAAGTGATTCTAGGGAGAATGGTGATTCTATTATGTTGATCTGCTTTCTAGCCTAGAATTAGACTTGATTCAGTTGTTTCTTGAGCAAAAGAATTGAGGCACCTGCTCATGAGCCTATGATAAAAAAAACTAATCACCTGAGTTTAAGGAATTATATTTCTAAATATTCTGGTTATATTAAAAATAAGTTTGCAGTACATTATACAACTAGCTTCAATTTTATTCTTTACATATAACTGACAGATAATACACTGTATTATAGCTGGATACGCAAGAAAGGGTAAGAACAAAAGCACTTGTTTGAGGGAGGAGAAAAAAGAGGAGAAAGGCCTAGAAACTCAGGGAAGACTTCAGAAAATGTTGCAGGGGAGGGAACCTGGGACGGGCTGTATGAAAGCGTTGGATGCACAGGACATAGGACAAGACTGACAGGAAGCGGCAAGTATGGGATGAAGGCAGATACGGGTGATGAGCATCAAAGATCAACAACGTTTTAACTCAACATTTTCCAAAGACTTATCTTATTATGAGAACAGGAGCTAATGTCAAATGGCACACTGTGGAAACACACTTTTGGAGTCCCATCGGAGATGCCCTTTACTGAGCCAGTGTATTCATCAACCAGCTACTGTGGATATTGGATGCTAATGGCTCCCAGATGCTCCTTCTCCAGAGAATTGTCCTCAGTGCACAAGAGATGTATTGTCAGGAAAGTTATGCCTTCCCTACCCAACCAGAGAACAAACTACAGTCAACGACTGCCTGATATGGGGAATACAAAAGGTTGTCCCCCACTCCTTGCCTCAAGGCAGCTCAAATCTGTGACAGCTTATGCTCCAGAGCTCTCTCGTGGGGTCAAGCTGAGGCTAGACCTTGCTTAGTATCACATCACATCCTTGCCATCCTGCTTTGCCTTCTTCCTGAGGGTTTATCCTGAAGGACACTCCATTATGTGTACATGGATCCCTGTCTCAGGCTCTGTTTCTAGCCTAACCTAAGGTGTGCACCATGGTTGGAAAGTCATTGAACTCATTCCTTCTTTCTCCAAAATTCCAAAAGATGCTATTATGCTCTTGTACCACGTATACTCATGAGTTCCTTTCAAACAAGAAGTTAATATCAACTCATAACTCTTAAGTTTATCAAATCTATTTCTGAAAGCA
This sequence comes from Choloepus didactylus, assembly GCF_015220235.1. Taxonomy (NCBI): domain Eukaryota; kingdom Metazoa; phylum Chordata; class Mammalia; order Pilosa; family Megalonychidae; genus Choloepus; species Choloepus didactylus. The sequence goes on along the minus strand of NC_051325.1, from coordinate 24,669,352 downwards.
AAACAATACTTGAGGTTAGGGAAATAAAACTGAATTAGGTTAGTTAATTAGCCAGTGTTATTAAGCGGTTAACTTTATGTGCCTCCTAGGATGATTCCTCTATTCACACTATAATGCAACAAAAAACGAATAAGAATTTGTTATTTACAGTTCTTATGCAATCCATTGTTCTGAAGAAGAGAGTTTAGGAGCTAAGAAATGGCTTAGCCTAAAATGTCTTTCTAATAATGGTGAGCTATTGAACTAACTGTGAAACTTCTGCATAAAGAAGCTGCTCAATAGAAAACAAGAGTAGGGTGTTAACAGTGAAACCATGAGCGGCTTCCTCTGTATCTATCAGGTGAGTTACCAAAATCCTCACAACAGTAAATTCACAGATAAAATAGGCCAATAGGTGGTGCTATTGCTATGTACAATGTCCCGAAAAAGACCAAAGGAAGGAGACTTATTGGGGGAAAATATCTGCGGGAAACAAAACGCAGCAAAAACATACCCCTGACTTCTGTATGCTCCAAGAGAGGCCATTATTTTGTCTCTCCTGTTAAAAGTTTGTCGTCATTTATAATTATCTTGTTGAGTTGAATTGAAATGCTCACTTTTGTGTCCTAGGCCAAAGCTGTGGCTGTCACAAGGAAGGACGGCTATTTAATAGATCCCTGATATTCCTCAACTGATGTGAAAAGTCACTTTGGCCCATGGGTAGAAGAGGGAAATGCCCATAGAGTTTTTAAAAATAAAGATTGGTGGAAAGCACCTCAGAGTGCATATGATTTCTGTAACTTTTGGTCGAGTTACTCTACAAGTATCTTTTGGGGGAAAAATAGTTTGCAATAATTCTTTAACTTTCTAAAGTAAAAAGATGATTTGCAATACAAATTTGAGACAATCCAAAATAGTTCTCAAGAGAAGCATTAACCATGCTAAAGGAAAGGTGAGCAATATGAGAGGTTAATAACAAAGAATCTTTAAAGTATTGGTGTATTCATGGGGAATGGATTTTTTTTTCTAATTTTCTGCAATTGGATTTATCATCTTAGTGTTAGTTCTGCACCATCAGTCTTCATGCTTTGGCAAAAGGTCCAGGTGTTTAAGGATGTCACCTTGGGATTAAGAATTTGACACAAATAATCAACCAAGCTGTGAGGATTTTACGATATTCGACATGCATTTTTAAACTGATGTGTGGAGACAAATTGTTGCTTTCTCCAATGGTCTCATAAGACAGAACCAGTCTCATCAAACTTATCTATCAAGCAGCTTAAATTATTGCTACCCATCAAAGAGCTGCAATAAAAGAAAAAATCATATTCTACAGTCAAGTGAGAAAGGAAGCAACAAAATTAATACTTCATAACGTTTACAAGTTCTTTCTAGACATTATCTCACTCAATAGTCTTTGCAACCCTTTGAGACAGACAAGCTGGTTAATAATGAGAGCTTATATCTATTGAGTACTTAAGAAGCCCGAGGCACTTTTTTCTATTCCTTTGCACGTATTAACTCATTTAATCCTTACAACTACACTATAGGGCAGGTACTATTATTTTCCCCCTTTTCCAACCAAATACTGAAGCTATTGAAGCACAGGAAAGTTAAGTAGCTTCCCAAGGGTATACAGCTAGCAAGTGGCCTAGCTGGAATTAAAACCCAGGCAGACTGAGTTATTTGCGCAGTCATTGATTCAGCATTTTTAGAGTTATAAAATGGATATTAAAGCCTACATAATAACTTTACAAAAGGTGGAACTGAGTTTAGAATCAAAGTGTTAATGATTTGTGGCCTGATGATCTTCCCCAAATTACAGAGCATTTTGATTTAGGCAATTCCTGACTTCTGTCTGTCGAAATTGCAATCCTCTTGCATTTAGTGCCATCTCAATGGTGCCATTCTAGTCTTCTAGCACAGATACTTCTCTGCACTTGACTAAGTGCTGACTGGAATTTTACTCCCAATAGAAACTGAGGCAGCCTTCTCTTCCAAGACTCTTGCAAGATTTAAGTTTTTACCTGATAGCTCTAGGGTGGCAGAATTAATGTTGGTAGCAACATAGAAGGATGAAGGGAGAGGCCTCCAGACTTTAAGACCCCAGACCAAGATTTTCCTAAGGTCACATGAGGATGATAGACTAGGAGTGCAGGAGTCCAAATCTTGGGAAATAAGATATCACTCTCATTGGCCAAAGCTTTGCTTACCTTTCTTGGTTTATTCACGCACAGGCAGTTCTGAAGGTTTGCGTAAAAGATGCTGATTGTATCGGTCAGCTTAGGCTAAGTTATTCTGTGGTAACAAAAGAACATTGCCACCCCCACCCCATCCCAGACTGCCCCCAATCTTAATAGCTTACAACAACTGAGTTTTCTTTCTTGCTCACTTTACATGTCAATCATAGGTTGGCTTTGGTTCTTCCATCTGGAGCCCACCCAGGATGAATGAGCCATCTCCATTTGGGACCTGCCAGCTTTGTACCTGTGGTAAAAGAATGATGGTGGAACCACACAATAGTTTCTAGACCTTTTGCTCAGAACTAGCATCTGGCATTTCTGATCACATTTCATCAGCCAAAGCTGGCCACGTGGCTAAGTCTGATGTCAATGGGGCAGGAAGTTTTAATCCCCTTTTAGGGAGGGTCATCTAATATTGGGAACAATAATACAATCGTTGGACTTACTGAATTATATTATATTAGGACTAGAGAGGCTACGATCTGAATAAATTAATAGGTTGAAAATGCAAGCAAGCTCTAGCAGCCTCAAGGTAACATTCTAAAAGAAAAGAAATCCAAAGCATTGAAGCTCCTCTTGACCTTTATCAGCAGGCGCATACTGGAGAAAGAATCATTTCAGGCCCTTGTAGGTCACTTGAGAGGGTAAGAAGTAGAGCTTTGGGGCTGCTGGGCCCAAAGTAAATCACTTCTCTATCATCAGCTACATAGCATGGGCCAGGTCAGACAGCTTCTTATCTTGTAACATTGGCAAAAATCCAGTCTTCATTTATAACTCATTACATTGCAGTTCTCTTCAAGTACTTTACCATGATTTTATAAAGATTGATAGAATGCTGGAAAGCCCTTGGGTTGAAAGACCAGATGTACATAAATCAAGTCCTAGAATCTTTTAATTCAGAGTGTTTCTGCCCAAGTCATTTTGGAGTTGGAGTGGAGAGATTTATAGTGAGTCTTATGGGATTCGATGATCTGAAAAGTAAAAGAGATATTAAAAGCATGATTTGGCTTCAGGAGTCACTGCAGTTGTTAGATTTAAATTGAGTGAAACCTTACTTGCTACTGGTTTATAATGTATTTTAAATAATTGAAAATATATTTGGGGGGCTCCTTAGGATGAAGAGTTGAATGTGGTTTTTGGCAGTCAAAACTAAGATCTTCTTTGTAAAAAGAGAAAACACTTCCATCAATAAAAATGTGTGTCAGAAAGTTTCTTCATATATTAAAACTGTTCTCTACCATATGTAGCTTTGTATCTAACGATTTTTACATTATTTTAGGACAAGAATCCAAGATCCCTGTGTTTGATGAACAGAATTTCAGTCTTGATCTTTTCAGTCTTGGGATTAATCAATCTGCATTTGAAATCATCCAGTTTTTGCACTCAGAAACATGAAAAGCCACAATCCCAATTCATGCCCCTAGGTTCTCACGTCAGCCAGGTGCTTTCAGTTCTAGCCTATGAAGTAGGTGGAGTTTGCCATACTCTTCCCTGACCTCTGTCTGTTCTATACCCTTCCCTTGTTTGGATCTTTTGACTTTCCCTAATGCTTCTATCTCCCTCTCCCCTTTTCCTAAATAAACCTATTCTTTAAAAGACATGCTTATTTATATTTACCAACAGATCGCAATACTTCAATGACTGAGGAAGCTTAATCTGTTAGCATAGGCCATGGTATGAAAACATCAATAGAAAACAAGGTTTTAGCCAAAGGAATGATGATCTAATGGGAAATTAAAGGCAGCTAAAAATGAAAGTGGGATATATTCTCTTTTGTAAAACCGTACAGTGGAGAAAATTTAAAAACAATGATTCAAAAGGTCAATTCGTTCATATAAATGCCAATATCTGCCCACCCTTCTGAAAACTTTACAGGCACTTTTGATGGAACAAGTTCTTAAGAGGACAGAGGAGAATCCTTCCCGATACGACTTCTGAAACATATTCTCCACCATGACGGAAAGACTGAATTCGTAGTATTCTTTTCTAATTATTACTAGTCAATTAAATTTTACATAATTAATGTGTCCAAGAAAGGTTGAGTATGCATTTGACTATTAAATGCTGTATGTGCTGTATGTGAATTTAGTTTTATTAAATTTTCTTTACTTGCAATTAAAATAGAAAATCTGAATACTTCTTTCTCTAGGAGCATTGTAAATTCAAGGGATTGAATTTATGAAGTATTTAAGGGTGTTAAGATTCTAAAGTTCTTTGTTGGTTCTTTTAGTTAAACACAGACTTCTTTAGTAAAATGAGCAAACACAATCAATTCTATCTCTTTGTTAAGCTGGAATATGTATGTATTACTTTAGCATAAAGCTAGCTCCACCTGTGTTAATCAATGCCGTCTTTTACAAAATATTTTACATTTATTATTCAATCTAATGTGCAGAAAACTACTCAGTGATCCCTAAAACTGCATTTTAAACTTAAAATTCACAATTGATCCATATAGTACATTTTATCAATTTAACCATCTTCCCAATTATAATTACCTACCATACCCTTTCATTCTTTTCCTATAGATTGAAAGGTGAATTGTATTCACATTTTATCTAAATCACCCTTTATTTTGCTTTTTTGAATTTTGACTCCAATCTGCTTACTAAATTCAGTTTTTAAAATTATCTTATTATTTCTGTATTGCACATTAAATTTCATTTGTATTGCATTAAATGTTTAGTTAAGGGAAAATAGATGGATTTGGTAATAAAAATTCTGACCATACAAAAGGGCTCAAAACAAAAATGTAAACTCTTTTCTCTCCCCCACACCTGTTCTTCTCTCCAGAGAGAATTTTTTTTTAACATTTTTTGGTTTTGTTTTTGGTTCTTCTGATAGTTATCTCCAAAACTGTAGGACCAGCATTGTTCAATTGAAATATAATGTGCACCACACATTATTTGTCTAGGAGCCATGTTAAAAAAGTAAAAAGAAGCAGGTGAAAATAATTTTAATTATATATATTATGTAATCCAATATTCCCCAAATATTGTCATTTCATATGTAATAAATATAAAAATGTGATTGAGACATTTTAAATTCCTTTTTCCATACTAAGTGTGTTTTACACTTACCGCAAATGTCAATTTGGGCCAGCTACATTTCAGGTGTGCAGTAGCCTTTGTCGTCAGTGGCTACCATATTGGACAGTACAGGACTAGATTAAATGCTTATGAGCCCAAGTTGTTGTTTAGCAATTTTAAACAGTATCTGCTGATTTCCTACCATGAATATGGGGAATTTAATACTCTGTATTACTCACTCCCTCTTAAAAATTTTGATAATTCGTATTTTAATTCTCCTATTGGACTATTATTTTTTTAACTGCACCTAATCTTTATTTCTTGGTACTCTAATATTGAACAGTGTCTCTTGATTTCTAACTGTGCATGATGTGGAAACTAATATTCCATCACTTCTCTCCACCTTCCCCAATATGCTTCCAAACTTTTTTTCAGGTATATCATTAAATTTAAATTGTCAACATGTATAACCTATAACTTCTGTCCTATCACTAGAATAAATTAAAATGCCTTGCCTTGTTTTAGGTTCTTGGAAATATAAAACCAGTTAATGGCATTTAGAAGATTATGAGTTTTAAAATATTCATTGTAAAATCAAGCAGTGTGATTGAATTCTTTGGAATCTCATGTTCTCAACAGGTGCTACTTGAATAAAAACATTCTGAGTATTAAGGGCAAATAGATTCCCATTTCTCATATCCTATCAATTTCTTAGAATCATGCTTTGGTTGAGTATGCTTCATTTGAGGGCTGTAGCTTCATTATTCAACTTTGTGTTTTTTTTGGATTTTCGTATTACCTTCTAATTTACCTTGTTAACTAAGAAATATCCTTCCCATTTTATTTTTAGATCATCGTACTTTTTATCCTACTATTTAATATAGGAAAGTGAGTGTCTTCTTAAAAACTCTCTGTAACCCACTAACTTCCTTTGCTAATTTGAATGTATTACTTTGTATGTCTGCTGTCAACGTGTGATTCTGGGATTTGATTTCATTGCTTTATTGGTTAAGATCACAGTTTCTTAGATGCCATGTATTCTTCTTCAATAAAGGAGACATTTTATTGGAATAAATCCTCTGGTAATTTCCTTTCAACACAGGCAAGAGAGGTAAACTTTCTTTCTGAGTCTTTGCATATTTGAAAATTGCTTTATTTTCCTTTCACACTGGACTGGCACAGTTTAATTTTCCAAGAAATGCCAGATTTCCATAAGAGTCTTGCATATTATAAACACATATTAGAGTGTTCCAGCTCCTTGGAAATTATAATCCTAGTGAATCAGTTACATGATTAAGGGAGAAAATAAATCCTTGGATTTCTTTCCACTATGGTGTTGAAGCAATACCCCATGCTTTACCCTTAGCCACAGTTTTGTACCAGTTGGGACACCAACAGTTGCATTATACAAACACTCATGGTAGGTACGTAAGAGGAATTACAACACTTTAGCATGTTTAGAAATGTCCTTTTTCTGCCCACATTTCACAAAGACATAATTGCACGTAAGTGCCGGACTTCTTAAAATATCTTCTCTGAAGAAGGAGGGAATGCAGACATGTTGGCAAAGCTGGTCATTTTCGCTGTGGATCTCACCCTTGCTTTGGCCATTTTTGCTACCCTATATGCTATTTACTTGCTAGCAGCCACAGGTATTTTCATCTCAGTCCTTTTCTATATAGTCAAAGGAGGTTTGAAAAAAAACTTTGACTTCGACAAGGGCAGAAACTGGGCACTGGATTCTAGCAAGGCTACTGGGAAGCCATTTGCCGGCAACACAGAGAAAGTGAGCAGAACGCTGCCTGTCCATCTTCCAGCCCTAAGAGAAACATCTTATTGCCTGAGGAAAGCGGTTCTGTCTTCTGAAGAGCAAGGTATTCTCTGCAGTGGAAGAGACACGTGAAGACTGAGAGAATTGCAGGAAACTGCACCCACGCCACCGAGAGGTTCTTCTTAAGGTAAGCAGGGTCTAATCAGCTTTAATTCTCCCTCTTGGAACTGGGATAATCTAAGCAACATGTTACTCAAGGTGAGAGGAGAAAAATAAACAAATGCTTTTTCCCACTGCCTACCATTTTTTAAAAAAAAGAGTTGGCAGCCTCTTTACAAACACGGTTTTTGTTTTCAGCTAAAAGTCCAATTTACCTGATAAATAAGGTAGTCCCACCTGTGTTATTTTCCCTCTCAAGAATTGGTTAGACACAGAGCAGAAATTGAACCTTCTGTTTCAGTCTTCCCTAGCAGTTTGGCTAAAATACCTGAGAGAAAAGAAAGTTTGAGGAAATGGACGTTTTGGCCAATTGTGGGTTTTGTTTTTTTTTTTTTTTTTTTTTTCCTTGACTGCATTAGGCCAAGGAAATCAGTAATTATTCTTGAATGAACAGTGTATTTTCAGAATGGTTCTTGGAGGAAAAAAAAATCTCAGAGCATGTGAAACTTGCAGAAAGGAGACTTAATCCCATTTCGGTTTAGTGTCCAAGGAACACTATAGATTGTAAAGGGAAAATTTCACTGTCATCTAACAATGACTTCAAAATCTGACACTAGATTTATTCAGAATTCCCTGGTCCCTTGTTCTGTTCTGCTGCTTTGGGTCAGTGGAGGCGAATAGATCAGTTTTGCCTCCATTTTTGTTGGATAAATGGCCACCATAGGTGCCCAGTATTTAGGTTTGTGCAGTATAAATCCATACATTTAATGATCTATACATACATTTTTCTTAGGAACAGTATCTGGTTGGTTTGCAGCAAGTTCTTAAATTGCTTCAATTTTAGCAGTTGTTATTACCACTTCCTAAAACCAAGCCCTTCCCCTTCTATTTTGTCGCCACAGCTTTGTGGACTTTTAACATTTTGACTTTTTTAAAAGTATTTTTCCAGGTAAACTAAAAAATCATGTTTGTCTATAGGTAAAGTAACACTTGAATCCCAGCTGGTGGGCGTTGGGCTGCACACCTGAATCACATCTCAAGCTACTGCTCCCAATTACTACCACCTGACCGCACCTTAGACTATCCAACAAAGATTTCTGGTGTGGGCTTTGCCACTGTCCTAGGTGATTTTCTATGTGTTCCTAAGGTAAAGGATTAGGATCAACGGTAAATGATTTGATACGAAAGGAAATCATATATATTTATATGTACATACTATCTTTTGAGGCTGGTCCTCAACTTCCACCACAAAGGATTCTGTTTTACACTTGCCTTCTGAGTACCTGCTGGCCCTATAGGGTATTTACATATCCTGCCAGGTTCTGGTAGCTCCACTTGAGGTCCTTTTTGCATCCAAAGCTGTAATGATTCTGGAAACTTCAATTGAGTTCTGCTAAGCTCTAAATTCTGTTAGGTGAGAATTCATTTCTAAGACTTCTGACTTACCAGCTCTTCAAGCAGAATACTCTTGGATCTATATTGTAGACAAAGCAGCACAGCCTTAAAATTCAAAAGGACCTTGGGAGACATTGAGTATACCTTTCATCTAAATAAGAAATATTTTGTATATTAGCCCTGACAGATGGTTTTCCAGTTCCTTCTTAAGCACTTTTCAGAAGACACTGTTTTATTACCTCACAAGGCACCCGTTGTTAAGTTCTTTATGCTATCCAATAGCAATTGAGCCTCCATAGCTCCCATCTCTTTGTCCTTTTTTTTTATTTTTTTATTTTTTTTCTCTAAGCCACCCAGAAAACAATTGACAAAGTACAATAACTCTACTGGAATCACAAATTCTAAGAAGAAAGATGAGTTCCTCTCCTCAGGAATTTTCTACTTGCTACTAAAAGCATTGAACAAAGCTGCCTTTATCAATGCAAAGAGGCCCCATTTAAGACGATAACTAGTAAGATAAATCTAGGGCTTATTGTGTACTTTAATAGAGGATTCTTAATTTGTCTTTTCTGACTTCTTGTACATATTTGCTAATCATGAATTTTGAAATGCATGTCTTCGAGGCTTCCTCAAGTCTGGGCATGTTGCCAATTTGCACTGAAGAACAGCATTTTATTAGCACATTAATAACTATTAAAATGTAATGTTAATGCACTGACCTAATTTTGCAGCACATCAAAAATTTAATTCAACCTCAAATGACTCTCACAGATGTCCAATAATTTACCAGTGGATGTTGTTATTTGGAAGGTCCGGTGAATTTGAGCATTTTGGAAAATAGGCAATCTTGTCAATAAAAGATTTTGTGAACGCCGAAACGACAATACCTCCATTAGCAAGCAATACTTATCTTCTGGGAATGAAGTTCCTTTCATGAAAGACAGCTAGGAGTGGAGAAAATTGGGGAAGAGCTCAGCCATCTTTTCTGGTGACAGTGGGACCAGCTAAAGGGCACTGGGGCTGCCTGACAGCCAGGATCTCCGTAATTTCCTTAACAGCTTTGGGGGAGTTAAGAGTGCTGCAAGCGAAGATTTTCTCCCTTTGTGGATGGCTCAACAGGGAGCAAGCTCTCAGAAGCTGCAAGGCAAGGAGGGGACTTTAGTCCTAAAAGGCATACCTATTGTCCCTTTTTTGGTTTCTACTTCTGGTGACAATTTTGACAATATATAAGCTTTGGGATTTGTTAGTCCAATTAGGATCTTTGACTGCACTGCTTACTGGCAATTTATTTGTGGCAAGTCACTGCCTTCCTAGATCTCCGATGCCCCATTTGAAGAGAAAAGGGGAGTGGATTTGATGGTTTCTAAGACTTCTTCAGCTCTAACATCCTGTAATTTTTACAGAAATAAATGGGTTAAAAATATGAAGCCTACTATGAAACCTGGTCAGCCAAGATGGTAATTTACACAGAGGATATTTCAACATCTCCCCAAGTGTTCAGCTAATACCTGGGGGTGCACAGGATGTGGGAGCTCCCATGGGACAAGGTGACAGTTTTCAGGAGCAGTTATAGGGTCAAGGGGAAAACTTTTGGAGTAAAATTTCTTGGAGACTCATAATTTATCCCTATGTCCCCATTGCACCTCCTGCTCACAATTAGTGTAAGACACCATGTGCACACCTGTATCCCACAGGTATCAATTACCCTATGAGTTCAGACAGGCTGTCCAAACATCAAAAAGCCATGCATTTTAGTTTTCTGTGCAAACAAGTCATCTCTTTAGTACTCAATATCCATTACTCAGGCTACCTTTCCTTCAGGATCTCAATTTGCTCATCCATAAAACAAATACATGGTGCAAATAATATCAGTAGCCTTTCCCGGATTAATATTTTATTATTTTAAGGTCAAAACAAAGACATGCAATACTTAGACTTTGATGTCGAAAGGATTTCCATTTTGGTTCATTTCAAAAGTATCTGCAGACTAGAATTTGAAACCTCACCCAAAGTAATCAACTGGTTAGATGAAATTTTTAACACTTTTTCAAAAGTCAAACTTTCAATAAAACCTCAGAGTTTGCCAACTGCAATTTTAGTCATTTTCAATATCGTGTGTTTTGAATGAGCAAATTAATCTAGGTTATCCAATTGATGTGCATTGTAAATCATCTTTGTCCCTCAGAAGACAGCCTTTTCTAAAAGTTAATGCATTATAATCCTGAAAAAATTGATTTAATTTCTGATATGTATAAGTAATGTACTAACTAATGTAGGTTTTTTTTTTTTTTTTTTTTTTTTGCCTTATAATAAAAACTAGGTTATAGGATGATGGACTTCATGGGATATCTGTATAGGTATACTATCCAAAATATTTTTTAAAATTGCATAAAACATATATGCCCTATCTCAACCCTGACTGAGGGAGCTTTTGAAAACATAATTGTTTTTTGCCCAGGGTAAGTCCCTGGCATGGGAGGTTTTTTTTGTTTTTTTTTTTTTTAGGTTTTTTTTTTTTTAATTTTTATCCAAATATTTATCTTAAGAGAATGTTCTTACCCAGAATCATTCAAATATGCTTTTAAATTATTTGAAACTGGACAGACATAATGGCTTAATCATATACATATATATTCTCAAGGCCTTATTTTATTGTACTTATTGATTTTGTAAATAAGAGGCCAATGGAGAATAAACATTTAAATAACTGAAGCTGAGAAATTGCTATTTGGGGTATTATAAGCAAATTCTTTCATTCTGTGGTAAAAACTAGAATTTGTCTTCAGGAAAGGCCACTCTCTGTAGGTTTTATTGCACAGGAGCATTGGTCATTATAGTTTGGCTTCAACAGGAAGAAATAGACCCTATCAAACCTGACTCAGTTTCTGGCCTTCAGGATTTCCATATTTTCTCCTTACCATTTTGACTGTAAGAAATACTACTAATTCTAGATTCTAGTTATAACTAGAATGGTCTAGAATGGTTCAGTCCAAGGTAAGGAACCCAGGATGCAACCCTTAGGATCAGGAATTTAGCTCTATAGAACTGCCTCAAACCCATCAAAACTGTCTCAATCCCCAAGAAATAGATGAGGCTATACATTCTCCCACCCAGTGTAAATAATGCAAACAGGTGTTCATCTAAAATTTTATCAAGAGGTATCATTCTCATTTTATAAATGAAAGTAAGGTTCAAGTTTGCTGATTAGCTAAGGCCTCCACATTTCTTCTTAAAACCTGGTTAAGGTGGGTTCCTGATGCTGACTATGCTCAGAGTCTACACTCAGATCAAAGAGTCTACACTCAGACCACAAGGGAAAAGCATTTGTTAGCATTTAATGAACCTCCCTCCACATGGCTTCAAGCCACGAGGACACAGGCTCCCCCCACACCCTTGATCTTCTCCTCAGCTCTTCTGCTGAAGAATTTGGCCTTCACGATGACAGGCTGCTTTGGGAGCTTTCCCTTCCCCAGAACTTTGTAGTAGCCCGATCGTACCACATCAATGATGGGAGCAACTCCAGTCTTGTTTTTAGCAGCATTTACCTGTATCTGCTCACTGACTAAGGTCCACAATTTATCCAGGTTGACAGCTGGACAGAAGCTCTGGTTCCTCTTCAAGTGATAATGTCTCATACCAACCTTCCCAAAGTAACCTGGATGATATTTGTCGAAGTTGATCCCGTGGTGATTCATGCCACCAGCATTACCCTGGCCTCCCGGATGCTTCCAGTGTTTGCGGATACGGCGGTGGCCATGGCTCACGTGGCCCTGGAGTTTCCGGGTCTTTCTCAATCTAGAAGGCATGTTGGCGGCCGAGAAAAAAAAAGTGGCGTGGGAGTTTTAAAAATATCCCAGGTGATTTTAATGTGCAACCAGACCTGAAAAATTCTGCCCTATGCTCCCCATCATCTGGATGATCTCTGTCAGTCTGTGATCATTTGGTTTGTGTTTCCCTCTAGTAACTGTGGGGTCAGGGATGAAATATCCCTGTTGATGAGTTAGCTTTTCATAGTGAAGTATTCAATATTGTTAAGCCCTACCAAGCCATACACGCTTACAAATAAGTGCTGTAGGTTCTTAGGTAAATTGAAACCAATTCACAACATGATTTGATAGCTTAGGGTTAAAAGATGTCAATATACAAAATCTGTTAAAATTAATAAAATAGTATACCAGATTGGATAAAACAGCACAAATATAAATTGTATAAAACTCAGCTAGTATAAAGAGACTCTTAAAGGCTATACTTTAAAGAATGAACAAATCCAGACAAGGAAAATATAAATAGAAAGATAGTGGAGGATATGATGTTAGTGTCAGAGAAGTTCAAATTCAAGGAACAGAAATTTAAAGAGACAAACATATAAAAATGAACTAATCCATAACATGAATATACCTAAATAAGATAGCAAAAAATGTAAACAGTCATAACATAGTCAAAAAAAAAATTCATGAACATGTGTTCCAGTTTGCTAATGCTGCTGTTACACAAAACACAAGAATGGATTGGCTTTTATAAAGGGGATTTATTAAGTTACAAATGTATAGTTCTACAGCCATGAAAGTGTCCAAACTAAGGCATCAACAAGAGGATTCCCTCACTGAAGAAAGGCCGATGGCGTCTGGAACACCTCTGTCAGCTGGGAAGGCATGTGGCTGGCATCTGCTGGTCATGGGTTTTATTTCAGCTCCTCTCTCAGCTCCTGTTCATCTTTAGCTTGGTATCTCCAAATGCCCTTCTGTCCACATCTCCAAGCATCTCTGAGCATCTCTGTCAGCTCCCAAGCATCTCTCCAAAAGTCTCTCTCTCAGCTACTCTGAGCTCCTTCTGTCTGCATCTCCAAATGTCTCCAAGCATCAGCATCAGCAAATGTCTTGGCCTGGAACTCTCTTAAGTATTCCAGTGAACTAATCAAGACCTACCCTGAATGGGTGGGATCTCCACAGAAACATTCAATCAAGAGGTCACACTCTAATCAAAAAGATTAATAAATTTGCCCCCACAAGGTTGCATTAAGAATATGGCTTTTGGGGGGGACCTAATATATCCAAATCAACACAATAAGCTACAAAAAATGCTAGGAAAATATGACAGAAACAAAATAGTTGTGTGAGAATTTAAATTACACTTATTACTCCATGTCAGACCAAGCCAAAGGGGGAAAATGTATATGTATTACGTATATTGATATAGATATAGAGATAAGGATATAGATATGTAAGAATTTGAAGTTTCAACAGAATCACTGAAACTAAAGTAATAAATATATATTAAACGCTATATCCTGATAACAGAGAATATGCTTCATTTTAACCACTCATATTTACAAAAAAATTGGTGATATATTAGAACAAAAATAGAAATAGTACAGACTACATTTTAGATGCACACACACACACTCACACACACAGACACACATGAAAAATAACCAAAATTGTGGAGAAAAAAATTGCAACCACCCAGAAATGTATAATTTTCCTCCCATAAAGTATCCGGGATCAAATAAGCACACAAAACTGTAATTACAGGGTATTTAGAAAATGATTATAATTAAAACAATAAACATTAAGAGCAGAGAAAAATGCAGTCTTACATATCTACATAACTAACAGAAAAGAATGAAAACAAAAGAATTAGCTACTCAAAAGCAAAAGTTAGGAAATAATAACAAAATAAACCTAAGGAAAGGAAGAAGTAATAAAGATCAAAGCAAATTTAATGAATTAGAAAACCAAAAAAGTGGGGGGAAAAATTGAAAAGCCAGTAGTTAAGGGCAAAATAATAATAAACTAGGTGATTTACTGATTAACCTAACCAACAAAAGGAAGGAAACACAGAATTAAAATTGGAAAATGGGGAAAAACCAAAAACAGACAAGAGGTTAAATAAAACCATCCAAAGAATTTATTTTGCAAACTACAAATTCCTTTGAAAATTTGGGCAATATTGAAGATTGTTGGAGAAAACAGAATTCATGGGCTTGACCCAAGAAATGATAGAATTAATAAAGTTATGTGAAAGCTAATTCCCTAACTAGTACCATAACCCTTTTCCTAATAATGTGATCATAAAACAGGGGTTAAATTCAGGACTAAATTCCCGATGTGGCATTTATTCCCCGAGGAGGCGGAAACCCCATAAGTTTTTGTCACAGGTACTCTTGCTTTAATGTCCCTGAAATAATGATCAGTTGTGTAAAGAAATTCAGTAGAATGTTTTCCAACCAGATTAACCCTATAGATGCCTCCTCGTGTCATGGCAGCCATGGGATAGCTAGAGCTGGGTTTTTCTACTCTTTTTCCTGTGAAAATTTGCCCAGTTCAAATTTGAATTCTTAGATAAAATAAATCCCTGAAGCAGCAACTATTGAAACACACACACACACACACACACAAACACACACACACACACACGAAACCATAAAAATACTAGGAAACAATATGGGTGAAAAAAATAAAGGCTGAGGAGCACCAATCCCTCTAGGAATTGCATTTGGCTGACGGGAGCTGCTTTGCCCAAGAACATACCCCCTTGCCAGGAGAAACTCACGGCCAATGCTTGATCCATAGATGGCTACACATGCCCGGCCCTCAATTTAGGGCATTTTTCAGGGGTCATTCTAGCTTCAGAGCACCTAGTGGGATTGATTGGTGGAGCCCTTTGCAGTGGCTGCACCATAAGCCAATTTCTTCCTCTACCCAGTCTTGCTTCCCTCACTTGCCAATGGGTGCTGTTCCCAAGAACACTACCAGAAAACATCCTGTACCAGAATCACAGTCTCAGAACTCGTTTCCTGGGGAACCTGACTTATGGCAGTGATTTTATGAAAAGTCTGGAGTGGAAAGCCTGTTTAATCAATCCAAAATTAGAAACCTAAAAGAAACAACTATATAAAATTTTAAAATACTGTAAACATGGTCAAAAGAAAAAAGGGAAAATATTTGCAAACAGAAAATAATTGCAGAGAGCTACTCTCCTTAATTTACAAAGAATGCCTACATAATAAATCATTACGAAAAAAGACAATCCAGTGGAAAATATGGCCACAGGAGTGGTACAGGCAATTAGCAGAAAAAGAAACACAAATGGCCAAAAATGTACACAAACATCTTCAATCTCCTTCATAAGTACAGAAATAATCATCAAAACAATGATGAAATGATTTTTCACCTGTCAGATTGTGAAGCACAAAGGAGTTTGATGCCATCCAAGACTAACAAAAGCATGGGAGTTTGGCTGAGGCAGCCTTTCTGGAGAGCAATTTGACAATATGCATCAAAATTAAAACTTCCTGCCTCCTTTGACCCAGCAATCTCACCAACATATCCACAGACTATAGTCGAGAGACACCCAAAAGCACTCACCAAGGATGAGAATGCTCGCAGCAGGATTGTTTTTAATGGGAAAAAAGCTGAAAACAATATAATGTTTGTCAACAGGATCGCAAAACAAATGGTTGTACACTTGTTAAATATATAACTGTATATGGCCATTAAATAGACCAAAGCATGCTTCCAATATATATTAAGTAAAAAATATCAAGGTGCAGAAATGTGTATAGTATCATGTAAAATTTCTGTGTCACACACAAAAGGGATGAGAGAGAGTGAGAGAATGTAGCATATTTATAATTTAGTTTTCCCAGAAAGAATCACGAGAAATTGATGACAACATTTACCTCTTTGGGGGAAGACACCTGTAAGGGAAGGAGAAAATTTCACTTTTCATTTCATCCCTTTTTAAATTGTTCAAATTTTAAAATCATATCCATAATTTATTGTTTAAAAATCCTCAGGGTTTAGTGGGCATTATCATGATGTATTTCTCTGTATTAAAGCAAATGGCAAAAAAAATAAAGGAAAAATGAGATGTCTGTGGGCAGGGTGCACAGTTGGAGACCACGAGGCTTGGCCTTGGTCTTGGTGGTGGTTGGTAATTGGAAGAAAAGGAACTGGAGACCAGCTGGGGCAAGGTTCATCTGGAAGCAAGGGTTGGACCAATAGGTCCAGGCTAAAGGAGGAGGCAGCTAATGGGGAATGAGCAGGAAGGGTAAGACAGCGAAGGGGAAAGAAAGCAAGTCCTTGCTAACAATGCACCTGTCCATGGTTGGAGGGGTTATCATTTCAAACTCATCTTTAATACGCTTCCCCAAGGACCCCATCAGCCAGTCACCTAGACTTTCTTATTTTTTTAAAGCTATGCCACATTTTTTCAATATTTACTTAGATTTATTTTTGGGGAAAAAATCCAAATGAGGACTATTGATCATAATGGAGCATTGAAGTAATTTCATTTCATACTTACTATTGTTTTTTATTTTTTAATTTTTAAACCCATCATTTTACTCTGTTTGTACCACAGTCACATTTAAATTGGCAGAACTCTCATGACAGACGAGGATAGAGAACTGCCATGCAAGGAAAAGTAAGTGAAGGTATTCATAAAGCTTGAGGAGAGAAGTACCACGGTAAAAACAGATGATGCCGCAAATCAGCCAACAGCATCAAGGTTTGCAAGTGAGTAGCCACAAAGGGTTCATATGCAGTTGTTGGCCTGAGACCACTGATGTTTCCTAAGGATTATTTCTTAATATGCTTGTTAAGCAGACCACCTGTAACACGGATGTAAATGAGCAGGGTGACACTACTGCTTAGTAAATTCTATAAGTTCCTGGGCAGGTTCTACAAATCTCCTATCTGTGATAAATGTTTACTGAAATGTGATTCTGCAAAAGTAATCCAATAAACTGATGCCCAGGGAAATTTTACCACTAGTGAAACTTTTAGGCCAAAAAGTACATAGCCACACAATACCAGACTTATACACCATGAATTAAAATGGAGCCAGTATTAGGGCTTCTGAAAGGACCAGAGCAGGAAAGACTATTCAAAAAGAAGAGCCTCATCCTTCTCTTCAGCCAGAAGATTAGCTGGCTCCATCACCTCCCCAGCTGCTCTCTGCTGTTCCAAATCCTTCTCAGATTTTTCCTTGAGAATCATTTTCTTCTCCTGTATTTTCTTTAACCTATAGAACTCTTCTTGCTCTCTCTCATCCAGCTCTGTGATGATATAAGCAAGGGTACGTGCAATCTGAGGAATGATGACATGTTCAATGGCATGTACACACCTGTTGGTTATCTTAATAGCTTCATCCAAAGTAACAAAGGAAGTCTGCACCGAAGCTCGTTCCACCAGTAGTTCCACTGCTTTGGCATAATTTCTCTTTAACCTAGCCAGCTGTTCCCCACCTCTGGCTAAACCAGTCAGTTCAAAACTGTCAGTTCCTTCACGGTAATGTTCAAACACTGGCAAGGTAACTCCTGCTACATTATTTCTTTGCACGAATCTTCACTTGGGCTTTATTCACATTTTGGATAACTGTGGTGCTGAAGTCTCCAGCTGTGAACTTGGCCTCAGCAAGTGAAAAGGCAGCTTCTCTTATCCCTTTGCCCATCAGCATTTGAGTCACTGTTATCTTCTTTAGGATCTGTCAAAATCGAAGAGTCAAGGCATCAGATTTTTTCTTCAGGAGGTTTCGACCTGTCTGTGCTCCTTTTAATCGAGCCTTCATGTTGGTCTGTGCCATTGGCGAGGAAAAGATCTCAATTCGGTCTTTGCCCGACATTCTGACGATGACTGTTCCGCTTGGGTCTCGGCTGGGCAATTGTGGCTGCAATAATTCCAGTCCCCTCTTACTTACTGTTTTTGAACATTCATATTAAACAAATGCAATAGTTACTGATGCAAACCTATTTGTTTCCATTTACAACAGGGGGTTAGAAAGAGCAGATTCCTCATTCAGGAAAAGGCAAGTTAGTTGAAATACAATTTGTTGTATTGCTACCCTTTGGAAGTACATTTTAAATGAGCCAAGTGGATACCATATGGCCTGCCTGTCAATTAACTTGACACTGAAGAACAACCCATGATTTGTATCCTATTTCCAGTTATTGCATGGGGCGTGTGCTGTGACACCATGTTTTTTAAATTCCTACCTGCCTTTGCCCTTGCTTTTTCCCTTTGGCAAGACATTTCTTCATTCTCATCATTTCCTCTCTTCTTTGCTTCCTTTTCAAACTAAAACAAAAAACAACAAAAAAAAAAACAAAATTTAAGTTCAAACTAAAATACCACCTTTCCTGTGAAGTCTTTCCTGATTACCCCAGACAGAATAAATTCCCACCACTACTGTGAGTTCTTATTGTTTTGGATATACCCCAAAACACTGATTTTGTACTGTGACTGTGTTTATACCCCTATCTTTTCTCACTAACCTACAGGCTCTTCAAGAATCAGGCCCATATTTCATTGTTCTAGAAATCAGCAGCATCACGCATATTACAGGTTTTTTTTTAATACTAGATAAATGCATTAGAAATTAAATACTTAAATTTTTTAGATTAAACTGGAATTTATTCACATTCCAAACTTTGATCCCTGTGTTCAATTTTGGATTGCAATAATAACTTTGCTAGGTATACACTGAATTTTTAGTCCATTGAAATATTTTCAATGCATCAAGGTGGTAAAGAGAATAACTATTCTCTTTAAGAGTTTAAATTAGATTTTCTCATTAGACTTGATTGAAATGCGTCACAATGTAAATACCCCAGTCCACCCCATTTTATAAGCACATGGGTTTATATGACCACATTTTTGGTTTCAAATAAATAACAAGAGAAACAGAAGCATTTAATGTTGGAAAAGAATGAGTCATCACCATCACCATACTAATCTTTTGGCCATGTATCTGTTCTAGTTTGCTAATGCTGCCGGGGTGCAAAATACCAGAAATGGATTGGCTTTTATAAAGGGGGTTTATTTGGTTACACAGTTACAGTCTTTAGGCCATAAAGTGTCCAAAGTAAGGCATCAACAATCGGGTACCTTCACTGAAGTTTGGCCAATGGCGTCTGGAAAACCTCTGTTGGCTGGGAAGGCACTTGGCTGGCGTCTGCTCCAGAGTTCTGGTTTCAAAATGGCTTTCTCCCAGGACGTTCCCCTCTAGGCTTCAGCTTCTCTCCAAAATGTCACTCTCAGTTGCTCTTGGGGCATTTGTCCTCTCTTAGCTTCTCCAGAGCAAAAGTCTGCTTTCAAAGGCTGTCTCCAAAATGTCTCTGTAAACTGCATGTCCTCTCTCAGCTCCTGTACGTTCTTCGAAGTGTCCCTCTTGGCTGTAGCAAGCTCGCTCCTTCTGTCTGAGCTTATATAGTGCTCTAGTAAACTAATCAAGGCCCATGCTGAGCGGGTGGGGCCACATCTCTATGGAAGTTATCCAATCAGAGTCATCACCCACAGTTGGGTGGGGCGCATCTCCATGGAAACACTCAAAGAATCACAATCTAATCAACACTGATACATCTGCCCACACAAGATTACATCAAAGATAATGGCATTTTGGGGGACATAATACATTCAAACTGGTACAATATCTAATGCAGGGTTCCTTGATATACAATAGAAATAAGGAATATACTATAAGAATGCTATGCTTAAAATAATATTTTAATAACTGTTCTGGTTTGCTAATGCTGCCATTTTCCAAAATACCAGAAATCAATTGGCTTTTATAAAGGAGGTTTATGTGGTTACAAAGTTACAGTCTTAAGGCCATAAAGTGTCCAAAGTAAGGCCTCAACAATAGGGTACCTTCACTGGAGGATGGCCACTGGTGTCCGGAAAACCTCTATTAGCTGGGAAGGCAAATGGCTGGCACATGCTTGCTCCCAGGTGGCGTTTCAAAATGGTGTTCCCCAAAATGTTACTCTTGGGGCATTTTGTCCTCTCTTAGCTGCAGCTCTTCTTCAAGATGTCACTCTCAGTTGCTCTGAGTCCCTCTGTGAATTCCTTTATATGACTCCAGTGACCCATTTAACACCCACCCTGATGGGCAGGGCCACACCTCCATGGAATTACCTAATCAGAGTTATCACCTACAATTGGGTGGTGCACATCTCCATGGAAACACCTAATCAAAGAATTGCAATCTAATCAACACTAATATATCTGCCCACACAAGCTTGCATCAAAGATAATGATGTTTTGGGGGACATAATACATTCAAACTGGCACAATAACCTATTTCAACAGAGATTTTTGTTAGGTTTTTCAATCAAGAAGAGAAGAGACGAAAGCTTGATCAAAAGGAGTTTTATTGCTCGGCCGTGCGCAGGCAGGCTGAAGCCTTAGAAAATGGTGACAGCCTCAAGCCAAGGGAAC
Organism: Choloepus didactylus; assembly: GCF_015220235.1. Lineage (NCBI taxonomy): Eukaryota > Metazoa > Chordata > Mammalia > Pilosa > Megalonychidae > Choloepus > Choloepus didactylus. The sequence continues at coordinate 24,648,555 of NC_051325.1, read as the reverse complement.
AGTAGGGCTTATAAAGGATGGATGGCGGGAAGTTCTTTGTCCAGGGAAGGGGATGCTGGCAGGTCTAGGTATGGCAGTTTCTCAGTGGCTGCTTTTGGGAAAGGGGGTAGCTGGCAAGTTTCCATTGGCTGGTTTGAGAGCAGGGCTGGGAGCAGGAAAGTTTAAAATTTTCAACATTCCGGATTTCTAAGGGTGGGGAGGTGGCTTATTGAAGACCTGCAGGGTTCCTGGGGTGGGGGTGGGGGTGACAGGGCCCAAACCTAACAATTTTTATTCCCTTTGGATAGCTAATGAAATGATCTCCACCCTACCCCCAGATTGCATCATTTATTTATCTTTCCAATCAACAGTTATTTATGAGATACCTGCATTTGTTAGGCACTATGCTAGAGATACAAAAGTAGCATAGGCAAATGTTTTAAAAGATGAGGCGATTTCATGCATCCATCACTTCTTCATATCACCATCATGAGTGCCAAGAAGGTCATCTTATAACTCATGTTAAAGAAAAATCTGAAGGTTTGTATAGAATATTGCTCTTAGCTTTTCCATCCAGGTAAAAATGTTTCCTTTCATTTCACTTATATTTTCATTTATTACTTCAGAACAGTGGGATAAAATTTGTCTCATGAGCATAACAAATATGGAAACCAATACTGGCAAACATTGCCCAGTATGAACCTGAATGGTTTGCTGAACTCACTGCTTTCACTCGGGTGTGACTCTTTCTCAAGGGTGGAGGAAATAATGAGGTTCTCTCCTCAGGGCCTCTCTCAAGGGGCGGGTGAGGGGCAAGGGCCTGACCTCACATTTACAGCAGGCCCCAAATTTGGATTCCTGATGTGATTTCCACACAGGTTACATGTGCATTTGAAAGAGCCCCTGCAACTGGGTCTCTGGGTTCCCAGCTTTGATGATAGGATCACTGTGTTAATCTTTGTAAAAGTCCCCTGTAACTAACTTCCCTAGTTCCCAGCAGAGGTAGTAACACGGCACTGTTATCTTTTACCTCTCCCAGCTGTGCTGACTTTTCTGACAAAGGAAGGCAATATCAGCTTGAACAGTAAACAGACTTCCAGACCCTGGTCAAAGGTCCCTAATCAAATGTTCACCCCCATGCATCTTAGTTACATTTTCACAAACCAAATAGAAAACTAGATTGCCCCCTCCTAAACTTTTGTTTACACTCTCTAACTTTTCTCATTTCCTGAACAATCCATAAATATCATCCCCCTGATTTTCATCTCTGCCTCCGCTGGCTATTCAATCACTTTCCTTTGCGAGCAAATCAGTGTGATGTGTCAACTCCACTGTGCCTGGGAAGACCCCAAAGGCTTGCAGGGTCCCCTGCATAGTCGTAGCAGGAAGCTAAAAGGTTGAAAGATCTTACAACTCGGATTGTTAAAAATAAACATTGAAAATATACTAAAATGATTAACCCAGGTTGGTTATTTCTTCATTTTTTAATATACTGATATCCTTAAAGATAAAAATGGTCTATAGCTCTTTCAATATCTGACTCTACTTTCCATTAAAAATGAGGACTGGCTAAATTATTTGAATCTTGGCCCTGGCTCAGCATATTCATCTCCTCATTTTCCGTCATTCCTAAATCAAGTGCTTTTCTTTCCTAAAAGCTTTTTAAAAATCAAAGACCCACTTTGAGTAGCAAAGCTTTAGACCTCAACTAGCTGAGCAACTCATTTACACGCATACAGAATATGAATGCAATCTAGAAAGATTAAGTAACTCAGCATAGTTTCATAAATAACCCAAGAAGCCCTATAGATTTAAAAATAAAATTAAAGCCTCCCTAATTAAAATATAGATATACAAATTAAATATTTCCCTTTGATGACATGACTATTATAAGTTGTGTGATGTTTGAACAATGGACTTAATAAGCTCCATTAACTCACAGACCAAATAGACCCTGATATCTTTTTCAATTTAAAGAAACAGAATTTGCTTAAGTGTTTCAAGCTAACAAACATCTAATTGTGTGACATAAATAATATGTGAACAGACTGTTATGAGTAATATAGCACTTGTAGCTCTTGGAAAATAAAATATCGTTAATTAGGGATGGCATGAATTATGTGATCATTATTTTTAATGTTTTGTTCTTTCTAGGTCATTCAAATTGCCATCTACACATGAAAAACAATGACAGTCTCATAAATGAGCACAAATACCCAGGAGGCATGGAAGATTATAATGCTTCAAAATGCATGTATAACCCCAGAAAAATCTGAATCTCATTACTGTAAAAGCTCAACCTTGAAGAGACTAAACACCCTATTCAATAACATAGTATTAAAACTTGTTGAAATGCCTTTGGAGTTCAAAGTATGTAGAGACACCAAAATGTTCTCAAGAATTAAATTATAAAATGTTTCTTTAAAACACCTTAGCCAACCAAGCATCAGCACTTCTGCTACTGTGGCAAAGACTGGCCTCATTTTTCTGATCTCAGCCTGGTTCAAGTGGAACATCCTTACCTACACATCTGAACAACAGTTTGACATTTTGACTAGAAGTTATTTCTCTCTCCATCAAAATACTGTTCAATAGTTTATTTGTGATACTTAGTGTTTTCTGTATTTTCTTACTTGCTTTGGTTATCTGTAAAGTAGTTCATATTTCATCCTTAGATTATATTATCCTTAAATTTTAGCAACTGCATCTCACCTACTTCGCATTCCTGATACAAACTGCCTAGCCAAGTGCCATGAATATCAACACTTTTCTGAATCAATAAATCCCCACATCCATAGCCATAGGTATAAATACTGCATATTCTGAGAAAAGCAGAAATTAATGAAAGAAGGTGATCAGCTAAGGATTGGAAAAGCTTATCAGAGTCCCCAGAAATCCACCAAGAACATTAAGAAGTTAGAATTATAAACATATGTTCATATCTTTACAAATGATTATTATCTTAAAAGCAGTTAGCAGCATAATTCTTCATTTTAAACCAAAAATTGGTTTTAAACCTTTTGTTGGGGATTGAATCATGTACCCCAAAAAAGGCATGTTCACGTTCCAACCCCTGGTATGAACCCATTTTTAAATAAAACCTTTAAGATGTTATTAGTTAAGGTGTGCCCAAACTCAATGAGGGTGGGCCATAATCCAATATGGCTGAAGTCTTTATATGCAAGTGAAATTGGACATGGGAAGAGAAAGCCACAGGGAGGAAACAGAAGCTGGAAGTCAATGGAACCACGAAGATAAAGAAGACACTGCTGTGTGCATTGCCATGGAATGGAAAAACCAAGAATCTAAGGAATCTAAGGATTGCCAGCAATCTAAGAAGGCCACAGCCTTCAGGAAGAGAGCATGCCCTTGCTGACTCTTTGATCTTGAACTTCTCCTGGCCTCAAAACCACTAACCAATAAATTCTCGTTGTTTAAGCCAACCCCTTCTATGGTATTTGTTCTATCAGCCAGAAAACTAAGATACCTTTGTTCATTTTAAGCCAATAGGAGACCATGATGGTGTTGAGTTGGGATGGTGTATGAGGAGCCATTGGGAAAGGAGAAATAGGGGAAGCTAGTCATGCTAGAATGAGGACCTAGTAGCACTGTGGACTCCTTCTGTAAGCAGAGCTGGGGACAAGGTGTGCATGCAGGAAGTTTTTTTGGACAGTGATCTCAAAGAACTGGAGTGGGATACTAGAAAGATTGAAACAGAGGAAGTGTGTTATCAAGCTGGCGGCAAATGGGCCACAACCTTCAGGGGGGCTCTCTGAGATGCTGTGTAGACCACACCTCAGAACTTTCCACCAGAAGGAATAAGAGGAGTAATTATCCATCAGCTTTCTATTCCCATTGATTGAGTTGCCCCAAAGGGTGTTAACTATCCTGTACTTGAGGATCATACATGCCTCAGAGTAGCTGAGTGGTTTCCCACAGGCATCTTAAGAGATGGCAACAGAGAAGTCCCAAGGCAAAAAGCAAGAGATGAATGCTGCAGCTGACACAAGGTGCTGTCAGGGGACACCGTCACAGAGATGGTTGCTATAAAAAAGGTGAGCCAAGAGGATGTGAGCTAGGGTACAAGAGGGGTCTGACAACAACTCTTAGAATCGTAAGAATCTGCAAATCTGTCTGCTCTGGTGAACACAGGACCATACCCATCCCTTCTGGGTGATATTCAGGAAAAGGGGGCACCCACACCTGCTACTTTCCCTCAAATACTTAGAGAGAAAGGACCTTGTGAAACTAATTGGGGAGAGGAAGAAGCCCAGGGCATTGAAAGCACTGCCCTCACTTAGGACCAACTTCTACCTTCTCTATGCTTTCAAGGCAGACCACCACCTGAGAGTTTTTCTTTTATTCATGTTTTTGGTATTTGGCTGCCACTTATTGTAACCTGCCAGCTCTGACAGAGCAGTGCCATCTGCCATCATTTTTTACTTTCATATCAATAAAGTTACTTTTACAGCTTTAGGTGCTCTGGATTTGGTGCATTTTAGAGAAAGCCCTCAGCTTTTTCTGTTCATAACCTGCCTTAGTTTGGGGTCCTCCAAAAGCTGACCCTGAGAGAAGGACTGGGGTAAAAGTAGTTGATTTGGGAGGTGATCCCAGGAGGCACTGTGAGGGAGTGGGGAAGTGAGATAGGGAAAGGAAGACATGCCACACAAGTCTTTCTGGAGACCCTCTGAGCTCATGTGTCCTGCTGAGTGACCCGGGAACCGGAGTGGGGTGTTTACGCACAGGCTCCAGTCCCTCATTGGTTGAAGGCTGCTGCGGGGCATTAAATCCACAGCACTTCTAGGCCGCCCTGCGTGCAGGTGGAATAAGCTCCCCTAGTTCCAAAAAGCCCCCAGGCAGAGAGCAGAGAGGTGTGAGTGGTTAAGATGGGAAGTGATCAGTGTATCCTACAGCTGCAGCGAATTCAGAACAGAGCTGAGGGGATTTAGATTGGGGTGTCAGTGGCTTCTGCTGTAGACTCTGAGTTGATTTTGCAAGGGCCAAGTCTTTCAGCCCAGAGAAAAACGATAGCAACCACCTCCTTCTGTCATCTAGGTGAAAGGGAGAACATACAGTTAATTAGTAAAGGGTGGGAGGCAATTAAAATTAGCTTGAAAACTGAGATTACTTATTAAATCTTGCAGACAAAACGATCAAACTGGCATTGGATCCCCTTAATGAAAATCCCTTTTGCTATTACCATAGAAAAAATGGAGAAATAAGCCAATGTGTTTATTGTTCTGGCTTATAAACCAAGGACCTCACTGAACTATGAATATGAAGTAACAGCCACTCAGCTGATCCTAGGATGAACACCTGGCAACCACTGGGGACTTTTTCACTCCCCTTTTACCAGTCACTTTCCTGGACCATCACCAAGGTGGGGTCACTTAAAGATGAGAGGGGGTTTGCCCCTCTTTTTCTCCATCTCATGATTTCTGATGGAAAAGCCGGATGACAAGGTATGAAAACTTGAATGCATAGGATTTCACTGGGGATAGAAGACTGGATGGAACACAAAAGTGAGGCTAGAAGGGAAATACCCTCAGTGGTATTGTAGATGTTAAACTTTGCTCAATTCTTAACTTCCTGTTAATAAAATTATAAATGCACAACTCTGACATGCCTGGAGTGGACCAAGCTCCACCCCTCGATTCTGGGCTTGGCCATGTAACTTGCTTTGAAGAATAAGATTAGCAGACATGACATAAGACTGCATGTTGGGCTTGACCTGTTGGCAATCCTGATCCTCCATGAGAAGAACGTGCCCCACTAGCTGATACTCCTTCCCCTTTAACCTAGGATCCAGAATGACATGTGGAACAGACTAAATCCAACTCCAGCCGGAAACTTCAATTTTGGCATAAGGAGTCTGACGTAGAACTGCCCAGCCAAGATTATTCTTGATGAGACAAGCAGCAGCCAACCTGCAGAACTCAGGTGAGAGGACAAATGCTGTTGTAAACCATTGGATATGGGGGCTGGTTTCTCATGCAGTGTCCCGGCCCGCGGGACGATCAACCGAGGCTCTGACTCCTGCGAGGGAAGAATGGTATGGGACAAGAGACACGAGGAATGACAGCAAGACAGGTTTCTGATCAAGCTGCAAAATTTTATTGAAGAGGCAGGGTATATATGCTCTAAGGTAGAGGGAGCGGCTAGTAAGGACGGGTGGCGGCCTAGGATTGGTGGCTGCTGTTGCTAGGGTGGGCGGCAGAAGTACAGTTAGAGCTTTTGGCGCGAACTACCGTTACTTCCTTGAAGAAGGCTAATTATAGCTTAGGCTGTTCTTGCATCAGCCCTGGCGGCCATGTTGCATGTTACCGGTATCGCTGAAGGTGAATATTATATATGCTACCTTAATTGTCCCCAACAATGCAGCATAAATCTTCTCAAGTGAAAATGGAGAAATATTAAAAAGTAAAGCTATAAGAGAGTCTTATGGGTATTTTTTACTGTTTGCTCATTGATTTTAAAGATATGTTTGAAAACCAGTATTATTGAAGAACTTGAAAAGATAGTCAAAGATCTAACCATTTGTACCCTCATATATTCCAAAATTTAATGATTTTATAGGTAATGTCTACCAAATTTTTAATAACTATTATCTGTTCCAGAACATTAAAATGAAGAAGGATTTTTACTTTTACTCCATAGATTTCTATAATTATTGAATTTTTCTTTTTTACCACAATGCATTTCTTTTGCAATTTATAAAAGGAAAATAAATTTGATAAAAGTTGTTTTCTACCAATGTAAAAGATCTTGAAATGAATAATCTGGGTTTGGTCAGCATTTTACTACCTGATTACCAATTATATTTATTGGTAACTAATATAATGAATTAAAATATTGCTACTCAAAGTATTGTCCTTAAACCAGCAGAAACAGCATCATCTGGGAGTCTGTTAGAAATGCAGAATCTCAGGTCTCACCTCAGACTAGCAGAATCTAAAATTTAACAAGATTCCCAGGTGATTCTTATTCTAAAGTTTGAGAAACAGTCTTTTAAAACATCATACATTTTGTTTTCTGCTGTAACCACTAGAAATGAAACTGTTTAAACAGTAAAATATATTATTTAAATTTCTTTCCCAAAATATTAAAATGCTTGTAAGTATCTTCAAATATGAAGATACTTTGTGAAAACACTTTTCCCAATATCAGAAATTGTCAAAACAGGTGTAAATATTTTAGCAACTGGAAAGGCAGGATAACTACTTAAAACAAAATGGCATTTGCTTATTCCAAGAAAGGCAGGGTGATCTTTGTAAATTTTTATTTTTTCCTGCATCTAAAATTAGTAGAAAGCCAGCCAAGCCCCTGCTGCCTGGTTTTCCCATTCCCAGGTGAAACTTGCATGGACATCAAGAGACAAATGGAAAAGAATTACATGGCTAATTAACTGTCCATCACCAAACATTACAAAAGTCTCAACTTCCCACTTTCACACATAAACACAATCCATCCTCTTCATAATCTCTCACACAAATCCCTCCCGAACTCCTACCTGGCCTTCCCCAAAGGACGCTCCCTGGGCCAGGTGTGACTTCATCTCTAATTATTCTTTACTGCATATGCATGTGGTTTTCCTCAATTAAACTATCATTAGCATGAAGCGAGGGCTCCTGTTGCCAGGCAACCAGAAGTAGCAGGTGCACTGAGTTTAGTGACTGGAACTCCACTTCTAATGGTTCTATTTTACTCCCGGATCCTCTCCATTTTAGTGTCAAAAGAATGCAATCTTTTTCCCAGTTCTTCCTCTTTTTGTCTTTTGTGGCTCTCTCTACAATATCCAGTGGTCCTCTGATCAAGACTGCCAACTCAATATTTTGCTCACCTCTCGGATGTCTTTCTAAAATGCTATTCTCTCTATGAAAAACCAACCCATTTGTGACGTTTCCTTGTCTGTCCTTGTATCCTTCCTTTCTCCTCTTAGCCCATTTATTTTGCTACTACAACACAAGGTTAGTAGAAAAAGAATGCTTTCCATTATTATAATTCCTCATAGTAAACTATATAAAATATTATCTACCCTAATCACTTTTTCTAAAGTAGGGATTCTTACCCTGGATTGCTTGTTGGACTCTCCTGGCAGCTTTCAAAAGTGCCAATGTCTAAATCCCACCCATAAAGATTCTGATATAATTAGTCTGGGTGCAGCATGGGTTTCAGGCTGGGCAATCAAAGCTCCTCAGTTGATTCTTATGTGCAGCCAAAGTTGAGAAGCATGAAGGGGAATCACTTTCAACTAGGCCTTCCCATTTGTTTTTCTTTGGCATCTATAATGATAAATTATAAATTTCCTTTCTTTTAAAGGTCTCTTGCCAGAGTTTGGCCAATTTGGCCTCCAATCCATTCCTCTCCTGCCCCCCGCTGTGCTGTGTATTTCAGAGGGCTGAGTCCCATAGGCTGTTTCCCAGGCTCCTGTGTCCACTTGTTTCCAATTGGCTTCAGCCAGTGAGAGGCACTTCCAAGAGTCTGGAGGGTGGGAGCAAGGGAGAAGTCAGGGTGTTTCTCCCACTTTCTCTTTTGCAATCACTCCCTGACCTCCCTCACTATTTCCACATTTGTTGTCTTATTCTACATAGATCAGCCAAAGCATCCTTTTAAAGCCTGAGTAAAATGCTGTCATTCCTCTGCTCAAACCCCTCCAATGTCCTCCCATCTCATTCAGAGTAAAAGCCAAAGACTTTAGCATGATTTTCAAGACCCTATGTGAGGCAGCCCTCTCTTACCATCATGATGAAACACACATACTATTTCAGCCACCGTAGCCTCCTTCTGTTTTATTGACCTGCCAAGGATGGGTATGCCTCAGAATCTTTATTATACTATTCCCTCTGCTAGAAATACATTTCCCTCACCACTGACTGGACCCAATCTCTCACTTCTTCTCAGAGACACCTTCTCTAGCCAACTTACGTGAACTAGTACCTCCCTCCAACACTCCATGTAACCCTTACTATGGTTTATTTTTCTTTGTAGCACTATCACTCCCTGATTTTTGTATTTTCTTGTTTGTATGCATCTGTTTTCCCCCACTAGTACATGAACTCCAAGAGAATAGAGACTTCATTTGTTTTGTTCACTGTTGCATCCCCAGTGTTTAAACCAGCGCTTGAGATGTAATAGGTGCTTGATAATGATCTGTTAAACTAAAGAGCCAAAGAATAAATATCCTTTTGCATAGGAGATGATACATAAAATTGTTCAATTCAAAACTCTCCATAGGGAATGAATGGTGAATGAATTGCTGCGATGACAATGAAAGGAAATTATAATGTGGTGGAGACAAATATCTAAATGTTATTATTTCCTGCCATCACCTACATCTACTATCTTGGCTTTGTGTCATGACTGGATGGCTTCTAGATTCAAACAACGATGTAACTAATGGCAACTAGAATACAAATTTACTAGATCAGTATATTGGATTCATCTTTCTGCATCACCAGAGGGCATTCCTACATAAGGATAATTTTAAAAGTAATTAAAGTGAAAAAATTAGTGTTCAAAGTTTAATGCAATAAGAATTTATTATTTGCAATTCTGTTTTTCCTAAAAGATCTTCCTAAAATATCTGAAAGGCACTTTAAAACCATTAAAATATTAAGAACAGCAACATAAGGAACAGTAACAGTTTTCTGTCTGAGCTATTTTATAAAAGCAAGTCTGCACTGTATTGAACATGAATTATTATTTTTTTTTATCATTGCCTAGATCCATTATTTCATTATGGAGCCAAAACGGTGGTGTTCTATCATTCCTTCTGCACTCAGTTAGAATATGTTTTTTATTGTTCTTTAAAATTTTGAGCGTGAGTTATTTTTAACTTATGGGAATTTAACATGGAAAAAATTAAATTCTCATTTGTAATAACTATTTTATTGCTTGGTCTGTGCCCAGTTTCCAACAAAAAAATATTAAGCATGAAAAGAAACACCAAGGATGATGACCCATACACCAGAAAAAAGCAGATAACAAATTAACAGTGAGAGTTACTGGATGTTGGATCTATCAGAAAAAGTCTTCAAAATAGCCATTATAAGCATGTTCACAGAACTAAAGGAAACCATGATTAAAGAAGTAGAGGAATGTATAATGATGACAATGTCATATGAAATAGAGAATATCAATAAAGAGAAATTATTTTAAAAAAACAAATCGAAATTCTGGAGTTAAAAAGTACGATAACTGACATTTTAAAAACTCACTAGGGGGCTTAACAGCAGATTTGAATTTGCAGGGGAAAGAACTAGCAAACTTAGAGTGATAGAGATTATACAAACCTAAGAGAGGAAAAAAGAATAAAGAAATATGAAGAGTTTCAAAGGAATATGGGACACCATTATCACACCTACATACATGTAATGAGAGTATCAGAAAGAGAGGAGAGAAAGAAACAGAAAAATCATTTGATGAAACAATGGCTGAAAACTTCCCAAACTTATTGAAAAATAATAAACTACTTATGCAGGGTGCTCAATGAACTTCAAGCAGGATATATGCAAAGAGATCCACAAACACACACATCATAGTAAAAGTGCTGAAAGTCAAAGACAAGGAGAAAGTCTCCAGATCAGTAAGAGAAAAATGACTCATTACTTAAAAGGGAAGCTCAGTAAGATTAGCAGCTGCCTTCTCAGGAGAAACAATAAAGGTAGGAAGGCAGTGAGATAACTTATTCAAAATGTTCATAAAAGCAAAACAAAACTTAGTTTTTAATCTTGAGATTAAAAAAAGATAGCAAATAAAATAAATGATACTACTGAAAGATAATTAATAGAGGAATACTAACTGAATTTAATGAAATAGAAAAAAAATATATTAGAAAGGATAGATAAATAACAAAAGTCACTTCTCTGAAAGGATCTGTAAAATTAAAGTCCTCATTCAGAATAAGGAAAAAGAAAGTGAATATCTACTTGTGTGTGTGTGAGTTTATGATTAAGAAGTTTCAATTAATTATAAAAAATTACATGGCAATAAATTTAAAAATTGAGGGGTTATAGAAGATCTCACAACAAATTAGAAATTCTCAAATTGACTTCAGAAAAAATAGAAAACACAAATAGATTTTGGAAAAGTGATTAAAAATATATCATTATAATGGTAGATGAGAAGTTTTCAACAGCTGAATTCTGTCCAATTCTTGAAGAATAAACAATCCCACTTTTATTTAAATATTCCAGATCACAGAAAGAAGAAAAGTCTTAGGAACAGAAGAGTGATTTCAAGAGAACCAACACTCAGTACCTAAAAGTAACTGGAATTTTCTCAGGAACCAAGAGAACTTTTGAGGTATTTATCTCAAATTCATGAAAGTTCTCTTATGTGATCTAAAAGAGGCTTTACCCCATGCCAGATCTTTAATTGAATAGATTTATCACAAACTACTCACATTTCAAAGGAATAGCTATTGACCATTCTTTAATTCAAGAAGGTTTTGTAATTGCTACAATATAAAAAAGTAAAAAATAAGTTCTTAATATAAACCTTAAGCAGAATTCTATATTATCAAGTAACATTTCTCATTTCAAAGTTATTTGACATGTTTTCATTGCCTTTTTGGAAAGAAAGAACTAAACATTTATCAATCCACCATTTATTTGTACAACATATGAAATTTTAAATATGCAGTAAATACAGACACCCTGAAAGATTTAGTTGTTCTTGTAGGGCAAAAATATTAAACATTAGAATTAAAAGAATATAGAAAAATGGATGGAGAAGACACAACTCCCTATAAAATTTACTTTGAACCAATGAAAAAAAATAGGTTATATAACATATAAAAGAATGTAGAAAATGATTACTTTTTGTAAATATTTGTGAAAAGATAATTTAAAAAGCCACCCTCTGTTAACCTTGCCTCAATCTTGTGAAACAGCCATAATGATTCAAAAATGTCACTTCTAATGAAATACACCATCACCCCTGGCATGCCATACTAGTGTCTAGTTTATATGGATATCTCCTAATTTAAATTAATTAACATAGTTACTGCTATGGACCAATTATTCTATGGCCTTTCAGGACAGTAAATAAGAATTTAAGAACTTCTGGAGCTAATGCAATTTCTTACAGGATTTTAATGACAGTTTTTATACAAATGTGTGAGATAATTCAATATAATTACTTTTATTTACCAAGGATTTTGCAGAATGCCTGGGACTATGTAAGAAGTACTAAATTTACAACTCCTTTGAGTAGTTGTAATTTAAAGGAAAAACGTTATTTAAAACCAAGTAAAGATGAAAAATACAAGTAAGATTCATGGTAGATCACTTAGCCAATGCACTGTCTGTATCACAGTTTGGGTTGGTTAAACGACGCAAACATTTCTATCAGGTCTCAATTAGTGCAAACTTTTAAGCTGTAGGGTTATTAGTGCCCTTTCCTCCCATTTTTCCTTTCTGTTACCCAAGTTCTGAAGACTTTACTGCCAAATGGCTAAGGGCAAAGAAGGTTAAGTTCCGGTTAAGATGTTGCAGTGTTTCCAAGCTCTCTGGTGAAAGAGGGCAAAAGTTGTGTCTATTAGCTAATCTGTGGGATTTCTAAAATTTTACCTGGGCTATGCCTGCCTCCTTAGTAGAATGAAGTTGGTGTTTAAGGAGCTCGATCTCCCTAGGCTACAAAAAGTTTGAAATCAAATGTGATTATCTATTGCTAAGCGACTTTGTTACCAGCTCACAAAACGATTTTATGAAAAAAAATGATTTTATGAAATTCAGGGAGTTTTCCTTTGAAAACTTTCATTTCAAGGAAAAAGTTTCCCTGAAACCAAGTCAGGATAAGAGTCAGACTGCTTTGCTTATCTTCAAAGTCTTAATCAATTAACAGATATTTACCCAGCTTCTACTTAAAATATTTGGCACCTATAGTTCTTATATAATCCAAGCATAGTCTATACTTTACCAAACTATTCCCGTCAGTCTTCTGGATAAGTTTTCCTCCCCCAAACTCCCAGATTCTCAAATATCTTTAGGAACCTTCTCCAGAGTCAAACAGATTGCTATGGATATCAACTTTGTCTCTAAAATGAGGAAGATTGTCACTTTAAAAATCCATTGATGACCAGTAATAAAGAACTGTTCGTCCACAAAATCATTTCTCAATAATCAATCACATCTGTCCACCAGAGCCAAGATGGAGATCTTTCCATTGTTACACCTACTTCCTTGATGGCATCAAAGGGAAGTTAATATAATTCTGATTTTACGAACTGAGTCCCAAGTAACCTGAGTGACTTGCTCATCATTGTCAACAAACCAGACTCAAAGGTGGTGAAATATTCCCTGTACTGAGAAACAGTAACTCAAGAAATGCTCTGATTCTGTTAAAATAATCTAAGAGTGATGTGATAAATACTTGTGGATGAATAATATAACTTGCATATAAAGTTACTATCAAATATCTCCAAGGAATGATATCTTGTATTATATAACATTAATCACCTCTATGATCAGCAGAAATTATTGAGTGCCTAAGAGGTTTTGCGATGCTTCTCTAGATTTAAGGATGCTCTCTGGATTCCATAAACACCCTCATTAATTTTACGATCAGGTAACTCAAAAGTAGCTTAGCAATAAGCACACTTGCTCTCCAACTTTCAGGAAATTGCAATATTCTCTACCTTCAGTAAATCTCTCTCTTTATAGCTCATTAAACAGGGTCTGGTAGTTGTATGGGAAAGTAGAAACACCAAAATACGGCCTTTAAAAGATCAAGGGTGAAGTTTTACTACTATTCTTAACAAAAGTCATATATACATACCTTTCTTTATCATGCATAGTGCTTTTCTTTCAAAGAATTTCCATAAATTATCTTCCCTACCTTCCCAACCCACATCCGGTAAGTTTGTAGAGGCAGGTGCTATTCTGTTACACATGGAGAGTGTAGTAATTTTTAACATGAATTGTACAGGCCACAGAATGTGCCAATGTCAAAGGAAGAACTGCAAACTCATTCCTTCTAAATCAGGGACCTTGACCTTCTTTGTGACGTGGACGTCTGTGGCCGTGTGGTGAAACCTGGGAAGGCTCTCAGAATGTTCTTAAAAGTTTGAGAGAAAACACATGGAATACAAAGAAAACAAACTGAAGTAGAATTTCGTTTTCAAAATAAAAAAAAATGATATAGTAATATATGTGCTTCTGAAGTCATTAAATAATGAGATCTAGTAAGATCTAATAAACCACCCATATTTCATAGAAGAGATGAACATAAACAATACCTTGAAATATTTAAACGAAATGTAAAATGATAGGAAAATATCTGTGCTTTCTGTTGGTGACAAAGTCACAAAAGCTGCTAATAACTGCTGTGGTTTGGATTCATATTTGAAAGAGGCACTCAATTTCTGTTAGAGTTTAATAAAAGTAAAATGTCATTTTCTCTCATCGAAGTTCATAGACTCCCCCACCAGAATTTGTTCTGCAGACCCCAGGATGAGAACTGCTGTTCTAACTCATAGAACAGTTTCTGTATGAGGGTACTGTGAGATTTGGGCCTTTGCCTTTCTCTTAACTTTGCTGATATTGGTAAGTTTAACTGCACTTTCTAGATTCACGTGCTTCAGAGGAGATGCTTTTTTCCAGTTTGTGAACTACTCTGCAGCTGTTCTGCTGCTATGTTGAAAGCATGTTAATAACGGCTACCTTGGGCACCGTTAAAGTCGGTACATTTGCAAAATATAACAGTCTCAATACTCAAGAGCATACCTTACAATTCAAATGAAAGCATTTTCCATGCTTTCGATTTCGACTTTGACTTAGTAAATATGCCATCTCAGAACACAGCATCTCTTTTCTAAGGTTTTAATATACAGAATTAAAAATCCTACAACATATTGTCTAATCCAATGTGTAAACCTAAAAATGGATTCTTACATATAATCCAAGTAATAATTTGACTTTTGTGACCTTATAATCACTCATCAATGATAATAAATACATTTCAATTGTAAGTTCTTTGGGCAAAATTTACACCAGGCATTATTTTCATCTCACTGTCTCTAGAAGCATGCTTACTGCATTGTCTGGGTTTCTCTCCCTTTGTTTATCACCAAGTATTATTAGGGCAACTTTGGCTATAACTAAACGTATGTTCAGTGAAATGGGGTAACACTTGGCTTTACAGCTATTTAGTGTGCTTTGATGAAAATATGGGAGAACACAGAGCTCTCATTTTCAATGGACATGTAGGAAACAAGAGAAAAGGTCTTTACTCCATGCAAAATGGGTGACTGGAACAGATATTCACACTTAAATCTGGAGCCCATAAGCTTAACCTTTTGGGGAAAAT
Source organism: Choloepus didactylus (assembly GCF_015220235.1). NCBI lineage: Eukaryota > Metazoa > Chordata > Mammalia > Pilosa > Megalonychidae > Choloepus > Choloepus didactylus. The sequence continues at coordinate 24,633,267 of NC_051325.1, read as the reverse complement.
GCTGACCAGAAAAAAATGTCTGGCCCACAAGAGAGATGACAAGGAAAGGTATATTTCTCATGCCTTAGTTTAATGTGAAGGGAAAAAGAAATTTCCGTAAGATTTGTAAGAATTTGTAAGTTCAGACCAACACTTACATGGCCAGGACAGGTTGAGGGTATGGGTTTATAGTACCCTGGTTCTGAAAAATCTCAAACACAGAAATTAGCTTAAAGCCTGGGTGGAGGAGTTCCTGGATACCTAATAAAAATACAAATCCTTTTTAGAAGAATACAGCCTCGGCTCAAATACCCTAGAAACAAAATCCCAATGAACACGAGCTTACCCAAATCAAAAAAGCTATGATGAAACAAACACGAACCAAAATCAGCAAAAAGAAGAATCAGATCTTCAAAGACTCCTATGGGTAGAATTATTGGATTCAGAACATTAAATAAACATGTAGATGCTTAAGGAAACACAAGAGGAAATCAAAACCATGAGCGAGTAATAAGAAACTATTAAAAATAACTTGGTAGATTTTGTTGAAAGAGCCAAATCAAACTTCTACAACTATGTTTGTGTGTGTGCATGCATGTGTGTAATGAAAATTTTAAGTTCAGTGAATGGATTAAACAGCAGATTAGATCTACCCAAGAGAGAACTGGTGAAATATAAGAGCTAAAAAATTACAGAATACAGCATTGAGAAACAAAGAGAAAACATTAAAGAGAGGTGGAGAACAGAACATATATAAGAGCAAATACATAAATAGAATATTGAGAAAAATATATAGCTTTATACCTAAATTCAGAAAAAAACTTAGTTTAAAGCATCACAAAACTAAGTTTTGTCCAAGAAGCACACTGCTGATGGAAGTCTGAATTGCTATATATACTTGGAAAACAAGTTATCATTATCTTGTAAAGTTGAGGTTATAAATAACCTATGTTCGAGAAGTTTTCTTCCTAAGCATATACCCTGGAGAACTCTTGAACTTATGTATCTAAACACATGTACAAACCTGGTTGTAGCAGCATTGCTTTTAATAACAAATACTGGAAACATTTTATGTTTCACTCAATAGAGGAATTGATTTAAAAGAAGTGGAGAATGGTCATAAAATGGCTCAGCATACGGTGGTTAAGATAAAGGAACTACAGCTAAACATATCAACAAGGATATCTCTCAAAAACAAGATATTCAAAGGTAAAAAAAAAATCATCAAAAGATACACCATTTGATATCATTTTTTATAAATTCCCAAAATATGCAATACCAAACAGCACAGTATTAGGGAAGCATATTCGTTTGCGTGTATCAAACAGTCTTTACACATTTTTTTTTTTTTTTTTTTTTTTTTTTTTTGCAGCTTAAGTAGTGATTTTAATCCATAGCAAATTGAATAGCTAGCAGATTTGAATTATTTGGTCTAAAAAGACCTCTTAATAATAAAACTAAGTTCTAAAAAAGTGTTAAGTCTAAGAATCAAAGTAAAATTCATGTTGGATTTTGAAGCACACAAACAGTCCCAAGAGTCCATTTATAACCTGATGCTGGAAACCTTGGGACCCAGAGCAGAGTCCCAGGTGGATCCTGAGAGGCTGGTGTCCTCTTGTCTAGAACCCAGAAGCTGTAAAGATTTTGTAGAGAGAAAGGTAGCTAATTCCCAGTAATTAAGACCCATAAAGAAGGTTCTCTCTTGTGCCAAAACGGTCTCAGTTTCGAAAAGTTTCCTCAAGAGTTATGTCTTTTCTTTAGCTGGAATATATAAGCTCACCAGGAAGAAAGGGTGGGGAAGTGTCTGGGTCCATGTCTGAAGAGGTGGCTGATGGTGGACGAAGTCCCTCCTCTTTACATATATTTTTAAACAGAAGTCTTTGGGTACAAGATAGGAAGGGTTGGAAACTGTTGCTTTTAATCGGAAGCTATCCCATGCTATTTTAAAATAGTGTGCATGTTTTGCAAATAAACAAAAATTTTCTCCTCAAAAGTGTGTGCATGCATATGTGTGTGTGCATGTGTGTGTACGCGAGGGCGCATTTGTATCCCCTTGTTAGGTCGTTCAGGAATCCACACAATGCAGCGAGGCATGGTTTAAGTAGAGAGTTTAACGTTTATTAGAGGAAGAAAGCAGAAGAAAGCACATGGGAGCCAGTGAAAAGAAAGAAAGGAAAAATGGCTCCAGCCCTCTTTCTGAGAACAGCATTTTTTAAAGGAAAAACCCATGTTCGGTGTTGGAGGGGGAAGGGTCCTGCTGAGTGTGTTCTGTGCCTCGACTGGGTGAGTTTTATCAATTTCTGAGCTGACTGGTTACTAGGGTTCTAACACACTACTCTTCTTTGATGTGCACTGTATTATCTATGTGGAGGAAGCAGGCCTTTTGGCTTGTTCGTGGTCGTTCATCTTATGGGCCTATCTGATCTTGCCTTGTCCGCCCCCTGCGGTCTAGGTGCCACTGTGACTGGGATTTCTAAAACAGCCTTCAACCCTTAGTTTATGGTGCACCTGCAATCTATGAAATAAGCAGCAGGGACCCTGGATCAGACATTTCTTCTATATGTTAGACTCTTTTTTCTCTGGTCTGACACCCCTGAAATGTAATTATCTACATGATATATTTGGTCCCATTGTGTATAAACAGTTTAAGAAAATTTCTGGGAAATTTAACTGAGAATCTGTTGTCTCTGACAAGTAGATTCGGTTTTCATTTTATTGGATTCTTTATTTTTTATTTTATCTGACCTTCTTACTTACCATTTTATTGTATATTTATTTTTTACCATATGAAGCTATTATTTTTCTAATGAAATCAATTTTATTTTTTTAATTTATTTTGAAATAATTTCAAATTTACTGGGCAATTGCAGAAACAATACAGAACCAATGCAGATATCTCCAAGATACCCCCTACTTTGACTTACCAACTTTTAACATTTGGCCACATTTGTTATATCATCTCCCCTCTCCCCTCTTCTATAATCACTTTTAAACGAAGACAGGAGGTGGCAGAAGCCGAAGGAAAAAGGGAGGAGTCCTGGAAGCCTTGGCCCTCCGCTTTCCGCCCCAGGGCCCCTCGCCTCCCCCGCCCTGGGGCGCTGAGCCCCGCTTCCGCATCCGGCCCGCGGACCTGGGCGGTTGCCGTGGCAGCGGCGCCTGGCGTGGCCGGAGCTCACAATCGGCGTCGCCTCGACAGCTGCGCACCCCGCCCCTTGCCCGCCTGGCCGCGCCATCGCGCTCCGCGGACCCGGGTCCCACGGACACACACATCCCTTCCCCTGCTGCCTCGCGCGCCGGCTTGCCTGCTCTGCCCCGGGCGCTCAACGGGAGAGAAGGCAGGGGGGCCGGGACTGCACCGGGCGCCCCCGCCGGCCGACGGGCATCGGCGCGCGGCCCTCCGCGGCCCGGGATCTCCCCACGACTGAGAGGTGAGCATGGTTCCCTGCTACCCTGGATCGCTCGCTCGCTCTCGCTCTCTCTCTCTCTCTCTCTCTCTCTCTCTCTCTCTCTCTCTCTCTCTCCTCCCCCCTCCTCTCTCTCTCTCTCTCTCTCTCTCTCCCTCTCTCTCTCTCTCTCTCTCTCCTCTCTCTTTCTCTCTCTCTCTCTCTCTCTCTCTCTGTCATTCTTTCGCTTACCCAGTAAATGGAAACCGCCGCTGAGGGGTAAACAGAAACCCACAAAAATTTTATTTATTCATAGCCAGCTCACACTGAGGGATTTTGCCAAGTATAAGGCTTCTCTCATTTCCTCTTCACACAGCCCCATGAGGTGGGTGCTATTGTTACCGATTTTCCTATAATTTCAGCGTATTCACAGACATTCCCAAACAGGTTAAGAAATCATGCTCTAGTCCACTGTCTTTTAAGACTGTCAATATAGTGGATAGAAGGGGATACCAAGGGGTCCCAGGCCATGCTAAGGGAGAGTACAGGTATGTGTACATGTGGTGACCTATCAAATACCCTACACGATTTCAGAGGATCCCTGGACTACACAGCAGATTTCTGTTCCTTTCTCTGAGGGGGCAAGGATAATGATCAGCTTTGAGGTACAGGGCCCACTCTCTCCCCAGGGGCTGTGGCTGGGAGGGATGCACCCCACAGTGCACTGGGCCTTGGCCTGCTGCTTTCTCCATGGTAGCCTGATTAGACAATGTCACACGATACTAATTCTTTATCAGCGTGGGTGATTCAGCGACCACACTGACAAGTTTCTGATTAGGAGGTCCCTGTCCACATGAATGAGATGAAATTGATTCAGTACAATCAATATGCTGTGTAGGAGCATCTTAATCCTGTTCCATATACCCACGATGACCCTGCACCTAATCAGAAACTGGCTGATAACAATAAGACAAAGCAATAAAAAGCAGTTAAAATAACATGACACAGAAGCCACAAGCCATGTGATGGCTGATGTCCCAGCAGCAAAGGAGGAAGCACAAAGTATAAAAAGCAGGCAGAAGAGTGGGAGAAAAACAAAAAGGATGAGACAACACCAGGAAATGGACATTGGTAATCTCCCTTTCATTTGACACCCTCTCCTCCTCACCCTCTCCCATTCTCAGGCCACCCTGCAGTTGCGGAAAAGACTAATTGACTCCTGAGTTATGCACATTACTGGCTTGTGGATTCTGACTTGGCATGTGCAAAGCTTAACTGTCTACACTCCCTGACCAAGCTGAATCCCACCCTGAATGCCCTGTCTCAAACACAGGTTATTCACTTGCTCAAGACAGAAACCTAGAGATTGTATTTGATTCCTTCTTCTCCCTTAATTCTTTTAACTTTGAACCATCATTCAGCAAACATTTATTGAGTGACTCCTGAGTCAGGTTCTGGGTGATGGAGAAGTAAAGATAATTATACAAAACTTCTGCTTCCATGAAGACTGTATTCTAGTGAGGGAGTGTCTTAGGATCCTCGGGCTCTTGTAACAAAGTACAGCAAGTTGGATGGCTGAAAACAACAAATTTATTGTCTTAACAGTTCTGGGGGCTAAAAGTCTGAAATCTCGGTGTGTCAGCAGGACTGTGCTCCATCTACAGCCTTTAGGGGAGAATCTGTCCTTGCATCTCTCAACTTTTGGGGTTTGCAGGCCATCCTTGGCATTGCTTGGTTTGCAGATGCATCTCTGCCTCCTTCTCCACATGGTCTTTTTTGTCCCCATCTTCCCATGACATTTTCCTCTGGGTTTGTGTCCAATTCTCCCCTTTTTATACGGGCACCAGTCATATCGGGTTAGGGCCCACCCTAATCCAGTTTGTCTTTATCTTAACTAATAACATCTTAAAGACTAATCCCAGACAAGGTCACATTCACCAGGCCAGGCATTAGGACTTGAACTTGTCATTTGAGGAGAGGGTGGGGGGTCGGGACACAATTCTACTCATTACAAGGAGACACAATGCACAATTTAAATCTCTCTCTCTCTAAAATGTTTTCAATAATACAAGTTCTTTGAAGAAAATAAAAAAAGATGAGGTGGCTTCAGTTTGGCTGGTGAGAAGCACCATTCCAGAGCATTTCAGGCAGAATCAATAGGAAGCACAAAGGCCCAGGGCAGGAATGAGGAATGAGCTTTTGTTCCATAACCAGGAAGAGCAGAATGGCTCTCGGTCACTAAGTGAAGGGCGAGTGAGTGAGATGAGGCCAGAGGGGTCGGACAAGGGTCCTCAAGAAATCATCCCGAGGGGTTTGGGTTTATTCTGATTACAATGGAAAGCTACTAAAGTGCTTCTAAAAGACAGTCTGGAAAGAACTTTCTGGGATAAGGGTTTTCTATCTTGATAGGGGTTTGGGTTATACAGATGTATGCATTTGTCAAAACCAGTGGACTGGGTTCTCGGGGGCAAGATGGCGGCATAGAGAGGAGTGGAAGCTAAGTAGTCCCCCTGGAACAACTACAAAAAACCAGAAACAACTAGTAAATAATCCAGAATAACTGCGGGGGGACAAACGAGACTGTCCACTCATCATACACCAACCTGAATTGGGAGGAATGCCTGAGAACACAGCATAAAATCTGTAAGTAAAACCTGCAGAACCAAGTCATGAGACCCCCTCCCCCATAGCCTGAGCTGCAAAGCCTCGTGGTGCCAGAGAGAAGCTCTCTCCCAGCAAGTGAATATAGTTTAGCTGAGCTCCAACTGGGGTTTTAAGTAGCGAGTATGAACTGCTCACTACAGGTACACATCCCCAAAAAACAGACAGAGGCTTTGGGTGACGACTGACCTTGGAGAGCTGGAGGGTCGCCTTGGACTGGGTCTGAAGGGGACTATCTGTTTCTTTTTCGGCTCAGTGGAGAAAGCCCCAGTCATATTCAGTTTCCAGGGCTGTGACTTGGGGAAGGGTGGAGACAGCACAGGCAGAGAGAGACCATTGAAATGCTAATGACCTACACCTGGGGAGTCTGTCTTCTCTAGGAGGAAAGAGGTGGGGCCCTTTCCATTCAGAACCAGACGCCAGAGCCTGGGGGAACACGGCCATACTTCCTCACACCAGTCAAGAATTATAGGCTAACAGGCATCACCTGCTGGGCAGAAAAGCACAGTGACCCGAGGCATCAAAGGGTGGAGCAATTTTCTAAGACACACCCGCAGAGAAACCAGATACTGAATATTTTTTGCCTCTGGGACCTGAGCTTGTTCTGATCTGGGAAAACCTGATTTGGATAACCAAGGAAACCATGCCTAGACAACAGAAAATTACAACCTACACTAAGAAAAACAAAGTTATGGCCCAGTCAAAGGAACAAACGTACACTTCAACTGAGTTACAGGAATTTAAACAATTAATGCTAAATCAAATCAAAAAGTTTAGAGAAGATATTGCAAAAGAGATAGAGGCTGTAAAGGAAACACTGGGCATATATACAGCATAAATCAAAAGTTCAAAAAAAAACTAGTAGAATCTATGGAAATGAAGGGCGCAACACAGGAGATGAAAGGCACAATGGAAGCATACAACAGCAGATCTCAAGAGGCAGAAGAAAACACTCAGGAACTGGAGAACAAAACACCTGAAAGCCTACACGCAAAGGAGCAGATGGAGAAAAGAATGAAAAAATATGAGCAACGTCTCCGGGAACTCAAGGATGAAACAAAGTACAATAATGTATGTATCATTGGTGTCCCAGAAGGAGAAGAGAAGGGAAAGGGGGCAGAAGCAATAATAGAGGAAATAATTAATGAAAATTTCCCATCTCTTATGAAAAACATAAAATTACAGATCCAAGAAGCGCAGCGTACTCCAAACAGAAGAGACATGAATAGGCCTACGCCAAGACACTTAATAATCAGATTATCAAATGTCAAAGACAAAGAGAGAATCCTGAAAGCAGCAAGAGAAAAGCAATCCATCACATACAAAGGAAGCTTTATAAGACTATGTGCGGATCTCTCAGCAGAAACCATGGAGGCAAGAAGGAAGTGGTGTGATATATTTAAGATACTGAAAGAGAAAAACCGCCAACCAAGAATCCTATATCCAGCAAAGCTGTCCTTCAAATATGAGGGAGAGCTCAAAATATTTTCTGACAAACAGACAATGAGAGACTTTGTGAACAAGACACCTGCCCTACAGGAAATGCTAAAGGGAGCACTACAGGGTGATAGAAGACAGGAGTGCGTGGTTTGGAACACAATTCTGGGAGATGGTAGCACAACAATGTAAGTACACTGAACAAAGGTAACTATGAATACGGTTGAGAGAGGAAGGTGGGGAGCATGTGAGACACCACAAGAAAGGAGGAAAGATAAAGACTGGGACTGTGTAACTTGGTGAAATCTAGAGTATTCAACAATTGTGATAAAATGTACAAATATGTTCTTTTACGAGGGAGAACAAGCAAATGTCAAGCTTGCAAGGTGTTAAAAATGGGGAGGCTTTGGGGGAGGGATGCAATCAGCATAAACTAGAGACTGTAACTAATAGAATCATTGTATTATGCATCCTTTAATGTAACAGAGGTGATATACCAAGGTAAATGCAGATAACGGGGGGGATAGGGAGGCATGTTAGACACTTGACATTGGTGGTGTTGTCTGACTCTTTACTTTGATTTAAGGTTATCTTTCCTTTTGCTGCTTCCTAGCTGTCATTTTTTTTTTCCTCTTTCTTTTGCCTCTCTACCTTCTTTGACTCTCCCTCCTGCCTTGTGGAAGAAATGTAGATGCCCTTATATAGATAGTGGTGAAGGTGGTGAACACATAAATTTATGACCATGCAGAGAACCATCGATTATTTACTTGGGATGGAATGTATGGTGAGTGAACAAAACCATATTAAAAAAAAAATGGGTTAATGACAAAACCTCAAGGGCAATATACTGAGTGAAACAAGCCAGACACATAAGGACGATTATTGCAGGGTCTCACTGATAGGAACTAATTATAATATGTAAACTCATAGACACGAAATATAAGGTACCAAGATATAGGACGAGACTTAAGAATGGGGAGTGGTTGCTTAGTATGAGCAGAATGTTCAATTAGGATGAACTTAAATGTTTGGAAATGAACAGGGGTGTCAGTAGCAAGATGTGAGAATAACTAACAGCGCCGAATGGTGTGTGAATGAGGTGGAAAGGGGAAGCTCAGAGTCATATATGTCACCAGAAGGAAAGTTGGAGGTCAAAAGATGGGAATGTATAAAACTGAATCCTGTGGTGGGCAGTGTCCATGATCAACTGTACAAATACTGGAAATCGCTTCCATGAACCAGAACAAATGTATGACAATACAATTAGAAGTTAATAATAGAGGGACATATAGGGAAGAACTATATACCTATTACAAACTATATACTACAGTTAGTAGTATTTCAACATTTTTTCATAAACAGTAACAAATGTACTATATCAATACTATGAGTCAACAATTGAGGGGGGTTGGTTAGGGATAGGGGAGGATTAAAGTTTCCCTTTTTTTCTTTTTTTGTCTTTCACTTTATTTCTTGTCTGGAGTAATGAAAATTTTCTAAAAATTGAACAAAAATTAAGTGTGATGGATGCACAGCTGTATGAGGGTACCCAGGGGCAAGTGATTGTACACTTTGGATCTTTGGATAATTGTATGGTATCTGAACAATCTCAATAAAAATGAAAAAAAAAAACCAGTGGACTGGTACCCTTAATATTTGTGCCTTATGTATTCAAAAGACCAATAAACAATGACTGAACTCCAGTTGATGATACAAATGCTAGAGTATGTCTGTAATTTATTTTGAAATAAATAAATTTATTTATTAATTTATTTATTAAATAAATTTTGAAATGTATCTACAATGAGGTGGGTCAGTGAATAGAGGAAAGGACAGATGGATAAATATGAGATAAAGCAAGTAAAGCATTAATGGTAAGATGTCAGTGGATGTGTGGGTGTCAACTTAGCCTTTGCTAAAAATATTTATATCAAAATTCTGGTAGGGGATAATTTTGTCTGATCTTATCAGATCTACATTTTTGAAAGATATTTCTGGCCACAGTCTAGAGAATGGATCATAGGTAGCCATTGCAGAAGCAGGAGGCAAATCAGAAGGCTGTGGCAATGATTTGGCCTAGGATAGTGGTGCTGGGGGTTGATGTCAGGATATGTTTCAAGGTAGAGCTAAGAGGATTTTCTGGAAGGGTGAGGGGATCTGTGAGGGAATGAAAGAATGAAAGGTGATGCCTAGTATTTTAATCTAAGTGGGTGGATGATATTGACATTAACCAAAATGGGAAAATGGGAGGACTGGAGATGGCCAGGTGATATCAAGAGTTCTGCTCTGACATTTAAAGTTCGAAATGCCTATTAGATGTCCAAATGAATACGAAGAGCAGACAGGTAGATGTATTTGGAGCTTTGGGGAGGATCCAGTCATACTGTGTAAATGTGCAAGTGGACAATCAGAAGCTGCAAATTGGGGTGAAGGTCACAAGATGGGATGAGATCCCGAGGGGCAAGTGTATATAGATAAAGAAGGTTCCCAGGCGCCTAGCCCTGGGCATCCCAACAATTAGGCTTCTGGCAGGAGAGGAGTTAGTAAAGGTGTCTGAGAAGGAGTGGCCAGTGAGGCAGGTAGTCCTTACCTGAATGTAGGAGAGGGAGCAAGCTTGGAGTGGGGAAAAGATGGTGCATACTTTTGTATTAATCTGGAAGCTTTACATTGCAAATGACAGCAATCCAGCTGTATAGTTTATGCTAAAATAAGAAGGAATGAAGTTCTGATCCATGCTACAACTTGGTTGAGCCTCAAAAACATTATGCGAAGTGAAAGAACTGAGACACAAAAGGCCACATATTATGTGATTCCATTTATATGAAATATCCAGAATTGGTAAATCCCTAAAGACAGAAAGCAGACTGGTGGTTGCCAGGGGCTGGAGGAGGGGTAAATGGGGAGTTACTGCCTACCAAGTATAGAGTTTCTATTTGGGGTGATAAAAATATTTCAGAATCAGATAGAGGTGGTGGTTGCACAACATTTATGAAAATACTAAATGCCACTGAATTGTAGATTTTAGAATGGTTAATTTTACATTTTGTGAATTTTACCCCAATTAGAAAAAGGAATCTGCATGTCATTTTACTGTAAGGGTCCAGGACATTAGGAACAGCTTCTGGATGGAGTAGTTAATAAAGTCTATTGGGGGAAACCCTCCAAGGTTCCTTGATACTTCGATGACATTCCCAGAAGAGTGACTCTGAGTCACCCAAGATAAAAGGTCCAGGGAGAGTTTATTCTCCCACGCAATCTTGAACATAAAGTGGTAGGCAACTTCTGGCATAGTGTCCAGGGGTCAACTGATGTCATTAGTCTCAGTCTTCTTCCATGTCTCAAACATGCTCTCTACAACCCCAGCCCTACACCCTACCACTTAACAACTTCTGTAGAAAGCATGGTCTTTCTATAGAGTTCTGGCCAAAGGGTCTTGTAGGATGATTTGCTTTTGTCTTTTATGAGCATATGCTTGAGCCATTCACTGTACCAGAGGAGATGGTCCTCCACTCTGATGAGCCAAGCTCAGGTCACATGCACATCACAGTGGCAGGGGACAGAAGGGGCAGCCACATCCAAACTACCTGGAATGAGATCCCCATATGATAATGGGGTTCTTTTCCCAGAAAAAAAAAATGAAGGAAAGAAAGCCAACTGGGCAGACAGAACCGTCCCTGGCATGCCTTACTACTCCATCCAAAAGATTTTTTTCATAAACAATAAGAGAGAAGATTACATATCAGAATGTCCATCACAATTGAACAGTGGGGTTGTTTATGAAAACATATGGTTGTCTTTCAACCATTTACCTACCTCATTCCCACTTAAGAAGACACAAGAATTACCCATCACATCTTTGGACTCTCACAAGTCCAAGGCCAGTAGGTTCATCTTTATAATGAGCACCTCAAAATTACACACATTCGTGACAACATTCTTAACCACTAAAACTCATAAGTTCTCTACATTGTGGGGAATGCACTGCTATGGGGCCATATAAGTAGGAGATCAAATCTTTAACTTGGCAAATTAGTTAGCCTCACCATCTTCATGGGTAAAATGGGAAGGCTATGGCAAAGAGGGAAGATTAAATGAGATACCGAGAAAGCTACCTAGCAGGGCTAGTATTAATTTTAAAAGAAGATACCTGCTTTTAAATATTGAAATTTTTATCACAGTTGAATATTTTCTGTAACTGTATTTAATTCCTACATTCATGAAATCAGTTGCAAAAAGTTATGGTAATAATATTTCACAAGAAATAGCCTCTCAGAAAGGCCTTAAAATAGTATTGCCATTTAATTAAAACCAAAATGATAAAATTAACTTGAGTTTTATGTTTTGTTGTTTTGCTGTTGTAGTTTTTGTTCTGGTCCAGCAAGTATTTTCAAGTTAGTCGAGTATGGCTTTAGCAGATAAGAGACTTGAGAACTTGCAAGTCTACAAAGTTCTTCAGTGTGTTCGGAACAAAGACAAGAAGCAGATTGAGAAGCTGACCAGGCTTGGATACCCTGAACTAATCAATTTCACCGAACCCATCAATGGCCACAGCGCTCTCCACTTAGCCTCGGTTTTCAATGACATTGATATGGTCAGCTTTCTCCTTGACCTTGGTGCTCACCCAGATGTGCAAGATCGAATGGGCTGTACTCCTACAATGAGGGCCGCAGAGCTGGGTCACGAGTTGTCAATGGAAAAATTAGCCAAGGCAAAGGCTGATATGACTGTAGTTGATAATGAAGGAAAAGGTAACAATCCCAACAGTCTGTCCAGCAGATGCAATTCACCTTATAGCCAGAGTCCGCATAACGGGCATCTTTGCTCTCCTACTTCAGAAGTAAATTGTGTATGGTTTTACCTGAAATGCTAGATTCTCACTCCTGTACCTAAGGATACTCTCTACACATAATTTGAATATGGTATAGAGAAATCAATTTTGAGAGTGCTCATCCAAAAAGAAAATCAGTACTAAATTAGTCTATGTTTTGGCGGTTTATTTTAAATGTGGAGAGTTTTCAGCATCACATACAGTGATATTACCATAATCATAATCATCCATTATGAAATATAAATTCTTATTTAGGAGAAAATATGAGGAAGAACATGGCATTATCTCCTTTTTTATTCTTTTTTATATTTTAGAATGCTCAGGTTTTATTAGACTTAGGACTTAAAAGGATGTTGTTCACTCTAAAAAGCAGCCTGATGTAGAAAGAGTTGCACTTGGGAACTTGAGAGGGCCAGGGTGGTTTCTGACATAAATTCTTAACATTCTAGGGTCACTTCTTAATGTATTTGGAACTATCCTTCTTGTTGCCTTCAAACATGTCATTTCAGTGATTATCCAGGCAATGCAGCCCCATGCCCACATCTCCTTCCCCTCCCTAATCCCATCTCAAGAGCATAGCCTGAGCTGCTTGTTCAGATAACTTGAGGAACCTGCAAGCTGTAACCCAGCCTCATGGAAAACACTAAGAGTATCACCATCAAGCTTAATATACATTGGTAGAATTAATTAATTTCCTCCAGAATTTGATACAAGTGTAAAACTAATAACAGCCCCACATTGGAGAACTGAATCCCATTTTATAATGTTAATATTTGTTGATAGGAACAAAACCTGCTCTTGTAACTCTATAGACATGATGTTTGATAAATGACTTTCTTAAAATAGGAGAGCAATGAGAAGGATCAATTATTTAATAGCACCACATAAACTTCAGATACATTCAAGGGTCAAACATGTTTTAAAAGTGTTAAAATATGAAAAAAACAAACAACAACAACCAAAAAACCCAGAAGTCTCTCAGAGCTCTATCGAATACCATTTCCCAAAGTGTGTTCCATGGACCACTGAATCACTGGGACATTGAGAGTGCTACATGCAGAAATTTTTCCACTGTTGTATCTGTGTGGGAAACATTGGATCAAAGAACTTTAACATGTTTCTTTTCACCGAAATTTGTCAGACAGACCATAGACAGTGACATTTTCCATACTTATTTGATACAGCTTTTCCATTAAAAAAATTTTTTTAGAAACACTCCCCCCTTGTTTTTACCTTATGACAACTGTATTCCTGGAGTTTTGTGAAATAACTGGGAAAATAACAATGGAGAAAAGTTTCCCCTCTAGACTTTGAAACAGAGATGGAAATCACAAAGAAAACAGATTGAGAATATTTATACTATAAAAATCTAAAACTGTAAAATTGAAATTTAAAAGTTAAGGTAAAATTGGAAACAAAGTCAAGTAAATATTTGTATGAATGTCACAGTAATATCTATGCTCACTTAAATTAATATTAAACATACCAAGATTCTGGAAGATGAGTGGAAGAGAAAACAGACAAGTTGCATAGGAAGAATTAAAAATAGAAAACAAAACTTGAAACAAATACAAAATCTTATTTCAGACATTGAACGTTGTCAGTGCTGTCCCATATAGCCTTTACATAGCCCATGGTATGCCCCTAACAGTGCCTGGTTTCTCCCCCACATCCCTCAGTTTGATTATCCCTTGCCGAACTGCTTTGTTTATTCCACAGTAGTCTCTCTGCCACTTATATCTTATTCTCTGATGACCGATATTTGGCTCACTGCGCATGGTTTCCAAAAGAAACCGAAACATATTAATGGTTACAATACTTTCTGGGCATAGCTGTGCCTTCTCTTGGAGCAATTTTGCAGAATATTGAGAAGGTAAAACTCTAAGCCAATAAACTGCTACCTGTAAATCATTCTAGAGAATTGATTACAGTGTCTGGAATTAGTCTCCTGATGGGTTAAACTAGAGTAGTTCCTTATAGCACCAATTCCATTGTTTCTCCCATTTCTAGGAATGCATACCCAGTCCTAAATATAGTAGGCCAGTTCTACTATTATATAATACACTTTTTTCTCTGTTTTTCCTTCAGTTTTGGAATGTTGATTCATTTTCTTTGTGACTTAAAGAGCCAGCCCAAATAGACTTCTAACTGTGGGTTGTGTACACCATCATTATAAAGTCCCTAGCTTCATGAAGTGCCTGAAAACCTTTTGTAATAAATTCACCTTTTCTGGTATTTTCTAGGTTCCTGTTATTGTTGTTTTGCTTTTTTGGTCTGTTCTTGCCTGCTATGCCTTGCTCTGTCGTTGATATTTCTCTTTTCAGCCATGTCCTTGACTGCCTTTCTACTCTTAACTGTTTTGAGTTATCCTATTTTAGTTTTCTTTGTTTATATTTAGGTTTTGATTTTTATATAAAATGAGTTCTTTTTTATTTTAAAGATAAAGTTAATCCAATTTTTATTTATTTAGATGCCCCATAGGATTGGCTTTAAAACTGTCATTTATTTTATATTATGTCTGTAAAATATATATTCCTAAATGGTCCATATGTTCTTTGTTTTATTTTTATGTGTGTGTCTTTTCCTTCTAGTAGTATTTTCTGAAATTAATGGTCTGTTTTTGGTTCTTTTAATGATTAACTTGATGGCTTTACACATACTTAAACCTCTTTTTATTGAGTTATCACCATAAAAAGTAGTCATTGACTCTTAACTATGAAAGGAGATTACAGTAAGCCTTCCTCTCACCAACCTTCCCTCCCATCCACTTTTGGTCGATTATAATCATCGCAGTTCTTTCAATGAGTCCCTTTATATCTTTAAATAATAAACATCTGTCATTGTATTTACATTAATATCTCTTTATCTCTAGTAGTAAAATATGAAAAAAAGCAAATGTTTACATGTCTCCCAATTTTTGTTAAGCTACATTTTGCTATATTATTAGTTATGATATTCTTTTCCATATCCGTAATTCCTAAGGTTGTGTAGCCTTGATTCTATGGTTGAAAAGATTCAGTGTTTATCACTGATCTTTGAGTCACATATTCTTTAGTGGTCTCTCAGACTTTTGTCATAAAGTGATTTAGCTCACTCCTTTAGGCTTGTATTCCCTGATTTCTTGCATCCTTAAAGTCATTGGGTATAAAGTTTCAGGTTGTTTCCTTTCCCAAAGGACACTGGAGGGCCTCCTCAGTTATCTTCTAGCATTGAATATTGCTGTGGCAAGTCTTGAAGCCAGCTTAATGTTTTCCCCCTTTATAGAAGACTTGAAGTTTTACCTGGATGCTCACAGGTCACTTTCTTAGTTTTTTTCAAGTTTGTTCTCCATGTCTCTGACCAGTCACTTTCTTAGTTTTTTTAAGTTTGTTCCCCTTGTCTCTGACCATGATTTTGGCAGTCTGTTCTCCTTTTTCCTGCTTCTAATTTGATTTTCATTTCTTTAGTGTCCCCCCCCAAGCACCCACCCACCATTTCTTTCTTAAGTTCTGCTGGCTCAATTTCATCGTCTATTTATCGTCAGTTGTCTTCTCAGTCCTTCTTTTAGGCCTGGTCTATCTTTTACACTTTCGTTTCAGAAAAAAAGTTTTAATATTTGAAAGTTTTAAATTAATATTTAATTTCTTTGATACCATGGAAACAGGACACTCAGTGACTTCCACATGGCACAATTTTTCTAGTATGCACTCTGAGCCTGGCTTTCATGATCAGATTCCATTCCTTTCCTTTCTCAGAGTATCTCTTTCCTAGGCCACATCTGGCTGCTTGATGGTCATTTTCTCTCTTTGAATGAGGTCTCTTTTGTGGTAAGCCAGTTGTATAGGCAGTTTGAAGTTGTGATGTTTACCAGGGCTTTCTTACCAACATTCTGTTGTGGGAGTGTAACAGGATCCTTAATCAGTTGTATATTTTTTAACTACCTCATGGAAAGAGCCTGTGCATCATAGGCTCTGGGTATGGGGATTTACCATTTTCTTTCCTTCACTGTAACAAAATTATCTGCCAGAATGACAGAGCTACTTACCGTCTGACAGCCTGCTTCTTACTGACGTGGCTGGCCTGCACATTTCACCATTCAACACCGTCTCTCTTACCACTGTGCCATTTTAGAAGGGGCCAAGGACCTCTAAGTATCTCTGGCACACAAGGCCATTCAAGAATGGACATTAGGTATGCACTGCCAGATGCCAAAATCCCACAGTCAGCAGTGCATCACACATCAGCACTCGGATTCTCCCCTAGGCCAGGTCCTATCACATTTAGTTGTGGCTGTTTTCTAACTCGGTCACGGGTCGAGTTTCTTGTTTGCTTCTGTCTTGTTTCATAATTTCAGATGTGCCTTTGCTCTGCCATCTTCAACTAGCTAGTTAATTATGGATTTTTAAATTATCCTCTTTTTTCTACTTATCAGATATATATAGACTACTAATTCAGTCCTCTTTGGGGATTCTATCTTTCTGCAGGTGTTTTGTTTTACTGCATTTTGCCTACTAAGCGGCACTATCGCTGTGCTCTGATTGCCCTCGAACATGGTGCAGATGTCAATAATTCTACCTATGAAGGAAAACCAATATTTCTTAAAGCTTGTGAAGAAGCACATGATATTAAAGATGTGTGCCTGACATTTTTGGAAAAAGGAGCCAATCCAAATGCTATCAACACAGTATGACTATTCCTGTGATTATAAATATTCCTTTTTTTTATTATTATATAATTTTGCATTTTAAAATTGCCCTGATAGCTTATAGGATATTCCTTTCTATTTAAAATGCTATAAGATGGTATACTTCCATTATCTTTCTATTGCCATTATTATATAGTCTCTTTCCTAATTCTGCTTGGAAAATTAGTATTTATTATGCATAATGTTAAAATATTAGAGGAAACAGTAGAAAGGATATCACTGATGCCTAGTAAAAGTTTATCTTCTTAGAAAATATGCAGTTGTGCCATTTCCCTTATCCATTTTGCTTCCACTCCTCATTTGGCTAATTATTTTGAGTTTTCGTATCTTGTAATGACATTCCCAGCCACTAAAAATAGATTCCCTTCTAATTTAGAAAACACCTATAACCTGATTTTAGCATATTTTCCCACTTTCCTCCCTTTCTAATCTGATTTCTTTGCATGATTCTTTTTCACAAGACTTTGACCCTGGTTTAAGAATTCTATGTTTCGGGCATTGGCCCACTGTACTTGCTTACTTCTTCCTAATTATTACATAAAACCAATAAAAATGTAGAGAGCCAAACGTGTCGGTATGAATCAAAGGCCAGATGGATTTAGACCATATTTATGCCGAATTTTCAATTTGGCAGCCCCAGTGTTACTTAGTGTGACAGGTATAAACAGCACTTGATGTATTTAATCTCCAGTCCACAGGTCGCACTGCTCTAATGGAAGCATCGAGAGAAGGGGTGTTGGAACTAGTTCGAGGGATACTGGAAAGAGGAGGTGAAGTGAATGCATTTGACAATGACAGACATCACGCTGCCCATTTTGCTGCCAAAGGAGGCTATTTTGATGTAATAATATGCTTTTTGAATTTAAATGTATTGCCAAGATGTTCTCTTTCAATTTTTTCTGTATCACATAGGTTACACTAAGGCAGAATTTTTTCTGAGTTACCTATTTTGTTTTCATCTTGATTTCTCCCAAATAATTAAAAAAGTTTATGTTTTACCAAATATTATTTTTTAAAAAACACATTCCAGTTCTTCATTAAGTTTGATCTGTTTACTAATTTATTCATTTACTAAGATTTTTCTGTATGTATGACCATTTAAAAATTTCTGCCATTTGAGACTACTCTATTTTATGACTCCATAACATATTTGTAATTTTTGAAATGTGATATGATCCAATTGTGAGAACAGTGCTATCATACTCTTATGATACTCCTGGATATTTATATGCATCTATTGAGTCACTTGAATTTTAAACTCTAAGTATTCTGAGTATCTGGACATATCAGGAAAGGATATCTCATAGATGCAGTGACATTGCAAATACAAAATAGGAACCAATGCTCTCCTGTTTTTTAACATTCTGAATTTCATCTACAATTCCTTTACTCAATTTTTTGAGTGAAATAAATAAAATGAAAATTTTTATTTTAACAGTTATTATTTTTGTCATTTATTTTTGTGCTAAAATTATACATAATTTGGAATTTGCCATATTCTGATGCTTTCCTAAATTCCCTAGATTTACCAAAATGATAGCGCATGGCTAAGTGCTGTGGGGTCTACTCTTTTTCTATAACCTAGATCAACAGTGTTTAGTAGAATTTTTGGTGATGATGGCAGTATTCTATATCTGTGTTAGCCAGTTCGGTAGCCAGTAACCACCTATGGCTTTTGAGCCCTTTAAATGTTGCTAGTGAAACTAAGGAACTGAACTTTTAATTTTTTGCTATAAAATAAAATTTTACATTGCCATTTGAAATAGCCACATGGGGCTTACAGCTAATATATTGGCTAGCGTGGGTCTAGGTGCCAGTCTTCATTCAGGAAATGTACACTCCTATTCCTCTACAATATTGGCTATTTACTTTGCAGATATTGAAGCTTCTTTTTGCCTACAACGGAGACATGGGGCTGATTGCAATGAATGGGAACACACCACTCCATTACGCTGCCATGGGTGGTTTTGCAGATTGCTGTAAATATTTAGCTCAGCGAGGTAAAATTGTCTGGGAATTTTAGCAACATATCTATCTCAGAATTCATCAAAGTGAAGCTCACCAAAAAAAAAAAAAATAGCTTAATTTTGTAATTATAATAGCTAAACAGGCACGTCTGTATGTAAGTATACTTTGGGGGACAAATTTTTGACTAGTGACTCTTCAAAACTATTGAGTTGGATGAGTGTCATTTGTAGAGGCACATAGATGCCTCACCACCGTGCCTAATGATGATGTTTCATTTTTAGGATGTGACCTGAAATGGAAAAACTTAGACCATAAAACCCCCAGGGCTGTGGCCAAGGATGGCAGCTTCAAGGCAGCAAGCAAAGAAATCCGGCGGGCAGAACGCATCGCTAATAGACTGGCCAAGCCAGGAGTCAAAAATCCCAATCCACTCTGGGCTTTGAGACTCCACGATTGGTCAATAGAACGGGAGACTTTCCTTCGGGAAGCCTTTGCATTTGCGGACAGGGATGATGGAACGGTCAGCAAGGAGAACTTTGTGTTGACACTCGAGGACAGGCAGGATTTTGCCAACTTGGAGCAACTGATGGCCATAGCTCAACTTCATGAAAAGTCCCGGGGAGGAGGTGTCAACATTAACGAGTTCTTCAAAGGAACCAGATACTTAAGCAAGTCTTACGTTTTGGGGTCCTTTGGGCCTAAGAGAAAGAAAAAAGGGATAGGCAAAAAGGGAAAGAAAGGCAAGCTTGTTTTACCTCTCCCAATCTGCTTTATCCCAGACGAGGCATTTCCATGCCGGCAAGATGGAGGGCCACGGTATTACATGATTGAAACCTACAAGAACTTAACTGATTGCAGTCGGTTTAATCGAGACCATCCACCAGAACATCCCATTCAGGATGATTCTGCCTGGTACATTGATGAACCGGGGAAGGTGTTTTCTAATATCAATTTCGTCACCAAGGCAGGAGACCAGGCATCTCTGAAAAAAGCATTCGAATCTGGAATCCCTGTAGATATGAAGGATAATTATTACAAAACGCCACTGATGACTGCCTGTGCCAGTGGAAATATAGACATGGTGAAATTTCTTCTTGAAAAAGGGTATGTTTTTTGGTTGAGTGAGGCTTACGATTTTATGAGTTCACAATTCAAGGAAGTGAAAGGATGCCTGAGAAATAAACAGTCAGTTTGGGGTTTAAGTAGCACAGGAAAGCACTGCATCACTTAAGTCTAGATTATGGATAGATCTCATATGGGGAACCAGGCTAATGGGCTATGGAATTCAGTATACACAAAGATGACGATGTTTGCCAATAGCAGCTATGCTCATAGTGAAGGCCAGCAAGTTTTCACTGTGGGGAGTAGAAGGAGCCTTCTGATTGGGTATCACCGGCCAACTTGGGCAACCCAATTTGGTCTCTACATGTGGACTCACTTTTCAATCTGGCTTTTTTTGTGTGTGTACGAGCCCCGCTCATGTGGTAAGGGAAGGGGTGCCAATAAATTCAAACAAGTTAGGAAGGTGGTCATGATGACTAAAGACACATTTTGATCCCTTAAAACACACTACCCCCTAAGGGATCAGGCTTTTCCTTGGTTCATTTGTAAATATTTTTAAAGGATCAAAGCATGGCATTTTTATTTAACTTTTTGAATGAAAACAATTGCTCAAGTTTAATTCCTTCTTTTACCATAGCTGTATAACCTGGGGTAAGCTTCTTAACTTTTTTGTGCCTCAGTTTCCTTATTTATATAATGGGGTTCTAATGGAACGCACTCACAGAGTTTGTTGAGGATTAAATGTTAAAAGATGCGTAGCACTTACTAGCACAGTAATAACAAACTTTATTAAAGGTATTATTATTATTACTATAAACTTTAATGCTGAAGAAAGATTCATATTTATATATTCTCAAGAGAAGAATAAAGCAGTTAATAAGAATTTGAAATTTTGGACAGTGAATTTCTAAAAAGGACTATGATTCTAAGTAATACATAATAATATTTAGAATTTTATTATTGAAGGTGCATTTTAAAATTCATAACATGCAAAGAAAGTAGACACGAAATTGAGTAATACAGCTTTTAAATTTCCTGTCAGCTTTTATCTTCATTGGATCCAGTTCCATAATTTTCCTTTATTTTACCCTTTGCAAAAATTGTAACCACCAGGATCTAAGTGTCCTTTGAAACTAACCAAAATGTATAGATCCACAAAGAAATTTAAAATTGTCAAATAATGCAGGAGCAAAAAGATGTCAAGAAAAATTATGGCACAGAGTTTATTTTTTACTCAGAGCTTCCCTGGTTTAAAGTTTCACAGCTTGATAAAACTATATGAAATCTGACTTTGCAATGTTAGCCTTCAGTACTTGAAACAACCCATATTTTTAGTTTGTGCATCTATGTTATTTTATAGGGCTAACATCAACGCAACAGACAATTTCCTATGGACTCCACTTCATTTTGCATGCCATGCAGGCCAACAAGATATTGTTGAGCTTCTTGTTAATTCCGGAGCTGTAGTAGATGCACTTTCAATCAACAACTCAACTCCTTTAAGTAGAGCCATTGAGAGTTGTAGACTGGATACTGTAAAATACCTACTTGATATTGGTGCTAAATTCCAGCTGGAGAACAGAAAAGGTATGTATTTATATTATTGATGGTTAGTTAATGTTAGAACAGGAGAATTTATTTTAGAGTCCAAACTCCTGATTCTATTCTTGTAGGACCATATTTTTCTGTGAGTTACTGGTGCAAACACAAGCCTGAGTTAAATGTTGGGGAATGTGCATTGGGTAGTTTGTTTTATCCCAGTGCTTCTTGAAACATCTGGGGTGAAAGACCAGTTCTTTGTATTTACAGTCGCTTGTGGACTGATACTTTTCTAAAATAAAAGAATGATTTACCAGAAAAAGAAAATTAAAAACAAATCATAAAATGCAAGCCCAACCTTTTTATCATTAGATTTGAAAGACAAAAACAAAATCCTTGTTTCAGACTGTTATAAAAGTTTCTAAATGCATTTTACTGGGGACCTGTAACTATGAGTTTGTGGACTTGTACCAGTTCGCAGATCACAGGAGTCATCACGCTGTTTTAACTGCCAATTCCTAATAATCAGCAGAGACTGAAGACTTCTTAGACTTTGGATTCCTTCTAAAGCTGGCCAAAGTAATTCCTAAATTGCAGCCTCCTTGACTCCAGGAGCAAATGGGAAGCACACCCTATGTCATAAATACCACCCACAATTTAAAAAAGCATTTGCATAAATATTTTAAGCTCCTTACATGCAGAAGTCATTTTCTTATATCAGAACCCATTGCTTCCTTTTGATCTGAGAGCACATTCACGCCCCTTGGTGCCTCTCGCCGCCTCTTGAGTCACAGGGAGTATTTTGTCGTAATGCCCAGCCATCTGCACAGAGTCCTGTGGCCACCAGCCTCCCTGGTCTTTGGGGACCACACCCCCCTGCCCCCGCATCATGTCAATGGGAGGATAGTGCAAAAAGGTCACAACAAAAGAGAATGTGGTTAAGGTAGTAGAACCATCAATTGGATATTCAAAATGTAATCTAATATTTCCCATAAACTTGAGAAACTTTAAACAATTAAGGAAAAAAAAATTGTGATACTAAGTGGCACTTTAAATTAAGGAATTTTGGATCTGGGCCTACCTTAGGGAATATCTGACCCAGGCCTGTGGCCTTGTGCATGCTGATTACTTTAGTAACCACCCTTAGCACCACATGCTTCGGGCTCATGTGCTAAGGTTTTTCTACATGGTTCATCACTAATCTGTTTATTGAAACTCTGAATTTGTTTTAAATAGGGCACAGTGCCATGGATGTTGCAAAGGCATATGCTGACTATAGAGTAATTCATCTGATTAAAGAAAAGATGGATAACTTGCCCAAACCAGCAGAAAATCAAAAAGTGAAGGGCAAGCCACCTCTTAAACTGAAGACTGAAGGCACTGAAATTAAGAAAGAAGAGGTAAGAAAAGAGGTTGACTACCCATCAGTAGCTGGAACTCCTTAAAAACTTGTTACATATCATTAAACAAATGGGCAAAATAATATGCAATTCCCATTTTCAGCACCATCATATAGTACTTTTAAAGAAATATCAGCAAGAAAATTCCTGTTACTGAAAAAATCTAAAAAGCATCCATTGCAAACAGAATCCACACCAAAACCAAACTGGTTCAGCCAATGAGTGTTTAAAAAAAAAAAAAGGAACTGGTATTGAATATGTATATATTTGATCCAAATTATACAGGTTTGATGAGATCAGCCAAACATGGAAGGGGGCAGCCCTTATGAGAAAGGAAGCAAAGCATGATTTTCCATTTTGGTCCCACCCCCTCCCCAGGGAATTTTAATGGATACCACTGAGCTCTGGGATATGGGGCCACTTATAACTTGGATATCCTGTAAAATGACCCTAGAAGGTTTTCAAGGTGCCAGGTGGACTGTTCCTAGAAGTCTGGAATGGTTGAGGTGCTTCTAAATTACCAGCAGAGGATTGAGCTGTTGCCCATGTGAATTACTGGGACATAAGATTTTGCCAAGGGCAGGAAAGCCCTTAGGGCTTTTTTAGGTTGGTCACAGCTTTTAGAGAGGCAGACAGTTCTAGAGATTCTCAGCAACAACCGGACAGGAGATTTGGAGGAAGACTAAGAAAGGGAGAGCCTTAATGTCTTCAAATGGTAAAGGGTTGGGGAAATGTAAGTGGTAGGGAAAGAATAGGGTGGAGGGATAGTCTGCAGAGAGTGGGGAGAAAGAGATAGAGGACTTCAGGAAGGATGGCAGAGGGGAAGGAGGATCAGTCAGCTAAAGGTCTGACTACACCATTATAATTTTAGTAGGAACCCCTCCTTCTACTTAATGGAATGTCTACAGGTCAAGAATGGGCATAAAGAGGTGTGGAATTTTGTTAGTCCTCTAGAGCAACTATGAAATAGCCAGGAACAACTAGTAAATAGTTTGGAACAACTGTTGGGGGACATCCATGACTGTTCACACATGTACACCAGCCTGGAATGGGTGGAATGGCTAAGATCACAGCATAAAAACTGTAAGTAAATCTCTCTAAACTGTGGAGCTGGTGCTCCTACCCACGAGCATGGCAGGCTGAGTTGCAAAATTTCACTGTGGGAGAAAGAAGCAGTCCCTGATGGGAGCGAGGAAATGTAGCTCAACCAAGCTCCAATTGCAGTTTTTATTAACTAAATTGAACTACTGAATACAAGCTACAAGCTCAGATAAACCTGGAGCAAGCAGGAATTCCTCCCGCCAGAGAGGAGGCAGGGCTGAAGGGAAAAAAAATACATAACTAAATAAAAACAGAGGCTTTTGGAGATGGCTGAGCTCAGAATATTGGAAAGCGGCTGTGTCCTAAGAAAAGGGGCACAGAGAATTGGGTACCAACACCAGTTGACCTGCAGAACTGTGTGGCTGGGGACTGGCTCTGAAAAGGGGCTTTTGTTCTTTTTCCTTTTTTTTTCTCCCATTCCAAGTAGCTCATTACAGAAAGCCTTAGGCATTTTCAGTTGTCAGCACTGACACAGGCAAGGGTGGAATTAACAGAGTCAGAGAGCCAAAACAGGAATTCAAGTGTAGAAGATAACTCCCTAAAGGGTGTATCTTCCCTAAGAAAAGGGGGGTGGGGCTGCCCTCCCTCAGAGAATTCAGACCCCAGGGCCTGGGGGAAAGAAAAAAAAGAGAAGCAACTTAAGCTTGACTTCTGACACCTTCGGCCCCTGGCCAGGACAGGGTCTGCTGGGAATTAAAGGGACCACACCTCTTTACACCAGTGGGGAGCTGTGGGCTGAAAAGCCCCACCTGCGGGGCAGGATAGGAAAAGCACAGAGTCTAGAGCCTCATAGGAAAGTAAAAAAACTGGATTGGTTTCATCCTCAGGAAAATGTGATACTGATTACACCTTCCTCCTGAGCCCTGGGCCCATCTTGTCTGGGAAAATCTTAGTGGGGTAATCAAGGAAACTAGATACCTAGACAACAAAAAGTTTCAAGTCACCTTAGGAAAAATGAAGATATGGCCCAGTCAAAGGAACAAACTTACACTTCAACTGAAATACAGGAATTGAAACAACTAATTATTAATCAAGCAACTCTCCTGAATCAATCCAATAATCAAATCAATGAGTTGAGAGAAGATATGGCAAAAGAGATGAAGAATATAAAGAAGACATTGGGCAAACATAAGGAAGAACTTGAAAGTGTGAAAAAACAATTTGCAAAACTTATGGGAATGAAGGGCACAATGCAAGAGATGAAAAACACAATGGAGACATACAACAGCAGATTTGAAGAGGCAGAAGGAAAGATCCATGAACTGGAGGCCAAGATATCTGAAATCCTACACACAAAAGAAAAGATAGGGAAAAGAATGGAAAAATAGGAGCAGCATCTTAGGAAATTGAATGACAACATGAAGTGCATGAATGTACATGTCATGGGTGTCTCAGAAGGAGAAGAGAAGGGAAAATGGGCAGACACAATAATGGAGGAAATAATCACTGAAAATTTCCCATCTGTTATGAAAGACATAAAATTACAGATCCAGCAAGCGCAATGTACCCCAAACAGAATAGATACAAATAGACCTACACGAGACACTTAAGAATCTGATTGTCATATGTCAAAGACAAAGAGAATTCTGAATGCAGCAAGAGAAAAGTGATCCATCACATACAAGGGAAGCTTGATAAGACTACGTGTAGATTTCTCAGTAGAAACCATGGAGGCGAGAAAGCAGTGTTATGACATATTTAAGATACTGAAAGAGAAAAACTGCCAACAAAGAATTCTATATCCGGCTGTTCTGGTTTGCTAATGCTGCCATTTGCAAACACCAGAAGTGGATTGGCTTTTATAAAGGGGGTTTATTTGGTTACACAGTTACAGTCTTAAGGCCATAAAGTATCCATCAGTAAAGGGTACCTTCACTGGAGGATGGCCAGCAGTGTCCAGAAAACCTCTGTTAGCTGGGAAGGCATGTGGCTGGCATCTGCTTGATCCCAGGTTGCATTTCAAAATGGCTTTCTCCAAAATATCTGCATCAGCTTCCAATGGCCATCTTCAAAATGTCTGTCTCAGCTCCAGCTCCTTCTGTCTGAGCTTATGTAGTGCTCCAGTAAACTAAACAAGGCTCACGCTGAATGGGCAGGGCCACACCTCCATGGAAATTATCCAGAATTATCACCTACATTTGGGTGGGTCACATCGACATTGAACCAGTAGGTTCCAACCCAGTCCACACTAATATGTCTGCTCTCACAAGAATGCATTAAAAAATTTGGCTTTTTTCTGGGGGACATAAATATACAAACTTGTCTACCACATTTCCATGGAAACATTCAATCAAGAGATCACACCCTAATCAAAGGTGTCACTCCCAGTTGGGTGGGTCACATCTCCATGGAAACACTCAATCAGAAGGTTCCAACCTAATCAACACTAATAACGTCTGCCCCCACAAGACTGCAACAAAGAACATAGCGTTTTGGGGGACATAATACATCCAAACTAGCACACCAGCAAAATTGTCCTTCAAAAATGAAGGATAGTTTAAAATATTCTCAGACAGACACTGAGAGAGTTTGTGAACAAATACCTGCTCTACAGGAAATATCAAAGGGAGCACTACAAACAGATAGGAAAAGACAGGAGAGAGAGGTTTGGAGCACAATATTATGTGATGGTAGCACAATAATATAAGTACACTGAACAAAGACAACTGTGAATATGGTTGAAAGAGGAAGGTCAGGGGCATGTAGGACACCAGAAGAAAAGAGAGAAGATAAAGACTGGGACTGTATAACTTAGTGAAACCAAGAGTGGTCAATACTTGTGATTAAATTTACAAATATGTGTTTATATGTGGGAGAACAAATGAATGTCGACTTTACAAGATGTTAAAAATGGGGTGGTATTGGGGAAAAATACAATCAATACAAACTAGAGTTTATACTTAACAGTAACATTGTAATATGCTTCCACTAATTGTAACAAAGGCAATATACCAAAGCTCGGTGTCTATAAGAGGGGGGTGTAAGGGACAGGTATGGGATTCTTGGCAATGGTGTTTGACTTTTTTATTGTATTTTATTTTAATTTTATTTTTTCTTTTGCTTTTTAGTTGTCATTTTTTCTTTCTTTTTCTTTTCACTTTTTTCACCTCTTTCTCTTTCTTTGTGGAAGAAATGGAAATTTCCTTATATAGATAATGGTGGTGAATGTATAACTGTGATTATACAGGGAACCATTGATTGTTTACTTAGGATGGAATGTATGTTGTGTAAGTAAAATTGTCTAAAAAATAAACAGAGGGATACAAGTGCTGGAGAAAATGTGGAGAAAGGGATGTGCCTGATCATCATTGGTGGGGAAGTAGAATGGTGCAGCCCATCTGGAGGGCCGTGTGGTGGTTCCACAGGAAGCTAAGCATGGGGTTGCCATATGGTCCTACAACTTGTTTATTGGGTATATACTTGGAAGAACTGAAAAGAGGGACATGAATGGACATTTTCACAGTGGAGTTTATAGTGTCAGTATTCATAATTTGCAGTGCATGGAGGTGACCTAGGGTTTATCGACTGATGAACGGAATGGTGAACCATGAATGGGATATTGAGATGCCACAAGAAGGAGTGAAGTTGTGAGGTGAATGGACACTGAGGACAGTATGTTGAGTGAAATAAACCAGGAATGAAAAGAAAAACATAATAATGCCTCACTAAAACAGACAAAATATGGTGTACAAACTCTGAGAATTGAGTCTGAGAGCATAGGTTATCAGGGAAAGGCTTATTGTAAAGCTTCCTAGATTATAAGCTCTTACAGCAGTTAAATCTATTCCTGAGTTATAACGGTTATTTCTAAATTCTGAGAGGCTGAGTTCTTTGTGTATAACCTGGTTTATCCCTGGAACTTTGGGTATCTGTGTGACACTTGAGACTCAGAGCCAGAGTCCAGCAGCTATGAATGTCAGCATCACCCCATACAGCAAACGTCAGAGTCTGAAAAAAGAGATCAGGCTTCATTTAGAGATATGAATGAAATGGACTTGAGTAGGACTAAAGTAAATGAGACTGAAGGGTAAAGGATGATATTGATAGTGCTTTTCAAGCTTTGGCTTCTATGTGGGACCACAGGAAGAGATATTTATTAGGTGCAAAATCCATATTTTTTTGTAACACATTATATAATTTGACTTGTATGGTCAGTTTATTCAAACAACATAATTACATGGAATGTTGAGAGAGGAGTGAAGTCCAGTTGGTTTGTACAGGTTAGTGTGAAGCCCCGATAAATCCCAGAGAAATTCTGGCAGAGAATAAGAATGTATTTGCAAATCCCCCTTGAGGGACTGGGGGAAAATGTGGAAAATTAAATTTCCCCACCTGGGGAATTAATGATACTCTCACAGCATTGGGGTCTACCAATTTAGAAGACCAAGCCCACAATCTCGGGGCTTGCCCTTATGAAGTTTGTTACTGCAAAGGAGAGGCTAAGCCTACTTAAAATTGTGCCTAAGAGTCTCCCTCAGAGAACCTCTTTTGTTTCTCAGATGTGACCTCTCTCTCTAAGACAACTCTGCAGGTGAACTCACTGCCCTCCCCCCTACGTGGGACATGACTCCCAGGGGTGTAAATTTCCCTGGCAACATGGGACATGACTCATGGGACATGACTTGTGGGGATGAACATAAGGATACTGTAGTTCACTGGCATTGTGGGATTGAGAAAGCCTTCCTGACTAAAAGGGGGAAGCAAAATGAAACAAAGTTTCAGTGGCTGAGAGATCTCAGGTAGAGTCGAGAGGTAATTCTGGAGGTTATTCTTAAGCGTTATATAGATATCCCTTTTTAGTTTTTAGTGTATTGGAATAGCTAGAAGGAAATAGCTGAAACTGTTGAACTGCAACCTAGTAGCCTTGTTTCTTGAAGACAATTGTATAACTGTATAGCCTACACTGTGTGGCCATGTGATTGTGAAGACTTTGTGGCTCCCACTCCCTTTATCCAGTGTATGGACAGATGAATAGAAAAATGAGGACAGACGGTAAATGAATGATAGGGAGGGATGTGGGGGATGGGATGTTCTGGGTATTCTTTTTCACTTTTACTTTTATTCTTATTCTTTTGTGTGTGTGATAATGAAAATGTTCAAAAATTGATTGTGATGATAAATGTGCAACTCTGTAGTGGTGCTGTGAACAATTGATTGTACACCATGGATGACTGTATGGTATGTGAGTATATCTCAGTAAAATTGAATTTTTTTAAAAAAAGAATGGATATCTTAAAGACTTATATAAGTCAATGATGCTACTAAATAGAGTTAAATGAGGCAAACTGATCAATCTGCCCAGCTAAAGTTATGCTAATATTCTGTATTTCATATCAAATTGTTATTTGTATAATGGCAATTTTTGTTAGTTTGGTTTTTCCCTGGCTTCAGAGGAAGATGTAGAAAAACAAAGTATAAATAGGTTTTGGTAATTGATAGATTTTTTTCGTCTTGATTCCAGGAGCCATTTTCATCAGTTTATACCGTACCAGCCATGTCAGAGGGGGAAAAGAAAGATCATAAGGATACTGTAGTTCATCTCAATTCTTTGATCACCAGTGGTTTCACAAAGAGAGTGGATATCACATTTGTTCCACGGAGGGTAAGTACTTTGAGAAGATCATTGCACAGTATATGCCCAGAATTTCTTTCTGCAAATACTTTATATGCAGAGCACTCAAACAGCTGTCCAAAAGTAACAAATGTTACCTTTCAGAGTTATTATTGGCTGGTGTCCTTTTGCCAGTCTGCTTCTTCCAACTCAGAAGTCCAACTTGTTCAGTTCCAAAAACCTAGTTCCCTGTATTATTATTTTTTTTGTAATACAGATGTTTTATTGAATGGTACAAAACTACATTTTTAATGCATTTTTATTGTGAACTTTAGCATATATACGTAACAATGATATCTTTAAAAGTATGATTTAACAAGTAGTTATCAAATTGCAAAGAATGGCATGAGTCACAGTTCCACTTCAGCTGTTTCCATTCTTGTAAAATATAACATGCATACAGAAAGGTGTTAACTTTTGATGTACAGCTCAATAAGCAGTTATATAGGTAATTTCAAAAGTCTATGGGTTATAGTTTCGTAGTTTTAGTCTTTTCTTGATTATGAATATAGGGTACATAAAGAAAGGTGAAGATTTTCAAAGCACAATTCAATGGGTAGCTATAGAGCAAATTTCAAAGGATGTTATAGGTTACAATTCCCCCATGACATTTACCTCCTTCCCACTATTCTAACACTCCAGTATCTAAAAAAAAATACATGTTTATGTAAAGTTTCAGTTTTCATAGACTTTGTTAAATCTTATCTTGTTTGTTGCTACCCCTTCCTCTCACTTAATCTTTTTCTCCATCCTCAGGGGTATCTAGGCAGGGAGCACCCTAACTTGTCATATTAAAGGAGGTGTTGACAGTATGGGGAAGGGGGCTGCATCTGATTGTTGTTCTTAAAGAGGTTGTTGCCTCTGGGTTTTAGGATTTGGCTGGCATAGGAACACTCTGGTGGATTTAATTTCTGAGATAAAACTTAGTGAGTGAATCTTTTATAGACTCTCAGGTAGGGACCTAGGTATTTGGGGACTACTTTTGGCAGGGGCATGGCATACTGTGGCCATTTGGGATGGAGCTTGCATAAGAGAAACCTCCAGGATGTCTCTCGACTATTTGGGATCTCTCAGCCACTGTGACCTCAGCTTGTTACCTTTCTTTTTTCCCCCTTTTGGTCAAGTAGACATTTTCAATCCCTCACTGCCAGGGCCAGGCTCATTCCTGGGAGTCATGTCCCTTGTTGCCAAGGAGATTCATTCCCCTGGGAGTCATGTCCCTTGTGGTGGGGAGGTTAATGAATTTATTTGCTGAGTCGGGCTTAGAAAAAGGCCACATCTGAGCAACAAAACAGGTTCCCTGGAGGTGCCTCTCAGTCATAATTATAGGAAGACACAACCTCCCATTTACAACCCTAAGTTTTACAAGACCAAGCATCAAGTTGAGGGCTTGATTATTAAGTAGTGTGTTCCTAATTTCACTTACCATATATTCTATCCCAAGATAAAACAGTCAGTTTCTTTCCTTATCTTCACTTACTTGTACAATCATCATCACTCTCAACTTTAAACACTTATCATAACATAATTCATCCCAGAGCTCTTATCGGTGCTAATTATTCATCCCTAGTATTAGTGTAGTGTTGGTAAGATATTCCTATTATATATAGTCTTTTATATGCAATGGGTAGTTTCTCCATACCACTCTGTTGTTAACCCTCTGCACCAGTGTCATCAGTGTCATACTGTATATCATGCTAACACCTATTTAGGTTTGTGGTGCTACTCTGTGAGTTACGTGCCTTTAAACAATTTATGGACATGTTCGCCTTCAATGCATCACTGATTCTTATAATCCCATTAATGAACCGTAGTCACATGTGACCATTCCCATACCATTATGTTCACCCTCATTATCATATCTATACATATTAGATTATCATTCCCCCATCACTAGCTTCTATCTCTAGGTCCCCTATATTCTACATTATAAGACACTTATTTTACATTTTTCATGGAGTTCACTTTAGTGGTTACATACAGTATCTCTCCTTTTGTGTCTGACTTATTTCACTCAGCATTATGTCTTCAAGGTTCATCATGTTGTCATATGTTTCACGACCTCTTTCCTTCTTACTCTTGTGTATTATTCCATGGTATGTATATACCACATTTTGTCCATCTGTTGAAGGGCGTTTGGATTGTTTCCATCTCTTGGCAATTGTGAACAATGCCACTATGAACATCAGTGTGCAAATATCTGTTTGTGTCACTGTTTTCAAATATTCTGGGTATATACCAAGAAGTGAAATTGCTGGATTGTAGGGTAACTCAATATCTAGTTTTCTGAGGAGCTGCCAAACTGTCTTCCAGAGTGGCTGTATACCATTGTACAATTCCACCAGCAATGAATAAGAACTCCAGTTTCCCCATATCCTTTCCAGCATTTGTAGTTTCCTGTTTGTTTAATGGCAGCCATTTTTATTGGTGTGAGATGATATCTCATTGTGGTCTTGATTTGATCTCCCGAATAGCAAGTGAAGTTGAACATTTTTTTGTCATGTGTTTTTTAGCCATTTTTATTTCCTCCTTGGAGAAATGTCTTTTGTCCATTTTATAATTGGGCTGTTTGTATTGTCATTGAGTTGTGGGATTTCTTTATGTATGCAAAATATCAGTCTCTTATCAGATACATGGTTTCCAAATATTTTTTCCCATTGCATTGGCTGTCTCTTCACCTTTTTGACAAATTCCTTTGAGGTACGGAAGCTTTTGATTTTGAGGAGTGCTCATTTATCTGATTTTTCTTTTGTTGCTTGTGCTTTGTGTGTAAGGTCTAAGAAGCGGCCTCTTAATGCTAGGTCTTGAAAATGTTTCCCTACATTATCTTCTAGGACTTTTATGGTACTGTCTCTTATATTGAGGTCTTTGATCCACTTTAATATTTTTATAGGGTGTGAGGTAGGGGTCCTCTTTTCATACTTTTGGATACAGATATCCAGTTCTCCCAGCCCCATTTGTTGACGAGACTGTTCTGTCCCAGTTTAGTGGGTTTGGGGGCCTTATCAAAAATCAGTCAACCATAGATTTGGGGGTCTATTTCCAAATTCTCAATTTGATTCCATTGATAAATATATCTATCTTTGTACCAATACCATACTCTTTTGACTACTGTGGCTTTACAGTAGGCTTCAATGTCAGGAAGTTTAAGTCCTCCCACTTTGTTTTTAGAATATTTTTAGCAATTTGAGGCCCCTTTCCCTTCCAAATAAATTTGATAACTAGCTTTTCCAAGTCTGCAAAGTAGATTCTTGGAATTTTGGTTGGAATTGCATTGAATCTGTAGATCAGTTTGGGTAGGATTGGCATCTCTTTAGGCCCCCTTTTATTTCTTTTAGTAAATTTATGTAATTTTCTGTGTAGAGGTCTTTTACATCCTTGGTTAAGTTTATTCCTAGGTATTTGATTCTTTTTAGTTGCTATTGTGAATGGAATCTTTTTCTTGAATATCTCTTCAATTAGATCATTTCTAGTGTATAGGAACATTACTGACTTATGTGCATTAATCTTGTATCCTGCCACTTTGCTGAATTTGTTTATTAGCTCAAGTAGCTGTCATTGATTTCTCAGGGTTTTCCAAACATAAGAGCATATCATCTGCAAATAATCACAGTTTTACTTCTTCCTTTCCAATTTGGATGCCTTTTATTTCTTTGTCTTGCCGGGTTGCCCTGGCTAGCACTTCTAGCAAAACGTGAATAACAGTGGTGACAGCGGGCATCCTTGTCTTGTTCCTGATCTTAGAGGGAAGGTTTTCAATTTCTCACCGCAGAGTACCATGCTGGCTGTGGGTTTTTCATATATGCCCTTTATCATGTTGAAGAAGTTTCCTTCAATCCTACCTTTTGAAGTGTTTTTATCAAAAAAGGATGCGAGATTTTGTCGAATGATTTTCAGCATCTATTGAGATGATTATTTGATTTTTCCCTTTTGACTTTTTAATGTGTTGTAACACTTTGATTTTCTTATGTTGAACCATCCTTGCATGCTTGGAATGAACCCCACTTGGTCATGGTGTATGATTTTTTTTAATGTGTCTTTGGATTTGATTTGCAAGTATTTTGTTGAGAATTTTTGCATCCATATTCATGAGGGAGATTGGCCTGTAGTTTTCCTTTCGTATAGCTTCTTTATCTGATTTTGTTATTAAAGTGATGTTGGCTTCATAAAATGAGTTAGGTAGCATTCCATTTTCTTCAATTTTTTGAAAGAGTTTGAGTAGGAGTAGTGTCAGTTCTTTTGGGAAAGTTTGCTAAAATTCCCCTGTGAAGCCATCTGGTCCTGGACTTTTATTTGTAGGAAGCTTTTTGATAACTGATTGGATCTCTTTGTTGTGATTGGTTTGTTGAGGTCTGCTCTGGTCAGTCTAGGTTGTTCATGTGTATTGAACAGGGTTGTGCTATTAGCATATTTACTGTCTGTCAAACTGGTACCTGATGTGGGTGTGGCTGTTTCTTTAAGGCTTGGAGTCCTGAAGCCACAACAGCTGAGCTGATCAGGAAGCGAGAACTTCTGCGTGAGCGGTTCTCATATGAGGTGGACTTTGAAGATTTCATGATGCCCTTTCAGAAGAACATCACTGAGAAAGCTCATGCATTAGAAGCTGCCTTGAAGATCTAAATCACATCAATTGCTGCTTTGGGTAAATGTTTTAAGGCCCAGAGACCAAACTTTGGAAAAAGTAGATATTTCCATCTAAGCCAAAGCAATTCATGAATTAAGAATTTGTGATCAAATACTTGTTTTCCCTTTAACAACTATAAATAGTCTAAGCTGTTCTAGAGAAGATGTATTTTAATTTGCAAGGAATTACATGTCATTCCAGATAAATCCCCCCATCTACTTTAAGAATGTAGTGAAATAAATGGCATTTTGATTATAAACATAGGTAGTATTATTGTCTAAAATTTACCAAATGCACACCATTATTTTGTAAAAGATATAATTCTAGTGGAAAATGATGAAAACAATTTAATATAAGGAAAATTCAAAAAGGAAGTAATTCACATGTACATCAAGGATGTTTATTGATGTCTGAGAAAACATGTTATTACTAGGGATGAAATTGTAGAAAGGGTTTCCATTTTGTTAATTACTAAAGTAGCATCTTTGTACTGAAATATAAAAATAGGCATTATATAATTTCTTAGTATTGTAATACAAAAATACTTCTGCTGAAAGGCATTTATACGTTATCCAGTCCCACTTCTGACAGTTATTAATGAAGAAACTGAGACACAGAAAAGTTAAATGACTTGCCCAAGTGCTTTTAAGTAGCAGACAAGAATGTAGCTGGCTCAATTCTTATCTCTGGGCTATTTCTGTTAGACCATGTCAGTGCCTCTCTCATACACTGCCTCACAGATAACAGCTTATTGCACATGGAACAGTTTTAGGGGCACAAGCAAGTTCTGTATGAAGTATGTTTCTGCCTGAGGACAAAGGGATGGACTAGATAATGCAAACTATACTATGTGGCTTTGCTATAGCACTTTGCAGCATACAAATGTGATTCCATTTGCTGCTGGCATCAGAAAGAGTGAGTAACTGAGCCCAGAAGAACAACAGGAAGCATCACTATCAGAGCCCAGATCCATGGCCTAGGGCTCCCTCCAGCATTCCCAGCTGTTTCTCTGGGCATCCCAGCCTGTGAGCCTGGGTGCTGCTATGCTCTGACTTTTTGGCAAAATAGTAATACCCTCCGCCTTCAGGGTGGACGAGTGGAGCCAGAGGCAGTCTAAACAACTCCCCCACCTCTAGGCACCTCTAACAATAAGGACTATTTTAGATCCATTTTCCCAAACATGTAACAAAAATATTATTTCCTCTGTCTTCCAAAAGGTGACAATTAGGATGCAAACTCTAGTTGTGGTCCCTCAGGATGAACTGTGGTGTAGAAGAACAGAGAAGAACATTAAAGATAATAGGAGCAAATTCTGCAAAGAAGTGAGGAAATGGCATTGAGTTCTAAGTGAACCTGGAGGGCGAGACCTCGGGCACTTTCTGAGAGCAGACATGACAGTTTCCGTGGTCTTTAGTCCTTTAAGTAAAGAGTTTGTGTCCTGTATACCAACATTAATGACGTGTAGGTAACTTGTGTCAAATAACCCATTTCCCCCTTGACCTTGCAATTGTAGTGCTGACAGGCCTGGCTGCCTGATGCCCCAGGGCTGCCTGATGCATGGAGACTCGTCCAGCATCCCCAGAGGGCCTGAGATCAGCTCCTCCTGGAAGAGTCTCCAACCAATGACTGAGCAGATTAGGTGGATAAACAGCCCAGCTCCTTCACCCCTCTGGTGGGATTTCTCTTAAGGGCATGTTCTCACTGATTCCTCGAGCTTCCTGCTGGATCAAAATCAAGTTGCTCGCGGTGGTAAACTGCTTGATAACCCACTGCTCACTGGCCTCCTTCCCTTCCCATCTCACCTTCCCCTTCTCTTCCAGTGTTTATTCTATCATCTCTTAGGGGAACCACATACAGTTCAACCTTGTATTAAGGTTGTT
Source organism: Choloepus didactylus (assembly GCF_015220235.1). Taxonomy (NCBI): domain Eukaryota; kingdom Metazoa; phylum Chordata; class Mammalia; order Pilosa; family Megalonychidae; genus Choloepus; species Choloepus didactylus. The sequence continues at coordinate 24,597,110 of NC_051325.1, read as the reverse complement.
TCAGGAGGGCTTAAACCAAGACAATGTCTATGGTATTAGTTACAATTCCGAGTCCCCTAACAAACATTTTAAAAGTAAAAGTTTATCTTTTGTTTACTACAAATTAAACTTTTCCACAGCATGGAGGATTTCCTCTCAGAATCTTCTGCAATTGACGGGCAGTTTGATGGTATTCAAACCATCGCCGGTAGTTGGGACAAAAATCCCAGATGCCGGTTAAAAATATATAATTGGGAATGATTAGCTATTTTATGGGACTTTTCTTTATGGGAAGTGTGGGGGAGGTTGCATGTGTGTGATTTAAGAGAACCACCATGAAACCTTATCACGTGTCCATTGGGATTTGAGGATGCAGGCTGGGGCCTGACTCACGCTTGAAAAGGTCTGTCAGTCAGAGTTCCAGTGGAGACAGAACCATCAGACATGTGTAATACACAGAAACAGAGATAGATAGATGGGTGATAAATCAATAGAGATAGAGATAGAGATGATACAGATATAGATATAGATTGAAAGAGAGAGAGAAAGTCATTGCAAGGAATTGGCTTATATGGTAGTGGGGGCTTCTAGGCAATTCCAGAATCCACAGGGCAGGCTAATAGGAGGAGGGGCAGGCTTGAGCAGAAGCTGATTTTAGAATCCACAGGTGAACTTTTCTTTCCTCAGGGGAACCTCAGTTCTAATCTCAAGACCTTTCAGCTGATTGGATCAGGCCCACCCAGATTTTGAAGGAGAATCTCTCATAAAGATAACTGATTATAGATATTAATCACATTTACAAAATACCTTCATGGCAACACTAGATTAGTGTTGATTGAAGACTGGGTACCATATCCCAGCCAGGCTGACATGTAAAACTGTCTATCACAGGACTTGTAGGTACTTCATGAGTAAAAAGCCAGTGACGACTTCACCACACCAGGAAACGCAGTGGGTGCTGGGCAGAAGCTCTGAAAATCATCTACAAGAGCCCAGCTGACAGAGGCCACTTTAGAATCTGCCTTACCCAGAGGGCACCAACTCCAGACTGCAACTCTCTCCTGGCCTTAAAGCATGAAGCTCCTTTTCCCTCACCCTGCCCCCCACTTTCCAACCACTGAGGGTCCTTTAACAGTAGCTAGTGACCGGAGGAGGAGGTGGGATAAGAGAGAGTGAAACAACTAATCAGTCCCATTTTCCCTTAAGCCTGGCCTAAACTAGGCTTCCTTATAACTTTTATAATATATGGAGCCTGGAATTTGCTATTAGAAATGATTTTTATTATATGAGGGTCTTTTCATTTTTTAAATTTTTACTTAATTTTAGATTATGGAAATGTAAGAACTATACAAAGAATGTCTGCATACCTCTCACCCAGATTACCTAAATTTTAACATTTTTCCACATTTGCTTTATCTCTTTCTCTCTATATGTGCATGTGTGTGTATGTGTGTGTAATTTTTTCCTGAACCATTTGAGTGTTAGTTGCAGGCATGATGTCCCTAACTCCTAAATACTTCAGTGTATATTTCCGAAAAGCAAGGGCGTTCTGTTACATAACCACATTACAATTGCCAAAATTAGGAAATTAACATTTAAATTAGCTGTTTAATCTACAGGCCTTATTCTGATCTTGCCCTTTGTCTCAAAAATATAGCAAAAGAAACTTTCAGATCATGGGCAGCATTCAGTTGTGACATCTTTTAAGTCTCTTTTAGCTTGGAACAGTTCCTCAGCCTTTGCATTTTGTGACATTGGTATATTTGAAAAATACAGTCTGGTTATTTTGTAAAATGATCCTCAGTTTTCGTTTGATATTTCCGTAATAGATTCAGGTGATGAATTTTAGGCAGGAATACCAAAGATGTGATACTCTGCCCTTCTGGATGATTATCAGGAGGCACGTGAGATGGAAACTTTGCAAATTTAATCCCGTGGTTGAAGTGGTGTCTACCGAGTTTCTCCACTGTAAAGTTATTTTTCCCTTTGTATATAATAAGTATTTTGTTCATAGATCCTTTGAAACTTTAAATTTCCTGTTACTTCCACAACTTTGACCCACTACTTTTAACATCCATGGATGATTCTTGCCTGAAATAAGTATTACAGTGATGGTTGCCATAAGGTAAGTTTCTAATTTCATCATTCTTTCTATACTTAGCTGTCTTCTCTTCTCTTGGGAAGACTTCTCTTCTTCTCCATTAATTTATGTACTTAAATCAATATGAGCTCATGCCTTCTTTTTTTATATAATGGTTATAACCCTTTACTTAAATCTCAAATTGTCCTTGATTTGGCCAGTTGAAGTCCCTTCAAGCTGGCTTTTGACAGCAAGATATGTTATTTCCTAGAATAACTAGAGGCCTCTTATTTTTTTTTAATGTGAGTAGAAATGTCTACCCATGTTGTCATTCGGGAACAAGGAAAACCAGTCTACAAAAGCAGGTTTTCAGAAGCCGTCACTTTCTGCTTTCATACTAGTGGGTCAACACTTTCCACATACAGTGAACTCCCTTTCAGCCGTTTGCAAAAGTAAATTGAGAGAATGTGCTCATTTAGGCCTTATTAGTTCTCGTTCCCCATATATGAAGAGTTTATATTCATTTTAACAAGTTCACCGACATGTTTGAATGGGAATTTGCGAGGAGACATTCAAGTGGCTGAGTTTATTTGGGGTTTAACACCAAATCCTAACAGAGCAAAGACAAAGTCCTAAAAAAGGCCTATATTCAAAGAGTGGTCTCTGGACTCGCAACAGCACCACCTGGAAACTTGCCCCCCACTCCCCAAATTATAGTACAGCAGTTTATATAAGCATAGAAATGATTTTGTAAAGGGAATTTTACTGGCACAAAAAGACAATCTGTCAATGTAACAAAAAAATTACAAATAGAATTTTATATATATATATATATATATATATATATATATATATATATATACTGTACAAATAGTGTATATAAAATCTCAAGAGTAAATATGTACACACATTTAAATAGTAATTATTTCTTGGTGTTAAAATTATGAATTATCTTACTTGTGTTTTTTTATTTTGGCTTAGCTGTATTATCTACTTTTTCTACAATGAACATGTATTACTTTGTAATAAAAAGCAAAATATTATTTAAAAGAAAAAAAAATAAATGTTGGCTCAGAAATCCAGAATATCAAAGTGATTTTATCGGTACTTACCTCTTTTATTCTTTTGTGTGTAGTGCCTTAGTTCCTGTTCTCCCGGGGGAGATCCTGAACTGTGAATTCTGGAGCAAGTGATTTGTTAGGAAGTGCTCCCAGGGGAGACCAGGAAGGGAGGGGGAAGCAGGGAGGGAAGTGGAGCAAGCAGATAAAGGTGAGCTTGCACTGAGGCCCTGGCTTCAGTCTAACCCCTGGGGAGCTCTAGCGCACAGGCAAAGGCGCTGGACTTCTGTTTCCTGCATCCGTCAGCTGCTGGCTACCAGCTAGAGGGAGAGTGACAAGGCCATTCAGTGCTCACGGGCAGGTCTATGAAGATCATGTGGGGAACTATGGGCTGCCCTGCAGAAAACTGGGGGATTGGTGCCTGGCACAGGTAAAGGGATTCAGGGGGATCTGGGTGGGGCACCAACAGAGTGTGCTACAGCAGTGTATATAGAGGAGATGGACTTTAGAAAGGAACACTCTCCTCTGTACATATACTTATCTTTAAATTAATACTTCGGTAAACTTGTTAAGAGTTGTTTGGGCAGGTAGCAGACCTGGGTTTGAGGTCCTCACTTGCCTATTACTAGCTGCATTTCCATGGATCAAGCTACAGATTATCCTAGTCTCAATTTCCTCATTTATTAAGTAGGAATAACAATATGCTGCTCAATAAATACTCTGAGACTCAAATAGAGTCACATCTGTAGGGCTACTAGTTCCAGGTGTACACACAGTGGTGCTCAATGAGTGCTTAGTTTTTAACCTTCTTTCTGTCTCACACTGCAAGGTAAACCAAAGGAAGGCACGGGGAGGAGGACCCAGACGTAGGCAATCAGAGCAACACGTCTGTTTGAGCAGATTTACTTTCAAGCTGTAAGTTGAAATGATATAAACACGTAGACATTTTCTTTAGTCTATGATAATCACAGAACAGCATCTATTAGCTATGAGAAATAGGTACTAATTCCAGTAGTCATAATTCCAGTGTACAGTGGCCCAAAGGTTTAAATTTTTTTTTCTTTAGAGCCTAATTTCTTCTGGTCGATCAGGAGAGACACCTAAGGAGATGCCAACCCACTTAAATACAGGTGTCAGGGTCACCTACAGAAGCAGGACTCATGCAGCACTGGATGGAACAGTGTTTTACTCACAGAGAATAGACAGAGCAAGGCCAACTTTATGAGTGGGCTTCGGTTCCCCATAGCCAGCAGGTCTCAGTCTTTGCCCGACACAGGGAAGTGTTCAGTGTGCAGTACCCCTCTCTTGTGTGTGTGCCATAGTGGCAGAATCCGCCTCCCTCCCCACCTGGGACAGATTCACCACCTACCACCTGGGTGTGAACTGGATGTCAAAAAACTTGCCCACCAGAATCAGATGGTCTCCAGTGCATATCTGCATGTGCTTGGAACACCAGAGGAAGGCATGCACCTGCAGCCCCCTTATCTGCTGGGGGATTGTGCTTTATCCCTCTGGGCCCACACACCTCGTCCTGAGCACAGTGTGTATTTGTGGGTCCCAGGAAAAGGCCAGTAGGATTGCCCCCTACCACACTTCTAGAATCTCAATAGTTTGGTTCTAAACAGAGCCTGAGATGCATGTGTTTTATTGAGAGAATGCTCCCAGGGAGAGACCTGTAAGGGAGTGAGGGGAACAGGACACAGCAGGGGAAGGAGTTAATGAAGGATCTCAAGTTACTTCTCACATGATCTCAGGAGAAGGTTAGCCCCAACCTGATACCATGGGGAGCTTGAGAGGATGAATTGCACCATGGAGATTATGTGCTACCATACCCTGTATCAGTCGTCATTGGCAGCCCACCTTGGGGAGAGAAACCTTTCAGGCACTTCCTGGCAAGGGGCTCTCATCAGCCAAGGGCAAGCCTCCAGAGAAGGGGGAGCTCTGAGCCAAAAGCAGCCACCAGCCCCAGCAGCGGTGGAATGGGTACACTAATGTAAAGGGGATCTGGGTAGGAAACCAACAGCATCTGCCACCAATGACATGCTTTCATTTCCTCAGGAAGTGCAAAGTTTTTGAAGTTGTCTCTGAGGATCATTTTGTATAGCACACTTTCTCTTTAAAGGAAATGCCACTTTCACAAACTTCCAAAGTTGTCTAACTCATTTTTCTTTATTAGAGAAATTGTGGGTTTACAGAAGGATTGTATATAAAATAGCATTCTCCATCTACCACCCTATTTAATTTGCATCTACCTAATGGCTTGTACCAGTACCAGGCTGTTTTGATTATCATGGCTTGTAATAAATTTTAAGATCAGGGAAGCATGAGTCCTGTAACTTCATTCTTTTTCAAGATGGCTTTGGCTATTTGGGGCTAATCCATTAAGAATAGAGATAAAGAATGGGCAAAAACAGCAATGAGAACTGATTCAGCAGCTATTTCTAAAAGAGCATTTCACAAATCCCAATTGCAGTTTCTGTTTCTTCAAACTAGAGTTGAGCATAATCAATCATTAAAAATTATAAACACAAGGGACAGAAACATGCATTCAACCCCAGCTCACGATAAGGTCATGTCTAATTGGTACAAATGAATCAGCCCCAGTGCAGCTAGTTTAGCAACTTTTATTGAATTCACAATTTAGCAAATTCACTATGTGGCCATGAAGGTGCCCAAGAGAACCACTCAGCCTGAAGTTTATTTTTTTTTAATTTTGTTTGATTTATTTTTTGTGCAGTTTGTTTTTAAGGAGGGAGTCATGAAAAAATAGAAAGCAGGTATTCTGAATCCTCTATGCACAGGCATATATTTGAAGTAAATAGCCATTTGAACTGTGTTATTTTTAAAATTTTTGTGCAGGGTAATACATTTTTTCTGGGTTTGTGTTTCTTTAGCAATGTTCCTAGGGGAAATTTACAAATGAAGTTAGATGGAGCATTTGTGCAGCTCAAATAAGCTCATGCTAGAATATTCTTAGATCCTTAGGTAACTGTTACTACATCATGAATCTTATCTGGGAAATAAGGAAGAATTGAATATTCTGTTAACATTTGAAAGTCACTGGTGATTTCTTTTATCCTATATGAATAGTTGAGTAGTAGGTGTGTGTAACTGTTTTATCAAGGATTTTTAATGATGGCCTTTCCTTTTGGCTTCAGGAAGTAAAACTTTGAATAAACAATGATACCACCACCCCACCAAAAAAGGTGATAATTTCTATAGGTTTAATGACATTTTATAAGACAATTTGAAATATTCATATATATGCCAGTTTGAAACTGTTATGTACCCCAGGAAAGACTATGTTCTTTAATGCAATCTTGTGGAGGCAGGTTTATTATGCGTGGGACATTTTGATTAGGTTGTTTCCAAGGAGATGTGACTCACCAAACTGTGGGTGAGACCTTTTGATTATTTCTCTGGAGGTATGACCCCCACCCATCCAGGGTGGGTTTTAATTAGATCACTGGAGTCCTTAAGAGAGCTAACAGCTCATACAGATCCAGATGCTTGGAGACGCTTGGAGATGCAGACAGAAGGACGTTTGGAGATGCTAAACTAAGAGATGAAGCCCAGAGTTTGCCCCAGAGAAGCTAAGAGAGGACTCCCAGATACTTAGAGAGAAATGCCCCAGGAGAACCATGCAGAGAGCTGAGAGAAGCTAAGAGAGACAGAAGCCCAGAGACATTTTGGAGAAAGCCATTATGAAATGCAACCTGGGAGCAAAGGACCAGCAGATACCAACCACGTGCCTTCCCAGCTGACAGAGGTGTTCCGGACGCCATCAGCCTTTCTTCATTGAAGATATCCTCTTGTAGATGCCTTAGTTTGGATACTTTCATGGCCTTAGAACTGTAAATTTATAACCTAATAAATCCCCTTTATAAAAGCCAATCCATTTCTGGTATTTTGCTTAACAGCAGCATTAGCAAACAGGAAAAATGTATTTCTCTAAAATTGGAGATTAGTATTGTTTTGGTTTGCTAAAGCTGCCAAAATGCATCATATGGGAAGGCACATGGCTGGCATCTGCTCATCTTTCTTTCCCGGGTTTAGCTTCTGTTTTCAGTGGCTTTCTCTCTGAGCATCTGAGGGTCCTTTCTTAGCATCTTGGGACATTTCTCTCTCAGCTCTCTGGGTTTTTACTGTCTTTTATCCTCTTCAGAAAGGACTCCAATAAAGTATTAAGACCCACCTTGAATGAGTCTTAATTGAAACAACCTAACTGAAAGGTCCCACCCACAATAGGTCTGTACCCACAAGAATAGATTAAAAGAACATGGTGTTTTCTGGGGTACAGAACAGTTCCAAACCAGCACAAGTATGCTTCTTGTTATTAGGATAGAGTGGATCCAGTGTGATGTTCCCTTCTAAGGAAGAAAGAAGTGAGAGACATAAGGATTCCCTCACAAAAAATGAAATAATGAAATCAACACATAAAGAATAAGATGAGCAACAGAAGAGGTATTAAGTCTGAATGGATCCCAAGCTGAAGCAATACTTAGGACAGTTTAAGAAAGACTCAGCCAGATGGAGGATAGATCAGCAATAGAATCATCACCAAATGGGAGTAGCCAGGTTGACTATGTCCCTCCTAATTCTTTCCCAGGTAAGGGACTTGGCTCATGTCCTCTAGTCTATATAACACATCTCTGTTAGAGAGCTAGACCTCTCATACTGTGAGAGGCTGGTACCACTAGTATTTTGAATCAATCAGCTTCTCTTGTTCTGTGCATATCTATGGTTTTATTCCTTCATTCAGCATAGATTGGTTGAGCACTGGTGATGAAAATCCTAGTGCTGTTCCTTGCCCCGCCCCTGCTCTACATCACAAAGAGTGGTTTCCACAGGTTGTCTCTCCCAGTCTTCTGCATCAGGTGGCTTCCAGGTGGACTCAGAAAATTAGGCACATGGGTTTGAGATAGGAGAGTGGCAGGAGGAGAGGAGAAGTCAGGGTATTCTCTTTCCATCTTTGCCTTGGGTAGCATCCCTGGCAATGGCCGTGTTCTGTCTCCCCCATAGCTCCAGCTCCTGCCTGACAATCCTGCCATGGTTTCCACTTCCACCAGGTGACCTTGGCCCTGGGCTCTGCTTGTACTACCTCCTCTCTCTATCCCTCCAGCCTACGATGGTGCCTGCATCCTTTTGTTGCTAACATCTGGCATACCTCACTGTGCCCTGGTTGGCTCCTCAGCCTCTTCCTTTGCCTATGCAACCAAATCCTTGCATTACATTCCCTTTTGTAAAAACTCAGCATTGTTTTTGTTCATCTGGTTGGAGCCTGACTCATCCTGTATCAAGCACCAAGGGAGCTGTCAGGAGAAGATGGAATAAAACCAGGCATAGTCCCTGCTCTCATGGAACTCATAGTTTAGCAGATGAGACATTTTAATAGAATCATCACAAAATACCTATGTGACAATTCCACAAGGTTAGAGAATTGAAAGGACTCACAATATTCCACAAGGTGTGCTTGCATTAAGTTTTAATAAAGGTAAAGTTTATGATACAGCAGGAAAAAGGAGAATGTATGTCTTGTCTCCACAAGCGAGCAATGAAGTCCAACAGCTCCAAGTTGACGTCTTGCCAGAACCCCATAGAGGGGTCTGAGACTTCAGGCACTTTCTTAGCACTCAGGACATACTATATCTCAGATTGTACATTACCAAGATAACTGTGAGCCCAGATACACATTTATTGAGGGGTCTTTTATACCCACCAGCCATGTAGCTAAAGCCAGGTTGTATAAACTGTTAATCCAGGGCCAAGCTATCAATCTAGACATCCCTAAACAATGTAGACAAGCTAAAACAAGTGGCTTCCAGGGGAGTTTTGAACTTTAAACAGCATATTATAAATTCCTGGCTGGGACATCATTTCATCTTTACCTTGGTAAGAGTCAGTCATAGTCTACCAAGTGCCCCAGGAGATAAGCTTAGAGCTACCCCCAATACAGTGGCAAGATAACCCTATTCTTATGCAACAGGTAAATCTGGAGCAAAAGTATGTGCTGTGAAATCAGGGAATTTCACTAAGGAAATGGCATTTGAGCTGAAATCTGAAGATGAGTAAGGAATTAATTTGGCCCAGACGGAAGAGAAGAGTCTGGTGGAATAGCATTTTGATGAGAATTCTCATTCCAGGTAGTGAAATAAGACAGTGTGACTAAAGGATAAATAGAATTGAGGCTCAGGTGGAGGCTGAAGTCAGATCCTGGAGGGACTTGTAGGCAACCACATGGGTTTGGGGAAGTGATTAACTTTTGTTTGATTCTTCTGATTCCTCTCTTCCCCTAGAAATATCCTTGGCTTTAGTACCACCAGTTTGCTGCTACTTCTCCGTATCCTTTGCAGGGCCATCCTTTTTGTATGAGTACTCTCCATACAAACCAATTCAAGAGAATGTAATGGCTCATAAAATGGAGAAGTTCAAGGAGCAGGTTGTGCAAGACTGGATCCAAGACTTCCTCATTAAGAACTGTGTCTCACCCCCATGCCTGCTGGGGAGAGAACCTGCTGGTTCTTTCAGCCCTACTTTCATTTGTGTAAGCTCCATTCTCAGCCATATCTCTCCACAAGATGGCAATTATGTGAAACAGCTCCAGGCTCACATCTTGCTAGAACCCCAAGTGAAATGAATTCCTCCTCCTATTGGTCCAGCAAAATCCCGGTCAGACTTGAGTCAAAGGACTATCCCCCATCAGTCATTATGGCCAGCAGATATAAATGTTCTGATTGGCCTAATCCTTTTCCCAACTCTAGATTCAGGGGATGAGCCAGTCCCACCCAAACCGCTTAGACTGCTACTTATATAGATGTGATGTGGTCCCAAATAAAAATATGGATTTTTTTTTGTGTGTGTGTGCAAATAAAGGAGAGCTAGGGATGCTGAATAGGCAAAAAGAACACGTCTCATGTAAACCTTGCAACTGACACTCCCTTTATCCAGTGTATGGAAAATAAAGACAATAAATAAATAATAGGATGGAATAAGGGATATGGGATATTTTGGGTGTTTTTTTAATTTTTATTCTTATTTTTAGTTTTTCTGGTGTAATGAAAATGTTCAAAAATTGATTGTGTTGATGAATGCACAAGTATATGATGATACCATGACCCACTGGTTGTACACTTTGGCTGATTATCTGGTGTGTGAATATATCTCAATAAAATTGCATAAAAGAACATGTGTCTACTATGATCCTCTACTTGACCACTAATGTCAGAATTTCTCAAGCTCTGAGCGAAGCCATCTTCTCACTCTATACCCTCTCCCTAGGCAAGCTCATTTACACATATCCACTACTTTCAAAGGCTGCTTTATACAGTTGACTACCAGATTTATAACTCAAGTTCAGTCATTTCTTCCAAGCCCCAGAAACATATCTAACTGCACTTGACATCAGTTCTTGATTTTACAAAGGCACCTCAAATTCAACAATTCCCATACCAAACTCATGATCTCCACTGCCCATCTCCCCAACTAGTTCTTTCCTAGTATTCGCTTGCTCAGTAATTGGACCACCAACCACTCTACTATAAAAGCCAAGGCATCACCCATGACATTCCGCTTTTCCTCCTCACCCGTCCACCCCCAATTCAGGTCCATTCAGTCCCATAAACATCTCTTGAATCTGTCTCCCTCTACTTCCACCCACACCATCTCAGTAATGTGCTACCATTGCTTGCCAACAAAACCAATTAAGAATCTCTTAATTTGTTCTTCGCATTTCTTCCTCTTCTGAAATCTGTCCACTGCTGCCAGACTAATCTTTTCAAAAAAGTAAAAATGATTATTTCAGAACCCCACCACCATCTATTTAAAACACTTTCAAAGCTCTTCTTGACCTTAATATAAGAAAATGCACTTGAACATGGTCCATGGATTCCCTGAATGGTCCGGCCACCACTCGCTCCTCCAGCTTCCTCTCCCACATCAGTCCCCTATAAACTCTCTGCTGCAGTCAGCCTGTTTTTAGTGTTTTTTTTAATGCACCATGCTCCCACTCCCATTGGGCTTTTGCATAAGCTATACTCACTGCCTGTAACCCACTCTCCATCCTCCCTGACCCTTTCCTTCACCTACTTGACTCCCATTCTTCCTTTGTATCTCAGAGAAATCACATTTTCAGGGAATCCAACCCTCACCTTCCTCATAAGGTCAAATATATATATAATTTTCTTAGATCACAATGTTCCTTCCTTTGCAGCACTTACCACAGGTGCAATTTTTATCTTTATCTGTGTGACTACTGAAATACTGTCGAATTATTTTACACAACTGCTATGACTGAGTTTTCCAAAATTAAGCACATATTTTCCTGCCACAGAGAAAAAATTATGGACATAATCTAACCTTAAATTATTTAAAAAGTCAATCATTGTATGCAACTAAAAATTAGGTAGGCACTTTCTCGGTGTCTAGAGAGAAGTCACCTGTGAGTATAGAGAGACGTTTTCAGCTCTCCTTCTAAAACATCCCTGACTGCTGTGCTCCTGAGTTCCTGCACCTGTACCTGTTCTTTGGTGCACCCTTGTTTCTTTCTGTTGGACTATGTTAGCTTTCCCTTTTTGTCACTCATTACATCACTGTTGATAACTGTCCCCGCTCCTTCTAAACGGTGGCTTCTGATCAACTGGGAAACAGGCTGTTCTGCACACACATTCCCACTGGGAGAAGGCTGTCCTAACTCCACTACTCTCCTATCTCAGTCTCAACTCCAACCCAGGCTCCAGTATACAGAAAAAGTATCAATTGTGCTGAAGCAGTGAAGGGATTACACCAGCAAGGAGCAAGAAGTCTGAAAAACAGTTATTATGGTTGAGGAGGTGGGGGAGGAAGTAGCAGAATAAAAGCACTGTATTCCTTGACCACATACTAGTAGATAAATGTGTTCTGCCTCATTTGAAGTGACCCTTGCAGTGCTAATTCCTAAATGTGCCACGTGTTTCGTCATGCAAAGGCTAGCACGTTGCCTTACATTTCCTCTGAATCATGGACCAACAGAATTGCAGCAGCATGAACTGGTTACCAACAAAATTCCTTTGGCTTTTCTTCATTTGTTACATGTGAGCAGGAATGCATAAAAAAGAACAGATGATATTATCTAAGCCTCTTGGTAAGAAATGTCTGACAAAAAAATGTAAAATGTACTCATTGATCCAAATGCAGTAATTGGTTTGGTGGTTTTCTAAACCATCCTTTCTACTTACAGAAATCACCCTGAATGGAGTAAAATGCTTGTAAATCTTTTATACCTCATTCTAAAAATCGATAGTCCAAAAGGTTCATCTTTTTCAGGCTTTTGGCAAAAAATAAAAAATCATCTGAAAAATGAGAAATTTTTTTCGTTTTATTTAGTTTTCTGGTTATTTCTAGGTTTCCTCATCTCTAGTTTGTCACCTCTAGCACTGGAATTGTCGACAAAGCTTAAAAGAAGAAAAACATACATTGAAATTAGGGGAGCTCAACCGAAATCCTCACTTAAAAATTAAGTCATTCATTCCATCATTTCATTCGTTAACTATTAAGGATTTACTATTTAATAAATAGCATCCTCAGCACTTGGTGTTGAATGCTGACTAAGGCTGTGTCTTTTCTCTTCACTTTTGCTACCTTAGCAGGGAGATAGTAATTTAAACAAACACAAACACTCAATTGTAAATTGTGCTGAATGTTACAACAGAAAAGTACTGGGGAAGATTTTAGGTTGGGTGTTAAGGAGGGCATCTCTGAGGAAATATTGAAACTGTGATGTAAAGAATGAGTAGAAGTTGCCAGACTGGGGAAGGAAGTGTGTGTGTGTGTGTGTGTGTGTGTGTGTGTGTGTGTGTGTGTGTGTGTAAAATCTACACATGAGGAGAAACACCTGGGAGGGCTCTGAAGTGAAAAAGAGCCTGGCTTGGCAAGGAGCTGGAAGACCCGCATGGCTTGAACGAAGATGGCGAGGGGAAGAAAGACTGAGGACAAGGTTGAAAAGGAAGGTTGGGGCCAGATTTTAGGAACCCTACAGGACAGTGGAAGAAGTGTGGATTTCATTTAAGTTTCAGTTGAATGGCATAAAAGGATTTACACTGACAAATGACATCAATCCAATTCACTTTTTAAATATATCGTTTGGGCAGCTATGCGAAAAAGGCAGAAACAAGGGCAGTGTTGGAAGCTATGCTATCAGTTAGAGTCCTGTAGTACTCTGGGTGAGAAATGATTGTGATGTGGTTTAGCAAGTTGGCTGTTATATTAGCTAAGTCTCCAAATTAGCCCCAAATGATCTTCTCTTCCTGGTTTTCACACCTTGGTATAGTTCCCTCACATGTTAAATAGAGCTGGCCTGTGTCACCAATAAGATAATGCAAAAATGACAGTGTGATTTCCAAAGATAGGCCATAAGATACATTGCAGCCTCCTGTTTGCTCTCTCATGGACCACTTGCTCTGGGTAGCCAGCTGCCCATGTCACGGGGACACTCAAGCAGCACTATGGAGAGGTGCGTGTGGGGAGGAACTGAGACTTCCCACCAACAGCCAGCACAAACTTCCCCGTCATGTGAGTCAGCCAAGTTGGAGGGAGATCTTCCAGCCCCAGTCAAGCTTTCAGATGACTACAGCCCCAGCCAACATCTTGACTGCAACTTCACGAGAGACCTCTGGATGGAATCGTCCAGCTAAGCTGCTTCCACATTCCTGACCCACAGACAATAAATGAGATATAAAATGTTTATTGCTGTTTTAAGGTACTGAGTTTTAGGACAATGCATGATGCAGCAAGAGATGAGGCATATAGCTGTGAGGGCATAGAGAAGAGGGTGGATTTGATATATACTTTAGGGGTAGACTAGATGAGACACAATGATCTTTTGGATCTGTGGGTGAGGTTTGAGAAGGGCAATGCTGAGGATACTTCCCAGGTTTCTGGCTTCTCCCTCCTTGTAAAACTGGAAGGATGCCTCATCTGGAGAGAGAGTGAGGAAGGCATTCAAAAGGAGCACATCTGAGGTCAGGAGTCTGGTTCTGGAAAGGTCTAATTAAAGATGCCTGTAAATGATCCAAATGGATAAACAAGCTCAAAAAAGAAATCTTGGCCTAGAGATATAAATTTAGATCTGGGCCTGGAGATGCAAATTTGGTAGCTATTAAGATGGTAGATGTGGTGGTTAAATTCAGGTGTCAACCTGGCCAGATGATGGTGTCTGGTTGTTTGGTTAAGCAAGCACTAGTCTGGTTGTTACTGTGAGAACATTTTTGGACTTGAATCATCAGTAAGTTGATTGCGTCTGTGGCTGATTACATCTACAATCAACTGAGGAGACCTCCCTCAACAATGAGAGACAGTTGAAGGCTTTTTTAAAAGAAGTGATGATTTCAGCATTCAGAACAGAGAATTTCCATCTCTACTTCTGCCAGCCAGCTTCTCTTGGGGAATTTATTGAAAACCTTCATCGGAGTTCCCAGCTTGCAGCCTGCCCCACAGAATTTGGACTTGTGCATCCCCACAGTCACATGAGACAATTTTTATAAAACCTCATAATATTTACAGATATCTCCTGTTGGTTCTGTTTCCCTAGAGGTCCCTTACTAATACAGTAGAGTCATGGGACTATGTTATACCAATTAAAGAGAGATGATGATTCTGTCACAGGGCTGAAGTCTGAGGATTTTCATAATGTAGAAATCTAGAAAAGGAGAAGCTGGTACATGAGAGAAAAACAAAATGATCAGAGGAGTTGAAAAAAGAAAACAAGAGAGTATGGGGCCATGGAAGCTAAGATTAGAGAGTTTCTCAAAAAAGGAGGAAGGAGCCAATGTCAAAAGTTGCTGAGAGGCTTAGTACAGTATTGTCTGAAAAGCAACTGGGTGGTCATTACTGACATTGGCTGCACTTTGGAATCACCTGGGAGAAGTTAAAAAAAAATAAAAAATATGGATGCCTGGGCTCCACTTATAAAGTTTCTGATTAAATTGGGCTTGGATATGGTGTGGCTATTTAGACTTTTCAATGCTCTCCAGGAGATTCTAATACGCAAAGCTGAGAACCAGTGGTCTAAGGGATTTTGCAGTGTGGAAGTACTTGTGGACCTTGGCAAGAGTGTTGGGGATGGAAGCCAAATTGGGTAGGTTGAGGAGTCAAATCTGTTAAAATTTCTCTTTGTTCTTTTTGATAGAGCAATGTTAAAGCCCTCCTCCCCATGTTCCTTATCTACTAAACAGAACCACCTGGTAATAACCTTGTCTTAGAACACATCAACTATTTTCCTAGGTCAGTAGTTCTCAATACAGGCTACTATTAGAACCACCTGGAAAGTTTTGCAAAAATATTCATGACCTGCACCACCCCCACCCACACCCCCAATCAATTAAATCAGACTCTAAGAGTGGGAACAGGGTAATGGGATTTTTCAAAAGCATCCCAGGGCGTTATAATGTGCAGCTAAGGTGGAGACCATGTCTTAGATGCTATGCAGAAGCTACAAAAATTTTTTGTTCACTTGGTGCTGAAACAGCTAGTGAAAGAGACTCTTCAGTACACGCTGGCAAGTGCTTAAGACCACAAGATGCCAGCTGCTCGGCAGGAAATGAAAGACAGGAACTTTCATTGCCCAAAGCCCTCAATGTCAGTACAAATTCTATAGACTTCTCAACATGTTTCTGATAATATATCCCCTCTGACATCTACTCATCAGTAAAAATACTGAGGAGAGGGAGATGAAATTGGGGGGATATTTATGACATTTTTACCCCAGGAATAAAGGTTTTGTTACCAATGCATTGCCCATCTCCAGAGCATCATTAACCTTGAATACTTCAGGAATAACACAACCTGGAGTTGTTCAGTGCAGAAACTGTCATACTGGTGGCACCCTGCTTGCTGTGCCAAACCACTGACTAGAAAGAAAGCCATCTAAGAGATGTCAAGCCACTCCAATACAGGTGTGGGGGTCACCAGCAAAAGCACAACTCACACAGACTCCTGTGGAAAGACATTTTACTCAGAGAAGAGAAGGAGCTAGGGGCTCAGCTCCAGTAACAGCCAACATTTTTCAGTCCTTCTAGCTTCTGAGGCAGGCAGCAGGACGTGTAACTAAAGGACTTCAGAATTCACAAAGGTGAGACCAAGAGACACTTGGTATTCTCTGCTCAACCTCTAATTTTCCTGTATCTTTCTAAGGGATATAGAAATTGATAGGCTCAGAATTTTCTATAAAAATATCATTACATTCTCACTTGGTCCTTTCATACCTATGTGATTTTGGCCACTTTAACCTCTATTTGACTTCTCTCAGATGCCGTTTCCTCATGTGTAAAATTGGGACACACTTCCTGTAGTAGTGGTTAGTACTGCTCACCAGATATTTACCGTTCTGCCCACTCCCAGGCACACAATAGGATTGCAATCACTGGTAACCACTTCTAAGTGAGTCGTGAGCAGAAGTGACATTTGTCATTTCCAGGCTGGAGCTTTTAATTGCAGGTGCAAGACTCTCCAAGCTCTCCTTCCCTCTGTGGTAGCTTCTCTCTCAGCCTCGGACACAGAGAGCAGGGTCTCGAGCTTCCCGCCAATGGATATGGGCCCCATGTGCAAAATAAACCTTTGGGTTATAAGCAACTGAGATTTCAGGTTGCCAACTTCCCTAATAGACTTCCTTTATAGGTTTATGATAAAGACTCAATGGGATGATATACACTAAGCAATTGTTATGGTATCTGTCTGGCTGTGAACTTGCAGAAGAGGTTCCACCAAAGTTCAACGAGCTCTTAAGACTGAAAAATGAAGCAGGTCACTCCATATGGCAAAATAGTAAGTTTATTAGGGAACTTAAAGACTGTGAAGCTGATCCTAAAATGCCGCAGGGAGTTCAGAGGCACGCTCTGAGCCACCCAGGGGTTATATGGGGCAAGAACAAGGAAGGCACAGAGCCAAGTCAAGATTTGCAATATCACAAACATGTCTCTGAAATTACTGAAATGTAGCAGGAATGGTTCTAGTACAGAGAGCCCTCATGCTTAGGAAAGTACACATGTGTTTTAAGATGTACTAATGGGGGAAGTGGTGTCTAATCTAGGAATTTATGGCTTCTCTGGTTCATGGCCTCACAGTATCTGTCTCACTATAAAGTACTAGATATGTGTACATTTCCGTCTTTCAGGTAAGTACTGACAAAATTGTATAGAGAAAGCCCCGGGGACCGCTCAGAGCCAAGAAACCCATGTCCTCTTGAGTTTCCTCTTTAGCTTTTGAAATTTGAAATCCCCACCAAGGCAGCTGACCCAGATGGCTAATCAAGTCCCTAGTTGATTACCCTCGACCCAATACAAAATAAGGCCCACCTGCCCTAAACCCACCCCTATAGATGTACAAATGCTCATCAAATCAATGGGAGTCAAGCTAACTTCCTTTTGATGTCTATAAAAATCGTTTGCCATCCCTAGGACCCTGAAGCTACTTCCATCCTGGCTTTCTTTGCTGCAGCAAAACTTTGGCGTCCCAAATAAAATGCTGTAGTCTACAAACTCTGATTTGTCTTTCACAGCATTATTAGACCACAATGTCCAAGTATTAGTATTTATGGTGCTTCCAGGATTTAATTTTCAGGCCTAAGATTGAATGATACAAGTCATTTATAGAGGGATCTACTCTGATATTTAATTATATGTGAAAATTATTGATCAAGTATGTAAATCATATTTTCATTTCATGATAAGTGATGATATACAAGAACTCTAAGAACTGAAGATTACTTTGCTCACAAAAGAAAACTCATAATGGCGAAAATCTTACCTAAACTTCTCTATATGCAACTGATTAACTCAGCTCTTCCCAAAAGCAATTAAAGGAAATCTTAACTGTTGCATAAATATTGAAGAAGTGTTTAGTTTTAACTTGGTATAAATGCTAAGTGTATGGGCTTGAAGAAAATTTTTTAAAACAATATTCTAAAGTAATTTGGTTCCTTCCTCTTCCATTTTTTCCAACATTTATGCTCTACCTATAAATATGCACCTGTATAAATTTTGGCTACATCTATTTTTACTGTTTTGCTGAATATGTGGGAACTTAATCTCTCATGTATTATGTATTGAAGGATAATAGATTTGGCAGCAAAAAATGGACACTTTAATTCCATTAAAAACCAACTCCATAATTCACAATTGAGCTTAGATTACTCCTAGCCCAATGGACCACAGGCACACTTCCAAAAGTCCTAAAACAAATTTTCCAGTTTAAAAATTTTCAAAGGCATGTTTTTCCCCTTTTCATAAGATAGACTCCTAGACAACCTACTGATTCAAAAGAAAAATGGCAATATTTATATTGTTTTCCACAAGTTCTCAAAATAAGAGCTAAATGGCTTAACATTAAGAATGAATCGACCAAATTCAGCAACTCTTGATAGTGGTGATTTGTTTGTTTGATTGTTCAAATTATAATCCTGTCATTTATTTAATTTTTAATACTTTAAATGAATTTATTTTTCTTATAAAAGGATTACATGATCATATAGAAAAAAAAAAAAACACTGCAAATTAGAAAATCACCCACAATTCTGACCCCAGAGGAAACCACTGTTACTCTAAAGGGATTTTCCCCAGTCCTTTTCCTCTGCATGTATTTGCCATAAAAGTGAGATGCAAATACAAACTAATATATACTGATTTTGAACATCTGTTTCTGATTATAGAAGTAATATAGGCTCCTTATATAAAATTTTGAAAATATAAAAAAAAATTAAGATGAAGATTTAATCCAGGGGAAAAATCAGAAGCAACGATTATTCATATTTTACTGTTATTTTTTCTTTGTGGATTCTTTTTTGGGCATTTTTAAATGGTGGTGATCATATTGCATATACCGACTTCCACGTTTGGTTTATACAGTAAAATTCACAGCCTCTCCTTGGAAAGGGGCTTTGGAACAGAAATTTCTCTCTCTTTTTTTTTTTTTTTTTTGGTCTTAAACAATTGAAAAGATCATTAAAAAAGAACATAACGGAATGGCATATTCAATAATGACAACTGGAATTTACAAAATCTATGGGTTCACATATAATGCTGAGAATGAGACAAACATTTTTAAAAGTTGTTTGCTATGACACAATAGCATTTAAATAATACTCTGGTAGTATAGCAAAAATTGACAAGGGAGTATCAAGTGACTGAAACTTGGAAAACACTTTTTAAAATCAGTGATTCTTGATTATTTAAACCCAATGAAAGTCTTTCCAGTTCTTTGGAGAGAAAAGTGAGCATTATGTTGCTCTGGTGCAACACTGCAGACATGGAGAAAAGGTAAGATTTCAACTGTGTAACATGCCAGCACAATTTCTTAATCATGAATGTATCAAGCTTTTATTCACACATGATGCAACAGAAAAGCATCATGATTGTTTTTGTTCCCTTTGAACTTTCCACCTCAGAAACACTTCATTTTCTGTCCTCCATATCCATTAACTTCTCTCATTGGCTTCATCTCTCTGTTTCAGCCCTTGGCATTCTGTGAAGGCTTTTCAGAATTGCTGTCCACATCCCCAAATTGATTTTTGTTACAAAGCAATGGGCTCACTGCCCGATGTACGTGGAAGCTAACACTGTGACAAAAGGATTTTGAGAGAAAAAAAAAAGAATTTTATTGTGAGGTCGACTGCCAAGGAGACAGGAGGCAAACTCAAATCTGTCTCCCAAATTTAAGAATTAAGGGAGTTTTATAGGAGGTGATCAAAGGGAGATGGAAACAGTGATGAGGATTCGGTTTGGCATATTTTGATTGGTTGCTTATAAGATTACCCATATATGGTAGAAATATGCTCAGGACAGGATATTCCTTGATGAAGTACCCCTCACATTTTATTTGCTTCTGATGTCTCCTCATCCTGGCAATCTTTGGTTCCCAGGAGGGTGAGATCCTAATGTTTCAGGGGTTATGGATGGGGGAATCCAATGGAGGGGGTCGCTGTGAAGTGAGGCAGAGGGGGATATGTTCACTGAGGAGATGGGAGGAGGGGATCTCTTTGGACCAGGGGATCTGGTGGAGAAGATTGCCTGGTTTGGGAATCCTGTGGAGGGGTGCCATCGACCAAGGAGTTGAATGAAGGTGAATACCATCCAAAAAGAACCTGATGGAGAGAGACGTTGTTTCCTCCTGGAGGATTTCAGAAAATCTTAGAGAAAGTGAGCTCTGAGTCAGCTTCCTGATTCTTGCAAGTATTTAGTATTCTCTCTAGCACTGCTTATTGCCCTGCTCAAAAGTAAATCTACATCTCCCTTGAGATTTTGCTACATTAAAAGAAGAAATGGGTGACTCAGGCAGTTCTGACAGTGATTCAGAAACAAGAAAAAAAATCTGTGATTCGGGGCCTTTGAGGGACACATCTGTTCACAGATTCATCTAAAGCCATTTTCAATGCCACGTAAGTGCTCAGAGAACATTAAGATTCTTAAAACAAACCTCATGACTTGTGCCTGAGAGATACAGAATAAACTTTTGGCTGAGAGGGTAGGTGAGGTGAGGAAGATTGTTTTGAGCAAGTGAAGTCCCAGGTATCTTCAGTCTCCTCCTTGCCATCTGCAGAGGGGATTGCAGCTTTCTGTGTCTAGTGTGAGGTTTTCTTTTTCCTAAGGAACTATAGTTTCCATGTAACCTGGCAAGTTTTAGAGAAAACTAGGACAGAAGGTGGAAACTGTTGAAGCAGTGATTTCTGAAAATGGGACTGGTAAATTTGACTAATGTGTGGGCATAGAGAAATTGACTGGAGGCAGGAAGAGTGAACTATAAAACACGATCAAATGGAAAATTTTTTAATTTATTCTGAAGGAGATGGCTAAAAGCAATTGTATTATGAATGATAATGTGTTTGCCAATAATCACTCCTCAAGCAATCCAGGATTTAAATTTCCTTGTTCAATGCTCAGAATTTAAATGGGCCAAATGATATGGAAGACTTTAGGAATGCTCTCCCTCTCACATTTCATATGGCTGGCTTCTTCCCATACCATGTTTCAACTTTAAAGATCATATCCTTAGATATGGTTTTCCATGACTACTTAGCAATATATGGCTCAATGAAATGCAGTACATGTGTGTTTTTAAATCAAGCGATTAGAAAATTATGGGCCCCAAATACTGTGCATGAAAATAAGCATCTATAACAGAGCGCCTTTGTCCTGCCCAACTCCCATTGGTACTCTCTTCTGGTTCTTCTCACTGACAACCTCTCACCAAATACTTGGGACTGCATGAGGGCTTTTTCCAGTGGTAGGAGCATGCCCAGGACATAGGACAGGCTGGAAATATCTCTGAGTTAAGGCTTCCACAAGCAGCTCTCAACAAATGGCAGATGGAAAATTTTGAATAAATAACCCATCTCCTCACCTCGTGGGTGAAACAACACTAGGCTTATTCTACAAAGTCTCCCCAGGGTCCCCATGGGCCTGAGCCCCAGCTGTCCAGAGCAATATTCCACTCATCCGCATAGCCCTTGATCGATTTTCCTCTCTTCCCTGTCTCACTTTCCCACACCCCTTTCCAAGTTTCCTGGGATACTTTCCCATATCAACTACTTGCACTCACATCCTTATCCCAGAACCTACCTCTGGGGAAACCCAAATTAAAACAGTTTTCCACATAGGAGAATTAACCAAATATAAAAGAAACTAAATTAATGAAATGAACTTGAACTAACAATGACTGATGATTAAGGAGGAAGAATAGCCACAATCCAAACCTATAGATAACGCTGGGAATGCACTGATCAGTGTTTTTCCCCAGCCTTGTGGGAATTCATACTATCTGCATGTGTGCACAGCATTACATGCTCCACAGTGCTGGGAAATACTGAGTGGAAGCCGACTTTCATTAGGATCATGTATTACAGCACTCAATGAACCCAATATTTTGTTGTTTAAAATATGCAAATACCGAATTCTAGTCATAGTGAATTCCTAATATAAGTATGTATATCTGGTTATATATAAAAATGAAAAAATATTGCACAGAATGTGATCTACCCATAATAAGTAAAGAAAAGGTTCTCAGTGTTTTATCATCAGGTTGGGTTCTAAAGACTGAAAACCTCCGTGGGAGCTACACCACACTCTCACAGTTCTTGCTGCTAAATAGAGGTCAGAGACATTGGCTAAAATTCCCACCACCAGAAGCAACCGTCCACTGCTTTCTGGGCAGCCTGACCCTTGAACCAGAAAAGTTTAAACAATAAGTTCCCAGTCCTTGAAAGAGCAATCATGCCTTTAGGGAAAAATGGAAAAACACACACACAGCCGTCTTACCTACCGGCTGTGGGCTTGATATTTACTCTTCTCTTTCTTGGGTCAAGGCTGCTGAGTTTAAACGGGACTACTGCCAGGTTCTTACCACATTCCTTCAACAGTCATTTTTCAGGGAGTTTTTTGGAAGAGATAAGAAAATAGTACCTTGGAGCAAATCAGCTGTGCTTACGTGGGTGAGTGATTCTAAGACACATTGGGGGCCACAGAGATGTTAAATCATTCACTCTTCGCAGACTTCCCTTTGGTGTAGATTTTCTTATTCTCCACAACTCAGAAGCCGTTTTTCTAGCTGCCCGTTTGTGTTTGCAAGTTCCTCTCCTCCAACTGGACTGCGAGTGATTGCAGGACAAGGATCGCGCCTGATGCACCTCTGCATCCCCAGGACGGCGCAGGCACCGAAGCAGGGAGGTGAAAAAGCCCAGCTCCCTTGCTAGGGGTGAGGAAGAAAGGGAGCTGCGGCAGGAGTTACACTGCAGCGCCCCCTGCAGGCTCCAGGGTTGGTCTCCCTTCTTCACTTGCTTGGTTTGTTCTCTCCCCTGACCTGCTCCGGGATTCCTATACTGTGTCATTCGAGCCCTTCCATAATAAATCATTTCCACATGATCCTCATCTCAGGGTCTGCTTCTGAGGAGGGCCACCTATGACGTCGACCCATAGGACTGAAAAGTGGAACTCTGGAAGCAGGGCAGGCAATATGCAAATTAATAACTACCTTTATGACTTGGTTGAGAATCCTTGATTTCCAAGGAGGAGAAACCCACTCAAATTAGCTTGATTGGAAAATTTAAGAAGAATCTAAATTTCCAGAAGTACACCCCCCTCTTGGGGGAGTTAGAAACTACCTTTTACTTGCTGGGGCCACATCCAGTCTCTCTTCTTTGATTCTCTCAGCATTTGTACTCTCGTCTTTTCTACTGCAGTTTATCTTTCCCTGCACTGCTCTACTCCAACATAATGTCTCTTTGTGGCTTATTGGGGAAGAAAAGTCTTGCCATGGTTCTACAGAGAACAAATGTATTCAATCTCTTAGGCCCTATGTCCAAATTTCAGGGAAAAAAAAAAAAGGAATCTGATTAGCCCATCTGGGCTGCCCAAGCCCAGTATGATGTGGCCAGGGGACAGAGTCAGCTGCCACCACATGACACTTTTTCAGCAGCACTGTGGGTGTGGACCAACTGTTTTTAAGGGGATCATAGGCTCAGGACAATGACTGACATCTCTAGGACAATAACAAGCCAAAACTATTCTGTTTTGCCTTCAAGCTCATCAGTGTTAGCTCTGCCCTACCCAGCCAAGCACAAAAAATTCCCACTCCTCCTGAACACACTCTGTTAGCTCCAATCGTCCGGTTTTGCTTGCTGACTCCCAACGTGCTAGGCCAAATTTACCTCCATGCTGTCACATCACCTCACAAACTATACAGGTTTTGGCTCTGTTTCTGCAAAAAACTCTCCTTCCTTCATTGTCTACCTTCTCCAAGAAGCCTTTGCCAAGAATTCCAGTCCTCCCCCCAAAGCCTGGATCACCACTCCGTTTTTTCCATTTTTGCTCATTGTTCCATGGTAGAGTCAAGGGTTGTCTTAGACAGTAAACTCAAAATCAAGGAGAGACCATGACTCCACTTCTTCCCCCACAGCACTTGGCATAATTCTAAGCATACAGTCAGCAAAACATAGCTGCTTCTGCTTAATGTACTGCTTAGAGGAGATTAAGCTTTTCTACAGCACAGATTTCAGTGCCTTACTCACAGTTTGGAACAAGAAGCTGTGTTACGGCCCCTTAGGCCCTACCACAGCAGTGTGAGCTTGTCCTACTTCCACCTGCCAGAATCTGCATCTCTTTGCCAGAGAGCTTTCTCCCAATCAGTGGAAATCTACTCTGGCCTCAGGCCCAGTAGACAGGACAGGCTGAGAAATTTACCACTGGCAGCCCTCAATGATCCTCAGGAGATGGTGAGTATATAAGCCAGCTCTTTGACCCTTCAGTGGGGCAACTCTGATGGTTTCTACACTGCCATCTAGAGTTCCCCAGTGGGATTGAGCTCCAGTTGCCCCCAGCAGCAAATTATTTGATATGCCCCCTCTATTGTCTGCCTTCCTTTCCTGTCTCACTTCCCCACTTCTTTACTGGTGTTTCCTGGGGTCACCTCCCAAATAAACTACTTACACTTGAATTCTTGTTTCAGGGTCTGCAGTATCCAATAAATACGTAAGGGATGAATGAAAAGTTGATTTTCACCTTCTCCCCTACTGGCAAAGAAGCCAGACCAGGGTCAGGGTTGGATTTCTCAAGAGTGGAAGGAAAATCCTAAAAAAAAAAAAAATGGAAGCACTCTAAAGGGGAGGCTGTATAGGAATCAGTTTAAAATAACAAGCACTGCGGGCTTAGGGAGAGCTGTGATGTTCACTGTGCCCAGTGAAGCCTGAAGAAGGCAGGTGCTGACAACACAGCTGCCCACAATTTACTTGCCCATTTTGAGATGGGCATTAAATATCTTGGTGGCCCAGAGGCTATGCCTCCATTTGTCTTAATTTCTATCCGTTCATAAAAGAGGCCCTGCCCAGTCAAAATGCTAGAGTGAGACACTTCAAGGCTCCATCCTCCAACAAAAGCTTTGAACAACCATTAAGAACTGGCAAAAACATCTTTCTCAAAGCTATAGAAAGCAGTTAAATGACAGGGCAAGCAGAGAATCAAGAAAATGTCTACTTAAAATCAGTAGGATCCAGTCCTGGAGCACTGACTGCTTGCCACCCCTCACCCACCCCCCATGTCCACCAGCTTGGCACAGTGCTGGCCTGCACTCTCAGTGTGGATCCCTGGCCCCAGCTCTGAAGGGAGCGGTGTGACCCCTGTGCACAGAATGGGAGCATGTAAGTCTGGCCCAGTCTGTCTGGTGGTGGCCTGAGGGACTCATTGTTCCAGAACTTGCCCTGCATGAAGAACACTGTGGGAGAACAGCCAAGGCATGCTGCTTTGGGTGAGGCTTTGCTGGCTGTAGGACATACAGAGCAGTGCCCAGGACTATAAGGACACTGTGTGCTAAGGAAGGGGGGACGTTCTTATCCATGTAAATGGGGTAATTTCTAGGGCCACAGGTGCATGCCCAAGACAAGATGCGTGCACAGAAATGATCCGGGAGGCCCCTGTGCTTTGGCCTGGAGCTATTCTCCAAGCTCATTGTATGGTTCAGCCCTGAAGGAGAGCACTGGCACAGGTCAATCTGCAAAGAATGAGAAAGATGTTTTCTTTTTTCCTTCTTTTTTATTTATTAGCTCTTGGCATTGAAGGAAAGCTCTGTCACAATGCTAGCTGGATATAAGCTTAAGGAACAGTAACCCCAGAGTCTAAATTCTGGCAATAACATATTAAAATATCAAAATGTTCTGGTTTGAAAATAGGTTATAGAACATACAAAGTAACAGGAAGTGATGGCCCAGGCAGAGGAGAAAATTAAAGCGTTAGAAAACATCCATGTAGAAGACCAGATCTTGGAAATACCAGAAAAAGACTTTTAAAGAGCTAAAGGAAAATACAGACCAATAACTGAAGGAAATCAGGAAAGTGATAGAAGAACACAAGAGAATATCAATAAGAGGATTCAAACTCTGAAAAGAAACCAAACAGAGCTGAAAGCACCAATACCAGAAATTTAAAACTCCCTAGAGAGGTTCAACAGCAGATTGCAGCTGGCAGAAGAAAGAATAAGTGAACTTGAAGATAAGACAATTGAAATCATTCAGAGGAGCAGAAAGAAAAAGAATGAAGAAAAATGAATGGAGCCTGAGGAAACTGTGGGACCCCATCAAGCATACCGATATACACATTGTGGGAGTCCCAGAAAGAGAAGAAAGAGAGAAAGAGGGAGAGAGAATATTCAGAGAAACAATGGCTGAAAATTTCCCAAATTTAATGAAAGACATGAATATACATATCCAAGATGCTCAATGAACTCCAAACAGGATAAACCCAGGTAGACCCACACTGTGGCACATTATAAGCAAATTATCATACGTCAAAGATAAAGCGACTTTTAAAAGCCACAAGAAAGAAGCAAGTATCACGTCAAGGGAGCCTCAATTAGATTAAGTACTAATATTTCAATAAGATTAAGTGTCAATTTCTCATTGGAAACTTTGAAGCAAGAAGGTAGTGGGATGAGATATTTAAAGTGCTGAAAGAAAAAAAAAAAAGCCAACCAACCAAGATTTCTATGTCTGGTGAAACTGTCTTTCAAACATCAGGGAGAGATTAAGACATTCCCAGATAAACAAAAGCTGAGGGAGTTTGTCACCACTAGCCTGGCCCTACAGGAGATGCTAAAAAGTGTTCTGCATGTTGAAAGGAAAGGACAATAGACAATAGATCAAAGCTGCTTGAAGAAACAAAGATCTCTCATAAGGTAATGACATAGGTAAATATAAATGTCAGTACCATTGTATATTTGGTTTCTGTTTCCATTTTTTTTTTTTTTATTTTCTACAGGATCTAAAAGAAATGCATAAAATATAATGATAAATCAGTGATTATGGTCTCAATGTATAAACATGTAATTCATGCCAAAAACTACATAAAGGTGGGAGGATGGAGGACTATAGGATGATAGTTTGTGTACACTATTGAGGTTTAAGTTGGTATCAAGCACATGAGATTGTTACAGATTTAGGATGTTAAATTTAAGCCCCATGATAACTATGAAGAAAATATTGGAGAATATGCAAGCTCATAGAGAGAGAAATTAGAGTACAGGTTGCCAGAAGTGGGGTACAGGGGAAATGGCAATTAATGACTAGAGTTTCTGTTTGGGGAGATGGGAAAGTTTTAGAATTAGAAGATGGTGAAAATACAGCAGTATTGTGAGTGTGATTAATCCCATGGAATGGTATGCTTGGAAATAGTTTGAGATGGGAAAGTTTATGTTGTATATATGTTCCACAATTAAAAAAAAAAAAAGAGCAACTAAAGAGACAATGAAAATTAAATGCAATACATGATCCTGGATGAGATCTAGCAAGGGAGGAGAAAAGGTTCAGAGGGATATTATTGGGATGTAAGAAAAAACTGTAATACAGCCTGTAAGCTTTCTATCAATGTTAAATTTCTTGAACTTGGCAACTGCACTTAAGGTGGTAGCATGAGCGAATGTCCTTGTTCTTAGAAAATGTACATGGAAGTATTACGTGTTCAAGGGGCACTCAACCTACATTCAAGTGTTTAGAAAATGGAGGAATGAATGGATAGATAGACAAACAGGTAAATAGAATGATACCGCAAATGTGGCAAAATATTACAATTGGTGGATCTCGTTATCTGGGTGGGGATAGAGTGTGTCTGCATTCTCTCTATGGGGTTTGGATTTTTTTTTAACTGTCCTGTAAGTTTGAAACTATTTCAAGACATAAAGTTAAAAAGAAAACAATAATGACAAATACTAAATTTTGTGATAGCCTTGGCAAACCATATCTGACTTAAGCTGTGAAATTAGAGAAACCTCTCCTTAAATTTTGGAACAATCCCTTCCCGCTAGAATAGTTTTTCAAAAACAAAACAGATGGAAAGCCATGCACATGTTTGCAGAATGAAGAGAAAAAAATATTTGCCCTCAGATCAACTGAAAGGGCAGCGTCAGCATTTCTGGTAGTTGATTGCATAATTCAAGTTCTTGAACACGTAGTGTGTTATTACTTTGCTTGCTGGAGGAATGCAATTGCTTAATGAAATGAAGAATCAACAAGGACTGTTTTCATGGTTTTCTACCAAGTCCTTGCTTAACTTGCTTGTTTAATCAGATGTATACTTGTGATTCCTTTGGGAGGTTCTCAACTTCATTAGCTCTTTCTGTAAAGAGAATTTAATCTACTTGGGGAAGAAGGTTCGTTCATCATAGGACAGTGAAAATTAGCACTTTCCAATAATTAGTTCCAAACCCCAGTTCTAGACAACCACCTGTTCAGCAAAATCCTGGTTCACAAGAAATTGACCTGTTTCCAGCAGAAGCCCTGCAACCAGTGCACAATTTAATGTCTCACAGAACAGTGTTAATTTGTCATTACAGCCACAGTGATTTTCTATAGCAAAGCAAAAATGAAAGCAGATAATGCACGTCTCTGTATAACTTTAATTTGAGATCTGCCTGGCTATCCAGAGAAAAATCATCTTAATGAACTTGCAAATTTCTTATTGTCTTCTATTGTAAAAGTGTAGAGCAAGTTTCCTGCTCAACTATGCATAATCAGAACATGTACATCCTCACTGCTGTAGACTTGAACTTGAGTAGAAACTTTATCTTCTCAGGAATATAGCATGCTAGACGGAGGAGGGGTTTACAAAAGCATTTAATCCATATCCAAAGCCTTTAGTTTACAGATGAAGAATGTCTTCCTACTGTTAAGTTAGTGCATTATGCAGAATAATGGGCCCCAAAATATGTCCACATCATAATTCCCTGAAACAGTGAATATGTTACCCTGCATGACAGAAGGGGCTTTGCAGATGTTATTCAATTAAGGAAGTTGAGATGTAGGGGTTATCCTGGATGGCCCAGATGGGCCCAACTTAATCACATGGGTGCTTTAAACTCAGAGAAGCTTTCCCGATTGGGGTGGAGAGTGGGGTGTGGGGGATGTGACTATGGAAAAATGGCCAGAGAGACACATGGTTGAAAATGGAGAAGGAGCCACAGCCAAGGACGTGGGTGACTTGGAAGCTGGAAAAAGCAAGGAAATATTCTTCCATAGAGCCTCTGAAAAGGACCATTGTTCTGCCAATTCCTTGATTTTAGCCCAGTGTTAGACTTCTGTTAGTCTGTATTGGACTTTTGATCTACAGAACTGTAAAATAATACCATTCTATTGTTTTAATCTACTATGTTTGTGTCATTTGTTATGGCAGCAATGGAAAACTAATACAGTGATGATATTGAAGTATTTCCTGGAAAAATTTGGATAATAAGAAAAGAAAAATATGTTATGTTAAAGTTCATTTCTTTTCCCCTTAAATTCTCAGAGTGTTTCTTATCTGTTCTTTTCTTCCTTTTTCCAACATCCGCAATTGACAGCTACTAACAATCTGCCTTAGGGGATCCATTCTGTTTTTTAAAGTAATAAAATATCCATTACAGATAAGCATCAGGTCCCCTTTAGCCATAAACCCTCAGATGAATTTGCTAACCTACCTCATCAGTTGTAATCCTATTTTAGTGTGGATTCTTTGTTTTTTTCCTATATCAAAAAAATTTTTAAAAACATACAATAAAAAAACATTTCAAGCAAACCAAAACAAAGGAATAAGAAAAAACAACTAACCTAAAATAACTACATTACTTCCAACATGTTCCTACTCTACCCCAAGAAAATATACAGACTATAACCCAGCAGAGGAATAAGAAAGACATATAACCTAAGATAACAACATTTCTGTGAACTTGTTCCTACCATACCCACCAGAAATTAACAAACCATAGTCATTCCTGAGCATTCCCAGAATGTTAAATTTACCCACGATAAATTATCTGTTCTTATTAGGTTATCATTCCCCCTTCACTAATTGCAATCTATTGCTAGGTCCCCTGCGGGTAGCTGAGCTTGTGCCTCGACTTACCAGGCCTGGGCCAGGGGACTTGATATCACCCCCTGGGGAGGGTAGTAGGTACGGGCGTGAGTGCCCTCTGCAGCCCCCCCGAGCCTGAGGAGCGAGGTCAAGGCAGCTCCCTTTTCCTCACCCAAAATGCCACTGGCAGGGGAGGCTTGCCGGAGGAAACCGCCTTTCTCCCAACTGCCCTTTCCCCACTTCCTTATCTTACCCACATACTCCCTTGTGCCAAGGCCACTTCTGCCACCGCCAGTGCGCATGCACCGTGGCCCAAACAACCCCCGCCCGTTGCAACGGCTCCTGAATCCTCTCAGAACCAATCCTAGCCCCTATCCCTTCAATATTGCCATTTAAGGCTGCTTCACCTCCTTTCCAGCCCTGCCCCTCTTACCAGCCTATATAACCTGTAATCACCCCTGAATAAATCTCTTTGGCGCATACCCCTACTGGATGAAGAGTGTTTTTGTCCTTATCGCCGCCCTCCTTGCACGCCTCTCGCCAAGGACCCTGGCCACGTCCTCCGCCTCGCCCTCGCCTCCGGGAAAGAGCCCCCGCCGCCGGTAACCTTTAAGCAGCCCCGAGAGCTGAGGGCTCGGCTACCGGCCGCCACTCCCCCTAGAAGCAGTAACCCCGACCGCAACTGGTGCCCCGTGTGAGGAACGTCTCCACACGACAGTTTGGCAGGTCACTCGCTCGCCCGGACGCCTCTCCAGCTTCCCGTTTCCTCGCCTGCAAGGTAGGGCCGCCTCTCCCTCGCCGCTTCCGGAGCCGTGGGAGGTTCCTTGCTCCGAAGCCGCTCCTCCCTTCCCCCACGCTCTCTTCGTCCAGTAGGAACTCCTCCCTTCCCCCACGCTCTCTTCGTCCCCTTGTATGCGCACTTCTATGACCCCCGTTCCTCCTAACGCTCTCCCTCTTCCCCTCCATTACTTTGCTGTAGTTCTTTGTATCTTTATTTCCTCATTTGGTGCCATGTGCCTCTTTGCAACCGCCCCCCCTGACTGCTCTCGTTGCCAAAGGGCACTGCTTTCTGCTCTCGCCGTCTCCTTCGGCCTTGCAGCCACAGTTTATCTCATTCTCTCTGCTCAGTAAACTACTCCTCCTTCTCCTCCCCGCCAGCCGGCCGGCCCGGCTCGGGAACAACTCCCCCTCCTCTCCCCTCAGCTATGGGTAATCGTATATCTACATGTCAGGCACCTCAAGTTCGTGCTCTAGCGGGTCTCCTAGACACGCATCACTGTAAAGTGTCTGTCCGGCAGCTGCAGATATACTGGGATCTCCTGCTGCCCTTTAACCCATGGCTCACCACTTGCCATCTTTGGGACCCTGTTACTTATGATCGTCTTATTGATCGAGTCACTAATGCCATGGAACATGAGAGCAAGCGTTTCCCTCCTGGCTTGCTCCCCACCTTAATAACCATCCGCTCCTGCCTTCAAGGCTCCCTCCCCCCTGATAGAGGCCCCGTTAAATCCAAGGAGGCACTATCAACCCAGCCAACAGATTCAGATAGCGATACTAATTCAAATCATGACTCGGACACGGAGTCCTTAGTCGAGCAGATTAACAACGCGCTCGAGGTGACTCCCAAAAAGCAAAATAACACTGCGCCACGCCAAGATGGCGAACTTCCTCCTTCTTCTTCCATCGAGGGGAGGAAATGCTCCGGCGATGACATCAGCCCTAAGCTGGGCCGGAAACCGCATACGCTTTACCCCGCCCTTCCACAGGGCGGAGCTAGTCCGCCATCTTATGCCTTGGGCCCCACCCTTTCACAGGGCGGGGCTGATCCACCATCTTGTGTCTTAGCCACGCCTACCGCGCCGCCATCTTGCGACGCTTGGGGCCTCCCACTCCCGCCTCTCCCTCCGGCGAGCTCCCCCTCGGAGCCGCTACCGGCAGCTGCCGCCGTTCCTCCCACCCTACCGACTAACAACCCCTGGCTGCCTTCTACACCTCAAGGCAACCCTTGGGGCAACGCTCCCCCTACCCCCACTCCCGCGCCAAGTCCTCTGCAAGCGTGTCCTCCTTTCTCTCGTGCTTTTCGCTGCTTTCCTCTTAACCTTGCCCCCACCCCACAGAGGCCGCATGACTGGTATCCCATTGACTTAGATACTATCAAGCAGCTTCGCAAGGCCGTCAAGGAGGACGGGTTAGGTAGCCCATATGCTTCCCAAATACTACAGGATCTCGCCATGAACTATTGCCTCCCCCAAGACTGGGCCTCGCTTGCCCGTTCAATTTTTAACCCCGGTCAGTTTGTTGACTGGCGTGCTCACTTCCAGGCAGAAGCAGCTAAGCAAAGTGAGCAAGATGCAGCCATTGGAGTCTATCATCCCCCCGAAGCCTATATGGGCACTGGAGCGTTTCTAAATGCGTCTGCTTATATTAATGTCCCTGCCACCTTCTGGACTGTCCTCAGAGGCATCGCCTTACGCGCGTTTGCCAACTGCTCTGCCTGTCGGCCTAATAAATTTACCAAGCTCTTCCAGGAACCGAGTAAGCCTTTCGCCACCTTTGTCTCCAGAGTCGAAGAAACCTGCGCTCAAAAGGTAAGTGATCCCCAGGCCCAATATTACATGTGCCCATCCTCAAATCCTGAAAAATCGTACTGTAATTCCCCCAACGAGTACTACTGTGCATACTGGGGGTGTGAAACATTAGCCACTAATTGGAAGCCTCCTGTTCCTAATCATTACCTTACCTTAAAATGGACCCCTACAGGGTGCAAACTCCCTACTGTTAACTGGCTCGGCCAAGAAAGTAAGGAATCCTGCACACATCTTAATCTTACAGTGCAGCTCCCCACTGATCCCTCCTGGTTACTCGGTCAAACTTGGGGCTTCAGAATCTATGAAAAAGGAACCGACCGAGGATCACTTATTCTCATAAAAAAGGAGGCTGTAAGCCAACCATGCCAAAATACTGCTTTAAAAACACCCTCTGACATAGGTCCCAACCAAGTCCTTAACCCCCTTTTTCCACAGCTCACCAGCCGCACCTCAGCTGCAAACAACGCATCGCCAACCCCACCACCCCAACCTTTTCTACCCCCCTCTCGCTACTCCTCTCCCCTCCTCAGCCTCATCCAAGCCGCCTTTGCCTCAGTGAACTCCTCCAACCCCAATTTTACCTCCTCCTGCTGGCTCTGCCTCTCCACCTCTTCCTCACTATACGAGCCCGTTGCCTCCAACCTCTCCTTTTCAGAAAGCACAGAAGACAGCCCCTCGGAGTGCAGTTGGAATACCCCTGCCGTCCCCCTGACCTTTCATTCAGTCTCCTATACAGGAAAGTGCGTCCGCCCTCGCTCCAGTAACTCTCCCGACCTCACTGCCTGTGCCAGCTACTCATCTCCCAGCAGCTCGGCAAAGTTTCTCATTCCTCATAACTCCTCCCAATGGCTCTGCTCCTCTACAGGACTTACCCCCTGTCTCAGCACGAATATCATCAGTGAATATAAAGAAACTTGCCTCCTAATTGTCCTTATCCCTAGGGTCTTACACCACAGCGAAGAAGACTTCTTC
The DNA here is from genome assembly GCF_015220235.1 of Choloepus didactylus. NCBI lineage: Eukaryota > Metazoa > Chordata > Mammalia > Pilosa > Megalonychidae > Choloepus > Choloepus didactylus. Next base: position 24,563,605 of record NC_051325.1, on the reverse strand, counting down.
CTCCGTCTGGAAAGAACTGCAGCTCCTGCCCTTCTGCAAAAGCGAGAGCCCATCACCGTCCTTACAATTGCCTCCCTCCTAGGTCTTGCCGGCGCTGGCACCGGAATCGCTGCACTAACCAGTCAAGGCTCCGCCCTAACTCACCTCAGGGCGGCTGTTGACGAGGACATTCGTCACTTACAAAACGCTATTTACCATCTAAAAAATTCTGTCAATTCCCTCTCTGAAGTCGTGCTCCAAAACCGCCGAGGTCTTGACCTTCTCCTCCTCAAAGAAGGAGGCCTCTGCGCCGCCCTAGGAGAAGAGTGCTGTGTTTATGCCAATTCCACAGGTCTCGTCGAGGACAGCCTGAAAAGGGTCCGAGAGGGACTGGAAAAGCGTAAAAGAGATCGTGAAGCCACCAATTATTGGTCCAGTTTTTTCACTCCCATCCTCCCATACATCCTTCCTTTTCTTGGCCCCCTATTAATAATTATTCTAGCTCTCATCTTAGGACCCTGCATCATACGCAAAATTGTCCAGCTTGTAAGAAAACAAACGGATGCCATTTTTTCCTCGTTCGTGCAAATCCAGTATCAGCGACTCGCCACCTCTGACACCCCCCACTCCAAGATGACAGCCAACCCTCCGCGACCTCAACGCCACCGGTCAACCCGCCGACCGCGAGGCCCTTCCCAATCACCTGAACATCGCTCTCGCCTCGAGTTCCAGCTTCTCTGAACCCCTGAACTTTAAACCCCTGAACTTTAAACCCCTCACCTTCGCCCAGCCCGCTGCAGCGAAGCCCTTGTCGAGCGCCCGGGCACCACACCAACACTGAGCTCCAGCCTCACTGAGCCACCGTCAACCCCTTTTTCCCTTCCCTGACCTCCCCCTTCCCTCACCCTTAGCGGGCCTCTCCGGTAAAGCCTCTTCCTCTAATTAGAAAAGAAAGGGGAATTGCGGGTAGCTGAGCTTGTGCCTCGACTTACCAGGCCTGGGCCAGGGGACTTGATATCACCCCCTGGGGAGGGTAGTAGGTACGGGCGTGAGTGCCCTCTGCAGCCCCCCCGAGCCTGAGGAGCGAGGTCAAGGCAGCTCCCTTTTCCTCACCCAAAATGCCACTGGCAGGGGAGGCTTGCCGGAGGAAACCGCCTTTCTCCCAACTGCCCTTTCCCCACTTCCTTATCTTACCCACATACTCCCTTGTGCCAAGGCCACTTCTGCCACCGCCAGTGCGCATGCACCGTGGCCCAAACAACCCCCGCCCGTTGCAACGGCTCCTGAATCCTCTCAGAACCAATCCTAGCCCCTATCCCTTCAATATTGCCATTTAAGGCTGCTTCACCTCCTTTCCAGCCCTGCCCCTCTTACCAGCCTATATAACCTGTAATCACCCCTGAATAAATCTCTTTGGCGCATACTCCTACTGGATGAAGAGTGTTTTTGTCCTTATCGCCGCCCTCCTTGCACGCCTCTCGCCGAGGACCCTGGCCACGTCCTCCGCCTCGCCCTCGCCTCCGGGAAAGAGCCCCCGCCGCCGGTAACCTTTAAGCAGCCCCGAGAGCTGAGGGCTCGGCTACCGGCCGCCACTCCCCCTAGAAGCAGTAACCCCGACCGCAGTCCCCTACATTCTAGCGTGGATTCTTATACCCCCCAAAATGCTATATAAAAACATAATTTATAGGATTTTCTGAAATTTTTGTAGACAATATCACAGAAATGAGTTGACAGGAGGAAATGAGGACACAAAGCCACTGCCAAAGAAGTTGTATCCTGAGAAAGCAAAAGGCAATAAACCCCCTAGCTTCTTCCCAGCTTCCCTTCGCTCTCCTGTCTCCTGGCCATGTTTCCCATGGGTTGAGTCCAGCCAGAAACCAATTGGCTGGGAAGTCTGGGGAATGTAGCTTGCAGTGCAGAAGAGCGCCGAGCTTAGGTGGGAGATGGAGCTCAGAATAAACAGGCAAATGTCTGTCTCCTGTTCCACACAGTACCTTCTGGAGCTATATGAAGTCATTTTAAAAACCTTCACATGTTCAGTTTTTCATGATGAGGATTCTCTCTCCCTCTCCCTCCCTCCCTTCCCCCCCCCCACCTCGGTTTGGCTTGTTTGTGCTAAAGCACCCTGAAATGCTTAAAGGAAATTCCTATGGAAGTTTCCAACCTGGGGGAGGGGGCCCACTGAACAGGAGCTCCCCCAGTTGGCAGGTCCCTTGAGACTCGAGCGCCTGGGGGGACGCTAGCACTCATTTAGCATTTCACTTTAACTCTCTCTCCATGCTTCTGAAGGAAGAATCATGATTTCTGAAAAGTGTGAGAAATGAAGGAAAGGGGAGGTTTTCCAGGATCGCCTGATTGTTTCAGTAAAAATATCAGGCATGTACGGGTAAACAAATCGACAAAACAGTAACAGGAAAGAGAGAATACGGAAACATTTCTGGAAATGATCTACACAACAGCTTAACATATTCCATTAAACAGAATGACATTTTCCCATTTTTTTGATTTTCAGAAAAATGATGTTTTATACCCTTGAACTTAAGAACATCACAAAGAGCAAGAGAACAAGAGAAAGAATTGCTCACAGATTATGTAATGACATGAAATATAATAAAAACTGTTTAAATAGATTGCCCCAGACTTTTATAAGGAAAGCTATCACAAGAGGAACTGCTGACATGTTTCTTCAGTGTATTTCCAGAATGAAAGCTCAAATCTTGAACACTTCCAGAAGTAGCATTCTTCCGGAATAACTCCCCTCTCCAGAGCACAAGTAGTATTTTCAAATCACAGGTGAGTCAGAAACTATAGACCAGCACTGCCCAACAGAAATACAATGCAAGCCATGTGCAAAAAAAGTAAAAGGAAGCAGGTGGCATTAATTTTAAGAATACGTTTTACTTAACCCAATATATCAAAATATTATCATTTTAACATGTAATGAATATAAAAATTAAGTGTTTTTGCTTTTTTTTCATGTCAAGTCTTTGATATCTGGTATGTATATTATGCTTATAACATTTCTCACTTTAGACACTAAATTTTTATCAGGAATACTCGATCTGTATTTAGAATTCATGCAACGTACAGCTAATAAGGTAGGTTCACATCCCCAAGTTGTTACATGCCCACTTTAATAGTTTTCCAAGAGCTGAATCAAGTATAATTTTTTAGTTTAATTTTTAATTAGTTGAAATGAGATAAAAGTAAAAATCCAATTTCTCAGTAAACTAGCCACGTTTTATGTGCTCAGTAAACATGCATGGCTCATCGCCACCACATTGGTAGCACAGCTCAAGATCAGAGGCCACAATTCTAAGAACGTGTGAGTTTTTTTCACCTTTATAACTTCTTCCCTTTCTAACTGACCCATTTTCTCTTCATAATGGTTAGTCTGAAGCCCTGAAAATGAAAAGCACTGTGTTTCGATCATTGACATCAACAGGGGGTGAAGCAGTTCAGAGAAGGGGGGAAGTGCCACATAAGGGTGAGAGGACGTCAGTGGAAACTTCAGGGAAAGGAGATCAGCCTAAATCTCCATCTTCTGCTTGACAGAAAGAGCAGAGGCCCCCAGGGAAGTGGAATGGGCCTTGAAAGTGACCTTGGATGCTTTGAGACAGGGCTCTTTACTGCAAATATCAGAAACTTGACTCAAACTGGCTTAGTCAATGCAAATTCTGTTATTGGCTCATGTAACTGTGTAACCACAAATTCAGGCCTGGCTAAGTCCAGGGGCTCAAATGATACCAGTGGGAGTTTGTTTCTGTTCGTCTCTTGGCATGGATGTCCCCTCTACTGCGGTAAACCGCAGACCCTCCCCATCAGTGGTCAGATGGCCACCAGCTCTCTCAGCCTTATGTCCTGGTCTCAGCACCTCCACAAGAAAGAATGTGCTTCTTCCCAAGAGCCCCAGCAAGAGTCCTAAGTGTGGGTGCTCATTGGCCTCTGTTTGGGTCACTTGCTCATCCCTAAACTAATCCCCAGACCTGGTCCATTTTGCAGCCTGGGAGATAGAGGGAAGGATCTGCCCACTCAAACCACATAGACAATATGAGGGAGAGTAACAATGTCTCCACTCTTTAAAAAAAATGTAATGAACAATATTAGCAGAAAATACATCCATTTCTTAGAGTCTTGAGGGTCAGTTTCTAGTTGCTTTCCTCTGCTTCCATACACTTTTTCTAAATTTTACATACTTTCCATAATGAGTATACATACTTTAAAACTGGCTCACAACACTTTTGAGAAAAAAATATCATGCTGGTCATTGCCAATAATAGCCCTGAAATGTTTTTTTCTGATTTGGTCCAACTGAGACTCTGTTGTTAGATTCTTTTGAGGGCTATGCTTGAGGATACCAACTCCCAGGAGATTCACTTTTTCAACTTTCTCCTCACTCCCTGAGAAGCCCATGCCACATTCCAGTTCAACCAACCAACCAACGTGTACTCCCCCACTTGATAAATATTTATAGCCAGGCATTGCCCTAGGCATGGGAAAATACCAAAATTTGTTCCAGCCCTCAAGGAACTTGCAGGAAACTGAGTAATAAAATAAAACAAATAAAGAATTAGTTCCATCTGTAAAGAGTGATATATTGGAGAGACTCGTTCTACAAGAGACTGTAGTATGAGATTTCGATCTAACGGAGGAGGCTGCATTCAGGAAGCAAGATACAACCTAAATCGTAAGACTGCATAGGCGTTAACCAGACCAGTTATTAATTGGGCTTCTAATATGTGTATGGGGTCACCACGGTGGAATTTGGGGAGAGAATGTCCAAACCTCTGCCCTCAAGGATGTAGCTGTCTAATTGTCAAGTCACAACTGAATTTCCTAAAATAGCAGTGAAAGAAAGATATAGTATTGGATGAAGTGTCTATAGGAAGATGTAGGAGTTCAAAGGAACAGGCAATCAATAAAGGTTAAAGTAGTCAGGAAGGACTCTCTGGGGGTCAGCTTTTAGGCCAACAAGAAGCAGAGGTTTCCCAAGCAAGGAGAAAAGTACGTGTGCAAAAGCCCAGAGGGATCAATGCTACTGATACTTAAGTGGGACAGCGAGATGACCAGTAGGATGAGAGTTGAGGATGAAGGTTGTTAGAAAGGATGGGTGTTGGGTGGAAGGGAGAGACTGACCTTGGAAGCCTGGTGAGGATACCTGGACTTGATGTGATAGGAAATAGAGAGCAAAGAGTGCCAAGATGAACGTGGCACGTGCAGAGGATCGATGTGGCCAATTACACCATAGAGGAGGAGCAAAGTCAGAGCAGCTGTCCACAGTAATCCAGGCACAATAGGGAGTCCTGCAGGGAAGACGTCCTCCTGTTTACCCTTGGGAAACTGGGACATAATAGGTTAACTGGGCTTTAAGCCTCTGAAAAGGAAACTCCTATAATAAAGGAAAACATTGCTGTATTGCTTGGCACAATCTGTTTTTGTTTTGCTTTTTTTACTTTATCAATTTGTTCCCTACAACCAAGAAAATATGCTGAAACCCAGCCCATTTCTTTCCTCTTCCAGCAGCTCTCTCCACAAAAGGAGATCAGATCTGCAAGTCCTCTAGGGCCCAACTCTCCTAGAGCAAACCCACGGGCAGGGAAACATTTCTCCCACTTCAGGGTCTCCCTCTTTCCCTTCCCCCCAACCTTTCTGACTCACAAAAGTTGCTTCCAGTGAAGGTGCTGGGGGAGCCTCCCTAGCCAAAATGCTTAGCATCCTGTTTAGCTGGAGGGGCAGCTGGCCGTGTGTGCTGTAAGGGCTGCAGAGGCAGGGAGGTGAGGGAAGGGAATCTCTTCCCTAACAGGTGCTGGAGGAGGAAACAGCAGAATGCACTCCTGGTTTTCCTCGCGGTTGAAAGTGGATTCCCTAAGAAATAGTAATTCCTCGGGCCTTGGGAAGCCATCTTCTAGCACATGGCCACTACTTAGCTCCTTCTTTTAAATATATCTCTCAGGAAACGTATCTAAACTATTCTAGTATTTTTAAAGTAGACTATAAGAGCCTTCTGAGAAGTCAGTTTCATTCCTGTTTCAAAGCAAGTTGCAAAGTCCCAATCAGGACAGTTCTAGAATGTCTATATAGGAGGGATTAAAATGCGGCAACCTAATTACCCAATGGGACTTCACTTGAAGCTATATTTGCATAGCAAACATGCTAGTTTTATTTCGATTGTGTGTTTATTGGGGCAGCCCAAGGGAGTTGTGGAAAACTAAAGCCCATCACTCCAGTCTTTCCTTGATACCACCACTAAGCCCCCTAAACTCAATTTCTTTTCAGTTAGTGACTATTATAAAAGTCCCCTGCTCTCACCAGTACTTTCACCCCAAGGATAGAACTGTGGCTGCATGCAGAAAAAGATTATTCATGAATAAATTGGTCAATTAATTCTCTAGCTTCCCTAACAGAGCGGGATATTCCTTTCTCATAAGAAGGGGAGTATCTGCTAAGAAGACTCTCAGGATTCAGGGTCATCCTGAAAACCCCACCCCATCCCAAGCTAGACAGCTATTTGTATGTGTCCTGGTAACAGGAAGCAGTCCAGGTGGTTTTCCTGGATCTCTGAGGCCCTCTAGTGGCTCTCTTGGGCTGAAAACCCTTCAACTTCCCCCTAAAAATTCAAGCACCTGAATTTTTAAAAAATAAATAAATAAATAAATCCTTTTATTTTGTTTCTCCTAAAATGCAAAAAGCAAATCTAGTGATGTCCAGTTTCTGAAAATGCCCACTATCAAAGTCCATCTGGTCTTTTATTTTCCCCTTGTGTTTTAATGAGCTTTGAAAGCCTCTTACTTGCTTGCTCTGCAACCCCCAACTGCTCTCCCTGTGCCCCAAATGCAGATTTCAATTTGATCTTTAGGTTTGCTTTAGAGGATGCCTGGCTGTCTTTTTCTCACAAAAACACACGAAGGGCCTAACTCGGTTCTGTGTGGGGAGGAGGGCAGGTTTTCCAGCCTGACAGGCAAAGCTACCTTCATTCTCAGAGCCTTTCAGAAGCCAAAGCTTCTGGGGACTCCAGGGCTCCAGGGGCATTACAGAGGGCCTGGCAGGACTCAGAGACGGCCACTGCCTTCATGACCGGTAGGTGGGTAAACCCAGAGCATGGTTGGGAATTGGCTGCACTGGGTTTTTTATGAATCAATTTGTATAAATCCACAGGAAGGTGTCCTAATATACACAGCCTGCCTTATGGCAGTATCACCTTCATCTGACCCCTGGGAGCACTAAAATAAAAGCCCATCACTCTCACCTGGACTGCAGCCCGAACCAGGCAATTAGGCCATGGGCCAGGAGGAGCCTGAAAGAGGAGGAGGAGCCTACGAGTCTGATGACACTTGCTATTCCCTTGGCTGAAAGGAAAAACCCAAGGGAACAAATATTTGCTGGACTTGGGCTATGTGCTCACCGTTGAGTATTCCACGCAGTGGGGCAGGTATTATCATCTCCATTTTACAGGCAAGGAATTGAGACTCTGAGTTAAAGGCATTTCCCAAGATCACACAGCTCTGTAAGTGGTAGGGTTAGGATTCCAACCCAGTTCTGGCTCTCTCTATAACCACTCTTTAGCCAGCCCCTGCCTCTTATCTTACTTAGCTTTTGGCTTCAAGTCCTTGATTCATCATCTGTGTGAATGGCACCTCTTAGGGTTGGGCAGTGCACAGCCTGCACATCTGTACAGAGTCGCTCAGATCAACTTCTGGCTTGATAATCTCCCACATTCAAGATTCTAAGCCTGACCTGAAATATCTAGAGCTTTGCTACTTAAAGTGTGGTCCTTGAACCTATATCATCAGCACTACCTGGGAGCTTTTTAGAAATAAATTTAGAAATAAACTTCAGAAATTTATTCAGCCCTACTTCAGATTTAGTGAATCACAGTCTCCAAGGATAGTGTTTAAGAATCTATTTGCTGGGCTTCTCAGCTTTAATGTGGCTCCAATCACCTGAGCTCTTGTTAAAATGCACATTCTGATTCAGTAGGTCTGAGGAGGTGGTGCCGGGGTTCTGCATGTCTAACCAGCTCAAGATGAAGTTGATGCTGTAAAGCACAGCTTAGATGGCAAGACTATTCAGTGATCAGTGATTCTCAAGCTTGAGAATGAAGCTTGTTAATACACAGATTAAAGGGCCCCACCCCCAAGAGATCCTGATTCAGTAGGTCTGGAGCATGGCCTGTGAATCTGCATTTCTAACAGGTTCCCAGGTGGTGTTCATGCTGCAGGTACAAGGACCCCACTTTGAGAACCACTGTTCCAGCCTTTTAGAACCGTCGCTTAATTAGACAATTAACCCCACGCTTTCTGGCTTTGCATCTGCTCAAAGCTCTATCCAAACCTAGAATCCTGGCAGTTTAGAGCTGAAAAGCACTTCAGACACCACCTGGTCTCGGTCAAATAAATACAGGTCAAGGGTCTCACTCAAGGTCACACAATCAGCCAAGAAGTGAAGCCAAAATTAGGCCTCTTGACTCCCTCAATTCAGTGTTGTTTACTCTGCATCCTGCTGGCTCGATGCTCCAAAAATTCTCTGGCTTCCAGCAACTGCAGTATTTTTGGTGAGCTCTCCATCTCGGGCCAGCTTTGCAGGCTCCACTTGAATCCGTAGCAGACGCATATGTTACCAGCACAATCCGTGAAAACACAGTGGCCTCCTACCTCACAGCTCTGAAAAAAAAGGGCTTTGGAAAAAAACAACAGGCAGGCCGGCAGCCTCGTGGAGAGGAAATGCAGCAGCCAGCAGGCAAACCCAGACAAGGCGATTCTGAACCGAGGCCCTGGAGCTAAGTAATAAACCAGGATACTGACACCTCTGTTCTCTGGGGCAACTCTGAGAAAATCATTTAAATTTTCCATGCCTGAAAAGACGTTTTTCTGTAGGGAAAACAAAATTCTCATTCAAGGGATTAGGCACAAATGGGGGTCGCAAATATGGTCTTGGTATCAGTTAGTCCCTGCATAACAAATCACCCAAGAGTAGTGGTGTTCTAGTTTGCTAATGCTGCTGCTAAGCAAAACACCAGAAATGGATTGGCTTTTCTAAAGGGGGTTTATTTGGTTACAAAGTTACAGTCTTAAGGCCATAAAGTGTCCAAGGTAATGTATCAACAATCGGGTACCTCCACTGGAGGATGGCCAATGGCATCCAGAAAATGTCTGTTAACTGGGAAGGCACGTGCCTGGTGTCTGCTCTGGAGTTCTGGTTTCAAAATGGCTTGCTCCCAGGACGTTCCTCTCTAGGCTGCAGCTCCTGCTCCAAGTATCACTCTTAGTTGCTCCTGGGGCATTTGTCCTCTTAGCTTCTCTGGAGCAAGAGTCTGCTTTCAACTCCAACTTCAACTGTCTCTCATCTGCAGCTCCTCTCTCAGCTCCTGTGCATTCTTCAAAGTGTCTCTCTTGGCTGTAGCAAGCTCGCTCCTTCTGTCTGAGCTTATATAGTGCTCTAGTAAACTAATCAAGGCCCATGCTGAATGGGTGGGGCCACACCTCCATGGAAATTATACAGTCAGAGTTATCAACCACAGTTGGGAGGGGTGCATCTCTATGGAAACAAACTAATCCAAACTTTCCAACCTAATCAACACTAATATGTCTGCCCCCAAAAGACTGCTTCAAAGAATATGGCATTTTGGGGGACATAATACATTCAAACTGGCACAAATGGCTTAAAAGAACCATTTATTATTGCTCACGAGACTCCAAGAGATAGCAGAAGGGTGCAAGGCTCCTTGAACCCTAGGCTTGGAACTAGCATGCTATCACCTCTACCACATGCTGTTGGTCACAGCAAGACACAGGCCAACCTACTTCTTGATGGGAATACTGCAGAATCGCATTGCAAAGATATAGAGAGAGGTGAAAATGTGTGGCCTTTTTTGCAATCTACCAAGGGAGTTTTCTTAGTTTGGGAGACAATGAAATAAAGGTTCCAAAGCAAATTGTTTACTTGGAAGGTGATGGAAACACCAATAGCAGATTGAGACAAAGAGGGTCCACAACCCTCTTATTCCACTGGGGAATTCCGCTGGGAGCTTATTTCACTGGGGGATGCTGGAAGCTACATCTTATCATTAGGGAGTGAGGAGGTTTAAACATCAATTCATATCAGTCTTTTGTAGATGGCTGATCATAGGAGACACGTATTCCCCAACACTGTAGCCTCTTGCACTGGCAAATTGGCGCCAGAGGTCAGAGCCAGCCCTTGGCAAAGAAGTGCAGGTGTTAGCAGCTGGTGTGGTTGGTAAGGGTAGGGAGATATGGGTAGAGCATCCACAGCATCTCCTACAGTGCTAAGATGATATAAATAAAATAAAAATAAAAAAGCCTCAAGCTTCAGAGTCCATTATTTTAATAAAAACATCTTTTTTCTTAAAGTCTGCTTGATTTCGGGTGACGCTTCAGCTCTGTTGCTGACAAAGGTTGGAATGCTGGATGGCATAATATCAAGTTGTCCACGTAGCTCAGGAAACAAAAGGCCAAGGGTTCTTCCTAGTTGTCCTTGGAATCTAACAATTACCAGCATGAACTGAGAACAATTGTCGTAGCCGTAAAAATGATGGACCTCTTCAGCTCTCTGAGGAGACAGCAAACCAACTGCTCTGCCTGAGCTTGGCAACATCACAAACCATCTGGGACCAAAGCACAAAGGGGCAGGCAGAGGTAGCTGACGTTTTCTGGGGAGGAAGATTCACAAAGCCCCTGGAAGGAGAAACAGTAAGGAGAATGAAGCTTTTTACCCCCAGAAAGATATTTTAAGTGTCTGAAAAATGGCCTGGAAAGAAAAAACACTACACTTAAGAGTAGAAATTTATTCTTGGGGGCGGGAGCAGAAGTGGGACAGTAGAATGAGGTTGAAAGTGAGAGTCAAAGGTATTAAATATTTTATTTAAAACATTTTTTTTTAAATGAGACAAAAATGTCAACAATGACCAATTCTTAGTAATGAATATTATCTCATTATAGTTTCTTAATTTCAAAAAGGGGGGTGGTGGATATGATATTCTCCTGTAATTAGCCAGATCTGTGGAAGTTCAAAAGGGGATTCCGATCTATTTCTTGAGTGTCCATTGACAAACACCTCTTTGTGCGTCCCAAACAAGATCAAGTACTCAAAGTGCAGAGCCCAATGCCCAAAGCAAGGTGGTCCTTCCCACTCTGCTCTCTGGCTCCCTTTGCCCCGCCCCCAGGTCCTCACCAGCCAATCACCACCAACGTGAGTGAGTTCCAGGGTCAAGCTCCTCCCTCACATTGAGCCAAATCAGATGATTTGCCGGTTGTCTGAATGTGTTCTAAAACAGGAAAATCTAAAAAAAAAATAAAAATAAAAAAGTTTTATCCTGACTCCTCTCAATCCAGGGAGAGAGTTGGTCTAATAAAAAAAGAAGGAAAAGTTTCTTGGAAATAAGGCTGAAGGAACATACCCCCTTAAGTAGAAAGAGATTCTAGAATTTAACAATAAATACTTCCTAACTTTCTCCAGGGCTTTAGAATCTTCTACCCCTAAGGGGCATCTAACCTATTTCTAGGACAGATCTAGTTGCCTTGGTGTGACCTGTAATAAGAGACACTGTTTTGCCCCTCTGAATGTAATGAAGAAGTCATAAGTCTGTTTACAAATTTGGAGAAAGTCCATAGCCAGGCCTTGACAACATAAGATGCTATGAGGAAAGGGACAGGAATGTGCCTGCAGGAGGAGAGTGGAGGGTATGGAATGAGGGCTGAAATCAGGCCTGACCTCCAGAAGAAAAGGCATCTCTGGCCTTTTTACATTGTGCCAAGGAAGTCGAGGGTAGCCTTGGAAGGCAGCACAGCATTCCCCAGGGGCTTGTTTTATCCAGAGGCTTTAAAGCTGGGAGGGATTTCCTGGAAACAAAGTTAGAGGAGACAGAGCCAAGAGCCACTGGGTTGAGCTTGCTCCAGGCAAGGTTTACACATAATCCCAGGCTGCTCCTTCTTCCAGGGTCTCCAGAAGGGCTGTGCACAGTGTGTGCAAGTGTGTATACAGATCTTCACATCCATTCTGTATCAATTATATATTCCCACCAAAGGCTGCATACTAGGCCACCCTGAAGCTCATTGACTAGGAGCAATCACTACTCAGCTGACCAGTTCTGTGGTTGGTAAAGTGGACTGAGCTCAGCTAGGAAGTTCTGGTCTGGATCAGGCTCCCACATGTCTGTGCTCAGAGGCAGGCAAGCAGGCAGCCCTGTGATCTGGGCTGGGCTTCTCCCATCTCGGCATTAACTCCCTCCTCGACCAGCAGGGTGGCCTCGGCGTGTTCTCATGGCGGCTGAGCAGGGTTCAAAAAGAGAGAGAAGAGACAAGCAAGCCCTCAGGAGACTTAGTCTCAGAACAGGCACCTGTCACATCAGCCAAAGAAAAAACTGCACCGGACAATGTTAATCAGGCGAGGGTGACTTTATTCAGGGGCTGCTATACCGGGGGAGAGAGTGGAGCTCAAGTCCATTGAAAAAAGGGACAGCCAGCTTTTTAAGGGCTGGGAATGGGTTAGAGGAAAAGCCCTGCAAGAGAGTAAGGGGAACTGATCATTGGGATGGGTGAGGGGTTTACTAAGGTTGCCGTTAGGACCACTTGGGTAGGAATATTTCCCTTTGCAGTAATTCAGCCACCTGGAGATTGTAAGGGTTGTGAGAGAGAGGGAGGGAGATAAGGAACTGCTCAGTTAGCCTCTCAGGCACCTGGGTAAAATAAGCTTTGGGGAGGGGGGGGAAGGGAAGAAAGGTCGAGGGTTAATTTGATATTTAAAATAGTTCGGGTCTGCAGTTGTCTTTTTCCCTTTGTTTTTGTTTGTTTTGGCTTGGTTTGGTTTTCTGCAGATTGAGTTGTTTTTTGCTGTAATCTCACAGCTGCCAGATTAGTTTCAAGGCAGTGTGCAAGAAGCCAAACAGGCGGCTTGGACAAGAGAAGGAAAACAGTCTTGGTTATTTCAATCGCATTCCATTGGTCAATGCAAGTTGCAAGGTCCTCCTAGCCAAGGGCGTGAGGATAGTCTGGAGAAAGGAAGGGAAAAGGTGGGCAAACGGAGGCCACCTCTCAGATGGAAGCAGCTACATCGTCAATTTATAGGGGTATGGACAGGGACGGGACTAATTGCAGCCATTTGGGAAGCATTGACTGCACTTTCCCCACCACCTTGAGGCAGATTTCTCCTGGAATTTGCCCCACACTGTAGGTCGAACAGAGAGTTGGTAGGTGGAGAAGAGAGAAGGGCAATCCAGAGAGGATCCCACTTCTGGATGCCTGGCCCGTGGTAGATCCATAAAGCACCAGCTCTTTAAGATGCTAAGAAGTGCCAAGGTCAAATGAGTTTCATGAAAGATCCATTAACCAAAGCTATGTAAAGGAACTGTCACTGGGGGGCCTACCTTCCTTGTAAGAGGCTGGCTTGTTCTCACGCTCACCTTTATTAAAGTCCTGTAACCCAACTTTCGAATTTTTAAAATACCCTCCCTCGCTCTGGGAGCAAACAGTGAAGCTGTTTTCTATAAATTTGCCTGGGGCTTCCCACTGTTTGCAGTATGTTTTGTTGGTAAGCTCTTTGTAGGGCCAAATAAAGTGACCCTGAGCCTGTGCAGGGTACTTTCCTACCTCCTACTTCGTGATTAGGAGAGCAAAGCAAGAACATGCCTGACGGTCTTTATACAGTTTTGTTCTTCTCCTCCTCCCTTCCATTCTTTTGATTTCAGAAGGCAGTCTCAAGAGACAGTGCATTTTTATTAAAGGAAAAAGAAGTAAGAAGAAATTTGCAAAAAGACATGCCTACAGCGATAGTTTAGCCAGGCACTTAGAAACCTAAAGATACTCTGGGGTGTGTTGAAGATCAAAAGTAAGGTAAAAAGAAAGAAAGGAAAAAAAAAAATACACATATATATAACGTCCTCCCAAAGAGGAAAAGAAATGCAGGCCTGTCTTTTTTTTTTTTCATGGAACACATTTTTTTCCCCTAGTGAATCACGGATGAGCTCTATCCCAACTGCTATGGTAAATCGTGGTCAGTTCTACATCAACCGAGATAATATTTTCAATACCCCAGCCTGTAAGTTCCTCTCACACTTTTCCTTCCTCCCATTTCAGCCATCCATTCTCATGGTCAGCCTGGGAGCTTTTGTCCATCACATTCTGTTGGATTTATGATTTTGTTCTGGGCAGGATGTAGATCCTTATACTATCCTACCCAATTCCCAGAGACACGCAGGTAAGATGGCACATTTAGTAGTAGTGATTTATAAAACAGAACTCCCAAAATAAAGCTTTTGGATGTTAGATCATAATCCTCTTCCAACCAGAAAGGGGCTTGACTTTCTGATTTCCCAGATGTCCTGTCCTCTCTATGATGTTAGATGCAATCTTGTTCCAGCCCTGCATGGGGAACTCGATTTTCATTTGTAGAATTTGGTTAGAGATTAAGATGATCCACAATGTCATTATCAGCACTCGTGCTTGATGAAAACAGGAGGAAAAAGAGAATGAATTTTTAAAAAATTAAATGCTTTGTGCTGGGCTCATTGATGGGAGAAGTCGAGTTGCTGCTTGTTTTACATTTGAATGCTGTGCATGGATTTCATGATGGCAATAATAATTTATTGACAAAATGCTTTTATTGAGTTGCCTTTACTGAAGAGGCCCTAATGCTTTTTCACCAGCTTGCTACAATTAAAAGCAGCAGTAAACAGAGCCTTTTCTATTTAGATTGAAAAGCAACAATTAACTTGCCCAGCTATAAATAGGAGGCAGTTTCACATATATGGCCCCAACTGCAGACATTAAAAACTCCAGGCCCCCATGACCCCAATTTATTTCTACAGGACATACCAACAGATTGGCAGACTCTGACCTTAAAACTGACAATTTCTTAGAAAATGAAAGTAGGTAAATTATGCATAATTCTAGATAATTACTGGAATGTCCATGAAGCCAGGAAATCAGTACACATGCTGGAAATCTAAATTTATAGGCTTCTAGCTTTTCCTTTTTACCATTATCAAGCCATGTTTTGCCTTGGGCAGCTGTCATGCCTGGCTCTTCTTTGCCTGGGAGGCATGGAAAAAAATAATGGCCTTGGAAATTAGAGTAGGGAAGACAGAAAATACAAATTTCTTTCTCAAGAATCCCAGTGGTGGAATGATTCAACAAAGAGACCACAGCATGGTCAGTGTTGAATTTTTCAGAATAAACATTTTAAAGCACAAATGTCATTCACCTCATCCATACACTATAGAAATCTGAGATTTCAGAGTTGAGAAGGCACCCATGTGATCACCTCAGTTTCCACGGGAAGAAACTGGAGGCTCAGGAAGCCATGTGCATTGTCTGAGGTCACAAAACAGTGACAGAGCAAGAACTCGGTTTTTCTGACTGCCACCAAGTGTCTGTTGAATGGAAAGAGTTGTCTTTCGTTCTCTTCAGTACAAAAGACTAGATTCATGAGATCTAAGTAATTAAAAGTCCAAAAGGTCTTGTATCTCTTTGAGTGCAAGACAAATTTCCAAAGATGAAAGGATTTTCCCACCTACAGGTGTGGGATCCCATCTGCCTCTGTATCCCTCTTCTGAGTCAAGAGTTAACAATCTCCAAAAGCTCAAAAAGAATGAGTTTTCAAAATCTGCTTTTGGCAGTCACACCGTTTTGAGATCTGTGAGTCCTCTTGGCTTTCTGCTTGTGCATTCCCTGGGTCTCCCATGACTTTCCAACTGTCTATGACTCCCCTCGGGTTATGATGCCCCCTCTCAGCTCCTCCACCCAGCTCTATGGCGCAAGGAGATTCATGTTTATGAATTCATCAATGGTACCCTCGTCTTTTGGCTATGTAGGAAACTTGAGAGCAAAAAGGATAAAGAGGCAGGATTTTATTTCTTCAGCTCATTTCCTGCAGAGTGAAGCAGAGTTACCCAGCTAAGCCCAGCCTCAGTTAGCCAAACCCCAGTCAAACCCTAGACACAGGAGTAAGCATAAATGTTGTTTAAAGCACTGAATTTTGTGAGGTGGTTTGATATGCAGCAATAGCTAACTGACACAAAAGGTGACACCTAAAAAAAGAATTTTAGAAAATACAGCCTTCCTAAAAATAAAGGTATACACCTCTGAAGACCAGACATAAAATGAACTCAGAGAAGTAGATGGGGTTGAATTTCTATCCCATGGAAGGTAAGTGGCTCTCTCTTCAAACTCATGTTTGAAATCAGAAGCAGGTTTGCGTTTCCCTCATCCATTAAAGAGACCTTAAATAAACTCTTAAAACCACTGTCTGATGATTATATAATAATGTAGATTACAAGGGGTGACAGTGTGATTGTGAAAACCTTGTGGCTCACACTCCCTTTATCTAGTATATGGATGGATGAGTAGAAAAATGGGGATAAAAACTAAATGACAAATAGGATGGGATGGGGGGATGGTTTGGGTGTTCTTTTTTCACTTTTATTTTTTATTCTTATTCTGATTCTTTCTGATGTAAGGAAAATGTTCAGAAATAGATTGTGGTGATGAATGCGTAACTATATGATCGTACTGTGAACAGTTGATTGTATACCATGGATGATTGTATGGTATGTGAATATATTTCAATAAAAAAAAGAAAAAAAAAAGAATAGACTATGCAAAAAAAAAAAAAAAAAAGCCACTGTCTGAGCTACTTTATATGAAACTGGGTAGTTGGGAGGCTGTAAGAAATAGATAAAATCTTTCAGCTTGGACTTCGGCTTACCTATCTGCTGACTTGGTAGGTGAGTCTGGGATAGTTCTATTATCACTGCAGTTTGGGAGCACTTAGCTGCTAATATAAGCATGGTTTGGGACTGAATGTACTCAAGAGAAGGTGATAGGAGAGATCAAATATGAATCTGAAAAACTGGGAGACAGGAGAGAGAAACAGAGAAAGAGAGAAACTGACTCCATTCAAAGATAAAATTCCAAAACACATGAGGAAATAATGCTAAGAAAAGCAGCAACAAAATCAACAATTGGAAATGTATTCACTCCAGATGAAATGGAAATAATAAAAAAGATTCATGCCCACATATCTCTACTGAAAGATCAACTAAAGAATGATAGACTGTATTTCAGGCAGAAGGAGAAAATACCCTGAAAGATAGAGGGATCTAGTGAAATGAAGAAATAATAGTTAGTAAAAAAACTTAATATATTGATAAATTTAATTTACTATTAACTCTAAAAATTAATGGCATTTTCCACCTAAGTAGGTAGAATTCAAATTCAAGACAATCATACCAAGGAAGCTGTGGATGGGGATGGTATTCAGTGAATAATTAAAGCCTACTAAACTCTTGAGTTATTGGGAGGAGGACAGAGATACTGAATAACTTTAACTCTGTTAAACATTTTATAGGTAGGTAAACATGTTAAAATTTTTTTAAATATCAATCAAACAGAAAGCAAAGGGAAAGGAAAAGAGCAAATAAAGAGCATAGTAAACATAAAGCATAAAATAAGATGACATAACTGAGTCCAAATTAGAACAGTAATCAAAGTAAATGTCAAGGACTTCAAGATTATTAGACTGGATTTTTAAAAATCCAGCCATATGTGGTTTACAAGAGACATGATGGTCAAGAAAGGTTGAAAATAAAGGAATGGAAAAAGACAAGGCAACCACTAACCGAAGGAAAGCTGATATAGCAATATGAATGTCAGATGAAATTGACTTTAGGCCATAAATATAAAAAGAGACTATACATAGTAATAAAAGGAAAAGTCTTATATTTGAATGGCTAACACTACAGCTTGAAATATAGAGAAAAAGCCCAACAAAATTACAAGGCAAAATTGAAAAATGATCCTATGGGATATTTAAAACACCTATGTCAAAAACAAATAGACCAGCAGGAAAAAAAAAAATCACTCAATTTATACTAAAAAGCTTAAAAATAATAAAACCATTTTAGAGATGTAGAAACTGAGGCCCAGAGAGGTTGAGTGACCCACCTAAGGCCACAAAGTTTATATGAGACAGAGTCAGGACTAAAACTCACAACTTCTAATGCCAAATTCTATGTCCTCCCCATTTTATGACATTAACACGAGCAGAATAAACTGCATGTGTGCAGAAATGACTAGCCTTTTTCCAAACCCTTAAAACACTCTTAGGTACGGTAGCATATCTGTCGATGCTCCTTTCAGATCCCTTTGGATCCCTTTTACTGTTTCTGTGTGCCCTTCCTTGTCTTCAGAGTGTTTTGCTTCTAACAGTCCATCCCCGTGATTCTCTGCAAAGAACCGCCCTTGGGCTACTGGGGTGACTACTAGGAGACTGAAGTTCCAGGGATTTTATATCTCAAGGGTGGCCCTTATCCAATGAGTGACTGATACGGAAAACCAAAAACCCAGCTCCTTCAGCTGGAGTTGGGCCAAAATCTAAACTGTAATTTACACTCCCAATTTCCCCTACGGCATCAAGCAGAGGATGGAATTTTGCTTGGCTTCTTCCTTTCTCTGTCCTGCTTTCTCTACCCACTTTTTCCTACGAGAACTTCCTTAATAAATCAAGTTACACATGAATTGTCACCTTGAGGTTCTGCTTCTGGGAACTCTCACCTAAAACAAGAAGCATAAAGAAGTTTGTACTAGAAATACACAGAAAGTAGAGAGTGATCCTAGGGGAAAAACACATTTGAGTGGCTCACAGCTCCTGCTGTACTGATCTTTGGGTATTTCCAGCTTTATTTGGGCACTGGGCATCTGGCATTGTGAATGTAACTAGAAAAACTCTCCTGCAGCTTCAGACTTGGGGTCAATAACTATTGATTGACAGACTTCCTGTCTCTAACAGACCCTCTTGGGTCCAATTCTGGATTATTGATGACCACATCTGGAGGATTCATGGTTTCCAGCACTCTCTCACTCTCTCAGCCTTTATTAACTCTCTTTATCATAGGCTTTATCTTTATCTTAGGCTTACTTCTCTTGAGGCTGGAGCTGAAGATGCAAAATGGCAACTCAGAGTTCCTTGGCCTTAAGATGCAGGGCCATAGGTAGCCATATAAGAATCATTATGGCTTTCTGGTTGGTCTGGCTATTATTTCAGACCCACTTTGTATCCTACAGCTTTGCATTTCTTTGCTTTCAAAGTCTGGATCTACAAGTGTGCCCTATCTAGTAACCAGGTCTACCCCATAGCAGGCAAAACTTCCATTACCCACCATGGCTTTTAATATTTATGTAACAAAATGGTTACTATTTCTTGAGTGAAGGCTATATGCAATTTTATAGGTGAATAAATTGAAGTTTAGATATGAAAATTAATGTTCCCAGTTTCACATGGCTAATAAGTGTCTAGGTCTTACTAACAGCAGATGAAGGATTTGGTGAGCTAGACATGAGCCCTGAATATCCATGTTCAGGTGCTGTAAGCACCTCCTACCCTGGCTTTATTGACCCAGACTCTAGCACTGGGCTTGTCTTCAGTTTTCTTGCTGAGTGTTCCAGTTATACTTTCCTAGTTAAGGCCACGACACCCATCCTCTGCCCATTCACCTCCCCAGGGAGCTGACACCTGCTCCACAAAATACGTCCTCAACCTCCACTAGCCACCCTCCCCCCGCCCCCCCCCCCCCACACACACACACAAACACACACACACAGAGCTGGAGGATTTGTCCTGAATACACATCTCTGGGTCCTTCTGGCTTCAAAGCCCTGTCTACCTCCTGCCAGACTGGGCTGTGGCAATAGGTACCTAAAACCCCCAGTGCTATTTTCTTAGGTTGGGGTCCCCAGAAGCAGAGCCTGAATCAGTGGAAATCAGGTGTGCATGGTTTATTGAAAGCGGGCGCTCAGGAAAAACCTCAAATGCAAGGAAAGCAGACAGGATAAGGGAAGAAGCCAAGCAAATATGTGGGTCCAGGTAAAATCTAAACTTGGCCTGATCCTTAAGAGGCTCTGGAGCATAAATCACAACACACAATTGCCCCATGTTATGGCAAGGAGGTGGCCTTTTGTACACCCTGTTTGTTGGGGGTATAACCTCCTGGCTTCAGCTCAGGGCAATTCTCAGGGAAAGGGTGCCCCTGGGAGCCCTTAGCAGCCAGTACTCTCAGCAGCTGGGGGATGAGGTTTCCTGCCCCTCCAACAGCATCAGCTGAAAGCACCTAAGCCTTGGGCATCTAACATAGGGGCTTCAGCAATCAAATACCTTTCTCACCCCACCCTACTACTCCAGGTCTCCTGCTCCCTACTAGCCCATGAGGTTGGGATCCCCCATGCCAACTGCCCACTCACAGATTTTAGTAGCAGCACAGGGTCATCTGCCTTGGTGCCTGACACTGTTAGCATCCTGCATCTTTGTTTACACTTACCAAGGCTCCCCAGGTGACAGCAAAAAAGTCAACAAGGAAATAAAACTCTATGAGCTGGCTTATTAGTTGGAGGTAAAGTCACCACACGGATAACTGTTGGGAGTGTGCCCACAAGCCTCAGGGCATCACCAGCCCTAAAACTTCATCTGTTTTACATGTTTGAATCCCCACTTTCCAAGTCTGTTCCTATGCACTCCTCCTCATCTTCTAGTTCCTTTGCATCATCTGAACCTCAGGAAACCGAGGCATTAATGAGCTTTGAGGCTGTTCCACTGCCTTTGGCAACCCATGGCCATTTGCTCCAATTGCTTGCTGCAATCTCTTGGCAAAATCTGTGTCATTACATCCCATTGCTTCCTAATTCTAAAACCCACATCTTCTGATGCTAGATCCTAAGTGCTTCCTAGTGTATGAAATTAACACTTTCTATGTAGCCCAGAAAAAAACTCTTTAGTCCATGTCCTCTGGGACTAAAGAAGTCAGTGTGGTCCCAAAGGAAGTCATTAAGAGGGCTCAAGACCTCTCGAGGCATGCTAGACCTTGTCAGTCCTGCTTCATCCTTCCTGGTTTGATTTTTCAAGTCCACGTGCATGTACTCTGTAGGCTAGAGACCCTACAAAGGTGGATGTCGAGCTTGGGCTTTTGGGTTTGAGTTTGAATCCTGGTTCCAACCAGTCAGAGCTGGAGGACCTTGGGCAAGTGACTTAAAATCTTCATGCCTCAAAGTTCGCCTCTGTAAAATAATAATACCTGTTACATAACCATTGTAAGGATGACATTTGAAAATGCATGTTAAACACTCACCCGCAGTCTATATCCAGATTTAGTGTGGCCTAAAGTGTCTACAAATATGCACCCCCATGAAAAATTTTAAAAATATTTTACATATGCCTAGTTTACAGAAACATAATCTCGTGTACATGCAAGGGCCCCTTGGAGGAAC
Organism: Choloepus didactylus; assembly: GCF_015220235.1. Classification (NCBI taxonomy): domain Eukaryota; kingdom Metazoa; phylum Chordata; class Mammalia; order Pilosa; family Megalonychidae; genus Choloepus; species Choloepus didactylus. The sequence goes on along the minus strand of NC_051325.1, from coordinate 24,542,360 downwards.
TTGGAAAGGGCCCACGCATGTGAGGAGCCCTGAATCTTAAGTTTCACTAGTATCACCGAAAATCTACCTTTGCTTAACACAAATGCTGGCACTTGGTCACTGTTTATTAAATGTTAGCTATTACCAACTGAGGATGGGAGGGACCTGCGCTTCTTACACATGTATTTCTGATTAGACCTAATAGACCTCTTCGGAGTGAGCCAAAACCCCATCAAGGTGATCTAGGGAAAGTTTAGGAGAATATGTGTCTACTTTAGAAAAAGGGATGTGACCATCTATATTATTAGAGCAAATAATGTTAGCTGCTATAACAAAACACTTCCATAATTTTAGTAGGCCAACAATATAAAAGTTGATTAATTATTCATGCAAAGCCCAATATGGATGCTTCTGGTTGGTGAGACCCAGATTCTTTCATCTCACGACTCCCCGATCTTAGTTTCTTGGAATCCTCTCCATTCCACTGTAGAAAATGGGAGATAGCGCATGGAAAATTTTCATGGGCCACATTCCACTGGATAGAACTCAGAAACATGGTCACAACTAATTGTAGAGAAGTCTAGAAAATGTGGTCTAGTTGTGTACCAGGAAGAAAGGAAAGTGGATTTGGTGAGCAAATTTAGTCTCTGCTAAACCAACATTCCTCTAAGCTTGGTTAAGAAGACCACAAGTCTACGTGAAGTAAAGTTTACCGGAGCCTGAGTTATTGTCCATGGACTGAGAAGTAAACAAGAGTTATGAGAACCACAGAAGAGAAGGAATCATGAGAGGCAGGTCTATGGCTTCAAAGTCCAGTGATGTTTTTGTTGACCTGAATGGGAATGTTACTGGAAGACATACTCCATGGGAAAATCAAGGGAGAACCTATCTATTTCTAGGATGTCCAAGAAGACAGCATCTTCTGGAGTAGTGGAAGAAGAGCCTGGACCAGGTCGTGGAAACCAGTGAGGATAGGAACAAAGGATGTGGAGCAGAACCCACTCTTGAGAAGCAGAAAGCAATTCATAATGGAAGAAAAGTCCACAGTTTGAGTATCAGAGAGGAAGACTTTATATTCTCAGGAGGAAAGATGGCAGAGACCACCCTGAGAAAGGAGAGTGAATTCTACATTTTGGCCATAGCATCCCAAAAAAAGAGAGAAATCTGAAGTCCACACCCACAGAAAGGAGCAAGCAGGCCTTACTCAGCATTAATAATCCCCATTATGTGAGGATACACAACAATTTTTTCCAACAGAATTGCCAAGCTCTGGAGAACCTCAGGAACCAAGGGTGAGAAGATCTCAGCATCACGGTGCAGGTAGGGGTGTAAATTCAGCAACAAGGGGATTCCTGCTTTTTAGGGGAGACTGACAGACCCAAGAATACCTGTGGAGCTTGGGTAACCGCAGAAGAGAAAACAATGCACTATTTTTCATTTCTCTTAATTAAACTCCATTCAGAAACGATGTTAAAGCTTATAAAGAGTCCAGTCTTCCAGTACATTTCCCAGGATGGCCACATGAGCCAAGAAGAAAGCAATTGCCCTCACCTTCACCTCACAGAATGAGGCTCATCTGACCCTTGGTTCTGAAAACTGGTGGACTTCCAAGTTAAACTTGTCAGCGCCTTCCTTCTTCTGGAAGATCCCCACATTTCTTCTTTGTAGCTGCTGATCCCACCAGACAGCTCAACTTTACCAAATCTCATAGGTCAATATTCACCTTATGTAGGGAGAACTGACTTAGCTTTCATGGTATCAAGTTCTTCCCCAATGCCCAGCTCCAAGCTGAAAATATTCCTGTTTAAATAGATGGGTCACTTTCTTCCAGATACAGCCCACTACTGGATAGCTCAACATCTACTGGGTACGTGCTATTGCAAGTACCTTGTACTTTTCTGAATGGTCTGTTTCACTGGATCCCTTGCTTAATCCCATGCTATTCCATTTGCCTGAAACCTTCTTCCCACAGATCTTTGTGTGATTTATTCCTGCACACTGCTCAGGGGCTGCATAAATCTCGACTCCTCAGAGAACCCGATTGTGATGAACTTCTCTAGAACACTACCCAACTTTGTCATTCTCATCCACGTTACTCTGATTTATTTTAATTCATAGCCCTTATCTCTACCTGCAATTGTAAAAAAAATTGCACCCATTTATTGTTTATCTCCACAAGTAAAATACAAAGTTCATAAGGGAAATCACTTTGTCCTATTTACCACAGTAACCCCAGGACCTATGGAAACTTAATAAGTTTGTTTTAATTGAATGCATACTGTATTCCACCTGCCCCATGAGTCTATTTTTTCCAGCAGCAGCAGCTGGGCCTTTCCCTTCAGCATTAGCCACAAGTTAATTAGTGTAATAAAGGACCCAGGTCTCCTTCTTTAATTAACCAGGCCCAGCCCAGCTCAGTCTGAAGAAACAAAGTCCTACTCATGGGGAACCACATGCATGCACTTTGGGAAAATATTTATGGTTTTCTCTCTTGGGAAAATTTAAAAGTTCCAGGCTTCTAGAGAACATTTGCCATAGTATTGTCCACCTCTGGGTTTTCTATGCTTTTTCCAGAAGTGATATGTGGGTCTGGAGAAAAAGGAGGAGCAGCATTCAATTATAAAGCTCATAAAACTGCTTCTTGGTCCCACTGTCATTGGTTTTACAGTAGAAATGAATAATGCATAAAATACTTCCTTCCCTGCTACTCTTCCAAGAAAGGCAAGGTGCTAAACTCTAAGTTCCATACATCAAAATCAGGACTGGCTTATTCATTGCTGCAGACCAAGTATCTAGAACAACCCATGCATATCGAATGCCTCATTTCATGAACTCAGTGACCGGACATCATAAATATTTGACAGTTAACTGGACAGAGTCTTGGGCCTTGAGAAGAAAGGAGTTGGCCTTAGCATCCCAAGTTAGTACTTCTGGAGCCACTAGGAAGAACACACATTTGGCAGACCCGAATGTTTGCCACTGAGAGTGGAAGGTTGGAGACTCTCTTCACTGACTATAATTTACCTGGTGCTCTTTATTCAGTAGAACTTAACTTGTAATAAGAAGTCAATTCTATAATCTGGAATTTGATTCTTCCATTACTTTGAAGGCATTTCAGTTTCAATAAAAGGGATTAGGCCTGGACTTGGTGTCAGAAATTAAAACAAAGATATATTTTGCACATTCTAACAATACCTTCACACCTGTGCAATCCTTACTTCAATAACCTTGTAAATATGTGAGAAGCAGGATTCCATAACCCACACCTAAAATGATTTCTTCTGGAGTGCTAAGTAGATATGTTCCCATCTTGCTTTCACCCTGCCTTCTGATTTTACTTACAGATTTGGCACTCACCAAAGGGAGGGGGTGGTTGCAGATAGCAGAACATTTAGCTTTGCAGCAGTCAAATGTTTGTGTATTTTGTATTTTGTCCTGCACACAAGGCCATGCCAAAGTTTACAATTAACACCAGAATTCACCTTGAAGATAACATTATCTTTTTCCTGAAGATGCTCAAACTCTGGGTATTAACATCAGATTGTATCACATTTCTTTTATGGTGTGTCACTGCTTTTAATAAGTACATGGTAAAGAGGGTGTTTTTTCTTGATTCTAGCTGTATTTCATAACAAAAGCCCAAGCTGTACCAGGGTGAGGTATTGCAATATTTTCACCAGTATTGAAAGGGATCCTGGCTACCCAAAATAGGTCAGTGAGCCCAGATGAAGGCCATTACATCTGCATGTGATGTCTAAGCCTCTTTTCTTGCAAAGAATTGTTTAAGAAATTGCTTTTCTTGCTATTCCCTGATAATCTCACTTCCTGAATCCTCATTTCCACCAAGGGCAGGACAGAATCAGGACAGCATGACCAAGTACAGTCGCTAAAATGTGATTTCAAATGAAGACATGCAAGGCAGTTTCTCAGAGACCTGGAAAGTTACACATTGTTTAGGAGTTTGATCCAAAGACATCCTTAGGAGCTGTGATGGTTTAAGAGAGCCACACATTCTTTAACACTCTTCCCACTGAGAAATGGATCTATGTTCTTACCCCTTGAAACTGAGAAGGCCTTGTAATTGCCTCAGCTGATAGAAGGCAGCAGAAGTAACAATGACTTCTAAGGTTGGTTCCGTAAAAGGTCATGCAGCTTCCTCCTTGTTCTCTTGGAACACTCATTCTTGGCGTCTTCAGCCATGATATGAGGCTGCCATGCTGGAGAGACCATGTGGAGAGACCACTGAGAGAGAGAGAAAGAGAGAGAGAGAAGGAAAGAGAGACAGACAGACAGACAAAGACAGAGAGACAGACAGAGATGACTACCAAGTCCCAGATCTTCAAGCCCAGCTGTTTGGGTCTTCCCAGACCTGGTGCCACACATGTGTTTGAAGAAGACTTCAAGATGACTCCAGCCCTAGCTACTGTCTGACTGTAACTACTGGAAGGCCCAAGCCAGGAAAGTCCAAGAGGAGCCTGCTCGACCCCACAACCATTAGAGATACTAACAAATTGTTAACTGCTTAAAACTCTATGTTTTGAGGATGTTGGTGACACTGCAAAAAAAAAAAAAAAAAAAAAAAAAAAAAATCAGACTAGGAGGTAAATTTCACACAGCATGATGTACAACAAAACACAGATGATTCTCCTGCCCACTAATGGAAGTCTATCTGAGATAGCATCCATGTGGGTGCAGAGAGACACAAAGCCATGCCTTATGGGGTGCAGAGCTGGTAGCTGTCTGCATACTGTGACTTGAGGAGACTCCGTGGACTGATTTCCATAGGATATGCAACCTTACAAACTTGCAAAATATTGAAGAATCTCACGTCCAGAGGGTTTCAAACCAAGAACACTCGGGATTTTTTAAAAGGCTGCCAAGGAGGTAGACTAGAAAGCAAGCCAAGTGACTACAACTTATTCTCTTTCTTGGTTCTCAGGGGCAGGGCTTCTTCCCAGCCTCTGGTGAAACATGTGACCCAAGTAGCCAATCAGTGCAACCCAGTCCTCTGCCATTATGATTGGTGTAGGCTGGGCATGTGGTTCAAACCAAGCCAATCAAAGTGAATGGCAGGGCATTTGCAGGGAAAGCTGGGAAAAAAAGATGTTCCTTCTCTTTCACTAGATTGGAATTTAGAAGGATATTGCTCTGGGAGCTGTTGACAGCCTTCTGAGAATGGAGTAAAAAGAGAGGAAACAAAGCTGAGAGAAAGAGACAGAAAAAAACTCGTGATCTTGATGACTTTGTTTTAATTCCCATGTCCAGCTATTCTTGAAGCCAGATCTTCCCTGGACTATTTTGTAATGTGAAACCACAAATGTATTTATTTATTTTTTGATTTAAGTAACTAGAATCAAAAGGACATCAATGATTAAAGACATGCTTAGCTTCTTTTGAAGTTGATGTTTGAGAAATGATTTCTGCTGCTAAAAAGCAAAGCAAACAAACACAAACAAACAAACAAACAAAATGTGTTTGGAAACAGCTGATGTAGTCCAGCTGCTCTAGTCTTTTTTGTTTTGCAAAATTAAAGTGATAATGTCAGAAGTGGAACCTCGGTCACCCGATGTAGCCTCATGCAATCATCATCATCATCATCCTAAAATCCACTAAGCCCTTGTCATGAGCAAGACACTGTTCTGAGTGCTATGACTATATTAGCTCATTTAACATTCTCAACAATATGATGCCTCACCTCTTCTTATCCCCATTTTGCAAGTGAAGAAATTGAGATGCAGAAGGGATAAATAACCTCCCTCAAATCACAGCGAGTAAGTGGTGAAGCCAGAATTTGAATCCAGCCTATTCTTTTAGTCATTACACTAAGGCAGAGTGACTTTGATCTCCCCCTAAGGTCTGGGCCCCCAGTCTTTCCAGAGTGCCTCATTCCTGAATCATGCAACCCAGAAGGCCCCTGTTCAAATGTTCAGGGGAGAATTCCCATCCCTGCGGACTTGCCTCCAGCATCTGTTCTTATTCCAGCCACAAAGTACCTGACTTATTCATGTCTCCTTGATTCTGACATCTTTACCAGCAGCGAGAAAAGGCAGAGATAAAAGGGAAGGCATATTTTTAATTTAAGATGTCTGTCAGCTTGCTTCTGCCTCTACAAATCCTCATGCTTAGAAATATGGTGCAATGCTTTATTCCTAAAAAACAAAATCAAATTGTAGCTGACTCCAAGTCCCCATTTCACCTGGGCAAGGAAGAATCAAGCTCAGTGATTATGTACATTTCTCCGGCCACACACCTCGGTTCTGAAAAAGGTCCAGGAAGTTATGTGCAGCGTAGGATTTGGGGTGGAATTGCCCCAGTCTTCAGTTCACTGTTCAGACCTGGATGGTCACTGAAAGAAGATGGCTCTGATAGTTCTGTTTTCCTTGGATTCAGGGTACCTTGCTGAGGCTGGTTTCCCGGGAGCCTGTGGTAAGCTTCCCTTGGTGTGGACCTCATCATATCCATTCATCCTAAGGAGATGCCAGGGTACAAGATCCAAGGCCACCACCTCTTTCTTCATTACCATTAATCTCCACCTCTCTGCTTTTGCTATTCCACATCTCCCTTCCCACTGATGAGGAAAACAGAACTCTTACTGCCCCCGCTCCATTCTTTGGGGTGCTTTTTGTTTTGCGTGGGTTTCAGCCTAAATAAAAAATCGGCTTTTAAAAGAATTGTGGAGCTTATACACATTCAAGCATCATTTATTTTAATATCCCCTTAAATACCTTTTGAAAAATCTCTTAGAAGTCCAGTCTATTTAAGGATTAGTATGTATTTTAACTGACCATTCAATTTCAAATAAATACGGAGAAAAAGAATACCTTTTCAACCATTCAACAACCATTTAAGGAGAATAAGACCTGGATTGAAATCATTACGAATGTAGAAACCAGACCCTGAAGTGGTTGAAGGAAACAGACCAGAAATGTTAAAATCCCTTTTTTTTTTTTGGCTTTTAAGAAAACATTTTAAACCACAAAACTAAGAGGGATGTCACCCATATTTTTGAAACTATTTAATAAACAGACAAAAGGCAATTGATTTTAGTTATGGTTGAGAAATATTGATAACCAAAACTTTATCTTTTTTAAAATAAAAACAGTGGTTCTCACCTAGCTTATTGGATTGAGGCTAAAAAAGAAAACATTTCAATATCCTGTCATTTATTAACATATGTTGAGCAACCCACATATTCAGAAAAATTCCTGATCAGATGGGCCATCTGTAAACTCTCGGAGAACACCCTTTTCTAGCAGCTCCATTTTGTTTATTCCCTTTTGTGGATCTGTGAACACAAGTAAGAATGTTTCAAATTTCCAAAATAGGCTGGGGATTTGAAGACCTCCCTGGCGAGTGGTCAGTTGAATTACAAACAAGAATGAAGAAACAAGAAAGAAGAAACCTATCATACGTCCAATACCATGCAAGGGAGTTTTCAGAAGCCATCACATTTCCTCTTCCCAGCCCTGAGAGGGGATGTCAGCATATTAAAAATGAGATGTACAGAGCTTAGAGAGGTTAAATAACCTGATGAAAATGACATAGCCAATAAGTAGTATAACTAGGACTTATGCATTCATTCATTCATTCACTGACCATTCACCAGGCACCTTGCTAAATAATGCTTCTCAAAGTTTGTGAAACACAGAAGTTCTGGTTCAACAGGTCTGAAGTGAGGTCCCAGGATTTGCATTTCTAACAAGCTCCCAGCTGATGCTGATTCTGCCAGTGCACTTCAAATGGCACAGCTAGGTATCTGGGTGAATGTGGCAAGCCTCATATGCAGACCTATCAGAGCTCACAGCCCAATTTGGAATACAGACCCTAAACAGGAAATAGTGGAGCTCACCCATTATTGTGCGGGTAAACAAGAGGCAACGGTACAAGACAAGGGCCTCCCTCTGGAAGTTTGGGGGTCAGATTTCCAGGGGAGTTTCAGGCTAGGCTGAGAATTCTATATTGAGTAGGAATTCTTGCCATGTCAGGGCCACTGGGTGGTGGGGAAGGGGAGAAAGGAGAAAGTTTCAAGTGGAGGGGACAATGTTTGCAAAGACTCAGTGAAGAAAAGTCACGTTCAACAAGCAAAAAGTCGTTGAATGTAACATAACAGTAAGAGAAGAGACTGAATATTATAAAGGACCTTGTAAACTATTTTAAGGAGTTTAAGATTTATATGGGCAACAAAGAGAAGCCCTTGAAAGGCTTTAAGCAGAATGTGTTGTAATCAGATGTGTGTTTTATAAGAATAATTCTAGATGCAGTTTAAAGAAGGAACAGCAGTGTTCAAGGCTGGAGGTCACGATGGTTTTTAAGAGTTTACTGAAGTTATCACACCTTTAAATTCAAGTCTGTCAGTTTCTGTATCTTAGAGGTCAGAGCTGGTGCCATGAGTTCCCTTTGACCTTTCCCCCAGAGTGGACCCCTCTGTCCATAGGGAGAGGGTCTCTCTGGTCTACAGGAAGTCCCCACACCAGTCCGGTCAGTCCTCACTGCTCCCACACACTCCCATCATTACATGGTTCCACACAACAACACAATCTTGTGTTGGTATTTTCTGCTAAGCTTGGGGCAAACTCAACTCAAATCATACTAGGTTTAGCCATATATGCTCCAGAGCTCCTGTGTCACAGCTTGACTTCCCCTCTGCCCATCCTGCATTCCCCCATCTCCCTTCCCCAGGTGTTGATGCCAATCTAATAAACATGCTGCTCATTCAAAAAAGTTAATTTAAAAACAGACCAAAAATCTAAATGTAAAAGGTGAAACTATAAAAACCTAAGCAGAACCATAGGTGTAAATTTGCATGATTTTGGATTAGGCAATGATTTCTTAGATATGACACCAAAGGCATAAGTAAAAAAAGAAATTGGACTTCATCAAAATTAAAACTTGTGCTTCAAAGGACACCACCAAGAAAGTGAAAAGACAACCCAGAGAATGGGAGAAAATATTTACAAGTCATATATCTGATAAGGGACTTGTGTACAGAATATATAAAGAACACCGACAACAACAACAAAGACAAACAGCCCAATTAAAACAATGAGCATAGGATCTGAATAGACATTTCTCTGAAAAGCATATTCAGTGGTCAATAGGCACATGAAAAGATGCTCAACATCATTAGTCATTAGGGAAATGAAAATCAAAAACACAATGAGATAACCACTAAGATGCATGAAATAAAAAAAGATAGATAACAAATGTCAGTGAGGGTAGAGAAATTAGAACCCTCATACATTATTCATGAGATTGTAAAATGGTGCAGTCACTTTCAGAAAAGTCTGGCAGTTCCTCAAAAAGTTAAACATAAAATTACCATACAACCCAGCAATGCCACATCTAGGTATATACCCAATAAAATGGAAAACATAGGTCCTCATTAAAACTTGTACGTGAATGTTAATGGCAGCATTACTCTTAATAGCCAAAGAGTGGAAACAACCCAAATGTCCATCAATTGATGAATGTATAAACAAAATGTGGTATATCCATGCAATGGAATATTATTCAACTATAAAAAGGAATGAAGTTCTGATACATGCTACAACATGGAGGAGACTTGAAAACATTATGCTAAGTGGAAGAGGCCAGTTACCAAAGACCACGTATTGTATAATTCCATTTATATGAAATTTCCAAAATAGGCAAATCCATTGATTCAGAAAGTAGATTAGTAGTTGCCAGGGATAGGGAGAAGGGGGCAATGGGGAATGATTGCTAATCATTACAGGGTTTTTTTGGGGGGTGATGGCAATGTTCTGGAATTAGATAATGGTTATGGTCGCACAACTCCATGACTATATAAAAATCATTTAATGTACAATTCAAGTTGGTGAATTTTATGGTATGTGAATTATATCTTAAGGCTCTTCCATACATATATATATCATATTATAGAACATTGTAACAAATATACTCTACATATATCATATATGTTAATTGTATATTATATGTTATCTATTGTATAATGCATAAATAATTACATAGTCTAAAATTATAATAAACAATTGTATATGTCATAATTATTAATGAGCCCTCTGCCTCTCCTGGTCCAGTTTCAAAGCCAAAGTCAATTGAATTCTTTTGGTCCACACCATACTTCCTCCTTACATAAATATGCTACCCCAACTCCTATCACAGGTCTGAGAATGAAGAGCTAAAAAAATTCTCAGGGACTAGTCCAGTGTTATCCCAGACTGTTTTTTGTTTTTGTCTTGTTTGGGTACATCATGTAGTTAAGAGTTCTGGGGTCAGCCAGCTGGCTTCGGTCTTGACTTCCCTACTTACTATCTGTGTTATCTATAGCAAGCTACCTCCCTCTGTGCCCAGATTCCCCATCTGTAAAATGGGAGAAATAACTGAACCCATCACACACAATTACTAGGAGAATTAAATGAAACTGAAAACAGTGACATGCTCAATAAATTATAGCAGTATTATGATTTTTATAGTTATTATCCTGTGAATTCCCAAACACATCTCGAATTTTAAACTACTTACTTCTAATAATTGGGTAAGAGTCAGCCTCATCCCTAATTGGAGAAACACATGGAAAGTGAGGGACAGAGGCTTGGGGACAGGGCGCGAAAACCCCAACGGGGTATCCCTTTTTGGAGCTCTGAAAATGGCCTTTTATTTGCTTTTCCTGTCTGGCCTCAAGATTAACTGCTGAATTTGGGCAGAAGGACCTTGGAGTTTGCCAATAAAGTTTCTGTATTTAAAGGGAAGATTTTTATCGTTGAATATTCTAGAGTGAGCATGAGTCAAGGAGAGTGACTCAGACCATCTTCTCAGAGATGGTGGCCATAAATCAGCTTTTGTAGAAAATTAATCTCCCCTGGCTCCTTTGGGAAGTTGGCAATTATTAGAAGACAGTATGAGAGAAGAGGCTTCAAAAGAAAAATGGTAAGACAATGTCACCTTGAGTTTCTACAAAGTCGGATATTAGAGAAGAGGAAGCTTTTCCATTCATTAAGCATTGGAGGGGGGTGGAAGTTGCAGGCAGATGGAGCCAAAGGAGATCCTTGGTGCCTGAAACACAGAATCTGTGAACTAGATCCCAAGAAATACCCTGCCTTCAGGGGAAGATCAGATTTCAGGGAGCTACTTGGTCCAACAATGTATTGTTTCTGACAATGCTGAAGTTTACCTTAGCCCTTTGATCCTGGAAAACAGTGCAGGTTAAGCCATCCCCCCATCCTTTGTGTTCTGGAAAATGACTTACTACAAAGAACCACCCTCCCCATATGACATAGGTAAGACTCACAGATACCCTCTCATCTACCTTAGACAAGGCGGGACACCGACCCCCCAAATTCCCATTCTTCACCTCATAAATGATTAGCTGAACTGCTTGTCTCCACTGAACAAGCAGAACAAAATGCTTATTAACCAAACTTTGGTTAAGAGTCTCTCCTTTTTTCTAGGTGACTCCCAGAAAATAGGCTGCTTTAGCATGGTACATTCTCTGATCTACTATCTGATCCCACCAGCCTTTCATCCCACTTCCTCTCACTTGCTGTTTTATTCCTCTCTATAAAAGAAAACCTCTTTCTGCCTAACCCTTGAAACAAACGCTTGCTGATCTTACGGACAGAACATCCTTCCTACTGGAATATTCCCCCCACCCCCTTGCAATAACTTGAGAATAAAGTCTTTCCTTACCAAGTCCAGATTTGCTTTTCATTAGACACTACCCACTGGCAGAATACCTAGGAAGTCATGAAAATATTCATTCAACCTTATAAGAGTTCAAATAGTCTGGCACCCAACAGCTGGATATGAATAATATCCAGGCCTTTGGACTATTGTAATGTTTAGAAAACTAGCGGGTTCAAGAATGGACATTGACATGTCATCCTCTCCAACCCCTCCCTTGAAGCAGAATTACACTGAAACCATCACAGACAGGTTTTTCTGTTTCTTCCAGTATATCTATATCAGAGGTTCTTGAATTGTGGTTCCCAGATGAGCCGCATTAGCCTCACCTGGGAACTTGTTAAAAATGTAAATTCTTAGGTCCCTTCCTAGACTAACTGAATCAGAATCTGCGGGGTGGGGGCCCAGTGTCTGTGTTTAATAAGCCCCTCCAGGTGATTCTGATGCATGCTAAAGACTGAGAATCACTGTTCTAAATATTGCCAGGAATAGCTACTCTTAAGAAGTAAGGGGATGCACGGTTGGGATTGTTTGGTGCTAAAAGAAACAGAAACTGAACCACGATGGTTTAACCAAATAAAGGTTTATTTTCGTCACAAGAAGAATGGAAGTCGGCAACCCAGACCGGTGCTGCCAAGCCGTGATGTCAGCATTGTCCCAGTCTCCTTCTTCCTGACAGCTCTGCCAACCTTGTCATGTGGGTCCTCAGTTCAACATTCAAGATCATAAGTTGACTACTCCACTTCTGCCTCTCATCCAAGTTCAAGGCAGGAAGGAAGATAAAGGGCAAGCTGGGTCTCTCCACTTCTAAGAAGTTTCCTGGACGTTTCACCTAGTAATTTCTACTCACAGCTGCAAGGGAGCACGGAACAGTGAGCATTTTAGCTGTACACTTTTGCTGTTCTTAAGAAGCTCAGGATTCAGTAAGGCAAAAGTGGAGAATGGGTATGGGTAGACAACCAACAGAGCTGCTAAGTGGAGTTGGTAAAGAAGAACTTAATGTTTAGGGTCATTATAAATACTATTAATCATAGATATTTAGTCCTGGGGGCTTGGAAGGGTCACTAAGAAAGTTCAAAGTGTTTAAAAAGAGTGGTGAGCAATTTTATTGTATAATGTCCAATTCTAGGAAAAGGTTCATAAGATACTTGATTTTTATTTTGGAAATTATTCCTTTTAAAATAACAATGAAACATTCGCATGTTATATTAGAATCTTTTTTTTTTTCTTCACTACTGGACAATTCTCATTCTTGAGTAAAGTTTCAGAAGTCGCATGGCTAGCACCAACTGAAATATCTTCCTGTAATACTGGGCCATTGTGGATGAGTAAGACGGTTTATATTATCTTTTTTGCACCAACTTCATTCTACTTTGTTGTGGAATGTGTTTCCTATCATACTCTTCCTTCCTAACTTGATATTTTTACTTTGCAAACAAGCCAAACAGCATTATCTTTATCACAGAGATATACTCTTATATCCACTTACTTTGAAATGTACAACTTTCATCAGCTAATCTTCTCTTCTTAGCAGAAAAGGTTATTTCATTAAGAAATATCCCCCTAGCACTCAGAACAGGACTCTCCTAGCCAGCCCTTTTTCTAGTCCCAGATGAAGCCACTGGACGCCCACTGCTACCTATCAAGCATCCCAGTGGATTAATGCGCCCCCCCACCTTTCCCTGCGCCCCTCCTCCCCAAGGCAATTGAATGCAAAAACCCCTAACCAGCCAGGTGGAACGGGATAAGGGGAGGGGCTGAATCTAGAAACACTCAAAGTGTAGTCTTCCTCCTGTAGCAGCAACAGCAGTAGCACCTGAGAGCTTGTTAGAAAACTTGTTAGAACTTCTTAGAGCTTCTTAGAATCTCAGACTTCACCCTAAATCTACCGAATCAGAACATACTTTTTCACCAGATCTCCAGTGTTTTGTGTGCATGTTAACTTGAGCACTGCCCTAAAGCAGTGGTTCTCAAAGTGTGGCTCCAGGTCTGCAGCATCAGTATCTGCTGGGGAATTGACAGAAGTGCAGTCTCAGGCCTGCCCCAGACCTACTATTCTGATGTCTTGGGATGGGGCCACCAATCTGCATTTTAAACCACACTCCAGGTGATTCTGATGTATGCTTGTGCTGGTTTGAATGTATTATGTCCCCCAGAAAAAGCCATATTCTTTGATGCAGTCTTGTGGGGTAGACGTTTTGGTGCTGATTAGATTTGCAAGGAAATGCACCCCATCCAACTGTAGGTGATAACTCTGATGAGCTATTTCCATGGAGGCGTGGCCCCACGCATTCAGGGTGGGCCTTGATCAGTGGAGCCATATAAATGAGCTGATGGGCAGAAGGAACTCAGTGCAGCTGTGAGTGACATTTTGAAGAGGCACTACAGCCAAGAGGGACACTTTGAAGAAAGCACAGGAGCTGCAGATGAGAGACAGTTTGAAAACAGCCATTGAAAGCAGACTCTTGCTCCAGAGAAGCTGAGAGGACAAATATCCCAAGTGCAACTAAGAGAGACATTTTTGAGAAACCGTAGCCTAGAGAGGAACGTCCTGGGAGAAAGCCGTTTTGAAACCAGAACTTCGGAGCAGACGCCAGCCACGTGCCTTCCCAGCTAACAGAGGTTTTCTGGACACCATTGGCCATCCTCCAGTGAAGGTACCCAATTGCTGATGTGTTACCTTAGACACTTTATGACCTTAAGACTGTAACTGTGTAACTAAATAAACCCCCTTTTATAAAAGCCAATCCATCTCTGGTGTTTTGCATTCCAGCAGCATTAGCAAACTAAAACAATGCTCAAGTTTGAGAACTGCTGCCCCTACAACAATGGTCCTCAGCGTTAACTACATATTAAAATCACCTGGGAACCTTTAAAAACTGCTTTATTCCTACTTCCAGAAATTCCAATACAAATGGTCCAGAAAGCAGTGGGATTTTTTTAAAGGTCCTCAGGTGGTTTTATTGGGCAACCAGATTAGAGGCATGGGCATGGAGAAATTCCACTGCTTTTCCATATAAACCAGAGAACTAACATATTTGAGGGTTTATCTCCAATAAGACTCAAAGCCCATGCTGGACCAAGGCGATTTGGAGAGAGATACAGTGGCCCTTTTTCTTAGGGTCTAACTTGACAGTTATTTTAGATTCTACCTTCCTCTTCCATTTTGTACTGATATTAAATGTGCACCAGGGCTCACTGATCACAAGGAGTTCTTTCCATCCACCTCCCAAGTGGCACTTGGCCCAGCCAGCCAGAACTGGAACTTATGAACAGGGGATTGGGGCCAAAGTCCTATAGAAGGAGTGCATTTTCCCCAGCATGTCCTCTTTGCACATCTCCCCCTTGAGTCTCTGGCCATAATGTCAAGGATTCAGAGATGTGGGATCCTTAGCCATCGCTCTCTCTTTCTTTAAGAAACATAACTAATGGCCTGTACCATCTGCCCACAAAATGGTTACTAATCTCTTTTTAAACACCTCCAATCATGGGAAACTCACTACTCTCAGGGAAGGTCTTTTAATTTTCAGATAGCTCTGACTGCCACAAAGTTCTCCTTTTATATTGAGCCCAAATCTGCCTCTAAAGAGGGTCCAGTTATGGATCCTAGGGCTGCCCACAGAATGCCCAGCATCACAACTCTTCAAACATTTATCATGTCTCCTCTGAGTTTTTTCTAATTCCTCTTTGAGTTCTGAATTTATTTTCTAAATAGTATTTCTCTGTAGAAGATGCTGTTGGGATCCAGCCCAGAGCCCCTTTCCTCAGCCAAATTCCCTCTCTCCAGCTGCTCTGAGGGTTGGCTGTTAAGAAATCTCAGCTGCACCTGCTCTGGAAAATTGCTCTAAGCCTATGGGAGCCACAGCAATGGAGATGCATGTATCCCTCACCCCGGGGAGAGCCCATAGCTGATGGCTGACTGATATGGGGTGCAAAAGCCCAGATCGCTTCTCTCAAGGTGGGACATTTTTCAGCTCCAGAGGAGACTATATCTTTGTCTAGCTCCCTCTCCTTCTTCTGAGAGCCCTCCTTCAATGAATCACTTGACAAGTAGCCCCATTTCAGACTCTGCTTCTGGGAAACTTGATCTATAACCCTTTCCCCATGAGCAGAAACATTTAAGACTGCTCCTTTTATGTACGCAACACATTTCCATTACCACACATTTGTTTGACCTGTCAAGTTGTTAAAGCAGTCTGCTGAACCCCAAAGTAATAATGCATAAGAGAGGGCTGGAGAATGGGTTTGGCTATCTTTTTAGGATTGGGGTCCCCATTGAGGGCTACCACCTGGAAGAAAAGGTCTTGCTAGCAGCTGCTATCCCTGTGTAGATGCTTTGAAGACCTGATTCTCAATGCCACTGTCTAGATGCCCGGTCACGTATGGTAAATTGATTACAAACATGGTCACGATTCCCCACCCTGACGTGTTCCGTGCTCTTTGCAATGTGATTTTGCAACTCCTCCAATGCAGAGGTAGAGAATGGTTTCCCACCCTTTGAATCTGGGCTGGTCTGTGACTCATTTTGACAGATAGGATATGGTGGAAATGCTCAGAGCCTTTAAGCATCACTTTCTCTCTCTCTCTCTCTCTCTCTCTCTCTCTTTCTCACACACACACACACACACACACACACATCCTTGCCCCCACCATGTGGCAATACCTGACCAGCCTGCTGGAGAGTAAGAGATGTGTAGCCCAGTCAACCCATCTCCCCAGACAACAGCCAGCTGACCACCAAACATGGTGCTCTAGCATTGCATGGCCATGCTAGAGTAGCCATCCTCCAGCTGAGCACTGGCTCACAAGCAAGCCCTGCTGAGTGAGCAGAGCCTGGCCTGGAGCAGAAGGATCACCAAGCTGACCTTTGGCCAAGAGAGAAATAATAAATGTTGTGTGAAAACAATAAGTTTCTAGGTGGCTTGTTAGGCAGTATTATTGTGACAACACTAAACTGATAACCCCACAACTTCCGTGTCTTTGTCGGAATTACAAACAGCTCTCCGCCCCTGATTCTGGACTTGGGGAGCCCCAGATTCGGATTTGAAGTTCAGGGCCATGGAGAGGGCATGATATTGGTGGCGAGAAAACACAGGGCCTGAGCCCAGGCAGGCTCAGAGCTCCAAAGGGGCCCTGTGAGCAGCAAACAACAGAGACTGAAGTCATCTGTGCAGTTGCAGGAGGAGGAAGTGATGAGAAGGCAGGTTCTATTTTTGTTCCATGGTCTAGAAAAAGTACCTGGGAAACCAACAGGGAGTAAATCAGGGAGGTTGACTGATAAGGCCAACTCTGGCTTCCACTTAATTAAAGGTGTGGGTTAGAAGGAGAGAAGAAGGGCAGAGCCCAGAAATGTGAAATTCTGGGATAAAATCAGAACCAGGCTTTCTCTTATTTTTTCTTTATTGGGGTGTAACAAACATACAGTAAATTGTACAAATCTGAAGCAGCTCAACGAATCAGTGGTGTAAGCACCCATTTCATGTAAAGAAGCTTCCAGCACCCCAGGAGACACCCATGCCCATTCCCAGTAACACCACCCCCTCCTCCAGGGGTAACCACTGTCCTGGATTTTACTATCATAGATTAGTTTTGCCTGTTTTTGGACTTCATATAAATGGAATCATATTATGTGCTGTTATGTCTGGCTTTTTCTGGTCATCATTTTGCCTGGAAGATTCACACAGGGGGGTGCACGTTGCAGTGGTTTGTCTTTTATAGTTCTGTATTATTCCATTATATGAATATACCACAATTTAAGGATTTCGGTCTATTGCTATTGGACAGCTGGGTTGAAGATTCACACATGGGGGTGCATGTTGCAGTGGTTTGTTTTTTATAGCTCTGTATTATTTCATTATATGAATATACCACAATTTATGTATCTCAGTCTATTGCTATTGGACAGCTGGGTTCATTCCAACTTTTGACTATGAATAGTGTTGCTATGAACATTCTTGTACATACCTTTTGGCATGCACCAGGTAAATCACACCTGCATTGAAGTTGTCAAAGCCCTGTACTATCCTACTTGTTACTCACAAGACTGTACAACAGATAAAGAAGGAATAATTATTTTCATTTTGGAAATGGGGAAATCAAGAGAACAGAAAGGTGAAGTTGATGTGCCTAGGGCATCCTGCTGGACCTGTACCAAGTCTCTAGATGGGTGCTCTGTTGATTTTCTGACCATGGATATTTCCATTATTTTACACTGATATCCACTGACAAGTGTAACCCTTCATCAGGTCAGCCACTGATTTCTCCCTAGAAAGCAGTGTCCTGGGGGGATGCACCATGGCCTGGGTGACTTTGTTTGGAGGTTGACATGAGGAGACATCAAGGTCACAAATGTGTTGAGGGCCAGGCAGGGTGGAGGAAAGGAAAAAGAACAAGGAACCTCGGCCACTGCATGAAATAGCAGAGAAGGGGATGGAAAGAGGGACATGGCAGCCCCAGGGACACATTTCAAGCCCTTGGCTTTGCTGTTCTTTTTCTCCCTTGCCTGCAAGCAAGAGGTCTGTGCTGTGATGCAGTCTGCAAGAGGCTGCTGGCAGCCAGCCCAGAGCTGGCCCATGTCTGCACTGCAGAGCTCTCCGCTGTCTGGTGCACCTTTGCTGGATCCCACAGATACACCAGCAACACCTGCAGGGGGTGGGGGGAGTAGAATATAGCTCTGCAGCAAAGTCAGTGAAATGACACAGCTGGCTGGAAAACTCAGTGCAGTAACCCGAGACAGGTGCAGCTCAGGGCATGCCCACATACACCTGAAGGCCAGGCACCCAGGGGTTTCACTGTCCCTTTCTGTGCCCTTACTGTCCACCATCCAGGCAGCAGCTCCAGGTCTCAGGCTTGCCCCATCTGGCCCAGAGATTTCTGGATGCTCCCCATTGACCCCAATGACTCTTGCTTGACAAGTTCAGGATTCAGACCAGTGAAATTTACAAGACTTTTGCCTCCCCTTAAATCCAGCTGGAGAGGGCTGGTAAATGTACCCGGGATACTGGCTGCCTATATGGCAACATAGGAAGACACTGAGGAAACCTACAGCCTCCCTCCATGCCAACCCCACAGGTGCCAGATGTCAAAGGTAGACTTAATGGTGGTCTTTCAAAGCCAATGTCTGATTCATTTCTTAACCCAGAGGATTGGTTCTAACAGCCGAGTTTTCAGAACAAGCAAAAAGAATGGGATGCCACAGGCAGCTGAGGATGCTACTTAGGGGCAGATGAAGAAGCCTGTGGAGTATAAAACCACACTGGGTAGCAGTGGCCCAAATGGAGTGTCAACCCATCAGCCCCTAAAGGACTTGGGTTCCTTCTGCTGCTTTGGCCTGCTTCCTCCCTGGTTTTCCCAGCTCCCCAGTTGGCTCCAATAAATTTCATCCTTCTGCCATCAATGACTTTCCTTGACCAACATCAGGAGAAGTCTGCTTCTCTCCATCAACAGCCGTGAACTCTTTATTCCATCGGGGCCCAATTATGTGGCAAGGACACTGACACCAACCTCCAAGCAGATAAAGCTTTTCAAGTTCACAGGCCAAGGTCAAAAGCCGGAGTCTGTGTTGGTGGGTGGTCGGAAGGGAGAAAAGTAGGAGGCAGAGGGAAAAATCAGTCAAAACTGCTGTTTGAGGATTAACAACTTCACAGGCATCCAGCAGCCTCCTTCCCACAGAGCTCTGCCAAAGTGAGTGTTACTTGCCACCTTTCCCACTTCCTGCTGTGTAATACCAGTACCCAAAGCAGGAAAAATTGCCAAATTCACTCAAAACCCTATGCTGGAAATGGAAATAATTTTTAAATCTTTCATGACAATAAAGGTCCAGCAATATATAAAATGCTTCATGGCAAGGGAAAAAGCAACTTAATTCCAGACACCTTTTTTTACATCCACATTTTTCCTGCTTGTTTGATTCAAGCAGACAGAGCTTTTAAAAGTCCCACTTAGATTTAGTCTTCTCCTGTGTGCTATTGTCTCACCAGCCATTTGGATACTGGTGGTTGATTCATTCATTCATGCATTCCTTCAATGAATAACTATTGAGCACATATTGTGCACCAGTCATTGTGCTGGGGAGAATCAAACACAGTTTCTATTATATAGGTATTTATTCTACAAATATTTTAGCACCGACTGCTTACATAGCATGATGCTAGGGAGGGTACAAAGGAAGAGAGGGTACAAGCCACTGAGAAGCTTCAAGTACATTTGGAGAAATACACAAGGTCTCAGGCAGCCCATCTGTCTTTACTCTTATCTCCCGTTTCTATGCTATCACTCAAAATGTTTATGCTTGTCCAAAAATGTAATCAGAAAAAAGATTATATGCTGCATGAGGAAAAGGCACAGAACTCCACACCACCGTTTAATGCATGACTTAAAATTCAGGCTTGCATTGTTAATGATAAAATCCGCTCATCATTTGAAAGGTGGTGCCAAGAAGAATGTGTGAGGTAAGCTCTAAAGACAACATGGCCCAATGCACCTCTCGCCAAACATTTCTTCTCTGGATTATTTTTCTAGCAGCAGGGATGGGTTTGCATTGGTGCACCTACACTCTATAATCCTTGAGGCCAATGGCTTGTGTTTTATAAGGAAGCTGGGATGGGTGAGGTCTTGGGCTGGGCTTGGGTGGGTAGCAGGACCCAGCAAGCTGGTGCATATGGAATAGAACCTGGGATTCTCATTCATCATCTCTCTTCTAATCCCTATTGAACTGGTGATCAATAACAGGCAATAACATCTGTCGTGAACCCACCATTCCTCATTGTCACCCCCATACCTCCTATCCTCTCTTCTTCACCCCAGTCTCCAAGAAGCAAGAAGCACTGATCAGTCGACTTGTTCTCTTAACCATTACCATAGACGTGTTTTCAGACTGCTGCAGGCTGGGGGAACGCCCGAGCAAGGTGGCAAGAAGGGACAGCTGCACGTTGAGAAGGAATAAACCTACTCTATGTAGGGACTCTCTATTACAAAAGGGGTTTTGAATGGGGAGGTTAGAGCCTCAAACACTAACCTCACCACTTTGCCCACATCTTTCAGAGACTGAGCAGATTATGCTGCGTTTTTGAGATAACACAGTGAAAGTGTGAGAAATCTGGAAGCCACACAGAGGAGGAATGGCCAAAGGAACCGATTGAGCCGAGTGAGATGAAAGTTATTTCGGACGTTGGAGGTGCTTTTCTGCAAACGAGGCAGTGGGTCTGTTCTTTGTGGTTCCAGAGGGTAGAATGTAAGTTCAATATTGGGAACTTCCTTACAGAGAAAAGCCACCCAACAATGGGAGGCAATGCCTGTTTCCCGAGGTCGGAGTTCACCAACACCGTGGGTACTTAAGCTGAAGTTCTGTGCCTATTTTAGGAAACACTGTATTGTAAGGGAATGTTGGAAGAGAGCTTCAATTCCTTTCCACTCTAAGCTTCTCTGAAACATGCAAAGCAAACCTTCAGAGTAGTTTCTATATTCTCACTTGACACCTATTATCTCACTTAACCCCTATACCAGTCCAATAGAGTAGGTATAGTTGTTTTTGTGCATTACCTGCTCCCTCTGCTTGAGATGCTGTTGCCTCAGATGTCTGCTGGCTTCTTTCCCTTACTCATATCATTCTGATCTGCTCAGCAATATCTCCTCCAAGGGGCTTTCCTCTCTCTCTCTCTCTCTCTCTCTCTCTCTATCTATCTCTATCTCTATCTCTCTCTCCCCGCCCCCCCATTTGTAATATAGCCACCCCTCTCCACTTTCCATCCCTTATCCTGCTTTATTTGTCTGTATGACATTTAGCACTACCTGAAATTATGTCACAAACATATCTATTTATGATCGAGGAAACTCCAAAGATTAGAAGACTTTGCCGGTCTGGCTCAGTGCACCAGTCCCAGCACGGGGAATCAGGCCCTGGCACAGTTAGGCACTCAGAATATAGGTGTGGAATGAGTGGGTGAGGTCCTGTTTTATAGACGAGGAAACTGAGGCATTAAAGAGGTGAAGTAACATCCCCAAGGACACACAGTGAGGAAACAGAAGAGCCAAGATTTGAGCAACCTGATTCCAGAATCTACGTAGTAACTATATACTCCATTTGATGCTGAAGAAACCGTGTGTTCTCAAAGAAAAGCTGAGGGGCCCTCAACAGTTCAGATGTGGCCAGAATGACATCTTATTTTATCACTTCAGGTGACTTGTGCCTGTAAGCAGGTACTAATGTTGGGGTCAACAAGCCCAGACAAAGAAGCAGAGAGCAAAAGGTAAAGGGCATGAAGTCACATTTAGCCTCGATGGTCCCCAGCTGCACAGCGATGTGACGAGTGGAGCTTGTGGGTCAGAAGGGGACAGTGAGCAGTTCAGTGGTCAGCTGATAATGATCTGTCCCTGGGCAGACAGATTGACTCTGACACAGCTCCCTTGCCTAGAGTCTTCAAAATCAAATTTGCAAACTTAGAATAGATTTCTTGCCTCTCCAAGTAATCTGAAAACTTTTTGCAATGCCACCCTTTCATCAACAGCTGAATTTATGTTCTCTGCTTCCTCCCTCTGTATAGGGCTTGGATTTTCCATGACAAAAATTATATTTATTTGAATATTAACAGGTCATAAAAGAGAGTCCAAATTGACTTTTGTTGTTGATGAAATATGGACTTGAAAATCAGACAAACCTGAGATAGAATTTGGGTTTCTTAACCTCCTTGAGCATGTTCTCTTATCCAAAAAATAGGAATTAAGCTTTTGTGAGGAGTAAATCAGATAACATAATGGGGGTGTATTAGTTTCTTGGGGTTGCTGCAGTAAAGTATAATGAACTTGGTGGCTTAAGATTACAAAAATTTGTCTTCACAGTTCTGGAGGTTAGAAGTCCAAAATCAAGGTGTCAGCATGGCTACAGTCCCTCAGAAACCTGTAGGAGAGAATCTTTCCTTGCCTCTTCTCACTCTTGGTGTTTGCCCACAACCTTGGCACTCCTTGGCTTGTGGATGCATCACTCCAATCTCTGCATCCAACTTTCTCTGTGTCTCGTCTGTGTCTTCACTACTTATAGACACCAACCATATTGGATTAAGGGCCATCCTATTCCAGTCTGACCTCATTGTAACTAATTCTATCTGTAGTGACCATATTTCCAAATAAGGTCACAGTCTGAGGTATTGGGGGCTAGGACTTCAAAAAATATTTTGGGGGGATACCATTCAACCCATAACAGGGGGCATCTGACATTGATTCTCTCTTTAAGTGTTGAACCATTGTGTTCCTGCGAGCCACCTCCAAATCTTTCTAAGCTGGGTACAGAAAAAAGCACTATCTGAAGGAGATATTGGGATTCAATCCAAACCAGTTAAGTCACATTAGCAAAAATATATGGGCACGCCAGCTAATTTCTTCCAGAAAATTCCTTCTGTTTAAGTTAAGATGGATAAAAGCCTACTGCCTAGCAGTTTCAGATTCAACCATAGTTTTTCAACTTCATATCATCATCACTTAACTAGTGGTATCAAATTCTGCTGATATGCTTCTTGCTAGTAAAACACACAGAATATTTGCTTATAGAGTCTGCTACTAACTTATAAAACACACTGAGAAATATGCCTGTTAAGAGGATCTGTCTGCTTTTATGACTACCACTGAAAACTTCTGCAACTACCGATAGCCATCAACATAATATATTCCATTTTACTATTCGAAGTTCTACACGGTTGGATCTGGTCGTCTTCATGGGAGGGTGGGAAAATGCATCCTTGGCGACTCTAGTGGGAGGCAGGCTCTACTTCCTTTCAAGACTCATGCAGCAGGAAGGGTTGTTGAAAGGTGCAGGTGACCAGAAAAAATGTTGTTCACTATTGGGGTGCCTAGAATAAATGTGAACTTTCATTTCATTACTATATACTCAGTTTGAAACAAAACAAACACATCATTAAACCTGACACCTCAGGAACCAGAAATCCTAAGAGTGCTTGGCACATGGTTGATGCACCATAAAGAATCTGAAGGGATGAGAGGGTGAACAAATAACTAAATGTCTCAAAGGACTCAGTTACAGGATTTTAATATCTGAGAGATAGAGAATTTTCCTGAAATGCCAGCTGAAAAGGAAAGCCTCAGTGAGACCTTTGAGTCCAATTAAAGATTTTAAATTTCAAAATGGGAGCAGATAATTCCTTTTCCTTTACATTGTATGGGTTAGTAAACAATGGAGGAATTCTGGCTTCTTCTTGGGAGGCTGGTAGTGACATCATTACCTGGCTAGGTTTCCTTATTAGTTCCAAATGAATGATAACAGTTTTAATGATGTTCTGCTCAAACATAATATTTGATATACCCTGAGAGTCAATTACACAATATATATTTCGTCCAGAGTCTGTCAACCTTGACGCTATTGACATTTGGGGCTGGGTAATTCTTTGTTGGGTGGAGGAGGGGGGTCTATCCTGTGCATTGTAGGATCTTTTGCAGCATCCCTGATCTCTACCCCTTGAATGCCAGTAGCATCCCCACCCCAAATTGTGACGATCAAAAATGTATCCAGACATTCCCAAATATTCCTGGAAGGCAAAATTGCCTCTGGTTGAGATCCACTGATATAGGTCTTAAAAGTGGTCAACTGTTAGAGAGGTAAAATTGACTTTTGAACTTTGAAATATTGACAATTATTTTTTCTGTAAGAACAGCTTGGTCATAATGCCTGCTTTACAGACTGTGAGGCCTTGAATCGAGTTGGTCCTCACAGACACTGAAGGGCACTAATGCTACAAGAAAGTTTATGACAAGTGGTACTATCTCAGTTAACTGTTGCCACAGTAATGCTGCATAAAATACCAACCTAGAATTAAGTGGTTTAAAATTACAGTCATTGATCCTTATGCTTCAGGTCTACAAATTGGTCGGGGCTACTCCATTTCAGGTTCTGGGTATATGGGTTGACTGGGGAAAATTTGCTCTATGAATCCCATTTTTGGACCGAGACTGAAAAGACAGCAGCTATTTGGGGAAACTCTTCTCATGTTGGAGGTAGAAACTTCCAGAGCACTAGTAGAAATATGCACTGTCTCCTGAGGTCTAAGACGGTATCTGGCACGCCACCACTTCTGCCTATATTCCATTGACGCAAGTAAAACAAAGGCACATGGTCAAGGCCAACATCATTTGGGCAGGAAAGCACATTTCTCCCATTGAGGGTGGGGGGAGAAGGGGGGCACATGCTGAAGACACATTTTTGATACTACTACAAAGGAACCATGGGTCTTTAGTTCTCTCTGGTTCCATTTCTTTAAGAAACAGAGAAAGGGAAGTATCACTAGCATTTGGGTCACCTTGGCAAAGCATATTAAGGTCTTTGTGGGTAAATGCACCATATAAATATCAACATTTTCTTAACTAACTTTAAGAAATATTACTATTTAATAGCTTGGTGGCTTTATTTTGTTTTGTTTTCAGAACCCTCAGTGAAATTATCTTAATTTGGGTTAATTACTTTTCTAGAGAACTTTAAGTATTGATGCACAGGATTTAGCCCTGCTTCTTTGCAAACAGGATACTAAATAAATCACTAGCAGCTTGACAACAGCCAGCAGCCTACGATAGAGGTATCAAGTCTTATTTTGTTCCGCCTTCTTATGTACTCTGCATTAGTCATGGCCATATTAGAGAGCTCTGTGTACCATTTAGGTTTCTATGTGCTTTAAAGGGCCTATAGAGGAACTGGAGGGGATCCAACAGCAAAATTATTATTGGAATGGAATAGAAATTGGCCACTCTTAGGGTTCTCAATAAACATCTACTGTTGATTTCTTTCGCTCATAGATGTTAAAGCTAAAAGATCACTCAAATACTTCTGGACACCTTCCCAGGGTTCTGATTTAGGTCAACCTCATAATTTTAAGGCTAGGAAAATTGAGTTCAAAGAAAATCCATATGCTGTTCAAGGTCACCCTTTAGGAATAACCAATCCTAACCTAGATCAGCCCAGGATTGCTGGCTCTAAATCCCTGAAATTTCCAACATAACAGTCATTTAATAGAGTAAAGGTATTTTACCTGAAGGAGACAATGTTAATCTTGTATTTTTAGGTAAATGAAAGTCTCTTCCATCATCCAAGGTGTAGGTCTCACATGGAACATGCAAAAGGCTCATTTATGAGAACAATGGGGCATTCCCTACTGGTCCTACCCAGGGAGAAGTGGGATAAGAATGTAAGTGAGGGGGAGCGCGAGGGCGGCGGCGCGACGGCTCGAAAATTCTGAGCTGCAACCCAAGGAAGTGAAACCTTTGTACAAAGGAAGACAGTCACTCTCTTAAGAATCATTTTTCTGTTCACCATGAAGTTAGGAAAAACTAAAGGGGGTTTTTCTCGAAGCTCAAGCAAAAGAAAAGCCTATGAGAACCAGCGTAAAACAGCACGTCAGCGGCAGAAATGGGGAATGGTTGCTCGATTTGAGTCAAGCTTGAGTAGGCTGAGAAGAAGCTTGGATGAGAAACCTTACAAATGTACTGAGTGTGAAAAGAGTTTCAGTCAGAGTTCAACTCTTTTTCAACACCAGAAAATCCATACTGGAAAGAAATCCCACAGATGTGCTGATTGTGGGAAAAGTTTCTTTCAGAGTTCTAATCTCATTCAGCATCGACGGATCCATACTGGGGAAAAGCCCTATAAGTGTGATGAGTGTGGTGAAAGGTTTAAACAGAGCTCAAATCTCATTCAGCATCAGCGAATTCATACCGGAGAAAAGCCCTATCAGTGTGATGAGTGTGGCCGATGTTTCAGCCAGAGCTCCCACCTCATTCAACACCAGAGAACCCACACCGGGGAGAAGCCCTATCAGTGCAGCGAGTGCGGCAAGTGCTTCAGCCAGAGCTCTCATCTCAGGCAGCACACGAAGGTGCACAAGGAAGAGAAGCCTCGGAAGACCCGGCGCAAAAACAGCAGGGCAAAAGCTCACCTAGTATCGTCTTGGAAAGCTGGTACAGGAAGGAAGTCTGTGGCTGGTCTCCGCTAAGTAAAGGGCACTACTTCAGCCCTCTTTAAAAAAAATTTTTTTTTAAGGCTAATCGTTTAGTACTAGAGATGCTTTATAGTTGAACACTTTTATTGCATTTTCTTTTTCTAATATTGGAGACATTGGGAGTTCAATGACTTTATTGGGCTGAAAGAAACAACATTAGTTCATCTGTACTCTTTTTTTTTTTTTTTTAAAGTGACATGGAGCACAGAGAACTGAAAATGTGTTTTGAGAGAATGCAAGATCCCTTGACCTCATTTAAAATTGCTTCCTGCCTCACTTTGACAAATACCATCATGTTTTGATGACATGTATATGAAAGTGCAGGAATGTGCCAATGATTCCTTAATTTTAGGACTTTTAGTGGAAGGAGTAATTAAATAAAAGGGAGAGGAGATTAATTCCATTTGTTTTGGAGTTCTGCAGCTGAGGATGAGAGTCGTTAGATTGTCTGCAAAGTTTTGTAGTGTAGTAATCAATGGTTTGTAAGTATGAGTTGGAAATTCAGCTTCTTAAAAATGTATTCAAGATCATAGATTTTTAATCAACAAGGCCCATTGGTCTACCTTAGCTTTCCTTGTACCTTAGCTTTCCTTGTTTCTTCCCTTCTGCTTTTGGACAATTATTAATTACAGGAGTAGCATTTCCCTGTTTTTACTGAATTCTTTGTAGAAGCCAAAGTGAGAACTGCATTAGACCCCAAGTCTCCTGTTCCTCTTAACCCTGCCCTTTGTGAAGGTGTTACAGCTCTCCCTTGTTTTCCAGAAGCTGGGATGGATTGCCCTTGACCTCTTTTGGTATTATCTTGTTCTCTGGCAAACTGAGCCAACCTTTTCGATTTACACGGATAAATAATTACACTGTATTTTACTAGCACAATTGCAGCTTGCTTCTTGCTAACTAAAAGTCTACAATTTAAACATTTCCCTGCCTTTCCCTTTGAAAGCTTTAGATAACCCTGTTTATCTTAAACAAATGTTTGCTGTCAGCAAAAATCATTTAATTCAAGTGTCGATGCATTGTAGCTCCTTTGAAATCTTAGTTAACTTCTTTGGAATTACAGGAATTAAGTCTAGCAAACCCATTTCTTCCATCAGAACAGTGCAAGGTTTTAGACATTCTGATCAGCTGGCAGCTCAGGTTTTAATTTCTATTGAATATGAAAGTTCTGATTTTTTTTGTATCTTTTATAATCAGATTGGTTCCTGTCGTATTAATGACAATTATCCCTAAAAATAAAAAAAATTAAATATTTTGCATAATAAAAAAAAAAAAAAAATGTAAGTGAGGATCTGAAATTGTCCTGATAGAATATCTGTTCTGCTACCCAGCCTTCCATATACCAAGTCCAGTGGGAACTTTTCATTCCTTGAGTTTCTTGACATTTTTCTGACACCTGATGCTTTTGGTTCCTCCCTATTCAAAAATTCACCCTTGGTTTGGCCCTACTTCTCTGATTGCCATCTGTTGGTTCTCTTTGCAGCTCCTCTTTTTCTGCACTTACCCCAAATGATGGTGTCCCCTTGGGTGTCCCCTCTCCTCACTCTTAGGGGCCTGGGATTTGGCTCTCAGATATTTATCTCCAGCCTAAATTTCTCTTCTAAGTCCCAAAGCCATATACTCAACATCTTGGTAAACATCTGTTGGCTATATTCATCTCTCCCCACACTTGTCCCTCATACAACTTTCTCCTTCTCCCGTGTCCCCATTTCAGTGAGGAACAGTATCATCCACCCAGTTGCTCAATCTGGAAATGAGGGATTCGATCTAGATTTAGCTCTTCCCACCACACCTCACATCCCAGCAGCTGCCAAGTCTTGCAATTCTATATTCTCAATATTTTCAAATTGTCTCCTTCCCTGAGTTCAGGCACTTTTTGTCATTTCCTGCCTGGATTATGCACTGGCCTCCTAATTGTTCCCCCAAGCCAACTCCAACCCTTCCCACCCCTATCCCCAAGCCATTCTCCACAGGACTGTAAGCCATCTGAACAGAATACAAGTTCTCTGGGAGTATTCTCTAGTAAAGAATAAATTTGGATTTTATATGGTAGCCTGGTTTAAATCAGCACGTGTACCCTGAGCATGTTTATTTATTAAGTGTCCAAGATGGGGGCACCATACCAACGACTGGGGAGTGTGTGAGGAAGACAGAAACATGCCAACCCTGTGAGCTCTTCTGTGCCCACAAAGACAGTTCTGTTTCTCAGGGGACCCTGAGGAAATCTAACTGCCTCAAAATGCCTAAAAGAGAATGAGGAGAGTTCTTGAAAGTACCCACAAATATCTGCATCGTCATACTTCAAGAAGAGTCTTTTGAATGATGAGCTGACAAGTCTTGCTCTAGGTTTAATGTGCCTTTGGTTTTAGGGGAATTTCTCTGTCGTCTTCCCTGTTGTTCTCCACTTGGCCACCTTCTGCTGGCCACTCCTCACTTTTCCTTTGGAAGCCGTTCCTTCCTACACTCTTGGTCCATGTTCCCTAGAATCATGACTGAGCACATGACCCAAGCCTGGCCAACTAGATCATTCCATTGCCTGGGCCAGCCTACTTGGTTCAGACATGGGCACCTGTGGTGTGCCTGATAATCTCAGGCAATGGGCATGAGTCCTAGGACTTTTGGTAGAACTGTTTGGGAACAGGGAAACTCTACTGATGTTAATAAATTGGTATAGGCAAGCTTAAAACTGTTGGGGGACTTCCATGTCAAGAAACCCTACCTGAATATAAAGTCAACATGAAGGAAAGATGAACAAATGAAAAAAGAAAAAGAGAGAAGAGAAACAGAGAGAAGACTTTAAATATCGTATGAGCACTGGATCTAGCCATACTTGAAACCTACTATCTGCTGAACCTAATTGTTCAAGCCAATGAATGCTTTCAATTGCTTAAGTCAGTTTCAACAGAGTTTCTGTCGCTCACAATCGAAAGTATCCTAATGCTTCAGCTTTCCTTTCTCAGTATTAGCTCAGTAATTTTCTTTCTCCCTTGCTCTAACACCTTTTAGAATTCTCCTGACTCCCAGTTTCATCATTTATTCATTCAGAAAACATTTATATAGCACCTGCCATATGCCAGGCATTGTTCACAACACCAGTTTTAGGAAAATTAACTAGGCACAGACCTTGTCCTTAAAGAATTCAGAGTCAATATGCTTTCTAAGATGCATCTCAAGATAATAAACTGGCCACTTAAGTTTCACCGAAAATTCTCAGCTCTCAAAAAAAAAAAAAAAAAATCTCTCAATATTAAAATATTTTTAACTCTTATCCTTAATTTCACTTTATTGCATATCAATATTTTGGATTTAGGAGCAGAAGTTAATTTGCCCAAAATTCCTTTGTGTTTTCACCTTGGTTATCACAACTGCTCCTTAAGAAAGTACCTTAACCTTGGTTTTTCCATCTGTAAAATGAAGAGTCAGAATGTAGAGGATCATCTGGTATCTTCCCAAGCTGAAATTCTGACTATTTGCTCACTTATGTGGACACCTTTCTTCCTTTGAAACAATTCTCTACTCTACCCTGTAGTAGACTTCACAACACGCATCTCCCTCAACCACCACTTCCCCAACTCCAGGGAATCAGGTGAGTTTCTCAGACTCAGAATTCAGGAAGACAGCCCTATTTTCACTCTTAATTCTTATAATCCACTCTCTATGTAGCAACCAAGTTGATCTTAAATGTTAAACCAAACCACTCCACAGCTGAGATCCAGTGGAATCTCATCGCCCTTGTTATAAAATCCAAACTCCTTACCCTGGTCTCTGTCTTCGTCTTTCATTTGACTTCCTATCCTCCTCCCCTCTCTCACTCTACTCCAGCCACACTTCTTGCTCTTCCTTGAATCTGCTAGGCTTTTCCCCGCTGAGAGCCTTTGGTCTTGTAACTCCCTCTGCTCAGAACACTTTTCCCCCAGACCTTGGCAAGACTTGCTCTCACGTCACTCAGGTCTTTGTGCATGTCACCCACTCAAAGAGATTTTCCAGAACAACCCGTCCCCCCTCCCAGCTAAAATAGCATCCTGCTCTCACTCTCCTTCTTCTTACCTTGATTTATTTTCCCCCTAGCTCTTACAACTATCTGAAATTAAGGTATATCATGTTTTGATGGTAATATGTAATACATTATAATTAATGCCTAATTTTCAATACAATACTTGATTCAATATAATTTAATGTAAATTACATTAGCATAGAGAGCAGCAAATAGTAGGGGCTCAATTGGTTTTTGAAGAATGAATGAGTAATTCCACTCTAATTCCTGTAATAGCCATCTATTTAGCTTTGAGGCATACATGACAATAACCCACATTGGTTATTATAGTCTGGTTAAAGAATCTTTCACTCTAATTTATGGACAGCTTTTCTATCCATGTGGATTTTAAGCAATTTTAAGACCCCCAAATCCCTTCTTTTTGGAATTCTTACAGAGAGTCGTTAGCTAGTAGAATTGTAATAATATTCTCAGGACGGACTGTATATTCTAGAGATACAGACTTCTCTAACATTCTTAAAAGACTCAATTGGGACACGGCAGAGTTAATTTATAAGTCAATCAATAACAGGTAGCAGATATAAATTTATTTTTCCAAGTGGAAGCACAAACTTGTGTTCATAAATCAGGATATAGATCCAGGGTTTAAACCAAACCTAGTCACTCTACTGATGAGACCTTTCTGCATTTTATCAAACTCATCCTATCTAGCCACTGGATTCTAGAAATATAGCCCAGGAAAAATAACACAGTTGGACAAAATGCTCTCAGTTCATCCAGAAAGCAACTCATGGAAACCATCACAGGGTCTTCCTCAAGGACAAGAATCTGGGTCAAAGTCCTGGTGAACAGGGGTCAAAGTCCTGGTGAACACGATACAAATCTTTTAAACGAATGTTCAAGAATCTTCCTCATATCTTTGTTTATTAAAAGTTAACTGCATAAAAATTGTTGTAGCATCACTATTTGTAATAGTCAAAAATATGGTAAGAACCCCCATGTCCATCAATGGTAGAAAAGATAAATAAGTTGTGGCATATTCACGCAATGGATTATTATACAAAAAATAATGGATGATTTAGAACTCCATGCAATAATGTTAATCAGTCCCTCAAAAATACTATTGAAAGAAGCCAGATGTGGAAAAGTGCATAGTTAATGATTCTCTATGTAAAGTTCAAAAGAAGCTGAATTAATCCAGGTGTGACAAGTCAGGTTAGGGGTTACCCTTGGAAAGTTATTGACCAGAAGGGACATGAAAGAGAAGGCCTGGTAATGATCAAGTTCTGTATTTGGATCCTGGTGACATGGATGTGTTAACTTAAAAATTCGTTCTTTTGTATACTTATTATATGTGCTTATCCCAGTATTTATTTCTATTTCAATAAAAGTTTACTTAAAAAATCTTCCTCATGTGTTTGAGGAACTTGAAGCCAAGAAAATTAAGAAAGCCCTCTTTTGCATACTTGCAAATTTATATGCCAACTTTTAAACCCATCAGAAATATGTGTTGAAGAGAAGTTAAATCTTTAGCCAAACCTCGCAAACAGAATACATTCAATGCAGAAGATGTCACACATCCTGAAAAAAAAAAAACAAGGCTTGGTTTTCAATATCCCAAGTTACATATTTTTCAAAATCTTACACCTTCCTTCCTGGCCATTCACCAAAACTAACTTACTTACTTATTTATCTGAACAAGAAGGCTGATGATAGATAGACATCTTGTTTCTTTTCCAGCTCAGGTTAGATTATGCTATGAGAGTTCTGCATCATGAGTATGATTCAGTGGGAAGTTAGGACAAGAAGGACAGGAAGGGGCTATCAGAGGGAAATGAGGTATATCAAGGTGATCACCCTAAAGCATGAAAGTATGTTCAGAGACTGTTCTACCAGTCAGGACAGGCCCAGACCCTGAAGTTTATATACAGGCAATTGACTTATAAATCACACTAATCGGAGACTTCTGCCTCTAGTCATAGAAGAATAGTTAATTTAGATTAGCTACCTCATGGAGTACAACCATAAAAAGCTGGGAAAACATCCAAAAGAAGTTGGAAATCCAGAGAGGTTAGCCAATATTGGGCATCACTTTTGCCCCTGGGGTACTTGCCCATATGGAAGAGGAATCTGAGAAGCTGAGAGAGGTTTTGTCAGCCTCATGAAGCCAGGGATGCAAATGTCGATGTCCAAAGCCCCCCAGTGCTCTGACACAGCCTAGCATTGAGTCATCTGGGTTGTCTAGTAACCTGAATCCCTAAAATTGGATTAAGGTGGCCTCAGATTGCTAGTGTCCCAGCTGCCGGACAGAAGGAAACAAAATTGCTCTCTAGAGCAGGATAATACATCCTTACATAAAATTACTGCCACAAAGTTCTTTTTTTTTCTCTCAAATATAATGTCCTACATAAAAGGAAATCCAGTAAAAATAGCAGAAGGCAAAATAACATTAAAAAGAAGCAGCAAAAACTTCAGACAACAGAAACAGAACCACAGGCTCTTATTATATTTGAATTTAAGAACCAGACTAAAAATAACGTTTTCCTATGCTAGAACATATAAAAATTAAGATTGAAAACTGACAAAGAATTGGAAATTTTTAAAATTCTAGAACAGAAACAAACAATAGTCAAAGGAAAAAACAAAATGGACAATGAAACAGCAGAATAGACAGAGCTGAAAAGAGAATTTGTGAACTGGAAGGCTGCTTAGAAAAAAACCTGAATGAAGTATGGAGAGATAAAATGGTAAATCACACCAGTTTCACTGAGACAGGTTACTTCATAGCAAAACCCTCCATATCTCCCCATTCTATCCACCACCTCCTTTGCTACCATCATCACCACCAGGACCTTAAATCCACATGCCATCACTGTGACTTTTTCCTTCACCAGTGCTACACTTTCTGGCAATTTTAATTTGATTTGATTTGTATGAAAAGATAAGGAGATGACAAACTTGCAAGGAGGAGGCTATAGGCTTCAGTCTGCCTACAGGTGAATTTGCTCCTCAGCGGGTATTTTTAAAAATGTTTTATGTAAAAGCCTTTAGACTAGACAAGCAGTCTCCAGTTAACCATGGTGCTCTACTACAGTCATATTTTCTGCCTAGAATAGAAGACATTTAAGTTTTCTACCTTTGAATTAGATCTTGGGAATCCAAAAATGCTGCCCCACCTCCTTTGCCTACTCAAAGCCAAGAAAGTATACAGTGGGTAGCAAACCATCCATACCAGGAAATGACTGGATATGCTCACAATACTCCACTCTTCCAACTAAAACTGTCTTTGGGATAAAAAGCCACTAAGGACAGAGGTGCGGCAAGATGGCAGATTGGTGAGCTGTATGTCTTAGATACTCCTCCAGGAAAGTAGGTAGAAAGCCAGGAACTGCGTGGACTGGACACCACAGAGCAATTTGACTTTGGGCATACTTCATACAACACTCATGAACATGTCGAACTGCTGAGATCAGTGAAATCTGTAAGTTTTGCGGCCAGGGGACCCGCGCCCCTCCCTGCCAGGCTCAGTCCCATGGGAGGAGGGGCCGTCAGTGCTGGGAAGGACAAGGGAGAACTGCGGTGGCAGCTCTTATCGGAAACTCATTCTACTGATCCAAACTCCAACCATAGATAGACTGAGACCAGACACCAGAGAATCTGAGAGCAGCCAGCCCAGCAGAGAGGAGACAGGCATAGAAAAAAACAACATGAAAAACTCCAAAATAAAAGCAGAGGATTTTTGGAGTTCTGGTGAACATAGAAAGGGGAAGAGCAGAGCTCAGGCCCTGAGGCTCATATGCAAATCCCGAAGAAAAACTGATCTCTCTGCCCCCTGGATCTTTCCTTAATGGCCCTAACTGCTTTGTCTCTAAGCATTTCAATAACGCATTAGCTCTGCGAGGAGGACTTTTTTTTTTTTTAATCTTTTTTTTTTTCATTTTCTAAAACAATTACTCTAAGAAGCCCAATACAGAAAGCCTCAAAGACTTGCAATTTGGGCAGGTCAAGATAAGAGCAGAACTAAGAGAGCTCTGAGACAAAAGGCAATAATCCAGTGGCTGAGAAAATTCACTAAACACCACAACTTCCCAAGAAAACGGGCGTGTCTGCTCACAGCCATCATCCTGGTGGACAGGAAACACTCCTGCCTGTCACCAGCCCCACAGCCCAGAGCTGCCCCAGACAACCCAGTGTGACGGAAGTGCTTCAAATTACACGCACACACCACAGAACTGGGTGTGGACATTAGCCTTCCCTGCACCCTCAGCTGGTTGTCCCAGAGTTGGGAAGGTAGAGCAGTGTGAATTAACAAAGCCCCATTCAGCCATCATTTCAGCAGACTGGGAGCCTCCCTACACAGCCCAGCAGCCCAGAACCACCCTGGGGGAATGGCACTCACCTGTGACATAGCACAGTCATCCCTCAACAGAGGACCGGGGGTGCACGGCCTGGAAGAGGGACCCACTCGCAATTCTCAGGGGCCATACGCCAATACCAAGGATTTGTGGGCCAGTGGCAGAGACAAACTGTGGCAGGACTGAACTGAAGGATTAGACTACTGCAGCAGATTTAAAACTCCAGGAACACCAGGGAGATTTGATTGTTAGAGCCACCACCACCACCCCCCCACTGACCGCCCAGACACACGCCCCATATACAGGGCGGGCAACACCAACTACACACGCAAGCTTGGTACACCAACTGGACCCCACAAGACTCACTCCCCCACTCACCACAAAGGCAAAGCAGGGGAGAACTACCTTGTGGAGAACAGGTGGCTCGTGGACGCCACCTGCTGGTTAGTTTGAGAAAGTGTACTCCACGAAGCTGTAGATCTGATAAATTAGAGATAAGGACTTCAATTGGTCTACGAATCCTAAAAGAACCCTATCAAGTTAAGCAAATGCCAAATGCCAAGAGGCCAAAAACAACAGAAAATTATAAAGCATATGAAAAAACCAGACGATATGGATAACCCAAGCCCAAGCACCCAAATCAAAACATCAGAAGAGACACAGCACCTAGAGCAGCTACTCAAAGAACTAAGGATGAACAATGAGACCATAGTACAGAATACAAAGGATATCAAGAAGACCCTAGAAGAGCATAAAGAAGATATTGCAAGACTAAATTAAAAAATAGATGATCTTATGGAAATTAAAGAAACTGTTGACCAAATTAAAAAGATTCTGGATACTCATAGTAGAAGACTAGAGGAAGTTGAACAACGAATCAGTGACCTGGAAGATGTCAGAATGGAAAATGAAAGCACAAAAGAAAGACTGGGGGAAAAAATCAAAAAAATCAAAATGGACCTCAGGGATATGATAGATAATATAAAACATCCGAATGTAAGACTCATTGGTGTTCCAGAAGGGGAAGAAAAGGGTAAAGGTCTAGGAAGAGTATTCAAAGCAATCATTGGGGAAAACTTCCCAAATCTTCCAAACACCAAAAATACACAAATCATAAATGCCCAGCAAACTCCAAATAGAATAAATCCAAATAAACCCACTCCAAGACATATTCTGATCACACTGTCAAACATGGAAGAGAAGGAGCAAG
Source organism: Choloepus didactylus (assembly GCF_015220235.1). Classification (NCBI taxonomy): domain Eukaryota; kingdom Metazoa; phylum Chordata; class Mammalia; order Pilosa; family Megalonychidae; genus Choloepus; species Choloepus didactylus. The sequence continues at coordinate 24,506,174 of NC_051325.1, read as the reverse complement.
TTCTGAAAGCAGCAAGAGAAAAGCAATTCACCACATACAAAGGAAACAGCATAAGACTAAGTAGTGACTACTCAGCAGCCACCATGGAGGCAAGAAGGCAGTGGCACGATATATTTAAAATTCTGAGAGAGAAAAATTTCCAACCAAGAATACTTTATCCAGCAAAGCTCTCCTTCAAATTTGAGGGAGAGCTTACATTTTTCACAGACAAACAAATGCTGAGAGAATTTGCTAACAAGAGACCTGCCCTACTGGAGATACTAAAGAGAGCCCTACAGACAGAGAAACAAAGAAAGGACAGACAGACTTGGAGAAAGGTTCAGTACTAAAGAGATTCGGTATGGGTACATTAAAGGATATTAATAGACAGAGGGGAAAAATATGACAAACATAAACCAAAGGATAAGATGGCTGATTCAAGAAATGCCTTCACGGTTATAACGTTGAATGTAAATGGATTAAACTCCTCAATTAAAAGATATAGATTCGCAGAATGGATAGAAAAAAATGAACCATCAACATGTTGCATACAAGAGACTCATCTTAGACACAGGGACACAAAGAAACTGATAGTGAAAGGATGGAAAAAAATATTTCATGCAAGCTACAGCCAAAAGAAAGCAGGTGTAGCAATATTAATCTCAGATAAAATAGACTTTAAATGCAGGGATGTTTTGAGAGACAAAGAAGGCCACTACATACTAATAAAAGGGGCAATTCAACAAGAAGAAATAACAATCATAAATGTTTATGCACCCAATCAAGGTGTCACAAAATACATGAGAGAAACACTGGCAAAACTAAAGGAAGCAATTGATGTTTCCACAATAATTGTGGGAGACTTCAACACATCACTCTCTCCTATAGATAGATCAACCAGACAGAAGACCAATAAGGAAATTGAAAACCTAAATAATCTGATAAATGAATTAGATTTAACAGACATATACAGAACATTACATCCCAAATCACCAGGATACACATACTTCTCTAGTGCTCATGGGACTTTCTCCAGAATAGATCATATGCTGGGACATAAAACAAGGCTCAATAAATTTAAAAAGCTTGAAATTATTCAAAGCACATTCTCTGACCACAATGGAATACAATTAGAAGTCAATAACCATCAGAGACTTAGAAAATTCACAAATACCTGGAGGTTAAACAACGCACTCCTAAACAATCAGTGGGTTAAAGAAGAAATAGCAAGAGAAATCGCTAAATATAGAGAGATGAATGAAAATGAGAACACAACATACCAAAACCTATGGGATGCAGCAAAACCAGTACTGAGGCGGAAATTTATAGCACTGAACACATATATTAAAAAAGAAGAAAGAGCCAAAATCAAAGAACTAATGGATCAACTAAAGAAGCTAAAAAATGACCAGCAAACCAATCCTAAACCAAGTAGAAGAAAAGAAATATCAAGGATTAAAGCAGAAATAAATGACATAGAGAACAAAAAAACAATAGAGAGGATAAATATCACCAAAAGTTGGTTCTTTGAGAAGATCAACAAGATTGACAAGCCCCTAGCTAGACTGACAAAATCAAAAAGAGAGAAGACCCATATAAACAAAATAATGAATGAAAAGGGTGACATAACTACAGATCCCGAAGAAATTAAAAAATTATAAGAGGATACTATGAACAACTGTATGGCAACAAACTAGATAATGCAGAGGAAATGGACAATTTCCTGGAAACATATGAACAACCTAGACTGAGCAGAGAAGAAATAGAAGACCTCAACCAACCCATCACAAGCAAAGAGATCCAATCAGTCATCAAAAATCTTCCCACAAATAAATGCCCAGGACCAGATGGCTTCACAGGGGAATTCCACCAAACTTTCCAGAAAGAACTGACACCAATCTTACTCAAACTCTTTCAAAACATTGAAGAAAATGGAACACTACCTAACTCATTTTATGAAGCTAACATCAATCTAATACCAAAACCAGGCAAAGATGCTACAAAAAAGGAAAACTACCGGCCAATCTCCCTAATGAATATAGATACAAAAATCCTCAGCAAAATACTTGCAAATCGAATCCAAACACACATTAAAAAAATCATACACCATGAACAAGTGGGGTTCATTCCAGGCATGCAAGGATGGTTCAACATAAGAAAATCAATCAATGTATTACAACACATTAACAAATCAAAAGGGAAAAATCAAATGATCATCTCAATAGATGCTGAAAAAGCATTCGACAAAATCCAAAATCCCTTTTTGATAAAAACACTTCAAAGGTAGGAATTGAAGGAAACTTCCTCAATACAATAAAGGGCATATATGAAAAACCCACAGCCAGCATAGTACTCAATGGTGAGAGACTGCAAGCCTTCCTTCTAAGATCAGGAACAAGACAAGGATGCCCGCTGTCACCACTGTTATTCAACATTGTGCTGGAAGTGCTAGCCAGGGCAATCCGGCAAAACCAAGAAATAAAAGGCATCCAAATTGGAAAAGAAGAAGTAAAACTGTCATTGTTTGCAGAAGATATGATTTTATATCTGGAAAACCCTGAGAAATCGACGATACAGCTACTAGAGCTAATAAACATATTTAGCAAAGTAGCGGGATACAAGATTAATGCACATAAGTCAGTAATGTTTCTATATGCTAGAAATGAACAAACTGAAGAGACACTCGAGAAAAAGATACCATTTTCAACAGCAACTAAAAAAATAAAGTACCTAGGAATAAACTTAACTAAAGATGTAAAAGACCTATACAAAGAAAACTACATAACTCTACTAAAAGAAATAGAAGGGGACCTTAAAAGATGGAAAAATATTTCATGTTCATGGATAGGAAGGCTAAATGTCATTAAGATGTCAATTCTACCGAAACTCATCTACAGAGTCAATGCAATCCCAATCAGAATTCCAACAACCTACTTTTGCAGACTTGGAGAAGCTAGTTATCAAATTTATTTGGAAAGGGAAGATGCCTAGAATTGCTAAGACACTCTAAAAAAGAAAAACAAAGTGGGAGGACTTATACTCCCTGACTTTGAAGCTTATTATAAAGCCACAGTTGTCAAAACAGCATGGTACTGGCACAAAGATAGACATATTGATCAATGGAATCGGATTGAGAATTCGGAGATAGACCCCCAGATCTGTGGCCGACTGATCTTTGGTAAGACCCCCAAAGTCACTGAACTGGGTCATAATGGTCTTTTCAACAAATGGGGCTGGGAGAGTTGGACATCCATATCCAAAAGAATTAAAGAGGACCCCTACCTCACACCCTACACAAAAATTAACTCAAAATGGACCAAAGATCTCAATATAAAAGAAAGTACCATAAAACTCCTAGAAGATAATGTAGGAAAACATCTTCAAGACCTTGTATTAGGCAGACACTTCCTAGACTTTACACCCAAAGCACAAGCAACAAAAGAAAAAATAGATAAATGGGAACTCCTCAAGCTTAGAAGTTTCTGCACCTCAAAGGAATTTCTCAAAAAGGTAAAGAGGCAGCCAACTCAATGGGAAAAAATTTTTGGAAACCATGTATCTGACAAAAGACTGATATCTTGCATATATAAAAAATCCTACAACTCAATGACAATAGTACAGACAGCCCAATTATAAAATGGGCAAAAGATATAAAAAGACAGTTCTCTGAAGAGGAAATACAAACGGCCAAAAAACACATGAAAAAAATGTTCAGCTTCACTAGCTATCAGAGAGATGCAAATTAAGACCACAATGAGATACTGTCTCACACCGTTTAGAATGGCTGCCATTAAACAAACAGGAAACTACAAATGCTGGAGGGGATGTGGAGAAATTGGAACTCTTATTCATTGTTGGTGGGACTGTATAATGGTTCAGCCACTCTGGAAGTCAGTCTGGCAGTTCCTTAGAAAACTAGATATAGAGTTACCATTCGATCCAGCGATTGCACTTCTCGGTATATACCTGGAAGGTCGGAAAGCAGTGACACGAACAGATATCTGCACGCCAATGTTCATAGCAGCATTATTCACAATTGCCAAGAGATGGAAGCAACCCAAATGTCCTTCAACAGATGAGTGGATAAATAAAATGTGGTATATATACACGATGGAATACTACGCGGCAGTAAGAAGGAACAATCTCGTGAAACATATGACAACATGGATGAACCTTGAAGACATAATGCTGAGCGAAATAAGCCAGGCACAAAAAGAGAAATATTATATGCTACCACTAATGTGAACTTTGAAAAATGTAAAACAAATGGTTTATAGTGTAGAATGTAGGGGAACTAGCAATAGAGAGCAATTAAGGAAGGGGGAACAATAATCCAAGAAGAACAGATAAGCTATTTAACGTTCTGGGGATGCCCAGGAATGACTATGGTCTGTTAATGTCTGATGGGTATAGTAAGAACAAGTTCACAGAAATGTTGCTATATTAAGTAACTTTCTTGGGGTAGAGTAGAAACATGTTGGAAGTAAAGTAGTTATCTTAGGTTAATTGTCTTTTTCTTACTCCCTTGTTATGGTCTCTTTGAAATGTTCTTTTATTGTATGTTTTTTTTTAAATTTTTTTTGTTTTTTTAATTTTTTTATTTTTCATACAGTTGATTAAAAAAAAAAAAAAGTTTAAAAAAACAAGGAAAAAAATATGTAGAGCCCCCTTGAGGAGCCTGTAGAGAATGCAGGGGTATTGGCCTACCCCACCTCAATGGTTGCTAACATGACCACAGACATAGGTAACTGGTGGTTTGATGGGTTGAGTCCTCTACCACAGGATTTACCCTTGGGAAGACTGTTGCTGCAAAGGAGAGGCTAGGCCTCCCTATGATTGTGCCTAAGAGCCTCCTCCCGAATGCCTCTTTGTTGCTCAGATGTGGCCCTCTCTCTCTGGCTAAGCCAACTTGAAAGGTAAAATCACTGCCCTCCCCACTACGTGGGATCAGACACCCGGGGGAGTGAATCTCCCTGGCAACTTGGAATATGACTCCCGGGGAGGAATGTAGACCCGGCATCATGGGATGCAGAACATCTTCTTGACCAAAAGGGGGATGTGAAAGGAAATGAAATAAGCTTCAGTGGCAGAGAGAATCCAAAAGGAGCTGAGAGGTCACTCTGGTGGGCACTCTTATGCACACTATAGACAACCCTTTTTAGGTTCTAAAGAATTGGGGTAGCTGGTGGTAGATACCTGAAACTATCAAACTACAACCCAGAACCCATGAATCTTGAAGACAATTGTATAAAAATGAAGCTTATGAGTGGTGACAATGGGATTGGGAAAGCCATAAGGACCACACTCCCCTTTATCTAGTTTATGGATGGATGAGTAGAAAAATAGGGGAAGGAAACAAACAAACAAACAAACAGACAAAGGCACCCAGTGTTCTTTTTCACTTTAATTGCTCTTTTTCACTTTAATTATTATTATTGTTATTTTTGTGTGTGTGCTAATGAAGGTGTCAGGGATTGATTTAGGTGATGAATGTACAACTATGTAATGGTACTGTGAACAATCGAATGTACGATTTGTTTTGTATGACTGTGTGGTATGTGAATATATCTCAATAAAATGAAGATTTAAAAATAAAATAAAGCCACTAAGGCAGAACTCCAAACCACTCTGGTTCCACCCATCACCAAAAATCTTATGCTACTTAGAAAACATGGTCTCTAAACATAAGCCAAATTGGTGATGAGAAAGAGAAAGAAACAAGGAAAATAAAGAACTCCATGCTGAAAATCCAACCATGTACAAAACTTGCAAGCACCTTGGGAGTAGACCGTAAGTGTTGCCTTCACAGAGAGCTCCTGCAAAGGGAACAATGGTCTCTTCGTGAGATAAATAGTGCCCCCATTGCCCCCACACCTGACTGAAAATGGAGAGAAAAGGAAGGGAGAAAACCTGGTCTGAGAAATTAAGCCCCTGATCTCTGTGGAGCCCTCCAGTTTAAAGTTTATGATTCTCTGTTAGCTCCATCAGTAACTGCTGTGTAGTCCATGTAAAACCACCTGCCAGTTCTGAGCGTCTGTCTCTTTGTCTGTAAAAGGGGGCAAACCAGGCAATTTTTAACATTGCTTTCAGTTCTAAAATTCTACATTCTAAAATGCAGCATTCTATTTCTTAATGAAGATAGTGGTTAGCGGAGTATTTACTTTATAATTATTCTTTAAGATAAGCATATATGTTTTGTACAACCTACTAAATATAAAATGTTTTAAAATGTGTTGAAAGGGAAAAATCCTATCAGAGGAAGCCAGTCTAGTACCATTCTTGAATTCATAAAAGTAGGTGTGAAAATTGAATGTCCAAGGCAAAAAGCCAAGAGCAGATTGAAGCTTGTAAAATTCCCGAGGTTCAGACCATTTCGGTGATAAGATAGAATTGAAAAAAGTGGAATGAATGGAGGCCTGCAGGGTAAGTAGGACCATATAAGCTCATAAAAGTCCCCACAATGGTCCTTGGAAGAAATCGAAATCCAAGGGTTGTTATTTACTGGCTAAATTTCCTCTTAGTCAAATGTGACCATGGACATACGTTGGGTAGCCTAGGAAACACTTTCTTCTAATTTACAATAAGGCACATCTTAACAGTCTCAAAATTATTTGGTTGCAAAACTTTTTTCTTTACAGCATTTATTTCTTTGCCAAGCACTGTGCTGGACCATAGCAATGTAAAGATATTAAAGCATGTCTGCTCCCAAGGAGCCTGCAGACTTATATACTTCTGTGTCATTTTAGAATAAATCCCAAACCTCTTTCTCCTCCTGAACTCTGTGGCCTCATTTGAGAGCATCTCCCCCTTCCCTCACTGGCCTTCTGTCTGTACTTTAGCGAGCTCACACCTCAGGGCCTTTGTACTGGCATAACCCCTGCTGGAATTCTCTTCCCTTCATCTTTATGTGGTCAGCTCCTTCTAACCATTCAGGTCTCAACTCAAATGCTGGAGATGCTTTTCTTGACTTCCCAACCTCCTAAAAGATATTCTTCCTCCTCCCAGTCATTCATTCTCTACCTCATTTCTCAAAGGAATTTTCTTCCAAATACTCTATATATGAAAGAATCTTTTTCCACTTCTTCTGTCTTTGTCTTCTCTCAATATAAAGAAAGTTCTGTGAGAGCAAGGACTATGTCTTGTGCATTACTACATGTCAGTACCTAGATCAGTGCCTGACACACAACAGTTGCTCACTAAACATTTTTTAATTTTATTATTTATGAATGAATGAATAATTTTGGGACCACCACAAAAAAGTTTTGAAAATGATTTTCCAGGTTCTATCTAGTCTTCAGATTTTGTGATTCTAGGTACTATCAAAGAGATAAAGTTGTTGTAAGGGAAAAGAGATGAAACCTGATGGTGTGTTGTGTGGTCTGTGTTGGGTGGGGTGATGGAGGGATTCACAGAAGGTGCCATTAGTGGGACTGGGGAAGATGAACATGATTCTTCAAGGCAGAGAATGAGAAAAAAGACTTTCTGTGTCAAATCAACAGCCTGAGCAAAGGCATAGAGAGAGAGAAGAGCATTCAGGAAGGTGTTAGAGAAGCAGATGGACGGGGCGGGTAGAGGCAGCGTGACACTGGAAGAGAAATTCACACAATCATCATAGAACGCTTTGGACTTTATTCTGGAAGTTTCAGGGATCAGGGAATTAATATGATCTGATCTATGTTATAGAACTGTTACTCTGATAACAGTGATAAGCCCACAGTGGGTTTCTGTGAGTGTGAGGGTCAATAAGCACTTTGAAATTGTAGCCGGAATTGTGTGTGTGTGTGCATGTGTGTGTGTATACATCTTGCTATGGAGAAACCACTGTTTCATCAGATCTCTAAGAGGTCCAAGGCTCAACATAAAAGAAATAAAAAATAAAATAATAAGATATAAACTCTTATGTAGAGGGAACATAAGAGAAGTATCTCCATTGAAGACAGAAAGCCAGCAAAAGAAATCTTTGCTTTCTTGAAGCCAGTATCTCAGTGAGCAGTATAAGCTCCCATGGACTGAGCCTTCACTCTTTTGGAGAATGCCCAATTATACACAGCCAAGATATTCAGGTAGATTGAAAGTTTCTAGAAGAGAAGAGGAAGGCATTTTTTTTAATTGATAATATAGGAAAAGCTTGGACTACATAATACAAAACAGTACTTGCTTAATGATAGGAAAGAGGTAAATTCAGGTCTTAATGAGCTCAGGCAAGAAAGTGAAAGGAAAAGAAAAAAGAGCAAACTATACTCAGGTATGTTCTATGTGATTTCTGCCTTGGCCTCAGTCATCTTTTGTGGCAGATTACTCCTCCAGGCTAAGCTTCTTCTTCCCCATATCCCTGTAGAAGAACCATTGATTCTTTGGTCATCCTTGAGTCATCTCTAAGATAACATAATTGACAAAACTACATTGAAGTTTAAAATAATTGCCTTTAACCTGTCTGTTCTAAGTTATGATAATACTATTACAGTGTTGTGGAAAGAACCCAACATAGAGAAGAGTGGGATATTAATGATCAATTTGAAGAAAGAAGAATTAAGATGAGATGGAGAACAAAAGGAAGGCTTGATGCAAGTCAAGCCAATGGCCAACCCTCCAGGGGGACCAACAGGGGAAAAACTGAGGTCAAATGAGGACAATCACAGGAGAAGACAACAGGCAGTCAAGTCAGATGGCCTCGTCCTTATAGAAGCTCAGCACTCCCATTTGAAGAGGAGGAAGTTGGATTGCAAGAATTGGCTCCAATTCAGTAGGAAGAAGTTGAAGGAGACAGGCGGCTGAAAGATGCCTGCCATCTGGAGAAACTGGAGGAAGTAGAATTGGAAGTCATGCAGATCAGGGGTAGAGAAAAGGAAGGAAGGAAGTCAGGTTATATGGCAGGGATACCTTGAATGGGGTTTGATGTCACCGTGATGCTCTAATTCTGGGATACAACTTACATAGTCTTGACAGCTATTAGCATCAGTATTAAGAGAAAATAATTTCATTTCTAAATCCTAATAAATTTATATTTTAAGCTGACATTTAGGAAAACCATCTTTTAATATGTAAATGCAACATTTCCCTTGTGATCTGCTAAGAAAATCTCCAAAATCATTAACAGCAATTCTATAAAGCACATATTTATGACTTTTTTGTTGGGGATAAATGAAATTATACCAGTTTTTCAGGCTATAATATTTCTTCTTGGAGAAGCAAAATCCAGTGGAAGTTGTTGAAATGCCAGCAGGGCTGAGAAGGGAAAATTAAAGCTCCTAGTAGTCACAAAGTCAGCCTCCTGAATGAAACCATGTGAGATCGGATCATGGCTCCACCATTTGCTAATTGCATTACTTGGGCCAAATTCATAGACCCTATAAGCCTCCATTGCCTCCAGCAAAAAAAATGGGAATCATACCCACATCAAAGATTTACTATAAGGATCAAAACTAAATAATGATGCATGTAAATTATTTAGCACAGTGTCTGGTACATTTTGAGAATTAAGTAATTTTTATCCATCTATCATCACTATCATCATTAGTCAATCGGAGAGGGCCTCCAGAATTATTCATGGACAGTGCTGCTTAGGATTGGGGCTTCTATTTGCTACTGACTTTCATGAATTCCACAGAATGATCCAGCTATAAAATGAGAACATGATCTATGCCCTTGTTGGGTCTCACGAATTAAGAGACATTTTTCTTAACACTGAATTGGCAAATAGGGTCTTGGATTCTTTGTCAACTCTATAGTGTACTTATGGAGAGGCTTAAGACAAGCCACCCATCTGTTCTAGGTTTCTGTTTCATCAAGAAAGAGAGTTGAACTATGCAATTTTCACAGTTCATTTCAATCCTAACATTTTATGATTCTGCAATGACTATTTTAATTATGATGCTTGTATACAGCTAAAACCAGCATAACTCCAGTTTGCCTGTATAGGTCTACATTTACAGACACTAAACATGCAAAAATGTGTGTGTGTGTGTGTGTGTGTGTGTGTGTGTGTGTGTGTGTGTGTGTGAGAGAGAGAGAGAGAGAGAGAGAGAGAGAGAGAGTCTATAGGTAAGAGATAGGTTGCCCTCCTCAGCCTGTTTGCTCAGAACAGCCATTTTGTTTTGCCCCTGGCTGTCTGCCTCTCCAATAATTTTCTGCAGCAAGCTCCATCCTTATCTGGGCCGGCAAGAGGAAAATGAATTCACAAGCAGTCCCAGGCATCCCTTCGGATGTCGAATGTCACAGGGAGAGAGCACACCAGGCATTTCACTGTTAATTATCAGCAGCCTGGCTGCCGGGCTCCTTGCTGTGCCAATTTGAGAGCTGAGACTCTTTACAGTGCTTATTAGGCTAGCTAAATAAATATTACTGGCATGAGTGTTGTCAAAGATACAGTTTGAATTGAGACCCAAGTTTTCACCACCACATTTCCTTCCTGGACCCCTAACCACACCAAGCTAATCTCTTTCTCTACTCCGTGTTAAGTTCAGCCTGTCTTCTGACATCAGGGAGTTGAAATGTCATTGCTTTATTAGCTCCTTTGCTGAAAGTTGATCACATCTGTGTGATCTGATTTTCAGGCCCCAGCATTAACTCCCTCTTATTCCCGAACTAACAGTCTTCATATTTCTTAGCCATGTGCTTTGAGTTGGAGTCACCACTCCAATCCTCCAAAAACTCAGGAGTTGGTTTTGATATACATAAGCCCCCTGGCTGCTTTGATTGGTGTAAAGGTGGGAACATGACCCTAATAAGACCCTAAAAAGACTTAATTCCAGGACTTGTGTACATTATTTGGAAAATGGGCTTTTTCTTCTTAGCTGGACCTTGAAGCTAGCAAATATAGCCTGAAGGAGCTCCTGTTAGCTAATCTGCAACCACAGAGATGGAGGCTACAAGAAATGGAACCAGCATGTAGTGCGTAGGACAAAGTAATAGAGAAAAGAAACTCACACCTGATTGAAACAGTTAAGATCCTGGATCAAGCTTTACCTGAAGTCATCCCAATCTTTGGATAATTCAGGATTGAATCATTGTGCCTCCTTTATTACTTAAATTTGAGTTGGAAATTATAATACTTTCATCTATATACGTATTTAGTATATGTAGACTCCCTGATGGGTCTATCTGTGGCAAATATAGACAGAATTCTGCTCATATCTCTTCAGATTTTTCCATTTATTGCTCTCCCACCTGAATTCCTAAACCTGAGGGCTTACTCTGGTGCTTCTGCCTCAGCATCACACAGCCCAGAAGTGCTGGGTAATCAACACCCCAACTATTGACTGAAGGAGTCGATGGATAAATACCCGTTTTCTTGCTCCCTAGGATAACTGAGATGCATGTTCTATATGGGCTCCCAGAGTTTCCCAGTGGGATCGTGTCTCATTTGCCCACAGTGATAATTTATTTGATATTGCATCCTATATTAGCTGCTTTCCTTTCCCTGTCTCAATTCCTCACTCTACTGGTGTTTCCTGGCATCACCTTCTAACAAATTACTTGTCCTTTGTCCTTGCACAAGTGAAGACACCATTTAACAGAGCAGCAAACTAAAGCTACATTTGTCCTCAGTAATATATAAAAACCAACATCTACTTATAACTTTAAAAGTGCACCCTAAGAGTTGTTTGTCTTACACAATTTTTACTTCTTCACCCTCAAATAGATCGATGTATGCACAAACCATTTTGACTTAGACTCAGCCTCAAAAGAAGCTATGAATTCAAAACCCAGCAAGTCAAAGCATTCTTTGCTGCAGTGCTGGCCAAACAGAAGGTGATTTACTAAATGGAAGATTTTAGGAGAGAAAGAGGAGTCAAGGTGTGAACAAGCAAAGGTGCAGAATACGCTCATTAACTCTCAGACTCCAACAACGTCAGCGACTGGTCTAGATTCTTCCACTGCAACAATCAGAGCCACCGAGGTTATTAATTTTGTGGTCCTGAAAGATGAACAACACAGACATGTTTAATCTCTGGATATACTTCTTCTCCTACAGAGTTTCTCTCCCAGTTTCTAAACCCTCCACACTAAGAAAAACATCACCAGGCACAGGCTTTGCCAGAAATAAGCATTTGCACTCCAAACGGCACCTGTCGAATGAAAAACACACTTTTAAATAATGCATTCTCTGGCTTATCTCCCTAAGGGGATACTGTCTATTATTTACATGGAAAATGTTAAAATGCAGAAGCCTTTGTTTTTTATTTTTATTTTAGGTACTTTAAGCAAAACATTCATTTTACTCCAATGTTGGTGGGGAAAAAGTCCATTTCTCTTCTGTGTTCCTTTCCATCTTCCGATCTTAAATCCATGCTGAGGAACACTTATGGCCAATTGGACCTGGGTTGACCCCAGTGCAACACCATTTCACTCCTATCAGAAAGGACAGCTACAGAATTAAGGAGTCAGAAGCACCTTTGAGATAATGTGGTCCCACTTCTTCATAAGGAAAGAGAAAGCACTGAAGTCCTAGATGACAAAGCTGGACAGGATTTAAGGCCAACTGGTGCACCCACTCCTGTCACACACGAGGAAGTGAAGGCACAGATCAGTGAAATGCTTTGCCTAAGACTTCATAGCTGGTTCAGGACAATGTTGTGACAGGAATGAAGGAATTTTGATTCCATGTCCAACGCTGGTGCTCCCAAACCAGGTTTAACCTTGAATTTTTGTTTCACTTACATATTTGTTGTAACTTAAGCTCACAGTTCAACCCTATAAGCTATCTTGGATGTGGTGTAGGAGTTTCTTCTTAGAAAACCTGAGATCATATCACAGCATTTTAGTGACTTTGCTAAACAGTTGCATTGAGGAGAAATGCTCCCTCTTGCTGAGTTCTGCCACTGAGATGTGACGAGCCACATCCCAGGCCTTTCCATCTCCCTTCAGACACAGCCTGAAAAGTCAGACTATGTTGCAGATCTAACCTTTGTCCATTTTGTTTGATGCTTGTCCCTGATCCCTGACCACTTCCTGGGCCTGAGCCCAGGTGGTAGTGTGGCCAATAAAATGCCAGGGGCCATATGGACTCCCCAGACCACCTCCTGGTTAAGGTTGGATGGCACCTCACCTAGGAACCAACTCTTTCCAAGAGAAAGAACAGATGGCATTCCAGATATGAATATGTATAATGTAGACTGCTAAGGTTGTTAAATAAGCATTATTTTTGGGTGGATTCATGAAAATCAAGAATTTTTGTGACTGCAATGAAAGTCAAGCAAAGCAAATCACGAGACACTCTTCAAAGCTGTCTGTTATTCCATATTTTTGGCACTGACCTCCACAGCATGCTCCAACCTCCAGAATACCCACTGGAAAGTAACCAGGAAGAAATAAGTGAAAACTGCAACAAAAGAGGTTCAGAGTTCCATGCTGTCATACCCTGGAATGGTCCACTAATAGTAGAATTGCCATTCAGCAGAATAAGAAGTGGGCCAAAATTTCTCCTTGGTTTTATCACCTCTATTCATGGCCATTTATTGATAATTCCACCCCGTTTATCCCACCCCCAACCCAAAGTACTTATGCTTCAAACTGACTGCCCCAGGAACACAGTCTAAGGGAGACAACAATAATGTAAGTTATGAACCAGTGGGATTGGATAAGATGGATTCTACAAATCTCCACTGTAAACAGTACCCATCAGAAAGCTTTGAACTATTTGCCAAGTAATAGTAATACCTTGCATACATACACAGTTATTTCCAGTTTACAGAACACTTTCATAGTCATGTTTCCATTTGATTTGATCTTTGCAATAACCCTATGAGATAAACAGAGCATTAACTGTTACCCCCATTTTATAAATGAGGTAATGGAGGCTCAAGGTTGCACAGATGATAAATGGTGCCAATGGGACTTGAAACCAAGACTCTTTGATTCCATGTCTAGCAATGCATTTGACTTGGCACTCACTAATGAATAGATAGCCCAAAGGGCCTTTACTGGGAAAGAATTCCAAATGCTGCTAGAATAGCATAATGTACAGATTAACTGATTCTGATGAGCTAGAACATTGGGAGGGCAATGGAGGAATAAGGTGGTATTTCCATATTCTGGGAATATTCTAATATCAGAAACCAAATTCTTATTTATGCATTATTGACACCAGTGCTTTACCCTTCCCTGTATCTGTGACCTTTTGCAATCCCTCTCATTAGAGGCAGAATAAATCCTCCTCCTTCATTAACCATGGATATGGCAATGTGGCTTGATTCACTCAATGAAAGGTTAGCAAACATTACATAAGAAAAAGCTTGGAATGGGCTTGCTTGGTTGGGCTTGCCTTCTGTGCTCCTATGATCTGCTCAAGGTAGTTTACTGGATCAAAGAAAATGAGAGGCATGTGCACAAATTTAGACCCAATCCCCTCTGAACTAAACCTGTCTGAGCCTAGCCTAGAACATCCAGCGTCCAGCCAACTGCTAGCAAGGAAAAAATGTTGTTTTTTTATAGTTTTTTTTGGCTAATTTGTTACACAGCAATAGCTGACTGATACACACCTCTTTTTTTTTCATCTTCCTGCCTCCAACTCTATACAGCTGGGGTCTGCCCTTTGTTACCATTACTCTCTATTTCTTTCTAGTCACTGAATCATCACTGCTGCTTGAGTCCCATATTAGCAGGATATCTATCATCATAGAATTATGAAAAGCTATTAAGGACCTAGATGGTAGTAAAAATAAGGTAAGTGAAATTACACCCATGAAAGAGAACACAATATGTGACAGATAAATATTTAATGAATGATTGAAATCTTTGGGCATTCAAAGGTTATTTCATGATTAGCATGATAGAGAAAGTGCATTGCCATTAGACAATATTTCCTATGAACCTCTTTATAGTAACCTGGTATTTGATGTGCTACAAAGACAGGCTGCTTAAACCTAAGGTCTTATTGACTTAAATGACACAATGCAGAGGTAGGCAAATGGTAGGAAGCAGACAGAAGGGGCACTGGATAAACTGACAATAAAAGGGTAAGATCAAATGTTTTGCTTGGTCTGATTCTGCCATTTCAGCTTTGCTGAATGCATCATAATCTCCAAAGCCCCATAAAACGCAATACTTCTGCCTCCCTGGAAACCCACTGTAGACTTCCATCTATAGAAAATTATACTCTTTCCCAGGTGCTTAAGAGTCTCAAACCCTTTGCTTCTTTAAGCAACTGCTCCAAGCTGGGAATGGACGATCTACCAATACCGGCCTATTTGTAAAAAGAAGGCTTTGGCCATTCATTAGTTATCTGGAGACAGTTTCCTGGAGATAATGGGAAGAGACTATGCATAGCACCTGATCAGCACTCAATATTTTCTAAATGAAAGAAGGAAGAAAGATAGGAAGTAGCCCTGCCCATCCTTCTGTCCTTCCACTCTCGTTTTAATCAGTTTGATCAATGTCATCCATTTGCCTTGTCCCTCCAGCTCTCGCCTCTGCCAGCCCTATGAATGAGCCATCAGAAATCTCTTAATTTATTCACTGACCGCATTTCCACCCCCCTATTCCCTGGCAAAGTGCTGATTTCAGACTTGACTCTTGGTACCTGCAGCTTTTTCATTCTAGCGCTTGACTTCTTTCTTAATGTGCCCCAGCAGGGCCTGCTTTGGACACAGTCCCCACCTGAACTGTGACCCCAGAAAGGTGGACTTTGGTCCCCAGATTATTAATTTTTTTTAATATTCTTTCTAATAGCATTATGTAAGCACTGGAGTACCCAGTGCTGTACCACAAACAAAGCACTTTGTTCCACAGTAACCCATCTACCCCTCATGACAGTGCTCTCAGAGGGACAGTACAACCCCCAGTTGTTCAGATGAGGATTGGAGTACAAAAAGTTCACCAAGTTGGGAAGAGCAACCAAGATGCAAACCTAGCTTTCCCATCTCCAACTCTGGAGATCATCTCCGTATATCATGCTACTTTAAAAAAATACTAGTACTGCTGAAATTCTTGGGCATCCTTTACAATATTCAAAATTAGAAGAGAAAATAATTTCTAATCTAAGGAACTAGTTAGTACAGCTAAAAAAAAAAATTGCCATGTTGCATTCCATAAGACAACTGAACCATTTAGAACACTCATCTTTACCCAAAAGACCCTCAGCCATATTCTAACACATCAGTTTAGCACTTATGAGTCTGGGTTCAATTGGCAGAACTCAATCTTCCAAAAATAACTCCAGAATTCAACGTCTTAATGGACAAGATGAGCTGCAGTACAAACGCCCTAAAATCCATAAACCTCAGTGTGCTGGTTTGAATCTGTTATGTATCCCAGAAAAGCCATGTCCTTTTAATCCAGTCTTGTGGGGGCAGACCTTCTATTGTTTGTTAGGTTGGGAGCTTCTGATGAGGTTGTTTCCATGGAGATGTAACCCAGCCCACTCAAGATGGGTCTTAATCCCCTTGCTGGAGTCCTCTATGAGAGGATTAAAGAGAGATGAAACAGAGCACTCACAGACACTTAGAAATGCCCAGAGACATTTCGAGACAGGAAGAACCAGCAGACGTCTCCATGTGCCTTCCCATGTAACAGAGGAACCCCAGATGCCATCAGCCTTTCTTCAGAGAAGGTATTGCCCTGTTGATGCCTTAACTGGGACATTTTCATGGCCTTAGAACTGTAAATTTGTAACAGAATAAAACCCTATTGATAAAGCCAACCCATTTTTGGTACATTGCATTCTGGCAACTTTAGCAAACTGAAACACTTGGCTTCCAGCCAAGCCTTCAAAGGTGCATAAAGAAGAAATATCAGGAAAGCCCAGAGGTTGGCTCAACATCTACTGGAACTCACTACTTTTACAAATATTTACATCCTGGAGTAATGAGGCATTTGGGCTCTTAGGGAGATTGAGAAGGTGTCCAGCTTGTCCAAGCTGATTTCATTTTGAAATAATTCCAAATAACCAACTTGATGTGAGATAGTAGGAAAGTTCCAGGTCAGGAGGAGGTAACCAGAGTTTATTCAACTCCTGGTTCTTCTACTAATTGACTTGGTGAAGTTAAGCAAATTCCTTGGCCTTTCTAGAACTTATTCTTTCCACAAATATTAATTGAACACCTACAGTGTGCCAAGACTGGGGACAGAACAATTCACAAGACAAAATCTGTGCCCTTGGGAACTCCCATTCTAGGGGAGATACACGATAAACATAAATAAATATATAAGGAGAAAAAGAAAACACTAAGGCAGCTTACTGGGATAGAGAGGGTGCAGTGGGTAGGATGCTCTTTTGGATAGGATGGTCTTGGGCAGAGTGAAATGAAAGAAATGTCTGGGGGAAGAGAGTTCCAGGAGGAGAGGAAACACGTGTAGAAGCCACCAGGTGGGGTATACTGGCCTGTTCAAGGAATAGGGAGAAGGCCATTGTGGCTGGAACAGAGGGGAGGGTGGAAGGTGAGGAGGATAGAGGTAACAGGAGCCTGATCTAGGAAGGTCTTTTAGGCTTGGCATTGACTTCAAATGGAAAGCCACTGGAGGGTTTTGAGCAAGCAAGAGTATGACCTGACTTACATTTGGGGAGGAAAACCTTGGCTGCTATGCACAGAATGGGCCGCCATTTTCTCAAGCTGATACAGACTGGAGGAACAAACAGGGTTTCCCACTGCCCCTCTAGGAGCTGATTCCAAGCTATATGCTTCACGGAAACAAAGAGGTAGCGCTTTCATCCCAGAGGCCCGAGGCTGATAACTCTGGAGGGGCAGGGTTCCTCTGGCTCAATCCCAGCACTGGCAGCCGCTCCCACAGAACATGGTTTCTGCCCAGCATAGCGATTATTCAGTGGATGTTCAAGGCTCTTAGATCTTATTTGCCTTTTCTCTGTTACCTGTTTGGTGTGAATTCATCCGAATACATCACTTTGATATTTTTAGAGCTATGCTTTATGGCTGCTTTCTATTCTTCCTGCAAAAAGTCAAGCGAAGGGTTTGGGCAGGGCCAATGTATTTGAGACGTGGAGACTTCCAAGGCGTCTTGCCTCCCACCCCTCCTGATGGCCTGAGCTCTGTCTGCCCTGCAGTGTCTTGGCCGTTGCAAGACTCCTGAGTCATTTCACTGCGTCTGTTTTCTCTCCTTTCCCTGGGCGAAGTTCCCGACGGAAGAAACCCCGAAGCTGGGCGATCGCCTCCCCCGTCCCCTCCGCCTCTCTCGGCTGCTGCAGGCGGAGGTCGGGGCAGCCAGATGCCCCCAGGCGAGCGGAAGCCGAGGGCGTGGGGAGCGCGGCGCAGAGGGGCGGGGCGGGGCCTGCCGCAGTGAGCCGCTGGCGGGGATGGGCTGGCGGCTGCGGGGCGCGAGCTGCGGGGCGGGGCTCCTGACTCACTGCGGCGGCCGGGCTGGGCGCCCTGAGCCGGGAGGTGGCGGTGCCTCTCCCCCAGCCTCCCCCACGCCCCTCTGCAATCTGGCACCCGGGCGAGGGCGGCTGGCAAGGCATCCCCCTGGGCCCGGGGTCCTCCTGTGGGTTTCTAAACAGCCTGTGCTCATTTCCGCGGGAGCCTTCGGGGCACAGTACCGTCGCTGTTTGTTTATTTCCGCATCTGCCCCCAGGAGAGTCCCTCAGGGCAGGGCTTTCTCTCCCACCCACCTATGAATTCGGGTCTAGGCGCTCGGCACAGTGCCTGGTACCTGATCCAGCTCGGGTGATGAGTAAACACCAGTGGAAGTAAAGGGGGAGAGGGGGAAGGACCAAGGAAAAAGAGGTGGGAAGCGGGGGAGGGGTGAAGGAATTGAAGGGGGACTCCAGCCTTTGTATCTGTAGATACGTGCAGAACATCTCCCTGTAAAGTAGGAACTAACGCCGTAGGTAGGAGCATGGGGACATACTTTGGGCATCATCTCACTGCTTATTTATGCACCTGGCACAACAGTGATCGTGGTCAGGAAGGAAAAGGATGATGAGACAAGGGGATGTCTTTTGCTCCTTAAAAAAAAAGAGGGGGTCTTAAACACTGCATCGGCCGCAAACCATTAGTTGCCAGGAAAGCAAAGCAGGCAGGTGGTCGCACCTTGCCTCATTATAACCTCAGACTTTGCAGAGACTGCAGAGTTCTCAGCATCTAGTATCCTATTTTACAGATGAAGAAACTGAGGTTCGGGGAGGCTCTGTCACATGCCCAAGCTGAGGAAGACAGGACAGCAGTGGAGGTGTTGGGGTTGGCATTTCACACTGCCTCTCCCTGACCTGCTCTTTTCTCCCTGGTTTCTCCAAACTTAAAATTCTGGGAGGGGCCCCAGAGTGTGGTTTGTCCAGGGCCTTGACACTGGAAAGGGCAGCCATGGAATTCTGGGTGTAGAGACCCAGCCAGTCAGCAGCCTCTGAAGTCCCCGCCCCCCACCCTAGGCTGGGTGCAGCTGCCGGGAGTCGCCTGACACTCAGCTTTCTGGGGCATCTCAGCACCAGCTAGAGGTGCTTCTCCTGCAGCTCCAAAAACAGATTTTGCCATCTCATCCCCATATTTGCAGTCTTGAGTTGGCTCCTTATGATTGGCCAGAACTTTTCCTCATTGGAAAAATGAGAATCCACCTCCTCAATCCAGCTGGGAGAAAACACTCTACTCTGCAGCAGCAAGGATGGGGATGGCTGTTCCACCCCAAATTGGAGGGGGTTGAGGGGGTGTCATGAGGGGGCCAGCAGGCCGAGTGATACGCACTTGGCCTTGGGGGAGACAAGCTCAGACCAGGTGGCTAACTTTCTGTACCTTTCATTCTGTAATTGGAGGCGTCCTAGTGGATTCTTCTGCTTTCTGGAACAAAAGATTTCTCAAAATTTAATTCTAAAAGTTGTCATCAGGGCTGGCAGCTTGTGTACAGAGCAGATAGTGACTAATATACTTCAAATTGGGAGCAATTAGAGCTTCCTGCCTGCCCTCCTCAGTCCACTCCTGCAACTACTGCAGGATCTGAAATTCTACTCTGAGATGCTCACTTTTTTAGAATGACCCACAGTACTTCAAGGCATCCCCAGGGTCAAGGTTTAACTAGCTATTAATGTCCCTACTGCTCAGAGATTCTCAGCAGGCTGCTCATTAGAATCACCGAGGAGTTTAAAATAATACTGATGTCCAGGCCACACCTCAAACCAAGTAAATTGGTATTTCCGGAGGTGTTTGTTTTTTAAAAACTCCCCCAGGTGACTATAATGTACAGTCTGGTTGAAACCACTGCTGTAATGGTAGCTACTGGTTTGTCACGCCCAGCATCTTTTCTCCCTTCTAATAACAGGACGAGGTTTTCCTCTGGGAACCCCATTCTGCTGTCTATGTGACTGAGTGATGTTAACCCCACCCTTTTCCCAGGTTTTGCCAACAAGAATTTTCCATTCCCCTGGAGAAAGTAATTGGTTCGGGCAAACCATGTAAGCCAAGGAGGTCCAGTATAAATCAGTCTCAAGACTTTTGCTGGAACTATTGGGAAGGGAAATCTGTTCTGCTCTTTCTGTTGTAGTTATTCAGTAAAAAAAATGGGAGTCTAGGGTTCCCAGCAGCCATTTTGTCACCACATGGGGAAAGCCCACCTGTAAATAAAGGCAACACAGATGAAAAGAGAGATTATTGATGGAGCAAAAAAGGCTGGATCTAATTGAAACCATGCCTGCAGCCTGATAATCCTCAGTAAGAGAAACCAATAAATTCCCTCTTTTTCCTCAAGCCAATTGGAGCTGTTTGCTATGATGTGCCACGTTAGAACAGGGTTAATCTGTGGCATAATGAGATGCTACCTTGAAATGCATAGAGTAGAGTTCTGATCTGTTGGGACACAAAATGAGTAAATGTGATGATGGACAACCCTAGTACTCATGGTGAAAGGACCAAGGCATCTAAAGCCAACAAGAGAGTGCTGGCTACCTTGGGGGACCAGGTTTTAACCATGTCCATTAGAGCTTTTATACAAGCCAGTATAACAAGGGTACAGGAGGTTACTTGGCCAAACAAAAGCAGATAACAGACCATCAAGACAACATTTTGAGCACTTAAGATTCCCTTCTTGGAAAAGGAAGGTTTTCTGGAAAATGTACCCTTTTTCTGAAGGTACAAGTGAGGGAAGTATAATAGTCTCACTGAATTATAGAGTCAAAAGTTCCATCAGTTCGCAATTGCTGCGTAACGAACTACCCCTAAACTTGATATGTTAAAACAATTTATTTGCCTCGCCAGTGTTGTGGTCAGCAACGTGACTTGGGATCAGCTGGATGGATGGTCCTTCGGTCTCACCTTCAGCCCCTCTGCAGTTAGCTTCCCATCAGCTCGGTGGCGCCGTCTCTGGAGTTGGCTGGCTATTGGCTGAGCCAATAGGGGTGACTAGGCCATGTGTTTCTCATCCTTCAGCAGTTAGCCTGGGCTTATTCACATGGTAAAGACAGGATTCCAAGAATGAAGGAGAAGCACACAAGCCCTCTTGAAAGCTGGAAGTTTGCACACTGTTATCCAGCACATTCTATTTGTCGAAAAAGTCACATTTCCATCTCTTCATGGGAGGAGTTGCAGAGTCACATTGCAAAGAGCCAGTGAGATCTCAGAAATTATTAAATCCATCCTCCTCCATTTAACAGGTAAGAAATTAAAGCCAGTGAGCTCACTCAAGGTCTCCCTCTGATAACAGGGAATTATTGGACCCTCCACTGTCTAACCTAATGCCTGGTCCCCCACACTCTTTTCTCATGACTTATTTCCTCTGCAAGGTGGGTCTTGTGGATCCTTGTAAAATCTCTGTGACGTCACTAAGGCAGAGATTACCTAAATTTGCCACATTCCTGGACAAAATGATAAATTTTATGTTGTGTATGTTAGGAGAAAAAAAATCAAAATAACACCACCCCCTCCCCCAAAATTGCCACTTAACATTTGAAGAAACCAATGCTCTTATTCTCCATGTGACCCATCAAATATGTGTGGGTTTCTAAACCTGGGCTAGGCCCTGGAATTCAATAGACCACAGGACAGACCTGGTCTCTCTCTGCACAGAGCAGAGAATTTACCTTTTAAATGCGTGGCTGGGGCTTGAACCAAGGTCATCAGTTTCCCTCTGGACGCACTTTGCATCCCTGCTCGCTGCTATGTTCTCTCAACATTAGTTTGTATATTAAAGCCAACTGTTTGTATTTTGTGATGGGGCAATCCATGTTAATTTACAGGGGTCTTAGCTTTTCCTCATTCCCTTCCCACCCACCCTCTTCCACTGCTAAAGAGAATTTGGTCTTTGCTTTGGCTAGTCAGCTTTGTCCCCTCTCCCCTGAGGAGTCCAGTCTTTGCTGCTTAAGGTCCTAGACTTTTGTGACAACTGAATCTGGATGAGGGTAGAGAAAGTTCAGAAGCAGCAGGGGGAAAGGGGAGGGAATGCTGAGACAGGAGAGCCAAGTGTGGTGGGTTTCAGTATGAGCCAAGGTAGGTAACAGACAGTAGGGAATGCTGAGAATGAGCAAATCCAAAGAAACTGCATGTTATTTCAAAACTAGAGAATAGAAATTTTTTTTAAAATATTGTGCTAGGTTATGAATTGGATCTCTTGATTTTCTTCCAGATATGCAAGTAAAGTTTGATCTACCTTTTATTTTTACTACTTTCAGCAACTTATTTCATTGGGTTTTTGATGTCACGCTTTGGCAGGCCTGGATCACATGGGAACTGGGAATTTATCTGGGGCAACTTTAATTAAGAATCTTTATGTCTCCTCGCAGGCCAACCAAAGCTGGTACCTTCACCAGATAATGAGTCCAGATGAAACCATCAATTGCCCTTTTCTAAAATATTAAATTATATTAAAAACAAAAATACCTAAACTTCATGCTTTATTCAGATTTTTTTTTCTTTCTATAATTTCCTTTTCCTATTCCAAAATCCCACTTAAGATACCACCTTACATTTAGTCATCATGTCCCCTTAGGCTCCTCTGTGCTGTGACAGATTCTGACCATCCTTGTTCTGGATGACCTTGGGAATTTTGAGGAGGACTTGTCAGGGTATTTTGTAGAATGTCTTTCAATTTGGGTTTGTATGATGTTTTACATCACAGTTAGACTGGGGTTGTGGATTTATGGGAGGAAGAACAGCAAGGTGAAGTAGCATTTTTAACATATCCTATCGAGGCTACATAATGTCAACATGACTATGACTGATGATGTTGACTTTGATCACCTGGATGAGGTAGTGTTGACCAGGTTTCTCCACTGTAAGGTTACTTCTTTCTCCCTTTCCACACTGTACTATTTGGAAGCAATTCACTAAGTGTAATACACACTGAAGGGGTGTGCAGTTTGGTTGTATTATGTCCCCCAAAACACCAAGTTCTTTGATGCAATCCTGTGGGGGCTGATGTATTAGTGGTGATCAGGTTGGAATCCTTTGAGTGTTTACATGGAGATGTGACCCACCCAACTGTAGGTGATAACTCTGATTTAATGTTTCCATGGAGAATTGGCCCTGCCCATTCAGGGTGGGTCTTGATTGGTTTACTGGAGTACTTTAAAAGGAGCTACACAGGCCCAGATGCTTGCTGACAATGATGCTTAGACATGCTTGGAGTTGCAGATCCCTGATGTTAGCTGCCAACAAGAGAGACATTTTGAAGACAGCCATTGAAAGTAGACTTTGCTACCTCAGAGTTTGCCTGGGACAAACTAAGAGAATACCCCCAGATGCCTAAAGAGAAACATCCTGGGAGAAGGCCATTTTGAAATGCAACCTAGGACAAGCAGATGCCAGCCACGTGCCTTCCCAGCTAACAGAGATTTCCAGATGCCATGGGTGTTCTTCAGTGAAGATATCCTACTGTTGATGCCTTCATTTGGACATTTTCATGGCCTTCAGACTATAAACTTTGCAACCAAATAAACCCCTTTTATAAAAGCCAATCCATTTCTGGTATTTTACATAACAGCAGCATTAGCAAACAGGAACAAGGGATGAGGAGTTATGCTTTTACCGTGGTGAATCCTATTATTTACTGGAATTTCATTTAAAATTAGGAGTGGGACGGGGGATGATTCTCCAAGGGACAGCAGTGTATAAAAAGTGTGTGTGTGTACATGGGGGAGCAGGTGGATTCACAAAGCATAAACATGGTAAGAAGGAATATTGGAAACTCTGAAATGAGGAAATGAGAAGCCAGGTTATGGTGAAAAGAATGTATGGGGAGGAAGAAAATTTAGCAGTTGTTCTAACTGGGAAACTTTGGAGAGAAATATCAAGAGAGGATATTACAAAGATTTTCTGGACGATTCACTGAGAGAAAATCCTATACTCCATCTTTGAGAAAATGTATCATAAAGATTTATATCTGTCTTCAAAGCATCAGAAATTGCACTGCTATTTCTTTTGAGCAAAAGGTCCTATCATATTTGGGTTGCAATCAGCAAACAATTGTTTGGGCTAGGGCTAGATTTGGAGTGGGCAATCTATAATCCAAAGGCCTAATCAAGTGTATTGTTTAATTTCTTCAGACCCATGGAAATTTTTAGATAGACTTATGGTAGTAGGTCTTTACAATGGCGTTCCTTAGTTCCACAGCAACTGGCCATTATTTGAATATGCAAATGATGACATGCCTTGATGGTGACATCTTTGCACTGATTTAAAGATTTGACTCTTTCATGAATCTTGTATTTCCTGATTGTTGCTTTTTACTTATGTCAGACTCCATTGTGACCTTTGTATTCTTTGATCGTGGCTATTTATTTATAGATAGCCCATACATGTCTTTTTAAATATGTTACTATCACTGAGAGAAAGATTGCTCTCCACTCAACAGCCTGTTAACTAATTGGCAGCTTTGTCGTCAAAGGATAAAGCCCCACTCAATAACTTATACTGAACAGTCTAGCAAGTTGCAAGAAATTGAATGTGCTTCCACAAAGGATATGGAGGCTTCCACTGGAAAGATGATTTAAGTGTTTAGGAAGAAATAAACCTGATCTTATAAAAAGATGGTGGTCAGCAAAACAAGATGCATGGGTAACAGTCCTTTTTTGGGAAATGCCAGAGCCCAGGGCATGTGCATCCAAAGAGATCAGTTAAATCAACAGACTAGCAGGCATCCACCGGATCCTGGTTGGGAGGCGGAAGCAGGAGCATTGAAGTTACCCCTTTCCTCTATTCCTGGGCACGACGTCTAATTTCCAGTCCAAGCGTGGCTGTAGGAGATGCAGCAATTCAACAAGCTTCATTTCTTCCCAGAAATCCTCTGTGTACTGGTAACCCAGGGAGAATTTGTTCATGATGGAACAAAAGAAATGTTAATATTTTTTAAAGAGCTAGTCCTAGTGATAATCCTGGGACAGGCAAATATTCTCAGTGATTGAGATAACTCCTGTTAAACGTTTCTGGGATTCCAGTACCTGAAAAGAGGCCAGTTTCCAAGTGACATTGTGGTACCAAATGCAGTTTTTTCTTCTTTTTTGTGTGTGTTAGCTATTTAGAATGAAGACATTTTCATATTATTTGTTATCTGGTAATATCATTAATGTCTCATCAATGGCAATGCAACAAACCATTCAGATTTTGCCAGATGACAGACCTCCTTTCTACTTTGATTCATGTTTCCATGAGTTTCCAAGGCCATCTTTGCTTTGAGAAGGAACCAAATTGTCAACCTAGACCCTCATTTGAGTTTCTGCTTGGAATACGTCAATCGCCTAAGTCGATGCTTCAGACATAACTCCTGTTCCCCCAGCACTCCCGGGCCTGCTTTTGAAGACTGCTGGGAAGTGATAAAACTCAGCAAGCTTTTGCATTAGAAAAATAAAAATGAGTATTCTGCAGGGAACAAAAAATAATTCCATCTTTCAATGTCAAAATCTGGCTCAAGGTGGGAAAAGACCATCTCGGGGAAATCTCGACTCCAAGGCCAGAAGCAATAAAATTCTTAGCCAGAGTGAAGCGCTCCTTGGAACAAATGTAGTGACGACCCAGTGGTCTGGATGACAGTGCCCTGTGAGAGCAAGTGGGCCCAGTCTTGGAAAGAATCCAAGTTGGCTGGAGAAAAAAATGTCTATCCTGGCCCTTGCTAATCTGGTGGTGGTCTGGGGTACCTGTGCATGTCACATTGGGGTTGGCCAACAATGCTAATCTTCTTGTTTATCTCTCTGCCCTATATCCACAGCTAATGGGCCTTAGGTGGGAGGGGAGACATAGATGCTAATTACGTAAAACTACAATCTGGCTCATTTCTAATGAGCTGGCATATATACACCACATAACACTTATCCGGTCACATGATTGTAATAGAACCAGACTCCTTTAATTAAAAATAATTAAACTTAAAAGTAATACTTATGGGGATTCTGGGAAGATGGCGGCATAGAAAGAAGTGGAAGACTTAGTCTCCCCCAGAACAATTCATAAATGAACAAAAAACCAGTAAATAACCTGGAATGGTAGCGGGGAGACAAACGTGACAGTACACTCAACTTCCACCAACATGAATTGGGAGGAATGCCCGAGATCACAGCATAAAATCTGTAAGTAAAATTGCGGACCCGCGCTGAGAGCCGAGAACCTAGAGCCAAGAGCCCCTCCCTCACGGAAGCTGCGCCGTGCACTTTCTCAGCCCAGCTCCAAGTGAGCTTTTAATAATAACTGCTCAATACAGACAGCAAATCCTCAACAAACAGACAGAGGCTTTTGGCAACAACTGACCTTGGGAGAATCGGGGGAAATATTCTGCCTCTCGCTCTCTCTCTGTGGAGAAAATCTCAGCTGCTCTCAGCCCACAAGGCGTTGCAGTAAAGACAGCCTCACACATTCTGCATTCTGAAATGAGCTGAGAGCCCCGCGGCACAGCCAAGCGGCTCAGGGCTTCCCTAAAGGGATGGCACACACTGATGATGTAGCATGGCATTTTCTCTCGGCTGAGGGAGGATCGCGGCTGGGAGGGGGGATCCGCTCGGAGAACCCAGGGGTGCTACGCCAAGTCCGGTGGTTCACAGGACACCGAGAGAGAGCTGCCCTTCCTCCCTGACCACCCGTGTGCGCGCCCCACATTCAGGGCGGGCGACTCCAGCGGTGTGCCCAGGCTGAGCTCTCCAACTGAACACACAAGAATCATTTCCCCTCACTACGCGAGAACTGACTGGAGGGATATAGGTGGCTCACAGATGCCATCTGCTGGTTACTTAGAGAAAGTGTACATCACCAAACTGTCTCTGAAAAATTAGATCGATATCCCTTTTTTTGATACAACTTGAAAGAACCCTATCAAGCAAAACAGATGCCAAGAGGCCAAAAACAACAGAAAATCTTAATGCGTATGATAAAACCAGATGATATGGAGAATCCAGCTCCAAATACACAAATCAAGATTTCGGAAGAAACGTTATATCTCGTAAATTTAATTAAAGAACTACAATCAAAGAACGAAAACATGGCAAAGGATTTAAAGGACATCAAGAGGACCATGGCCCAGGATATAAGCACCATAAAAAAGACCCTAGAAGAGCATAAAGAAGACATTGCAAGAGTAAATAAAAAAATAGAAGATCTTATGGAAATAAAAGAAACTGTTGGCCAAATTAAAAAGACTCTGGATATTCACAATACAAGACTAGAGGAAGCTGAACAACATCTCAGTGTCCTAGAAATCCACAGACCAGAAAATGAAAGAACAAAAGAAAGAATGGAGAAAAAAATTGAAAAAATCACAATGGATCTCAGGGATATGATAGATAAAATAAAACGTCCAAACTTAAGACTCATTGGTGTCCCAGAAGGGGAAGAGAAGGGTAAAGGTCTAGAAAGAGTATTCAAAGAAATTGTTGGGGAAAACTTCCCCAACCTTCTACACAATATAAACACACAAAGCATAAATGCCTAGCAAACTCCAAATAGAATAAATCCAAATAAACCCACCCCAAGACATATTCTGATCAGACTCTCAAATACTGAAGAGAAGGAGCAAGTTCTGAAAGCAGCAAGAGAAAAGCAATTCACCACATACAAAGGAAATAATATAAGACTAAGTAGTGACTACTCAGTGGCCACTATGGAGGCGAGAAGGCAGTGGCATGACATATTTAAAATTCTGAGAGAGAAAAATTTCCAGGTAAGAATACTTTATCCAGCAAAACTCTCCTTCAAATTTGAAGGAGAGCTTAAATTTTTCACAGACAAACAAATGGTGAGAGACTTTGCCAATAAAAGACCTGCCCTACTTCAGATTCTAAGGAAGCCCTACCAACAGAGAGACAAAGAAAGGAGAAAGAGATATAGAGAATTTTAACAGACACATATAGTACCTTACATCCCAAATCACCGGGACACTCATTTTTCTCTAGTGATCACAGATCTTTCTCCAGAAGGAACCATAAGCTGGGACATAAAACAAGCCTCAAGAAATTTAAAAAAAAAAAAAAATTGAATATACTCAAAGAACATTCTCCAAACACAATGGAATACAAATAGAAGTCAATAATTTTTGAACTGTAACTCCACTATTTGCTTCCTACATGATATAAAATACACAAACTCTAAGGACAAATCAGTGGTTTTGAACTCAATGTAAAATTTGTAATTTTAGACAACTATATAAAAGTGGGGGAATGAAGGAGTATAGGAACATAGTTTATGTGCCCTATTGAAGTGAAGGTGGTATCAAAGAAAAACAAGATTGATAGGGATTTAAGAGGTTAATTTTAAGCCCCACAGTAAACACAAAGAAATTATCAGAGACTATAACCATAGAGATGAAATTAGAGTTTGGGTTAAGAGAAATGGGGGAAGGGGCAATGGGGAGTTAAGAAAGGAATCTAGGGTTGCTGTTTGAGGTGAAGGGAAATTTCTAGTAATGGATGGTGGGAAAGAGCATTACAACATTCTAAATGTGATTAATCCCACTAATGGAAGGCTAGGGAGGGGGTGGAATGGGAAGATTTAGGCTGTATATATGTTTCCACAATTGAAAAAAGGAAAAAAAAAAAAAAAAAAAGAGACAGTCTAACTAGACGACAATTGAATGCTAAGGATGAACTTGGATGGGATTGGAGGGTGGAGGACAGGTGGCTCAAAGGGACACAGTTGAGACATAAGGAAAAGGAAATATAGAATGTAAGCTTTGTATCATTGTTTAATCTCTTATACTTCTTAGCTGTGCTTAATGGAATTACATAAAGCAATGTTCTTGTTCATGGGAAGTACATACGTGAATTATAGTGTATGTTCAAGGATGTGTGCAGCTAACTCTCATATGTTCAGAAGACAGAGAAATATATGATGGATGATAGATAGGGAGGGAGGGAGGGAAATAAATAGTGATGTGACAGCATGTTAAAGTTGGTGGATTGAGCTATTGGGAGGGGGGTCAGGGTATGATGGAATTCTGTGTATGGGGCTAGTATTGTTATTGCAGCTATTCATGTAACTTTGAATTTATTTCAAAATAAAATAAAAAAAAAAGTAATACATGCTTATTGTAGAAAATATAGTTAACATTACCCATAATGCTGGCCACCACAGAGCAGATCAATTTTATAGGCATACATGTAAATATATGCATATAGATTTTAAAATATATACATATAGATTTAGTTTTGTACCTGCTTAATTAATGGAACAGTATTGTGAACATTTTGCCACATCAGTAAATATTCTTTACAAATAGAATTTAACGGCTGCTTAATACCGCCTCCCAAGGTTCCTAAATTTACATCAGTTTCATTAGTTTGAGGCCTTCAGGGTTTTCACAATTTTTTTTCTATAGGAAAAAGTAATGCCCTAGTGTTTGTATGCAGGTTCCAAAGCACTATGGATTTCTTTCTTTTTTTCTTTATATATTAGATATGATGGTAGCATCAGAATTTTGTCACTAAAATGGGACTTAAGGGAATATCCCCCACTTTGTTTTAGAGAGTTGTAGTTTGAAATATTTTTTGAGTACAGAAAAATACATGGAATAATGAAACATTAATTAATTACATTTCCTTCAGAATTTTAAATTAAAATAATTAGAATACTCTAGGTAAAGCAAAAGTCTTGTTTGTTCTATTTCTCTATCCCATCTTTTTCTTTCCCAAGCTAATGACTGTCATAAATATGTTGTATATCACCTAGCCCAGTTTGTTACATTTTTGCCACGTATTCATGTGGGTAATATATAGAGTTGCTTATTTTATGTGGATAAATGTTATCATATTGAATGTAATATTTTGCCATTTCTTTTCCCATTCAACATTTTTAAAAATCTGTGTTGATTAATGTGGTTCTAGTTCGTTCAACATAACTATATAAAATTCCTTTATGTGAATAAATAACCTCTCTATCCATTCCATTTTTTATGGATATTTGGGTTATTTCTAAATTTTCTCTTGTACAAACAGCGCTAGAATTTGTACAAAACTTTTCGTATATCTTTAGTGGCCATGTACCACCCCAACTCTCTTTTCATTAGTATTTGCCTGATATATCAAACGCGTTTTCCATCCTTTTACTTCCAGTTTTTCTGAGTTTGTTTACTTTAAGTACATCTCTGAAGAGTAGCAAACAGATGGATTTTTTTATCAGTCTGATTGTCTCTATCTTTTAATACAATCTATTTGTATTTATTATAATTACTGGTATATTTGGATTTATCTCTGCCATCTTATTTGGTGCATTCCATTTGGGATATTTTTCTTTGCTTCTTCTCCCTGCCCCTAAATTCTTTTGGATTCATTCCCCACTAACTTCCTATATTGGTTTAGATATCATACCTTATCTCTACTCTTTTAGTGGGTACCCTTAAATATTTAACATGTTTACTTAACACATTTCAAGTTAATCTGCATCTCTCTCCTTCTTCTAAACAATACAAGACTTCAGAATGCAGTGACTCTGATCTTTTCTTACTCATGCTATTATTTTCTAAAATGTTTGTTCTAAAATTTCTGTGTGTTTGGTGTGCTAAGATAGATTTCCTAGGTCAGCTCAGCCTTCCATTGGAAGTCCCAGGATAGAATTCCTGGAGACTGAATGTTTAAAAAATTCTGGATGGGTATGCACCAAAATATTGATAGTAATTATCTCATGGTGATATGATTAGAAATGATTGTTTTTTCTTTCCTATTTTTGTTTTTATACACTTTCTCTTTTTTTCCATAATGAAAAAGTGGAAAGAAATAAAAACAGAAAGAAGGAAGGAAGGAGGAGGGAGGGAGAGAGGGAGGAGGGAGGGAGGGAGGGAGGGAGGAAGGAAGAGAGGAGGGAAGGAAAGTAACTTTCTTTACTGTTTTTAGTCTCATCTTGCTCTATTGCTCTAATTCACATTAATGGCAGGATACAATTTTAAACTTACCCTTTAAAGGTCTATCAATTTGTATCTTCCTTGAGAAATCTCACAACCTGCTCTTCCCCTTCCACGTGGTGTCTGGGTACAGGGAGAAGCTGACATTCTTCCCTGCCTGTTGTTCTCTGCTGGTTCCCATTGACCTCAAGTTCAGCTGAGCCCCACCTCGCATGGTGAAGCTCCAGCCTGGCTGTTTCCGCTGCTGAGGGGTCTGCTATAAGCCCTGGTCTGCCCTTGCTGGATTGCCCCTTTCTTTCTTGGTGCTGATCCTCCTTCTTTGGGTTGGGCAATGACCCCCCATTCAAACTTTAGCCCAGTGGTCTACCCTGCAGCCTCTACTACAAACTCACCATACCCTATACTATGAGGAGTTGCTCTGGTGAGATCACAAGCCAGCTCCCTCTAACTCTTTTGAATGTCCCTTTGTCCCCTACCACTGGGGCATGCAGGAAATTCTGAATTCCCTATAAAGCATTCCCAGGCTAAGGCAGATGACATAACCACAGACTTGCCCCTTGCTTACCCACTTCATGCTGTGCATCCATTTCCATTCTGCCTTGGCCTTCTCCTGTTGGGGGCGAGGTGGGGGGGCACTCTTCTAACAGCCTTGACATTGTCCTAGGGTCTGCAGGGGAAATAAGGAGTGTCTGCTCTGGTATTCCTCCAAAACTGTCTGATTACTGCTCCCACAATACCACTGCAGATACTTTTGGCTCTAGGTAACAGAAAACCTGACTCATATTGGATTAAACAAGAAATAAATTTGGTGCATCCCAAAATGGAAATTATAGCTTTAGGGTTGGCAGATTCAGGGGTTCAACATTGTCAACTGGGTCATGGGCTCTTCATGTCTCTCTGCTTTGAGTGCCAAACTGTTGACCTCATTCCAAAGCCAGTTTCCTACATGGTCACAAGTTGGCTGAAAATAGTACTGGGAGTCTGCTTCCTTCACTGCCGACAAGAAAGGGGAGAAAACTTCTCTCTGACCTTGTATCATAAGGCTTTTCCGTAAGCCTGATTGGGCCAACTCAGAACAAATGAAAGTGGCCAGAGGATTGCCATGTGCTGATTGGCTTAAGCCTGGATTTCTGAACCAATCTCCACCAAGGGAGCTGGGATGACTATTATTTGTTCAGATTAAGCCCCAACCCTATAGCTGAATGTGAATGCAGTTTCTGGAATCATGTGGACTGTGTGAGGTAAAGACAGACACCAGACAAAATCATTCTACCAGTAAGGAGATAAACGGTTATGGGTGCTCATTATTCAGCAGTAATATCCCCTACAACCATCTCTCAAAAGGTTCTTTATATCAAGTAGAAGGAAGCAAGACATTCATATCTGACCTCTTGCCTGTCACTTCCTCTACTCTCTCTTGTGGCGGGAAACTTTCTACTGCTTGCTATCTCATGGAAACTTCCCCTCAAATAATAGGCTAGGTCTTTCTACGTCTGTTTTATGGTAAAACCTGTGTTCCTACTCCATACCTTGCTCTTAATATGAAAAGGAAGGGCTTAAATTTTATAAATCCCTTTTTTCTTTCTCAACAAAAGCTAGCTTTATAAACTTTTGTTTCTCTAGACCTAAGAAAGCCCACTTTTCATTCATTTGTCCAGGGGGAAATCTGCGATCCTCATGAAGATATAAAAACTGGAGATCTAATAAGTAAAGAGTAGCAAGGCAGCAGGCAAATGGATCCACAGGAAGCAGAGAATACAATGCAAAAATATAGCAAAAAAAAAAAAAAAATTTAGTCTCATCACATTTCTTCCTGCCTGGTTTTTCCTCCAGGCGGAGGGTTAGATCCTTCAAATCTCAGGTGATATCCCTCTGTTCATGTTACTTAGCATGCAGTTCAAGTGGCTTTCCCAGTTATTTTCTAATTCATCATTATATTGATTTCCTACTTAACAATTATTAGAATGTGTAATTACCTATTATTTTTAATTATTCCTATTTATTTTTACCTATTGCCTATGGGTAATGTTTAATTATTGCTTATTATCTGCACTAGACTATAATATCTATGAGGGTAGAGACTTTAGAAACTTCTTTATCCTCAGCATCTAGCAGAGGATCTGTACAAAGTAAGCTTCTAATAGCTATTAGTTGGATAGATGGATGCATGAATGAATGAATAATTTTATCTTTCTAAGTTGAATAGCCTTTATACAATTTAGCACTTTCGGATCCATGATCTCAGTTGATTTCTAGAGTGAGGTTACTCTCACCACCAGAAAATAGTGATAATAATAATAAGGTACAGAGATGTTAAGTAACTTACTCAAGGGCACACAGTAAGTGTTAAATGAATTAAATATGAGTCTCAAACACAAGTCTTTTGCCTCAAGTCCAGTGCCCTCTCCATTCTGACCTACGCTTTAAAGTTTTCAAAGCTCAGGAACCACTTCAACAGAGAGAGGTGGTAGAAAGCCCTCTCTAGCCAAACAGTGAGCAAAGTCAGGGAGATGGGAGAGAATGGGAGATATAATAAGGGGTAGAAAACCCTCTCTAGTCAAAGAGTGAGCATAGTTAGGGAGATGGGAGACAACAGGAAGCATTATGGGAGTAACCTGGTTGTGCATTCTGGAAGAACTTTCATGTACCTTGTCCCACAGAATGCTTAGGGAGATGTGAGACTTCCCATAGGAACCACAGGCTTTCCCTACCTTTTTTTGGCTGCAAAAACAACTACTGCCGCCTCTAGCAATGCCAAGAACCAAGTTCCCTGCATACTAGGAGTCTGAATGGAGGACATAGTGTAGAAATCACAAGGCAAGGGAGATTAAATTTAGCCTCTGCCTTCCTGGAATATTTCCAGAAGTCTGGGCTGCTCCTTCAGCAAAGGGGAAAATCCTAGACCCTGCAGGCACGCCCCATTCCATGCTCAGGGATTGGTGAGGGCAGGCTGCTCTCAGAAGCCTGGGGATCCAATAAGAAAACAGAAGGGAAGCTGACAGATACCCTAAGGGCCCCAAAACCAGAGATCTGAAGCAGCTCTGATACACTAGCAGCTAAAAAACCTCCTCTCTGCTTGAAGAGCTTTCTCTAAATATGATACTGTAGCAGCGTTAGCTCAGAATTATTCTTAAAGCCAGAAGCCATCCACTGTTCTCATTTATCTTTGATGAAAGCTTTGTGAGATGACTTGGGCTAGGATTACTTTCTCTGTTCTTGGATGAGGAAACTGAGGCTCAGAGAAACCAAGGGATTTATGTAAAGTCACTGTGGTGCATTGATTGCAGCATTGGCCCCAATTTTTTCATGCTTTTCCATATCCACACCTCTAGGTGGTGCTTTTCCACACTGACTGTGGGCTTGGCCGTGTGAGCAAACGTGATGCCAACAGAGACTTTGAAAAGTGCTTGTGCAAAAGGGCTTGCCATTCTCACACACTCCTGGGACCATGTGACCATCAAGTGAACAAGCTCAGGCTAGCCAGCTTGTTAATGAGAGACCATGTGGAGAGAGGCCTCTGTCATCCTCTTCTGTCACCACAATAACCAGCCAGGACCAGCCAAACCCCCAGCTGACCGCAGATGCATGAGCAAGTCCCACTAAAGTCAGGCAAGCTCAACCCAAATCAGCAGAAGCCATAGCAGATACATAGATTTATGAGTGATATCAATGGTGGTTGTTGTAAGCCACAAAGTTTTGGGGTGGTTTGTTACACAGAGTAAGCGAGCTGATACAATTCTACAGATGATAAATGGTAGAGCTGACACTCAAATTCATTGTGAGGCCTGTTGACGCCACACAACCCTGAATCAATATGATGATGATTTATAATTTTCCTACAAGCCATTTTATAAGTTCCTCCCATGCCCACCAGCACTGTGCTTTTTTTTTTTTTTTTTTTTAATTTGCCTCTTTGGGATATTTCCATCCTTGAACCATGAAGAGAAAGTCAGGGGTTTGAGCTTTAATGGTGTGATTTCCGGCTTTGATGAGATTGACCAAAACCTGTGGGGGAATTGCCAAGCCACCCCAAAACTTGGTGGCATAAAACAACCAGGTTTTATTTCTCATGAATCTAAGTGTTCACCAGGAAGTTCTGCGAATCTGGATCAGTCTTGGCTGATCTTGGCAAGGCTTGCTCATGCATCCACTATCAACTGCAGGGCTGTCAGGCAGCTGGCTGGTCTGGCATAGCCTCAACTGCAATTCCGTGGTTCTGCTCCATGTATCTCTCTAGTCCCTCCAACAGGCTAGCTCAGGCATGTTCTCTTGATAGTGGCAAAGATCCAAGAAAGAAAGCAAAAATGTGCATGCATTTTTTCAAGTCTCTTCTTTCAAAAAGTTAACTACTGTCTCATTACCCGAACACATCTCATGGCCTAGCCCAGAATCAGTGTGGAAGGGCACTAACCAAAGCCATGGATAGACGTAGGAATGAAAATCTGCATCCATTTATGCCATAACTCTACCATAACAAGCCAATAACCATGAAACTGGCCAAGAAATGGGTTTTGGGAAGAGGGAATAGTAAAATGCCTGGAGGAAGAGGAACTGGGTTATTCAGGAAGTGCAACAAAGAATGTTATAACAAAATGAAAGCAAGTTCATGAATAAACACCTGGAATAAGTATTTGGATAGTAGTCTGTGGGGCTCCTTCTGCTGGTGGCCCCCAGCCTGACTCAGCATTTCTCTGTCTTCCTATTGTTTATCCAGCAACCGTTCCCCTTGACTAATGAAGCAAGAGAGTGGAAAAGCTCCTAGAAGAAACAAAGGCAGATCAGGCAGGAGCTAAGGTTTTCCAAAGTGTGGTTTTGGGCATGTGAGTGCCTTTGTACAGAGGCAAAGCTGAACATTCCCATGACTTCGATGACCTTTTCATCACAACCACCTCTAGACTACGGACATTTTATTTCCATTTCCTAAATTATCAACTAAGAAATGTTTGTTCCAAAGAAAAAACAGCAAAAAATTCAAAAGCATATAAGATGGAAAATTGTAACATGGCTTCTACAAAACTCCTCAGGGGTAGCTACCACTCTCAGTTTGGGGCACATCCTTCCAGTCTTTTTTCTACACACAGACTTTTTGCACATAGCCTTTGAACATTATTATTCAGGACTGGGGTAATGACACTAACAGTCTAAGGGTCTCTTTCTGACAGTCCATAAAGCCAGCCTTGTCCTCTTTTTTGATTCAACCCTGTGCCTTCCTCCCTAGCCAGAAAAATACCCTCCCTGATAATGAGTCCCACTCTGCACCTCTGTTTGTGAAGATTGACATTGGGAAGTCTAATGTAGATACATTGATCCAAAGAAGGTAGGTAAGAGTAGAATAGAAGGAAAGAGAACACATAGAGAAATCCCAGGAGGAAAAAATGATAAAGATCTGAAAAATATCATGGAGACAACCCCAGTCTGATATTTAATCTAAGGACCTAATGGAAATAGCTTATACCCTGAATAAATATGTGTGATGGGCCTGGAGATTACATACCTCTTAGTAATGAGCAGGCCAAGTAGGGCCCCACACCTCCTACTTAATTTTTAGTCCAATTTTATTCTTATTAATTGGGCCATTTCAGTTGCAGAAATCTCACTTCCATTAATTGTCTTCTATTTGAAAAGCTTATGTGATTCACTTAGGATTTTATTTGGGTACAGATGCGTGTGACAAAAAATACAAAATAATAGTGACTTAAAAAAGATAAAAATTTGTATCTCCCTCACATAAAGATAATCTAGATTTAGGTAATCTAGGGCAGATTTGATACTCCATGGTGCCAAGAGCCCAAGCTGCATTTATCTTGTTGCTCCATTCTCCTTGGCCCATGGCCTCTACCTCATGGTCCAAGATGACTACTGAAACTCCAGCTATCAAGTCTGCATGCCAGCCTGCACAAAGCAAGAATGAAGTGAAGAAATGTAGAGACTCTTTCTTTAAGGTGACTGCTCATCAGTTTCTCACAACACTTCCTCTAACACTGCATTGGCCAAGATGTAGTCACATGACTATACCCATCTGCAAGGAAAGCTGGGAAATATAGTTTTTGATTTTCATGTGCCCAGCTAAAAATAAGGAGCTGTATCACTGGGGAAGAAGGGGGTTGGGGGGAAGCATATTGAGGGCAAACAGTAATCTCAAACATATAAAGTCATCAAATTTATTGTTTTTTCCCACTTAACCCTTTTTGAGACACTAAGAACATAAACAGAGATAATGACTGAGCACTTCAAATTTGTTTTGGATATACTACTTATTTTTCCCCAGGTAAGATGGAAAGAACTTTGTCCAAGTGAAAGAATGCGGAAGATTAAAGACTACAGTTCAATTGGGTTTCTGCATCCCTAGCAGCTATCTCAACCCAAAGAATCTTTCCCCATAAAACAATTTTTCTCTGGTGAAATCTTTGGCTTTGAGGCAAAGCAGTAAGAATATGCTTTCCCAGCCCTTCAAGGGGTGGAGGGAAGATAGCGCTAGTCCCCAGGCATAAGGCCTAAATGTGACCAGTTATCTCAGGCTCTGCAAGGAGTGGAAGGTAGAAAGCCCTATTGCCTACATCTGTACAGATGAAGTCTGGTGCACTCAGATGTTAGGAGAGGGGAAGTAGCTCATGGGAAGACATAGGGAGGATGAGAGAGAAAGCTGAGGGTGAGTTCCCTTTGACCACTCTTTTCTCATCCTGGAAACCATTGGAGAGAGAGAACAGTGTTATATGCATGCAGCAAGTTCTTTCTCAGCTTTCAGTTTCCCTCTCTATAAACAGGGTCAATGAAACCAGCCTCATAGGCTTATTATAAGGTTGTTTGGGACACACTTGCCAAAGCAACTGGCATACAGTTCCACTTAGCGCATGGAAGTTCCTCACTCTGCTTCCCTTTGGAATAACATAATCTAATTGCAAGGCTGTGTTTCCACCATACAGCATCATGAGAAAAGTTTGGCAACATGTCTACAGCTGCAATATGGTAGCCAGTCATCACCTGTGGTTATTGAGCACTTGAAATTGGCTAGGGTAACCAAGGAACTGAATTTTTAATTTTATTTCGTTTTAATGTATTTAAACAAATTTAAAAACTGAAACTTGATTTAATTATTGGAAAACATTTAAGTAGATTTGGAACAAATTAAGTATGTGAATCCATCCTTTTTCAATTGTAAATTTTATGAAATCTAAATATAGATCAATACTTCTGATGAAATTTAACATTCAAATTAATATGTGCTATAAGTATCAAATACTGACAAGATATGAAAGACTTACTACAAAAAAGAATGCAAACTATCTGAAATAACTTTTATATTGATTACATGTTGAAATAATGATATGTTGGATCTATTGGGTAAAATAGAATTTTTATTTTAATTTCACATTTATTTTAGCCTTTTTAATGTGAACACTTGAAAATTTTAAATTACATTAGTGGGCTATGTTAGCTTTCCGTTGGAGAGCACTGAACAGAGGATAGCAAATAATCAATTGGATTGATTGGCTGGTGATTTTGGCCCTGCTCAGGCATTGTATTAATTAATTGAATACCTATACTGAGCTAGGGATAAAGCAATGATTGAATCAGAAACAAACATATAAACAAACATTGTAAATAGGATAATTGCAGTAATTATAATGAGTAAAAGGATGGAAATAAATAGGGTAATGAGTGAAAGAATAATTGACCAGAGATGGGGGTGGGTTCTTTAAAGGGGAGGACAGGCAGAGAAGGCTGCCTAATTAGAGGAGGAGCATTTGAAATAAGACTTGGAGGGTCAAGATGTGCTACAAGTGTCACAACCTATAGGAGAGTAGCATTTTACAGAATTGTTAAATGATTTTTCTCAAGGGCAGACAGCTAGCTGCTGAGGGTCAGACAGGATTATTACGTACACACTCAGGTTAGTGTGTCCCCAGGGTTGGTGGCCTTAACCATTTGTGAGAGATTCTACTTTTCCCTCTGATATAATATTGTCCTTGTCTTTTAAGGGACAAAATTCTTGACAAGGACCAATTATAAAGAGGCAGAGCAAGAATCAATGGAACAAGGATATGATGGAAATTACTTATGAGGGGAAAATTAAAGGAGCTAAGTAGATGTATCTTTCCAAAGCCATGACATAATTGGGTCAGGCTAATAAGCTGGAGGAATTAATGACCAAATGGGGAAGTAATGGCAATTCTGAGAAAGGGACAGTGTGGATTCCGGAACAGGGGTCCAACCAGCAATGCAGTCCCATAAGGAGTTATTAGATTTGGAAGAGCAGCCATCCCTTGAGGTTTTGTAGACTGAATAATGGATGAAACCCGCCATATTGGGTTACAGAAATTCACAAGGAGGACAGGCAAACGGTTACCAACTTTTTCTCAAACGTTGAGACTCCAGATTTCTCCTGAAGTCCAGGGGCTGCTGGGAGACTAGAAATACATAGCATGCAGCCATTAAAGCTACAGGACTTGATATTTTTATTTTATTTTAATTATTTGCTTCTTTGTTTTGCTGCTTCTAGAGTCCAGAAATCTGGCTAGCCTTTGCCTTACTCTACAAGAGAAGAGGGTCAAAGACAATCTTCACAGATGCAAAAGCAGACATAGAGAAAGATGTTGAAGCTGTTGGGTGAAGAACGCTTGGAGCTGAAATAATTGGAAAGCCCACGAGGACGTTGAAATTCACAGGTTTGGAGAATGGCCAGTGTGGTTGTGTCAAAAGAATAATTCAACCTTAAAAATGAGTTTTTGTTCAATAAGAATTACATATCTGGCTCAGACCTAGCCTCTGGACTCCAGACTTGTCAGTCTAATTGCTAACTTGACATCCAATCACCAACAGATACTGGGTATCTCATGGTCATCTCAAATAAAACTTGTCTAAAATGGGATTTTTGGTGTCTATATCTAGCTTTTCCCATTTAGGAAAATTAGCACCATCTAATTGCCCAAGCTATAGTCTCCCATATCCATTTTTTCACCAAGTCCAGTCAATTGTGCTTCCAAAATATTTTTATAACCTGTTTACTTCCCTCCATCTCCAGAATCATCACTCCAGTCCACATTGCTGTCAATATGCATGGTAGCGGTGTCCTGGCTTCTGTGCTTGCTCCTCACCCCCAAGCCCATTTTGGGCAGTCATAAGCCCACCCAGATCCAACGAAAAGGGGCATGGACTTCCAACTTCTCAATGAAACAAGTGTCAAAGAATCTGTGGCCATTTTTAAAAATTGCCACATGCATGCTTACAGAAATTGGCACCCATTGCAAATCGTTTCTTTTGGCATTTCCACTGCTTCTGGTCATAGGCCTTGACCAATACAGAAAAAAAAGAAATCCACACCAACCGCAAACTCAATTTTTGCATGAGTTACCTACAAAAACATGGCAAACCTCTCCTGTTTAAATTTTGAGGTGATTAACTCAGTCCAGCACTATTTTCCTCTTTCTTGTTAGCTCTGGCTCTAGTTTTGTCACTTATTAGGTGACCTTGAGCAAATCAATTAATATCTCTGGGCCTCAGTTTCCTCATCTGAATTAAGGGTCTTTGCACATCATCACCTCCAAGTTCCTTGCACTTCAGCCAATTCTAAGGGAGTTCATCCACTTTAGCATGCTCATACCCCATGGGTATATAGTTAAAAATAATTGTTGAATTGTATTATTTATAAGAGACCTGCTTCTATTTTGACTTTTCATAGAACATGATACAAGTCTCCTGAGGATTTGAGCTGCCTTGCCATCCCTCCTCCCCAGCAATGGCAGATTATTCGAACCAACTTTAGATGCTATGATTGTTGCCAAAGACACTTTTCTAAAAGCTGCTTTCCCTTTTTGACCCAGCCAATTTGTCCCCATTCCAGTTTTCCAAGCAGATCCCTGCCTGCAAGTTCTTCTTTTCTTTCTAACTGTTCCAATTTTTTTTTCTTCAATTGTCTTATTCAAAAGAGGGTTCTATAACCTTTGTTAGCATAAATTTATAAAAAAAATGTAATTTCTCCTCTATCTGAATTTTCTTTCACTCTGTGTTAAAGGAACAATACATGCTGAGGCAGAGAACTAAATTGCATTTACATGTTGGGGATTCATTTAGGCTGGGGTAGAAGGCAAATGTGATATGTGTTTTTCAAAACTATTTCAATAAAAGTTATAAAGTCCATCATGATTAAATTGTTTACACGGAGAAAGGATATATTGTATTTATTCCTATGCTGCTTTTTCTAAATTATGGTCCCAAAATATATGTAAATGTGTAACATACATTTGAATGAATATAATAAAAGTAAGTTCCTCTGAAAAAGACATTTAGTATTTTTATCAGACTAAACCACTGTTGCATACCAATAACCCAGAGAGTTGAATTTTGTGGGGTTTTTTTTTAACTTTCTATTGGACAAGCAGATAAACAATAAGTACATGATTTGATCAATTTTCACAAACTGAATACACCACATGCGCAGTCAGAAGGTTATATGAATGCTTGTCAGTGATGAGTTCTTGAGAAACACTTGTAAAGTTGTCTTATATTGTTATTTAACTTTAAGTAAGCATGAGGTCTGCCTCTTCAACTAAATTATACATTCTTTGGCAGTCTGACCATAGCTTATATCACTTTTTTCTACCACAAAGATAGCTAAGTTCCTTGAACTGAGGACACCCTAAATAAATGAATATGATCTATATTCAGACTCAGTTTATAAAAAATTAATATGTGCCAGCCTCTGTTCTACATGCTTCCATTATCTGATTCATCTTCTCCACCACTGACCTTTCCTTCTAAGTCTTTTTGCTAGGTCCAACCTCACTGGCCAAATGTTTGAGTTTCTAGGACTCTTCATCTACACCCTCTCTCATTGAGTTCCATTGTTCTCCTGGCTTTAAATACCATCTATATGCTGAAGAATCTCAAGTTATAACTTCTACTATAGTAAGTTAATTGCATTGATGGCCCCAATTAATGGCCTCTCTATACCCACACACCTTTGCAATATGATGTTGCAGCAGCTCCCATCAAAAAGTGGAGTCTATTTCCCCACCCACTGAATCTCAGCTGGCCTTATAATGTAACTTTCTTGGTCCAACAGAACACTGGGGAAGTGAATGAATCAACTGTGAGCTTAAGCCTCTCTTACTCTTGGAACCCTGCCTCTAGCATATGAACAAGCCCAAGGTTGCTCACTAGAGGATGAAAGGATTACTCCAGCTGATAGCCAGCCAACCTCCAGAAGCAAAGCCACCTAGCCCACATGCAGCTGACTACTGATGCAAGGGAGAACTCAGGCAAGACCAAATGAGATGCCCCACATAAGCCACACTCAATCATCAACCTGCAGAATCATAAAATAATAAAATAGCTATTGTTTGAAGCCACTGGCTTTGGTGTTGTTTGTTACACAGCAAAAGCTAACTGATACATCAACTTAGACTTACATGTTCAACTACCAACCTGATATCTCCATGTAGATGACTCATAGCCATTGGAAAAAAAATCTGCATTGAACTGTTGATTTCCTCCCCAGGTCAAAACTTTTCCTCTCCAGACTTCCTCTTCTCAGAAGGTGGCCCCATGATCTTCAAGCAAAAAATCTGTAAGATACCATTTAATTCCTCCTTTCCCTCACCCCCCACATCTGATCCATCAGAAAAGTCTATTGATTCTACTTTTTAAATTTATCTTGAATCTATTCACTTCTTTCCAGCCCCACTAACATCATTTCTCCCAGTCTAAGTCTCTGCTATTCCTTGCCTATCACACTATAACAGCTTCCTATATGGTCTCCCTACTCTACTTCTGTACTTTTCCAACCCCTTTTCACACACACATACACACAAAACTAGAGTTTGGTCTGACATTCCTATAAGATCATGCCAGTCTTTGCTTAAAACCCTTCAAAGACTTCCCATTGCACTTAGAATCAAATCCATGATTCCTTACCATGGTCTGTAAGGTCCTTCTACATGACCTAGTCTTTGCCCTTCTCTCCAAACTCACCTCCTGCCACTCTCCATTAACTCACTACTTTCCCATCGGAGTGGTCTTCTTACTTCCCCTAGAAAAACCAAGCTCTTCCCCACCTCAAGGCTTTTGTTCTTATTGTTCCATCTGTAATAAACTCTCTTCGCTTGCACCCTGCTCTTTGCCTCATGGGTACCTTTTCATCCCTCTTGTCCCAGATTAAATCTCACCACTTCTTGGAGGCCTTCTCTGGCCACTCTGTCTAAGCTATTTAAAGTGGTATTCCTGCCGTGCACGCGCAAACACACACACACACACACATACACATTTTTCTTCCGTCATTGCATCCTGTTAAGTTCATTGAAATTATTACAATTTCTGATTCTTGATATATTTACTTAATAATTTACTTTTTCTTATCCATGTTCTCCAGCAGATCAGAAGTCCCAAGAGAGTAGGAAACTATGTCTACTTCGTTCACTTAGTATCATCAATGCTTACTACAATTTGTGGCCCATAGTAGACACTCAATGAATGAACATTAGACAAATGAATGTAATGCAATCCTCCCAATAAAATTATCAGGTCGATTTTTATATTTCTTATAGTTTTACAACTAGGAAACTTGAGGGCAGGCATTATCTGTATTGCCCTTTTTCAGAGCAGAGAGAAGGGATGGAAACATAGACATCAGGCCAATTTTTCAGAAAAGTTGTGGGGAACTGGAACCCTGTATTTCCTGTAGAGGACCTAATCCTTAATTCCTTAATTCCAGTGACTTCAGAAAAAGCAACTGTGCACTTGTGGGAAGGGGATGTTGCAAAGCAATGTGAGGAACAAAATGCCCCAGCTCATATTAGGTGTTTTCCACCCTTGCACTGCAGCTGCAGCTCCAAGAGTCATGTCCTCACACAACTGAATCCAGATGCAGGTAGGAAGGGGCAGACAGTAGTGGCCTTTCCTTATCTCTCTCCCTTATCAGAAAGGGAAATATTCCTCAGAAGCCTCCAGCAGATTTCTAGTTACATTTCATTGGCTAGAATTTGGTCCCACTCCCACTTCTAGACAAATCATTCACAAAATAGGCCAAGGTTGCCATGTGTGGTTTACACTCATTACCATTCCCTGCCTGGGCTGGGCTTGTTTGACTCAAATGCATCACGGTTCTGGATCTAAGACTGAAGGGGGAAATGGCTGCTGGTCATGCAAACACCAGTATCTGCCACAGATTCAATTACCCTGTGTTCTTTCAGTCCCATAGGCTTAAGTCCATAGACTCAGAAACCACGAATTCCGCTCTGATGACACT
Organism: Choloepus didactylus; assembly: GCF_015220235.1. NCBI lineage: Eukaryota > Metazoa > Chordata > Mammalia > Pilosa > Megalonychidae > Choloepus > Choloepus didactylus. The sequence goes on along the minus strand of NC_051325.1, from coordinate 24,461,776 downwards.
GAAGCAAGGAAGGTCACAACCTACTTCCCTTGGTAATTGATGAACCCGTATGTTGTACCTAAAGAATTTCAACCTCTTGCCTCCTGTCAATGCATAAACTTATATACTAGGCATAGCGTAACAAACCAAATGATATATTAAGGCATGGTCCTGATGATAAAAATAAAATTGTCTTGGTAAATAAATCTAGCCATGTTGGAAATTCAGTACTTAACAAACAACCTAAATATGCTACTATTCGAAATAAGTCACTTTTGGCTAAACCTCAATGTTCTCTTCCTCAAAAAAGACCCTTTTTATTTTCCATAAAATTCAATCTCAGTGTTTCTGTTTCATCGGCAGTGATAGGAGAGTTGCTGAGAACTACTTATATACAATAGAGGAAAGTGTGTCCTGGTGGAGCCAGCCTTTGGGAATTGGTAGACTGGGTTCTTTCCAGTACTGGTACTTCTAAAACTGGCTGTGTGGGCTTAAATAGTCACTTCAGTTTTTCTGTTAAATGTAAAGATTTAAATAGACAGAGCTTTCCACTTTCTGAGTCTAAACTTCTGTGATTATATCTGACATCCAAGTCAAAGCCAATTGGACAATATATTAGTAAGGGTATTTGATGCTAGCAGCTATGACAAACAGCCCCTGAACTGTAGTGGCTAAACATAGTAACAGTTTCTTTCTTTCTCACATACAGTCCAGTTGAACTCAGGAGGAATTCCCAGTGTCTTTCCTCCAAGCACTGTTTCAGGGACCCAGCCCTGGTCATCTCATTATGCTCCCACTCTCTGCATTTAGCTTCCACAGACCCTATAAGAGAAGAGAGAGCCTGAAGAATAAAGCAGGTGGTTTTATGGAAGGCCTGAAAGTGTCACAGGTCAGGTGGGTCAGAAGGGATGGGCAGAACCCTGTCACATGCTTCAGTCTAAATAAAAGTGGGGCCAAGTAACGTAGTTGGTGAGATCGGAAAGAAGCAACAGAATTGGTGAGCATCGAGCCAGCCTCTGCATAAACATTTTTTGAAATATTTCCTTCTCTGAATTCAAAGTACTGAGAAAATCAATCTCACTCTGAATATCCTATTGTTTCACTCCCTATATTGTGCTTCCAAGCACTAATACTACTACTATTTTATCATGAATTAACAGTTTATATGTCTACCTCCCCCTGCTGGCTGAGAGCTCCCTGAAAGAGGGACCCTGTGTAATTCATTTCTGTACCCTAAGGACTTAGCAGAGTACCTGGCACATATTAGTTCTGAGGAGGATGTCCAAATTGGCCCTTCCCCCATTCCATGGTTCCAAACTCACTCCTAGCATGGCCGAAAACAGAGTACCCCCCCCCACCCTGCCCCGAAGCAGCGATTATACAGGTTCCTAGACTTCCAAGATGCCCATAATCCAGAATTAGAAAACATCCCTGTGGCAGTCTTGGGATCACAGCACAGACCAGAGCTGCCCAAAAGAGTTTCCTTGTTTTCAAATTAAGGATGTATTTTAATTCTCGTAGTTTAAGCAATACTAAAAATCTGTTTAAAACCCAACTTCTAGAACTGTACAATCTAATACAGTAGCCTCTAGCCATTTGTGGCTATTTGGATTTAAATTTACATTAATTAAAACTAAACACAGTTAAAAATTCAGTTCCTTAGTTGCACTAGCCACATGTCAAGTGCTCAATAGCCACAGGTGGCCAGTAGCTGCCTCACTGGACAATGCAGCTATAGAACATTTTCTGTCGTCACAGAGAGTTCTGACTGGACAGCACTGTTCTAGAAACTGCTTCCATGGTACTAGTATGTGCAGCTTTCTAGATCAAGTTATCTTCAAGCCTATTGGGTAAAAAATCTGATGAGCTCCTTTTAGGAAAATAAAATAAGGCCTGTATTGTTGTGACATTTAGCTATATGCATGCAGTCTCTTAAAATAAATTTTACATATATGAAGGGTAGGTCCACCTTGCAAAGTTAAATTTCCCATCCTCGCATATGAGTAAAGTTTTATCTGCCTGGAGCTCAGTAATCATTATGGATTAAAGGTTAAAAAAATAAAGCGAATGACTCCTGACATCCTCCAGACAGGGAGGGAAGAAGCAACGTGAGACCCTTTCCAGGTAACAAAAGAAGCAAGAAAGAACTGAAAAAAGTACTTCAGCTGTTTTTAATATCCGCAGGAATATATCATTTTAAAGAATAAAATTCTATGTTACCTTATACAAAGCATGAAATTCTTCATACATATATTAACTTCTAAGCTATATAATGAGACACAGCAGCATTTTTTTCCAAGGGAAGAAATTAGCCTACCCAAGAAGAAAGTGGATTGGCCAAGATCCCATTTTGTCACTGGTCCAGGAATGGTGAGGACATTACCTGAACATCAGGGAGGCCACACAGGGTAGTAGTTATAGCTGTTTATAAAAACTCTGGCTAACCTTCTCCAGTGATTTGGGAGGACAGTAATTCCCCACTCCCTAAGGTGAGAAAGGTCCTATGACTTGGTTTACACAGTTAATAGGAGCAGGAGTGATGCATGTCGCTTCCAGTGGAAATGCCTGTGTTTGACTGTGTCCCCCTTTCTTCCCACCTTGACACTCACGGAAGCCCATATTGGAGCATCCTTTGGTGTAGATCCATTAGTGATTATGATGAACAAATTAGCAAGTGGAAGAATAAAGTACTGTTATGTAAACTCATTATAAACATGAGAATGTCCGTTACGGCAGCAGAACCCAGCCTAGCCTCACCAATGCATCATCCAAATCCAGGTCTTTTGGCACAAAATGGAAACTAGGTGCCCTAAGTCCATGGCTTCAATGAATAAAAATAAAAAGATATATATGTATATATATATACATTGATCAAGAATTAGACACTGAAGAGGGATCAATTTGACGAAGTCAATCCTAGGACTGATTTCCTACAGAAACTTAAACATGGTGAGAAAAAATGGCTAATTCATGTGAACAGAAATAGTATGTAGAGGTTTATTTAAATTCTGCTGTGAGTTTGGGCCTCTTTTTCTAGCTGGTTGAAGAAAAAATTCTATACTGACTATGTATGTCTGAACTACTTTTCCTACAAAAGCATTAAAATTTTCATTCTCCTCTTTCTAGATAAGTTAAGAGAATTTTTTTTCCTTTAAGAACAAATAAATCATTGAGATCAGCATCCAGCTTGCTGAGTCACTTGTCTTCCACTTGAACTTTAGCAGTGATCTGAAAGCAGTCTGTGCTAGGAGGGGGGAGAGGGAGAAAGGGGGGAGAAGGGAGAGAAGGAAGGGGGGGGAGGAAAGAAAGGCTGATTCTAGAAAGAAAGAAGAAAAATTATTAATTCTAATGGAAAAAAGCAAAAATAATCTTTGAGATGTTGGGCTAAGAGATCTATTCCCTTACACTGTAGTAGAAGCCCTGAATACAATATTTTAATAAAACTGTATTTTGATCAAGATTTGGACTGGGTTTCAACAGAGGAAAGAGCAAGACAATTAGAATGAAAAGACCTAAGATTTTTATTCCATACCTCCAATACTAGCTGTCTGAATTTTGACAAATTCAGCTCACCTCTCTGAGTTATGGTTTACTCATCTATGAAAGAGGAATTATAACACTTACCACTTAAATTTGTATGGAAGATAGAATGCTACACCATATATCAAAGGACCTAGAAAAGTTCCTGACACCAATCAGGAGATCAATAAATGCTCCTTTCTCTCTCTGTTTCTCTCTTTCCATATCTTCTTAATTCTACCAGGAATTAAGAATTAAGAATTAAGAGACACATCTCAAGATGAGTATCTTTCTCCAGAAGGCTCCTTATTGAAGACTGCCTATAGTTCTAATTCTACCATTCTGTTAGAATATTGGGTCAAGTTTACCTTCCTTATCTTATTTAATCTTCCCAATAACTCTATGTAAGTTTATCCCCATTTTACAGAAGAAACAGAGGCCTGGAGGGAAGAAAATGTTTGCCCCAGTCCACACAGATAGTCTTTTAGTCGTCTATTGCCATGATAATAAAGTATGACCAACCACCCCAAAACCCAGTGGCTCACGATGACAACGATCTGCTATGACACATTAACCTGTGGGTCAGCTGGATGGTTCTGCTGATTGGAGTTGGGCTTGGCAGTGCCCACTCATGTAACTGTAGTCATCTAGGGTTGGCAAAATGGCCAGAGCAATAATGAGCAGCAGGAAATGAAGTAACCTCTGGTTCATTTAGTGAATAAATTGCTGATTTATTCATGGGGGGCTCATTTATTTTCTCTGGACCAGAGATCTCCTTTAGGCCAATGCCTTAATCCCATAAAGGCCTGGAGTAGGGAAGTGGGGAAGGTCATGATTCTTGTAGAAAAGTTACCTCCCATCCCGGTCCTGCCCCTGAGAAAGGAGGCTGACAGCAGGACACAGACTAGGGGTAGCCAGACAGGACACACAGATGTTATTAATCCCCTGCAGCTCAAGGTGAGGGATTTACCACAGCTGAAGACCATTGAGATTGATGCTTTAGCACAGTTGCACCAAAATGTGGTCCATGAACCAGAAGCATAGGCATCACCTGGGAGTTCATTAGAAATGTGGACTCTTAGACTCTGCCCTAGACCTCCAGAATCAGAATTTGAGAAGTGGCTTTAGCAAGAATCACAATGGGATCACACCACCAGAATACCATATGCAGCTGGATTTGCTGAAGTAGATGAGTTAACCCTCCAAGCCCCAGCACCTTCTTGAGTCTCTGAACTCCCACCCAGGCACTTAATGCCTTCGTTGCTTAAGTGGTCCTACTCTCTGGGGTAAGCATCTGTTGTTTTTGCTTACTTATCATGCATCCCCCCTTCTGGTTTAGCTCATTCTGATTTTCCTTTGTGAGGACACTACAAGTCCATGTGTTTTTGGTAGGACACATAATAGTTCCAGGGACGGATACGTTGCACAGGCTAGCTAATTAGAGGTTAGCATCCTTCCAGCCACAGTGATTGTTTCTGAAGGGAGCTTATGACCAAGGCCTGGCCAATGAAAGGAATAGTCAGGGATTTTGCTGGAACTGTTGGGAAAGTGGTCATCTCTTTTCTTTTGATAACCATAGTTGGATGAGTCTATCTGACAGTGAGGTCAACACATAAATGACAAGATAGATTTCTGTTGACACTATTTGAGCACCTGGATCCAACCTTGCCTGAAGCCAGCCCTGACCCCAAACTTTTCAATTATATGAGCAAAAATGTTCCCTTTTATACCTAAGATATTATGGTCTGGATTTCTGCAACTTGCAAGCAAGAGTCCTGAAATACACAGCCACTCCATGCTCCAATTTTCCCAGACAGCACAAATCCTTGGCTCAACCACTGGTCTCTCTTGTTACCTATCACCTGTGACATAGTCATTTTCCAACCTCCAAATTCCAAAATGTTTGTAATTATATTTGTTATCATGGTCACAAGCCTAACATGGTGTCATGAGATAATACTGCATGTCCTTAGAGATTTGGAGGAGACATAATTCTTCCCTAGAATAACATGAACCTTAAATATGGGTTTCTATCCAGAACCTTACTACTCAGCAGTATTGGCATCACCTGAGACCTTGTTAGAGATGCAGAATCTCAGGCCTCACCCCAGACCTACTGAACCAGAATCTGCATCTTAACAAGATCCCCAGGTGACTCATGCAACTGGTTTAAAAAGTGATGATCTAAAATACATGTCATATAATAGGGGAAAAAAATTACTGCCTGGGAATGAGGAAACTGGTCCTGTCGTTCTCTCTCTGCATCACTTTCTTCATCTGTGAAATGAGCAGACCAGACTATGTCATAGATTTACAACAACCGGTCTTTCTAAGACACCCATATTTTGAGGACGCTGGCTTAAATAGATTGTGATAACCTAGAAATCAGTTAAAAAGGTAGGAGGCAGAGAAAGAAAAGGGTACCTCTTGGTCAGAAAGCAATTGGTTGGACCCTGTGTGTGGCATGACATCTACCTCCAACTAGAGGCAATTTCTCATTTTATAGATTAGAAAAACCCAGAGAAGGTAAGTAGCTTGCAAAACGCCACACAGTATAGAGGCAGCAGAGCAGGAGTGCAAAGCTACTCATCAGTGCTTCAAAGATACAAAGAGAGTAGAGTGTAATATACTCTGAAGCCAGGCTGCCTGGGTCCTGGCACTTAGCAGCATGGTGACCTTGGGTAGGATACTTAACTGCTCTGCCTCAGTTTACTCATCTATTGAATGGGCATTATAATAGTACAAACTTTATGAAATTGTTTAAGGGGGTCAAATCTGTAAAGTGTTCAGAATTATGTCAGCAACATATCATATTCTATAAGTGTTTGTTAAATAAAAATAAATGCTCTCTGTCCACAATGTTTTCCATTGTATCCTTCAGCTTTCCTGGGCCAGAAATGCCCCCACTGTCCCCAAAGATGTCTCTAACCACAAGATGACTAAAATCCCACCTTTTAGTTCTTTTTAAAATTACCAGGATTTCTTAGCATGGTGAAAAGTCACTAAACCCATGGTATGAACTGGTTACCTGATACTCTATTTTTAGTAAAAGCCTCCCTGAGGCACCAGATTAGCTCTACTAGGGCTTCTTGAAGAGAAAAGGAAATAGGATAAAAAGGACTGGATAGATGGACAGAATAGGGAAGTAAACAGGGTAACTCCTATCTGTCAGTTTATCTGTGGTTTATCCATAGCAGTAGGTCAAAGCATGGGATGTACCAAGAGAGCTTTATAAAAATAATCAGTATCCAGGACCCACCGCACCGCAATTAAATCAGCATTTCTGGCCATGGAACCCAGCATCAGTATTTTGCAAACCTCCCCCAAAGGATTCAATGGTGCAGCTAGGGTTGAGAATCACTGGCCTACAGATGTAAAAGTAGAGGTGTAAGATATTTTTTCCTTTCTTATTTTCTTTTGTCACTTGTGTTTTATATCATATCTAAGAAACAATTGCCTAATCTGAAGATTTATGCCTATGCTTTCTCCTGTGAGTTTTATAGGTTTAGCTCTTGCATTTAGGTCTTTTATCATTTTGAGTTAATTTTTGTATATGTTGTGAGAAAGGGATCCAATTTTATTCTTTTCATGTGCACATCCAGTTGTCCCAGCACCATTTGTTGAAAAGACTGTTCTTTTTCCATTGAATTGTCTTGGCAAAGAATTCATCTTTGGATATTCAATTTGATTCCAATGAGCTCTGTGTCTTTCCTTAGTTCTGTACCATACTGTCTTTTTTTTAAATGCAGTTTTATTGAGATATACTGTACCATATTGTCTTGCTTTGTCTAGCTTTATAGTAAGTTTTTAATTTTTCTTTATTTGTTTAACTTTCCATTTTGAAATAATTTCAGATTTACAAAAAAAGTTGCAAAAATAAGTACAAAGAATTCCTAAATGTTAACTTCTTATATAACCACGGTACAATTATCAAAAACAGAAAATTAATATTGATAAAATACTATTATCTAATCTAAAGATCATATTCAAGTGTTGCGTACTGTCTCATTAATGTCCTTTTTTTTCTGTTATAGGATGCTTCCAGGATCAAACTGTGTTTAGTAGTCATATCTTCTTGGTCTCCTTTAATCTGGAACAGTTCCTCAGTCTTTTTTCTTTCAGTCATTTTTTAAGTTAGAGAAGTTGTAGGTTTATAGAAAAATCATTCGGAAAATATAGAGTTCCCATATAACACCCCTCACACACAGTTCTCCCTGCTATTAACACTTTGCATTAGTATGGTAACTTTGTTACAATTGATGAAACAATATCATTATAATTTTACTATTAAATATAGTCCAGAATTTACATTAGAGTTCACTATGTTGTACAGTTCTATTTTTAAAAAAAAATTTTATTCTAGCAACATACATACAAACTAAAATTTCCCCTTTTAACAATATTCAAATATATAATTCAGTGGTGTTAATTGCATTCACAACGCTGTGCTACCATCATAACCATCCATTATGGGAACTTTCCATCACATCAAACAGAACTCTGTACCCATTAAGTATGAATTCCCCATTCTGTACCCCCACCCCAGCCCCTGGTAATCTGTATTCTAGTTTCTGACTCTATGAATTTGCTTATTCTAATTATTTCACATCAGTAAGATCATACAATATTTGTCCACTTGTATCTGGTTTATTTCACTCAACACAATGTCTTCAAGGTTCATCCATGTTGTTGCGTGCATCAAAACTTCATTCCATTTTTATGACTGCATTATATTCCATTGTATGTATATATCACATATTATTTATCCATTCATCTGTTGATGGACACTTGGGTTGCTAGCATCTTTTCGCAATTGTAAATAATGCCACTATGAACATCAGTGTGCAAATATCAGTTCAAGTACCTGTATTCAATTCTTTTGGGTATATACTTAGAAGTGGGATTGCAGGTCATATGGTAATTCTATACTTAACTTTCTGAGGAACGACCAAACTGTTTTTCCACCCCAGCTGCACCATTTTACATTCCCACTAACAAAGAACAAGCATTCCTATTTCTCTACATCCTCTCCAACACCAGTTATTTTCTGTTTTTAATTGTAGCCATTATGTTGGATGTGAAATGATATCTTATTGTGATTTTGATTTGCATTTCCCTAATGGCTAATGATGTTGAGCATCTTTTCATGAGCTGTCTCATCATTAATTATGTAAGAGAAGAAAAGAGTTATAAACAAACAAACAAAAAATACACGTATACTGTCTTTTATATTTAGCAATGTACTTACCTTTATTTGTTGTGATGGTTAAGTTTATGTGCCAACTTGGCTAGGTTATGGTCTCCCATTGTTTGATCAAGCAAGCACTGCCCTAATTGTATGTGAGGATATTTCATGGATTTAAATAATCAGTAAGTTGATTGCATCTATGGCTGATTACTTCTACAATCAACTGAGATTGCCTTCAACAATGAGAACTCTCATTGAATCAGTTGAAAGCCTTAAAGGGAGTACTGATGATTTCAGTAGAAGAAGAAAGAATTTCTATCTCTACTTCAGTCAGCCAGCTTCTCCTGGGGAATATTAAGATACTTCCGAGTTTGCTATTTTGGATGGCAGAACATCTGGTGAGATTGTTAATTGGAAGTATAAGAAGAGAAGCAGATTCACAGAGAGCAGGAATCAACTGATGCATGTATATGTTTAGTTTGAGATTCCTTTGAATCATCCTGATGACAGTGTCTAGTAAAAAGCTAGAAATATGAAGTTTACAAGAGAAGGTAAGATGAGACTATGAATTTGATAGTCATACATATCTAAGTGATAGTTAAACTCAAGAGCATGGATCCTAATTTTTTAATACAGCATGTGAAGGAGGGAAGGAAGAGGACACTGCGTTCTCTTGCCGTACCATGTTCAGTACACTAGCTTGGAAGACCAATCGGTATTTTGTAGTATGTGATAGGAGATTTAGAATGGGAAGTTCTCAGTACCTATTCCAACCCCACTCCCAACTGGCTATGTGATGTAAGAGCCGCATGTATCAATTTGGAAGTAAATAATAATTACTATTATATATACCTCAGAGAGTTGTGGGAATAAAATAAGATCACGTATGTGTCAATGCTTTGTAACTTGTACGAGGCTTTACAAATATGAGCCGTTCAATCTTTTTGGCTTAGAGTATAGCAGCTTTCATGGTGGAAAGTCAGGACACGTTCCAAGGGCATATGGCCCCCCAAGGGGGTTGGTGTGGGGCTCAGGGATATGTCCAGTTTAACCTGCTGGGGACCACAATTTTGCCACTTCAGCCCATCTGCTATGGAAAATGAAGAGCCAACACAGAAGGGAGAAACAGAGGTAATGGCATCTAATAAAGAAAGCTTTAGGAAGTGGAAAGAGTGGTGCACAGTGTCAGGTGCACCCAGAAATCAAGAAAGATGAAAAGTCCAATGAACATGACCAAGAGATCGATGATGCTATCCACCAAGGTATTGGCGTGTGCCTTGCCCAGTCTGGTGCCTGTCAGCTGACAGAACTGTCCTGCCCCTCACTCCCAGCACCAAGAGAATGGTCCCAGATATCCTTCCTCCTTTCCCAGCATACCCTGGATCATTTATTTCAACCCATCTCATCCTGGTCCTCATCCCTAGATTTCCTAGCCCTTGGGTTCAATTCCTGTTTAAGATCTCATATCAACACCAGTGGTCCACTTTGGTGTTCTGTTAGGACTTCTGGTTGACCCTCTCAAGTATATTTTGAATCCATCTTTTGACCCAATTCTTATTTAAGCTGCTTCTTAGATATCAACCCTTGAATCCCTCCCTTGATTGTCCTTTTGCACTTTCTTCCTTTGAATATATTGTTTCTGTTTGCCACAGCTATCACTCTACCAGTCTAAACCCCTCCCTTGGAATTCATCTCAACCACACCTGTGGTCAGTGATGCACGGGCTCCCTCCATTAGCAAAGGGGACCCTGAAGCTGCTATTGAGAAAACATAAGCACGAACCACAATGGGTTGAGGCAGAGAGGTTCGCCGTAGAGGGAGGGTGTAAAATCTGAATGGGGCCAGAAGAGTCTGTGCTAAAGCATAGTGATTATGAGCTTGGGCCCTGGGGTTCACATGCTAGTTGTACCATGATTAGCTGTGTCCTTGCACAGTTATTTTAAAACTCAATTCCCTCCTGTTTTACCTAGATCACAATGTATTTCAGGTACAAGCACATGGCACGTATTTGGATACTGAGCAAATGAATGAATTAATACAGAAGACACAAAGACTCAGAGGCATTAAATGATATGCATCTAGTTAGCAACTAACAAAGAACTCAGTCTCTCCATACTGCCAATAATTAGAGAAAGTTAAAAACTTATCAAACTGATAGATTTACTTTATTTAACCAACACTTCATAGTACTCAAAAAGTGCCAGACATAATTCTAAGTGTTGCACAATTTCCCTGTAAATTGGCTATAATTATTATCCCCATTATACCTATGAGAAAACTGAGGTACAGTGAGGTTATGGAGGCTATAAGATTCTTTAAAGGTTTACAGAGGGAATACTGTGATCCCTTTCAAATAGCCTTTTTGAAGTTTGCTAATCTTGACTACCATTTTCCCCTTCCTTCTGCCCCTGATTGTCACAAGGCTCCTCCTCCCCACTTGCCACAAGGCATGTATGTCTCAGAGTTGGGGAGGGTCCTAGGTTGCAGTCACCTACAAAAGAGAGCCTGAAATGTTAATGCGTAATGGAACATGGGTGTGGGAGCACCCAGCCTCTGACTAAAGAGCCCTCCCCTCCTTCCTTCCTACAATGCTGCTCTTACGAAAGAACAAAATGTTATTTAAAATTCCGAGTGTGCTGTCTTATTTTGCTTCAACATGGCAAGCCAGAAACAGAAACCAATATCCCTGGTTCTCTTTCTACCTCTCTCAAGATATGTCTCTACCTCAGAGGCTCGAAGGAACAACAGCCTGGAGAATTTAGACCTGGGGCATTTAAGCTTTCCCAAGACACTATCAGGTCACTAGCTGTAAGTGGGGCAGGAACTGCGGTAAGAGCTAGAAGAGCATGTAAAGAGAAAGTGACAAACAACATCATGTGAGAAACAAACCACAGAATCAAAACAGTTGATCTGTCAAACTGTATTCTTGTGCCCTCCTCCTGTGCCCTCAGGGTGATTTGAAACATTTTTACAGGGTGCCAGGTGTGCCCCAAGGAGGACTTTGTAGGGATTGGTTCTGAGCTGGGCTAGTTCTAAACTACTCCCAAGTTGACTTTAGATTTATATGGTAGTTCATAAAATGATTTATTGTATTATCCCTTATGAGGTTGTAATTTTTGAGTCAACCATAAATTTTGCACCTTGGTTAAGAGAATACAAGCTAAATACTTTGGATCAGAAGCTGTTACAAACCCGAATACTTTGGGGCCTGGTGTACCAGAACACTGAATTAACATAGTGTAAATAAACATCCTACAGAGCAGGTAATTTTCTCTTTTCTCATGGACTGAGTTCCTAAGCATTAGCTACTTAAGGTGTTGGCTCTTTATAGAAATAACTCACATGCAGCTGAATCATTTTGGAGCAAATTTTCCATCACCTTCCTTCTCTGTGTGATTCAAGGCTTTATAGACCCTGAGTAAAATGAAAATGCTGGTAATCAATCCTACTGGCAAGAATGGCTGTGGCTGTTTTTTTGTGGGTTTTTTTGTTTTTTTGTTGTTTGTTTGTTTTTAAATCAAGAAATGAGAAAACCCTGGGGGGCCGCGGCAGGGGTGGGGGGCTGTACAGGGGGGAAATCTCACTATCATATTCAAAATACATGTTGGGCTATCTTTCATCCTTAGTAGGCTTTTTAGCTCCAAATGGACCTAAATGTCCAATATTTATGTTTCTCTGCTACCTTTTCCAAAGCAAGATGAAGAACCTCTCAAACGCATCATTTTCAACACCAGCACAGGGAAATGGAAAATGCTGTCACCACTGCCAGATAATCTGTAGAGCCTGTGGTATTTTCTGTGACGCCCTGAATCTGTCTGACTCTCATCTTATCTGTAATTTTTAAAGATGTCAGTGTGGGGCATCAGCAATTGAAAACTCAGAACACGTAGCCAGTCCCTCCCCGGTTGACTTCCACACAGTTTTTGCCTGCAGGATAAACTCCCGTTACTGACGTAGTTACTTTTCAACTTTTTTTTTTTAATCTGGAAAATCCCCTGCTCCCCTCCCCCTCCCTCCCGTTCCTTCACAAAACTTGCTGCCTGAATGACTTCTAGTCTGATAGCCCTACACATATTTTGTTTCTCCCCACTGCAGTTTTCCCCTCTCCCCCAAACTTCTGCATGCTGCCTTGTTTGTGTGTGTCACATTTTGGAAAAAATCCTGACTATAAAAGATTTTGCAGTGCCACTGTATTTATCACCACTTCTCCCACCCCATTCCTACTTGCTTTATAATGAAATTAACAATCATAGCTAGGAGAGTTTTACTGGCAATTAAATATCTAAGGACCATACAGATTTTGATTTTCTTGTTCATTATTGTAGAGGAATCTTAAATGTTTAATAAATATTTAAGTAAACAAATTTCAATAGCATGCTTTATTTTAGGACTGCAGCTTTAATGAAAATCCAGACACCATTTATTAATTATTATTGCAAAGATTAATATTTCAAAATACCCTTTGGGTCAGAGGATCTTTAAGAAAAAAATGGCTTCTACTTATTTCCAATTAAGGCATCCTTTATTAAATTCTTCCAGCTTTGCGTCCTCTAACACAGTCCCTTTACAACTGTTTTTACTCCTTTCCTAGGGTCTGTATCCCTCCACCCTCTCTCTTTTTCTCCAATCACGTGCAATTAAAAGCCTTATAACTGCTCAAGCTTGGCTCTCAGGCCAGCGAACTCTGTGTGGGTGAGGGGTGTTGGGATAGGGGGGCTTTTTATTGCATGTTGATTTTCAGAACCCAGCTCTGAATGGTTTCTTCTAAAGGAGACAAGGAATTTCCATCATCTAAAAGAGGCCATCAAGTTTTAACACTACAAGGCACGATTTCTAATCGCATCCTTCCTGGAAAAGTACAAACAGTTCCTCAGCCGACGTCCCCCACCTCCCACGCGCTCCCCAGCTCGCCCTCCCCGCGGAGAGCCCCAGGACAGCCTCCCCAGCACCTGTGACTCATCCGAGGCTGCCACCGCGGAACCATTTGCATACCCCCCCCCGATCACCCTCCCCCCAGCTCTCCCTGGTCGCCTAATGTACAACAAAGGAGGACGGTTAGGATTATTGCTTTATGGTTATTATTTTTAATCTCTTATATGAGCAGCAGAACTATTCTTTCTTGCCCACGTCCTTTGGGGATCGTCAGAATGCCCCCGAGTCAGCCTCTGTCGTTACCCAGGGTTTGCGCACTGAGGGAACCACTAGAATTGCATCTCGTCCAAGCCATCCTTGATCCTGCAGTCCTCCACCTTCCCCCGGAAGTCTGGACGGTTCTGTAAGGCTCGTACTCGCCTCCGTGGACGATTCTGAAGATACCCAACACAGAACGTCAGGATCCGATCTCACATTCAACGGAGAACAGCGTCATCTGTTTTGCCCTCCGTCAACAACGCTACTCCAAGCCTCAAGCCCTAGCAAAGCGACGCTCGTTTGGTTAACTACCCTTCCCTCCCCTTTCCCCCAACTCATTTGATAGCTCTCGGCGATAATTGCTCTGACGTACTTGAAAATAACGTGTGCGAGTCTGTCTCTCCAGCTGACCACATTAATGCGAACTCCAAGCCCTGGATGCTGCTTTGATAAAATGAACAAATCACTCATAAAAATAGCAACCCACGTAGCCTGGCCATATATGGAGCTGGTGAGGGTTGACAGGGATGCCCCTTCGGACCTTCTTCTTTGACGAAAACAAATCGCAGCTGAAATCTAGCTCCCCCAACATCTCTCCCCGCCATCACCATCTCCTTCTCCGCTTCTTCTATCTCCCCCTCCTCTTTCCATGAGTCAACCAAAGACTCAACAGGGAAAAAAAGTACACACACACACACACATACACACATATGTATATGTATAGACACAATATCTAGAATACAACATATACACCCATACATACATATATTAGTACACATATACAAACACACGTGTGTGTGTGTATAACAGAAAAAGTCGCCAGATAGATGTGTTTTCCCAAGACCGTGTATTAATATGGAGTCATAAGAATCGCCCAGTTCGGGAGTTTATAAAAGACTAACATACAAAGGCTTCAGTAAAGTGCGCCGGGAGCTGAGTCAAGCGCTCGGCACCTCGCGGCTCCTCCCCTCCCACCCGCAGCCTGCGTCCTCCCTCCGCCCTCCCCGCCTCATACTTCCTCCCCGCCCCTAGAGGAGCAGGCTATTAAAAGCTGCTGACGTCAAAGGGACGGCCATCTTTGATGAGGGCAGAGCTCACGTTGCATTGAAGACGAAACCTCGGGGAGGTCAGGCGCTGTCTCGCCTTCTCTCCCTGCTCGGCGGCTCCTCCACACTTGCAACCTGCTGGGACCCGGCGAACACCACCCTCTGGAGAAGCCCAGGTAAGGAACCCCTTCCCTGGTCCCGGTACTGGCTTTGTGTGGCTGCATTCCCAAAGAGGACCACAGCTGGGCAGATCAGGTGGCCTTGGGCAATACAAGTATTTGTGCACCTAGGGTGCGGTATTCCGTGTGTGCGCCTCTGGCTAGACTCCCGCCTGGGGCTTTATAAAGTATTTTCGAGGTGAGCTGCTTGGGGAAGGGATGAACGGGGACACTGCAGATGGAGCAATGGGAAGGAAGCGTGAGGATACGTTCCAGATAATAACTTACTCTTTTAAAACTGTGGTGGGACCCTCTCTCTCTTCCGTTTTGCGATGCAGTTTTCAGAGGTGTTTGGGCTGCTGCCGTTTTGTTTTTCTATAGACAAAAAGAAAAGAAAAGAAGAAAAAATCTGTTCTTCCAACCCTATTATTATGACTGTTGTCATTAGAGTGCTATTATCCAGTGCAGGATTAAGGGGAAGGCAGGTTGTGGGCGTTGGGGAGGCGAAAAGAGGAGAAGGGGGTAGTTCCCGCCCCGGGCAAGCTGAGCTGCTGCAGCGACAGCAGCCTCCATGCCCCCACGGACTTGATTTATGCCGCCTGCTCCACGTCAACTGCAGGCTGGCGGGAGGCGGGCGGTTGGTGCTGGGTGGGAGGGCTCTGCGGAGTGCTGGCGGGGATGCGTTGGCCTCGGGTACTGCGGCGGCCCTCACTCAGCACCCTGGACAGCAACACAAAGGGCCCGCGCGGGCGCCCGTGACCCTTCAGCGGCGGCGATGCCTGGCCAGGATGAGATGTGCCAGGGCTGGAGGACAGATTGCCTGTCTGAGACCCGGGTCTCACAGAGACCCTCAATAGAGCAGGCGTAGTAGGTTAAAAAAAAAAAAAAAATCCTGCCCGCAGGGACTCCTTTGCAGGCAATGCCTTCTTCCTACACACCTCCTGCACAGCTTTTAAAAAAATAAGTCTACTTGTGGAAATCTTCTGTCGCCCTTTATTTTAGGTAGGAAATAAACACATTTCTTAAATCTGCATTTACCTTCCTATCGGATATCAAGGTTTTTGGTTTGTTTTTGTGTTTAACACAGAGCGGGTATTGCACTGCCTACTGCTCTTGGGTGGGCATGAGTGGGATATAAATGAAGACGCCAACATTGTCTGCTTATAGGAGTGATCTCTCCATATATATTTCTGTTTAACAAAAATTTGGGGATAGCTGAACTAAGCATAATCAACTTTAAGCATGAATCCCTCTTCCTCTTCCTTCTTCCTCTACCCTTGTAACTATGCATGAACACAAGCACACGTTCACAAAACTATATTTTCTGGGAAATATTTACAGGTCCTAGGGAGTATAAATTTAACTCCTTTAGCTATGATTTCAGAATTAGTGGAAGTAAATGTTTTCTAAGGATGTTGGTTATCTCAGGTTGAGAGCTTCTGATTTGACAACATTGAGACTGGTCTTCCTCAGGTGAATCCAATTGTGTCCTTCAGGCTAATGCAGGTGAAAGAACCATGTTTTAGACTGAAACTGGACTCTGGCCTAAAAATCTACTGCAATTTCTATTGTAGCATTGCGGGATTTTGCTGAGGCGGTGATAAGTACTTGAACCATTTTCTACTCTGAGGCTTGGAGACTGTAAACCAACAAAAATCATCACAAGAATATTTTTCTCTGTTTGATGTAGACAAAATTGACATAAAATGACAAGGAGTAAAATTGTGCTTTCTGAGTAAATAAGAATAACAGTGTCATATGTAAGAATATGTAAAACACATTAAAGAAGTGCCATCATAATCCTCTAAAAAGCCCCAAAATAAGATCTTGGGACGTGTTTAGTAATAATTCCAATCATCTGTATACTAGAGGTGCTAAAATGTCCTATCCACATAGGTATTTTTGCTCCCAGCTATTTATTTTCTAGTGCTTCCCCCTCCTTTTATGCGTAATTATATATTTCATATATGCATATTTTGATCTGTTACTGTGCATGGATGTAAAGTTATTTGGTTGGAAATTTACTTGAATGTGTTACTGCATGGAAGATGTTCATAACTCTCCAATCTGCAGAAGAAATAAATAACTGTGTTTTAGTGATTGAAGTGGGGGGAAAAAAGATGGGCAGGAGTATTTAAAAATGCTTTGACTTCATGCTGTATGTCCAGAGAGCTCTCTGCGTAGTTGCAGCAAATGACAAGCCTAACGCTGCCGGAATTACGTGCTTGGATATTAGTAATTACTGCTGGGTTTGTTTGCTAGTGGAAGATGGGGGTGAAGAGGGAGGGGGAGGACTGCAGTGAATCTGGCAAAAGGCTCAGTGCTGGGGGGAAGAGGAGATGTGCACAATTATGGAGTTAATTCTAGGATAGTTTCCTTCGAAATTAAAGAAAATCATAATTGAAGCATGAACTTAAATTTATATTGTTGATAAACTTCAAAAAAAAAAAATCAAGGGAGCACCTATTTAAAATTTTGAACTTTAAAAATCCAGGCAATACAGTAAGAAGAGCAGGAACAGATGAAAACGTTTGCACTGACCCTCTGATGGTACCTGCTTATTTGTCTATTGGCATTTTCTGCATTTCCCACAGAGGCATTCAAATTATAAAACAATCTGAAATCTTCCTAACCTCCTCATGATGATACCACTTAAGCATTCACAATTTTATTTTTACTTTGTTAAACACGCACAACCACACATGCACATACCCAGTACAAACTGTCCCTTAATTAGCTTGTCTAAAAACATTCCTAAGCTCCAAATGTTAACCCCAGAGTAGTGGTTATCAACCAAAAGCAGTGGCACCTTTCTGTGTAGCAGCTGGCCTTTAGTAAAATGTGTAGGTTTTGAAGGATTAGTAGAAAGAAGTAAGAAAAGTATTCTGGGAAAAAGATTGATAAAGGAAATATGAAGCAGAAAAATAGATAAATCTGATTTTTAGACAATGCACTATGAATAAACTAGTTTTCTCACATTATAGGAACTGTTTTACAATTTTATAAAGGTAAGAAAATTGAGTTTTTCATCCCCCGCACTGGATATGCTTCTGCAATGTCATCCCTTGTCACTAGGGATCAACCTGATAGGAAGATATTGATTAATCAGTGAACACTGGACATATAAATGAACCCCATTAGGGATATAAGCACTCAGGGTTATGTGGTCTTTGGCCTCAAGAAGTTGAACATCTAATAATCTTAATAAAAGTAATAATAAAATTAATAAATGAAAGAAAACCCAATATTCACAGTGAAAGAAAAATAGTGAGGGCATATATAATTAATTGCCTAGTGAATGTGATTAAAAAATAAGGAGGGTAAATTCTCAGGAGGGCAAATAACAGTGAACTAGAATGAACTGGCTTGTGGAGGTTGGAGAGAGGTGGGGCAGGTCTACTAAGTAAAAATTGCTGTATAAACAGAACCCCAAGTTAGGCAAGCCCAAGCTATGGTCAGCAAACCCTGAAACTGCTCATCCATTTGTCTGGTGTAGAGATCTCATGTGGGGGAATATACCAGAGCTAAAGTCAAAGCCTGCTACGGAAGGCTTTGAATGCCAAGAGGAGGATTTGATACTTTGTCCTCAAACTAAAATTGATTTCTGAGCAATATAGATGCCGATATTACAAAGCAACCATGTCTTTTTTGATATCCAGGAATTGCTATTGACAGGGTGGATTAAATTTGTGTGTTATTCCAGAATAGAGGAGAACAAATTGGTATCATAAGGGAAGATTAATTTAAAAGAAAATTAATCAGTCCTCATTTAGATAAGACCACTCTTTAGGAAACACGTAACTACGTGGACATATAAGCCCTGCCCAGAAGTTAATTATGACTTTATTGACTAGAAAGAATTATTCAAGATGAGTATATGCCAGAGAGATTGAAAAACAGGTCAGGAATCTGGTGATAAGTAGTCACCAGAAGGTACAATTGAATGACATACACTGGACAGGGCGCTGTCTTCCACACTCTGAGTATTCTGCATTTTCAAATACATTGACAGGACTGATGAAAAAAGATGCCGGTTTTTTCTGTGCATGTTTCAGGCAGTCCGACAAATAGAACCAGCCCCAAATGACTAATACTGAAAAACAACGATGCTCTAGTAAAATTTTGGAAAATTGGGGAGAGGCGAGGTTGGCGAGGTTGGCAGTACATCGTATTTCTTTTCTACCAACCCGTTGACTTTTGCTGATTACCCTCACTTCTGAACTAGACCCATTTCCTTTTTAATCTTGTGGTTACAACCATCACAGCAGAGCTTCAAAATTACAGATGCCAGCAGAGCTGCAGAACTGAACTAGCCAATGGCATCATGTGGAGGAAGAAATGACTGTTGCAGACATAAACTTTATAGCTATTTCATTCCCAGCTGTGAACTGTCAAGGGACTACCCCTATCTGTTCTTCACCAAAACACTGGCAGGGGAGGCATCTGTGTGATAATGTTTTGATTTTCAAGCCAGGGAAATTTGGAGGTAGTGACGTTTGATGCTTTAGGAGGAGGTCAGGCTAGTGGTTACTGAGTCCATAGGGCCTTTCAAGCGTCTGGTGAGAGGAAGGGAGGAGATGCAACAGGGCATCGAGGAAGCAGGACATGGCAAGTGAAGAAATAATTGAAAAGAAATTAGTCTTACAAGAGGAAAGACACTTCAGAGAAATTTCCAGAGAACCCCAGCTGCCACTAAAGACTCTTCAGAATCACTATCATTGCCCTAGCAATAGTAGTTCCTCTTTTTTACACAATTTTCTCCACAAGGATCTCAAAGCATTTCGCCCAATATAGAAGTCCAAGCAGTTTCTAACTTACTTCTAAATGAAGGTTGCAAAACATAAGCCATATGAATTCAGATATAATGTTACACAACACTTAGCCATAAATCTGAATTAGAAGGACACAGATACCCAGTTCAGTGATTAATCTGAATAGGCCCATGGAACAAAGAGTGAGCCATTCATTCTAAAAGCATTTACCTGAAGTAGCTTATTGAATCCTCATAACACCCCTGTAGTCAGCTTACTATTATTATTTACATATTATAGATGAGGAAACTGAGGCAGAGCCAGGATTGAAATGCAATCAGCCTGATTCCAGAAACTAAGCTCCCAAGATTATCCGTCTTCTTCATACTGGTCAAATGAGGCACAGAGAATGTACATGAATTTTTTTGCAATGTCTTCTCCCCCTCCGTGGGCAGCCTGGTGTGACAGCGAGTTTGGAGACCTGGTTCTAGCCCTATAGCAACTGCTTGTAATTTTCTGTTTTGGAATCACGACTTCTTTGAATAAGTCAGTCAACCACTGTTGAACTCAGAATGGCAGAATAACAGAGTGGAATAATTTTGTCCAATATTCCTACCATTCAGAAGTCAATGAAATCAGTGCTGAAAATAGCAATAGGCCTGGGTCTAGTGACCACCTGGTCTCAGCTGGAATTGCCTTAATAATGCTTCAGTAACTGACCTGGCTCCACATCTTAAGATTAAATACATCCATGCCAATTCCTTAATTTGTGCTATAATGGCTTTGACATCATCTTTCTGAAACCTTAAGTCATCACTGCTTTGGGTATCTTCTTTCCTTCTCAGTCCAATTTATATACTTTTCATAATTCATCTTTCAACCTAATTAATTGTTTTTTTATTCCTTTCTAGACCTCTTTTTGGTCTTCTCCTCTTTCTGACTTAAGGC
This sequence comes from Choloepus didactylus, assembly GCF_015220235.1. Taxonomy (NCBI): domain Eukaryota; kingdom Metazoa; phylum Chordata; class Mammalia; order Pilosa; family Megalonychidae; genus Choloepus; species Choloepus didactylus. The sequence goes on along the minus strand of NC_051325.1, from coordinate 24,441,057 downwards.
AATTAGCTGTGATCTCACTCCTCCTCTTTCTTCCTCTGCCACTTAGAAAATGGAAAAGAGAAGCTTTTATAGAATCTGTGCGCTCTTAAGCACTTCAGAAGTGACATTTCCATATGACCTGAATCACATGATGCTGGTAACCAGCTCAAAAACTAATCCAGTTGTGAGGATGAGGGGTAAAATAACATTTCAAGAAAGCTTTAAGGACAAGGGGCAAAGTGAGGAGGAGGTTTTATAACCTACAAGATTTAAAGTTCAGAGGCCAAAAAGTTGTGCCACTAAGGCAGCTGATGATGCACTATTTGTTCATTAAATCCACAGTCTCATGCAAATTAAATCCACACACCCCAGAAGAGACTTGACTTCCTTGTCACAAGCCCATTCCTATTGCAGATTTCAGCGTATTTCCACCAAGGTAAAGCAAAAGCACGGCATTACAAGAGGAAAACATAACCAATTTGTTATTGCTGACTCACAGAGGTTAACCTCAGCAGTGATTAACTGATGGTAGGAACAAATCTGTATCCCTTGTCCCAGAAAGACAGGGGGAAAAATCCTGTTTAAGGATTAGTGTTTCCTTTGAAATGCTTAGCAACCATTCTAGAGAAACTCAGTCATTGTGAATTCCGATGCCTGCTCTGGATTGATTCTGAATGGCACCTGCCCTTGGGTTATGGTTTGCCTTCTTTGATCATGGAAAAAATATATTTGATCCTCTTAGCTAGAAGATGCAGCCAAATTCTAATCCATGTAAAGGAAGAACAAAGCTAATTTGTTTATTTTTTTTTCTTCTTCCTTTGTGTTTTTGTTGTTGTTTATTTGTTTTGGTTCCTATTACACAAAGATCACTAATTCTCATGGCTTGAATTGAGACTGCACTTTTTGCTGACTCACCAGGTCTTGCCTTGCAAGATGATTCATTTTTATACTTGAAGAGCAACGATATTTTCCTACTAAAGTGGCAGGTTCTACAAAATGACCATGTGGTCCCAACTTCCCCATCACTTCCTATATCCAAATGATGCTAGTCAACAGATTTTGAATTTGGGAGATGACTTTCCATGCCTCTGGGCTTGAATGAGTGCATTCTGTCCTTTACTGATAACAGCAAGTAAGCAAATGAAAGCCTCTTAGGTGCCCCCCTCTGGCCAGAGTTCAGCCCTGCACTCTCTCGTCTCATCCCTATTTGAGAGAAATCTTGCAGTCGAGCTCTGAGAGTCCTGCAATTTCGCCAGAGTTCCTTTTTCATAGAGATTCTCAGACCAAATTGCTGATCTCCATTATTCACCTTCACCTTCTGTACAGTTTCAAGAATAAAGACTGAGAAATTGCAAAACACTGAAATTCCCTGCAGTTAGTCCTGGGTTAGTCTGACAGCTAGCCATGGGTAAACCACACTGGGACTTCTGCATGGATAAACAGAAATAGAGGAAAATAAGTGCCAGAAAGCCTGCTGAGAAGAACACTGGCAAATGATTTCGATATGCAGTAGTCCTGACAAGTGATTTTTTTTTTTATTTTAATAGGAAACTCCATAGTAACTTCACTACAACACTAAAAATCATGATAGTGCTCCTGATTTATGCCAGGGAAAATTGCTGAATGTGTCCATTTTACCCAACTCCAAGATGACTGTCCATGTGTTCTTCAAACATACATTAACTATCAATTATGGCATTCTTAATTTATTTATTTATTCAACAAATATTGATTGAGCAACCGTCATGTACCAGGAAAGCACGTATTATCCTGGTTACTGAAGATACAGCTGTAAATAAAATAGGCATGTTTCTTCCCTCAATGCATTATGTTGAGCTTCCCCTTTTGAGGTAGTAAGATGCATTATTATTTTAGAAAACACATTTCCTATGTAGGGTCTTCTTAGAATCTAAGACATTGGCTAAACTTAAAAAAGAAGCTAGCTCTCTATCCAAAATATGCAATAGATTTAAGGTTTCTAATGAGTAGTCAGTTTCCAAAGACAGATTGCTACACCATAAACAGAAATATGTATTAAGAACCAGTCTCAGTCTTCAGGGAGCTAAATAAATATCTAGGATATACCCTAGTATAAATGTGTCTCCATTTAAATGGCAGTCAACTAGGATATGGTTAAATACAGGTCTTTATACTAGGATTCCAGTCCACTGGGACGTCTTCTTGTGGAGACCATTTCCCACCACTTATGGGGAGAAGAGGTCAAGCTTCAAGAAACACAGTGCCTCCTAGGCCAGAGAACCTAGCCCCAACCCTAAAACTCATGGAGCAATGGAAGACATGGTGACAGTGTCCTTTGGATGCAGTCCCTCCCAAGCCAATGTACTTCCCTCCTATGATAACTCCCTATTATTGCACAAGGTTCAGAGATTTAAGATCAAGTATAAGTAGTGCTAGTCCCCACCACCACCACCACTGCATTTAGAAATTTACTACACCATATTAATGAACAATGCTCCCATCTCCTTTCAAGATTTATCATGTTGTTTCATAGTTACCTACTTATGCTTTTTTCTGCCTTAATAGACAACGAAAGTCTTTGAGAGCAAGGGCCATATCCTAACCATGTTTGAATCAATGTCCATAACAGTGCCTGTTGCATGCCAGGTATGCAGGAAATGAATGAGTGAATGGGAATATCAGCTACCTCTTTGCAGAGAAAAGAATTCTACCACTGTAAGTAATTCTGCCTTTCGTTTATCAAATGTTGTGATCAGAACAACTCAGGAATCCCTGTATAGCCCGACTTGTAGATTTACCCTACAAACCAGAAAAAAATTGTCTCAAGGAAGAACTTGGAATCACCTCAACTAGCTGTCAAAATTTGACAAATAATTTATAATTCTGCTGTTTTATCACCTGTGAGTCAGGGGTTATAATACTAATCAAGGATCAGAGGATTCTCAAGAAAAGCATCACTACAAGTAGGTTTATATTTCAGAGATGAAAAATCATTGTCTAAGAATGATTTGAGTCAGTTTCATGTATAAAGCCAAGCTGTTAACCATTCATAAAATACAAAAAGTTTGTTAATTTTTATTGAAATTTACATAAAGTTAAAATTCTTTACTGTTCACTAAGATAGAAAGGATATTTTTGATGCCATGTCCACATATCCTTTGGCATGTATATTATAGTCACCAGGGGAGTAGACAGGTGGCTTTGGCCACCTTTTGTCTTCAGAGTCATATATTTGCTGCTGTCTTATTAGACTTGGCATGATGTACACCAGCTCTCCATGTTGATCTGGCTTTCTGAAAAGTGTCCTCCACAAACACTGATCTTTAATAGATGTTTTTTCTTTCAAACAGCAAGTGTCCCCTTCTCTGGGAAAAACAAATGAATCTAGGCACGATATGGTAAATCCACTCCATTTATCTTATAGGAAAAAGCCACTACCAATTGAGCACTGAATTTTGCATTTCTTTCCTCCCCCCACTCCTTCCCATGAAACAAGTCCAAAACCACTAGTCAGTCACTCAACAACCTGCTTTCTCCAGCTGAAAATGAAGACACCACTTGACCACAAAGGAACAGTAACAAAATGAAGTCCTCTCATATGCTACACTTGACCCTTGGCTTATCGCTTAGAATTCTTTTCTCTGTGGTCTAATTTAATTTCCATGGTAACCTTAAAAGAGTTTGGGCACTTATCTGACTACAAATTCCATGTTTTGCTCCACTACTCCATGAGTTTTTCCCATGAGTTTCACAAAATCCACTGAGATCTTGTAGCAGAAAGCATGCTTCTGACGTGTAGAACTTAAATCAGCAAAATCCAAATAGTTCAGGCCTCTGCACCAAAAAGATTAGGTGGGATATGGTGATATGGGTATTCAGAGGACTCTAAGTGCCCAGACGAGGTGATTGAACAGTGGATTGAGAAGTGAATTTAGCCCAGCTCTGTCACTTTAGTTATTTGACCCTCAACAACTTACCTAATCTGACTGAGCCTTAAGCTTCACATCTGTAAAAAGAAAGCAATAGCTGCTAAATGTATGCCACATAGTTGTCATGAGACCTAAAGGAGCTAATGCTTGTGAAGTATTCTGATACATACTTCTCTCTGGGTGAGAGGAAGAAGACTGTTCTTATCATGGTCTGTTATTTGTGATTTGCCAAGCCAGATTTTCCAATATTCTTTATTGCAGATTACGTGAAGACCATATGCTTCTTTTCCTCTTTATAATATAGAGTTTGCTTAAAAAAAACAACAGGTCTTGGTATCACATTAATTTCTAGCTTGAGCAGCAAGCATGGGAAAATGTGTCAACAGTCTTCAATTTTTCTATTTTGGGGAGGATTGAAAGATGCATTTGAATAGCATCGCTATTTTGAGAACAGCCTCATGATTCTCAGGATAGTGTTTGAAACCCAAAGATGCTCAGTTATTATTTCACTAAACACTAGCTCTTTCTTGCTTAATATCTTGGGTTCTAAGGCCTTTGAGGAGTTAAAAGAGATGCTCTGTTAAAATTTTCCTGCTATTCTTTAGCTCATGGAAAAGAAATTTGCTGCAAATTTGAAACTGCATCTGTTGGCTTCCCAACACTGATCTTCCCAAAGAGTGGGGGTTCCGATTTTATGGAGCAAGGTAGAGTTTGAGGAGGCTTTGAGGAGGAGAAAATGGTTCCTTCTTTTTCCATAGCTAATAAGGGGAAGAATCTGAGTTGAAACTGCATCTGTTGGCTTCATTTTGTATTCAGCTTTATGTTAAGTTTTTGTTTGAGGGGGCCTTATTAAATATTGTGTGTGTGCATGTGTGGGACACCTCTATAGTCGTGTCTTGGTATGTGTCTCACAATCTGCAGGCAGAGAGATGCAAACAGAGACCCAGTCTTGCAGCCAACCTTGGATATAAGATTCCTACCTCACTGCCAAAACCTTTAGCTTTATTCATAAACCAATAAATATGAAACCTGTATAAGCAAGTTATATGAACTTTGAAATGCATGCTCTTAAGCCACATTCTCAGAATGTTCTTCAGAGTTGGGAAAGCAACCCTGTATCCATCAATAACTTCATAGTCTGCTTTTAGGAGAATTCCTACAGGACAAGAAAGCTTGGTTGGGAAATTTTTTTTTTTTTTTTGAAACTCATGCTATCTTTTGAGCATCTACTACGTGCTAATTACTATATTATTATCTATCATAGCTAGTGTTATATTTAATTTCTCCAGCAACCTCCTGAATGGTGGGTGTTATTTTCTACACTTGACTCAGAGAGGATAATGTATGGTCAAGATACCTGCCAAGGATTCTAAGATGCTCATTGCCACCCTGCCCTTTCCATGTTGATATATAGACAGGAGTAAGTGATTAAAATATCAGGCTTTTTGTTAAAGCTGCATTGGAAAAAAAATGGTTTTAACCAGCAGCCATTATCAGATTTCCTACTGCTTCCTAGTTCCAGTCTAGACATTGAGACCCACCAGAGAAAAGATGCAGAGACTTACGTAGTAAGACAGAAAGCTAGAAAACCATAGACTCTGTCCACCCACCCTTACCCCCACCCAAGGGGCAGAACCTGCCTCAGGAAGCCTGCACCTTGGAGGAGCAGAAAATGCAAGCTTGCTGTGGGCAGGCAGATCCTGGAGAAAAAGCCAAGTGGGGCTGAGCTAGGCTTGCTCACTGCCTATTTCCTGTCTCCTAAAGCATTTAGTCACACTCCTCCTTTGGGAGAGGGGAGCAAGTGAAGGAAGGGGAATGGTAGAAGCCACCTTCCCAACACTGATCTTCCCAAAGAGTGGGGGTTCCAATTTTATGGAGCAAGGTAGAGTTTGAGGAGGCTTTGAGGAGGAGAAAATGGTTCCTTCTTTTTCCATAGCTAATAAGGGGAAGAATCTGAGTTGAACTGAAGATCCAGGTGCAGTGCTACTGACCTTCCACAATTAATGATTCAATACTGTAGGACATTGGTTCTCAAATGGTGGCACTTGGACCAACAGCATCGCATCTTCTATGAGTTTGTTAGAAAATAATTTCTTGGGCCCTTCCCCAGACCTACTGAATCCAAAACTCTAGAACTCTAGGGGTATGCTTTTTTATCAACTCCAGGAGATTCTGATGCACATAGTCAGAAGCACTTCCCCAAGATTTTAGTAGCCTTTTAAAGTGTTCCCATCTATCTAAAAGTGAGTCTGATGAGGATGAGGTGTTTTCACTCTTCTCTGTCTTACAAAAGCTTGGGTACTTGGAGACAGAAGGGCTTCCTGGGCCACTGGATAAAAGTCTCTACTCACTCTTCTGACTTGGTAATAAAGATGCTATTGTTCATGAGAGTGGGTTTGCAGGATGAGGAAGGTGAGTGTCCACAGAATGAGGAAGGGGAGCTCGGATGGGGGCTAGTGTTCTCCTTCATTATGATTTGATTCCTACAACAGTAGCTCAATGTCTGGATCCCAGAATCTTGTTCCCAAACTTACCAAAACTTAAAATCTCACCAAATGACAGGAAAGCCCTTTTCCTTCTCCTGCAGTCCCAACCTGCAGCCTCTGAGGAATGCCAGAAAGAAGGAACCTACAGTTAAAAAGATAAAGCAGTTTCCATCCCTCCTCCTCCGGGCCCCACTGTAAACCATCACAAGGGGACAGAGGGGCCTGGCTAGCTTCCATTTCTGCCTATCACCTGCAATTTCTCATTTTCTGCCTTGGATCAGAGCATCAACTATCCCTAGGGAAAGGATCCTCTTTCACTTTGCCCTTCTTTTCTGTCCTCTTCTCAGGTAGAATTATAGACTTGTGGAGCTGGCTCAGACCTTAAAAATGGCATTTTTCAAAATGATAAATCAAATCACAAGGCCCAGAAATAAATTATTTACCCAAGGTTGCAGGGTGAGCATTGCAGCCAGGTCTCCTGACTCACAGTTCAGTGCTCTTTCTACTGCCCTGAACTACCTTGCTACTTCTTCTGCCATCTCTTCCAAGTTTCTCTCCTGCACAGGTCCGTTCTCCAATTGGGAAATCTCTCCGTCTGTTGTTGCTCTCAGAGGTTTCTGGCCTGAAGAGGTGGCCCAACCTCCTCAAAGCCGTCTAAGAACATTTCCATGATTCTAAGCTGCCAGGCAGAAATTCCTGACCAGGTTGGCCACATTGCTTAGGTCTCTTTGGGTTTTGCATGTGACAAAAAAAAAAAAAACATAAATGGTTTATGCAAAAATGGAGGTTTATTGGCCCAAAGAATCTAAGTAAATGTTGAGAAGTCAGACAAATCATGGGATGGGCAGAGAGGTAGCTGGAATTTAGGAACAACTCAAACCCAATGTTCAAATGCTATCAGGGTGCTCTTTCTGCCTCCTATTCCTGCTTCTATCTGTCCATTGACTTCAGTCTCTCTTGTCAAAATACCACCTCCTCCCTCTACATACTAGAAACATGGACACCCACAAGCTCCCAATTTGTACTTCCCTTCACATCCACTATGGGAGAAGGACTGACATCTGTTGTCTGTACCCCATGTTCAAAAATCCAAGGAGGGCCCTGATTGGCCCAGCTTGGGCCAGTTGCCCAGCCTACACCAATCCATTGTGGGTGTGGAATATCATGTAAGAATATGACAGCCCCTGCTGGAACCACACAGTTTGATTGGTGGAAGGAGCAGTTTCAAGGCTAACACAATAAACCCCCTTCCCTTCCTGTCTCCAAAAGCCTGGGTTGGCTAACAAACCACTGACAACTGCTCTGTTGCTTTGGAAAAATAAACTACCTCATCCTCAAGAACAGGGAAACTTAACAAAAACCAACAAGAGTCTTTCCTGGCTCAGACTTTCCTGATCTATGGGATGTTCCTCCTCATTACTCATCCATCAAATATGTATCATGACCCTACTATATGCTAGGCAGTGTTCTAAGCAATGGGACTAAGCAAAGAACAAAACAGACACTATCCCTGATCTCACAGAGTTTACATGATAGTGGAGAATGACAAACAATTGCTACTGCAAGCATGGCTTTTTCCAATAGGAGAGCCTACCCAATCCAGTGCTACAGAGGAGAAACACGTCTTTCAGTGAGAAGGTGATTTTATTGCAAATGCACTGGCAAGGAACTGGAAAAATCTTCCCAAAACCAGTTCAAAGTGAGGAGGTGAGTTAGGGTTTTTATGAGTAAAGGAAAGGGGGTTGGGGTCAAAAACTAAGTAATGGCTGCAAGATACGTTCTTGTCAGGTCAGCGATGATGCTGGATCTTTGTGAGGAGGGCCCAGGCAAATTTCTCAATTCTGTGTTGTCTCAAGCACGTCTTATTGTTCCACCTTCAGTGATTAGATTTAGATATTGAGGTGCAAACTTCTATGTGCAGGGTCTTCATGACTCTATTCTTAGCTGACCAGCCAGGAATATCCAACTTGTCTTTTGAGGAGGGAGTCACTGATTCACTGGGCCACAGGGTGTTCTTGATATTATTCTGTTATCTTATTCCTGTAAGCAGAACTGAGAGGGTTTGGTCAATGTCCTTCTGGGAACTAAGTTCAAAGAGTAGACTGTTAAGCTGAGCTAGGGTAAGCATATTTTCCAGCTGTCACAATGGCATGAATAAAGTAATGCAGAGTAAGGGAATAGAGTACTGATTTGGAAAGGGTCATGAGAGAAGGCCTTTCTGAAAGGTGGCATTTGAGCAGAGACCTGAGTTATCTAGAGCTTGCTGTCTTGTATTCCCCACTCACTCTCCGCTTTCACCAGAACCCCAGCACTTGATGCCATCATTTACCATCAATAAAAATAAAGTGAATCTTGATCTGAATAAAATAGATGTGCTTTCCCATCGTCTTCTTATTTGGCTCCCAGACCTCAAAACCAGGTGCAACTCATAGATCCGGGGCACAGAGCTTGGAAGTGACTTCATTAAATCCAAACAGCCTAAAGTGGCAGAAATTAGGGATAAATCTGATCCTCTGGTCCAAGATGTTTCCCCTCTGGCTCATTGTGTCCTTAAGCTTCACAGTGTTACGTGCATGGATATTCTGATGAGCTGGGGCACCTATGGCTTCTGTAAGCAGAAGGACTCCCCCATTGGAGTCAAACCAAGGATTCTGACACAGGCTATTAAACTAGAGGGTAAATTTGTCTTCAGGCCTAAGACTCACACCACTAGTTCCTTCCATAGCTACTTAGGGTTTATGATATGTGAGCTTCATGAGAACATACACAGCCCAAATGGGAGAAGAAATGGCTATGACCTCCTTGTCCCAGCCAACTATAATATGGAACACAGCCACAAATTTCCTTGGACATGATGAGAAGAGGGAAACACTCACCAGATCCCATCTTTCCACCAATCAGCAAAAAGGCCCAGCATAAAGCTGAGTCATCTTTGGTCTAAAGAGAAGGTGAATGTTCGGGGTGGTCATGTGGTTGGATGAGGAGATGCACGAGTTCTATGTGAGGCCCCATAGACCCTGGGAGAGGAAGACCTGGGTCCAGAGATTCTGCTAGGCTACAAGGTCTTGCCTCTAAACCAGCAAATTCAGGTTCAAGATCATGTTCTCATTCTTCTTGCTGTAGTATTCTGGAGTCTAATAACTGGTTTTTCTCCTTTTTGTTGGTTTTATTTATTTGAGGTTGCCCTCAACATCACTTTCCTGGGTGAGGCTTTCATGCATCATTAAATTAGAAATTAAGTCTCCCATGTTAGGACTTGAGACTCATGTGGATTTGATATCTTTTTCCTCACCAACTCGACTAACAACTCTGCCCCCAGTCCACCAGAGTTGGCCTCTCAATGAAGTGGAGAAGATCCCCTTGGCCGTTTTTTAGGTGCCTCTTTGGAATTGCACAGGCTAGTGTGCTAGTGATTTTCAAGAATGTGGTAGTGATTAACAAGAACCATGTTCTATATAGACAGACTAAAGTTTTACCGGGTCACCTACCAAACAATTGCATCTGTTTAATAACTTTTTTTCTTTTTTCCACATTGTTTCACCACTATAATCTAAATTTTAACTTTATGACAGCTCTGGGAAGATACAGGATATAGAAATCACCATTTTCAGATCTGGAAACTGGGGCATAATTAATTTGACTGCCCTGGTCACCTACTTAACTGATGGCAGAGCCAGCTCTGGGATGAAGGTTGACCAAACATCCAGTTCCCCAGTCTTGTCCTTAATCCATGGATGGAAAGCTAGTAGCCCACAGGTTATCCACAAACTTATTTGGCCATTGCTGGACTTGTAAATATCTTTAACTTGAATGCCTTAAGGCAGGGTCTTTCCTCTTCAATTTGCCACAAAGTCTTACACTACTTGTCTTTATTTACCTGGTCCTATCAGCAATTTTTACTTTCTTCCCAGCCCCTGTAGGCATTTGAGTTTGTGTCTTCTGCCTACCAAAATTATGGCATTCTTGCCGGTTCTCTGATCTGCCAGGAAAAACTGGGTGAACACCTGGCAGAATCAGATATGATTAGACGTTGTCTGAGTTTGTTGCCTTAGCTTTTTCTTATGGATGTCTTCATAGTGATGTCAATATTTTGTAGACAAGGTTGGGCAAATAAGCTGCACTAAACAGATCAGCCAAGTTTTTTGATCTGAATAGAATTCAAGAAGTCTTAGGGTTTTTTAACTCATGGACCCTACTGCCAGCCTGGCGAAGTCTATGGATCCCTTTTCACGGTGATACTTACAAATGTCTAAAGTAAAATACATAGGATTACATAGAAAGTCAATTATATCGAATTGCAGCTATCAAAATATTTTAAAAAACAAATATGTGATACAGTAATACATGGTCTTTTGAAATTAAAGCATTAAATAACAAGTTTTAGTGGTGAGTCTAATAATTACCATAATTTCAAAGTGGTGAAGAGAGTATATGACATTTTGCGATGTCCACAACATCTATAAAGTGATATGAAAATATCTTGAGATTTCCACTGGTGAGAAATCAGTGTTTGGCCCCCCCTCCACCCTCTGGGTAGTCAGGTGGGAGGAAGCCAGTGGAGTGAAGGGAGGAGTGGATTCCCATGTCATCTAGTTACCAGGGATAGCTTGGAGACTGTTCCGGTTTGCTAATGCTGCTGTTATGCAAAATACCAAGAAATGTATTGGCTTTTATAAAGGGGGTTTATTAAGTTACAAGTTTACAGTTCTGAGTGTCAAAACTAAGGCATCAACAAGATGATCCCTTAACTGAAGAATGGCTGATGGCGTCTGGAACACCTCTGTCAGCTGGGAAGGCACGTGGCTGGTGTCTGCTGTTCCTTTGCTCCCAGGTTGTGTTTCAAAATGGCTTTCTCCAAAATGTCTCTGGGTTTCTCTTAGCTTCAACTCCTGTGTATCTAAGCTTCAGGGTCCTCTCTAAGCTTCTCTGGAGCAAACTCTGGGCTAGGATCTCCAAACATCTCCAAGCATGTCCAAATGTCAGCATCATTGTCAGCTCTTAGCTTCTCTCAAAAATGTCCCTCTTAGCTGCTCTGAGGTCCTTCTGTTTTGAGCTCTTTTATAGGACTCCCAGTGATTAAATCAAGACCCACCCTGAATGGATGGGGTCCATATCTCCATGGAAATAATTTAATCAAAATAGTTTCACCCACAGTTGATTGAGTCACATCTCCATGGAAACAATCAAAAGATTCCAACCTAATCAACACTAACATGTCTGCCCCCAGAAGATTGCATTAAAGAACATGGCTTTTTCTGAACGACATAATATATCCAAACTGGCACAGAGACCCTGAGACAGTTCTCTTTCGCTGTGTAACAAACCATCCCCAAACGTGGTGGCTTAAAACAGCAATTGTGTCCTATTGCTTGGAGTGACTGGGTAGCTCTTCATTTAGCTGGGGTCTGGTTGGTTCAGGATGATGTCAGTCCCATGCCTGGTGGTTGGTGCTTGGTCTCAGCTGAGGAAACAGGTGTGTATGGGCCACATGGTTCTTTCTCCTCATTAAAGGACAGCCTGGGCATTATCATATGGTGGCAGGTGCAGAGTTCACCAGAAAAAGCAAGAGAGAGTGAGCCCTAATATGCTGGCACTTTTCAAGTCTCTGCTGAAGTCACATTTTCTGTTGCCCCATTGACCAAAGCAATGGGGTCAAGCCCAGAGTGGTATGGGAGGGGACCACCAAAGAACATGGACACTGAGAGGAGAAAAAAAATCTACCACAGCCCCCGCCAATCTTGAGAGCATAAGTCAAAGGAAAAGCTCCTTCATCTTCACAGGCTGGGCCCTGGGCAACTTTCCCTGATTGTCAAACCACAGAACTTAGATGTGTGTTATTATCCTCCAGCCACTGCAGGTCCCCCAGTTCCCTCCCCAGATAACTTGGGGCCCTTGGGTTTAAGTGTGGGATATCCTTGGGTCCAGAGGGCTCTGGGAACATCTAGTGCATCTCTCCAAGGTTGCTAAGCAATCACAGACCCAGGTGACTGGTAAATTCAGGCGGGAGACAAAAGGAAAAATTTCTTGTCTGAACGTTGAGGATGTGTAAGCCTTTCTGGATTCAAACAGGGAAAGAACACATCTATTTCTTATTGTTTTGTGATGGTGTTTCTGTATCTGAAACCTCACTTGGGCCTGTCTTGGTGAGGGCAATTGTATTTGAAGTTCTTTCTCTGTCCCTCCAGAAGCACTTGCGTTTAATTAATTGCCAGAGCTATCCATAAGGGTAAAACCAATTCTCAGCCAACCCTCAGCCCAATGAGTGCTTTGGAAATGAAATGGGAACTCAAGGGAGGAGGCAGTGGAAAAAACCCTGAAGGCTTTTCAACTGTGCTGCTGCGTCATGAAAAACAAGCCAGGCAGCTGCATCGGGGCCTCATAGCGGGCCCAGCCTGAGCCTACCTCGTAATGATTCCATAGGTTAGCAGGGGACCTCTGACTCACCTGGCTTCTAGTCAGGCAATTCCAAAGAGCATTCTGAGTCCTGGCTGGTACATTTTCTCAACTCTCTTCAGATTTCAGATGGCAGACCCCCGAGGATCAGGACCTGGGCAGGAGAACAGTGAGCTTTTTCAGATCCTACCCCAGCTTCAGTTTCCTGAGCCCTCAAGGAAAGAATTTAAAGGTTTCTGAATTCTTAGGTCTATCTTAGATCCAGACCCTGAGACAAGGATGTGAGTGCACAGATTTTATTTGGGGGATGATCCCAGGAAGCACTGGTAGGTGAGTGGGGAAGTTAGACAGGGATGGAAGGGGACATCAACAAGCACCTGTCCACTGTGGGCTACTAGGGTTCAGTCCTACTGTGCCAGTTTGAATGTATTATGTCCCCCAAAACGCCATTATCTTTGATGCAATCTTGTGTGGGCAGACATATTAGTGTTGATTAGATTGTAATTCTTTGATTGAGTGTTTCCATGGAGAAGCCACCCACCCAACTGCAGGTGATAACTCTGATTGGATAATTTCCATGGAGGTGTGGCTCTGCCCATTCAGTGCAGGCCTTGATTAGTTTACTAGAGCACTATATAAGCTCAGACAGGAGTGAGCTTGCTATAGCCAAAAGGGACACTTTGAAGAATTCTTGCACAGGAGCTGAGAGGGGAGCTGCAGCTTAGAGAGACATTTTGGAGGCCTTTGAAAGCAGACTTTTGCTCCGGGGAAGCTAAAAGAGGACAAATGCCCAAAGAGCAACTGAGAGTGACATTTTGGAGAGAAGCTGCAGCCTAGAGAGGAACGTCCTGGGAGAAAGCCATTTTGAAACCAGAACTCTGGAGCAGATGACAGCCACATGCCTTCCCAGCTAACAGAGGTTTTCCAGACACCATTGGCCATCCTCCAGTGAAGGTACCCGACTGTTCATGCGTTACCTTGGACACTTTATGGCCTTAAGACTAACTGTGTACCCAAATAAATCCCCTTTTATAAAAGCCAATCCGTTTCTGGTATGTTTCAAAAAGGCAGCATTAGCAAACCAGAACGCCTGCTAAGGACTTCTCGGACAGACTTAGAACATTCCTGTCTTGCCCCAATTGCCGGGCAAAGAAGGTGAGGTATTTATCCACCATCTTCCATCCTGAGGGCTGTTTTCAGGGTTGTTAAGTACCTGAATGCTTGCAGCCAGCCCTGTGGGGGGCCAAGTCCCCTCCTGAGCCTGGAGGAACCCTATGGAAATCAGTCACAGGTGCTTGCAGTAGAGACCCTCAGGATACTGGCGGGGCATCGAGTGGCTGCTGCAGTTGTGCAAAGTGTCATCTCCAGACACCCCAAGTATCAAAACAATCCACCCGTAACTTTGGCACATGGATATTTCAACCCTTTGTTCGTTCATTCATTCAACACGTTCACTGGGCTCCTACTGGGTACCATTTATTCAACACCTATGTGTTGGGCACTGAGCTAAGTTTTTTGCATACATTAGCTCATTTGAGTCTCATAACAACCTGCAAGGGGTTATTAGTTCCCTTATATAGCTGGGAAAACTGAGATGCAGTGAGGTTAACTCACTCTGAGATGAGATTAAGTAAGCTTATCCCTCAACTTAAAAATAGCAGAGCTTAGATTTACATCAGATCCACCTTCAAAGACAAGGCCCACCATGGCCAGCCCTCTACCACCATCTCTCCAGAATCCCTCTCCTCTCCTTTGTCTCCCCTGTTTTCATCTCTTGTTCTCAAGGCAGCTCCTTAAAATTATCTCCTATCTCTTCTTATTCCAGACCCTTTCTCAGGGCAGTGAGCTGTCCCTCACATCCTCCAGGCTCCTGGCCCTGGGCACTGGGAACATTTTCCCCAAGATCATTGCATCTTCGATTCTCTGAGTCCTTAACCACCCTCCAACTCACACCCACCCATGATCTGTGCTCCTTCAACCAGCATCTGTCAGGCATTTTGGCAGGCCCTGCTACTTGTAGTATCCTTATGGAAAAGGAACCAGAGAACCATCTCTTTGTGACATCCCATGGCTTTAGAGCTAGTTTCCACCATGAGTCCCCAGCAAATTGAACCAAATGGTTTGTTTTTAAGCATCAGGTCAAAAATGTACGCCCCAATTCACTGTTGTTAATATTTTAAAAATAAGATGTCATGGGGTGAGGACCAGGAGAGGGGATAATTAATTCCAGCCTGGCAGCAGGGCGTAGGAGGGAGGTGGCAGGCCCTCACAGTCTCGGGGAAGATGCCACAGCAGTAAGCACAGAATTTCAGTCTCCAGGTGGCATAAATAAATAAATAAAGGGGATTGAGCAGGGTACGAAAGGCGGCGCGTGGCTCCATTTTAGAGCTAACATGTCTGACTTTACAAGAATCATATTATAATTTTTTAAAAAAACAGTATCAATAATTCAACAACACCAAAATAATCCCTGGTTCTCTGAAGCCAGAATCAGTGAGTGCCAGATTCTCTCCATCCCTCACAGGCCAAAAACAGAAAATAAATTTGGAACTAAAAGAACTAAAAGAATGTGGCAAAGGTCTTTGATGGAAAATGCCCTGGTTCCAAATGGGCCATTTAAAGGACAAAATCCAAAGAGTTATAATGGAGAAGGAAGAGTAGGAGCCTAGGGGTGTTCAGACCTAGGTCTAAATCTCATCTTGGATCACAACTGCAAGATATTTTGAACCACTCACATGCAGGGCCACTTCTGTACCCCAGCGTGTGGGTTACATTGCAGCATTATGGAACATAGAGCTGAGGGCCCATTGGGGAGCCTCCAGCTCAACCCCCTCACTTCACAAGTACCGACACCAAAGCCCAGAGAGTTTAACCACATTGCACAAGGTCACACAGCAAGATTTTGCCAAGGTCAGGACCAAAGCTCAGGTCTTACAATTCTTCCTCAGGATTCTTTTCTCTACAATGCACGAACTCTCATAGACACATCAGTGTCTAGCTGTCCTATTCTTTCTGGCTCATTCTGGATTAATCTGCTCATGCACTGATTAAACATGTGCTATGTGACAAGTACTACATTCTGGGGATACAGGAAGAACAAAACAGAAATCCTGCCCTCCTAAAGCTTATATTCTAGTATAAGCCAAACAATGAATAGAAATGTAAGTCAGATAGTGATAAATACAATGAAAAAAAATAAATAAATAAAACAGGAGAGATTGTGAGAATTGCAAAGTCCAGTATGAGAGGCACATGTGGCTATTTAAATTAAAATTTAAAAGAGTTCTTCAGTTGCACTAGCCTCATTTCAAGTGCTAGTGACTATTTGTTTCCATCACTGCAGAAAGTTCTAGTGGAAAGTGGTATGGAGAGAGAGATAAATGGTCAGAGATTCATGTAGGCATTTTGTCTTGGAGACCAGCTGGCTGAAGTCTGGTCTTTTCCTATACTCTAGCCAATTATTCACTGAAAGTGATAAATTTAGTGGCTATAGACAAGGATGCCCAATCCCCCTTTTAAAGGCTTTCACCTGATCAAGTCAGATGCACCCAGAATAATCCCCCCTTTTGATTATCTGAAAATCAACTGATTTGGGACCTTAATAAACCTGCAGAATCTCTTTACCTTTGTCATATAACATCATCTAATCACGGTGTGACATCCTGCCACCCTTACAGGTCCCACCCACACAGAGTATGTACATCAGGGGGCTGGAATGTTGGGGACAATTTTGGAACTGTGCCCCCCACATTAGGGAAAGGCAGATTCTGCTTCCTTCAGCCATCCTCCAGGGCTCCTTCCAGGCTGCCTCAGTCTCCCTCCCTAGAGAGAGCCCTGGTCCACACCTCACCATCTGAGGCCTCCCAAATGAATGTTTCTCAGTTGCCAGGCCACGTTCTGAGCTAGCACTTTTTATGTTTGCAGACCCACCTGTCTGCCCAAGAGGGGGCCTAGATGCATTTTTCTGACTTTGATTGCCTCCATCCACAATCATCGCTCAGACTGAGGCCTGCCGAGTCCTAGAAGAGCAGGCAGGGGCCCTGCAGCATTGGCTTTCAGTGTTGGCCATTAACACACCAGGGGCTGATGTGAACGGCTTCAACTGCTCTCTGGAGGCATCAATTACAGCAAGTTTGGGGGGTCCTCAATATGAGCTAGAGAAACACTTCTGCGGCAGCTGCTGCCGGCCATGGGAATGCCCTGCAGCCTTGCTGAGCTTCCACAGAGCCAAGCCGGAGGTCTGGGGCTGCCTGCCCAGCTCCCGGGAGGCCGGGATGCCCTCAGCCCACGGAGCCCAGTCAATGCTGGGCAGTTTGGAGGTGAAAAGAGCAGCAGAGGCCTTGGCCGGAAAGGCGGGGATCCAGGGCAGACCTCGAGGGGGCAGGCTGGCAGAGCGGGTGCATTTAGGGGGACAAGGGCAGCCTCTTTGTTCTGTCTTGCCTGGTATGGGTCTGACTTCCAGGCTACCTGGCAATATCTCCTGGACCTCAGAAGGCATCAGGTGGGCTCAACTCCACGGATCCTCATCATGTAGATTTGGAGCCCATGGCTCCCATCAACTCTCCTCCCCTCCTTCTTTCATTCACCAAGTAGTTACTGAGCATCTGTTACATGCCTAGAGCTGCCCTAGGCACTGGGAGAATGGGGTGAACACATCGGACAAGAACTCCTCTCATGGAATTCACGTTTTCCTGCAGGTAGACAGACGTCAGACAGACAGGCAACAAAAATATCAGCTGGGGATGGGTATTAGGTAAAAGATAAAAGTAGGGTGAGGTGGTCACTAATGGCTGGGGGTCAGGCAGGGCCTCTCTGAGATGACATTGAAGCTGAGACCTGAAGACAAGAAGGGATCAGTCACAAGACGACGGGGAGAATTTTCCAGGCGGTTGGTGCAGCGCCCCTAAGGGGAGAGCAGTGCCCCTTGTTGAAGGAACAGCAGTAGTCCGCGCTGCTGCAGTGACGTGGGCAGGAGAAACGGGGCATGAGGCAAGGCTGGAGAATCAGGAAGGAACCAGATCAGCTGGGGCCTGAGGGTCTCAGCAGCCTGGCTTCTGTCTGGAGAGCACTGGGAAGTCACCGCAGGGTTTGAAGGACTGAAAGGATCTGATTTATCCCTTTATGAGCTCACTCTGGAATACTGCAGAGTGAGAGTGGGAACAGGGAGCCAGTTAGGAGGCAATTGCAGTTATAGCATGTGGGTATGGATGAAGACACTTGGACCCAGAGAGGTGACGTGACTTACCAGGGGCTCGCAGCCCATGGGTGGGCATCACCAGGCGGTAACATTGGACAACCCTGACTGCTGTCTCCCCAGTCACCTCCATGAGGAGAAAGGAAGCTGATGAAAGTGGAGTTCCCTAGCTGCAGGGAGGGTTCATGTGGGGGTGATTTATTGAGGGACAATTCTCAGGTGGCACCTATAAGAAAGAGAGGGAGGCAGGATGGAATGGGGTAAAGCCAACAAGGATTGGCCTCAGCTGGTGGGACCAGCTCTGGGCAGGAATTGGATCATGGTTAGTCCCACCTGGAGGCCAGGAGGGCCGTGCTCCTTGGCCGGCGTGGAGTGGAGGGGTGGTTAAGACCCCGGGCACCTCTGGTAGAGCTGGCTGCTGTCAGCTAAGGGCAGGGTTCTGGGGAAGTCGCTCCCTCTGGGGAGTGGGTGCATCTGTCGGTAAAAACAAAGGGGATCTGGGCAGGGCACCTCCAGCATCAGTTATAGAGGCCGTGACTTTCCGGGGTGAGGGAAGGGAAGATGGTCTAGACTATGAAAGTGCCCCCCCCATCCCCTGCATGAAAGTATTGTGCCTTTAGAGCAGTGTTAAATTTCTTGAACTTGATAACTGTACTTAATTGGTTATATAAGCAAATATTCCTGATCTTAGGAAATGGACATGGAAATAGTAAATGTTCAAGGAGTGTGCTGTATACAACTTACTCTCAGATATTCAGAAGATGATAGATAGATAAATAGATAGAACGATATAGCAAATGTAGCAGAATGTTAAAATGGGTGAATCTGAGTATCTGGGTAGGGGGTATGGTGAAGTTCTCCATGTGGGTTTTGTATTTTGGCAACTGCCCTACAAGTTTGAAATTATTTCAAATTAGAGAAATTTAGAAAAAAAAAATAAAAGCATAGCATCCACATTTAAAAAATAGATGAGTTAATATAGGGGGTACAAAAGAAAGCTCTCATTACCCACAGATCTCTTCAAAATACCTTTCAATAGACAGCTCTCACTATTCACTTAAAATAGAGATTGACTTACAGGTATTGCATCTACCCAGCTTCTCAGGAATAAATTCATTGCATGCTGGACAGTTATATCTGAGTATCCATCTAGCCAGCATTAAAGGAGATTAGGATTAGGTGCAACTAAACAGTACTTTAGAGCCTTCCACCAAAGAGATCTGGTTCTCTGTTTCTGATCATGGCACGGAATAGGGCCTATAAGCAAGGAGTGCTGTGCCTGAAGTAACCACTCACACTGCAACTGCAGAAGAGAAAATTGTGGCTAAGGAGTTAGGATCCCCTTAACTCAGATGCCCCTGGTGACTGCCAGAGCTTTATTTAATGAAACCAGCTTTGCCACTCAACTGCATAGCTCTTTAGAATGCAGATTAGTGGCTTCCAAAATTTGTCTGCACATCAGACTCCCCTGGAATCTTATAAAAATTCCAAAGCCCAGACTGTTTTTTAAATCAATCAAATCACAATCCCTGGGGGTATTTTTTTAAGTAAACTTCTGATTTTGGAATAATTTTAGATTCACAGAAAAGTTGCAAAGACAGTACAAAGAGTTCCCATAGACCCATCACCCAGTTCCCCCCCATTGTTAACAACTTCGTTTACTGTGGTGTGTCATCACAACTAAGAAATCCACAGGGGAACATTTCTATTAACTAAACTCCAGACTTCGGATTCCACTGGCCTTTCCATTACTGTCCTTTTTTGTGATTGACGATCCAATCTGGGGGTACCACTTGGCATTTAGTTGTCATGTGTCCCCATCTCCTCTGGTCAGTGACATTTTCTCAGTGTGTCTTTGCTTTTCATGACCTTGACAGTCTTGAGGAGATCTGGCCATGTATCCTGTAGAATGCCCCCCAGTAGGGTGGGTGAGTTATTGTTCTTGTGATTCGACTAGGATGATGGGTTTTTGGAAAGAACACAGCAAAGGTGAAGTACCCATCTCATCACATGATGTGAGAGGGTGCGGCAAATCATCCATGTGACAGCACTGGAGAGGTTCATTAACCTTCATCACTTGGTGCAGACTTGGCATACTTCTCAGATCCTCCAGCTATGTTACCTTGGATGGATTATTTGATCCTTTCTGAGCCTCAGTTTCCTCCTCTGAGAAATGGGTATCTATAGAGTATCTAATCACAAGAGTTATTGCAAAGATCGAATGGAATGATGCCTAGAAAGCTTTTACCACAGTGTTGGTCACAGAACAAACATTCAAAGTTAGCTACCATTCATAGTAATAGTAGTTGTAGTAATGATGCTTTCGGACTTTGTGTATAGATATCTATAGCCACAGTGATGCATCTCAGTGACATGAAACATTAAGTTTATCATTGCACTGGGGGTTGGATAGTAGTCATCTGCAGATCTTGGCTGAGCTTGCCTGTGTGTCTGGTGATTGGCTGGCTGTGGTGAACTTGGATGGTCTTGGCTGAGTGGCTAAACTCATCTGAAAATGTACATGGAGGGGTAGCTCAGGCATGCTCTAATGGAGATGGCAGAGGCCCAAGAGCCAGCAAGCCCGATTATATAAGCACTTTTCAAACTCTTGCTTGGGTCACATTTGCTGACATTCTATTGGTCAAAGCAAGCCACATGGCCAAGGCTATAGTCAGATTAGACAGGCATTAAAAAGTTACATGGCAAAGCATGTGTGGCTCCATGCTGGAGGGAAGCGTGGGGCCAGTTTTGCAATCTGCCCCTGCTGGCCTGCTTATGCTGGATCCAGATCCCACAGCAATTCATCCACCGACTTCTGAGCCCTCCTCCATTAGATCCACACCTGCCCCAATCATCCGTCTTCACCCCAAAGCTCTTAGCCTGAACTCTCCCCCAGTAGAGTAGCTGAGTCTCTGGTATTCAACCCTCACTTTGTGGCTAAATTAGTGGAGCCCCAAGGAGGTAGGTGACTTGCCTAAAGCTACAGGCCAAATCAAGTTTAAAACCTAGCACTCCTACCGGAGGAACCCTGCCTTGCTCTGCCCTCTGATACATGGGTCCTTGGAGCTGGAAGTTATTCATGATCAAGCAGGATTTCTGCACTACCATTATGGCATCTGGGTTTTCATTTTCTGGAACTTACTTGATTCCATCATTAAGCATTTACTAAGGTCCTACTAGTGCCAGGAACTGTGTTTATTGTAACACTTGAAAAGAGGTGAGTCCCTGCCCAGTGGACCTTTCATGAGAGAGAGGGAGAGAGAGAGAGAGAGAGAGGCATATTAAACACAATGCTTATTTGTTTCACATATGTATTAAACAAACACCTGTTTAGCACTTCCTGTTTGCCAAGCACTGTTCTAGGCATTTTTATAAACATTAATTATTTAGTCTTCATAAAAAGCCTATGAGGTAGGAGCTATTATTATCCTCATTTAACCACTAAGGAAACTGAGGCACAGTGAAGTCAATCAGCTTGCCCAAAGTCACACAGCCAGTGAGTGGCAGAAACAAGATTTGAACTGAAGCAGTCTGACTGCAAAGCCCATCCTTGTAACCACTACCTTACAGGGGAGGGGTGCCCAGACAAGGAAAACATCTAGGAAGATGTGATCTTTGAACTGAAATCTTAGGTAGGCATGTACTGAGTAAGTGGGGGGTGTGAGGGTGTTTGGAAAGGTCATTAAGGAACCCCCTGGTCAAGGGCAGGACCCTTCCCAAACACAGCTGATATTAAGAATCCTTTCCACAGGAAGTCTCTCCCCCCCCCACCCCAATCTCTTTCTCTCGTTCACTCTCTCTTGCTCCCTCAATTTCTGAAGGCACACTTGTCTCTTATTTTAGTGAGATGGGAGAGAGAGAACACCTTCTTTCAGTAACTGGAACTGATGGTTGGCTTAAATGAATCTGGACCATTCAAAACACATCCTCACGCTTTGTCTTCCACACAAGAAAATCAACCCACCCTCTTTTATTTTTATTTCAGGAGTTTGGTAATGCAAAGGAAGTGCCCGATTATGAGAATTTAGATTAGCTGTCAAATTATGTCTTGGGAGAATGGAACATTCGTTAGAATCTGGGAGCCTAAAAAGAGCACTGTTTCTAGGGCCGTGTGGGATTCAAAGTATTGCATTGAGGTCTTCACCCTGGGTATGTCCCTGGATTCCATGCTTGCTACCTGACCTCAACTAAAGACTTGGTGATAGGGATGCTCTCTTATTCATCTTTGATTCACACACACACTGACAGTCCCCACTCAGTATGTGCTCAATACTTGTTTTTAAATGAACTTATATTTAAATAGACCCATGATAAGGTGCTGTGACTTGCTTTTTTATCACTGCATCCATATCTGAAACCCCAAGAGCACATGTAAATCATAAACTATGTCCTTTTCTGTCCCCTCTTCTCTGCATATTAAATCACCTCCCCACTTCCAAAATTGGCAAGGAATAAAAGTATGCTGATTCGAATCATGACTGAAATTTTAAACATACTTTACCAAAATCTGAGACTTCAAAGCCACGTGCCCTTCAACCCAGATAACAAGTGTCCTCCAGGATTGGCGATAGTTAGTGGAGCTCATTGGAATTCATTTTACACTTGAATAGGTTGACTCCACTTCTATCTGAAGCCTGCTGGGAAAACTCAGAATTCCAGTGCCTTTGCTGGGAACATATTGATCCTGAGCTGATTCTGAGCTGTTATGTTTCAAAGACAGGCCCTGACACTGAATTTTTCTGGTTATTAGAACAAAAGAGAGGATGGTGAGTGTGTGCGTTTTATGCACATCTGTGTCTATATGTGCAGTAGGGAAGGAAGATGGGAAAAAAGAGATAAGAGGGGCTGACCTATTTATTGCAACGGAGAGCGATTTGCACTTTCGAGGTTCTCCTCTTGGTTTCATCAATGAAGAGAGAGTGATCTGCTGACCCTTGGAAACGTTTGATGTTTCCGTAAAACATCTTAGAAGAAAGAACAGAGTGGTGGCTCCAAAGAGTGGTCCCAAAGAGAGTGCTTTCACTACCCACCCTGCCCCAGACTCTCCATCAGCTCCTCCACCCCTCATCCACAGTGCACACACAAACTAAGTGAGAAAAATGAGTTTTTGCTGGGAAAACTCACTTTCTAGACAAGTCTCCCAAAACTTCCAATCAAACTGCCATCTTTTAAGCCCTAAAGAAATGTCATGATTCCCTTGAAATCCAGAAAGATGTGCTAAGTGTGGTCCTTTAAGTGGAGAGAGAAGGTCAGATGGGGAGAATGAATAAATACCCCCATTACTTAATATTTGTTCTCTAGAATTCATTCATTCTGGCCCCAGGCACTATGAATGAAACAAGGGCTTACATTATCCATCAGGAAGAATATTTATTAAGCGCCAACCATGTCCCAGTTACTGTCCTAGCATCTGACAGTGATGTACCATAAAGGTTATGGGTAAGTGCTCTGGCCTTGGACCCTGGGGAAGAGATGTAACCTTCCTGTACCCCAATTTCTTCATATGTAAAATGGGGGTGATTTTGTGAGGATTTGCACATAAAGAGGTTAGAACACTGCCTGGCATGCAGCAAGTGCTTAATAAATGTCAACTTTGGTGTTTCTAAGCATTTGAAATGGCCCAGTTCATCTCATGAGACCCATATGACCCAAACATTGGAAAAGAATAGGCAATTTCTCAACAGCTGAGGTGAGGATCTCCCCTTCATCCCTAATGGATGGGTGAAGCTGCAGAGAACACCATGGTTCTCCCTGACCACTGCACCTGAGCTGTCGCTAATTGAAGGCCATCGGAAGATTTGGTAAAGAGGCACCACCACTAATCAGTTGGGCAGATTGGTGGTGACATTTGGGTCCAGCCCTACAGGGTTTTTGTTTTTTTTTCCAGTCTTCTGAAATGAAATGAGATGACAAAACTTTCTTTTACCAACTATATTCTTCCTATCTTGGCCCACAACCTCCAAGTTCCCTTCTAGATCCAAAGAGACATTAAACTGAAAATAAATTTCAGCTGCAAAAGAGGGAAAGACTAAGAATAGAACTGCTGGTTGTTCCTGAGATGGCATATGAAAAATTTAGATTGCTGAGCTCCTTTTTTTCCCACTTGGCCTATTTTCATTTATTAAAGGATGTGAAGACAGCACCTTCCATTACTGACGTGCTTTCCAAGCAGGCGTTATTTCTGCTCTACTTGCCACCGCCTGCTTACTCATTCTGATAGTCCAACTGTCTGTAAAACTTCTTATGTCAAAGAATGGAAGGAAATTTGACTGCTGGTTATGGAGTGCAACACAGGGAGGTAGAATGTGGGCATTAAACTCTTGTGGTTTCCCTGATAGATCAGCTTTTGCTTTGTAACAAATGATCCCAAAACTTAGTGATTTCAATCAGAAACCAGTTATTTAGCAAATGTCAGCAATTTGGGCTGAGTTCAGCTGGGTGGTTTTTCTGGCCTTGTTTGAGCTCACTCTGTGGTCAGCTGTAGGGTCAGCTGGAAGAAGCCAGTTATTCTGTCATGGCCTCAGTCAAAACAACTTTGTCCCATGCGGTTTATCTCATGATCCACCAGGCTAGTGGTGGTACGGGTGGAGGTTACAAGGAGTAATGGAGAATTGTGGCCATTTCTGCAATCATCCACACCTCAATCCAATTAATCATCTTGAGCCCATGCCCAGGGGGTAATGAAGTCAAGGAGGTTGGTCTTCCTGATTGGATTGCACGAGAATGATCGAACTCAGACGTGCATGCACAGAAATCAACCAAAGCTAAGGCTTTAAAGGTGAGGAAACAGGGTGTAGGGAGTCACAGGAGGACCCACAAAGTCTTCCACAGCAAACCTCCGTACCGCATCCAATTCAGTTGTTAGCATTTTTCCTCCTTTGACACAAATCATTTTTATACTGTTTCTACTTTAAAAAGCAATTCATGTTAATTACAGAAAGATGTGTAAGTGAAAGAGAAATATAAAAAAAAATTTGATCAACCATGAGCTCATGACCTAGAGGCAATAATTATATGTAATTATTATATTATATATATGGTATAACATTGGCTTTTAAATATCCAATAATACCATTTGTTGAGCTCTATGGGTCAGGTCTTTGCTAAAGCTTTACGTGTATTAACTCATTTAATCTTTATAGAAACTTTATTTTTGAGATGAGGACTATGAGGCACAGAGAGGTAAAATATCCTGCCTGAGATCACACAGCACCTAGTGCTGCCAGACTTGAAGCAGTGTAGCCTAGCTCTTCAGACTACTCTTGACCTTCAGAATCTACTGTGAGTTCTCATATACTTTAGGGTGCAGAAGAATCACCTAGAGGGCTTGTTAAAAACAATCGATAGACACATCCCAAAGTAATTTGGGCAGAGAATAAAAATACATTTACAGGGCCTCCCTGAGGAGCTGGGAGAAAGTGCGGAAGTGTTGAACTTCCTCACCTGGACTGATGCTGATGTTGTCACAGACATTAGAACTGGTAGTTTGATGTGCTGAGCCCTCTATCATGGGACTTGCCCTTATGAAGCTCGTTACTGCAAAGGAGAGGCTGAACTTGCATATAACTTTGCCTAAGAGTCTCCCCATGAGTACCTCTTTGTTGCTCACATGTGGCCCTCTCTCTCTCTCTCTCTAACTGAGCCACCTCAGCAGGTGAACTCACTGCCCTCCCCTCTACGTGGGACCCAATTCCCAAGGGTGTAAATCTCTCTGGCAATGTGGGATATGACTCCTGGGGATGAATCTGGACCCGCATCATGGGATTGAGAACGTCTTCTTGACCAAAAGGGGGATGCAAGATGAAACGAAATAAAGTTGCAGTGGCTGAGAGATTTCTAATGGAGTCGAGAGGTCACTCTGGTGGACATTCTTATGCACTGTATACATAACACCTCTTAGGTTTTAGTGTATTGGAATAGCTAGAAGTAAATACCTGAAACTACCAAACTCCAGCCCAGTAGTCTGGACTCCTGATGACGACTATATAATAATGTAGATTACAAGGGGTGACAGTGTGATTGTGAAAACCTTGTGGATCACACTCCCTTTATCTAGTGTATGGATGGATGAGTAGAAAAATGGGGACAAAAACTAAATGAAAAATAGGGTGGGGTGGGGGGTGATTTGGGTGTTCTTATTTACTTTTATTTTTTATTCTTATTCTGATTCTTTCTGATATAAGGAAAATGTTCAAAAATAGATTGTGGTGATGAATGCACAACTATATGATGGTACTGTGAACAGTTGATTGTACACTATGGATGACTGTATGGTATGTGAATATATTTCAATAAAACTGAATTTAATTAAAAAAAAAAAACCGAACAGTAAAAAAAAAAAAAAAAAATCACTGGACCCCCAGATATTATGATTCAGTTGGTTTGGGGTGGAGGTCAAGAATTTGCATTCTAACAGACTCCCAGGTAAGGCTGATGCTGGGTAGCCCTGTTCACTACAGCATTAAGGTACCGTCTGTTAATTCCACTTTACAAATGAAAAAACAGAAACACAGTGAGGTCCAATAAATCAGCCACGGACGTACAAGTGGTCAACCTTATGTTGCATTCTGGTGGGGAGTGAATCATGTCCCCCACAGAAGACATGTTCAAGTCTTAATCCAAGAGCCTGTGGGTCTGAACCCATTTGTAAATAGTATCTTTGAATATGTTGAGGTGGGTCAGGGTGTGGACTTATTAGTGAACTGGATCTTTGAAGATCCTATTTGGGTGTGACCAAAGTAAAGCAGGGTGGGCCTGAATCCTTAGGACTTGAGGCCTTATAAAGAGAGGAAATTCAGACTACTGAGGAAACCAGAAGCCAGAAGTTAGAAGAATCCAGAGAGGAGAGAGGGAGAGAGAAATCGCCATGTGACAAGAACTGTCGTCACCAATAGGCTCCCTGACCCTGTAAGAAAGCACAGACCTACCGAAGTCTTGACTTTGAACTTACAGCCTTCAAAACTGTGAGACGAAAATGCTTGTTGTTTAAACCAACCCACTGTGCAGTATTTGTCACAGCAGCTCTGCCTAAGACATATCCCTTCTGCAAATTTATTCTAGTGGAAAGCAACGAACACAGGCAATTTTCACCTCATTTTATGGTCCCTGCCTTTCTTCTGGTGAGGATATAGTGCACAAGGAGATTAGTTCAGAACTTACATGCAGCCTCTTTGAGAGCCACGCATTACTGTGACGTGCACAGATTGTGATTCGTTCATTCTTTCTTTTCTATGGTTAGGAGCTCTACGTGTGAAGCACTGGGATGGGCAATGTTACGAGCCCTGCCCTCCACAGCTTCTGCATACTGACATTTAAGTGACTGTCTCTGTAGGAATGACAATCTCCTTCAAGAGAGATCTTAGCAGGAAAAAAAGGCACAAGGACGTTGCCTTCTGTTACAGAAAGGAACGCCTTCCAAAAGCTTCTGTGCTATATTTAAACAGCAAAGAGCCTGGTAATACGTTGCCAGGTTTCTTACAAGGAAAAAAAAACAAAAAACAAAACACCTCTTTGGGGTCTCCAAGTGTTTGTTCATGGTTCATGATGTTCTGACCAGGTGGAATGTAGCTTTTGTGGCCAGGTAGGACTAGCCCAAGCAATGGTCCGGGGCCCAGCAGCTTGTTGGCATCAGAGGCAACTTGATAGAAATGCAAATTATAAGCCCCACCCCACACCTACTGAACGAAAATCTAGGGTTGGAGTCCAGGAATCTGTATTTAACAAGCTTTTCATGTGATTTTTCTGCAGCTAAATTTTTAGAAGCTCTGGTCTACCAAGAACCCTGCAAAACCATTTTTTTTTCCTCCCGAGGACAGCTGACTCTCTGGAAAGTATCAGACCTTTGCTTCTCAGTCTCTGCTTCTCAAACTTTTGTGAGCATCAGAATCACTGACGGAGAGCTTGTTAAAATATAAATTCCTGGGCCACAACCTCAGAGATCCTGACTTAGCAGATTTGGTACAGGGTACATAAATTTGCATTTCTAGCAAGTTCCCTGGGAAGGCTGATGCTACCAGTCCTGCACCACATTTCTACAGCTCTCCTTTAGGGAATGGCCTTCTTCAAGAAAAAGAAGTTGACTTGAAACTTTAAGACCTTTTCAAGATCTCTGATTCTATAATTCCATTAAAAGGTTGTATTTTCTTAATTAGGAACTCTCTTCAGATAACCACTTCTTTTTTAAAATTTATCTTTCAATCAAAGACACAATCTTCTTTGGAATAAAGCTGGTTCTGACTATCTAGGGCTTTTCTGAAAGAGTTGGTTGAGTCAAAACTATGCAGAAGAATGCATGGTATGGCTTCATAATCTTATATTCAGGGAGATTTTGGTCACCTTCCATAAGTATTGCTTGGGGCTACAAATGGCCAAGAGTGGTCTCCAAGTCCTCTGGAGAGGAAACGTTGACGTGTTTTCCCAAACTTCCCTCCACTCATAAGCCCTCAGCACCTCCACTTTCTATGATACTGAGGCTAGTAGGTAAATGTGTATGTGTGTAATTTCTTACATTACTTATTAGACTCTGCAATAAATATTAATATGCTACTTTTTGAGAACGTGTTATCTTAAATGGTCAGAGGAAGATTGCTGCCAAGAAGCTGCATGAAATGATTTAGAAACATTTCTGTGAGTGCCTCCTGAAATTTGAGAGTCCAGTGTCTTGTTAAATAAAGAATATTATAAAGAAGTGGGAGATATGATCCTTGTCCTCCAAAATATTTCCTCAGTGCTTTCTTTTTGCTAGGCACTGGTCCCCTTTGAGGACTGATCACAGTGTCCTGGTGGATATAGATTACCTAATGAAGCCAGCATAGTATGAGGGGGGAAATGCTAGGACAGGACCCAGGAGGGCCACAGGGAAGTCCAGGGAGCTTTGGCTCAGTCCACCTGCCTCTTCCAGGAGATGCCTTTTGCTGGGTTTTGAAGGCCGGGTGGAAGCTAGCCGGATAAAGGAAGCAGGGCAGGGTTGAAGGATGATATTATGGCAACTTAAATAACAGATTTGGAGGATTACAGTAAAAGTAAGCAGGTAAGTATTTTTCATCAGCTTTGCTCCCAAGGGAGCAATGAATAATAAGCATGAGATCTGATCCCTTGGAAAATGTTAAACAAACTTGCAGCTACCTCCAAAAAAATACATAAATCTAATTGAGGGAGCCATGTTTGCATTTGTGATTAAAATAGGCTAACCTTTTCTGGGCAGCTTTTCTTTTTCTATTTTGTTATTCATGAACTCTTTCATTTTCATCATATCCCCTCGCCAGGCTCAGAAAAGCTTGCTTGCCTATGATGCATCCCTTCTAGAAAGTGAATTTATGGAAATTTTAGATATTTGTACATCTGCAGGACAGGAAATCGCACCTCTGGGCAAAGGGAAATACAGGAACCTGTAGAAATTCAGGAGGCAAATTCTCTGTACACAGTATTTGCCAGGTTATTCTACCAGTACATGCCAATTAAGAGTCAATGAAAATCACAAGCTTGCTTTCTTACATGGCTGCCATGACTTCTAGAACCATCTAGAGCTCTAGCATCCTTAGGTAGACAGGACACCATGTGCCTTGATCTGCTCTTGGGAAAAGCCTGGGGACATTTTATACATCTACACATACTGATACAAACACACACACGCACACTCGGTAGCAGCAAAGTATAATTTCCTAAGAGTTAAAACATGACTGTTACATGAACATATAGTGAGTATATATCAAAGACTTACTTACTTGATTAGCAAGAGAACTCAGAGGGTGGTGAAGCTTGTTCAAAGAGCATTTGAGGAACAGTGATTTATATCGTCGTCAGGAAAGGAAGGTTAAAATAAATTTGTTAAGTTAGAAACAAAACTGATTAATGTCCTTCAAGGTAAGAAAACTATAACCCTTGGAATTATCTTTTCTATGACAGAAATCATTTGCATCCCTACTGGATAAGTCATTTGCTCTATCTTCTATAAAGTAACATCTAACTTGACAGTCTGATCTCTAATGAGGAGCAAATAGTGAAAACTTTTGGGAGCAATGGATATGCTCATTCCCTTAATTGTGATGGTTTCACAGCTATATACATATGTCAGATTTATCAGATTTATATGTTAAATATGCATAATTTATCATATGCCCATTATACCTCAATAAAGCTCTTAAAAAAGAGAGAAAATAGTAAGCCAAACAAAGGTACATTCCCCAAGAAAATTAGGTAACCCTTGAACATGTTCCAGTATGATATTAAAAGGACATACTACTATCCTTCAGCTTTATTTCTAAGTTTTAGGTCATTTTTCCTGACATTAATTAAGGTAATTAATTCTAGAGTCAAGGAGATTAAGGTTTCAGCCACTTGCTAGTTGTGTGAACTTGGGCAAAATATTTCAACCTCTTTAAGAATCAGATTCTCCATCCGCAAAATGGAGATAATAACTGACTCTTCTTTCATAGGTATATTATTAAGATTAAATGAAGCAATGCTTGTGGAGTGCTTAGCAAGCATCTGGAACATATGAAGGGCCTAGTAAATGTCAACTGTCCTTAATTATTGTTTCTAAGGAAGAAGATAGCTGTGGGGCCAGAATGATTCAATATGGCCTGATAGGAAGACCACAGACCAAGAATGAGGCTCTGAGGATACTAAGACCTGTGTGGTCTCGACCAAGTCACTTCCCTTACCTTATTTCTGCTTTCTCAATGGTGAGAAGAGAAGACGAGGGCCAGAGCAGTTTCTAGCTTTTAAAGTAGGAGTCACTCACCAGGTCTTGAACCAACACCTGGTGGAATTCTGGCTTCTTCACATCCAGAATCTACTGATAAGCACTTAGGGCTGTCTGTCCACAGTACTGAAGCTTAGTGGTCAGTGGTGAGGACTCTGGATTCAGGCTCTGTCGGTTCAAATCCCAGGTCCAGCCCTTCCTAACTGGGTCATGCTGGGCCATTCACTTTCCCTCTGTGCCTTGGTTTCCTATCTGTGAAATGGAGATAATAAAGCATCCAACTCACATGGAGTTGGGGTATTTCAGTGGTCTAAACAGTGCTTGGCAGACACTAAGTGCTCAGTACTTGTTCCTGTTCATATCCGTATGTATGAATTATGTAGTATGAATGAGTGGTTGAGCAGCCAAAGGCCCCAGAGATTCAGCAAGTTTGAGGAGTATTGTAGAACATCTCAGAGTGATGAAGAGTTGGAAATTTTTATAAGCAGGACAATTCCCCTTTGGGATATCATTCAGGAATAATCCAAATTGTGTATTTTGGGTGCAAACGTAAGCTGACTGTGCATATATGGTTTAATGATGCAAAAACATTTTCTGATCTACATGTCACACCCTGGGACTGGAGAAGCAGTGTTGACACCCACAGAGGAGCTGGCCAGGCATTTTTTCAGGGTGACCTGGCCAGGCCTTCCATCCTGCTGCCTGGCAGGGATCCTCATGCAGGATGTGTCCTCATGATCCCACAGAGCCTGCAGATGGCTTACCACCTGCGTCTGGGAAGAGGACTCCTCCCTAATTCTGGGTACTGTGCAACTCATAGCTGCAAGAGAATTTCTCTCTAAGGAATTCCTACAACAGGCACTGTGGGTGCTCCACGAGATCCCCTTGGATTTTTTTACCTGCCCTTTGCTCAGCTTCTGTAGGTTTTTCTGCAGAATCTTACCCATACAGAGAATTGCCTCACCAGTACAAAGGACCAGAAAGCCTGGGGAGTGTTCATACTTTAGCTGTAGCAATGTTTGACCAGTGGAGGAGTGACCTTGAAGAGGATGTACTCTAGGGGGCACTTAGCCCTCCAGAGCTCCCTGCAGAATGAGGCTGAGGCTGGGACTTCCCCATTGCTTGGCTTTTTCCCCTTCCTTGACCGACTTCCTCCACCCCTTCCCTTGTCTGCCTCAGTAAACCCCTTGCACACAAATTCTAGACTCAGGGTTAGCTTCTGGGAGAAGGGGCAGCCTGTAGAGCCTGTGAAACCCCAAAGAAGAATTGCCCTTTATAGAAGTTCCTAGAAAGCCAAGGTTTTGTTTGAGCAGCTTGGTCCATCCTGAGCTACTTGCCTTGTATACACTTTGGGGAGAGGAGGAGAAGCAGGATAGGAAGCATTGGGCCTTGCAGTGGATGGAGATGGCACCATCCTGAACCCTCCAGCAGAGTAGAACCTGGTACCCCCAAGGCAAGGTGCAGCAGGGTCAGGCCTGCCTCAGGTCTGCAGGCTGTTTTTTAATGCACCACAGTCCCAGGGCCTGGGGACTTCCTGCCAAAAGAGATCAGCCTCCTCTGCACCAGCGGACTCAGGAAAGTTTTCCTAGCTTCCTTCTTCAGCTCAGCCATAGCAGGCAGCCTGAGGCTTCAGTCCTTACTTCACTTGAAGGAAAAAGGTTGATGAGACCCAGGGGGTCTCCTGGGCCCAGCCATTTGCTAGCTAAGGGTACTTGAAATGATGAAGAGCAATCCGTTCCCTAAAAAGTGTCAGGGCAGCCCGGAGCCTGCCTATGGACAGGAGAAAGACCTGGAAGTTTTCCTGTTGAAGTTAGCCAAACCACATAGTTCTAACAGGCCATTGGAGGGGGTGGTAACAACCATGATTGCCAGAAATCAACCTGGCCTTACATAGTCTCTGTGATGCAAAAAAGTACTTCAAAATTTGTTTGCTTAAAGGATCATCAAGAGATGCCTGCTTCCCTGGCCACAGATGACACCTTAATTCTTATCCACCATCTTGTCTGTGTCTTTTGAATGAGCAAATAACTCTTTCATCATGAAATAGACTGTATGGGAGAGGGTGAATGAGTCAGAATAAGCTCCTCCCAGTTTCTGGAGCAGAAACACACACACACAAACACACACACACACACACACCCCACAAGTCTTATTTCCTATCTCTGCTTGGGGTTGTGGGATGGGAGTCGACTGAGGTCAGTTGTTCTTTCTAACACTTAATCATTAGTGGTCTGTTCAGTGCCTGGCAATAGTAGATGCATGATAAGGGTATTTTGGACTCAACAAAACTAATAAAGAGTAATGGTGCTAACAAAGTACAACTCAAAAAAATCAGTAACTGTGTCCACCTTTTCTAGGATTAAACACAGGAATCTTATAGATTGAAAGGGAAGAGGTTTGTGTCCCATATTCCTTGAAAATTTTTCTGTTTTCTTGAACATAATTAA
This sequence comes from Choloepus didactylus, assembly GCF_015220235.1. Classification (NCBI taxonomy): domain Eukaryota; kingdom Metazoa; phylum Chordata; class Mammalia; order Pilosa; family Megalonychidae; genus Choloepus; species Choloepus didactylus. The sequence continues at coordinate 24,407,947 of NC_051325.1, read as the reverse complement.
AAGTCTGTCCTTTCCTTTATGTGATGTGGCTTTGATAACATTGGGCTTCATTTACTTATTTTAAATAGGGCTATTAAGCACAGAACAATGAGAATAATGGTTATAAAAATGATATAAAAATGTAAATAAATGTATTATATAGAAACAAACTGTATAAAAATAGATCCCATCAAATTCTGAATTGGTAGTAAATCAATCTGAGATATTATATAGGCAAATCTTTATAGATAATACAAGGACATAAACAGTATTACCCTGGGAGAGTACTTAAGTAGAACAGATGGATTGAGGCAGGCCTGTCATCGGCAAAGCTACAAACTGCTTGCAGGCAGATGGGAACCTTTTTAGACAGAATGATCTTTGCATTATTTTTCAACACCCAAGAGTTCTATAATTGAGTGAGAGTTAAAACCAGAACCAGGTATCCCTAGGAAATAATAATGGTTAAAACTTAGGAAACAATATTCTTAAACTAGCGTGTTTGTAGTTTTTAAACCCTCTTCATGTGCCTCTGTGAGTCTATCCACTATTACATGGTACAATTAACTATATTTTATTTTAGTCCTCTTTGAACCATTAACCAATGTAGAAACAATGAATTAGTCAACAAATGATGCTGAGAAAAGGGGCTATTTGGAAAAAAATCAAGTTAGAGTTTTAGCTCTTTCCATACACTAAAATATATTTCAGCTGGATTAAAGAATTTGATTTAAAATGACCATGGAGAAAGACTAGAAAAAAATGAATTTTTAACTGATCTTGGAATATGCAAATATTTTATAAATAAAAAACTGACTAAATTCCACTAATTAAAAATATATACTGGTAAGTCTTAGTAGAAAGCATTTCATAAAGTATCTCAGATGTCTTTAAAATATTCATTTTTCTTTGACAAATAAATCCACGTCCAGGAAAACATCATAAGGAATTAATCTGAGATGTAGATAAAGCTTTTGAATAAATACGTTCATTGTGGTCTAACTTATAGTGACCAAAAAATAAAATAAAATGAAATATTGAAAGAAAATAAAACAGAATACAACAATATCCATCTAGGAATAGGGGATTAGCTTAATAATTCATGATGCAATTAGATGGAGGAACATGATATGGCCATTAAAAATGGCATTTGGGGAATGCTTAATGGGTAATAAAAGTTTTTGTGACACAATTAATAACAAAAGAAAAAATGATAAAATATACATTGGAATTATCCCAATTTAAGAATAAATTTCTGCATACATACACACACCTGCATATTGGTCCTAAGTAGAACAGTGGTTCTAGATCGTGGCTGCATATTAGCATCACCTGAGGAATCATGTTAAATGGTTTGCCCTAGCTAATCACAGAAGAACTCATGCCTCGCAGATATGAGAACCACAGACACGAGCTTTTTTTTTTTCCAGTTTTACTGAAATATATTCACATACCATACAATCATCCATGGTATACAATCAACCGTTCACAGTACGATCATATAGTTATGCATTCATCACCACAATCTATTTCTGAACATTTTCCTTACATCAGAAAGAATCAGAATAAGAATAAAAAATAAAAGTAAAAAAGAACACCCAAACTATTCCCCCGTCCCCCCCTATTTTTCATTTAGTTTTTGTTCCCATTTTTCTACTCATCCATCCATACACTAGATAAAGGGAGTGCGATCCACAAGGTTTTCACAATCACACTGTCACCCCTTGTAATCTACATGATTATACAATGGTCACGAGCTTTTTAAAAACGTTTCCTCACTAAACAGAGTAAGAGAAAAGATGCATATTCACTCAAGCCTGCCAGAGCTAAAGAATTTCCCCAGGTGACTGCTACCAAATTTCAAGGCTTAGTGTCCAAGCCAAAACTTACCTGTTTCTATTACCAAGAAAAAATGTCTAAAGCTTGGAAATAAGGCAAAAGGATGGCTGCATGCCTTTTCACTGACATACTGGTGCATTGTCTAACAGACCCACTCAAGAATCATTTAATTCTCATGGGAAGGTATCTGTTTGACATATTGTTTACTGTTGATTAGGCTCCAGATTCTGTAAAGTTACATGTTAACCTGGAGATTTGTGTGTAGTAAAAATTTAAATGATTTCTGTCTGGTAGAAAAGAGAATTACAAACGGAACAGTTTGATTGCCCCATAAAGTATCAACTAGCTTTGTATCTAATTTAGCAATCTTGTTTTCGCATTTTACACGCACACATGCACACACACACACACACACACACACACACACACACACACAACTTGCATTATCATTGAACCAGCCTTGTCCTCTTTTTGGTTCCATCATTAATGAGTTAAATAAATCTTTGACACATACTCATTCTGTATTTGAAGGAATCAGGTTTTTAACTTTTTAAAATTATGCTTTGCAACTATCTGTGCTTAAAACCAATTCAATGACAGAACTGAACATAGAAAACTCACACTCAGTGGAGATTTACCCAGCAGTGCACCATACGGTTTGGCCACAGAAAGTTTCCTTCTCCCTGAGGTTCTCAGGACATGCTCTCCGCATGGTTTGCAGAAATCCCTGGGCACTCTGCCCTCAAGGTCTAGTCCAAAGTGCTTTTTAAATCCACTTGTGTTAATGACAGGGAAAGCCAAATTGAGTAACTGAAGAAGTCAATTTTATACATTGGGGTAGTTACAGTCACACTAGTTACTTAAGCAACTGGAGATTTGGGTAAATCTAATTTTACGAATCAATCTTCTGTCCCCATTGACTTCCACAATCACTTCAGAGACACTATCATCATTTGGTGCTATTCTGCTGTCAGTTGGAACTCCTCACACTTTGGCGGGACTTTTTTTTGTTCCCACTCCACGTCAAGTACTTAATGATCTATAAAACGTTAAAATGTAAGTTAGGAGCTTTGCTATTTCAACTAACCGTGCAGTGAATTCATTTCTACAGCAAATAATTTTCCCGTGAGTCTCTTTAACTTAGCCGCTTGGTAGAGGCTGGCATAATAGGTTTGTTTGGAGTGGGATTGTGTTTGTAGGTCCTGGTTACTTCAAGGAGATACATAGCAGAACTGTTATCTAAGGCAAAAAATAATAATAATTATTATCTCCATCAAAGATAAAAATTATAATGTCCAGCTAATGCCTGTGTTGTTTGATACGTTATCAGATTAATCCAAGAAACAGCAATGAGGTTGGAGTTTTGGGTTCTCATCTCCATGGAAGCAGACTCTGCAAGTGAGTCAGCTCCTTTCTGGGAGTTTGTCCAGTTGGGAAATGTCTTGCAATCACGATGAATCACTTTAATACTGAGGAGCATATGGTGTTGCTTCTGGTAGGGCAAACCTTTCCCAGTTGGAATGAGACAGTACGATTAGACCCAACCAAGTTTTCATCTCTCTGACTGCCTTGTGGAAGAAGTGGGTACTGAGGAACCATGTTAAATGGTTGCCCTAGCTAATCACAAAAGAAATCAGTTTTGTGTTGGAACCTGGGGCTTGTGGCATAAACACCATAAATGTGCCTTGCCTTTCTTCATAGAGCCAGAGAATTTACACATCACCTAATTCAATGTCCCATCTCATGAATGACTCTTGTCCCCACATGCCACCTACTGGCCAGCCAGCCTGTCCTTGAATACCACAAGACATGGGGAACTTACTGCTTGTAAGGCCTCCAACCCAGACATTGGACAGACCTCTTAGAAAGTTCTTTATTGGGCCAAGCTCCCCAGTGATGATGGTTTTGTTTCTTGCAGTGGGTTGCAAATGGTCCGCTGCAAATTTGATAATTCTCAGTAATCATTTTAGATGTCTGCAGCATGTGAACTTTATAGGTCTTCCCCATAACCTTGACTAAGTATTATGTTATAAGGAAAACAAGCCTCAGGTGAAGTCTTCCCTCCTTTGAAATATTTATTAAAAAGCAGACACAGGGCTAGTTGGACAATCTGTTCTGTGAACACAATGAAGTCCCAACTTTCTGCTCTTTTGGGTGCTCTAACAAGTACCTTGCATAAAAGGATTACTCAGAGAAGATGCAGCAACACTCTATGGCAGGAATCTGGTGGCAGGAATCTGGGAACCTTGTAGTCAGATCAGGTGAGAGCAGGTGTTCTCACAGTGTGGCCCCTAGACCAGAATCAAGAACATCACCTGGGTGCCCTCCTGAGGAGCTGGGGGAGGATGCAGAGGTGTTGGACTTCCTCACCTGGATTGTTGCTGATGTTCTCACAAACATTGGGGACTGATGGCTTGACATGCTGAGCCCTCTGTCTTGGGACTTGCCTTTATGAAACTTGTTACTGCAAAGGAAATGCTAAACCTGCTTATAATTGTGCCTAAAAGTTACCTTCTGGGGGCCTCTTTGTTGCTCAGATGTGGCCCTCTCTCCCTCTCTCTCTCTCTGGCTGAGCCACCTCGGCAGGTGAACTCACTGCCCAACCCCCTACGTGGGACCTGACTCCCAGGGGTGTAAATCTCCCTGGCAACACAGGATATGACTCCCAGGGATGAATCTGGATGGGGCATCATGGGATTGAGAACATCTTCTTGAGCAAAAGGGGAGGTGAAATGAAACAAAATAAGCTTCAGTGGCTGAGAGATTTCAAATGGAGTCGAGAAGTCACTCTGGTGGACATTCTTACACACTATATGGACAACACTTTTTAGGTTTTAATGTATTGGAATAACTAGAAGTAAATACCTGAAACTACCAACCTCCAACCCAGTAGTCTTGACTCTTGAAGACAATTGTATAACAATGTAGATTACAAGGGGTGACAGTGTGATTGTGGAAACTTTGTGGATCACACTCCCTTTATCCAGTGTATGGATGGATGAGTAGAAAAATGGGGACAAAAACTAAATGAAAAATAGGGGGGATGGGGGGATGATTTGGGTGTTCTTTTTTACTTTTATTTTTTATTCTTATTCTGATTCTTTCTGGTGTAAGGAAAATGTTCAAAAATAGATTGGGGTGATAAATGCATAACTATATGATGGTACTGTGAACAGTTGATTGTACACCATGGATGATTGTATGGTATGTGAATATTTCTCAAAAAAACTGAATTAAAAAAAAAAGACGAACATCAACCTGGGGACTTCTTAGAAATGCAAATTTTAGGCCCCACCCTAGATCAATTACTGAATCAGCAGTCTGTGTTTTAACAAGCCCTCCAGGTGGGAATCAGTGAGCAGGAGATCCCCTAACAAAGGACTGAATTTAAGCCTTAGGCCAAAGGCACCCCTTCTGACTCACTTTTTATACAGATCCTGTATTGATGTTAGTGCCAGTAAGGTGTTTCTAGCTAATTCACATAACTTTAACACTCATTTCAACAATGGAAAATCATTCCTTTAGGCTAATAATTAGCAAACCCTCCAGTAGATCAATATGTAGATCATAGATCAAGAGAGTCTTAGGAATGTTGGCTTCTGATTAGAATCTTTCAAACCTTAACACCCAGTCCAAAAGTCCTGATTAGGGTACCTAAACTGTTTACCAACCATCTCTAGGGTACAGATTATAACTAATACATGTGCATGCTAAAGAATTTTGTTACATCACGAAGAATTTAAATGTTCACATAGAACACATCTATTACTGTTCCTCCTGATAACCGTTGAGTCTTTTTCTTCTTTTTTCCCAGCTGAACACCCTCATTACTTCTGTCATCCTTAATATAATGTGGTTTTAAAGCTCTTCACCACCCTCTTCTCTTCCCAGCTTTGAGTTAACCAGAAATTAATGACTAGGACCATTTGATGGAAATCACTTGTTCTGTGGGCTCCCTTATCCCAGGATAGAAGTACTTGCACACACGCTCACATGCACGCACAGTCCACTTATATGCCCTAGGCTACTACACCCTAGGTTTTGCTCAAACACAGAGCCCCTCCTGGCGAGCTTCACTTGCCTATCTTTATGCTCTATCCGTGGAGCAGGCACACGGAAATGCAGACAAGAATGAGTGGGTGACCCTACCCCACATCTGTGAGCCAAGTCCCCAAGTATGACACACACATCACTGATTGGATCACCAAATAAGCTTAGGAGGATGCTAGATGAAGGTTGTTTTTTTTTTTAATTTTAATAGTTGTGTCTATTTTAATGTATATTAAGAAAACATAATTTGCACATAAAACTTCTGATTTTACAGAATTTATTACTTAGAATGAGGCTAAATTTGAAATGTGTCTCCATTAAGATCAATTTCTTCAAAAGAATAAGTACGTTAATAATCTGCTATGCATTTGTTCCTTAATTGTGAAGAAGGTACAAGAAGCCTAGGGTTTTAGAAATACTGTTCACCAGGATAATGGGTTCAGGTTACACTGGCCATGGCGGTGGCCATGGGATATCTTCACCACCAGTGTCTTTCCTGGGAAAACAGTGAGCATGTTAGTCAGCAACATTTACCTGCTTAGCTGTTCATCACATCCCCAGAAGGAAGTTGAAAATAGCAGAAAATGCCCAAACTCAGATTAATTTAGCAACACAAACATCACCGAGTCGCGTAAAAAGAGGTTCCGGTGCCTCTTTTTAAGTCATGAGAGAACACGTCCCATACCAAGACCAACGCCTCCCCAGAAGAGCTCAGCCGGCAGCAACTAGAGTTTTAGTTTTGCTAGTGGAAGGATGATATAAAAGCATATGATAATAGTGATTGCCTCATATTAGTAGGAAGAAAGCACAGGTCACATAGGCCTTAGTTACGTTATTTTTTATACATTCAGACACCATTTGCAGTGAGCACAGGCAAGACAAGTTTTCTGATGTTTGCTGTTTCAAGGATTCCTTATAATGAGCCCTAGATTGGGAGTGAAGAGAATAAGGTTCCAGATCACTATGTAGCCTCGAACAAATTACTCTAGCCCTGAGCATCCCTTCCTGCCCCTCAGAGGGTGGTTTCCAATGACCCTTAAGTTCTAGCCATTCTACATTGGTTTGGAGCCTTCAAGTTCATGTAAGTTCAGCCAGGACTTATCATGTTCTTTGGCTACCATGTGGCTGGGCGTACAGGGATTTTAAATTTTTGTTCTATTTTTTTCCCTTTTCCTGATGCAATGATTTGTTGTTTCCATTAAGTACCTGATTTATAGTCGTACATATGGGGGGAAATGTATAGCTCAAAAACAAATGGAATATAGCAGCATTATTCACAATATCCAAAAGGTAGAAGCAACCCAAGTGTCCATCTATAAATGAATGAATAAACTAAATATGGTACATACATATAATGGAATATTAGTCATTCATGAGAAAGAGTGTAATCACATCCTTAAAGAATGGAAGAGTAGGCATGAATTAAAACCACAAGGATTAATGACTAGTTCCTTCCTTACAAAAACACAGTGGATTATTATTCAGCCATAAGAAGGAATGAAGTTCTGAGACAAGCTGTAACATGAAGAAACTTGAAAACATTATGCTCAGTGACATAAACAAAACACATAAGGACAATACTACATGCTGTCCTTTATAAGAGATGTCCAGAAATAGCAAATTCACAAAAGTAGATTAAGTAGGCAAAGTAGATTAGCAGTTACCAGAGGATGGGGGGGAAGGGGCAGTGTATGTTTAAAAAAAGAAAAGTTTGCCAAAAAAAAAAAAACGGAAGTTGCCTTAGGTTGGATTCCTCACAAGCTGACCCTTAGGTAAGGATTCATATGCAAATGCTTAATTAAGGATGTGCTCCCAGGAAAAACCAGAAGGGGTTGGAAGAAGCAGGACAGCGAAGCAGAGGAAGTCAAGCAAAAGAACAAGTTCAGGTGAGGTCCTAGCTTTGGCCTGAGTCTGAGAGGTGCTTTGGAGTGTATGTTACACTGCAGTTTGTCTCGCCGTAAGGCAAGAGAGCTGGGCTTTTATACATCAGGGTCAGCTTGTCCTTAGCACTGGGCCTGCTTGGGGGAGGGCCAGGGGGATATAAACTCTCAGGCACTTGCAGCTCTCAGGGGACCAGGCAAAGCAGCCGGAGGCCGTCCTTACAAAGATCACAGGCAGCGATCCATGCAGAAATTGGGGTGGCCACACGGAGCCAGTGAAGGAAATCCCAGAGGACTGAGGCGCGAGCATCCACTACTGAAGGCAAAATTATTAGTGAGCCTGAACGTATAGCAACTTCCTTCTAACTGCTGGTTTGGTCATGTGTTCCGGTTTGCTAATGCTGCCCTTTTGCAAAACACCAGAAATGGATTTACTTTTATAAAGGGGTTTATTTGGATACAAAGTTACAGTCTTAAGGCCATAAAGTGTCCAAGGTAAGGTATCAACAAAGGGTACCTTCACTAGAGACACACCATTGGCATCCGGAAAACCTCTGTTAGCTGGGAAGGCACGTGGCTGGAGTCTGCTTGCTCCCAGCTTGCATTTCAAAATGGCATTCTCCAAAGGGATGCTCTTGGGGCGTTTTTTCCTCTCTTAGCTGCAGCTGCTCTTCAAAATGTCACTCTTGGTTTCTCTCAGTTCCCTCTGTCTGTCAGCTTGCTTATATAGCTCAGTGATTTAATTCAGACCCACCCCAAATGAGCGGGGTAACACCTCCATGGAAATTATCCAATCAAAGTCTTGCCCAGTTGATTGAATCATATCTCCATGGAAACACTCAATCAAAGATTCCAACCTAATCAACACTAAGACGTCTGCCCCATCAAATTGCATCAAAGATAATGGCATTTTGGGGGACATAATACATCCAAGCTGGCACATCATGTGAGCAGTGAAATTGTTTGATTTTGATGAGAATGGAGGTCTTTCTGCTTGATCCTGAGATTCTGTCTATTCACACACTCCTGAGTAGAATCATTTTATTTAGGGTATAGTGAGATTAGCTTTTAGTGTAGCCAAATATCAGCTCTACACGGACATGGTCCATGTCCCAGGAACCAAGGCATGTACCTGGGGATACAAACACTTTCATTAGTTCTGCTAGGCAAGATGGAGGAGGAAACGTGAAAACAGAAGCTTTCTTGCTAGATGCTCCTAGAATCATCCCTTCGAGGCGGCAGTTCCACTCCAGCTGCGTTCTGGATGCTTCTGCACCAACAGCAGCATTCAGTAAATATTGGTTAAATGGATGGATCACTTACTGTGGTTTGCTTTGACTATGATCGGGGTAAATGAGACAAGGCTTAGTTCCGCACTCCTCTCTCTCCTGGTCAGTGAGTACTCAGCACTTCCGCTCTCAAGTAAACAATCAGGAACTGCTGAATAATACAAACCCACTGCCAAATACCCATTTGGCCTCGTTTGCAAAACAGACAAAGGAAACATTGGCATTTGTGAAAAGGCGAGATTTAGGCATAATCAGTGTTGGTTGTGACTGGTTGCAAATAAGAGATGCTGAAGCTGGCTGCATTTAAATGCCAGGCCACCCCAGACCCAGGACCCTAAAACACAAAACCTGAGCTGAAGCCACTGGTCAGCAAAACCATCATAATCCTGGAATAGCCCAGGAATGGAGCTCCTCAGGGAAGCCAGATTTCCCTTCTCAGAAGTACCCAGATCATGACTTTATCTGCTTTTATCCAGAAATTCAGACACTGAGTACCATTTAGGAACAGGGTGGGAGGTGATCTGGAAAAGAAGTCAAGCTTCCAAGGAATTGGGCTTCTAATGGTGCTCAGTGCCTCTCCTCCGAGATATCGAGAGAGAGGGTGAAACTGCTGTGAGCCCTTTTAACTTTGTCACTGCAAAGTTTCTTAAGCCAAATTCAGCTGCAAGGAATACATTTGTGGTATTTTGCCTAGTACCTGCTATGTCAGCAGATATTGAAAAGAACACCTCGGATCGAGATGGTCCCCAAAATACTGGGGAAGCATGCACTGTGTTTCTAGATGGTTTAATCTTAGCTAGGTTACCAGAGGTTCCCGTTAGATCCTTGCAAAGCCATTCAGACCCAAGCTACATGTGGATATTCCCATTCTGGGGAGCATAAGAAGAACCTGAGGTTGTTTTGAAAATGCAAATTCTAGCCCAGCTTCCAGAGACCTGTTTCAGTAGGTGTGTGGTGGCAAATCTGCGTTTTAACAAGCAACTAAAGAGGTTATGATGCCAGGAGACACCCTAAGGTGGGACGCTCAGCTGCTTCTACTTACCAGTTGTGTGACCTTGCATAGGTCATTGAGTTAGTCTGTACTTCATTCTTTTCATGCTTAATGTGGAGATACCGTGTTTTGGGACACATTTCTCAAACTGTTAACTTGTTCAGTAGGTGATCTGATTCAGGAGATCTGGGGTGGGGCCTGAGTTTGATCTGGGGTGAGTTTGTGAACAAGGTACCTGCTCTACAGGAAATACTAAAGGGAGCACTACAGACAGAAAGGAAAAGACACGAGTGAGAGGTTTGGAACACAGTTTTGGGTGACGGTAGCACAGCAATGTAAGTACACTGAACAAAGATGACTGTGAGTGTGGTTGAAAGAGGAAGGTTAGGAGCATGTGGGACACCAGAAGGAAACAGGAAAGATAAAGACTGGGACTGTATAACTCAGTGAAACCTACAGTGCTCAACAATTGTGATAAAGTGTACAAATATGTTTTTACATGAGGGAGAACAAGTGAATGTCAACCTTGCAAGGTGTTAAAAATAGGGTGGTACAATCAATGCAAACTAGAGACTATAGTTAACAGAAACATTGTATTATGCTTCCTTTAATGTAACAAAGGCAATATACCAAAGCTAAATGCCTTTAAGAGGGAGACATAAGGTTGGGGTATGGGACTGTTGGCATTTGTGATGTTGTCTGACTCTTTTATTCTACTTTAGGTCAACTCTTTCCTTTTGTTGCTTTTTAGCTGTCGTGTTTGTTTTCTTCATTTTTCTTTTGTCTCTCACCTTCTTTGATTCTTCCTCCTTCTTTGTGGAAGAAATGGAGATGTCCTTATACAGACAGTGGTGATGGTGGTGAACACATAAATAGGTGACTATACAGGGAACCATCGATTATTTACTTAGAACGCAAAGTATGGTGTGTGAACAAAACCATCTTAAAAAAAATGGGTTGATGAGGAAACCTTGAGGGCACTATATTGAGCGAAATAAGTCAGACACATAGGACAAATTTTGCAGGGTCTCACTGATATAAACTAATTATAATATGTAAACTCATAGACATGAAATATAAGTTACTAGGATATAGAAATGAAGCTAAAGAATGGGGAATGGTTACTTATTATGAGCAGAATGTTTAACTAGGTTGAACTTAAGTGTTTGGAAATGGACAGAGGTGACGGTAGCAGATTATTGTAAGAATTACTGACAGTGCTGAATGGTGTGTGAATGTGGTGGAAAGGGGAAGCTTAGAGTCTGTATGTCACCAGAAGGAAAGTTGGAAGTTAAAAGATGAGAATGTATAAAACAGTGAATCCTGTGGTAAACAATGTCTGTGATTAACTGTACAAATATTAGAAATCTCTTCCATGAAGTAGAACAAATGTATAATACTATAACTAGAAGCTAATAATAGATGGATATATAGGGAAAAATATATATACCTATTGCAAACTATGTGCTACAGTTCGTAGTATTTTAACATTCTTTCATCAACAGTAACAAATGTGCTATACCAATACTATGAGTCAGTAATGGAGGAGGGAGGTGATTAGGGGTATGGGAGGATTTGAGTTTTCTTTCTTTGTCTTTATTGCTTTTCTGAAGTAATGAAAATGTTCTAAAAATTGAAGAAAAAAAAAACTTAATTGTGGTGATGGATGCACAGCTGTATGATGGTACCGGGGGCAATTGATTGTACACTTTGGATCTTTGGATAATTGTATGGTATGTGAACAATCTCAATAAAATTAAATTAAAAAGAAAAAGAGTTACTGTGACACTGAATGTTGGAATAAACACAGCTGATTTTCTTAATAGGGAAAGGCTGCTTCAAACCTGGGGTGAATTTTGAATATTTAGAAAAGTGAAGGAAAACCACCTCATCACCAATATCACTCACCTGCTCTTGATGCACGAAGTAGTCTTAGAGGGTTGTCTCAGGGCCCTCAGTAGGCTTAACTGTTCCTTAGATGGGTGCTGGGGAACTTAGAGTTGCATTAACTTCAGGGAGAACTGTCATCCAGTGACAAGAATAGCACTAGTCCTATCTTTGAACACATTCTCACGCCATTACTGTCAGGGGGAAGAGATAATTAGCTCCTGCCTCCAGATGGATCCCAGTACTGTCCTGTGAAGACAAACTGGTTCCTTCTGGAAGCTGAGGACAGAGACCCAGAGAAAACAGGGGCCTCCCTCACTGATAGCCTGAGCCATGAGCCAAATGAGAGCTGCCTCTACCTCGGACGCTTAATAAGGGTTTGTGGTCGTCGTCGTCGTTTTTGCTTTGTTGGTTTGTGTTAGGAAGATGAAAGGGATAAGGCTGACATTCCAGACCCTTGAGTCTGACCAAAATTGTGCAACATAAATAATAGAGTGAAGAGGAATGTTGTGTAGCAATACTAATCTTTAATACTGTCATGGATCTATATACATATGACAATAACACAGCTGCAAAATGTAAAAAGCAGAAATGGATGGAAATATATAAGAAGAAAATGATAAAGCTGCAGTCAATGTAGGAAACTTGAACACACTCCTATCAGAAGTCAATTGATCAAGTTGACTAAGCATTTTAGGGAGTTTGGATATCATAGACCTTCCTTTTCAGCTTGATTTGATATAAGTACGTAGGTAGGTAGAGTCAAAGGCAGCATCCAGTTTCTTTTCAAACACAAATTAAACATTCTCAGAAACTGACCATGTATTGCGATGCAAAAGGAAATCTGGAAAAAAAAAAAAAAAAAAAAATCTCAGCACTTTCCAGAAGGCAAAAAATTCATATAGGTCACATTCACTGACCAAAATAAAAATGAAATTAGGAATTATTTTTTAAACTCTATTATTTAAATTTTAAAATTACACTTTCATATAATTCTTGAGTACGGAGGAAATGAAAGACGAAGTTTAAAGTATTTAGAAATGAATAACAAAGGACATACCACATTCTAAAACCTGTAGGATACAGCCACAGAAACAGACAACACATGGAGGGAAATTTATAGTGAGCCTGGTTTAAACCAAGAGAAGTGAAAAATACCTGAATCTTCTGTCAATTAAAGAAGATAGAAAAAGAACAACAAAATAACACTACATAGGAAGACAGGAGAAATAAAATAAGAATAAAAAAAAGGAACTGGAGACTAAAAATATATTAGAGATGATAAATAATTTGAAAAAATCTACCCTATATTATTTTCCAATATGTAATGAAGCTAAAAATACAAAGGTCCCCAGTTTTTAATTAAAAGACAAAATCTCCATTCAACTTGCTTTGAGAATAAATACGCTTTGAAAACAGGCTTTTGAAAATGACCCAAACTCCGGCTCTGAAATTCAGCTGTTTGTCAGTGAGAACGATACCACTATGCTACCTTTCCACGCATACGCCACCGGCTCATGGAAGGGTTTATACGGGTGATTATTTGATAAGCTCTTAAAACAGTGTCTAGCAAAGAGTAAGTACTCATTAAGTGTTTGCTAATGTGGCTTTTATTAATAATAAAAAAGAGTTGTCTTACTTGGATTAAAGAGTCCCTTTGTTCTCCTTCTGTCTTTGCTGGCTGTCTGAACCTTGAATATAATGAGTCTTTAGTAAACTGTTATTGAATTTGAATGTACATCTCACCAGAAGCAGGCAGGGTCTACAGGAGAGAGATATACCCTGCAGAAGAGCCGGTCAAATGATTAACAGCATAGGGAAACACTGAATTCAAAATGTAGGATTCAGTACTCTGTGATAATTCAACCTATGGGAATTGGTATATAGTTTTGGTATCGTTTTTTGGGGTTGTCTTTTTGTTTGTTTTGTTTTTTAATTCACTAAAAGGGAAAACATGGGCAGAAGTAGATACCAGCTCAGAGGGCACTCTTCCTACACCTGCCTTATGGTGCTTGGACTAAGGGCCAGTGCGCCCAGCATAACATCCATATCTCTTGTACATCAAAAAGCACACACCCCTATAGCCCACACTCACCTGTGCCACCTGGGCCCTAACCTTATATTTGATTCTAGATGTAAGCAACAAAGCAGTTTTACCCTAATGCATGTAAGTAAGTAGGCCCCACTACAAGGATAAGAGGGTCCTCTCCAGGGGCCATTTGCCCCTTGTCTGTCAAATGATGCAAGTCGACATGCGTGCACCATTGAAGGACGAGGAGCTTTACAAATTACACTTGTTACCGAGGAATAACTGCAGTCACTTTGTACCATAACTCGATAGCAGCAGCAGATCCTCAGAAGTTTCTGCCGCTGGGGCTGGGAAGCATTTCAGGTCATCATGGAAATAAGGACTCTTTTGAAGGACCACATGGGCACCCAATAACCTTGTGAACACTTACATGGATCAAATTAGATTTGCTGTCCTTAAACCCAGAAGATACAGTCAACCCAAAGGCATTTTTTTCACTCCATGCTTCATTTCTTTTTTAAAAATATGTTCTAGGAAACACAAATCCCACAGGAAGTCCCATGAAAAGGGGATTCTACCAACAAATACAGAGGGAAAATGTACCCCGCACTTTGTCTCTGTAAGAGATGTACAGTGCACTGTGTATCTTTAAAGCTGCCGTAAGGATTTCTGTTTAACTTTATATAGCCCTGGGGTCTCTCTGACAATAGGCAAAAGAATGGGAATGGGTGTGCTCCAAAAATTTTATTTATGGACTCTGAAAGTTGAATTTCGTGTAATTTTCCCATATCATAAAATATTCTTCTTTTCAGTCTTTTTAACCATTTAAAAATGTACAGAAACAGGCAGTGTGCTGGGTTTGACCCATGAACTGTAATTCCCTGGCCCCTGGTTTAGCCCACTGTTTCCCCACCTTAAATGACCGTGGGACCTTCCCACCACCCCACCTGGTGACATGAACATCCCAGGTGAGAGTGTTCTCTAGCTCAGAGCTACTTCAAGTGTGTCTGCTGACCAGCAGCATCAGCATCACCATGGGGCTTGAAAGAAATGCAGAATCTGGGATCCAATCTCAGATTGACTGAGTCAGAATCTTTGACGGTAAGACCCAGCAGTCTGAGGGATTCTGATGCCTACTGAAGTTTGATAATCCCTACCCTAGACCGCACCTTGAGAAGTGCTGATTTAGGGACGTTAAATACTACCCGGGGGTGTCAGAATAGTTCATTTGTTCATTCGTTCATTCAGCAACTCAATAAGCATGAATTGAGCACCTACTAGGGGCCAGACCTTTGGATGGACATAGTGATTTCAAGATAATTAAAAGATCGCCAGCGGGCCCTGAGTGGACTGGGAGCTTGCCTTACATGAGAGCCCTAGGGACTAGTTTTGAGTGCCTCTGCTTCCTAATTTCCTCATTACTATGGATATGCTGGCTGGGTCCATGCTACCATCTTGGGCAACACACAGGATAATGGTTTAATGTGCTAATGTGAGTGAAATGCTACATGCTGCCTAGATAATAAATGCCATTTCACATCCTTTTAGCTCCTCAAATGGCTGTTAGCCAATGTCATTATGCCTCTTTGGTTGCTGTCTCTTAGAATGCTAATACACATGGGTTTGGGGTTTGGGATTTGGGGGACAATTTATCAAGCACTAGCCATAAGCATGCCAACTGTGGACCCTCCATTCTTATTAGGGGAGTGAGTGTCTTAGTTTTCCAGGGCTGCTGTGACAAATGCCACACCCTGATTGGCTTAAACAACAGGAATTTATTGGCTCACAGTTTGGAGGAGTGAAGTCCAACATCAAGGGATCGCCAGGCTATGCTTTTTCCCAGAGTCTGCAGTGCTGGTGCTGGCTTGCCAGCAATCCTAGGGATTCCTTGGCTTGCGTTTCTGCCCCTGTCACATGGCGATCTCTCTCTCTTTCTCTGCTTCTCTTGACTGTGCCCAAATTTCCTCTGCTTATGAGGACTTCAGCCGTAACGGATGAAAGCCCACCCACACTCAGTCTGGGCACAGCTTTTCAAATAACACCTTCAAAGGTCCTGTTTACAAATGGGCTCACACCCAAGGACTAGAGATCAGGACTTGAGCATGGCTTTAGTGAGGGCACGTGATTCAGTCCCCAACAGTGGGCATTGCTTTTCCAGCTTTCAGATGCTGAGCATTAGAGAGCTGTTGGATTCATCACCCTTCCTCCCAAATCATGCACGTGCAAGCATTTTAGAGCAGCACAAAGGCCATGTGAAGGTGGGAGCTTCCTGGGGGACTTGAAAGTGATGAAAACAAGGGTGTCTACCACCGTGGCTTTTGTGCCATCGCACCAAGTGCCCATCACCCCAGATCCTGGCTATGGCCATCAGCTTGGAGCCAGGGATCCCTGCACCTGTTCTTCAGATGCTGAAAGTAGCAACTTTGAAAGGAAACGCTTGAGGCCCATGTGTGTGTGTTTCTGTGTGTGTGTGCATGCACGTGTGTGCATGTGTACATGTATGTGTGAGAGAGTGAGAGAGGAGACAAACATCCATCAGCAAGCACACCTGTGGCAGTGGGCAATAGCAACAGTCCTGCAGGTCTGAAAGCACATGGCCCCCTGCCTCCTAACAAACTGGTCTATTAAAAGGAAAGGTCAGTTGCCTACTGAGACTGATGGGAGAAATTACCCCTAAGGAACCCAAACAGCAGAATCCACAGATGGAGAGCAGGGTGAGAAGGAGCTCCTGTTTGTCTCCACATGGTGATCTTGCAAGAGGTGCTGCTCAGGGAGGCTCGGCACTCTGCTGGTTTCCCAGGTTGCAGGCTGCCCTGGGTGATAAGCATGTGCCGGGGGCCCAGCCGTCATTAAAGCAAACTAATTAACAAATAGTGGATTTGTTCCAAGCTTAGCAGAGCGGGCAGACCTATCCTGAAAGGGCCAGGCTTTCTGCATATTAAACTTCCACATCTTTACAAATAATGTTGGTCAGAACTTTCTAGAATTTGTTTTCCTACATAAGCACTGAGATTGGTATCATTTGCCCTGTTGAGAAAACTGAGGCCAGCATTACCTAGCTACTGAGTGCCCAAGCCAAGAATCCAACCAGATCATTCTGACACCAAAGCCCTTATACACTCCACCAAACTACCTGCCACACTCAATCTTCTAAACCTTCCCTCAGTTCACCATTTTTTTTCTGGAAGGTAGATCCCCAGTCACTAAGGCCAACATTGGGATTTTGTTTCTGCTTGTCTTATAGATTCAAGAATGACTTGATGCAGATTCCTTCCAGATTCCGTTTCCTAGATTCCTAATTTCTAAAATGGAGATATTGTTATTAGAAGTATTATACCATAGTAATACACAGACCTGTATTTAAGTAAAACACGAAGCTCTACATCATATTATGAGCACATATTCTGGTAGCCAGTATAGGTGTTCCGAAATTAGTAGGCTTGTGGTATGATGCCCTGTCAATTTTTTTTGATGACTGCCCATAAAACCAATCTGACACAAGCTTACTACTTTGTATTTTAAGGCTTGTATTAGGATCAGCCCTGAAGCATTTTTATTCTCTTTCAACTATGACTTGGTACTTGTCGCTTTGCCCAAGAATCACTGGGTAGAAAATAAACTGTGAAATCTATTATCTCCAAAAAAGTTTCATTTTAGGATTCCTCCTTTCAAAGATCCCTGAATAGTATGAGTTATTTCACAAGAGCAATAAATATGAATCTAATAACATGTACTAAATTAAAAATCCCCAGAGGAATCCAATCTCATCTATTGAGAAAGCAGTATAGCAGCAGGTCTGGGAAATGGGGTCCCAGAGCTCAGTACCCCGGGCTCAGACGGAGGGCCTGCCTCTGTGAACTTCACTTCCCAATGAGGCTATCACTGCAATCTTTTGATGAAGAGTTTTCACCTTCTTTTTGCAAAAAGCAGTCTCGTATATAAAATGAAACAAAACATAGCATTGCCCCACAGCGCTTCATCTAATTTCCCTTCCCAGCTTCAGTTTTCAATAGAGGACAAACACAAATGCGTTTCTTTGTTGAGAAATCATGCTCATAGGCAATGTTCTATTCCATTGTAAGTTTCCTCAGGCCTTCATTCTTTAGTGTAAAACCAGCTGCTATAATAAAGAAACTACATTTTCAGTAGTTTAACTTCTGAAACAATATTTCTCTCTCATATAAAAGTTCACTACAGATGTTTCTGATCAATAGTCACCTTTTACCCCAAAATGTCTTTAATTACAATAGACTACTATTGGGCAATAAGGAGGAATGAACTATTAATAAGTGCTACAACACAGATGAATCTTAAGACACTTATGCTAAGTGAAAGACCCAGACAAAAAAATTAGTATATACTGTGTAATTCTAGAAGATGCAAACTAGTTTATAGTGACAGAAAGCAGAACAGTGGTTGCTGAGGAGGGGGGTAGAGTGGGATGGGGCGGGGAGCAGTGTGGGATTACAAAAGCCTTGATGAAGCTTTTGTGGGTGAGGGATATATTCATTATCTTGATTGTGGTGATGGTTTCACAGGTGTATACAGATGGCAAAACCAAATTCTATACTTCATCTGTATGCAGTTTATGTCAATTATACCTCAATAAAGGTATTAAAATAAAAATAAGATAAAAATAAATAAATGTGAGACCAAACACTAACCCATAACCACATTCCTCCATCTCATCGTTCCCAACCATTGGGTGATTTGTGTCTTAAAAAATACTTCATAGGTAGACAGGTATCCGTCTCCTTGATAAAGCTGGCACCTGTATGTTCACGATAGTCTTCGGGAAAATACCATAATTCTGCTGATCCGTGTCTGAGTTTGGCTTTCAGCCAGGCGACGACTGCGCCACGGGGCACAGTGTGGCCTATTTAGACTTTCCTCTCTTTGGGATGGTCCTGGGGACACTTACAGGCACACCCATAACCTGTCACAGTCTCTAATCTCTCTCTTCCCAGGTGCTGTGACAGAACCCATCACTGAGCCCCCAGCCCAGGCGCCCAGCCCCCCCCACCGCTAAGATGGCCGAGGACGCGGACATGCGCAATGAGCTGGAGGAGATGCAGCGGCGGGCGGACCAGCTGGCGGATGAGGTGAGGCCGGGCGGAGGGGCGGCAGGCGGAAGGTGCGCGCTGGGGGGCTTGTCTCATCCGGGTTCAGGTGGGAAGAGGACTTCTGCGGCTCTCAAACAGGAAGAAGAATGGTGTGGCTTTGACTTATACACCTAAAGGACTTGTAGGACAGGAACGGATTGATGGCAAAACCTGCTTCCAAATTACCGCCTGGCCCAAACCCCCAGTTTTTATAAATCTAGAGAAGTCAAGGGGTTCTGAGAAAAGCATCGTCTTTGGGTGTTTTACTGCTAGTGATGTGCTGGAGCTGGCTCAATTCCAACAGCTGATTCTTACGTTTTGAATCAGCTGTTAAGCACAGCCATCGTTAAAATTTAAATTATATAAGCTGATGATGAGATAAATTACTTTAAACGCAGAGGTAAATGAATACTCAAGAGTCATCGCTTCCTAATTATTTTACTACGTTTTACTGCTCTTTATGCTCTTGAGGTTATTTGTATCTATTGCATCTGTACGGAGAGAATACCACATAAAATATATGGATTACTGCACATCTCTTGCCAACTTCACGTTTCAGTGATGTCTTTTTGGTGATTAGAAATCAGACATAGTGGAAGTATTTATACCACTGAAATGGCAAACACTACAAACCAGGGTTTAATATTGTTTTGTGGTTGATCATCTAGGCTTAACAAAGTGATGGAGAAAGTGTTTAATAATGCAGATTAAACTTAAAAGTGTGTTTCATCTGCAGCCATTACATTAAAAATAACACAGAAAAATTGAGGGATTATTCATCATCGATGAACTAGTAAAGCTCTAACATGTATCTTCATTATTTCACTTTCATTTTAATCATTGATATAAATGAAAAAAAAAAAAAAAAAACCAACATTCATGCCTGAACAGGACTTGCTCATCAAATGGGTGGCTACAGACATAAGAGTTCAGCAAAAATCAGCAAAAGCATTCTGTGAGACTCAATTGGCTGAATGGAATTTACATTAAAGAATATTACATATTTTATTATTATTTGTAAGTTGTGTGCTACTCTTCCTTTGTCTCATACAAATAATGAACTTAATTAAATACATATATATATTCATATGTTTTTTCTGGAGAGCCAGTTGTTAAACATTTACCAGTGATCCATGGCTTACCGCCAATCTATCCCAAAAAGCAACCTACTGACAGCACTTACTGGAAGGGAAGTTAACATTCTTTAGGTTCCTGAAGACTCTTGTCCAAATTAAATTTGTCACTTGCTTTTAGAAATCACACTCATTGTTGGATTGAAATAGTTTCAAAGGAACTACAAAAAAAGTGACACTATTTTGCCCAAGGGACCAGTGCTGAGTTCAGTCTTTCCATCCCATTTTTTTCTTACCTAGGGTTGAAGATAATTATTATTTTTGTTTCCCATAGGCTATTTATTTCTAACATACTTGATTTTTTTCCACCCTAAATCAGCATATTAATTTTGTTGATAAGAACTTCCAATTATGTTTCTAGGAGCTTTATAAGAAACTTGATGTTACTATATTCATCCCAGTTCCTGAAAAATTGTGTTCAAAATTCAGTATTCCCACCAAATTATTCCTCTGGGTATTTGAGATAATTTTTCATGCATCCTGCACATGCAAGATTTTCTTTTCCAGATTATTTTGTCTTTTATGTCAAGATCAGTTTCCTATAGTTTTGATTTTTTGAAGATAAGCTATAATGTAATTGCTTTAGAGAATCTTATCATGTAGAAAGCCTGACAGCAAAGAGATTGAAAATGGAAAGACTTTTTGTGCTTCAGTTGCAAACTTAAAAGAATATGCGATAGTGACCCTTTGTGTTTTGTGAGTGCAGAAAGTATTTCTATGATTTTGCAAGTCCTCTGGATCCTGCACTAGTAATAGTTATGTTTTTTTCTTTCAGTCACTGGAAAGCACCCGTCGTATGCTGCAACTAGTTGAAGAGGTAAGGAGTGACTGTATTTTACAATAAAGAAATTGATCCCTTATGCTTACATAATCTTTTCCTAGACCCTAATGCCCTTCCCCGGGTGTGATCCCATTGATTCCAGTGTTAATTTAGCCAACCAGGAAGTCATCCAGTAAGGGCGATGCTGTGTGTATTTAAGTTGCCAAACAACCATCCAGGGGTGTTTACTCTCCCTCCCAGCCAGAGGCCAACTTTGTAGTCTGGGAAATTAAGAAGGGCAGTATCTCCAAATAAATGCTCCCAAGAAATCACAAAGACTGAATCACTCTAAGCAAATCAGAAAGATTTTTAATATACAAAGAAATTATCTACATCAAAACTGAATTTGTAATGATTTTGACACCTGTAAGTCACACCTAATCTTGACATTCTGAGTAGAGCCACATAAATGGCTTGTAAAACTATTTATCCATATAGGCACATCATTTTTGGAAATTGTTATATTTAAAGTCAGGTACTCAAATTTATGAAATAGTAAGAAAATTCAACAAAGGGAAATTTCAAGCCCAATAATGTAAACTATAGAAGCCTTTTCATATTCTAGACTTTAGTTTGAACATCCATTTGTGAGGCACAGTTAATGAATCTCAGGCTAATTTTAAGTGAGTAAAATAGGAAAGATAGCAATATTGGAATCAAAAGGGCATTTGCAATAAACCTTGCTCATTCCAATTTGGTATAACAGCAGTCAAACAGGAAGAATAAATAGATTAATTGAACTTGTCCATTGGGAGAGATGAAGTGGAAAAAGAATGGAATGGGCTATATTTATCTTAAACCTAATACAACAAGCCTAATGCTTTTTATTCTGTGAGATGCTGTTTTAGCTAAGCTTTGAAACTGCAGGTCAGTGTATAAATTCACGTGTGGTTATTGTTTTTAGAGATCTTGGGTGTGCTCTAGCAGAATGAATTAATGAGCGTACTGACCTCGTGCTATTGTAGATTGCTCGAGGAATGAAAGGGGAAAGAATAAATTTTACAAAGGCTAAAAGAAAACGCAACCACCTCTCACCAAGTGAGAGCCAATGTCTTACCTTATTTCTGCAGCTTCAGCTTCTCAGCTAGGAATGAAATATGGCTAAATGTGAATTGCCACAGGAGGGGTGGGAGAAAGTAGCACAGGGCCCGGGAAGAGGGGTGGTGCACTTAACGAAATCTGTTGTCATGAAAAATGACCGTTCCAAGCTGCAACTTTGCACAAACTGACCCCCTCAGGAAGGTGAGCCCAATAAGGGCTCCCTCCACAGCACAGGAAAGCATTCTCTAAATGAAGAGAAATGTGGCTTTGTTTTGCTTTGTTTTGTGTGTGGGTGTTTTGTTTGTTATTTTACTCTGTCCTGGGATCACAGCTCACACAAATATTTGAGGACCAAGAAGGAGGCAGATATCCCACATCTAGGAGTTCTGGCAACTTCTCAGAGCATATTTATTCTC
Source organism: Choloepus didactylus (assembly GCF_015220235.1). Lineage (NCBI taxonomy): Eukaryota > Metazoa > Chordata > Mammalia > Pilosa > Megalonychidae > Choloepus > Choloepus didactylus. Next base: position 24,385,491 of record NC_051325.1, on the reverse strand, counting down.
CCCCAACTTATCATGAGAACAAATGGAAGGAATGAACCTTGGTAACATCCCTATGTGAGCTCTGACATGAAGCCAGAAGGAACCCAGAAGTCAACTGACTTAATTATCTTGACACTTGTCTTTATGACCTTCAACCATATGAGCCTCCAATCTCATTTTTCATTTTATTTTACATGTATGCATGTATGAAGTAAGTTTCTAAAATACCAGAACTATCTTCAGTGGACAATGTTGAAACACTGCCTAGAATGTGGAAAGAGATGGAGACATTGGTTCAGGATGCACAACCTTGAACTGGCCCCTCACCCGTCCGGAGTCTTTGGGCCATGGGCACTTCTTTGTTGTGTGTTTTCTTAAACTGCTGCCAGTGTCAGCCAGTCTTGAAAAACGAGTGTCTGCTCTAATTTATTCTGGGAAAAATCTCAAAAGCTCTATTGATTGAAGTTAGATTCTCAAATCTTACATTTGTTTCTCCTAAAGTGCTTCTCAATCAAGCATGAAGCTGCATCTTAGAATAAAAAGCAAAACAGATGGAAGCTATCTCCTACTGTAATAAATGAGAGGAGGCTATTAGACTTTCCATCCTTAGGAAATTATGAGCAAGGCATTATTAGAGTAGATTGATCTGTTCTTACTTCCTCCTGGGTTATTGTATATTTATGGTCAAACACCCCTTCTGTCTAGGGCATTGACTATTCCGGTGATATTCTGCTTTCCAATCAAAAAGGAAATTCTCTTTAAAGAGAATCAGCATTAAATATTCATCAGGGACAGAAATCATTTTGAAAACCCAAGTCCATGATCCCAAAGTACATCAGTGGTATGTAATTTGAATTGAGCTGATTTCTTATTGAAATTCAGTCTCAAAGACAGAAAAGGTTACTAAACTTATGACGACTCCCTAAGGTAAAGGATTCTGCCTTCAGTGGAATATGTAACTTCAGAAACTATCACACCATTTCCAATGGGATGGTGGGGGTGGGGAGTTGCTTTTTAATAGATGCTATCATCAGCATTTCAAAGGTCATGTAAAAATGCACAGAGGCCAATGGGGAAAGTCCAGAAAGGCTGAATATCATCAACAAGTAAAAATTGGTTCCCATCCTGTCTTTGGGAACTGTCTCTTTTGATGGATGCATTTCAACAAATATGTATGCAAAGCCTAGCTCTGGGGGTAGGAGGGAAGATATAAATTGATATTATGCAGAGAAACAGATATGTAAATAGCTCTCCAAATTCAAGGCCATAACCTGGAAGGCCTTAGGAACATAGAGGAGGGAACAGTTAATTTTGACAGGAGGATCATGAAGATATCCTCAAGGAGGGAGTGCTTGATGCTAGGCAAAGACAAGTGAATTTTGCTAATGTTAAATTCAGCAGATGAAGTCTGTACATGAACACCTTGGGCTATAAAAGCTGAGGAAAAGCCGTGCTGCTATAGGGCTGGTCGATTCAAAAGCACCACATAGAGATTTAAAGAGTGGCTTCTGCATGCTCCCTTACATTTTATAGATCTTAGCATCTTGTCTTTTAATGCAACTTATCGTTCCAGATACTTTGGCCATAAGAATAGAGTACGCATGCTAAAGCTAGGCCTGTGTTATGCCAGATTTTCAGGTAAAAATGGAAAATTCAGACTGAGCAGTTCTTTTCAGATATGCATATTTAAGACCTTTTGGAATTCAGACAGTTAAGAGAGTACCTGGAGTGTTCTATTTTTAGCTCAAATGCTTTGGACTTTGGGCATAGGATCTTAGAACAGTGAAAGATTAGAAATATTCTATAAACATTATCTTAGTTAATCTGTAGAAGAGGGAGAGAGAGATAAAAAGAAAAAAGAAAGAAAATTCCTTCTCGTTTTGAAGTAGACCATTTTCCCAGCAATCTCAAACAGAAACCAAGAAATGAGCTAAACTAAAAATAGAACCACCTGCTCTCACTCCCAGCTATTGAAACAAAACTCCTTAAGAAATAGGAGAAAGTAATATTCTGCCTCCCTTGAAATTTCATCCCCATCCCTGTCTTTCTCTCCTGAGCTTCTAGTTCCCCCAAAGAACAATCCATTTATTTGGGTAGAAGCTGTCAGCAAAACAGTGGAGACAAATGTAAGCTCTGACATTTATTGAGGGCCTGCTGTGTGCCAGGCATGTGTTAGAAGCGGTCACCATCATCATCATCAAAATACTATCTAATTTAATCCTTGTACTTTTTACTTGTGCCTTTTACTACCTTTTCCTACTACTTTGATCTCTGTTTTACTAAGAAGGAAGTTGAGATATTGAGATACAGAGTGATTAAGTAACTGGCTTGGGACACACAACTGACAAATGGCAGAGATGAAATTAAAACCCAGGTCTATGTGATTCCAGAGAGTGAATTCTTTTACACAGTGCTTAACTTCCCTTCCACCAGCAGCGTCTACAATATTCATTTTTTTCTTTGAGTACCTCACAAAAAGCAAAATGATCCAAGAAAACAAAGCAGCTCATTCTAAACAGATTGAGATTCCGCTCACATTGAGTCTTGCATCTAAATGCGGTCCTTCCTGAACTTAGCGCAGCTTCACTTAGAGTTTAGCTTTTAGAGGATTTTACATTCTATAGCTCATTTTATCCTCATAACCACCCTGGAAGTAGAGGGGCTAAGATGGGGAAACCAAGGCACACAGCAGATGCCTCTAGAGCTATAGGACTACAAAGATGGGTCTAGAATTCAAAATTACTGACTCCCAGATCTCTTCCCTCTTAACCAAATGGGCTCTCACACTGAGAGGCACAGTGAGAAGCTATGCATTTGTCTTATCCTTAGTGCTTGGGGCAAAGTGGAGGCTCAGTAAATGTTTATTAAATGAAGGAATGGATGAATGAATAAAATAATGAATAAATGAGTGAGTGGGCAAGCAAGCAAGTGAACAAACCAACCTACTAACTACCCAACTTTATTTGGCATCTGAACTCTTATTTTAAATATGGGGAAACAACCTAAAATGCCAGTTGACTCATCCAAGGTCTCACGGCTAGCTGGTGGTCCAGCTAAGAGCACGGCCCAACATTCCTGACTCCCAGATCAGTGTTCTCTCCTTCTGATCTCCCAAGTTGGGGCAACCTAAAAACTCTTACTCCTTCAAATTAGGTCTATGAATCATCCCAGTGCTGAAACATTCTGCACCAAATTGTACCAACATGAAATTATACCAGCAGGGCTGTGTATGGAATCGGTGGTCATAATAGAGGAGATCAAGAAAGTGTAGACCAAGGAGAAATGGACTGACCAAAAGGAAATCACTGCCCATCAATTGTCTAAAAAAATGGAACAAGGAGCCTATGTTTGGCCTCGAGTTGAGTCCTCAGAGGAGAGAACACTCTTGGAGATGCAACCTGTCCTCACCAGAATTTGCGTTGTCACATCATACGCCTGCATAAGCAAGCCATCTGCTCTTTTCTTAATTTCCTGTTAATAAGCAATGGCTTATTAAGAAAAAAATTTAATGGCTTTGTGGTCTAGAATCTTGCTACTCAATACATACTCTTTCACCATCAGCTGCGTCCTCACCTGGGAGCTTGTTGGAAATGCAGAATCTCGGGCTCTGCCCCAGTCCTACTAAATCAGGATCTGAATTTTAACAAGACCCGCAAGGGGTTCATTGCACATTAAAGTTTGAGAAGTAGTGGTCTAGAAGCTTCTGACTGTAGTTGGTCATGCCAATATTTTTTAGTCTGCCTAGATATCCTGCTATCAATGCATTTTCTGAATGTATATCTTTTATAGGCACTTCTGTGATGCTTACTATCAGCCAGGCACCATTCTAGCCCAGTGCACATATTAATTCATTTCATTCACATAACAACCCCAGTGCAGTGCAGGTTACTCTTATCCCTATATTAAAATGAGAGAACTGAGGCATAGAGCAATTAAGATACTTGCCCAAGTTCCCAAAGCTAGGAAATGAAATCAGTAGGCTCCTGGCCCAGGCCACTGGCTCCAGAGTCTGTACTGTCCAGACTGAAGTCGTTCTATGCCTTCTTCTGCAAACTACATCCTGACTTTGCAACTCAAACCTATCACCGTGTGTTCAAAAGTGAATGGCTTTTGTATCCAGGAGACTTAACTGCACACATTCCGTGAAGAGGTGAGTGTGTAAAAGCTCACAGTAATCACTTTCAGTGCTTTGTTTTACATTTTAGAAGCACTGTGGGAATTTAATTGTTCAAATACTGCTTTATTAAAACAAAACAAAATAAAACAAAACAAACAACAACAACAACAAAAAATGCTGTTGACCTCCACTAACATCTCTCTGTCTCTTTCTTAAAGGTCAGGGAAAAATAAATGGGGTTATGGAAGATGTCTTATTTGAGAACTTATTCTGGGGTCCACCATGAGCTTTACATGAAAAACTAATTAATCTGAACTATAAGCTAAGCTATTTTATACTTATTAACAGTCACCTGGTCAAATGGAAGGTCTTTACTTAACTAACTAAAATTCTGAGATTTGATGATTCCTAAATAAGAGGATGAGAGTTTCTCTGCTCCTTCTCCCCTGCCCACCAACTCCTACTCTGCAACTCTCCCAGATAGCTCAGGGGGTGTTTGGTTTATTTGGATAATAAGGAGTGACATGGGGAGCTCCTTTTAAAGACTTCTGCACAAAAGAACCAAAGTAAAAGCTTTGGGAGGAATATTTTCTCACACTGTATCATTGTGCAGAATTTTAAACTTCAGAATAAAGAACGCTAATTTCTCCTCAGTCAACCCCTTTTCTAAATTTTGCAGAACTTCTTTCTAGAGAGAAAATGTGAGTTGTGTGTTTCTCCACCTTCATGGAGCCATGCTTTCTTTTGAGAAATGTAAAAATATCCCCCCTCAAGATTCTTTCCTATCTTCCTAGTTGTGCATCCTTCCCCACTTTACATGGAGGGTTTCTGATATCTTGTGCCAGAGGAGAAGATTTAATGTAGTCTAGAAGACTTTGAAAGATTGCCTTTCTGTGGTTGGTGTTATAAAACAATCAGCATTTTTAGTTTCCAAATGTCAAATCAATCATATCAAGTATGTCCAAATTCCATGCCAAGCTGCCTCCCCACCCCTGCTCTCTGTAGATTGTTCTCCACCCCCCACCCCCACTCCTGCCACCCCTCTTGAGAGAATCACAGGTTGCCCCTCCTCCAAGTCCCTCTCCAGCCCCTCAGTGCACTTGATAGGTTCCCCCCTTTTTTCCTTTTGTCCTTCCTCATTTTCCATTTCTAGGGCTAATCGTCACCTTACTGATATCTCTTTCTCTCTTTTCTCTCTCTAACTCCTTTTCAACTTTGCTACCATTATTGGGATGTAGAGTAAAGATGCTGGTATCAGGACTTTGGTTATGTTGGATGAACAAGGAGGTAAGTTCAGATTTCTTCAAGTAAGAACAATTCCCCATCCAAATGAAGTGCGTTGTTTATTATGTGTGCATATGCAGCTGGTCATTTGGACATGTGTTACTTATGTAAGTGTGGAATTTCTACAATTCTTAACTCGTGCTCTTTTCCTTCCTCTGTTGCAAAGACTGATAAATGCACAGAAATGTTGAAGGCTTCTTCGTAATTGAATGTAAGGTTCTACTATCTGATCCTATTGTAGATTTTTGAAAGCAACAGCCACTTGTTTGTAATTTTAAAAAAAGATAGTATTTTGAACAGTGAGAATTCTCTTTATTATTCTTACCCCTAGTCCTTCCCATAAATTTGATTTCCTTCTATAATAACTCCTAGGTTGAATGGAAGAATATTATATCATCTCATTCATTTCTTTTGGCCATCCTAATTTAATTCTCAGCAGTTTAGATTTCTATCTCAATATGGGTATACTTTAAATAACTGGAAGGTATTTTTAACAGGATACGAGCAGAGGGGAATTATTTGGAAAATGGAAAATTGAACCAATTGAAATAGCGTGACTTTTAAAAATTATTATGGAAATGCTAGAAACACTGAAAATCAGAGGGCCAGCATTTTAGTGTGGCACCTCTATACTCTAAAGTGGAACCCTGGAAGGGTAATATCATAATTTTCTTTCTCTCAACACATCTAGCCATATGGTCAGGTTTTACATAATTCTAGACACAAGTTAGTTACTGATTCATTCTTAGTTTTTATCATAATAAACAGAACTTTTGAGAAAAAATGTTCCCTATATTCATATTTTTGTGAAAACATGAAATTCTTCAGAACTCTGAGGGGTTTTTAATGTCAAAGATAAAAATGTAAAACTTATTCACAGCATAAACAAGTTCAAACATAAACCTCAAAATGGGGGGAAAGTTGCTCTACGGTTAACAGACATGGGGCACTTTTCCTTAAAATACAGAGAGCCCTTACCTACCGTCAAGGAAAAGGGCAACAACCCCAAAAAAGAAAAATGGACACAGGCTATAATCGTCAGTTTGCAAATAAACTTATGAAAACCATGCTTAAATACAACTCTTTATGTAGCAGATGGGCAGAAAGTTTTAAAAATTGAAAATAACCGGTGCTGGTGAATGTGTGGTAAGCATGAACTCTCGTTCTGCAGATAAGCGTTGAGACTCATGCAAATGTTTTAAAGAGTAATTTGATAATATCTTCCAATTTTGAAGTCCACACATCTTTGACTAAGACACTCCACTTCTAGAATTTTCCAATGCAGATATACATTTACAGTTGTATGAAGAAAAATGTGCGTGTCTTACCTATAATAGTGTAAAACTGGAAACCACCTTAATGTCTGTCAGCAGGGAGACCAAAGCAATTATGGTATGGCCCTAAAGGGATTATTCCGCAACAATACAATAAATGAGGTAAATCTTTATTTATTGGCTTCTGGGGAGTTGGGGTAGAAGCAAGAAGGGACTGAAAGAAGATCGGCCTGTTTGGGTGCTCTGGGAAGCAAATGTCAAGAAGGAACTAAAAGTGCCAGAGATTTATTGGGGAGATGTCTGTGAGGGATCAAGGGGAGAGAGAGCAGGAGGCGGCAGGGAAAGCCTTCAGACCCGAAGCAGGACTAACACCTGTGAAAGGAGGGGGTGAGGAAGGAGGAGCAGGTGGGAAAAGTCTCAGATGGCAGAACAGCGCTGAGAAAGTCTCAGCCAGGCTGACTGGAAACCTGGAGCAGTGGCTGCCTGTTAGAGGAGTCCCCACGTTGGGCAGAAATGCATGGATTCTAGCACCCCCATGGTGCTCAGACGTTGGCTAAAAGCCCCCTGGGGAGAGCGTGATGTGTGGTACATCCCACAGTGGAGCAGCTGTAGGCACCCATCACTAAGCTTCTCATAGCACGTTCCTGCTTGACGGGACATCTGAAGGGCACACCTTGTGTCCGCCATGTCAGGGCTTTTATTTTTACCTTATTTATTGGTACTGAAACTTTTCAATAAATATACACCAATCAATTAAAAAACAAAAGGCAAAAAAAAGTTTTAAAAAAACAAGTGAACATATAGACCTCAACCCTTCCCCCCATTTAAAAAATAGAAATAGAAAAATTGGTCAAAATTGTTATTAAATTTGATTTTATGAAATATTTAATTTATTAATTAAATTTCATTTTCTTGAAATAAAATCGCAGATTTCATAAAAATTTATAATTAAAAAATGGGGTTTAGTAGAGTTGTATTTTGAAGGCTTTACAAAAGCTGTGGCAGTCAGCATAATTGCCAGGAAGAATTTGCTAAAATTATAAGACCTGATGGCTTGATCTGTGTAACAGTTTTCCAGGCTTTGAAACTCAGGATACATCAAATCATTGCTTTTTTTTTAAAAAAAAAAAAAGCAGATACCAATATAGAAGACTTGTACCTCATTTCCAGAGCAAAATTGATACACATACACTCAAATAGTCAACAGATCCGCCTTATTACCTCTTTTAGTTAATAATTTGCACGAGCATTGCAACAGGTGGAGAGATTTGAGAAAAGTTCAGGATAATCCTTTTTCTCCTCCTAACAATAGAGCATTGTCATAGAGACGTGGAAAATAATATATATAAACCTGGAACAAAAAAGGGAGAAAGTGAACAGCACATTTACCTGGGCTGCAAATTTAATTGCTACTTCTCTGAAAGAAATCTAGAGATACAACTTGGCTAAATCCTCACACAGGTGCAAAAATATATTATTCTTAAGAACAAATGCTTCCTGGGAGCCTCTGTATACTATTCTCTGAGAAATAAAGCAGAGCAGAATGTCTGTTCACCAAATTTCCCCACCAGATAATGTTCTCAGCTATAGCATTTCAACTGTGGCAACACCACAGTAAATGCTGAATTTCTTGGTTAACTGTACTTCCTAAGATAACTGGGTTTTATAGTGAATAGATAGATACTGATGAGATATGTGCAACTGTAAAACCTCCCAAAGTGGGAGGTTTCTGCCTGGTCTTAAATGATGCCCATTCCATTTATATTATAATAGATTAGGACCTTTTAAAGTGGCAGCTGAGTATAAGTCAACAACTATCTTGCCATGCCATCATAAATGCATTTTAATTCTGCTAAGCCATGTTTAGTTGTTTAGATCAGCAACTGCTTCAAAATGTCTCTTCGGTTATGCTCTACTAATTTAGACTATGTTTGAATCCTCAAAAGTATTGACTATTTCTACCCAGCAGCTGCACAGGAGTCTCAAGAAACAACCATCCTTCTAAAGAACCATTTCAACCACGTTGGCTCAGGCCAGACCATTCCAGGTTGCCCAACTAAACAACTGCACTCAAAACTTCCTTATGGGATGCTTGTTTTATACCCAGGTGCCAGGAGGCACCAAGTAGCACTGAGGATGAGATGTCTCTGGAGTTGCACTGAGCCCTGGACTTTATTTCCCTAGACAATGTGTCTCCAAGAGAAATCCCCTTGTTATGTATCTTGGCATTAATGTGGAAAGATTTAACCTTTCACTTCTGTATTCCTTGTTCCTTTCCTTGGTTTTTACTGAGTCACATATTTGCCTTGATGCTGAAGACTTGGTTCTTGGAAAACTCTACCTCCAAACTGCCTGGCAGAGTAAAAGCCAAGTAAAACCCCATCCAGACAGCTAGCTGACTTTCTTAAAAAGCTCATGGCACCACATGGAGGCATTTGAGGAAACAAACCTCTTGGTAAAGTCTACTCAACTATATCTGTTTGTAGTGGCTAAGGCTGCACTGCCCGAAACAGGAGCCACTAACCACGTGTGGCTGTTTTTAATTTATTTAAGTGAATTTCTATATGTTCATCAATGCTAAGGAAAAGAAAAACTATGTGGGCAGTGTCTTATAACTGGATATACTCGTAAAGGCTTGCACACTGGACCAGTGGCACTGGTGTCTTGTCATTGTTCTATTGTTTTGTAATTTTTTAAACCAGGTTGATGATTCTAAAGGCCACATGTTGTCTTAATAAGAGTGATAGAAGGGATGTTTAAAGTTAAATCCCCGAGTGCCATAGTCCCATTGGTGGATCTATCACAAGCAACTAGTCATCCAAATGTGGAAAGAGAAAATTCAAGCTCTTGCCCCAACGTGTAGTGTTCTCTACTTGGAAGACCTTTCCCAATCCAAAATGTTCTTCTTCTCCTAGACTCCAAGAATAGATTAAAAACAGTGAGAAAGCAAGCTTAGAGACCTAAGAAGCAGTCACCCGGGGACAGTGCACTGCATCAGCCTCAGAGATTTGCTGTCCTCCAAATGGGACAAGGACATTGGTTGCTTTCAGTCATTTCCTGAGAAATGACTTCCCAGAAGTCCAATATGCCAAACTCAGCTGCAAACCTACCTCAGTACACTCTAAGAATTAATATTGTTGTTAGAATATCTATAACAAAATGGTACCAAGATATTCTTTTAATTAATTGTACTGTCAGTAATTGTGTATAAAGCATTCAACTGGTATTGGTATGTATAAAACAGTTTTCTGAATCAACTTTTTGGAAGGGGTGACAGAATTTTCTCCTTTAGCTATGATCTTTGCCAGACAAGCTACCAAGCCATGGCAGAACCCAGCACTAGGAAATACGGATTTGGGCCTGCCTGTTTATCTTTTAATTTGAATTTGCTAGTTCAGAGGTCCAACACTTATCGACTAATTCACATCTCTGAAGTCACAGTGGATGGAGTCCCTGAAATGTTGTCAGAGTTAACATTTTGGCTGAAATAATATGAACTTGCTTTGTAACTCAAGAGAAACCCCTCAGAAGGAAAAATAACTGATTATACATCCTCACTCCACATTGGGCTTATGTCAGTTTTTGTTAGTTGAGTCCAGCAGACTTTTCTCTGAGCCCAACTGGTACTCTGAGTCCATCTCAACACAGAACTCCAAGAAGCCAATAGCATTTATTTGGTTGGGATTTGGCATCCCTATTTCTATCCTTATAATGGTTGTTCATCAGACGATGTTGAGTTCCAGTTCCCCCCATCCTTCCTTTCACTGGAGCAGTTAATTTGACTTACAAACTAATTTATTGCATTCTTTAAAGGTCACTGGAGTGAAGTTGTCAGAAAAGTTAAAAAACAAAACAAAAAAAAAAAAAAACAACTTTTTGATCTTTCTGGAATGTGAAGAATTGCCCTCCTTTTTTTTTTCTTTTTTCTTTTAGCCCTTTTAAGGATTTTCTTAAAGACTTCACTGTACCTGTATTTACTCAGCAGAAATTCACCAGCATTACGCTGTCATTTCCTCTAGCTATCTAATGTTAGATAAATGCTCTGAAAATTTTATTTCCACCATTTATTTGAATAGTCTAGCAGAGAGAGCAAATTCCTAATAAGCTGAATTCTGTTCTTCAGCCCTCCAAAAGTGGGCACAATAAGTTCTTACTTTCTAAATTAACAGTGTCCCCAGTTTGGATCACTGGAACCCATCTTTGTTTTTCAGAATGACAGTTTCCACTGGTACAATTTAATGTGAAATTGCTTTTAAGTGATTATTTATGCCCTTAGGCTGGAAACTTATTAATCAGTTTTATTCTAATCAAGCCTTTATTCCTGGAGGCCTAGGCATGCGTGTATGAAAATATAAATGAAAGAAGGGATGGAAATGTAATTAGGTTTTGTAATTGGACAACCAAGACATCCTATTGTTGCTTTCCTTTAATGGTCTTAAAAACTATTTTAAAAATCCCTTCAGTGAACTTGTAGTTACCTCTATTTGGTGACACAACTTTTGAAAAATTAATCGAGTTAGTGTATATAACCCTGGTAACCTAGAAGTATAATTTGTTTTTGTGACTGGATCTATGCCTTAGATCTACTAAGGTGAACTTTGCTGGCAACGATGACATGGTACCATTCTGTGTCCCAATCCGTCCCACTTTCTCCAAAGAGAGTCAGGCCACTGAGGTTTGTATCTAGCCTGCCCCCCATTACAGAGAAATGAAATGCCTTCCAAAGCTCTCATAGCAAGTCATAGGATGAGGAAGGAATGAAAATGTTGCAGTAAGTATAACATTGCTGTGTTAATGTGGCTTTATTGGCAGCGTCTATGATTAAGTATTCTCAACCAAGAGCTGATCATGGGCTACTTTTGGCTAGACGTCACCACTAGGGGAAGAAAAGAGATCTGACTGCTTGCTGTGTATTGCTACTGTTATTGTTGTTTTCCCCAAAGAAAAAATGGATTCTACTTTCTACCCTTGCCTGGTTGAGTATGCTTAAAAACCAAAAGATAAGGATATTTTAAAGTTGAAGCAGGTACTTTTCCCAGTAGCATGAAATCTGAATGCCTAAGAAATGAACACCCTGTTTTTCTTTCCCTTGGGTTTCATTGATGTCTGAGTAAGTGGATATGCTATGCTGTGTTCCTGGACACTCAGAATCAAACAGGCTTACCTACCCCATCCCATCACGTTTGAATTACAAACTATTTTGAGCATCGCTTTTGTTCATTTCCTTCCACCCCCATGCCAGCACAGGGCAGAGGCAGCGGTCTGCAGCAATGCATCCTCTCGGACAATGCATTGTAATATCTCGCTTTCTCTTTCAACTTCTGTTTCACATAGTCATTTCTCATTTTCTGTTGGAAACCCCCCAAAAATTCATTCCACACTGTCATCCCTTTGTCCTAACCAGAACAACTCGATCGTGTCGAAGAAGGCATGAACCATATCAACCAAGACATGAAGGAGGCCGAGAAAAATTTAAAAGATTTAGGGAAATGCTGTGGCCTTTTCATATGTCCTTGTAACAAGTAGGTACTGGGTACCAGCTCTAATCTGTGGCGTCCAGTTTTCTTTCTTTCTTTCTTTCCTTTTTTTTTTTTTTTTTCTTTTTTTAATGTCAAAGTGAATGTCTGAAGTTTTGTCTTTTTTTCTTTGTCCTTTTCCATCTGCTTCATTCTGTGGGGATAAATTACTTGTGTTTAATCAGAACAACTGGAACGCATTGAGGAAGGGATGGACCAAATCAATAAGGACATGAAAGAAGCAGAAAAGAATTTGACGGACCTAGGAAAATTCTGCGGGCTTTGTGTGTGTCCCTGTAACAAGTAGGTGCTGCCTGCCTGCCTGAAGCTTTGGTTTCCCAAGGCCCATCTCTCCAAGCCTTGACAAGCTCATTCCTGCCGGACACTTACTTAGGCAGGATGAGCACGTGGCATGCAGGAGAGATCGATTCCGTCTCCAGTGCATTCATCTCATAGCATAGATGATATTAGTGGGAGTTACTGTTGATGCATTAAAAATCAGGCATACTACAGTGAAAGCTTCACTGTCAGCAACTTTTATTGATGAACGTTTCAACATTTTCTGGAAAGTGTACCTCGAGACAGAGCCCAGCCTCAAGAGAAAGGTGCCCAGGGAACGTTAGTTTCCCCTACCCCAAGAGTGAAAATTACAGATTTAGAAAAGGCTGGGGGTGAGTTTGGAAGACGAGAAACAAAAGAGACAGGTAATTTGGCCCAAGCAAACATTTCTGTAAGTTAGAGAGTATGCTATAGATTCTTCTTTCTCCTGTGAGACAACTGCCAAATCTGGGTGGTAGTTAGGCTGCAGATGCTGTAGCTGCACCCAAGGCAGGGCTGCTGAGCCCTTCAGCAAGACGTGCTCAAGCTATACCCAAATCGGACCCATCCATCACAAATTCTTCCTCTTGGAAGATCTAGCTGTACACTGGCCGAAATGTTGAAATGTGTAGATTTTGCATGCACAACATCACAAAACATTCAACTGTTCTCAAGGTTCTGCAATGCTTTTTTTTTTTGGAATGTAGCAGAAACTGTGACATGTGGTTATAAAAGTTTGCAACAGAAGGAACCTGAAACTGAGGGTTCTGGAAGGTAGTCTCATTTGACTAGCAATGAAAACAAATGCATGAGCAGATTGTCCCACATGCATTTGGAAAATTAAACCCTTTACCCGATCTCCCTCACCCCTCCCACATCTCATTTTTCAAACAAGCCTTTTTCCTAAAGCTTTCCTGATCCCAGCTTTTAGAATAGAAATTAATGTCATTTCTAGCTGATTATATGACCATTCACATCCTTTAAACTTTGAGGCTGACTTAAAATCCCACTTCCTATTTAGGAGGGGGAGGGGCTCAATTTACAAATACACTCTTTTTGAAAAAGAATGATTTACAGTAAAACCTGATTAACTGGAATCTAGCTTACTGGAACCCTCAACTGTGTTTATACTTTTGCTCCCTTCCAAATACACAAAGAAAAAAAAAATCACGTTAGAGATTTTAAGTGTTTTTACTTCCGGGGCAATCTAGTTAGTACATATTGTCCCACTCAGTCTACATCCTTCTACAGTTTCCACATCTAAGAGGAGTGAACAGTACAAGTGGATCTTCAGAGAAAGGCCGTCAGGCACCCCAGAAGAAACTATAACCAAGGAAAGATGCAATTATGTCCACTAAGAGTCCAACAAAGATACTCAGCAATCACCCTTGAAACAAAATTTATCTTCCATGACCCACTGTTAACTAAGAAAGTAGTAAAATTCACCAGAATGGCCCATTGCTCCTGCATTCCAGTTAGTCAAGATTTGACTGTTTATCCTTTTGAGTGACATTTTGCCCCCAGGTGAGATTTCCATCGGCTTTGTGATGAATTTTGTGATACGTCTCCCCCACCCCACCCCGATGGAGTCTAATGTTCTGATGAAATGATGGCCCCTGCAAATCCACAGATTAGTTGGCACTAAGTTCTTAATGCATAAGAGACCCTAACGGAGCTTCAAAGCTTGACTGCAGTGTTCCCTACCGTGTGTAAATAATGCTTTAAAAACCATGTGTCACAATGCAGAGGCTGGTGGTGCCCTGGACTAGCAGGGGCCTTCGCCCTGTCTCGGCATGTTTCGAAGGACTATGGTAGATGTACGGCAGCTCTGTGAGTCTATGTGCAGCGTTGTGGGTGCAGTGATTTGCCTTCTCTTAGAAACGCATACTTTTCCTCTCCCTTTGATTTGCCAAAGATGGTATATAAGACATTTTACATAGCAGAAAACATCACAAAGTCCATATAACTTCTCTTAAGCTAAGGAAGAAGGGGATGGGGAATTGGGGGAAAAAAAAACAAAAACAAAACACCAGAATCAGACTCCAAGCTCTATTAAACTAGTGTTTGGATCCTGTGCTCTGAGTGGACCCCTGGCCCTTTGAGCAGTAAGTCCTGACTGCTTTAAGGGTTGTGGAATTATACACTAGTTTATGGGAGTTGCTGAAATTCCATTTGTACAATTTTCCAATCTGTCTCCAGGTTTGCCTGGCCCCCAGTCTTCGGTATTAGAATCAGTTTTAATAGATAGCTATGGTCCTCTATTGAAAGAAAAATAAAAGTCAAATTCTGGTGTCTTCTAATAGAAAATGTGATAATGGGACCAAAGGAATTTCCGTTGCTTTTGGACTAAAAAGCGTGTGGTTTCTACTATGCAAAGAACCTAAAAAACATCTTTGATTGCTTTAGATTCCAACACACCCACCAAAATATGCTGCACACGTTTCTATTGGGCACAAAAGGTATGCCTGGATTTTAAGTCTCTCCAAGGCAGCTCAGCAAAATACAGCCCATGGAGACCACATCAGCTCCAAACCCCTCTCCCCCTGCCAGAACCCCAGGATAGTTGGAAGTAGGAAGTTGTAAACACTCCCACCCCGCCCCTCAGCCTGACAAAGAAGCTATTTAACCTGCGTTTCAAATCTTCATGAAGGCTATTACTGTCCTGCTAGTGCCTTTCGAGAATGGTCAACTTCTGGAGTAGTTTGGCTTTAATGAGAATGCTTCACTTTCTACTCATGCCTGTAGCTGGTGCATGAAGAAGACATAGAGGGATTTCCCTTTCCGGTGCTAGATGGCTTGTTCTCTCTTCTATTTTCCTGCATTCATTTCACTACGCCTCTTTTACTTTTTGTCTCTGTGGACAAAGGTTTGTACATCAACTCTGGATGTATGGTGACTGTGTGGAAGTACCGATATATCATCCAATTCAAATCACTCTAGAAGAAACTCAAAGACCATTACCCTTGGCCAACCACCAATCCTTTATGTCCTTCATGCAGAGTTGGAAATGTTCGTTCCACACATGCATTGGAAAAAACCCAACATTTAAACAGGCAGTCTTTGCATGATGGTGTATAAAAACTTGGTCGAGTATGTTTTTCCTTACGACAGTGTGTTGCTGTGGTGTGATGTACACACTCTACTTGGCAGTCTTGTTTCATGTCTGTCTGCCAGTGTGTTTTTCTGTGTTTTGTGTCTCAAAATATAACCATGTCCCTGAAATAGAACTGAATGAATGTCCTCCAGCTACCTTAATCCTTGTCTTAAATCCAACTAAACCACAAAAACAAACTATAACAAGAGCAAACTATAACAAGAATTTGCAGTCTTAACGATTATAGTTGACTTAATTGGAAATGACATGTTGAGTAGCTGAGGCATGGTGGTGGCCAACTGTTTGGGTCCAGTCTATGATATATCGGTATTTTCTGATGCCCTGACTTAAAACTCATTCGCTTGGTTCAGTCCTTCGCTTGAAGAGGTAACGATTTTTGTGAGCTTGATGCTCCGCCCCGTGCCTTGTCACTCACCCTCTTTTTTGCATAGGCTTAAATCAAGTGATGCTTACAAAAAAGCCTGGGGCAATAATCAGGACGGAGTAGTGGCCAGCCAGCCTGCTCGCGTGGTGGACGAACGGGAGCAGATGGCCATCAGTGGCGGCTTCATCCGCAGGTGAGCCTCACATAGCACCGTAACTGTTACCTTTTGCTGGGTAGCAAACCACTCCAAAACTGAGTGACTTAAAACGACAACCATGTTAGTCCTTCTGAATCTATACGTGGGCTGGGTGGTTCTTCCGCTAACCTCGTGGAGCTGCATACACCTGGGTGCAGGATGATTCAAGATGGCCTCATTCTCTCATCTGGTGTTTGGCTGGGCTGTCAGCTGGGTGCGTCTGTTCTCCACGTGATTTCTCCAGCAGGATGGCTCAGTTTTCTTACATGGGCATGTCAGCATTCCAAAGGGGAAAGCCCCAGTGCACAAGCACTTATCAAGCTTCAGCTTGTGTCATGTTTGTGTAAATTCCATTGGAAAAAGCAAGTTGTGTGGCCGTGCCCAGAATAAATATGGCAGGAAACAGCCATCTCAAACCAGTGAATAGAGCTTATTAAAGAGACTGTTTACAGAGGTGAGGGGAGGGTTAATAACAAGGAATTGTGGAGCATTTGGGGACTAGCAATAGCAGAGAGCTGTCACCACCAGCATCCTGGAAGGACAGGAGAGTGAGCTATTATCAGAACCCGGCAATAGTCATTGCCGTGGGTGAGGGGCTATAAGGTAGAGAAATGCAGCTACTGCCAACACTAGCAGGGAGTAGAAAACTGAAATAGATGCCTCAACCTCTCTCACCTTTTCCCTCTAATCTCTCACTGGCCAAACCTACTGAAGCCAGAGGGTAAGAGAACCTGGGTGATGCAGTCATAAAAGGACACAGAGCAGAGAAGGTCAGACAATGGATTTGGAGGTGCAGACAACACAGCTGGCTTTTTATTAAACATTTCCTTTGAGATCTGAAAGTAAAAACCAACTTAAATACCTAAAAAGACATCTCAAGTTATACAGATCAGCTAATTCACAACAGAAAACAGAATAATAATAAAAATTAAATATTCCTGGGGCTAAAAAGACAAGAAAAAAAAAAATGATCCCTTTGTACAAGCTCACCAGGACTTAGCAATGGCTAGGGTAGAGGTTTGTATAGCCAACTATACCCAGGCTATCGTAGCTGTTGTTAGCCAACTGCTAAGACTGATTCAAGTGATGGGTCACTGTTACTTAGGTGTAAGGTCTATATATCCACTTAGAGCTTCATGGATGACAGTTCTCTTCCTGCTGCTATCTGCTCCAAGAGAAACTAGTCCAAGGGTTTTCCACCCTGGATGCACAGTAAAATCACCTGAGGAGATTTTATAAAATACAAGTGCCTAGGTCCATTCCAGACCAGTTGAATTGGAATCTCCAGAAGTGGTGCCTGGCATTCGAGATTTTTAAAGCTCCTCAAGTGATTCTTGAGGATTGAGATGCAACCTGGATTGAGAACCATTAAAGCAGAGGTATGCCTTAGCTGCTATGATCATTTAAATAAACTTCTTCCTTATATAAGAAAGCTGGGTCATTTGTCTTTAATTTTTAAATTTTCTCTGCCCTGGGCTGCTTTAAGCACTTTAACAGGCCAGTCTGCATTGGGTGTTATTGTAAGGGAGGGATTTTAACCCTTCTTTACGTTTTTAACCTCATCACCAGCTGTAATGAGAAAATGTTATTTAGAACATTCTGGAATAAGTAGTTACCGTTTTCAATAAAGAGTTCATTACTTCTTAATTTTCACAAATCTGTGGGAAAAAAAATGGCAAGATGGTTAAGACACTTTGAGAACCAACTCCCTTCCCCCTATTCTCACCTCCAGCCAGGCTGGAACAAAAATCTTTTATCACAGTTTTCTCCTCTGAAATCACCCATTCACAATGCCACTAAAAACCCCATGGCACTAAAATGTGAGCAAATTAAATCATTCTGAACAAGTAGCTCCCTTTGGAGTTCATGGAGCAAGCAGGATTAAAGGGCAGACTGTAATTACCATTACCCTTCCCATTGATGTTAGTCCCAAATGGGAAAAGAGAGGAGAAAAGACATTTCTCCGACTTAGCACAATAAGATTATCCTTTCATTCTGAATTTGAGTCTAGGAGACTTTGGTTGACATTCCAGAAAGAAAAATACAGTTTCTCCCTAATCCCTTCTTCATTCTCTATTCTCTGGTCCTCACAACTAAAATGACTTTGTCCTTAAAAAAAAAACATAAAAATTGATATAAGCATATGGAAGAGGACGTGTTGGTGGAAATGAGAAAGTAGATAAATTCATATATTTAGTATATCTTCTTTAAAAATAGAAATTCGAGAGTTCAGAAATACAAATGTCTTGATCATTTTCTAATGTAGAAAAGTTAAATGTGTCTGTGTTGAATGGAGATTAAAGGTGAATGGGTTGAAGGTGTCTAGAGAGATCTACAGATCTTCCCTAAGCCTCTGGTCCTTGGTATTGAAGTTTTTCCCCACCCTCTGTCTTCTAAAAATTGCTCTTTGGCTCCCAGGGTAACAAATGATGCCCGAGAAAATGAAATGGATGAAAACCTGGAACAGGTGAGCGGCATCATTGGGAACCTCCGTCACATGGCCCTGGACATGGGCAATGAGATCGATACACAGAACCGCCAGATCGACAGGATCATGGAGAAGGTGAGCACGTAGCAGTCAGCAGGTTTCTGCCTCTCAGCACGTCTTCTGGGATAACTGCTCGGGAAGCATGATGGACAAAATAAGATCCACGCACCATGACACCGAATTCTGGTGTGCTGGTAGCTGGAAACGTTTCCCTCAATTTTCTATGACAAAAACAACAGCAATGGAACTGGACTGAAGATTAGGTAGTAGAATTTAACCAAGTAGTAGATATTCCTCAGAGGGTTCTGTATGCCAGACGTTATGCTAGGCACTGTGCAACACATAACGATGAGAATGACACCATCCCTGCTGCCAAGAAACTCAGAGTCTACAGGAGGCAATGAGCCACGAGATGAATTTACCACCAGGCAGAATCTAATTCCCCTAGAGAATCGCAGTTATAATGCTAAATAGGGTTAGAAGAAGGAAGACTGCAAGGGACAGGGGTGGGGAAATCTCAGAAAATTCCATTTGAGTTGAGTCTTGAATGACAGGCGTTTGTCAAGGAATAGAATGAAGAAACAGTGGAAAGAATTATTATTTTAGTTTGGTCAGAAGATGAGTATAAGCTTTGCTTTTCATAAATGCCAGAGCTTTAATGATAGTTCAAAAAGACGCAGGTTCCATTTCCAGTCCAACTGTTGATGTCTCCAGATCTCAAAGTGGGGAACTAATATATGACGAAGTTGAGGTCACACAAGGACACCAGATGTGGCTCTATGACTGAGACCCCCACTGTCAACAGGACATAAGGAAGACTGAAGAGAGTAGAATAGAAAGGGGTGGGTTTGGAGGTTTGTAAAAAGGAACAGAAAGTAACACTGGGAAGTATCTATAAAGAGATCTGGGGCAGCAAAGCTGATATTCCACACGATGATACAAATCTGACGTGGTTTCTATGGCCTTGTATTCCACCCTCTTCAATCAGTAGGATCTCAGATTTTGTTTATACTCTCCTAAAATGTCCAGATGCCAAAAGGGAGAAAGAGACACATTGTAATAGGTTTAGTAGTAATAGTGCATTGGTAATCTACTCTATTTGGCTAATCTTATGTGTGTGAATTTATTCCCTGGGAGATACTGAATTTTTGAGACGGAGACCCTGAATTTCTTTTTAATGATCCATTCCATGTTGATGAGTTGAGAAGGATGATTTTGGTATTTCTTGAATCATTATTCTGAATAGTCAGTTTCTTGGTATCCAAGAAGCATCTGCTGACTCGGAAAAGGAATAAGTAGACATAAAGGGAACACTTTGCTCTATACACTCCACATTGAAAATATCTGATTGCATAACATTTTGCCTGATCAGTATGGAGCTACAGAAGTGTCAGGGTTGGTTGGCAAATGCTTGTGCTTTGCTTGCTTTCGCTAGTCATAACATGTTTATCATTGTTAAAAGGCCTTTGATATGCTAAAGCTTTTACAGCTGTGCAAGTCAATGGATTTTAGAACAATATTAAGGGTTTTGAAAAGCACCAGAGCCAACATAATCTGACCCATTATCGCCCAGAAAAAATAACTAAAATAATTGTTGAACTGTCTTTCAATAGGAAAATGATTTGAAAAAAACAGGAAGTATTCGTTTTCTATCAGCGGACCCAATTTACTTGCAGATTCAGGTAGATAATGCATCAAAGCCAATTAGAGTTTCAGAAGCAAAGGTTTTACTAATAGAGGGGTCAAACCTTTATCGATACAGTTGGACTTTAAGCATGAACAAATGGTCCTGGAAAGGAAAGTGCCATCTTAATTCTGCCACTTTGCATTTCAATTTCTCATCTTTAGGGAAAACTTTCATTCTGTGCCCAATTTACTTCGAGGTCAGAGACATATTCAGCTATAAGGCATAATCAAAAGCCATGCAAGTGAATGGGAAATGGCCATTATGGTTTGATTCATTGTTCAAGTGCTGAACCATTTAAGAAGTGGGGGAAGGATCTAGTTGCCTTTGAACAACTAGTTCATTGCAGTTGACACTTTAAGTAGCCTTTTTTCAAAAATCACAATGCAGACATGATTTAGATAGAGCCTCTTTCAACCCAGGATTGCCTCCAAATGATACGTTACGTAAACTGCACAGTTATAAATAGACTTCCACCTTCTCATGTAGTTTCTCGCTTCTGATAACAGGAAAAGGTGTGCAAAAAGTCTTCCACTCATCTAAGTTTTAGTTAAAATCACACTGTAAGGAAAAGGAGAGTCTTGCCATGTTTCTCCCATATTCCTTCATGATCCTAATACCAACCTTCACCCTACTCCATCTGTCATGATCCTTTCCCATCTCTTGGATTAATAGTGAAGTTCTGAGAGCTGCAAACAGTGTGATCTGCAATATTTCCCATGGACTATCAAAAAATCCCTTTGTCAATTTAAAAACTTGCTTTCTGTTTAAGGGTATTTATATATATTATATATATATATATATTATATATATATACACACACACACACACACACACACACAGTCGAT
Organism: Choloepus didactylus; assembly: GCF_015220235.1. Lineage (NCBI taxonomy): Eukaryota > Metazoa > Chordata > Mammalia > Pilosa > Megalonychidae > Choloepus > Choloepus didactylus. The sequence continues at coordinate 24,364,308 of NC_051325.1, read as the reverse complement.
CTTCTAAAGTTAAAATATACAGTTCTTTCAGAAAACTGCTGAATCGGAGGCAAGTTTACATCAGATATTGTATAGGAACTGTTGCTAAGGAAATAGTTATTCTGATAGTCATACTGCAATTTAAAGTTGTCAGTGGTAGATGTTATGCACACAGTGAAATACAGTGAGGCAGAAACAGTCCTCTAATTCTTCTACCATTGAGGAAACAGTGTTCGAGAACTAAAACCTTCAGTTCTAACAGCGTTTTCCTGCTCAACAGCGCTGTGATTTGGTTGCTTCATCTGAAAGATAGGGATAATGAGGGAACAGTTCTAAGTTGGGATCAGAATGCGCTGCTGTGTGTGGTAGTGAGCATCATTTCTGGAAGTATGAGCTGGGGCTTCATACCTACCTGTCATGGTCTGAAGTTGAGATTTCTAGAGTGTTCAGAAGGATGGACTTAACAGCTCCTTCTAACTCTCTTACTGGCTCTGTAATGGTCATCCTGGCTTTCCCACAGAGACAAGCCATCTTACATATGTTGGGTAGACCAATGAGTTTAGGGTTCTTGAAATAGAAATACAAAAACTGTGATGAGATATCATCTGTAAATAATGTCCTAAGCATATAATAGCATGAACCCAGAGACATTCTCCAGTTACCGGAAAAACAACTAAAAGGAAGCTCTCTTGGGGTTTTTTTTTTTTCCCCTAAAAAGTGTTGCTTTTTATAGAATGTGATAAAGATGTGGAAACATTTGTTTATGGGCTGGAATTTTGAAATGCATCAGAAAGACATTAGGTGGGATCACAGAGCTTAGTGAATGTAGGTCTGTTCTAGGCTCCTTCCAGATCCTTTGAGCATATACTCTATTTCAGAGTATAAGTGACCTTATACTCCACTTCAAAATTACCAGTGCACCACTGGGTGAAGGCTTAGCAATGCATTTCTTATGCAACAGGTCCTAGAACTTTTGTCTGCAGAAATGCCATCCAGTGTTTTCAGTTTTTTTAATTAGACAAGTTATAGGGTCACAGAAAAATCATGCAAAAAATACAGAGTTCCCATATACACCTCCTACACACACACACACACACACACACAGACAGAGTTTCCCTATTATTAACACTTTGCATTACTGTGATATCTTTGTTACAATTGATAAAACAATATTATTATAAATATACTATTAACTATAGTCCATCATTTACATTAGAGTTCACTGTTTGTGTTTTACAGTTCTATGGTGGGGTTTTTTTTTTTTAATTTTTTTTCTAGGAACATATATACAAACTAAAATATCCCCTTTTAACAGTGTTCAGATATATAATTCAGTGGTGTTAATTGCATTCACAATGCTTTGCTACCATCACCACCATCCATTACAAAAACTTTCAGTCAGCTCAAAAAAGAAATTCTGCACCAATTAAGTATTAACACCCTATCCCAGCCCCTTTTACCTGTGTTACAGTTTCTAACTATATGAATTTGATTATTCCAGTTATTTCATATCAATAAGATCATATAATATTTTCCACTGTGGCTGAACCATTTTACATCCACACCAACTATTTCTCCACATCCTCAGCAACAATTGTTACTTTCCATGTTTTTAATAGTAGCCATTCTGGTGGGTGTGAAATGGTATCTCAGTGTGGTTCTGATTTGCATTTCCCTAATGGCTAATAGTGTTGAGCATCTTTTCATGTGCTTATTGATCATTTGTATATCGTCTCTGGGGAAATGTCTGTTCAAATATTTTGCCCATTTTTAAGTTGGGTTGCTTTATCTTTTTATTCTTGAGTTATGGGATTTCTTTATAGATATTCCGGATATTAAACCCTTACTGGATATATGGGACTATTCTTTCTCCATTGAATGGATGTGGCAGCCTTGTCAAAAATCAATTGCTATAGATGTGAGAGTTTATTTCTGAACTATCAGTTGAATTTCACTAGTCTGTATGTCTGTCCTCATTCCGGTACCATGCTGTTTTGATTACTGTAGCTTTGTAGTAAGTTTTAAAAAGGGAAGTGAAAAAAATGAAGTGTAAGTCTTCCAACTTTGTTCTTTTTTCAAGATGGTTTAGGCTATTTGAGGTCCCTTACCCTTGCATATAAATTTAATGGTTGGCTTTTCGCCTTCTGCAAAGGAGGCTTTTGGAATTTTTATTTGGATTGCATTGAATCTTTAAATTGCTTTGGTTAGAATTGACATCATAACAAAATTCAGGTTTCCAATCAATGGACATGGAATGTCCTTCCATTAATTGGGGTCTTCTTTGAATTCTTTTAGCAATGTTTTGTTGTTGTCCTCTACATCCTTGGATAAATTTATTCCTAGGTATTTGATTCTTTTAGTTGCTATTTTAATGGAATTTTTTCTTGATTTCCTCTTCGAATTGTTCATTACTAGTGTATAGAAACACTGCTGAATTTTGCATGTTGACCCTGTACCCCGCCACATAGCTGAATTCATTTACTAGCTCTAGTAGCTTTCTTGAGGATTTTTCAGAATTTCCTATATATAGGATTATATCATCTGCAAATAGGGAAAGTTTTGCTTCTTCCTTTCCAAATTGGATGCCATTTATTTCTGTTTCTTGCCTAATTGCTCTGGCTAGAACTTACAGTATAATGTTGAATAACAGTGGTGACAGTGGGCATCCTTGTCTTGTTCCTGGTCTTAGAGTCTTTCACTGTTGAGTTTGTTGTTAGCTGTGGGGTTTTCATAAATGCCCTTTATTAAGTTGAGGAGTTTTCCTTCTATTCCTAGTTTTCTGAGTGTTTTTATCAAGAAGGGGTGCTGTATTTTGTCAAATGCCTTTTCTGTGTCAATTAAAATGATTATGTGGGGTTTTTTCCCCCTTTTTTCTATTAATGTAGTATATTACATTACTGATTTTCTTAGGTTGAACTACCTTTGCATACCTGGCATAAAACCTGCTTGATCGTCGTGTATAATTCTTTTAATGTGCTGTTGTATTCAGTTTGCTAGTATTTTGTCAAAGATTTTTGCATCTATATCCATAAGGGTTATTGGTCTGTAATTTTCTTTTCTTGTGTCTTTTTCTGGCTTTGTTATTAGGGTGTTGTTGGCCTCATTGAATTGGTTAGGAACTATTGCCTCCTCTTCAATTTTTTGGAAGATTTTGAGCAGGACTGGTATTGGTATTAAATCTTTTTGGAATGCTTGGTAAAATTCACCTGTGAAGCTATCTGGCCCTGGGCATTTCTTTGTTGAGAGGTTTTTGATTACTCATTCAATCTCTTTACCTGTTATTGGTCTCTTGAGATCTTCTATTTCTTCATGAGTCAGTGTCATAATTTGTATGTTTCTAGGAATTTGTCCATCTCTTCTAGGTTATCTAATTTGTTGGAATACGGTTGTTTGTAGTATTCTCTTATACTACTATCTATTTCTGTGAGGTTGGTAGCAATGCTCCCCCCTTTCATTTCTAATTTTAGTTTTTGTGTCCTCCCTTTTTTTTTCTGTCAGTCTAGCTAAACATTTGTTGATTTTATTGATTTTCAAAGAACCAACTTTTGGGTTTTTTTATTTTCTCTATTTTTTTAAATTCTCTATTTCATTTATTTCCACTTTATTATTTCCTTCCTTCTGCTTGCTTTAGGTTTAATTTGTTCTTCTTTCCCTAGATCCTTCAGTAGTGAGATTAGGCCTCTGATTTGAGTTCTTTCTTCTTTTTTTTTTTTAATTAAACTCAGTTTTATTGAAATATATTCACATACCATACAATTATCGATGGTGTACAATCAGCTGTTCACAGTACCATCATATAGTTATGCATTCATCACCCCAATCCATTTCTGAACAGTTTCCTTATATCAGGAGGAATCAGAATAAGAATAAAAAGTAAAAGTAAAAAGGAACACCCAAATCATCCCCCCATCCCACCCTATTTTTCATTTACTTTTTGTCCTCATTTTTCTACTCATCCATCCATATACTAGATGAGGGAGTGTGATCCACAAGGTTTTCACAATCACACTGTTACCGCTTATAATCTACACTGTTATACAATCGTCTTCATGTCTTTCTTCTTTTTTAATGTAAGCATTTAGAGCTGTAAAGTTACCTCTTAGCACTGTCTTTGCTGCATCCTGTAAGTTTTGGTATGTTGTGTTTTCATTTTCATTCACCTCAAGATACTTCTTAATTTCCACTGTATTTCTTCTTTGACTCATTGATTTTTTAAAGGGGTGTTGTTTAATTTCCATGTATTTGTGAATTTTCCAGTTCTTCCTCTGTTATTAGTTTCTAGATTCATTCCATTGTGGTCAGAGAAGATACAGTGTATGGTTTCAGTATTTTTTAATTTATTGAGACTTGTTTTCTGGCCTATCCTGTAGAACAACATATGTGCACTAAAGAAGAATATGTAGTCTGCTGTTGTTGGGTAAAGTGTTCTATATATGTCTGTTAGGTCTAGTAGATGTATAGTATCATTCAAGTATTCTATTTCCTTATTGATCTTGTGTCTAAATGTTCTATCCATTATTGAAAGTGGTATATTGAAATTCCCTACTATTAACGTAGAACCATCTCTTTCTCCCTCCATATCTGTCAATATTTGTTTCATATATTTTGGGGCTCTGCCATTAAGTGCACATAAATTTATAATTGTTATATCTTCTTGTTGAATTGGCTCCATGCCATCCATTTTCAAATGGATGATTTTTCTCATTTGAGCTTTTCTCAGCATTCAGTCTGGAATAATATTCAGCAAATTTCCATCTGCAGGAACATTTCATATTGGTCTGAGCTTGTAATTTTCCTTTGCACCAAAGCTTCATTATTTCTGGTAGGATTTATAGCAGGTAAGGAAGGGTTTAAGAGTCAAGGAAAATTGAAGAGATTACCCATTTTCCAAATGAAGTAAAAAATATGAGTCTGTAGATCAAAATACTCAAAGACAATTAGTGCTCTGTCTTATGAAATAAATATTAATTTGGAAGCCAATTCTCAGTTATCCAAACTGATGTGGAGAAACATTATCAGTAAGTCAGAGTTATGAATAATTTGGAAATATTTCTATTTTAACTTTGCAGATTTCTATTTGAATATGAATAACTCTGGTGTCCTAGAAATTTACAATTCAAACTGAATAAAGAAGACCCAACTCAGAGAGATAAGAAAGCACTAAGCGTGGTAACTGGTACCAAGTCAGCCATCATTGAATAAATACTGGTTGTTTGAAAAATATTTCACTTTCCCTAACTGCCTCTCAGCTTCCTCCTCCACTTCCCAAGCTGGAGAGAGACAACATTCTAATCATGATACAGCAAAAACAGCAGCCTTAACTGAACATTTGTCTTCCTCTTGCTGACTCATGTCTTTGTCAGTGGGTGGGGAATAAGTACTTTTCTGGGGTTTAAAGGTATAACCTGATAGCAGTCCCAGGTTTTGTGGTACACAGAAAGCAAAAGGTGCCCCAAGTAGCAAGGAAATCCACCAGGAGGCTAAATGAGAAAATCACAAAATTATGGTAAATGTGACCATGAAGACCAAGTCAGTTATCAAAACCATAGAACTGAGTTTTCAGAAAACGGGCTTAAAATCTCTTAAGTATCCTGGAAGCAAAGCTAAGTTTTCACTCAGTAACAGTAATTGCAAGCTAACAAAAACATTATTCTAAGCATATTATTTTTGTAAACTCATTTAACTCTTATAGCAAATCTAAGTGGTATAGTGGTTAACACAGTGATTAACAATGTGAATTCTGACTGCAGGCTGCTTGCGTTCTGACCCCGACTTCCCCACTTACTGGTTCAATAACTTTAGACAAATTGCATAAAATCTTTCTGCCTGGTTTCCTAACTTAGAAAACGGTCCTATACACTTGATAATTGATGTTGTGGATTTTGACATTGTCCAGATTGAATAAGTAGAACACATTAGGTGTTGATGCTCATTTGCATTAGTTTTTATTATCCCCAGATTACAGACAAGAAAACTGAGGATGCAAAATGTTAAGTAATTTGCTCCAAGTGACACTGCTAATAGGTTAGCCCAATTTGAAGCCAATTTCACAAGTGATGGTAATTTGATTCAACACAGCAGCTTTGAATACCTACCACGGAAGTCACTGTTGTCATTCCAGGGATGGAAAGATAAATGATTAGCCTTGCCCTCAAAAGAATGCTCTCTGGAGGAGAGCCATGAGACCTGAGACCAAGCTTCTATAGTCACATCCAAGTAGAGCTATGAGCATTGGTTTGGGGAACACAAAAAAAGGGATGGTCCATTGCGACTGGAGAAGTTCCAAGATGGTTCCACCAAGTGGCATTTGAGCTGGACCCAGAAGGAAGAATAGTATTTTAAGAGGTAATCTGACTTTTGTTCTCTTTTCCAGGCTGATTCCAACAAAACCAGAATTGATGAGGCCAACCAACGTGCAACAAAGATGCTGGGAAGTGGTTAAATGGACCCACCCATGTTCTCTTCTGAATGCTGTCAGGCAGGATAGCACCGTCAGGCTTTTCTCATGGTATTACCTAGTAGGTCTGCACACATACACACATCAGTCCACTCCCGTCGTGAACGTTGTCCTGTGTTGTCCATCAGCTTCCCAACACTACTATGTGTCTTTTGTTCTTCCTGGGTCTCTTTCTTTCCAAAGGTTGTATATAGCGGTCATTTGGTAGCTCTTACTCCCTACATAAGATGTCTTTGGTTTCATTTTTTCCTTTTTTTTCCTCAGTGGCGTTTGCTGAATGACAACAATTTAGGAATGCTCAGTGTGCTGTTGATTCTTTCAGTACACAGTATTGTTCTTGTAAAACTGTGACATTCCACAGAGCTACTACCATGATTCTTTCTTTGGGTGTCAGGCTCTGAAATTCTTAAAATTTGCTGTCCTTGGTTCTTCATGGCTGTCATCTGTCTTTATGATTTCATGATTAGACAATGTGGAATTACATAACAGGCATTGCACTAAAAGTGATGTGATTTATGCATTTATGCATGAAAACTAAATAGATTTTTAGATTCCTATTTAAACAAAAACTTTCTATGACAGTAGAATACTGATGAGAAAACACACAAACATGCACAACAGCAACAACGAAACAACAGCGCATGCTCAGTATTGAGACACTGTCAAGATTAAGTTATACCAGCAAAACTGCAGTAGTGTCACTTTCTTTCTGTCAATCTGTAGACTTATTAATCATAATCATCCTTTTTTAAAAAAAATAATTTTAAAAAAAGATGGATTTGACATACTCACCATTTTATCACTTCCAACAAAATATACATTTGGCTGAAACTATGTCAAATGGATGTAATATAGGGTTTGTTTGCTGCTTTTGAAGGCTGTGTTTTAGAGAAAGCAATCTTGCTGTGAAACCGTGTGAAGATATAAATTTTATAAGGCTGACTCTTATTAATCACCATTTCCCCTGTGGTTTGTTATCAGTACAATTCTCTGTTGCTTAATCTAGAGCTATGCACACCAAATTACTGAGATGTTTAGTAGCCGATAAAGAAATCTTTAAAAAATAATATAAATGGATGAATATAGATAAACTGTGAGATAAATATCATTACAGCATGTAATACTAATTCCTCCTGTCTCCTCTGTCGATTTGTGAAGTGATTGACATTTTGTAGCTAGTAAATTATTAAAAATTATAGACCCCCAGATGTCTGCTTTAATTTTTTTCATTGACCCTGTCTGATACTGCACTCACACAAGAAAAAGAAGCCAGGCAACGCCATCCTGATGCTACTAAAGAAGCCAGTTCTGGTGCTGAGGACAATGTGTGGACGAATCAAAGATGTCCCTGTTATTCATGATGCCAATGGTAGTTGACAACTTGACTTGATTTCCAAAATCTATTTCAGAAATACGTGTTCGTGAATTCATTGTTGGCTTGGGAATAAATGTAGCTTTACAGCAGATACAGAAAAAATCCAAATTGTGTTGCACTTTGTGGTACCCAGACCTGGCCCTGTGTAGATTCAGGTATATCAGGTGTCCAGTCAACTTTTGTCTTCCTTCGTCTCCCCCAAATCCCTACCACAAAGTTGAGCCATCTACAACTACCACCACCACTGCTCCCACTTTTTTTAAATGGCTTTATTGACACACCATAAAATTCACCCATTTAAAGTATATAGTTCAATGGTTTTTAGTATATTCTGAGTTCTGCAGTCTAATTTTAGAACACTTTTATCACCCCAAAAAGAAACCCCATGCTCATTAGCAGTTATTCCCATCCCTCATCCCTAGCCCCCCGGCAAACATTAATTTACTTTCTATCTCTCAAGATATGTCTCTTCTAGATATTTCATATAAATGGAATCATACAATATGTGGTCTTTGGTGATTGGCTTCTTTCACTTAGCAGAATGTTTCCAAGGTGCATCTATGTTGTAGAAGGTATCAGTATTTCATTCTTTGTAGTGGTTGAATAATATTCCATTGTATGGATATGCCACATTTTGATTATCCAATCATCAGTTGATAGATACTTAGTATGAATAACACTGCTCTGAGCATCTACGTGCAAGTTTCTGAGCAGATATCCGTTTGCAGTCTCTTGCCACCACCACTCTACCACTGTCATTGCCTCCACAGCACCACCACTACCATCTGCATCACCATCACCTCCACCACACCTGTACCACAACTGCTTCCACCACCACCTCCTTCACTTTACCACCATCTCTACCACCTTTCCACCGTGTTCGCTAGCATCTACACTGCCTCCACCTTTATCATTGTCAGAATCACTACCACCACCACCGTTACCAAGCCACCATCACCACTCTCACTACTGCCACCAACACCTCCACCGCGACCACAACCATCACCACCATCACCGTCACCACCTCTACTACTTCTTCTCTCTCTTGCTCTCACTCTCGCTCTGTGCTATCCCATAAAAGCAATGCAGAAAAATTTATCCTGGTTGTGGTGTTGTCTGCCAGATAATTTCATCCATGAAAGCAGTTGTAGAGGTTGGGTGAGAGCACTTCAGAAGCAAAAACAGTAATGACCAATTCATCATTCTCAGCAAATGTTTGCACTTCTTTAACTGCTCTTACTAAGCCTTCAGAACATGTCCTATAAGTACCCAGATCCTCAGGGAAGTTATTCTAAGGAAAATCAATAGTAGCAACATATTTCTTCCTTTATATTAACATATTAGGGAGGATGCTAAAAGACAGAGAAAGTGAATAAATATATTGCATATGTTAAAGCTGCTACGGGATCAGCCTATGGGCCTTGTTAGAAAATTCTGTTCCAAACTCCATCTGTTCTCAGCCAGGTAGGTGAGTATGTTTCCGTATTGAGTGATTAAAACCCCACATTGTATGCATGAAAAGTAAGATGCAGAGATTTTGCTTTAAGTTCCCTCACAATTCACTCGGAGGTGTATTTTCTTTGATAATTGAGTGTGTCCAGCCTTGATTCTTTTGCAGCAAGCTCATTTTGGCTAAAGGAAAATATGTTCTCCAAGGATGAAAAAATGTAATGATTAGTACAAGGTGGATGATTGTAAAGCCTAAAGGTTTCTCTCTCTGATGCGTAACACTGACAAAAGGACCTTTTACAAAGGACTGAGAGTGTCCTAGAAACAGAGTCCTTTCCTCTTGCCTGCCTCTCCATCTCTAGTTCCCCTACACTCCTTCTGCATCCTCCTTCAGCATCTGCTTTGGCCAACTTCCCCCCAATCTTGGTGTCACTGGTTCATTGGCAAATTGATGATTGCCCTGATGATGTTCCTTCAAGGAAAGTAAGAGGAAGGGAAGAAAAAGAATATTTCATGACCCTCTCGTACGTGCCAAGCCCTGTATTAAGTGCATTAAATCCTCTTTAAAATTCCCCCAAATTGCCCAAATTAGCATTATCAGCCCCCCTTTGCAAAGGAAGAAATTGAAGCTGATAGTTTATTTGAACAAGATCTCTCAGCTAAAAAGTGACATCAGTGTGATTCAAACCAGATGTGTGTGACTCCAAAGCTGTACGAAGGCTTGGAAGATACATTCCAGGATTTTGCCTCTCAATTCAGCCAGCCAGGAAACTCCGGGAGACAGCTCATCCCACAAGAAGCAGCAAAGACAAATATACTGGACTTCTTAGCAGAAGGTCTTGGTGAACCCACCTTTCATGCAATCATTCATTCTTTCACTAACTCACCCAAGAATATTGAGCTACTAATATATGCCAGTCACTGTTCTGAGGATTGCAAATACAGCAGTGAAGGAAAAACAGCAATAACAACAACACAGGGAAAATTCCCTGAATTAATTTAACTTACACTCATGCAGGGTGGGGAATGGAGGGATAGATAAGCAAATAAAATATAAAATATAGCAGCTTGTAAATCTTACAGAGAAAAGTAAAAGCTATAAGGGAATAAGGAGCGTAGGAGGTGGGGATGGAAGTGGAGATGGGGGATTGTTTTAAAATAGAGTAGTCAGGGAAGACCTGTTGTTTGAGCAGGAAATTCTTCAAGGTTTAGAGTAATTAAAGTGATCTGTTCGGAGTGAAGTCTTTTTGAGAAGCAGGGGCTGGAAGTGATAAAACAAATACCCAAACTACCTACATCTTTTCATTTAGTAACGCTGAACTACCTCCTCTACAACTCATTCAGTACTGGTTTGACGTATTTGCTACATGAATTTTCCAGAATAAACTTGCAAAATCTTTGTCCCAGTGAGCAAGGAGGCAGGTTCAGGGGGCAAAACAAACGTGTAAGCATCAAGTCAAATTCTGTTAGGGAGTGGAAGGTATTGACTCCATGGTCCAAGGTTTAAGAATTCTCAATTTAAGGTTCTTTGTACTGTCATCAGTTTATTGATTTATGTGCAAGCTCATTAGTCATGTACCCCAGGTTCTCCATCTGGTTTGTGGAAACTTAAATCCATGGCCTAGAATGTAGGAAGCTTTTGGGAACAAGGAAATGAAGGAAACTATACCATTAACAAATCATTTAACTTACATGCCCACAACTCTTTCCTGCATGAGTTGCCAAAGCATCCCAGGTGTCTAACTGTTCTAGAATACCAGTCCCAGGCAGGTTTCTACCAGCTGCTGCTCCCCACCCACCATTACACAATCCCTGACTCTTTCAGCCTCTTTTATTATCACAACTTCATGACCATTCAGTTCGGGGGGAGAGGTTTACTGCCTTGAGTTCACAAACTTCTTTCCACAAGGAAATCAGAAAGGTTTGGCCTTTGACCTTTCAAGCTGCTGGTGCTGTGTCATCCCTGGTGCTCACCTCAACTCACAGAAGGCTCCTTGCAGTGAAGGACCCTGCAGTTCTCTGCCTGGGAGCAGAGTAAAACCTTAGGGTATAAAACCTAAGATGAGATCCAATGACTATACCACATGCACATCATTGCTCACATCCAAAGTGGGAATATTTCCTAGATTTTATTGTGCAAGCCAAATAAGTTGTACACAATAGGAGGTGTGTACACTCTGCAGGTCTATCCTAATATTACCTATTGTTATTACTATTACCAATGCATTAAAAAAAGGAAGGAAACAAGGCAAAGGATCCAAAGAATATGGTGGAGGCTGTGAACCTCTGTAACAGTTAGTTGTCACTGCATAACAAACGGCCCCCCAAAATGTGGTGACTTGAAACATTAAATATTTGTTTAGCTTGCAATTCTACAGGTTGGCATTTGGGGCTAGGTTCAGCTGGAAGCATTTCTGGTCTTGGCTGGGGGGAACCTGCATGTGACTGTAGTCAACTGTGGGACAGCAAGGAAACAAAGCTTCCAGCTGACGCTCCTCACCTGTCCTCTGTGTGGTCTTTCATTCTCCAGCAGGCCAACCAGGGTTTGTTCACATAGCAGTCAGGAGTCCGAGAAAAAGAGCAGAAGTGTGCAAGGTCTCTTGAAGCCAAGGCTCATCGCTTCTACCACATTCCATTGGCCAAAGCAAGTGACAAGGCCAGTTCAGAGTCGAGAAACAGAGAAGTCACCCCTACCTCTTGGTGGGAAATCCTTCAACGTCATATTGCAAAGTGTGTGGATACAGAGAGGGGTGAATAATTAGGGTTATCTTTGCAATCAATCCACCACAACCACAAAGAAGCATATGGAATGTCCTCCAAGTCTTATGGGGGGGGAAAAAGGGTTAGGGTGCACCCTCTGTGTGCCTTAGAGTGGACACATGCTAATATTCTTTCCCTTTAGTGATAGTTAGAAGAAAAATTGTAGGGCTCAGTGAGCCAGCCACCAAAGGGAGGATTTGAGAGCCATGAGCAGGAAGATTGGAGGGCTGGGGGCTGTTGGAGGATGTAGCAGCTTGTCCACAAGACTGCCCTTAATCCTGAAATAACTAAACAAATCTCTCCTGTTCAGTCTAAGCAGGTTTCGGCACCCATCGTTAACCCCTAAACACCCAGAATGTAAAACATTTTTACATGTAGAAAAAGAACTGGGTCCTCAATCCAGCTCTAAATAAATACCCTTATTCTGGGAACTTCTTGGGTGAGGTTTTTCCCTCCCACTTTTTATTTGCTGTTATCTGTGGGAATTTACATTGAAATATTTTTTTGGGAAGGGAGGTGGTGGGAGCTTTCTTTTATTTTCCTTTCTTTCCAGTCTTTTCTGTACAAAAATACAGTGTTCTCTTTGCTAAGGGAATAAAAAAGACTGATTACTCGGAGATGAAAAAGAAATTATGTGTGTCAGAGGCAGCTTCAGTGTACACGAGATGCATCCTGGGCATCCGGGGGAGGAGGGGGCGTGGGAGGTGTCTGCTGGTTTCCCAGGCACTGTCTTACTTCTTTAAAGGAACCATGACAACCGCCAGTTAAGGAAAGATGAGGCAAGTGCTAAATGGTGTGTGTTTTTAAACGTTCGGGGACTGTGGAAATAGAAAGCCCTAGAGGCCCAAATCCATACTCTCATTTGTTATCGGAGGCAAAACTCCAAACCGGGCCAAATGGATTCTCCAAAGGGGATAGAGCTTGCCTATATCCCCACTAAAAATCCCCATTCTTCCCCGTGCCTGTTGACTTATCAAGACAATGGCCCATCTGAATTTCTGCCCTCTGAAGGTTCATTTATCTCCCTTAATATTCAAATACACTGCTCAGATCTGAGGATAATTAGCAGCTTTTCAATCCAGATAGCCCTACCATGTATTGCAACATAATTATATTCTTGAGTCATCATTTCAAACCAAGATGAGACTCTGGAGTGTTTTGAAAGTGCTTTCCCCATCTCCAAGGAGGCTAAGTTAGAGGGTATTGAGGGCTGGTTCCCAGAAAACAAATGCTGAGACAAAGGTTTAAGTGTAAGCAGTTTATCTGGGAGTGTGATTCCAGGGAGCAGGAATATAGGATGAGAAACTGATAAAGAAGGGAGAGAGCCAAGGCAAGAACACATGATAGAGTTAGCCGACACCCCAGGCACCTGGGCTTTGGATCCCATGGGATAGCTGAGAGGTCTTATGCAATGAATATCGGGACCATCTTCCCTGGGCAAGAAAGAGAGAAACATTAACCCACCAGCTCCCTTTTCCCTTTCGTCCAGGGTTGCCCGAGTCCAGACATTAATTCCTCTCTACCTCTGGGTTGTACACGAGGCTTATTTCCTCAGTCAAGGGATTCTGAGGATGTCCCAGAGTATCAAAGAAGTTTCAGAGCAAGAAGTGAGAGGCAGGGTTGAGGCAGGCCCCATCAGCTGGCACCTGCATGAGGCTGGTTGAAGTCTGCATGAAAATGGTTGCCACAGCCATGACTGGAATAAGCGACAGGACCAAGAGAATTCAGATGTTTACAAAGCATCTGATGTGGGGGAACATGAGGGAGAGACCAGGACGATGCATACAGTTGTGCAGGTTGCATACTGTTCAACCCTAGGGGGCGCTCTAGAGAGCAACCCTAGAGAACAGCCCCACGTTTGCCTACCTCATTTCAGGGTCTCAGCTAAGACTGTGTGAAAGAACGTTTCATTAAAACAAAATGAAATGAAACCTTTAAAAACAACTGTTCTAGAACAATTTGGAGGACAAATAGAAAGGGGAAGTTGAAAGAACACAAACTGAAGAAGAGATGAGAAAAGTAAAATTCTGAATATTGGTGGTGGACCAAAGGTTTTGGATGATTAGCAGAAAAGAATAGTAATAGGAATGTGATTGTTTTTAAATCCTGGAGATCCAGAAGCAATGGGCTGGAAGGTTTAGCACAAGGAGGAAGAAAAGGAAAAGGGACACCTGAAGAGGATAAGGTTGAGGAATTATGGTGAAATGATAACACAAAAGAGAATGGAAGATAAAATGACGTAACTAGTTAAAAGAGAGCAAGAGGGAAATACTCAAAAAGAACTTTTATATATAAAATAAGAACCTGAACAATTACAGGCAGGGACTAACTAGTTATGGATTCAATTTCCATTTGCATTTCCAGGGAGGCTATTTTTCTCTCACCTTCCTGAAATAACCCCACCTGTGTTCCTTGGTCCCCAGCTCCATCTTTAGTCTCACAGTCATCCTCAGGTGACCTTGATAATAACTTCTACAGCCCAGAACTGCTCTCAGCCTGAGTCTCAACTCATCCAACCCTGAGCCAAACTTCAGAAATCTTAAATTTAATAAATGCTATCCTCTGAACAAAATATTTCACATGATGTTCTTATGGTCTTAATCTCTGCACTTGCTCTTCAAACTCATCTAGACTTCCAGTTCCTTCTCCCGGGTTTTCTGTAAGGTATAACATTACATACAGGAAAGTGCACACATGTAATTTTATATAGCTCAGTGCATTTTCACAAACTGAACACACCCATGTAACTGGCACCCAGAGAACATACTGTATGCTTCTGGGTATGTAAAGTTCAAAAGCAGAAAGGGAGGGTTAGTGATTAAAACAGGGCACGAGGAGAGCTTTTGAGATGCTGGCAACGTCCCGTTTCTTGACCTGTTTATTATTAAACAATAATAAAAATGACAACAAGATGTATGATTCCCAGTCTCTCCAAGAGCCCAGTGCCTGGCACCCTCCACTCAATATTCTGCCCTTCAACCCCAGACCACACCCATCGTGCAAACCCCAAGCCTTGAATCAATGCAACCATTTGCCTGAATAATTCTTATGCCCTGGGTTCTCAGGACTACTAATGAAAATCACACAAAAATATATAATCCCATTGCAACCCTCATACTCAGCAGGTGGGAATATAAATTGGTATAACCACTTTAGAAAATGACTCAGTAATATCTACTAAATCTAAATATGTATGTACATTGACTTGGCAATTCCTAGAACCCAACAGAAGTATGTACTTTTGTTCACCAAAAGACATACACAGCAGAAATATTCACGATAGCCCCAAACTGGAAATTACTCAAATTCCCATCAGCAATAGAATGGAGATATAATTTATGGTTATTCATATGTGAAGTACTTACCCAATGAGAATGAGCAAACTACAACCACATGCTGCAGCAACATGTGTAAATCTTACTAAAACAATGTACAGTGAAAGAAGCCAAATGCAAAAGAGAACATATTGTATGCTTCTGGGTATGTAAAGTTCAAAAGCAGGGAGGAAGGGTTAGTGATTAAAACAAGGCACAAGGGGAGATTTTGAGGTGCTGGTAATGTCCCGTTTCTTGACTTGGGCGCCAGTTACATGGGTGTGCTCAGTTTGTGAAAATGCACTGAGCTATGTAAAATTACACGCGTGCACTTTCCTGTATGTAATGTTATACACCTCAATGAGTTTTGAAGCAATAATATAAATGACAACAAAATGTATCATCCCCAACCTCAGTTGCCACTTGTGTTGATTCCACAGGAACTCCATGGGTACAAGGAGCCTCTCCACTTCTCTACTGCATAAGAGAAAAATTGAAGTCAGTAGCAGGGGCCTCGGTTGCTCAATTTCATCCCAATGTAAATGGCGCCTCTTGCAGTAGAGCAATGCCTGCAATTATCGGACATGAGTTCCTTCCATTTCCTGACCCCCCACTTTCAAAACTGTCCCTCCCCTCCTATGTTGTACTGTCTCTGATAGAGACTGAGTCATGGTAAGAAGAATGTAATGACAGGGGCTATTTGCGAAGGTGTAGGTAAGTTCAGGGAAACCAAGACGGAGAGTGCAGTACCCTGGGACTAGCACTAGTGCGGGATGGGGGGGTCACCTCCCATCCCTAGTCTTCCTAGTCCCAAAGAGGCACGGGAACCGTTCCCTGAACCCAGAGAGGGCAGTTATACCACGTGGAGAGGACTGCCTGGCAGGAGCAGTGGTCTTTGGTGGAGGGATAGAGCAGAGAGGGAGCTGGGAATAAATGCCGTGGTCTTTCTTCCCTCCCACCATCACATCTCTTGCCTAGCAGCTGGCTCGTATTTGCTAAACCCAACCAGTAGCCAGGGAAAGGAGTTGGGTGATGAGGTGCTGAACCCCACAAGTTGACCTGCCAGGACCCAGAAGAGGGTGGAAAAGGGCAGAGCATTTGTTTGGAAGAACGAGTTGTGGTGTCTAGAACATTCTGTTTTGTCTTTCTCCTCTTCACCCTGTTGTGACGGGAGTGATTACTGCCCTAGGGTTCTGGGGATGGCTGAACATATGACACCCGATAGCGGACCTATATACTCACAGCCCAGGAGGTGGAGGACACCGCAGCAATGTGGAGCCACGTGGGTCTTAGCACGAGAGTGAGTAAGCGGGGGGCTGTGGGAGGCAGACGAGGGGGCGGGGTGCCCCCTCAGATCACACTAACTCTTCTGTGGCTGCTGGAAACAGTCTCCCTATGGGAACCTCAGGTAAAGGAGGGCTTGTCCTGTGACTGGAACTGCAGTTAAGGAGTCATGAAGAATAAAGGGCTTTTCTCTTCCTCTCGCTTACGGCTGTGTGGTAGCTCCACTTCTATCTGCCTTTTTATTTTGTTGGCTCACTGTTTTCACTCCCTCATAACTTTGGGCTTGCATATGACCAACCATGCTTTCTCCACTACCCCCATCCATCTCAGTCTTTCAGCTTCCACACTCATTGCTAACTGCCTCATTCTCTAGATAGTACCTGGTCAAATTCCCAAATAAGGGGGTCGATTAGCTTCTCCCTCATTTTCATAGCAGGTCGCAGCATAGGTGGCTGACCAGCCTATGTTTGGATTGACTAAGCTCGGTCACATGCTCACCCTTGGTCCAATTATCTATGGTTGAAGACGTTTAGGTCATGTGACACAAATATGGCCACCAAAGTTGGGGAAGAGGGTGCAGTGGGTGAGTGACTATTGATATCTGTGTAAACGACTTTGATCTCCTTTGTTTAAAACATTTATTTCTCGGTTTAGAGTCCCCCTAAAGCAGAGTCTAATTTATGGCCTTAGGTTCAGGTCGATAATTTGGGGTATGATCCCAGGGAGCAGGAGTGAGGGACCTGGGAAGGAAGAAGAGCCAACACTAGCATGTTGTCTAGGTCACCACTGTGGGCAATGGGACTCTATTCTGTGGGCCCTCTGAGAAGTTTATAGAGTGCTTCTCAGAACTGTAGCCTGAAGGACAGGAAGCAGGAGTGTTCATTCATCAGCTCTCATCCCCATGGGTGGAGGGTGGTTCCCAGAGGTGTTAGCCCCAAGCTTGCATGCCCCATTGCTCACCAAGTGCTCACTGGTGCCCATGGCATTGGAGCCCTGGGTCAGAAACAAAAATCCAAGGTACTCACTGGAGGCAAGATGCCACCTGCATGAAGTGAGTTCAAGCAATGGGCGAAGCCAGAGGTCAGGCCAAGGGCACATGGATGGTTCTACTATCCAATGACAACCATTTTTCATCTTGTTTCCTCAACCTCAATTTTCTCATCTACTCTCTTGTACTATTGCTTGCCCTCTTAACTTCTCATTTAGTCATTGCTTAGGTCACCAAGAAATTTTCTAATTCCTATGTACAAAAAAAAAAAAAATCCTTTAATGTCTCAGCTACTCTGGCCTTGGGGATATTTGATACTATTAACCTCTAACTTCAATACTCCCTCTTTGGTTTTTGTGGAACCACTTTCCCCTGGATCTCTCTTACTCTCTGGCTGCTCCTTCTGAGTCTCCGTTAGGTTTCTCTTTCCTCTGTCCACCTTCTGGGTTTTGGTGTTTCCCTAAATTTCTAAATTGGGTTTGCTTCTCATTCTATATAAACCCAATTTTGTCTGTAAGCTTCAGCTACAACCTCCATGCGGATGATGCCTAAAACAAGATGGCTACTGCAGGGTCCTCTCCTGAAGCCCCAAACCAAATTACTTCTTCCTCCTAAACACCTCCATCTAGCTTGCCCACAGGGACTTCAAACTCATCGTGACCCACATGGAAGTTTTCACCACTACCCCCTTCCAGTCTCCTCCACCTCGGGGCTGAAGCCAGGTGTCACTCCCTCATTAAATTGGTCTCCAAGTCTTGTCCACACCACCTCCTAAAATCTCTCTCCTCTGCCCCTTCTTTCCCATGCCCATATCAAGACGAGCACAGACTCAAGACTGGCCTCCCCAGTTCCTGCCTAGTAGCTGCCCCATCCTCTACACCACATCCATGGTGAGCTTTGTAAACCACCAATCTGATGCCTCTTCTTAAAATCCTTCAATGACAACCTTCAAGAAAATGTCTAAATTCTTTGCCAGGACATATGAAGCTATTAATGATCCAGTGGCTGTCAAGAATTAGGACCCATTGCTACTATTGCCCCCTAGCTTACTAAGTTGTTTGCAGTTGTCTGAAAAGGATGTGCTCTCCCCCACCTCGGCCTCCCACCCCACCCTAGCAAGCACCTACTCATCCTTAGGACCTCATTCAGGCACCACCAAGTCTTCAACTCCCCTGACCACACCAAGGCAGATTTCAGCACTCTCTTCTCTCTCTTCTCAGTGCACCCTATACATTCTTCAAATGTGGTCTTTTTCGCATTGCTTGGTAAAATTTGCCTTCATATTTGTCTCTTTCATGATGTTGTAAACTTGTATCAGTTACTGTTGCTGCATAACAAACAATCACACAAACTCAGTGACAGACAACAATAAATATGAATGTCTCACGCTTCTGCAGGGCTCAGCAGATCTTGATTGCACTCAGCTGAGTTGTTGTTCTGGTCTCCCCCAGGCTCGTCCATGCATCTATAGGTCACCTGGGGTTCTGTCTAGGCTGGGCTTGGCTGGGATAACTTAGCTGGGGTGGCTCTGCTCCCCGTATCTCTCATCCTCCTGGGATTCAGCCACTTTGTAAATAAATGACTAAATCCTCCCCAAAACCCAGGTTCCATAATTTGAACATCACAGTGGCTTCTAAATAGCATAAAGAGTAGAAAATATTTTATGTGTATATGTGTCTATGTATGCATATGGGTGCATATACATATATCCCTCTTGGAATCTCTCTACTTAGTGTTTTAAAAAAGTCAAAATCCATACAGCTGTATACACAAAGAATGAACCCTAATGTAAATATGGTAGGGGACAGTCCTAGCACAGCCTGCCAGCCTTTTCCTGGTACCCAAAAATACAACCGGGTATGTTGGCCTGGTGAGATAAAAAGCAATCCCTAGTAGATAAGGGGGCTGCTAGAATATTCCTTCCCCTATTGTCCAGAGCATAGATAAATAGTCACAGGAGACCATCTGACACCGATGGGCATGTTTTACAGCATCCAGCTTCCAGCTTGCACCTCGGTGGGTGGTATATCTGTCCCTGGTGGGAAGGGATCAGGATCCCCCACTGCAGTACGCATGCATGCACACACACACACCCATGGAGAACTGACTCCACTATGAGGCTGACTTTCCTCTGTCTCTTCTCCCTGTGAGTAAAACGTTCCATCTAGTGACAAGTGACTGGTGCTTCTGTTGGCAACTCTGACACCTGCAAACCATGGGGGGGGGGGGGTAGGGGAGGTAGGGAAGGTAGGGGGACTCCCCTAGGGCTGAGCTCCTGATGGCAGGCGGGCATTGTTACACTGTTGCCGCTCTCCACATGGTGAGACCCTACCCCTGGAGGCAGTAATCGATGTCTCTCTTTCTCACCAACACTAATCCATGGCCTCTAAGTTACTGATAATATGTCAATATTGGTTCATCAATTGTAAGAAATGTACCACTCTAATGCAAGATGCTATTAATAGGGGAAACCATAGAGGTGGGGCGGGAATATTAGAACTCTGTACTTTTCTGTGTAATTATTCTGTGAATGGAAAACTGCTCTAAAAATAAAGTTAATTATTTAAAAAAAAACAGAAAACAAAATAATGATCTTCCTTTCAGGCTAATAGAAAGCTGTTAGGTCTTAGGAAAGAATACTGAATTGGAGCACAAATGTTGGCCAGGAAGTCTGGGTTGGAAGGCTAATTTGTAGAGGAAGAATTGAAAATACTCTGGGGTTTGACTGAAGCCCGACCCTTAATTTTCAAATTCCAGGTTCAACTGCTACCTCTGCAGAGAAACCAGATTACTAGAACACTATCCTCACCCCAGTTTATTGGAATGTCACTTGCTTTGCCTTCCCAGCTCAGCCCAGAGAAGGAGAACGCTGCTGGCCCACTAACGGTCTAGCCCAAAAGTGATAATGAGGGACATCATGTGGCTCCTAAAAATAATGAAAAAAAGGGGAACAGTATTAGAGGTCGTGAGTCACTGCTGTTTGGGAGGCAGGAGAAGGAGAGCAGAGAGAGGAAAAGAATATAAAAAGAACTGAGCAGAAAATAAACGCAGCTCTGCAAACATGCCAAAGGGACTGCTCCAGACCTCAGGTTTCCAATTCTTGAGAGCAGGGCTCCTTGGAGAGCTTGACAACAGGTTCACAGGGAGAAAGCCTGCCCATGGCTAGGCCAGCCAGGGGAGCTGCCACCTGCACATGCAAAGCTGTTTTTGGCCATTGCTGGCCCTCGAACCTCTGCTTTAGCCACTGAATGGCAACAGTGACCTCCCCTTCATGGCAAGAAGCAAAGATTCGCTGAGAAGCCACTTTGTGCCCAGGACTGTGCCAAGCCCAGAGAATACAAAAATGAACAAGACACTTGGGAACTTACAACTGAACAAGATTGACCCAGGAGCAATCACATACCAAAGAATAGAACCAGAGCAATGACAGAGGTTTGTTCAAGGACATATGGGAGAGAGAAAGGGGGTGGGAGGTTGTCTACCCAGGCTGGATCCTGGAGGTGGTAGGAGAGGAGATCCAGGAGGCTCCCTGGAGGAGGCAGCATGGGAGCTGAAAAGATAGAAAGTATGTGTTCCATGTTAAGAGGCAGAGGGGGTGACCAGATAATTCCAGGAAGAGGTAATACCACAACTGTGTTGATTTCCTGTATTAAATTCCTGTTAATTAATAACAGAAATTTATTCTCTCAGTGTCCTGGAGGCCAATGGTATGAAATCAGTTTCACTGAGCCAAAATCAAGGCATCCTCAGGGCCATGCTCCCTCGTTCCTTACCTCTTCCAGCTTGTGGCGTCTGCCACCATTCCTTGACTTGTGAGCACATCATTTCAAGCTCTGCCTCCCATCACTTTCTCCTCTGTGTGTGTCAAACCCACCCCTACTTCTCTCTTATAAGGATGCTTGTGACTGCATTTAGGATCCACCAGGATCATGCAGGATAATCTTCCCATCTCAAGAGCCTTAACTTGCTCACATCTGCAACGAATCTTTTCCTTTAAAAGGTATCATTGACAGGTTCCAGGAATTAGGACCTGATTCTCTTTGGGGAGCATCATTCAGTCCACCACAACAACCTAAGACCGGACCTGCAAATGATCTGGTGAGTGGACCTTCCTGCATTCGTTGATCTTAAGGAGGGTGAGAGATGAGGTAGGCAGATATCAGAGCATGAAGGTATTTTACAGACCAGGACAGGGAATGTGGATTTTACTCTGAGGGCAATAGGGCACCCTGGAAGATTTTAAGTGACAGGGATGTGGTCAGACTTCCATTGCTGGTAGATTCCCATGGCTGCAGTGTGGGGTGGGGTAGGAGAAGGCTAAAAAGGGCTCTTCCTGTGTCCATCAGGTCAGACTGTCATCAAAGGACATCACTGTGGGCTTTGAAACAGAGAGATTAAGACCCTGGAAGGAACTCACAAATACCTCGTGATCAAAATACATGTGTAATAGATGCCTAATAAGCAAAAGAGAAACAAGAGATGCAAGTTTTAACAAAGTTTGTGGGAATCAGGGTGGAAATGGAGGAAAATCAGGTAGGTGCCTGGGGAACGGAAGCAGAGAGGCCCTTTGCCAGGAAATGTTCTCATGAAAATTCCAGGGCCAGTGGGAGCGGCCTCACCTGGGAGGTTTTGTTGCCCCGCCCCAGGGCAATCCATTGTCAATGACTGAATGGTGTAGGGTACCAAAGCCCAGTCTCCTTGCCCCAAGGTGGGGCAACTCTTGACACTGTTCATGCTTCAGGGAGAGGCTACAACTGAGACCTCATCCTTGTTCAGCTCCTTCCTTAGCCAGGACCTGTTTCCCACACTCCATTCCAGATTTCTTCTGGGAGTACTCCCTAAATAAATCACTGACATAAGAATCCTCATCTCAGGCTCTGCTCTCGGGAGCCTGACCTTACATAGCCTCTCTTTCTGGTGATGTGACTGTTGGGACAGTCTTAGCTAAGAGACTGGATCAGCAAGTAGATTTTCAAACCAGTAGCCAGTCAGTCCTGGGAGAACTCTAATTCTGCACACTCTAAAATGAGATAAGAAGGTTTTATCAACAAAATTGATTTTCAATAAGTCAATGTCAAAAATTAGATAATCTGCTCTATGAAGACTGTTTATTTCCCCAGAACTGGTTTCTAATTAAAGACTATTTCTTTCACACTTACGTCACTCATCCTTGCACTGAAAACTTATGTTTTTGTTACATATGTTTTATTTTCGCCAACTAAATTCTCAAGTCTGTATGGGCGAGGCCCCAGGTTGTGCTTGCCTTGATTTCCCCCATGATGCCCATCACCTTAGCTGCTGTAAAGTAGGAGCTCAGTAAAGATGTAGCACTCACATTCCCCTGAGTTTGGGCGGGCGTTAGAGTTTATGATACATTCACATATTCAAAGGCCGCTCCACAGACCAGTAGCATCGGCATCATCTGAGAACTTGTTAGAAATGCAGAATTTCAGGCCCCACTGCGGATCTGCTAAATCAGAATCTCTGTCAGTGGGGCCAATCTGGTTTAACGAGGCCTCCAGGTTATTTTTACGGACACTGACGTAGATTACCTCTTTCAACTTGGGAGATAGATTGATCAGAAGGAGGATCTCAACAGTAAGCCACAGACAAAGAAGTGCAACAGCAACACAACAGGAACTGAGCCCAAATATACCAACAAACATACCTCTGAACATGTAAATGTCATGAGAGTCTTAGGTTGGGACTTAGCTGCCCCCGCTGCTGGGACACAGACACCAATTCCAACATTGGTTGACTCGGGTGAATACTTAATCTTTCTTAGACTCAGTTTTCTCATCAGTAAAATGGGAACAATCTTTTAATGCAATTTTACTGAGATATAATCACACAACATACAATCATTCAAAGCGTACAGTTATTCACAGTATTGTCATATAGTTGGACCTTCAACACCACAATCAAACTTTGAACATTTTCATTATCCAAAAAATAAAATAAAAAAGAACATACAAAGCATACCATCCCCCGCCTCCCCCCATTGTTTATTTACTTTTTTAATACAGTTTAATTGAGATATGTTCACACACCCTACAGTCATCCACAGTGTACAATTATTTACAGCACCATCATACAGTTGTGAGTTCATCATCAAGATCAATTTTTAAACTTTTCCTTACTCCAAAATAAAAATAAAAGCAAAAAAGAACACCTAAATCTTTCTATCCCCTCCATCCCTCCTTATTCTTCATCTAATTTTTGTC
Source organism: Choloepus didactylus (assembly GCF_015220235.1). NCBI lineage: Eukaryota > Metazoa > Chordata > Mammalia > Pilosa > Megalonychidae > Choloepus > Choloepus didactylus. The sequence goes on along the minus strand of NC_051325.1, from coordinate 24,340,478 downwards.
CCCATTTTTCCACTCATTTCTCCATTCACTGGATAAAGGGAGTGCAAACCACAAGGTTTTCACAGTCACACAGTCACACTGTGCAAGCTACATAGTTATACAATCGTCTTCAAGAATCAAGTTTACTGGGTTGTAGTCTGACAGTTTCAGGTATTTCCTTCTAGCCATTCCAACACACAAAAAACTAAAAAGTGATATCTCTATAGCGCATAAGAATACCCTCCAGAGTGATCTCTCAACTCCAGCTACTTTGCTTCATTTCTCTTCCCCCTTTTGGTCAAGAAGATCCTCTCAGTCCCACAGAGCTGAGTTGAGGCTCATCTCCAGGAGTCATTTCCTGCATTGCCAGGGAGATTGACACCCCTGGGAGTCACGTCTCACATAGGCGGGAGGGCAGTGAGTTCACCTGCCGAGTGGGCTTAGAGAGAGAGAGCGCCACATCCGAGCAACAAAGAGGCTCTCTGGGGGGGACTCCTAGGCACAATTATAAGTGGGCTTAGCCTCTCCTTTGCAGCAACAAGCCTCACAAGGGAAAGCCTCCAGATCGAGGGCTCGGCCCACCAAATTGGCAGTCCTCAGTATTTGTGGGAAAATCAGCAATAGCAAAATGGGAACAATCATAATTCCAACTCACACTGGCTAAATACACTATGGTATAGCCATACAAAGGAATGCTATACAACCTTAAGAATAAAGTAGGTTTGTATGTGGGTGTGTGTTTCTGTTTCCTAGGCTGTTCAAAGCAAATGCCATGGTATGGTTCAGCTTGAACAATGGGAATTTATTTGCTTATGGTTAGAGTCCAAGAAAATGTCCAAAACAAGGCATCATCAAAATGATGCTCTCTTCCCAAAGACCGGCTACCGGCGATGCTTGACTCCTTTGCCACATGGCAAGGCACGTGGCAGCTTCTACTGGTCCCTGCCTTCTCTTCTGGGTTTCATTGAGCTCATCTTCTTGCTCCCATGGCTTTCTCTGCTCTCTCTCTGTAGTCATTGCTTTTATAAATGACTCCAGTAAGAGGATCAACTAACACCCATCCTGATTGAGGTGGATCACACCTTAACTGAAGTAGCCTTCCTCAAAAGGACCTTACTTTCAATGGGTTCAGGCCCACAGGAATGGATTAGATTTAAGAACATGTTTTTCTGGGGTATATACAGCCTCAAACTACCACAGTGTGAAATAAAAAGATGTTCAATTTATATTTTTAAACAATGCAAGATTCTAAAGAGTAAATTGTATGTATGTGTGTGTCAGGTTAAAAATAAAGGATTTTTTATTACACATATATTACATATATTGCATGTATGTGTGTTGCACATACACATTACATTTGCATGTGAGGTTGAAAATGAAGGATGCATTAGCAGATATGCATGAGTACTTAGTGTTTATTAATATGATATATGCATATTACATGATATTATATATATATATGCAATGAGTCCTCTAGTTTTAACTGCACACACACACATACACAGAGCACTGACTATGTGCTAAGCTCTGGACTAGTTTCTGGAAATATCAGTAAAAATAAAATCAAGACTTTTTCAAGGAGGAGCTTATATTCTGATTATGAAGGTAACCTACAAAGAAGTAAATTAATAAGGAAACAGGATAATTACAAATTGTGATTATATGTTATAGAAGAAATAAACAAGATGGTATGATTGCAACTGGGGAGGGATCTATTAATTGAGGTCAAAGGACGTCTCCACAAGGAGGTGATGTTTAAGTGGAGACAGAAGGAAGACAAGGAGACAGTGATCCACTGTGCTGGGGAAGGGGCATAGCAGGCAGAGGCCATGGCACAGGCAATGGCTCTGAGATGGGAAGGGGACTGGTCATATGAGGAAAAGAGTCTAGTAAGAAGAAGGGGGAGTGATATGAGTTCAGGTGAGGGAGCTCCACATGCAAGCCTTGAGAACTATAATGCTACCTGGATTTTATTTTAAGAGCCAGGAAAACACATCAAAGGGTTTATCCAGGGGACTAACCTAACATGGTCTTGTAACCATGGAGTTAGGATTTAGGGGATGATTATGATTACTGAATCATTACATAAATATTCCTTTTATTACTTTCTGGTATATTAGAGTAGACAGAGGGAAATACCTGGAACTTCTGAACTGTAATCCAGCTGATCTCTGATGATGATTGTATAGCTTTCATCTTGTGACCTTGTGATTGTAAAAACCTGGTGACTGACTCTCACTTGTACTCCCTTTGTCCTTTTTTTTTTTCAACTTTAGAAACTTGTAATCACAAGGGCAACTCCCTCTAACACTAATGGAAGAACTTGAATCAGCTCAGAACTAACTACTGACTTGGTTTCACCACAGTTCCTGTCCTTTACATTTGTGAATTGTTTCTCCCTATACTTGCTATCGAGATGGCAATAGCCCCATCTCCCCTCCTTTCTGCTTATACTTGCTATTAAAATGGTGAGAACTCCATCTCCCCTTGTTTGCCTGAACTCCTTAGACTTGGCAGACAGATTTTTAGGCTGTTAGGCCATCTGATCTCCTGATTTGCACCTAGCAATAAATTCTTTCTCTCTTGTAGCCCCATTGTCTCAGGAATTGTTCATTTGAGTGCATGAGGCAGAAAACTTTTGTCCAGCCTCAGTCCGATTTATGTCTTTAAAAGATCACCCTGGATAGGGGCAAGATGGCGGCATAGAGAGGAGTGGAAGCTAAGTAGTCCCCCTGGAACAACTACAAAATACCAGAAACAACTAGTAAATAATCCAGAATAACTGCGGGGGGACAAACGAGACTGTCCACTCATCATACACCAACCTGAATTGGGAGGAATGCCTGAGAACACAGCATAAAATCTGTAAGTAAAACCTGCGGATCCAAGTCGTGAGACCCCCTCCCCCATAGCCCAAGCTGCAAAGCCTCGTGGTGCCAGAGAGAAGCTCTCTCCCAGCAAGCGAATATAGCTCAGCTGAGCTCCAACTGGGGTTTTAAGTAGCGAGTGTGAACTGCTCACTACAGGTACGCATCCCCAAAAAATAGACAGAGGCTTTGGATGATGACTGACCTTGGAGACCCGAAGGATCGCCTTGGACTGGGTCTGAAGGGGACTATCTGTTTCTTTTTCGGCTCAGTGGAGAAAGCCCCAGTCATATTCAGTTTCCAGGGCTGTGACTCTGGGAAGGGTGGAGACACCACAAGCAGACAGCGAGACCATTGAAATGCTAATGACCTCCACCTGGGGGGTCTGTCTTCTCTAGGAGGAAAGGGGTGGGGCCCTTTCCATTCAGAACCAGACCCCAGAGCCTGGGGGAACAGGGCCATACCTCCTCACACCAGTCAAGAATTATAGGCTAACAGGCATCACCTGCTGGGCAGAAAAGCACAGTGACCCGAGGCATCAAAGGGTGGAGCAATTTTCTAAGACACACCCGCAGGGAAACCAGATACTGAATATTTCTTCCCTCTGGGACCTGAGTCTGTTCTGGTCTGGGAAAACCTGATTTGGATAACCAAGGAAACCATGCCTAGACAACAGAAAATTACAACCTACACTAAGAAAAACAGAGTTATGGCCCAGTCAAAGGAACAAACGTACACTTCAGCTGAGATACAGGAATTTAAACAACTAATGCTAAATCAATTCAAAAAGTTTAGAGAAGATATTGCAAAAGAGATAGAGGCTGTAAAGGAAACACTGGGCATATATACGGCATAAATCAAAAGTTCAAAAAAACAACTAGTAGAATCTATGGAAATGAAAGGCACAACACAAGAGATGAAAGACACAATGGAAACATACAACAGCAGATCTCAAGAGGCAGAAGAAAACACTCAGGAACTGGAGAACAAAACACCTGAAAGCCTACACGCAAAGCAGCAGATGGAGAAAAGAATGAAAAAATATGAGCAACGTCTCCGGGAACTCAAGGATGAAACAAAGTACAATAATGTACGTATCATTGGTGTCCCAGAAGGAGAAGAGAAGGGAAAGGGGGCAGAAGCAATAATAGAGGAAATAATTAATGAAAATTTCCCATCTTTTATGAAAGACATAAAATTACAGATCCAAGAAGCGCACCGTACTCCAAACAGAAGAGATATAAATAGGCCTATGCCAAGACACTTAATAATCAGATTATCAAATGTCAAAGACAAAGAGAGAATCCTGAAAGCAGCAAGAGAAAAGCAATCCATTACATACAAAGGAAGCTTAATAAGACTATGTGCGGATCTCTCAGCAGAAACCATGGAGGCAAGAAGGAAATGGTGTGATATATTTAAGATACTGAAAGAGAAAAACCGCCAACCAAGAATCCTATATCCAGCAAAGCTGTCCTTCAAATATGAGGGAGAGCTCAAAATATTTTATGACAAACAGACAATGAGAGACTTTGTGAACAAGACACCTGCCCTACAGGAAATGCTAAAGGGAGCACTACAGGGTGATAGAAGACAGGAGTGTGTGGTTTGGAACACAATTTTGGGAGACGGTAGCACAACAATGTAAGTACACTGAACAAAGGTAACTATGAATACGGTTGAGAGAGGAAGGTGGGGAGCATGTGAGACACCACAAGAAAGGAGGAAAGATAAAGACTGGGACTGTGTGACTTGGTGGCATCTAGAGTATTCAACAATTGTGGTAAAATGTACAAATATGTTCTTTTACGAGGGAGAACAAGCAAATGTCAACCTTGCAAGGTGTCAAAAATGGGGAGGCATTGAGGGAGGGATGCAATCAGCATAAACTAGAGACTGTAACTAATAGAATCATTGTATTATGCTCCCTTTAACGTAACAAAGGTGATATACCAAGGTGAATGCAGATAAGAGAGGGGGATAGGGGAGGCATGTTAGACACTTGACATTGGTGGTATTGTCTGATTCCTTATTCTACTTTGATTTAAGGTTATTTCTCCTTTTGCTACTTCCTAGCTGTCATTTTTTTTCCTCTTTCTTTTGCCTCTCTACCTTCTTTGACTCTCCCTCCTGCCTGTGGAAGAAATGTAGATGCTCTTATATAGATAGTGGTGAAGGTGGTGAACACATAAATGTATGACCATGCAGAGAACCATTGATTATTTGCTTGGGATGGAATGTATGGTGAGTGAACAAAACCATATTAAAAAAAAATGGGTTGATGACAAAACCTCGAGGGCAATATACTGAGTGAAATAAGCCAGACACATTAGGACAAGTATTGCAGGTTATCACTGATAGGAATTGATTATAATATGTAAACTAATAGACATGAAATATAAGGTACCAAGATATAGGACGAGGCTTAAGAATGGGGAGTGGTTGCTTAGTATGAGCAGAATGTTCAATTAGGATGAACTTAAATGTCTGGAAATGAACAGGGGTGTTGGTAGCAAGATGTGAGAAGAACTAACAGCACCGAATGGTGTGTGAATGAGGTGGAAAGGGGAAGCTCAGAGTCATATACGTCACCAGAAGGAAAGTTGGAGGTCAAAAGATGGGAATGTATAAAACTGAATCCTATGGTGGGCAATGTCCATGATCAACTGTACAAATACTAGAAATCACTTCATGAACCAGAACAAATGTATGACAATACAATTAGAAGTTAATAATAGAGGGGCATATAGGGAAGAACTATATACCTATTACAAACTATATACTACAGTTAGTAGTATTTCAACATTTTTTCATAAACAGTAACAAATGTACTATATCAATCCTATGAGTCAACAATTGAGGGGGGTTGGTTAGGGACAGGGGAGGATTAGAGTTTCCTTTTCTTTTTTTCTTTTTTCATCTTTCACTTTATTTCTTGTCTGGAATAATGAAAAGTTTCTAAAAATTGAACAAAAATTAAGTGTGATGGATGCACAGTTGTATGAGGGTATCCAGGGGCAAGTGATTGTACACTTTGGATCTTTGGATAATTGTATGGTATCTGAACAATCTCAATAAAAATGAAAAAAAAAAAAAAAAAACAAAACAGATCACCCTGGCTGCTGAGAGGGTGGTGGCTTACTGGCAAGCATGAGGGAAAGCAGGAACACCATCTGAGACCATTACAGAAATCCAGGTGAAATATGGTGTGAGTTTGGACAATGGTGGTGCCCATGCAGGTGCAGAAAAGTGGGCAAATTTGAGAATCATATGGGAAGTAAAGCCAGAATTTGACAACGGATTTGGAAGGTAAAGGATTGGTCTGGGAGTCAGTTGGCTGTTAACTGATGTAGACTGTCCTTACCTAGGACAAATGGAGCAATTCAGCCCTGCCCCACCTCTCGCTCATCTTGCAGTAGGATAACCTGGGCACAATGCTTGTGACAAGGGCAGAGGCATAAGGCACAAGTGAAAATGAGTCAGCACTTTTTCAAGCATCTGCTTGAGTCACATGTGTCAGTATCCTATTGGCCAAAGCAAGTCACATGGACTATGGATGAAATAAGAATCAAAGGGGAGGGAAATCGACTCTACCTCTTGGTGGGGGAAGCTGTAAAGCCACATTGGCAAAGGGAATGGATTCAAAAGGGCTGAAGAATTGGGACCCAGGGCTTTTCTAAGGACTGGAAGCCCCCTCTATTAACACTCAGGGATAGGGGACCACAGAGGTAAATCTAGATGTGGCATGTTGAAAATGACAAGCACCTGTCACTGTCAGTGAACTCAGTCAGCTTAGAAAGCCAAGAATTAAAGTAATAAATAAAGCGTTAGATCCTGAAATGTCTTAGGGCTTCCAAAATTAGAGATTCTCTACTCTCTGGGCCAGAAAATGTTCTCATTTGTTTTATCTCAATGAAACAGAAATTGCCGCAAATGATTTCACTCTCCCTTTAGTTCCCTTCAAATGCTATTATAAATTATTTATTACCTGGTACCTGCTCTGGGTGGGATTCTCCAACAGTCCAAATAACTCTGGACCCTGGAGCTAGCATTTACACTCAGAAGATGACACAGGAAATGCCCAAGAGGAAGCAGAGCTTGTGCTACTATTATCAGGGAAACCATGCCAATAGTCAGATGCTGGGCAAGGGGTGCTGGTGGGGTTTATGCTCTTTTTGTATTTTTTCTTTTTAATTTTTTGATTTTTTTACTCAGGACAGAAATTCCAAAATTCCTAATGATATCCAATCATAATTTTAACCTTTTTGGGATAAGAAAAGACAAGCATCTCCCTAATTTCTGGAAATATAAAAGTAAGGAAACAGGATGTTTAAACAAGCAAGGGCTTTTAACAGAAGGCCTGCAGATGTTGCAGGTTTCTTTCCATCTCTGCAGATCTCTGGCCCTTCTCTATGAAGGGGCAGGAAGCCTTGGGGCTCTTTACTCAAGAACAGTAGATAAAAGTCATGGTCTGGCAATCCCATCTGTTCCCTTCAAGAAGGCAACGTTATAAAATAATAATATCAGGGCCCCAGGCAGCATAGTTTCCCAAAGGCCTCTGAGTTAACGTAACCAACATTTCCTCCTATATGTAAGCTTGGAGATGGGGAGTGGGAGGAGTAGGCAGACAGCTGGACACACTGTCTACACTGGCACGTGGGGTATAAGAAAAGCTACCATCTGTGCCAGTGCTGAAAAAATGATGATGCATAGAAATGATTTTTAAATGTTCCATCAGGGTACAATTGAATTGCCTCCTTAAAAAAAATACTCATATTTGATACATATGCCGGTTTGGGTGTATTGTGTCTCCCAAAATGCCATGTTCTTTAATGCTGTCTTGTGGGGGCAGATGTCTTAGTGTTGATTAGGTTGGAAACTTTTGTTTGAGTGTTTCCATGGAGACGTGACTCACCCAACTGTGAGTGACACTTGATTAGGGTGTGACCTGTTGATTAGATTAGTTCCATGGAGTGCTTGGAGTTTTGGACTGCTGACACTGGCTGATGCTTTGAGATGCTAGCCCAGAGTTTGCTGCAGAGAATCTAAGAGAGATGAAGCCCAGAGTTTGCCCTGGGATATGCTAAGCAGGACCCCCAGGTTCATTAGAGTGAATCAACCTGGGAGAAAGAACCAAGAACACACAGGAGCTGAGAGAGGAGCTGAAACACAACCCGGGATCAGCAGATACTAGCCATGTGCCTTCCCAGCTAACAAAGGTTAGGTTGATGCCTTGTTTTGGACACTTTTAAGGCTATAGAACTATAAATTTATAACCAAACAAACCCCCTTTATAAAAGCCAATCCATTTCTGGTATTTTGCATAATGGCAGCATTAGCAAACCGAAACAATCCATATCTCTTACTGTAATGATCTCCATATATCCTTCATTATTTCTGTAGAATTCATTTCATGAGAAGTATACATGAAATAGTAACAACTAAGAACAAAGCTCTTTAGGGAGAGACTATGGTGTTTTTGTTTCTTTTGCTGACTTGATCTTTATTTCTTGTGATTTCCAAAATGCTTTCCAGATGAAAATTTTCCTCTCACCTGTTTTAGTTGCCTTAACTGCTCAAGCATGTACCATGAAATGGGTCAGCTTAAACAATGGGAATTTATTAGCTCACAGTTTTCAGGCAAAAAGAAAGTCCAAATCAAGTCACCATCAGGGCGATGCTTTCTCCCCAAAGACTGTGGTGTTCTGGGGCTGGCTGCCAATGAACCTGGGTCCTCAGCTTGTCACATGGCAAGGCACATGGCGGCATCTCCTGGTCTCTCCCTTTTCTTACATGTTCCACTTCTGGCTGCCCCCTCTGTGGCTTTCTTCTCTGTCTGAATTTCATTCCATTTATAAAGGACTCCAGTAATAGGATTACTATTCTGACCCATTCTGATTGGCATGGACCACACCTTAACTAAGTAACATCATCAAAAGGTCCTACTTCCAGTGGGTTTACAACCACAGGAGTGGATCAAGTGTAAGAACATGTTTTTCTGGGGTATGTACAGCTCCAAATCACCAAACACACCCTGAAGAAATATACTGCCTGGATAACTAGACACACAGGTAGAGCAAGTCTATCAGTCTGCCATCTACTCACAGGAGGAAAACGGCATGAATTTGCCAGAATACCCAGTTGTCCACATTTCCAAACCCAAGAAAAATTGAAATTCAATTTCTCTCCTAACACTCATGTAGACTCTAAAGAAAATTCTGAGAATAACAATCAGGGTGATTATAAGCACAACCTGAATTCAGAATGACTTGCTTCAGAAGCATTAAAAGCACGAGAGGGAAAAAAAAATGCAGGGCGGAGAATCAAACATGCTTCTCCCAGGTACAATTACACATTTGAAATCTGTTACCTTACCATGGCACACTTCATACTTAATTTCCCGAATTTTGAACTACTGTCCCCCTACTCCTTTGGTGAAGCCCTTCAACAACGGTTTTACCTGGCTTCATGCCACTGCATTCAACTCCTAGTACTCCTCTGTGCACATGCTGCGAGCTCACTTCCCCAGATCAGAAGAAACAGCAAAGACCAAGAAGAATTTGACCAGGTCTTGAGCAGAGATGCTTAGATGTGTCCTTTCTGGTCGACAGAAACCAAAAATTGAACTTAACTCCAAAGAGCCAGTGCCAAGTTTGAAAGCAGAAATTTGGCCTCCTGTTGTCAGAAATTTTAACAAATACATATTAAGTATCTACGGAATGCTGCAGGCTACAGGGAATGTAAAGATGAATATAAGGCATACTTTCTGATCTCAAGAAGTTTATAATGGAGAAGGAAAATAAGAGCCAAATAACCCTAAAGCCGTTCTCCAAGTGTGGTCCTCATCCCAACAGCATCAGCATCACCTGTTAAAATGCAGATTCTCAGACCCCACCCTCGACCTTCTGAATCAGAATCTCTGGGTGTGGGACCCAGTAATCTGTGTTACAACAGTCCTTCCAGGTGAGGCTGGCGCTGGCTAAAATTTGAGAACCCCTGCTATAGCAAGCAACAGAGCACCAGTGCCATAAGAGAGAGACGAGTAAGGGGAAAATAGCATTCATTTTGGAAAGAGGACTTCCTGGTGTGGCAGTATTTGGTGACACTTTGAAAGTGAAGATACTGAAATGTAGGCGTGGAGTGGAGAGAGGACACTCTGGGTAAGTGAAACAGTGTGAGCCAAGCAACAGAATCAGGACACCAGAAGGCAAATGGAAGAGTCTAGATTGACAAGGATGGAAGGAGATGGAGGTGAGGATCAAAAGATAGGTTGGGGTCCCAAGCTTCGGGCTAGGAGTGTGTCATCTAACTCAGTGGATAAGGAAAAGCCACTCGAGGTTTCAAGCAGAGGAGTAACAAGATCAGAGCAGTGCTTTTGGAAGAGTCATCTCAACGTTTCCATAGGATGACTCAGCATAAGAAGATGGAGAGTAAAATTAGGGAAACAACTGAGCTGATAATTGCAATAGTTTGGGAAAGTGGTAAGTAAAATTTCAACTACAGGGTTTGCAGGGGAAATACAAAAATGAGGAGAAAAATTGAGAAGATTTGAAAAACTGGGCAAACTTTGAAGAACCAGATCAATAGGATTTAGCAAGTAAATTAGAGTTAGGAGGAAACAAATGGGAAGATTAATAATAGATTAGTCACATCATAAATCAAAGAATGAGAAAATTAGGAGGAAGAGCTTTTTTGGGGATGATTTTTTTTTTAACACAGTTGACATTGTGTGGCATTGTGCATCATGAAGTTGGGAATGCAGGAATAGAGTTTATGCTAATATCTATAATATTTTGACCACATAGGCTATGTCTGGCACTGAGCTAAGCACATGAGCTATATAATCTCATGCAAACTTTATACTGATATCTGTGGTCTATTGGTGTGGAGATGCCACATCTGAGGTTTAAATGTGGCATTCTAATGAGTGATTACTTAGCTATTAAGAGCTACAACTATGAACAAGAGCTATGAACTAGGCATTATTATGCACACTTTTATCATTTGAATTTAGGTTCTGTTGCATATAACAGAAAATAAAAAAAAAAAAAAAAAAAAACAGTGGCTTAAGCACACAGGGTTTATCCTAGCATGTAGAAAAAAAAATAGGATGGAGGCAGGGCAGAATAGATACAGCAGCTCCACAAGTCACCAGGTAGCCAAGTTCCTTCTAATTTTCTACTTCAGCTTCCTCCACTGATGGGAGTCCATCCTCAAGGCCACCTCATCATTCAAGATTGCTACTGAAACACCAGCCACCAGAGCAATGACTGCTTGTTGAGAAAAAGGATATAAAGAGCGAGAGGTTGGAAGAAAGGATCCTGGAGAGTGACCTCAAGGAGGGGCCTGGAGGATACACAGGAAAGAGAGAAGGAAACCTCCAGCACCATGTCAAGGAAGGGAAGGAAATACAAGGTTCCAGAATGGAAGATGTCGATAGGGGGTGCCCAATGGTGCCGACCATCAGGACTGAAAAATACTTGTTGAATTGGAGGATTTGACATCTTTGGTGATCTTCAAAAGAACAGCATCATTCAAATGTCCCATGACAGCAGATCTCAGAGTCAAGGAAATATTACGTGGTGAAGTAGTAGAACGATAATTTGTCTTTCATGAAATTTTGTGATACAGGGAAAGAGAGAAATCGGGGTAGTGACTGAGTTTAGCAGGATTGAGATAATATTTTCATTGCTTAGAAGACCTGAACTCAATATTCCTTTATGACATCAGGTCTCACTATAGACTAGATTTAAATCGCTGTTCGAGTGAGTGGGTGGAGGCAGCAAAAAACACCTCTGCAGCTCCAGTACAACTCCTCCCAGGCAAGTCAAAGCAAGCATTTAAAGGGCTGTTATTACACTCTTTAAAGGCTGTCTGATAAGCTTAATTAAGTTTTGTTTTTCCCTCCAAAAACTGGATGGAAACTTAACCGGTTCTGGCTTTGGGTTCTTGAAGAAAATAAATTGCAAAGTGAGAATGTTTCATTAGCCTCCTGCCCTCTCCAAGGTCAGCAAAGGCCCTCTGCGTGCTCTGCAAGGCTGCAGAATCTGGGATGGTAGGGCTGCTGCTCCATTTCAGCAAAAATAGATACCGGATTACAAGGCATTGCTCCTTTTACAGCTGACTGAGGCTCTGGTGCAGGAGATGTTTCATTCTGCAGTTGCAAATACTGTAGAGAGAGAAGTTGGCTGCAGGGCAAAGTGCAGTGTTTTTATCATTTCTTTATGAAGCCGTTTTCTCCCCTCAAGTGGTGCATGCCCAGAGGATTTTTTCTCCCCACAACACACAGCTGTTGCTTCTGTGGTGCTCTGCATGCATGACTTGCTTTGAAGGCTGTTAACAGTAAAGATAGATAGTTGGATCAGTTCTCTTGGTGCCTTTCATTCCTTCCTCGATAACCTTCCACTACCACGCCCAAATCCCTCCCAAGAAACCTTCATACTACACCATTATGAGAGGATGGCCAAGATGGGAACATTTGCATACCTTTGTGTTTCTAATTTTCTAAGCAAATCCAAATCTTCTGAATTTAAAACAGCAACTTTTTTATTTATTTTTACCATATTAGCTATTTTGTGTAGATTTCCCTGACATGCATGCTTGTTGAAATTAAGCGTGTTTCATTTTTATCTTTTTTTTTTTTTTTTTAGCCTTCTGGAAAGAAAGTTATTTAACCTTTCTGAGCCTCGGTATCTCATCTGTAAGTGCCAATAATGTAAAACTTGTAGAGTTAGCATCATTATAATTAATCTACATAAAAAGCACAGCCCAGTTACCCACATATTTGCACACGCAAATACTTCCGGTGATTGGAAGCTTTAAATGGCTGAGATTTATGGTATGTAAATTTTACCTCAATAAAGTTGTTAAAAACAAATCATGCTTTTGCATAAATGCTTTTGCATAAATATTTACATCAACTATATCAACTATGGAAATAGCTAACCTGGGCACCCAGAAGAGTATTTACAGGTTTGACATATGTCCATCGTTTATATCTTTAAAGTTAAATAAATAAACAAATAATAAATGCATTGCTTTCTTTCAGAGCTCGTTCTATAATTCCAACTCTGAAACTACAAGAAGGCCTGCCTTATAAAAACTCCTTCCAAGCATGATTTTAAAAGAACCATAGTATGGATTATCTGTTAAAGGTGCAGGCTGCCTTCCTTGGAGGGTCATTCAGAAGGTCACTTAATCCCTAAACACCTGACAGTCTTCCTCTACTTTGCCTGCCTTGCTTTGGGCAGTATCGGGAGGAACCCTGGGTTGACATTGAGAAAAAGCTGGAGAATCCTTTCTGACGAAGGTCAAACACAATCATCATTTATGGTGTACCTACTCAAAATTGTGGCGCAGCAGCCATTCCTATTTCAAGCTGTAGAGCAGAGATATTTAAACTTTAGTTTCAAAATAAAGTGTGGCATGGAGGAAAAGATACACTTACAAGTTTTTCTGGCAGCCCTCCCTGTTTCTTTTTAAGGATAAAGGAAATATTATTTGCTTAGCTTGTTTACTAGGGCATTGTTGTGTGGAGAACAGCAGGGAAAAGACAGAAGGCTTTAAGTTAAGAAAACTAAATTAATCTTCATGAGAAGGAGAAGAGAAGGGGCGGATAGGGGTTAGTCGTAGTACAACTGGAGATTTGGCGAATGAAAGAAAAAGATTCAGAAAGAGCCTTTAGGAGTGCAACTTTGGGTACAGGAGGGAGTTGTGTAAGAAGGATTATTAGGAAGGCATGTTGGGTAGAATGCATGTGGTGTTTCTTCATCTTTCTGTGGAAAAACTTGTTGCAAGAGTTTCTTATTATTCTCCAAGGTTTTAGATGCAAGGCTCCAAGATTCACAATCAAAAGGCTGAAAAGGGAAAACAGAGTAGGTTAAGACAGCTCAGTCTATTCAGGTCACAAAAGCAGTATTTTTCTCTTAAAATTTTCCATACTGTGGAATACAAGGTAATTTGCAGTAAGGGCAATGATTAAGCAAAGAGTTTTTTAAAGCTTACTTTTCCTTCATTTGATTTCTCCAGCTTTCAAATGTTTTCTGCTCAGTCCATCTGTTATTCTATTTTGATTGTTTTTGACAAACAGATGAAGGAGAACGCTGGTGCTTATTCTGTTTTGCATAACCCTAAAGATACAAACATTGTTTTGGTCAGGTTTTCTTTTGTAGGGAAAAATTGTTGAAGACTGAAAGGTACCAAAAAATTACTGGGTGTTTTCAATGGAAAACTAGTCATTGTCTAGCATATCCTTCCAAATTATCTGATTCTATTGGGTCTCTATAACTTTCACTGGATTTGGGCTATGTAGCTCTGTAAATTGCAGATAACTGATAGGAATGCAAATTATTCTTGCCTGTTGTGAGAAACAAGCACTATTCCTAAAAAAGGAATAAACACTCACCCGATTGCAGAGAAGAAAAGAACTTATTCACAATCTTGCAAGAACCGCGCACAACCAAAATGTGGGGGGTAGCCACACGGAACAATAGACCCAGCATTATTTATTCTCTCGGACTAACCTCAAGTCCCTCCCTTGTTTATCCAGTGGCTGGATACTTCAGAGGTTACATTCTATTTGACAAGCCTAACTAGCCCAGGCAAATTTGAAACATGCAGCCTGCCCAAATTGGAAACATTTGAAAAAAGTCTGGGTGCAAACTTGAAACATTTGAAACAAGTCTCGCCTCTCTTTCCTTTGTTCTTTAACTGCAGAGCCAGTCTGAGCTATTTTAGGAACCTCTACCCACCCTCCCCCCCAAGTCTCCACCTTGCAAGGATAGTGGGCGGATAAACAGGACTGGCCACTGATTACAGCTTGGCTTTTTGACCCTCTGCCATTCCCCTGAGCTGCCCCCACCCTGTGTGTAAGCTAAACTTAATTCTCACACCCATAAACATGCCAATGAATTTGGTGGAGGTTCAATTGATTTCCTTCCTCCTATGAGGAAGAAGCCATTTTTGTACCAAGTAAGCAAATTCAATTCATTTCAGCATTCCCAGTAGCCTACATAGGTGGCTGCTCTTTGGATTCTCCTTGGAACAGATCTTAACATTTTCTTGGTTCCTCATTAATTAATGAGATACAATCACTGACACATGTCCATTATTTATTTGTATGAGAGTCAAGAGTTTATCTTTTCTAAAAAATTATCCTTTAACACTGTCATAAATTGACAGCATTTAAGCTCCTAGGAGCCCAGCTGCAAGTTAGGCTTACTTGAATTTGATGGGACACAATGAAGTGACACTTTCCTTTGGACTGTGGCACAGCAGTGGGTAGCTGGGAAACTGCATGGCTGAATTGACCTCTCCATATCTAGGTCAAGAGTCTCAACTGTGCACATTTCCAGGGAAACCCAGGGGAGCCTAGTTAGATCTGCATGACATTTTTAACTCTGACATTCTGTTTGACTTTCAAGTTTTGCACAGGAGGGAAAAAACCCCACCATGAATCCAAAATGAAGCTGAATAATATATTTCAGCTCTGCACTGCATCATCTAGTCTTATGTGAAAGAAACTCCATTTCAGTTTGCAATGACCTGCTATTTGGCATGAACTAAGCTGTTGTGCAAAGGTTCAGCAGGTACAGACATTGCTGGGAACAAAAGGGGAACAGAAGAGTTGGAAGTATCCAACTCCCCTGAGGGTTGTTTTGAGGGGAACTATATTTAATGAATGGATTTAGCTTACTCTGAAAAGTTACTTTAATTCTCTTTCATTTTCATGTATGAAAGTAAAAGTAACATCGGAGAAATGTGCTGACAACTCCCAGTGGATTAAACACCTGCCATCTTGAGACAGATGTTGCCAAAAAACAGAAAATGATGCAAAAGGTTTATTTTGCGCACATTATCCTATCAGAATTAGAAACACATGCCATGTACTTTCTACTATTCTCAAACTTGAAGTCAC
Source organism: Choloepus didactylus (assembly GCF_015220235.1). Taxonomy (NCBI): domain Eukaryota; kingdom Metazoa; phylum Chordata; class Mammalia; order Pilosa; family Megalonychidae; genus Choloepus; species Choloepus didactylus. The sequence goes on along the minus strand of NC_051325.1, from coordinate 24,324,716 downwards.
ATTGTCTCATTTAGATTCAATGTTTGGTCTGTCCAAGGTGCCCTTGGCTTCTTTATTACGTTCAGATGGTTTTTACTTGTCTTTGGCTCTTGGTTAGGGGTTCGGAAATTACAGCCTGTGGTCCAAATCTAGCCTACCACATGTTTTTGTAGAATCCCATTTTATTGGCATCCAGCCACACCCATTTGTTTATGTTTGTAAGATGGCTGCTTTTGCTGCAGAGTTGAGTAGTTGCAATAGATGGTCTACACAACTTGAAGTATTTACTATCTGGTCCTTTACCCAAAATATTTGCGGATCCTTGATCTACGAATGGGGTGTTGTCTAACAATGAAACTGAAGGTCACACGCTTTTTTTTTTTTCCTTCCTTCTACGTTTGGAATAATTTTTTCCCACCTTAACAGGAAGCCTTAGTAAAAAAGCATGGAAGTAAAATCAGCAAAATTTCTTCAGGGAAAGGGTACACTAGAAGCAATTTAAACACTGAATATATGACTGAAAATTATATGCATTGCAGCTGACAATGAAGTCGGTTTGAGATATTACAGATTCTCAGACCCTCCTTCAGAATTAGTTAACATATTGCAGGCAGAGAAATACCATATTTATTTCTAAAAAGAAAGTTCATGATCATTTAAGTCCTCAGCACTTCATATTACTCACTTCTCTTTGATTAAAAAAAATCATCCCGGATTGTAATATGCAGCTCACCCATATTCTGATATATTTTCCCCAAGAATTTGCTACATGTGGAAGGCAGCAGGGAATTACCTTTTAAAGAAATAGTAGCTTCTGACTTTAACTTGATAAATGTATATACAAAAGTAAAACAAATTTACACAACTGATTATTATTTGGAAATGATATTGGAGCCAGGGTTTTAAAATATCAGTCTAGACTAATTCCAGGCCTTGTCACTTCCTCAGATGTCATCAGGCCTGGTCTTCAGTGGAAAGAACTAGGGCATTTATATGCCAAACGGCAGAAGGAAACTCCAAATAGTGAAAGCCCATAGAGAAAGAAAATACAGAAACAAAACAAGGGAGCTGTGCTGGTTTGGATGTATTATGTCCCCCAAAATGCCATGTTCTTTGATGCAGTCTTGTGGCAGCAGATGTGTAAGTGTTGATTAGGTTGGAATATTTGGATTAAGTTGTTTCCATGGAGATATGACCCACCCAATTGTAGGTGATAACTCTGAATTATTTCCATGGAGGTGTGGCCCTGCCCATTCAGTGTGGGTCTTGATTTAATCACTGGGTCCTTTAAAAACACTGGCACAGACCCAGAAACTAGCTGCCTTAGCTCAGATATGCTTGGAGTTGTGGACCCCTGAAGTTGGTTGCAGCTTAGAGAGACATTTTGAAGATGGCCATTGAAAGTTGACGCTGACATTTTGGAGAACGCCATTTTGAAACACAACCTTGGAGCAAGCAGACGCCAGCCATGTGCCTTCCCAGCTAACAGAGGCTTTCCGGATGCCAATGGCCTTTCTCCAGTGAAGGTACCCTATTGTTGATGCCTTACCTTGGACACTTTATGGCCTTAAGACTGTAACTTTGTAGCCAAATAAACCCCCTTTATAAAAGCAAATCCATTTCTGGTGTTTTGCAAAATGGCAGCATTAGCAAACTGGAAGAGGAGCTTTGACTAAAACTTTTAACTTCTACTCAATACAAACTGGGTGCCCAGAAAAACTCACCCTTTTGAAAGTAGCTCTCCTCAATGGTTGAATGCGGTACTTGCCCACACGGAAGATCAGATGCGGCTGGTGTCCCACTATATCCTATATCCCCCTACTTCCTTTAATAACCACTATTTTGCTGTCCTTTGGGGACCCCTCTGGTGTACAGATGCTCCAGTTCCTTTACCCCTCAGGTAGAATAACCCCGATGATCTATACTGGCTTCCAAAGTTTCCCCACCAGTATTAAACTCCAAAACAGTAGCTGGCTTATTAATTTAAATATTATTAGTTCCTTTGCCATCCCTTGTCTCATTTCCATATTCCCCAACTAGCATTCCAGATCCTGTTCACAAAACATTCATTCACTCATTCATGCCTTTCAAGTATTTCTATATTTTGTAATTTATTGAGGTTTTCTTTTTCCCTAATTTTTGTAATGTGGTCAATTTTCATGAATGTTTCATGGGAAATTGGACAGAATGCTCTATTTTCAGAGTACAGTATATATATATATTTCAACCAGTTCTACTTTAAAATTGCTGTTCGGTCCTTCCATATCCTTTCTTATTTTTTCATTCTCTCAAACTATTATAGATTGAAAGAGTTGATTTGAAATCCTCTACTACCAGAATGCTTGTCTATTTCTCTTTGTATCTTCCATAATTTCTGGTTTATGATTGTTGTTGCTATGTTACTTAGTACATAGATATTCATGACAAATATTTTATGTGCATTGCACCCTTCAGAATTACAAAATGCCTGCTGATTTTGGGCTGAATTCTACCTTTTCTTAGATTATGATCATAATTCCTCTTTTTTATTTGCTTTTTCCTATTAGAATTCTGCTCAGCTTTTACTTTTGACCATTCTGTATCACATTTTCAGGTACAACCCTTATATATAGCATAGAGATTGTGTTTCCTTTATAATCCAATCTAAAATTCTTCTTTTTTTACTGTAGTATTAAAATATGTAATATTTATATTTATTGAGATGACATGTTTGGTCATGATTCTGTCATAATATTTCACATTTTCCACTTTCATGTATTGTAAAGATTTTCACTATGTAGTCTGTTTCCTTTGCTCTGTTTTCTATATGTAGTTCTGAGATTTGGGCAAGTCTGCAGTTCAGTTCTGGTGGTTACCTTTATTAATGCATTTAATTCATGCATAATTGTCCCCTCCCATGAGCAATGATAAAAATAGCACCTTTCTCTTCCTTTCCCACTCCCTTTCTCTCCTATAATACCCAATTTTAGTTGATAATATTAGCTTACTTACTGTTAACTTTGTACTGTTAAAAATGTATATATATCTAATACTCAATTAGTCAGCTTTCAATGATGTCCTTTGATTCACAGTTATTAAAGGTGAAACAATTAGCAAATCTATTCCAACTCCTGTCTTTTCCCCCGACCCCGATTTTTGTTAGTTGTACCATTTTTGTATTGTCCATGGTCACCTCAGGTGAGCCCATCACCTTCAGAAAGTGCTTTCTGGGATCTGTTTTTCTCTGTGTACTCTCTCTAATCGCCATGCTTTTGTCCTTCATTTTCTCCTTTCAGCTCCTGCTCCTCTCTGCTGTTTTTTTTAATTTTGCAGTCTCTGGATTATATTTGTTTTCTAGAATCATTGAAGATGGAATTGGTAGGGAGTGTTTTTTTTTTTTTTCATTCTCTTTGAAGATTTTGTATAGTTTTCAGGAACAGAAGAAGAAAAGACATTTACTTATGTAGCCTTATTCATATTAGAAGTCTCTGGGTCTGTATTTTTGTTGTTTTGCTTTCTGATCATTGAACTATTACTCTATCCATGTAGGATTGAGTCTTTCTGAAACATAAAAGGAGTGACTCTAACCGCAGGAATTGTAGGTGTGTTAACATGACAATGAGGCAATCATTTAAGGGGTAATCACCTTGGCAAATCCCAGATTCTCTCTGTTCTAACAAGGCAATTACCTGGGCCAACTTCTAACCATTCCTCATCTGGAAATATCCTTTTTCCACTCTGCTCAGTTTTGCAATTCTAAATTCACAGAATTATAGCTCATTAGCCATAAAAGGGATGCTGAAATTTATATTCTCAGAGAAATTTCAGCCAATAATATTTTTAATGGATGAGAAATGTTTTATACTTACTCTTAATTACTCAAGGAATTTTAAAAATTTGGACATGATGGTAGTTCTCAAGATGAGAATGACAGTAGATGAACATTTCCACTTAGAGTACTTTGGAAAAGTAAAATAAATTGTAAAGTTTTGCTTGTTCAAAGTGTTAGAGAATTGAGGAAAAGAAGAAAACCTATTGGTTAGGTTACTTTTACTCATTTTCAATTCCTGCTCCTTTCTATAATATTTACCTAACTCACACAAAATTGTGACAAGTGTCTGATGGCAATTGACTATAAGGAAATTCCAGTCACTTTTCTATTATAAGTCATAGAGCATGACTTTCAGCATAGTCTTAGTTCTATTCTAAATGTATGGCAAAAAAGAAAGAAAGAAAGGAAGAAAGAAAGAGAGAGAGGAAGGAAGGAAGGAAGGAAGGACAAAAAGAAAGAAAATACACAAGAACGCTTGTTTATTTTGCTAATACAAGGAACCTAAAGATTATTCCATGTTATAGGTTTACCTGAAATGTCTTTACATTATAAAGAATTCCAAACTCAAAGAAGAGGTAAATCAGGGTGGAGTACGAGGGATAGGGAAATGCATTTAATAAAATGATTACTTAAAAAGCAAGATAGACAACCACAAAGATCACTCCAGGTATTTTGTTAAACATTGGCATTCAACTTTCAGGAACACCTCTCCTAACATAAAAACAACTAGAGGGAGATTAGTCCTCTAGATTTTCTTCTTCTCTATGATCAAGCCACTTCATTCAAGAACTTTTCCTCATTAGCAGCCATGTATCAGTCTGAGAATTAAGTCTAAACATGGTGAGCCTAGAATGTTGGTATCACCTAAGATGCACTCAGTTTCCAGGGACATAAGCTGGAAAAGTGTAGTGCATGACGGAGTCCTAAAAAAAGAAGCACAGGATATGTAGGAACATAGCTATAAGCTGATTATTTTCAACAGAGAAAGCTTTGTATCTATGAGCTCAAAGCTGGTTGTGGGCAAAATTCCAAAGCAAATGAAGTTCATCTCCATTCATCTCCCCATCTTCCTCCTTGTTCCATCCCCCTCTACATCCTGAGGTATCCAAACTCAAAACCTAAAGCTGTATCTCTGAACTCCTGCCCAATTTCAAAGACATGAGTCCTAGAATTTGGCTGCTTCTTGTGGCTTTCTCTGATTTCTGGCTTCTCTGACTGTGGTGGGAATTCCTCTCTTTATAACGCCTCCAGTAATACAGATTAAGACTCAATTTGATTCAGTTTGGCCACACTTTAATAATAGCATCTTCAAAAGATCCTGTTTACAAATGGGTTCATACCCACAGGAATGCACATTAAGATTAAAACCTTCCTTTTGTGGGGGACATGATTCAATCTCCAACAATTGTCGATATGCAACAGATTCTGTCTCCATTGACCTTTCTTTTCTTCCTTATGAGTTATTTATTTAACTGGTGGTTTCATCTGAAGTTGCTAAGGCATCGAAGATAGAGCTTGCTGTGCCTGGAAAAGACGCAAAATCTATTTATGTTCCCAAAGCATTTTCTTTTAAATTTGTGAAAACATTTAATGAAGTCAGTTAATTACATGAACTGGTTGGTGAGAACAGAAATGTCAATATAAGCACAATTTTCTAGTTTACTGCATAGCGACAGACATTACCTGAAGGTAGACGTTGGTATGCATTATATATATATATATATACACACACACACTATATTATACTGATCTTTCTTTGGAAATAGCACTTTTCTGATATATATATTCCTTGTAGTGACCTGTCCATTAGGAGCCCAACATAATCAACATTTCTGAGCCCTTAATATGTCCCAGGCATCATTCTAGGTGTTTTATTAAATTATTAACTCATTTAATCTTCATAAAACCCAAGCAGGTAGTTCTCTCTGTTTTATAGAGAAAATCAATGCCTTTGCACACCACTCGAGAGTTCCCAGTCACTCCTGGAGTTAGGCTGAGGCCATGTGTTTAGTTTTAGCCAATGGGGTGCGAGCAGAAGGTCTTCTCCATCCCTCCCTATCCTAACTAGAAGTGGAAGTCCTCAGACAGTTTTGTTTTCAGGCATGGTCAGTTACAAGGGCCTCTGGCACTTCTATCAGAACTTGTATATATGGTTATGGAATCCAGAAGAAAGATGGGAGCTGGAGACAGAAATTCACAAGTCATGGAAGAAGATAAGACCACCCTGTGTGGAGACTTTCTCTCTGTACTGGAGAGAAAAAGGGAAGGAGAGCAAGGAGAGAACCTTGAGGAGCAAGACCATTCAACGTGTGGAAACAGGAAGAGGAGTCAGTAAAGGAAATGGGAGGCATGGCCAGAGAGCTAAGAGCAAACACAAAGAGCCAGATGGTGAAAGAAAAGAGAGAAGAGTTCCAAGAAGGAAACGATGATCAGCTTTGCCAAATGCAGCAGAATATCCTGAGAGAAAAGATTTTTCACACATCACAGGAATGGGTGGGTAGGACAGCAATCTGGTCCAGTAGAACAAATGTAAGTTTAGTAGCCAGAAACCCCTGTGTTCAATCCTTGCTACACCACTTACTGGGTCTCAGGTTTCCATCTATGAAATAAAGAATATTATGCCTACCTCATACAATCAGTGGGAAGATTGACTAAGATAATGTATATAAAGTACGTGAGACGTAAAAGATCATCAATAAATGCCAGGTGCCCTCCTTGGTACTTTCCAGCTCTTTCTTCTATCCTTCAATCTTTTCTTTTATTGCCTTGGACTTCAAATAGTAAACTTTTTGTTTGGGGCAGACAAGTATTTGTCTCCTGGAGTACATGGTGTACTCTGGTGATCTGGAATGGAATGTTCTGTTTTAGCACCTGAATATTATTTGGTTCACTAGTGACCTATCCCTATTTCAGCATTTTTCAGATTGTTTTATAGTTGTTTTTTGCCTATATCTCTTCCTTCTCAATTTCAAAATCCTCAAATGCCAAGACCTTACATTTTCTTCTTCAAATTTACAATATCTATTATATTTTCTATCTATTGCTGCTTAACAATTTACCCCAACATTTAGCAGCTTCAAACAGTAAACATTTGTTTTCTCACAGTTTTTGTAAATCCAGAATCCAGAAGCCTCTGAGCTGGGTGGTTTGGGCTCGGGGTCTCTCACGAGATTGCAGTCAAGCTGTTGGTTGACTTGGGGAGGGTTTCACTTCCAATCGCTCACGTGGTTGGTGGCAAGCCTTGAACCCTTGCCACATGGGTCTCTCCATTGGCTGCTTGAGTGTTCTCATCACACACTGGGTGGCTTTCCCCAGAGCAAGTGATCCAAGAGAGGGGGAGCATGCGAGAGAGTGACCAAAATGGAAGCCACAGTCTTTGATAACCTAATCTTCAAAATGACAGACCACTCCCTCTGCCATAGTCAACTGGTCACACAGATCAACCCTGGTACCATGTGGGAGGAGACTACCCAAGAATGTGAAAATCAAGAGGCAGGATCATTAAGTGCTACACTTGGAGGCTGGAGACCCCACGTATTGCAGTGCCTAGAACATGCTGGGTGTTGAATAAATATTTGGTAATTAATGGACTAATGAATGAATATTCATTATCTTTTCCTTCTCTTCCAATTTTTTGTGATAGTTTACCTGTGTTTTTATTTTATCTTATGTTGTTATGATAACTCCATTAATGGGGGGGGCAGTTGTTATTTGTGGAATTAATTCCTTGGGAACTGTTTCTCTACATTGGAGTATTAGTATTTTTCATATTCTTGGCTTTGTCATAAAATGTTTAATAGGTTCTCTCTCTCTCTCTCCCTCTCCCTCTCTTTCTCCCTCTCTCTCTCTCTCTCCCTCTTTCCTTTTTCAATTTTAGATTCTATATGAGACAGAAATTCCAGAATCAACTTACTTTTGAAAAAACCCTCAAATTACCCTAAAAAATGGTGTGTATCTTTTCAAGTGTAACACAACCAGTTTTTCCTCCAGAGTTGGAACTCTCTGTCTGGTTAAAGCACAGTGAAAGTAACTGGCTTGGAGTCAGGGAACACGTTTGTATGAACAATTGTGTATCTTTAAACATAAGAATTATATTCATATCAGCTACACAGTAGATACAGACTCATGCACACACAAGGGGCAGTCGGGAGCTGGGGGAGCTTAGGGGACAGAGGTTCACATCTCCCATCTCACAGTGACTGTGGGACTCACGCTCCTTTAGTGGAATGGCAGGTGGAGCAACTTAAAAGGTTGTTCGTTCTCTCTCTCTCTCTCCTTTCTCTCTCCAAATTGAATTTGTAAGTTAAATACATTTATGATTCAATACTGACATTTTGAAATGTACAGAAGTTTTCTGATACATCTGTCATCTGTAAGTATTGAATTATTAGATTTATAGGATTTGATTTCTCACCTTATGCTTCATTTTTCCAGCATTTCAGAGCTTTTCTTTGCTTGCTGATTGATGCTAACCCACTGTTGCCTCAGAATTTTTCTAGTTTCTAACACTAGAATACCTGGAAGCCAAAGTGCTTTTCATAGAATATGATAACACATTGAGAGATTTTATTCCCACCATGCAAACAATACTTTAGCACAAAATTACGTGTTTGGTTACTTTATGTTTATAATGATAAGGAGCATTACATATAATTAAATTTATATAGTTTGAAAAGCCACAGAATATCACAAAGTATACAAATCCAAATCTGTAAAAATACATGTACACAAATGAATAAACTTTCGAACAAACCTATCCCTTAACATCTGTTTGTATTGTGCTCATTTGTCTAGTTGTCAGCTAGTACTGCCTGGCAGATAATCAATGGCATCTGACAAACATTTAAGAAAATGTAATATTAAAAGATATATATGGTAGAAAACAAGTTTGAGAAAAAATCTCCTTTTCCAAACAGGAAGATTGTTTCCTTTTAGCAATGTGCTCGCTCACAGAAGACCAGCATCCCATTAGAGCTGAGTCGAGGGTCCCAAACTATCTTGTGACCTGAACAGAAATCTGTAGGTCATAAAATCCTGAATGTCTGCGTTCCATTATCCTTGTTAAGAAAATGCTATCTGAAGCCATGTTCTTTAATGCAGTCTTGTGGGGGCAGACTTATTATTCTCTTTATTAGGGTGGGACCTTTTGATTAAGTTGTTTCCATGGAGATGTGACCAACCCAACTGTAGGTGAGACCTTTTGATTAGATCATTGCCATGGAGGTGTCTCCATCGATTCACGTTAGGTCTTGATTAGTTCACTGGAGTAATTTAAGAGAGCTCATGGAGAGAAGGAGCTCAGAGAAGCTGAGAGAGACATTTTAGAGAGAAGCCAAGATATGTAATCCAGAGTTTGTACCCTGGGGAAGCTATGAGCAGACATAGACCCAGACACCTGGAGATGCAGACAGAAAGACAGCTGGAGATGTTAAGCTAAGAGATGAAACCCAGATTTTGCCCCAGAGAAGCTAAGAGAGGACTTCCAAATGCTTAGAGAAAAACGCCCCAGGAGAACCAAGCAGAGAGCTGAGAGAAGCTGAGAGAGACAGAATCCCAGAGACGTTTTGGAGAAAGCCATTTTGAAACCAGAACTGTTCCAGTTTGCTAATGCTGCCATTTTGAAAAACACCAGAAATGGATTGGCTTTTGTAAAGGGGGTTTATTTGGTTACAAAATTGTAGTCTTAAGGCCATACAGTGCCCAAGTTGAGGCATCAATAGGGTACCTTCACTGAAGAATGGCCATTGGCGTCCAGAAAACCTCTGTTAGCTCGTAAGTCACATGGCTGGCATCCATTTGCTCCCAGGTTGTGTTTCAAAACGGCATTCTCCAAAATGTTGCTCTTGGGGCATTTTGTCTTCTCTTAGCTGCAGCAGCTCTTCAAATGTCACTCTCAGTTGCTCTGAGGTCCTTCTGTCTGTGCATTACTTTATATGACTCCAGTGATCCAATTAACACTGACCCTGGATGGGTGGGGTAACACCTCCATGGAAATTATCCAGTCAAACATTTCACTCACAGTTGATTGAGTCACATCTCCATGGAAACACTCAAAGGATTCCAATCTAATCAACACTAATACATCTGTCCCCACAAGATTACATCAAAGAATATGACTTTTTCTGGGGGACAGATTGTATGCAAACTGGCACAAGAACCCAGGAACAAAGGACCAGCAGACACCAGCCACATGCCTTCCCGCTGACAGAGGTTTTCCGGACACCATCGGCCTTTCTTCAGTGAATGTCTTAATTTGAACATTTTTATGGCCTTAGAACTATACATTTGTAACCTAATAAACCATTCCAGCAGCTTTAGCAAACTGGAACAGGGGAAATTTTAGGTTATGTATATGTTACTAGGATAAAATTTTTTTAAAAAAACACAGGACTATATAATACAAACAGTGAGCTCTAATGTAAACTATAGACTATAGTTATTTGTACAATTATAACAATATTTTTTCATCAGTTATAACAAAGGCACCATACTGCAAAGTGTTAATAATGGGGACTGGGATGTATCTGGAAACTATATATTTTCTGCATGACTCTTCTGAAAACAATTTCTCTAATAAAAAAAATACATATATATATATACACACACACACAAACACACACACACATATATATAATTTTTTTTTTTAATTTCTCTTCATTCCCAAAGACACAAAGTAGTGGAGATGCAAACATCAGTATTATAGGGCCACTGGCCAATTTAGCCAGATAATAACTTATCAAAGGTTTTTATTCTAAATTCCCCAGTAATAAGATAAAATACACTTTTAACCTCACCTAAAACTAATCTACTCTGAAATCTCTACATGCTAATAAATTCTAATGAACACTCTTCACCAATGTTAATTTTTCAATTTCATTACCATTCATCATTTCAGATGTTATTAGTTTAATGTCATTCCTTCCAAACAACTCCATGATGTGAAACAATTTTGATTAGTTTCAACCTGTTTTGTTTCAACACGAATCAGAATTGTGCAAGAGCATTAAATTCCGTTAGAGCCCCCTTTACTCCTGTGCCATTTTGTCATTGTGGTATCGTCAACATCCCTCTGACTGAGGTTAATAATATTTTGTCTTAGCCTGGTTTCCTCTGAAAGCAGAGCATGAGATAATGCAAGTAGTTTGTTTGGGAAGTTATCCCAAGGCGCAGGCGTGAGGGATAGAGGAAGAGCATCAGGGCAAGAGGCAGAGATGAAACAAGAATACTCCATGTGAGTGAGCCACCACTAGGCAGCAAGACTTTCAAAAGAGATTTGTAAGACACATCACAGGGACAAAAGACGAAAGTATTTACCCATCCATCAGCTTCCATCCCCCATTGGTTCAGGGCCATCACCACCCCTGCCGCTCACATCAGGGACATATGTAGGTGCTGAGCAATTCCCACGGGAATTTCCACAAAAGGGCCATGGCTGGACTGAGTGAGTTGTACCTCCATGAACTTGATCACGGTATGTTCTAAGCTGGCCACTGGAGAAAGAAGTGGGGCTACAATGATTCACAGATGAGCACAAGAGGTGTCTGGTACACTTTTACTTTCTGCTAGGATTCAGTGATCTCTTTCCTGCTGCCAAGTGGGTTATTCTTAGTTTATGAGACTTGACAGACAACGGGAGGAGGATGATATATTGAGTGAGACTGTTGGTTTTAGATCAAGAAACCAGGCTTCTGACCTTGGACCAGCCACTTCCTGTGTTCTCCAATCTCCTCATTTCTATAAGAGGAAATTGATAACCCCTTTTCCCTCATGGGTTTACCATGAGGATGAAATGAAATAATATACAGAAAATGGTTAGCACGGGGCATGGTACATAAGAAGCACATGCTAAACACTGGCAATTATTATTCCCAATTTATGGAAGCTCTGTCATGTAGCTCTACAATCACTCCCACTCCCAATAATAACTCTGCTCTGTTAAGTTTCCTTTTCAATTAAAAGAATAAAACTTTTTTTTCTTTTTCCAAAATGGTCAGAGTAAAAGAGTTGGGAATAAAGAGGTACCAGCTCAATTTAATTTCCTTTGGCAAAATGGAGGAAGCATTTATGTTCTACAGATGTTTCAAACAACAGCAAAAAAGCAATCATTTAAGTTAGGCTCCCCTAATTTAACACATTAGATGGAGTGGAGTGTGATTACCTAGAAGTACAATCAACAGTTCTCGTTCTGAAGGAGTTAAAATTCTAGCAAGAGAGAAATGACATTAACGTGAACCCCCACAGTATGAAAAATAAATAAGTGGTCAAGAGAGCAAGCAAAGTACCATTGCAAAGCAGTTCTTGAATAAATTAATAAATGATTTCTTCCAACATTAAATGCCAGTGAATGCATTAAATGCCAGCTTTGAGAGATTAGGGAAGTGTTTACCGGAAAGTTTCAAGATCAGGGTTGTTGTTAGAATTTAATTTCATTGGTAAGAGGGATAGATAGAACAGGAGCAAAGCCCTAGAGACAGGAAAGTTAAGGTGTAGCCCTAAGACAATTTGTTCACCCTTGCTCATGTTTTAAGTTTGAAATGAGCAACAAAATAGCAACAGCAAGATTAAAAGGGTTTTGTGTTTATTCATGGCCTTCTCATATGAGTAGACTGTGTTGATCTGTTGGAGAGTTTATTGCGTCGATGGAGGAAAATATTTTGAGGTCACTTGTAGAAATGAAATCTGTGGAGTCAATGAATTCAGGAGAAGGTGTTCAGGTCCCCCAAGAACTTGTGGAGAAACAGATAAAACAAGGAGGAGAAAAGTGCAAATAATTTACATTCTTGAAACCACAAAAGTGAATTGATCCAGAACACAGTTGGCCAAATGCGAGTCCCAGAGACACTGAATACTTACCCAGTTGGGGTTGCCTTGGTGAGGTCTGCCCTCCCCCATCTGCTAATGAGAAAAAACATACCCAAATGAAGGAAATAGTAATTAGAGGTGGTTCTATAATGGTGCATTCCTTTGCTCAAGTTGGGTGAGGCACTGAGAAGCTATTTGGAAAGCATTTATGTTACAAAAAAAATGAAGTTGAGCAGAAAACAAATTTGAATTACCTAGAAAATAGCTAAATTGGACTTTTCTGGGAGTTTCTGGGCCCAGGTGACGTCTCTCTCCCTGACCTTGGTCAAGGTCAGTCTATAATAAATTTAGTAATGGCATATCCACATGGTTTTGCCTATTCTATTGGCATTGCTGCCAGGAAGGAACCTTGAGCTTGGAAATGAAAAGACTTGGCTTAAGAGCACAGCAATTGCAGGCTGTGCCCTTTACTCTCACTCAACAAGACTGGGCCTCCAATATGGTAGTGGGAATAGTGCATTAAGTCATTATCAGTGGCTGTCATTTCATTTGACCTTCACAACCCCAAGAGTTGAGAAGAACATGTGTTATCATTCCTATTCTATAAATGAGAAAACTGAGCTCCAGAAAGATTAAACAATTTTAATAGTCACATGTCTTCCAAGAAATAGATGCTCTGACTACAAGAAGCAACGCTGACCAGCTCTTCATGAAGCAACATTTTTCTATCTTGTCCATGAACAGTTTCCGGGATATAACTTGCTGGGTCTCTTTTCTGTACTTAGTATGTTTAGGACTTGAACAAAGAGCCCCATATGGTCTCTCAGGAGGCCAACGTATTTCTCATTCCCTCCAGTGTTTCATTTTGCTTCGGTTGATCAATAGTTCATTTCTCATTTCGGGTTTATTAAAACACAGCTCCTCTTCCCAGACAACGGGAAGTCTGAATCAACAATAACAATGTTTGTAGGCAGAGATTCTGCAGAGGGATGTACAGTATGAAATTGCTATGTGAAGAATCTATTTGATAACATTCTAGAATTCTGTAAAAAGGCAAAGCCAATACAGGGCTCATTGCCATAAAGCATAAACACTGTCCTCTATGGTTGATTGCCTTCCTAATGGAGACAGCTCTGGTATGAGGAAGAAAGTGTGCTTGAGTCTCTTCGCTACTGCTTACCAACCACGTTGTGTCAGTTTGGATATATTATGTCCCCTAAAACACCATTATCTTTGATGCAATCTTGTGAAGGCAGACTTATTTTTGTTGATTAGGTTGGAACCTTTGGATTAAGTTGTTTCCATGGAGACTTAACCCACCCAACTGTGGGTAATGCCTTTGATTGGATTATTTCCATCGAGGTGTGGCCCCATCTATTCAGTGAGGATACTTTAAAAAGAGCCACACAGGCCAATACACTTCCTGCAACTGAGAGACACATTTTGAAGATGGCCATTGAAAGCTGACATTTTGGAGAACGCCATTTTGAAACGCAGTCTGGGAGCAAGCAGACACCAGCCATGTGCCTTCCCAGCTAACAGAGGTTTTTTAGATGCCAATGGCCTTGCTCCAGTGAAGGTACCCTATTGTTGATGCCTTACCTTGGACATTTGCATGGCCATAAGACTATAACTTTTTAACCAAATAAACCCCCTTGATAAAAGCCAATGCGTTTCTGGTATTTTGCATAACTGCAGCATTAGCAAACCGGAACACATGTGATGAGGGGGATGGCTGAGCATTGGACCTTAGCTTTGTCTTCAATAAAATGAGGATAGTGTTAAAATTATACCAAGTGCAGCATCACAATCTCCACCTGGTTACCATCCCCTGGCCACCCTAACAGCTGCATTCTGTAATAAATAGCAGGAGAATTAGGGAAAAAAGAAAAAAGAGCCTAGACCTTAATCATAATAGTTATCCTAAATATTTGATCCTCTTTTATTTCCATCAAATTTCCATTTAATTCATTTTAATTTATTTCACAATACTTAGAAATGAACTATTTAATGTTTGTTGGAAGGCCTTTGGACTGCAAGTAAATGATATTCATTTCATCGTAAAGCAGAAGCGTAAAGGTTTATATAGTTTATGTAGTCTTTTGTGCTTCCACTTTATAAAGAAGCAGATTCCTGCAATCATCATGAAATAAACACATAGAATCCAAAAAACTGTAGATAGAAGTAAGCTTGTAAAACCAACAGGTATGGATCAATTAGCTTTGGAGAAAAATAATGTACTCTGATAATCCTAGCCCCAAGGATTATCATCCCTAAAAAGCTATATGACCATCCTGAACATTTCACATAGAATAATAAAAATGCCTAAGAAGCCTCAGGAAATTGGAATCAAATCATTCGGCCCTTGTTGTAATTTAGATGGCACGGGTGGCTCTTGAGTTAAAGAATTAAAAGCAAAAGTAAGAAACCTAGCCATTAACTCTATAGTGGAGGAAAACTAGTATTAGTCTCAACTTTTTTCCAGAAATTCAGTTCTTGAACTGAACGTGGAGAAGAATGAAGGTAGTCACTGAATGAGGAATTTCATTTATATTTGTGATACTTAGTCATCTAATTTACTTCAGTCTTTCAGTTGAGAAAAGCATCTTTTGATTGAAAATTGCATTTCCAGAGCCCAATGAGAGTGACAATTTTGTGAAGAAGAAGCTACCTCAAAAGTTTTCAAAGTTTTCAGGTGACAAAATCTGAAATCATGATGCTTTTTGTGAAATACAATGAAATACTATACTTTTGAACTCTATCACACATGGCAAAGACTGGCTCGATGCACATCAGTCTTGTTTCCCGTTCCTGGCTCACAGGAAAACTACGTTTTCCAGCCTCCCTTGCTCTTAGGTGGGAACCATGTGACTGGGTTCTGAGCAATGGAAAATGAGTAGAAGTGATGTGCCTGGACATAAAACCAGCTGCACAATCCTCCATGTTCTCTCTTCACCTTTTTGGCAACCCTGGAGACCACATGTTAAAGAACACAAGATGAAAGGGGCATGGATGCCTGAGTCACTGCCTGAGAAGGCCCTCCAGGGGGCCAACCGACCAGAAAATTCCATGTTAGATTTTGCATGAATGAGAAATAAATCTTTATTGTGTTGTTAAGTCATGGAGATTTGGAGATAATTCATTACAGCAGTTAGCATTGCTACTCTAACTCAAGTATTGGTAAACTATGGCTTGGATGTAGGCCTCCTGATTTTGTAAATAAAGTTTTATTGGAACACAGCTATGCCTATTTGCTTACAGACTGCCTATGGCTACTTTTGCTCCACAATGGCAGGGTTGAGTAGTTGCAACAGAGAAGTACCCACAGAGCCTAAAGTATTCATTATCTGGTCTTCTAACAAAAAGTTTGCTGGTTCTTGCTTTAACTAATATACATATTAATTGTAATTTAGTTCCAAATTATATTTAGTTGTTTTAAATTTAAATGTAACATAAAAGGCTCAATTAAATTAAGAATTAGGATAGTCACACAATTAGCAAAATAGGAAAAGTCTGACAATACCAAGTATTGACAAGGATGTAGAGCAGCAGGAACCCTTATGTACTGCTGTGTGTAAATTATATGCAAATTGAAACAAACAACCTTGGAAAATAATCAGGCAATATCTAATGTTAATTGGATAAATAAATCATGACATTCATTAAATGGAATACTATACAGCAGTGAAAACGAACAATCTAAAGGTGCATGCATTAACATTAACAGAAGTGAATCTCATAAATATAATATTGACTAAATACAGCAAGTTTCAGAGGGTACATGGAGTATATTACCATTTCAGAAAAGTTTTAAAAGATTAAAAAATACTATATATTGCTTAGGGATATATTCGAGTATGAATGATAAATGCATGGGAATGTCAATCACCATATTTAGGACAGAGGTTCCTCTGAAAGGAAGGAAGATGTAGCTGGGGAGGCAAACATGAGGGCTTCAAATGTCAAGGTGAAATTCTATTTCTTAAGCTGAGTGATGGGAGCATGTTATATTATTCCCGTATTACTCTTTATACCTTTTTGTATGTTTTAAAATGTGGTAATAAAGTATCTTTTATTTTAGAAATAACATTTAGCACAAATAAATTGTTTTAAGTTTAACATTTAGCACAAAATAAATTGTTTTAAGTTTACAAAGAAGAGAACTATTTAATTAAATTAAACCTATTTACTTGGTGGGCTTATTATTAACTAGACCCTGAGCTACTCCAATTCTTAAAAGGTGAATATGCAAATGAACTATTTGCATTTGATAGAAGGTGCTGCTCTCTTGACCTTAGATTAATTCAGTCTATGACTAATTTAGAAAAATAGTGAACAAGGGTCTTGAGTTCCTACGCATTGATCCAAAGTGAAGAGATTATTTTGTGAAAACACTAAGATAACTTTGCAATAACCTAACTGCATATTCATACCACGAAAGTAATTCAGTTGCCTCAGATTCAAAATTCAGACACACTGTTGCTATAGTGCAGAAAGGTCTATGCTTTGCTTGAGGTTGTTTCTTGCTACCTCTGAAATCTATTGCAACCTTTTAATTATACTCAGTGTTGCTGGTTCTACCTAATTATTCTCTAGAGGCGGATCAGAAAATACAGATATGAAAATAGAGCTTGCGATTTCAGTGGAAACAGGTTGGTGGTGGGAAGTGAAAGAGACTGAGAAGTAAATGGGCGATCTATCTTCGTAGTCCATATGCAGAATTAAGATGTTTACAGTCATAGACATTTATGTATTGACACCTTCCTTATAGGATTTCTAATAATAGCTTTATAGCATTTTACAGAAACAGTAATTAACAGGTCTTGGTATTTCAGTTTCTGCTGATGTCTATGCATGTTATTCACTTTCAGTTTGCAAAAATATTCATCCAGTTTCTCAGGATTGTTTCTAGAACGGCAAAAATGGAAGATAGAGTAAATGAAAACCTTCTCTCCTCTGCTACTTCTAGGGTTCTATTTTGAAGAAAGCATGTCTTTTCATAAACTGTGCTTTTTTTCTTATGACAAAATTGAATTTTGGAATGCTACATACACATGCTTCTTCTGTAACATCCCTTGTGTTTAGAGGTCAAGCAGGTTTCTAGAAAAAAAAAATGATCTTATTATGAAATGTAAATGTTGAAAGAGAACCTTTCTTTTACCTTTCAGTGCTTCAGATCAATTCTGCAACCTGACACATTTAGATATCTAGAGGATTTTTTTTTTAAACATCCTCATTTTCCAAACATTTTCAGCATCTTATCAGGAAATTTAGAAGCTGCTGAGCCTGGAAAAGATGAATTTAATCTCAGTGATGTCCTGGGCCCCCAAGAGCCTTTGAGAAAATGCTAGCTGCTTGGAGTTACAAAGCCTGGGAGTAGATAACAGTATATCAGGGAGATGATCTTCTTGCAAGTTTCAAAATCACAGCCATTTCTTACCCTTGACATTACGAAACTCAGATGCAATACGGCCCAGTTCATGTTTGTCATGTTAACCACCTGCACCGTGTCATTAAAGATATGAAAGCCTGAGTTCTGTCAAAGACGAAAACCAAACAAGTCAGGAAATTGATTTTATTCAGATGATCTTCATTGGGAGAACACCCAGTGTTTTGGCAAGTTAGTTTTGCCTTAAACTTTTGTAAGGAGGAGTGGACAAGTGTTTTAGTTTCCTTATTTCTAAAGCAAATACCATGCAATGTGTTGGCTTAAACAATGGGAATTTATTGGGTCACGGTTTTGAGGCTAGGAGAAGTCCAAAATCACGGTGTCATCAAGACGATGCTTTCTCCCAGAAGACTGTGGTGTTCTGGGGCTGGCTGCTGGAGATCTGTGGTTTGGCTTTTTTGCCACATGGCAGTGCACAGGGCAGACTCTCCTGGCTGCCAGGTTCTATTGACTTTCAGCTTCTGGCTGCACCTCGTGGCTTTCTCCCTCTCTGTGGCCTTCCCTATAAGTCCTTCAGTAATGGAATTAAGACCCATCCTGAGTCAGCTGGGCCACCCCCTACCTGAAGTAACTTCATCAGGAGGTCCTGTTATAAGGGTTCTTGCCCACAGGAATGGATTTTTAAGAACATGTCTATCTGGGGTACACAGCGCCAAGTTTACAGGTGAGGTGCTTTACAGTTAGTATTGTTTTGCAATCAGGGGAAGTCTCAGTCAGTCAGCTGAATAGGAAATGTATGTCTCTGAGTCTAGTTAGATTCAGGTGGACAAATAGTTCTAATCTCAGCTAAGCACTTATATGGCAGAGAACAGGGAGGTGGAAGGTGTGTGCCTGGCTTTGTCAGCAGGTTCAAGAAAAAGGGGAAGGGTTTGGGTTTGACCTTGTCACAGGTAAACAAGTGAGTCTTATCTGATTCGTATGGGGAAGCATGGCTCCTTGGGGTAAGTCGTTTCCCAGAACACAAAAGGATGAGGGGATTGCTTAACTGTTGCTATTTTCTGGGAGCACAGAGATCATGCAAAGTTAAGATTTGTCAGCGCCTTCATGCATCTGCCCATCCCACCCACACCAAACTGTCCACCTTTTCTGAAATCAAAACCAATCCTCTGTTGTCCGATTCTACCTCGTTTGACCATTTGCCAGCAAAACATCAGGACTGCCAAAATTCGATGCTGAAAAGGCTGAACTCCCAATGTTGGCCAGCCTTTCTTTATTTTTTTTATTTAAATTTTTATTCTGAAATAATTTCAAACATATAGGACAGTTGCAAATACAATACAAACCCCATACAGAGAACTCCAACATCCCCCACCCCCAGATATCTGTATCTACCAATTTTACATTTTGCTACCTTTGCAGTACCTTTTATTCTCTTTCCTCCTTTCCTTCCTTCCTTCCTTCCTTCCTCCCTCTCTCCCCCCTTCTTTCTTTCTTTCAACTATATCTATTATCTTTCTAACAATTATCTATCTACTCACTTATCGTCTTCTGATCATTTGAGGGCGGGTTGCATATATCATACTCTTTGAACTCATAATCCTTCCATGTACATTTCCTACGAACAAGGATATTAACTTATGTAATTAACTTAACTGCAGTTAATTCAAGAAAATTAATATGGATGTAAAGCTTAAATTTTATATTCCAATTTTTCCTTATGTCCCCTTTGAGCTTTTCTCTTCCATTCTTAGATCCACTCCAGTATCATGTATTGCATTGATTGTCATTAACTCTTAATTGACTTTTTTTAATTAACTATATGAAAAAGAAAATTTTTTAAAAAAGATATACAATTAAAAAACATTTCAAACAAACCATAACAAGGGAGTAAGAAAAAGACAACTAACCTAAAATAACTACTTTATTTCCAATATGTTCCTACTCTACCCCAAGAAAATAACCTAATATAGCAACATTTCTGTGAACTTGTTCCTACCATACCCATCAGAAATTAACAAACTATAGTCATTCCTGGGCATTCCCAGGATGTTAAATTTATCCATGATAGCTTATCTGTTCGTATTGGGTTATCATTCCCCCTTCCTTAATTGCTCTCTATCACTAGTTCCCCTACATTCTACTTTATAAGCCATTTATTTTAGGAGTGTGTTGTTTAACATCCAGGTGTTTGTGAATTCTAAGTCTCTGACGGTTATAGACTTCTAATTGTATTCCATTGTGCTTTGAATAATTTCAATTTTTTTAAATTTATTGAGGCTTGTTTTATGTCCCAGCATATGGTCTATTCTGAAGAAAGTTCTGTGATCACTAGAGAAGAATGTGTATCCTGATGATTTGGGATGTAATGTTCTATATATGTCTGTTAAATCAAATTCATTTATCAGATTGTTTAGGTTTTCAACTTCCCTATTGGTCTTCTGTCTGGTTGATCTATCTATAGGACAGAGTGATGTGTTGAAGTCTCCCACAATTATTGTGGAAACATCCATTGCCTCCTTTAGTTTTGCCAGTGTTTGTCTCATGTATTTTGTGGCACCATGGTTGGGTGCATAAACATTTATGATCGTTATTTCTTCTTATTGAATTGTCCCTTTTGTTAGTATGTAGTGGCCTTCTTTGTCTCTCATAACATCCTTGCATTTAAAGTCTATTTTATCTGAGATTAATATTGCTACTCCTGCTTTCTTTTGGCTGTAGCTTGCATGAAATATTTTTTCCATCCTTTCACTTTCAATTTCTTTGTGTTGCTGTGTCTAAGATGAGTCTCTTGTATGCAAAATATTGATAGTTCATATTTTTTGATCCATTCTGCCAATCTATATCTTTTAATTGGGGAGTTTAATCCATTTATATTCAATGTTATTACTGTGAAGGCATTTCTTGAAATCAGCCATTCTATCCTCTGGTTTATGTTTGTCAGATATATTTTTTCCCTCTCTCTCTTAATGTCCTTTAATGAACCAATATTGAATCTCTTTAGAACTGAACCTTTCTCCGTCTCTCTCTCTCCTTTCTTTGTTTCATTGTCGGTAGGGTTCCCTTTAGCATCTGAAGTAGGGCAGGTCTTTTATTAGGAAAGTCTCTCAGCATTTGTATGTTTGTGAAAAATTTAAGCTCTCCCTCAAATTTGAAGGAGAGCTTGCTGGATAAAGTATCCTTGGTTGGAAATTTTTCTCTCTCAGAATTTTAAATATGTCATGCCACTGCCTTCTTGCCTCCATGGTGGCCACTGAGTAGTCACTGCTTAGTCTTATGTTGTTTCCTTTGCATATAGTGAATTTCTTTTCTCTTGCTGCTTTCAGAACTTGCTCCTTCTCTTCAGTATTTGAGAGTCTGATCAGAGTATGTCTTGGAGTGGATTTATTTGGATTTATTCTATTTGGAGTTCGCTGGGCATTTATGCTTTGTGTATTTGTATTGTGTAGAAGGTTTGGGAAGTTTTCCCCAACAATTTCTTTGAATACACTTTCTAGACCTTTACCCTTCTCTTCCCCTTCTGGGACACCAATGAGTCTTACATTTGGATGTTTCATTTTATCCATCATATCCCTGAGGTCCATTTCAATTTTTTCAATGTTTTTCCCCATTCTTTCTTTTGTTCTTTCATTTTCTGTTCTGTGGTCCTCAAGGTCACTGATTTGTTGTTCAGCTTCCACTATTCTTGTACTATGAGTATCCAGAATCTTTTTAATTTGGCCAACAGTTTCTTTTATTTCCCTTAGATCATCTATTTTTTTATTTACTCTTGCAATTTCTTCTTTATTCTCTTCTAGGGTCTTCTTCATGTCCTTTATATCCTGTGCAATGCTCTTGTTGTTTGTCTTCAGTTCTTTCATTAATTGCTCCAAGTACTGTGTCTCCTCTGATCATTTGATTTGGGTGTTTGGGTTTGGGTTATCCATATCATCTGGTTTTATCATATGCTTTAAAATTTTCTGTTGTTTTTGGCTTCTTGGCATTTGCTTTACTTGATAGGGTTCTTTTAGGATATGTAGGATTATTCAAGGATGAATCTCTAATTTGTCAGATCTATAGCTTTATGGTATACACTTTCTCTAACTAACCTGCAGATGGCAGCCACAAGTCACCTATTCCCCTCAAGTCAGTTCTCCCCAACTTTGTCTTTGTGGTGTATGCCGGTTTGAATGTATTATGTCCCCCAAATGCCATTATCTTTGATGTAATCTTGTGTGGGTGGACCTATCAGTGTTGATTAGATTGTAATTCTTTGAGTGTTTCTTTGGAATGTGCCCCACCCAGCTGTGGGTGATGACTCTGATTGGATAATTGCCATGGAGGTGTTGCTCTGCCCATTTGGGGTGGGTCTAAGTTGATCACTGGAGCCATACAAATGAGCTGACATAACAGAAGGAACTCAATGCAGCTGTGAGCGACATTTTCAAGATGAGCCACAGCCAAGAGGGACACTTTGAAGAATGCACAGGAACTGAAAGAGAAGCTGCAGATGATGGGACAGTTTGAAGACAGCCATCAAAAGCAGACTTTTGCTCCGGAGAAGCTGAGAGAGGGAAAATGCCCCAAGAGCAACTAAGAGTGACATTTTTGCGGAACTGCTGCCTAGAGAGGAACGTCCTGGGAGAAAGCCATTTTGAAACCAGAACTTTGGAGCAGATGCCAGCCACATGCCTTCCCAGCTAACAGGTTTTCTGAACACCATTGGCCATCCTTCAGTGAAGGTACCCGATTGCTGATGTGTTACCTTGGACACTTTATGGCCTTAAGACTGTAACTGTGTAACCAAATAAACCCCCTTTATAAAAGCCAATCCATTTCCGGTGTTTTGCATTCCGGCAGCATTACCAAACTAGAACATGGTGTGTGGGGGTCTGGTTCTTGCAGGGTCCAATTGGTGCACCAAGTTTGGGTGTGTTGTTGGTGCTGTCTGCCCTGAATGTGGGGCGTGTGTCTGAGCAGTTAGGGAGGCAGGACAGCTTTAATAATCAAACCTCCCAGGTGTTCCTGGAGATTTAGGGCTGTTGCAAGAGGCTAAACCTTCATTTCAGTCTCACCACAGATTGCCTCTGCCGCTGACCCACAAGTCTTTGGTATTGGGGTATGGTCCCTGGGATTTCCAAATGGGTCCCTGTTCCAAGCTGTGCCCTTCTAGGGCCTCTGCTGAGGGAAGATTGTGCTACATCACAAGTGTGTGCCATCCCTCAAGGGAAGTTCTGGGCTGCTGGGCCACACAGGGGCATTCCCAGCCTGCTGTAAGGATGGCTGAATGGGGTGTGCCAATTTCTCCCTTTTTGCACAGCTCTGCCTTCCCAGCTCCGGGACAATTAGCTGTGGGTATGTGAAAGGCTATTGTCCATGCCTGACCCTGTGGCATGTGCGCGTGCCACTGGAAACACTTCCTGTCACACTGAGTTTCTTGGTGCGGCTCTGGGCTGTGGCCCCGGCACTGGGCAGGAGCATTCCCAGCCTGCCGGGAAGATGGCTGCAAAGGGCGTGGTTTTTTCCCCTTTTGGCTCACCTCTGCTTGCCTCGCTCCGAGACAATTAGCAGCAGGTGCAAGAAAGGCTATCTTTCACACCAGACATTGAGGTGTTAGCACAGCCCGTTCCTGCCACACTTCACTGTGCAGTTCTCGCTGCTGTATCTGCAGCTGCTTTTGGGTTTTATTAAAAAAGAACTAGTCTGCCTCCAAACGCCAACCCTCGGTTTCCCCACACCACAGCGTGGCTGCTGGATATTCAGCGGCTTACTCACTTGTTTCAGAACACAGACTCCCAGTTTCACCAAGTTCACAGTCCCTGTGCATTTAGCAGAACTTGTCAAGCTGGTGCATCGCTGGAACTGGTGTTATGGGTCACTTTATGGCTTTTATCTAGTATTTTTCATGTAGGTGTTTTTTTGCCCTGTCTCACCTAGCCACCATCTTAGGTTCTCCCCAGCCAGCCCTTCTTTATGTTGAGTTAAGCTCCCAAGAATTCACACATAAATCAGATGCTTATAAATAAGTTGGATGTTGCATAGCAAAATGATGATAAGCCTGTGCTCTGCTTTCGGTCTCACTCTAAATCTTCATTCTGTGTGATATTTACTAGTATTTTCAAGAAACTTTCTATGCTTCTGTTTTTTCTTCTCTAAAATGGGGATACTGCTCCTTCCACTCTTACCTGGTCATAATGGGGATTAAATCTGATGTCTCTAAAACATCACTTCTCAAGCTTTAATGTGTATCAGAATCTATTTTGAGGAAATGGTTAAAATGATGATTTTGACTCGGTAGGACCAAGGTGGGGCCTGAGACTCATTTCCAACAAGCTTCCACATCATGCTGATTCTGCTGGTCCTCAGACCACACTTTGAGAAGCCAGAGTCTAAGCCCTTGACAACACTGCCTGATGCACAGGCAGCAGTTAATAAATAGGTATTCTTTTTATTAGATTATACACCTGTGCATAAGGTGTAGTCACTATTAGAGGAAGCTTGACATGGAACCTTCTGCAAGTTACGTATACACCCTATATATTCTTTGCCTGTATGAATGTCCATAAGTGTAATTGCAAAGAAACAAAATGTATGAAACATATGTGACAATCACCCTTGAACTTTGCTGTCTCAAGTTATGTGTCTCATCATTAGATTTTGCTAGAATTGAGGATACATTCTCACTCAAGGACTGTACTACTCTTGAATGCTTCATTAAGTTTTAATACCATATCTTCCTCACTAAATTTTGATTTCCCTAACCTGCTCCCTGAGAGCTCAGAAATGGTCAAATCAGCATGTCTGGTTTTGCTAAGGGAAGTAGATCCAGAAAGTATAAGAAAGGCCATGACTTTCCATGACATTTTTTCATTTGAAGCCTGGAGCTTACTTTAAAATATGAGATTACTTAGCAAGGTAAGGTTGTCGCCTGTGAGGATCTCCACAGACATAAGACAGAGGGCAACTTCAAGTATCTAAACTGAAAACATTACTATGCAACACCTGTTTTTAAAAGCCCTTTGGAACTACCATATGCGAATAGTGGGAATGTAGATTGGTACAACCACTTGGGAAAATGTGGCAATTCTGTGGATAAAAACTTGCAAACTCGGCTTCTACTTCAGCGTGCATATAGGCAGAAGACTGCCTTTGTCTAAACTCCTATTGAAGACGATGGGAATGTCTTGCTTTGCTATGCTATGTTCTTGCACATAGTACATTCCACTCCCAAGGCCAGGCTTATCTGTTGTCCCTAAACAGCCTTGAGTGCCAGCACGTCTCCCTACCCCAAAAATCGCAATAAAAACTGAGATGAGATTTGCTGGGGAGGACACTCTCTCTTGAGTTGTTCTCACTCTCGCCTCTCTTAACTTTTATCTCCAGTAATTCATTGTGTCACTGTGGTTACTGCTGGACGGGAAACCACAATTGGTGCCCTATGTGAGGCACAGCATCAGGATTTCCAGGTGAAGCAATCAGCATGTTTAGGAGGAGAGAATTTCGTCCAGGCTACAATTTTTCATCCCTAAAGTAAAGAACAGCGGCGCCCGCTTGGGATAGCTGCCGAAGTGCTTAGTTTCAGCGAGTTTTTCTTTCATCATGAGCTCAGGACTTATAAAGGAACAATCTCTATATTTTAAAACCTTACAACAGCTTTTAAAGGCAGCTAAGTGCCCTGTAAAGGAAGCTCAATTACTTAATCTACTTCAAACTATTCAAGCTTATTGTACTTGGTTTCCTGACCGAGGCACTTTAAATTTGGAATTTGGGGAACAGGTCAGCTACGTCCTTAAGAAGAAACATGAATTAGGAAGCAACATATCGGTCTCAATCTTAATGACCTGGGGGCTAGTTCATACCACCCTATGTCACCTTCAATCGTCCCTTCAGCCCACGACTCCCCCTGAGGAGCCTGAAAAAAAAAGGCTGCAATTAGGAGGAAGATTGGCCACCTCCGCCTCCTCTGCCTTTGCAGGATGAGGAACACAAAAAACAAATTTCTATTCCTGACAATTCTCCGTGTCCTGTAATGGAACAATATAACACCTATACATTCCGTTAATCCCTGCCAAAAGATTGTTTATTACTGTTTCAGAATGCATTAACTAAAGTGTTTTAAATATTTAGCATTATTCTAACAAGTTTAATTTTAATGGTAATAGCATGTTGTATAAAAAGTATAAAGAATGTTTTTCTAATGGAAAAGAAAAAGACAAGAGCTTTGTCCTAAATGACTGGTTGTTTAAAAATGTGGGATACAGCCTGCATGGATACAAAAAGTTGCAGAAGGTTTGTGAAGGGGGAAATTTAGTTCTGTAGTCAAAGTTAAAAAATAAATACAGAAAGCTGTAAAAGTTTGTGGAAACAATTATTTCTGTGGTCAAAGTTAAAAAATGGTAAAAATTAGTAATAACACTGCTTAACAATGGAACCTCACAACTTAAAAAAAAAGAGTAGTTTTATAAAACAAAATAGCATTAAATATTCTAACCACCACCTAAAGCAGTAATTAATATTCAGTGTTGTATGTATGTGCTTAATAATTCACAAAATATAACTCCTGCTGTTTTACTATCAACCTAGCCACTATCTTCCCACTTCTCCTATTCTACTTCTCATCATAGTAATTGTATATTGTAAAATGTTTGCTTAAAAACAATTTCCAAAATCACTTTAGTAACTTTTAATATAAAATATTTTTTAAAATGTGCTTTATTAAAAGTTTCCTTAGATTATTAAGGTATTATTTCTTAGTAAGAAGTTATAAAAATGTTTTCCTGAATAATCAATGTAAAAAGCAAAAAATCTGTTTTGTCAAAATAACTTCTTGCATTTCATGTTAACTTTATCAAGTCCTTGGTGGTTTAAAAATATTGTCTTCCCACTTTTAAAAGAGCTAAATCATTTCCTTAACTTTAGTTAAAAATATATATATATATTGTTTCAAACCTAACTTTTAACATTTTGCTTTCTCAAGGTCAAGCCCTAAAAAATATCTTTTTATTCCCAACAGTTACAAAGAATTTGTTCATTCACCCTGAAAAAAAATGAAGTGTTAAAAATGATTAAATTCATGTAATATAAGTTGCAAAAAAAAATGTGTAAACAATGTTATAAAAATAAAAAACTTCTAACCTTTTAATTACTGATCTGCATAATATCAAACAACAATATAATACTGCTAGTTATAATTTCAGTTATTTTTTAAGTGTTATCTGTCACAAAAACAGCCAAATTTCCTTGTAAGTTACATTGTTTTACTCGAATGCTTTTCTGAAAGTGCTTGCAATTAGCTACAAGTCAAAGCTTCATCAACAACAATAACAAAAGACTTAAAAATAAGCAAGATAACTGCCATGCTTTAACAGCAATTGTAGTCAGAAAATGATCTGAATTCTATCATCAAAGTTCCTTAAAAACAGAAATGTCAGTAATCAACACCGTCAGTAATCAAAACCCAAATATGAAGAACTAAGAACTACTCATCGGCTTTGTTGTCGCAGCCTCTGCTACAAACCCTTCTAATTCCAAAATAAAATTTTTAAATAAAAAAGGGGAGATGTGGGAATTCTGTGGATAAAAAACTTGTCAACTCTGCTTCTACTTCAGCGTGCATATAGGCAGAAGACTGCATTTGTCTAAACTCCTATCGAAGACGATGGGAATGTCTTGCTTTTCCACACTACGTTCTTGCACATAGTCCATTCCACTCCCAAGACCAGGCTTACCTGTTGTCTACTTGCCTGTCGATCTTTGTGTCATAAAGGTCAAAACGTCCTGCCTCCCTAAACAGCCTTGAGTGCCAGCATGTCTTCCTACCTCAAAAATCTCAATAAAAACCAAGATGAGAATTGCTCTAGAGGACACTCTCCCTTAAGTCGTTTTCACTCTCGCCTCTCTTAACTTTTATCTCGAGTAATTCATTGCATCACCGTGGTTACCACTGGACAGGAAACCACAGGAAAACTATTTGGCAGAATCTACTAAAGCTGAACGTGTGCCTTATAACCTAGCAGTTTCACTCCTAGGTATGGATCCAGCAGAAAGGCATATATATGTTCACCGAGAGACATGTACAAGAATGCGTGAAGCAGCATGATTGTAATAGCCCAGACTGGTCACGAGCCAAATATCCATTACCTTTAGACTGTTCAAGTCAAGTGGCCTTTAATATTCTCACACAAGAGAATACAACACAACATTGCAGACAGTTGAACTACAACCACCTGCAACAGTGGATGAATCACTCAAATACAATGTTGAACAAAAGAAACAAACAAACAAAAAAGAAATTAAAACAAGGCAAAACAAAACAAAACAAAATGAAGCTATGTTCCAAGCAGCTGGGTTGTTACCCTTGGGATGGGGATCATAAGAAAGATTTCTGCAGTGCTGGCCATATTTTATTTCTTGATTTGGGTGCTGGTTACACGGTATGTAAACTTTGTGATGTCATCTATCTGTTCACTTCTGATTTGTGCACTTTTATGGATATATACTTTAGGCTGGCAAAATTTGCATTACAAAAAACTCTGTGACTATCACTATCACGTCTGGAGTGCTATGGTTTTCTCTGCAGTATGCAAGAGGAAGAAATTACTTGCTTCTGAATTTTTACCTTTGTATCTGATCTGACACATCTTAGCTTAGAAACACAATGCCAAAAGGAAAATTCTCTGGAATGTGCTGAGAAAGGAGGGCTACAGCCTCTCAATTTCCATCTTCTTTTCACTAACCTGTTATGATGCCTTACAACAGCCAATTAAATAATCACAAGAGATTCATGAGAGCCCTCCCTTCTTCCTAAGAAGGAAAACATTCAAGGAGTAGAGAGAATCCAAAGATTTTGGAAACAAAATCAAAAAATCTGAAGAAAGACCAGGGAGATTTCTAGAAGCTGCTAGAACAATGGGTCTGTCTGAGGGTGGGCCAAGACATCCTGCACCACCCACCAGTAACCGCATCAAATGCGTCAATGTGTATGAATTAAAAGAAAGGAAATAAAAGGGAGCCAGCTGTAAACTGCTTGGGGAATGAATCAGCATTGGAAATAATTAACCCACATGCACAATGCCACATCTAGAGTCTCCCCCCACCCCACCCCCACACTGTCTAAAAATCCAAAATTCATCTCCCCACCCAAATCAGTCTCTTAACTTATTCCTTGCAATTGCTTTTATCACAAAGTCTGATTGAGGCTCTGATCCTGGCTCCTGAGGGGCCACTTTTCATTCCAATTCCAGTTTGCTGTGAGAAGAATTTACGAAATGAGCTTTTTCAGTGTAGATCAGTGATGTCAATCATTTGTTTCCCTTCAGCTTTTCCCAATTGCTGTTCGCTCTTTTCTTCTTCTATTTTTTTTTTAACAGCAACTTGCACTTCATTGTTTAAAGCCAAAATCTCTTATCCATAATGCTCAATCAGAAAAAAGCTCTGAAAACTGAAAATTTCTCTTAAATTTAATGGCAAAATGGGAACTCACATAAGGTTGTGTATAATGTCAATTTATCTTGCTTACTATGAATTTTTATATGTTTTACTGCAGAGATTTAAATGTGTTCATTACAAAGTGCTGTTTCAGACTCCCCTGGAGGTGTAATGCAATATGTAATACATGGATGGCCTTACCTTTCCAAACTCCAAAGCACATTTGGGATTGTGGGGCTGTGATCAACAACCCTCTTTAATAGTGGAGATGAACTTGATCAGCTGTTGTTGGAATTTGGGTTAAATTAAGGCAATTGCCTCTGGCCATAACTGTTGTTAAACATGGATATTTTCTCCCAAAAGACTGTGTTAGTTTGAGAGGTCAGAACCAATATTTAACTTTAAATTCAAACTTAAAAGCTAATCCCAAGCTGCTGCCTACAGGACTCTGATTCTTAAGTATCAGATCTTTTTCCTACTGATAAGATAAGTGGGTGGGTGGAGAATGTAAGAAGAAAAATAAAATATGATTATAGCAAACTTTTGATGTATCACCTTGGATGTGTATGAAGCAGATGATGGGAAATAATTTTCAGGAATATGTTTGGTGTGGATTTCGTAATTGATTGGGGTTTTGAGAGTGACGGTCTTAATAGAGTCCATTGCCTCCCTCTTGAAAGGCCCCCTTGTGTGACAATAAGGAGATTGTGAGACTTTCCAAAGTAAGATTTCCGTGTTTTATGGTCTTGAACTTTGAAGACCATGAGTGTCATGCTTAGCTCAAGCTGAGCTGCACAGCCATGTTGCATAGAGGAGGGATGGTAACTAAACCAAAGTTAGAACCTTGGTTCCCCACCTTGGTTGCAAATTGGAATCACCCTAATGGCAGCTATTTTAAAAAGATTGATGCCTGAATCCCACCCTCAGCACCTCAGATTTAATTCTCTGGAAGGTTCTTCGGCTATCAGAATTTTTTAAAGCTCCCCAGGTGATTCTAACAGTCAGGGTCTGGAATTCTGAGTTTCCAACTTGTGGCCTGCCCTAGAGAATTTGGACTTACCAATCCCCACAGTTGTATGAGGTAATTCCTATGATAAATCTCTTAATATTTACGTGTGTGTGTGTGTGTGTGTATCCACACCCTGCTGGTTCTATTTCTCTGGAAAACCCTGACTAACATAAGGGGTAAAGGGGAGACAGGAGGTCTCAGTGGTGTTTATGCTAATTAAGAATTGGAAAGGAGCTCTCTAGACAACAGAATGAGACTTAGGTCTGGCCGCAGCTGACTAAACATAATTCCCATGTTTCACTATCGGGAAGGAGAGTCTTGCATAAGGTCCAGTCTCCAGTCTGGGGCACAGGGGTCCCTCAAAGTCCCTGGTCCTTTATCAGCTTCAGCTGGTTGGAGACAGTTATGATGAAACACAACATTCAGTTTTATCTTCCAGGAAGCACTTCTCAGACTTCAATGTGCACACAATCTGGGAATTTTGTGAGAATGTTGATTCTGATTCTGCAGCTCTGGGATGGGCCTGAGATCCCACATTTCTAACAAGCTGTCAGGTGGATTCGTTTGCAGGGCCAGAGCTTTTTGAGCTTCAGAGTGCATGGCAATCACCTGGAGGGCTTGTTAAAACAGCGCCCACCCTCAGAGCTTCTGATTCCTTAGGTCCTGGGTGGGTCAGAGAGTCTCCACACCCTCCTAGTTCCTCCCAGCTGTCACTGCCGGACTCAGGAACACACTGTGAGTGAGTAGCACTATTGTGGGCGAAAGAAAAAAAAAAGGGGAGGGGGTCAGTTAAATTTAAAAGGCATGCCATCTTATTGGAGTTACTGTTAACAACCAAATATGCATTTTCAAATATAGGCAAGCATCTACATATAACTTGGGGTAAAAATCTCCTTTGTAAGCTTTATATGTTGAAATTCTGTCAGCTGAAATATAATGATGTATCTATTACTACAGAATAAAAATGCTACTCTAGTGATTGTGAAAGCTATTAATTCTATGTACAAAATCAATCCTTAGAAACTTTCAAATTGTTGAATCAGTAAGGAGATAGATGGCAACTAATAAGAATATTAAGAGAGAATGCCTGTGCTAGATAACTTTAGGAAGAGCTCTGTCCTTTTTGAGCCAACAAATATTTATTCAATTTTAAACAATAATGGAAGGCAAAGTAATTGAGATTATATACAAAACATATTTTTAATCTTTGCAGAATTATTAGGTTATTATCTCTTATGACATCAAACAAAATAACCTTTAAACACAGTATTTATTTTTATTTCATTATTTAATTCCATTCATGCCATGAGTTTTTAAAGAAGAAAACCTAGCCCAGAAATTCACCCTAAGTTGGTGATAATTTGGCTGCAGCCCAATATTTATTTTAACATTAGGCCAGTTGGCGTTCAGCCCAAATGAGTATTTGGTGCACTTCCAACATGGATCTAAAGAGCTGAATCTGGGGAGCTCCCAAGATTCTCAATCATAAAACGGTCAGAGGCTTCTACTCCTTGTAGAATTCGCAAGAACAGAAACAGCTCGCTCGTGCTCTCCTCTCCCCTAGCCTAGTCTCCCTTAATGGAGTCGGACGGCTCTTCTGAAAGTTTTGTGAGAACTTGAAACCAGTATTTTGGTCAGCCTTCTTCTGAGGAGTAGGTGAGTTTAGGGTTGGCAGATTAAGTACAGAACACCCCCCAAAAATTTGAATTTCAGATAAACTATAAATAATGTTTAGGATAATGGTGTCCCGTGCAATATTTTTGACATTTCTATATTTTTATTTGCTATATCTGCTATATCTGGCAATACTAGGTGAGGGCCCAGCTTCAGGAAACTTGTCATAAGAGCATTTCTGAAACTCAGTATTTCTTCTCTTCTAACATCAAACAGGAGGCAGGTAGACAAAATGACAGCTCCTTCAAATTCATAAGCTATGGCATAAAAGCAATTTGGGAAGGGCTCCATGTTTTAGGGAAAGTGTTACCTAGTTGTTAAAACACTAGTTTAAAACTGAGATCAACTTAGTTCCAGTCCAGTTCTATCATAGACTAGGTTTGGGATTTTGAGCCAACCATTTATTCTATTTTATAGCTCTATGATGCAAATATTTGTAAGACACCTTATTTACAAATGCCACCAGGGAAGAAAAAATGCTGCCAATTAAACTATGACACAATGCTTAAACACCACTAATTATAAGACATATTTATTTCTGAGATATTAAAACGTAGAAAAAATGAGTGTCTTGGAATTGATAAAATATGGTATTTTGACATGCCTCATTTATATAATGAGAATAATTATCATTTTCTCTCCTGAATACACATAAAGATCAGACCTAAGAAATTAGTAATCATCTCATATTTCCCAGTCTAGTTGTAAATTGTACAACATGGCACTTTTGCTTCCAAGTAGAATGTTTTCCAGTAACTGCTCCTGTAAAAGTAGCATAAAGGGAGGTTAAAATTTCTTACAGTATTTTTTAAAAGGCTCTTTATAATATGGATTAAAACTGTCTTTTGATTTACTGGATGAAGAACCAACTTTATGATAACACACTGTCCTAGTTTGCTAATGCTGCAGAATGCAAAACACCAGAGATGGATAAGCTTTTATAAAACGGGGGTTTATTTCACTACACAATTACAGTCTTAAGGCCACAAAGCATCCAAGGTAACACATCAGCAATCGGGTACCCTCACCGGAGGATGGCCAATGGCCTCCAGAAAACCTCTGTTAG
The DNA here is from genome assembly GCF_015220235.1 of Choloepus didactylus. NCBI lineage: Eukaryota > Metazoa > Chordata > Mammalia > Pilosa > Megalonychidae > Choloepus > Choloepus didactylus. Next base: position 24,291,583 of record NC_051325.1, on the reverse strand, counting down.
CTAGGAAGGCAGCTGGCGTCTGCTCCAAAGCTGCGGCCTCAGAACGGCTTTCTCCCAGGATGTTCCTCTCTAGCAAGCTTGCTCCTCTTCAAAACATCACTCCCAGCTGCACTCTCTTTTCTCTCTCTGAGTCAGCTCATTTATATAGCTCCACCAATCAAGGCCCACCCCGAATGGGTGGGGCCACGCCTCCATGGGAACATCTTATCAGAATCATTGCCCACAGCTGAGTGGGGCACACTCCAAGCAAATCTAACCAACACCAAAACTTCTGCCCCACACAAGACTACAAAGATAATGGCATTTGGGGGACACAATACACTCAAACCGGCACACACACCGTAGTCCAATGTTGTTTAATTAGAAGGAAGCTATATCCATGAGTTTGTATCATCCACTTGCTCAACCATCCACCCAACACTCACCTATTCATATATCTGTCGATCTATCTATGCATGTACTTGTTCATCCAAGAATCCATCCAACATTTATTGAACTTCTATTCTATGCCAGACACCAGGCTACACTTAAAAAATACAAAGATGAAAAAGTCCTTGCCTTCAAGGAGATGCCCAAAAAAGTACTGCAATACCTATTAATAGATTAGACTTTTTGCATCTGCAAATTTCTGGTAACTAACTCACGTGTTCTTTCACCTGGAATGCTCTCCTTTCTCCTCTCTGACTATTCAAACCCCACCCATTCTTCAAAAGTCAACTCAAATTCTACTGTTCTATGAAGCCTTTCCTGGCTATTCTGAATCTCCCCTTTTTATGCAGTCCTAAATTGTTTAGAATATTTAATTTGGCTCCTTATTGAGTGTTGTCATCTCCAGTTGTTTCATATGCTTAGATTATTCTCATAGGCTATACTAAAATTTTTTTTTATATCAAGGTCTATCTCATTCTTCTGTATCATTTGCAGCATCTAGCTCAGTGCCTGGTAGATAGGAGGCATAATAAATACTGAATAAGTGGATGAATGAATGAATGCTTCGCCCTGTGAGGAGTCCACCCTCCTTCTTTTGGTGCTTCATTGACGTTATAAAAGCTCCACACTAAAGAATTGTCCAGGCTCTATATAGGCTGCCATAGTCTTTGACTTTGCCATCATTCATTTCAAACTCAATTAAACAAGCATGAATTATATGGCCTTCTTATTTACAGTGATGCCTCATTCAGCCAGAATGGTAAGAAGTAAAGGCTGTTCTGGTGACTTGAGGTTTAAGCCAATGAATTTTCTGTTATGCTTTCTGAGATCTATCCACATACCCTCCTTCCTGCCCTCAGTAACCTGGAAGAGGGTATAAGGAACAACAACAAAAATCTTTCTCCCCTGTTAGCTCAGCTTCACTTTTAGATACATCACTTCTCATTGGATAGAAATGGAAAGCAACTAATGTTTGTTACTTTCTACCCTTTTCATGGTACTTAACACAAAGCACTTTCTTTAATTTTTGAAACATTATGAAGACTATTGCCATATTTTACAGTTGAGAAACCTGATGCTCAGAGAGGTTAGAGAAATTGTGACAGGTCAGGCTGCTGATACAATGTGTGGCAGAGTCAGGATTTGAACCCAAGGCCCTCTGATGCTAAGGCCCTTCTAAGTCTTCCAGAGGCTTAAGTTCTAGTTGGCTTACATGCCAGTTGGGGAGACAGACAAGAAAAAGCTGAATAAGTAAAACATTTAGTGTGTTAGGTAGTTATGACAGCTAAGGAGAAAAATCAAGCAGGAAAGGGGGCTATGGCTTTCCTAAGAGGAGGGGAGTTGAAATTTTAAATTTTAGCAAAAGGTCTACTGAAAAGCAGAATTTTTGACTAGTGACCTGAATTAAGTGAGGGGTGAGCCATGTGGAAATCTGGTACGTTGCAGGAACAGGAAGGGACCAGTGTGGTTGTAATGGAATGAATAAGGGGGTGAAGTTGGAAAAGAAGTCAGAGAGGGAACGGGCCAGCCCATGTGGGGCCTGTAGGCTTTACTAAGGACTGTGATGGGACAGCACAAGAGGGTTTGAGCTAAGAAATGCCATGATCTAACTGACTTATTTTTTCTTAACTATTTTATTAACAGTATCTCCTTTCCCTATAAATTAAGAAAAGACTTGGTGGGGGTGGGGGGCCAAGGGTGAATGCTAGGAGACCAATTAGGAGGCTGCTATGATAATTTAATCAAGAAATAATGATGGCTTGGACCAGGTGGTGGCAGTGAGGATGAGAGAAGTGGGTGAATTTGGGATAGATTTAGAAGTAGAGTCGTTAAGATTTGCTGATGCACATGAGATATGATAGAAAGAGTCAAGGGTGACACCTGGGCAATGGGAGGGATGATCTTGCCACTAGGATGAAGAAGACAGTGGGAGCTGCAGGATTTGGGGAAAAGAGCACAAGTTCAGCTTTAAAGACATTAAGAATAAAATGAGTGTTACGTGTTAATGGAGATGTTGGCTGGGAATTGCCTATAAGTATCCTAAGTTAAGAGGAGACGTCCAGTGTGCAGCTTAAAGATGGTGTTCAAAGCCACAAGACTGGATGGAATCAACTAAGAAGAGAACAAAGGTGAAAAAAAAAGAGAAAAGATCCAAGGACCGAGCCCCGAGATGTGGCTGTAATTATCTCCATCAGAGCAGAACATTCTGACCTGCCAGAAGTAAGTGCTGCCCCAGCTTTCATGATCCTGAAAACTTAAGGCAGGATGGGGAATCCATTTGTAGTTGAAATTACAAACATTCATCGGATATCCTTGTTATTAGGGAGAAAAGGAAAAAGAGAGAGCTTTGGAGGTAAAAATAGAGAGTTTTCTGAAGTGTTTTGTCATATCTGCAAAAAATCTCTTGCATGTGGCATGGGCACCATCTATTTAAAATTCCCCTCTAAGACAAGTGGGAATAACAAGAATACGAAAAGCAACCTTGGTACCTGAGGAAGAACCAGTGTCACAGGCTGTGGCAGACTGTATTTTCCAGAGTGGCTTCCATAATATCTCCTATCCCACCTGCTCCTCTTTAACTCCTCCCATGGAGAAGTGGAGTCTGCGTTTCCTCCCCTTGAATCTAGTCTACTTGCAATTACAGTGACAGTGATGCCAAGCGACTTCTGAAGTTAGGTCATACAGGATGATGCCATCTCCACCTGGTTTCTCTCGGGACACGTGCTCTGGAAACCAGACGCCACGCCATGAGGAAGCCCCAGCTGCGTGGGGGGTGCTGTATGAGAGTGTTCTGCCTGGCAGCTTCCTCGGTGTCCCAGAGGGTAGCAGCAGCAACCAATGTGAGGGAGGAAGACTTCGAGAAGAGTCTGTCCCAGCTGCCAGCTGCCTGCAACCGCCTGTGAGATTCCCGAGTGAGAACTGACTTGCTGAGCCCAGTGAACCCCTCCAAACCGTGAGAGAGAAAATAGCAATGCTAAATGATTGTTGCTGGTTTACACCACGAAGTATAGGGTGGTTTGGAGCCATAGATAATCTATACGCAGGGATTTCCTATGACTGAAATTTTTGCTGCCTGATGTGCAATTCTTCTTTCCTTGGGAGTAAAAACTGGGTGAAATGAACACGTTGGAGGAGAATGTGGTCCTCAACCCCATTTCCATTAGCCTCCCACAGGACCCTGGGCAAGTCCTGTCACCTTTTTGGCCCCTGGTTTCTCATCCATTAACAGAGAGAGCAGATTTAGATGGTGGCAGGCTTCTGTCCAACCAAGTTTTTTGGTTTCTCCTTTCTAACATATTAAACTTCCATAATTGATACTCCTCAGATTTGTTCATTTCAACATTTTATGCTTCAGTTTTTAAAAAAGTCTCAGCCCCCAGTGAGTTAAATCTTCATGATACATTTCAGTGAAGAAAGAGTAAAATTGTCAGCAATTAAACTCCAGGCTAAGATATGAGCAAATTGATTTGAAATAACTCTAAACTCATCAGGAAGCACCTTTCACTCAGAAAATGTTCTCAAGTGTTTTAAAATGTTCTGCTGTGGACAATTACCTGTCACTGATGATTTTCCCTCTATCTTCCTGAGGTTGAGAATGATTTAAATCAAGCTTGCAATTTCTAAGTCAAGGCTTTCAAAGTTAAGAAGCTAAATAAGTTCCTGCATTTTAGCTCCTTCTGCTTTCCCTATTCCCTGAGCTGATCCTTTACCCTGATGCTGAGGGGAGCTGATCCCCCCTGCCCAATACCTACCACTCCTCTGGGCAGGTTATAATGCAAGAGAAACTGACCAATGAAGAAAGGGCTGAAGACAGGAGAAGGTTTGCTTTATTGTAGGAAAAAGTGTTTTTTGTTGGTTGTTAAGAATATGGACTTTTCCCCTTTTATTTCTCTCCAAAATACTTTTGTTTAACTTTGCTTGATAATTGTGTGTGTATTAAACCCAAGCTTATTTCAAGCTTATTTATATACTGTATTTTTATGTTAGGATGATGTCTATAATTATTTCCTTCTAAAAGTAAAGGAGTTGTTTACAGTAGGAGATGGATGAAAATTCTCGGAACCATCTATCATCTTGTTCAGGAGCACCAAGATGGGATGTAGGAGAGCCAAGGGGATGCAGGTCAGAAGTATGCAATTTAAAAATTTCCTAAGTGTGTGAGCAAATACACCTATCTCTTCTCCCCTTTTGAGCACATCCTACATTAATTCTTCCAAAATGATTCAATCTTACCCACATATATGTAGTTACTTGATCTATGACAGAGGTGGCTTTGCAGGACAGTGGGGAAAGAATAGTCTTTTTAATAAATGGTGCCCAGTAAAATGGCTATCCATATGGGAAAAATGTAATTTGACCCCTACACACCTTATTCAAAAATCAATTCCAAAGGGATTGCAGATCTAAGTATGAAAGGTAAAAATAATGGAGATTTAAAAAAAACATAGAACATCTTTGTGACCTTGGGTAAACACATACTTTTTAAACAGAATGCAAAAAGCATTCATCATAATGGAAAGAATTGATTAAATTGTGCTATATTAAAATTAAGAACTTGAATTCATCCAAATTCAACTGTAAAGAGAGCTAATACACACCCCACAGAAAGAAATAGTGTTTGCAATGCATATATCTAACAAACAATTTTTATCCAGAATATATAAAGAACTCCTACAAATCAACAACAAAAAAGACAAGGCAATCTGAAAGAAATAGGCAAAAGATTTGGACTCCTCTCAAAAGAGAATATTTAAATGGCCAATAAATATTTGAAAAGGTGCTTCACTTCCTTAGTCATCAGTGAAATGCAAATTAAAACTTTACACCCACCAGAATGACTAAAATCCAAAAGGCAGAAAATACCAAATATTGGGTAGGCTGTGAAGCAACTGGAGCTCTCACAGACTGCTGGGGGGAAGAGTAAGAGTAACCCTTGGCCATATCTGCTAATGGTGGATATAAGTTTACATAACCCAACAGTTCCACTCCTAGCTATACACACAATAGAAATGCATATATATACTTACCAAATTATATGTACAAGAATGTTCTTAGCAGCTCTTTTCATAATAGCCAGAAACTGGAAACAACCCAAAATGCCCATCACTAGAAGAATGGATAGATAAATAAATTGTGGTCTATTCAGACAATGAAATACAAAATAACAATGAAAATGAAACATCTACAACTATGCAAGAACAACATGGATGAATCTCACAAACATAATGATGAGTGAAAGAAGCCAGATTAACAAATAATACTTACTGTTTGAGTCCGTTTAGTTTTGCCTGATTTAAGCCAGATTAACAAATAATACTTACTGTTTGAGTCCGTTTAGTTTTGCCTGATTTTCATACTTTATATAATCTATGGGTTAAGTCAGGATAGTGGTTTCTCTTGGGAACTAGTGGGGACTGGAAGGGGACTCAAAACAGGAATGTCCCATTTCTTGATGTGGGGGCTGGTTATTACGTATGTGTGGTCTTTTTGTGAATTTTCATCATGCTGTACATTTATATACACTTTTCTCTATGTATATTATAGTTCAATTCAAAGCAAAACAAAAATACTATCCAGTCTTTTGGAAGATTTCAACTCAGAATGTAATTACAGGTATTCTCAAATCATAAATTCTAAAATTCTTACAGGTATTCTTAAAAATGATAGAGTTAACCAAATTTGGGTTGTTTGTTTAAAGAATTCAAGTAGAAGCAGCTATTTTAAGGAAGGGTGAGGCAAATCCTTTGATAAAGAGAATAATTATTGCTGATAACATTTTGGTGTTCAGATATTCTCAAAGTAAAAGCCTTTTCTAAGATCCCCTTTCATACACTGATTTTCTAATCAGTAGCTGCAAAATAAAATTAGAATTAAATTCTGTTCACTTGAATACCTAATCATTTTAAGAACTTATGAAGATTTCTCAGTTATGACTTCACTTTTCAATGCTTTTTCCACCTACAGTGAGTCAAGGTGCCCCACAATACTGTTTTCAACTTCAAAAATTATAATAGCACTTAGAGGCAGAAATCTGAAGGCAAACTCTATAAATATTTTCATGGCAATGATACTATCAGAAATTTGAAAAAATTATCACGGCACTAGATAATTTAAATATTTTAAAAAAGCTTTCTAATACTGAATCAGTATGATTTCTTCTCTAAATTGCTACAGGTCTCTTCTGATAGCAAAATATTTGAAACTTCCAAACATATACAGAAATGATATAGAATAATGAATACTCATGTACTCATCATACATTTTCACCATTTATTAATATATGGCCAATCCTGTTTCATCTATATCTCCACCTACTTCCTCCCTAACCTCACTTGGTTTTAAAAAAAATTCTGCACATCATATTTCACCTGTAAAGATTTCAGTATATATAGAGAGATCTTACTCTCTAGAGAGGGTTACTCTTACTCTCCCCCCAGTATATATAGGTCAATATATTGATTACATATAGATACATCTTTTAAATAATGACTTGTTGTAACATAACCATGATATTATCATTACTAAAACAAACTGATATAATTCTTTAATATCAATTAGTGAGTCAGTGCTATAATTTTCCTCATTGTTTCATGTTTTGTGTTTTTTCTTCCCATTACTTTGTTTGATTCAAGGTCCAACCAGGGTCCATAATTGCATCTGATTATTATAGCTCTTAAGTCTCTTTTAACCAATAGGATCCTCACCTCTTCTACCTTTTTCCCCTGCCATTATTTGTTGAAGAAATAGGTGGTGACATCAAAATTTAACAAGTTGACTTCAGTGCTATAATTCTATTTGGATTTGCATTTACTGTTATTCAAATGTGGTTTCTTTGTTGAGGTGGGAAACCAATATTTCTATTACATTCTATGTTCTACCAGAACTCCATTTGGAAATGGAGTTACATTGCTCTGCCCCATTAATAAGTGGCTTTATCAGCAAATATTTATTGAGTGCTAAGCTCAGTACGTGCACTCTCATTATTCCATTCCATCTCCATAGCACCCCATGAAGTAGCTATTACTGTCCTAATTTTACAGATGAGGAAACTGAGTCACAAACAAGTTAATTTGTCTGTTGTCACTACCTAGGAATTAGGAGAACTGGGCCTGAAATCAAATTTATTTAACACCATGATCTTAATGACTATACTGTTCTATGAGCTTAAGCTTCTAGAAAATACCCCCAGTAATAAAGTAGAAGGAAATGCTACCCTTTCAGACCCAATTTGCATATTTTCCTAATAATGTTTCTTTTTACCTTTATTGCTTGAAAGTGGCCTGTGGCTCAGCAGCAGAAATGCAGAATCTCAGGCCCACCCCAGATCTTCTAGATCAGATTCTTTGGGGGACAGTGGCCCAGGAATTTATAATTAGCTCTCCAGGTCATCCTTAGGCTAGCTAAAATTTAAGAACCACTGTTTCGAATTGTCCCAGGCTGGTGATCAGCTGCTTGGTTCTTCTATCTCCTGCTTTGAGGCCAGTTTAGAGATACAAAGACGGTTGCATCTCTGGGTTATGTCTTTGGATTTTATGACCAGAAGAAAGTAATATAACTCAATGCTCCTCTCTCTTCCCTGGGCCTCTTCTTCTTTTATCTTCTTTTTCTTTATCATTTTTTCATGTGCTTTTCCATTTTCTTCCTTTTCCACTCCTGCTCTTGGACTCTGTGCGGCTACTGTGTTAATTCAGAACTCCTGGATATGGAAAAATATACACCCAATGCGATGGAAATAACCGGAGAAGCCCCTCCCTCTCCGGGGTTTATCTAAAGTCTGCAAGTCTCAGCCCGAATGGGCTTGTCTGCTCCCTTTCCCCGGACAGAATCAGTGACAGCCACATTTCCCTTCTCCTGGCGTCTTGAACACACCCCAGGCCAAACTACGGCGCTTGTCACAGATCCTTGAATGCCTGCTGCTCCCCCACCCCGCGGGTTGACTTTCAGAGCCAGTCACTACCTTGTTTGCCCCTTTATCACCTCTTCCCCCATGTCTAGCACACAGGAGGTACTAAAAGGTTTCGGAGTGCCCCATTTGTTGAAAAGACCATTATGACTCAGTTCAGTGACTTTGGGGAAAAAAAAAAAAAAAGGTTTCGGAGTGAATGAAATGAATGCAATGAGTCTTTTCTTCAGCATGCATGTGATGGCCTAATCGCCACAATACAGGGGTGGCAGTGGGTGGGCTGGGGGTGGGGTAAGAGGGGTTTGCGAGAGAAATGCACAAGCCAGAGTTCTGGCTACAACTGTCCCCACCAGGTGGGGGAAGGGGAGACAGGGACAGGCTCTTGTTGCTGGTGGGTGCAGAACTCCATTAGTCACTTTGGCAATAACGAGGTAAAGATTCCACCAGTGGAACCCATCTGCTTGTTAACCTCCTGTCTCCTGTTTCCCAGTGGTGAAAGTTTAACGGCCCTCACCCCATTCTGTCTCTGCAACTAGGTCTTCTTGGAGCAAGAGAAAGAGAAGGGGAGATGGGGAGAAGAGCGGGGAAAGAGGAGACAGTGAAGACCCTTGACTGCTATGAGGAGAACAAGATTTGTTTCTAGTTTAGTAATATCTGCAAAATTTCTACTCTTGAGAAGCTTTTCTCTAGTAAGCATATTTCATATTGCCTTGAATCAACTTCTAAAAAGTACTGAGCCTATTTTAAGTTATGCAAGTAAAATATGCTCACTGTAAACAATTTGAAAAAACACAGAAAAGTTGAAAGATAAAAGTCTCTCATAGTTCCGTTACCCAGAGGAAATCATGAGTAATATTTCTTATGCTATTTTTTTTCTTTGCAGTTAGAAATAAAATTCTATGCAATGATTTAATTTGAAATCTACACCCAAATGGTTCAATCATTTATATATGTTTAAAGTATGTAAAGTGATAAGGGATTGTACCATGTTATATAGAATTTCTAAATTTCTTGGAAACGGGAGAATATCATGGAACAAAATGAAACTTACTCACTCTGTGGTTTAGTTGAGGCCAGAGAAGAGACTCAATCATTTCATAATTTGAAAATCAATACACATTTTAACTGAAAATACTGATACCTGGCCATTTAATCTAAATGTTTTCCTCTTTAAAGAATGTATTTTTCTAGAAGTAAATAAATTGTGATATGTTAAAACATCGTTTGTTCTTATCTACAGAGTGGCCATACCAAAGTCATCATAATTTTATTCATTTTGACATAAAACTCTCATAAAAGCCATGAAATTTGGTGGGCAGGAATGGCAGCCCTAGGAAAACTAAAGGTTTTGAAGATTAAAGTAACGTACCTGTTTGACTGTATCTTGAATTCAGAGTTGCACAAAGGCAGTTTAATACACCTTTAGGCAGATTTATTTTTGTAGCAATAGGAAATTTAAAAGAAAGACAAAGGCAGTGGCTTCCACTTCACTGAAAATAAAAGCAATATTTATTTTAAGAGTCATACTCATTAAACTTTCTTTATTCTATTTGGATGGCAAGCTGTTATTAACAGGAAGCCAAATGTTATTCACAGCACATGTTCAGGGTCATCATTAACTGAGCAAGACTAGCATTTTTGTGGCTTTTCAGACACATACCCCAATTTGGCTTAGTTGTTCCTGCTATTTTCTCAGCTTGCTTGATATATTTTAGGATGTAGACTTCAAGCAGAACCTTGAACCCAAGAAAGGGTCTTTCTTGATGGGAATTTCCAGGTCCATGTTATTATCAGAAGTTTTTTTTGTTTGTTTGTTTTTCTTTTTCAGAGATTTCACTTGAACAGTAAAACTTAAGGCTTTGAAATTGATAATCTTATGGAGATAAAACCTCTAAATTATTTTATATATAACTTATTTTATGTGTAATTTCAAATATTGGGGGCATTATTGACTACAGTCCTTGGTTCTAGTTCCCAAAAGGTGTTTCTTATGGAATAGGGAGGGGTATGAATTTGTAAAAATTGTAACATTACCAAAGAAATGTTCCAACTATCCCTCTTACTAGTCAAATTGTACGGTTGGTCCTAGCCAATTCAATGAGGGTCAGAAAAGGAAAAGAAGAGACAAAACTCTCATTATTTGCAGATGATGTGACTGTTTATCTCCAAATCCAAGAGAGTCAATGAACAACTTATTAGAACTAGTGGAGAGGTTTAGTAAGGGACCCAAATAAAATTTCAGCATATAAAAATCAATGCCCTTTCTATATATCATTCATGAAGGTATCAATTATATCCAAATACCACAATTCCAATTAAAATCCCAAATGCTTTTTAAAAAAAAAATTTATAGACTGTTTTTTAGAGCAGTTTTAGGTTTATGGAAAAATTGTACAGAAAGTGCAGAATTCCTATATACCTTCCCACCCCCACCCCACACAGTTTCTCCTATTGTTAACATCTTGTATTAATGTGGTAGATTTTTTTTGCAATCAATGACCCACTGTTGATATGTTATTATTAACTAGAGTCCATAGTTAATTATATTGAGCCACTCTCTGTGTTGTACAGCTCCATGGGTTTTGTCATTATGGCATGACATCCATAATATCATATATCCACCAACAATATCATACAGAATAGTTTCTTTGCCTTAAAAATGCCCTGTGCCCCACCTATTCATTCCCTTTCCACCCCTGAACCCCTGACAACCACTGATCTTTTTACTCTCTCTATAGTTTTGCCTTTTCCAAAATGTCATATAGTTTTAGTCTGGCTTCTTTCATTTAGCAATATGCATTTGAGGTTCTGCCATGTCTTGTAGCTTGATAACTCATTTGTTTTTACTGCTGAATAACACTTATTGTATGGATTTACCGTATTTTGTTTAACCATTCAACTTGTGAAGAACATCTTGGTTGCTTCCAAATTGGGGCAGTTATGAATAAAGCTGCTAGAGACATTCATGTGCAGGTTTTTGTGTGGCCAATTGCTGGATTATGTGGTTAAGTCTACGTATAGCTTTGTAAGGAACACACTAGCCTGTCTTCCGAAGTGGCTGTACTTTTTCCATTCCCACTAGCATTGAATGAAAGTTCTGTTGCTCCACATTCTCACCAGCATTTGGTGTAAAGTTGGTACTTTAGCCATTGTAACAGATGGTAGTGGTCCAAAGGATTTTTCATGAAATTTAACAAGCTAATTCTAAAATTTTTATGAATCTCCAGAGCCTTGAACAGTGCCTTTTACCATAGTAAGAGTGTGATGTGTTGATTGAATCAGCGGATGAACTGCTTCAATAACCACCTATACGCAGATGCCCACATACTTATTTTTCTAGCCAGATTCAGCTTCTGAGCTCCAGAACTGTACATCCAAATGCCTTCTTAATCTCTTCACTTGGATTAGCAAGAAAGCAATTCATATTCATTATGTTCGAAGCAAAAAGTTTATCCCTCTTGTAAACCCAGCCCTCCACCAATTATTAAGTTGAATAAACTAAGAACAGGAAGCTCTCTTCAGCCATTCAACTGTTGAATATATCTACTGAATATTTCTTGAACCCTTTTGTGTTTCTCCTCTCTGCTCTCATTACCAGCTACCGTGATTTCTTGCCTATTCTAGTGAATAATTTTCCTAATTATTTTTCCCTCCACAAACTCACCCCTTTTCCCCCTGCTGTCCTCCCACCTTAAATAAAAACAAAGGAAGGATTTTCATTGCTCTTAGGCTACAGTCCAAACTCCTAATTGTGGCTCCTGGTCTGGCCCTTACCTACATCTTCAGAATCATTTTGCGCTCTCTAAGCTTTAGCTATAGTGGCCTTCTCTCAGTTCCTCACAAATGTTATGTTCCCTCCTGCTGCAGAGCCTTTGTACATGCTGTTCTCTCTTCCTAGAATGACCTCATTTCTCCTTTATCCTATTTAATGAATCACCTGTAAGATCTCATCTTGATCATCTTCTTTTCCTTAGGTAAGCTCTGCCTGATTCCCATTATCTTCTCTTAAAGCAACCATGTATTTTTTTTCATCATAGGGCAGGAAGTAAATTTACTTTATGTGGGTGATTTTTAGACTTTAAGCTCAATCAGAACAGGGACTGTGTCTTTTCCTTCCTGCCCTGCTATCTCAAGCTATGGTGCTGGGTGCTGAATAAATAAATGGAAGAATACGGCTCGACAGGAAAAATATATGCCCCATGACTTAACGTTGTAGGCAATCAGTAGGTTTTATTGAATGAATGAGGAGAAACTTAATCTGGGTCTAAGAAACCTAGAACCCTGGGTCAAACACCCAACTGCAAGTGCTATGTGTTTAATTTCACATTTTGCAAAGCAGCATCCCAATATAATTAATGCATTCATTACAAGGAAAATCAAAACAGAAAAGAGTCAAATATGAGGTGATACTCTTCCATGCAGGTAGTCAGGATTCAATTTAGAGTAGAGAATGACAAAATACTTCTTATAACGCTCACTAAAGAGCAAAAAATAGTATTTAAACAAGAATTTGAATTCATCTGTTGTTTCATATGCTATAAATTTAAAGATAAAATTTTCCATTATTTTTCATCATCAAGTAAATGTAGCTTAATTTAATAAAAAGTCCATATATAGGAAATTAATAAGTAAAACAAATAAGAAAGTTTAGTAATTTCTCTTGAGAAATTACATGAATTTGTTTTAGTAAAAACAAGTCCTTTAATTTTAATCTTGATAAGTGATCTAAGAATTTTCAAGTTGTTTACATAATTATAAAATAGAGTCAACATATTTTGAGTATATTTACTCATCTATTTTGTGTATATTTACTCATTTCTTATGGTCCCAAATATGTAGATAAGAATAAATGGATGAAAAAGTTTTTTGTCATATTTTAAGCACCATTGAGAACAAATGTTAATAATTTGCTGACAAAAATGTAATTCATTTTTTTTAAGTCTAGGGAATATTAAATTCCTTTGCAATGAAATCACTTACTCAACGCTCATAAATGTATCTGATGCACTGACAATATGTGAAATGTAAAACATTAATCAGTGTTTCTAGTGGACCAAGACTGTCAGGGAGAGTTCATAAATAAGCCCATTGTATAGTCGCTAAGATATCCTAATAAAAGAAATGGAAGGCTCACTTAAGTTACTAAACCTGCAAGAGACTTTAAAATTAAGCAAATGATTGAATATACTTGTAACCATTCAACCAACTTTATAAATTTGTAATTTTGCCTTATCTCAGTTATATTTTTAAAAAAATCTTAATTTTTTTCAGAACTTCTAAATTAATCAGAATTATCAGCCTGGTGGACCCTACTGGAAGATTTTTCTGATTGCAAAATAATTACTAATCATGGCTCCCATTTATTGGGTGTTGATTATGTGCCAGGCTCTGGGCTAAGGGTTTTTAATTCATTTACTCTTCACAACATGAGGTTAAAAATCTCACAAGTATTTAAACTAAGGTCTGTTTGTCTTAAAAACACCAGAATTGCCAAATATGTCAAACACCTGTGCCAAGCCATCTTCTATCTACATAGATTGCATAAATGCACTTATTTCCTCAATTCCATAAAAATCTATAAAGTACACCATCAACTTAATAATAACTTTTTTTTTGGCATGGGGAAAAGAACACTCTGGTAATGTACACTTTGATTTTAGGACATTCCAATTTTAGAAAGGTGAAGTGTGAAAAAAGTGAAAAAAAACCTCACAAATCATAAAACGGTCTATATATTGAGAATTTATAAATAGAAAATCTTTCTATTCAAAATAGCAACAAAACAATGAAACACTTAAAAATTAGTAAGATAAATACAAGGATGTTCATCACATTGTTGTTTATAGTAATACAAAAATTGGAAACAGCCTCAAAGTTTACCAATAAACTTTATAACTGAAATTTCTTCAGATACTAAAAATGATGTAGGTATAATCATTGTATCTGTCCCTGATGTTCATGCCACATTCAGTGAAATAAACAGATTATAAACATAACATACTATTTGAAAAAGTTGTACACAGAAAAAAACTAAAAGAACGCATAGGAAACGTAAATAGTGGTCATGTCTGGGTAGTAGGACTACACTTGACTACATGCTCTGTGAGTCCCACATTTTCCTTTTTTTTTTTTCTGGCTGATTGATGTTTTCCAAATTTTCTACTATTACAACAAAATGTTTATAATAATTTTATGAAATTAATTTTTAAAAGAAAATATATAAAAAAAAAAGATGTCTTCCATGCTAGGTGATCAGTCCTGAGGTCAGGGACTGTGAGTAAATCTTTTTTTAAATGTCCAAAACCACTGACTGTTGTGACTGGCAAACAGCAAGAGGTCAACACTTCCCAGAATGAAGTCACAATACTTAAAAAAAGAAAAAAAGCTAAGGGCTAAAAATACAGGGTATTCATCATATATATTTTCTCCATGTTAATTTTTATGAGGAAATTATCAAGTTGTTTTATTTTCCTTTAAATTCATAATTTATTATAAGTAATGGTATTCAACTGCTTTTAGTGTATCTTGTTGATTCTCTCTTCAATATAAAGCTTAAGCTTGCATAATAGAAATGGTTTTGAGGTCTTGCATTCTTTTATAAGTATTACTATAGTCTTAATAAAGAATTGTATAAATCTACTTGTAATCCAAAAATACAGACTAACATTGGGTTTAGATACATCTACGTTTGAATTTTGTACGAGTGGCAAGAATTTCTGAGGATTATGGGATACCATAGTCATTAATTGGAAACACTGAATTACATGAAAACAGTTATAGAGATATCAGATGTTCAAAATATCCTTTTTCTTCAGATTAAGAGATAGATTTATTTTGACAGCTGAAACGGGGCCCTGTAGGAGATGTTTAGTCTCTTTGACTATTCCCCCAAAGACTCTCAGAAAAGAAAAACCTAACTAAGTAGATGTTTTGGCAGGGTCTGCATTGATTATGGGACTGATTTTTGTATATGATAATCTTAAAAAGTAACCTACAGGATTTGTGTGACTACAAACAATACTATTTAGTTTTAAAGTTACCCAAAGAACTATTTAACAATATAAGAATATGGAATATGATATAGGCACTTAAACTTTCTATCATGTGAATGCCTACATAGCTTTGATTATAAAACTAAATGAGTTCATGGATACCTATGATAATATATAATACATAGTTTAGATATGGAAAATACTTCACTCGACTGATTTAAAATGTCTACCATATAAAGATCCTTTAATGTAGTATTAATGGAAGAATTATATTGATATATAAAACCAAATAAGCACTTTGACTTAAAAGGCTCTTTTAATTTGCTTTAGTTTTCCAATTTTTTTCCTTGCTTCCAAAGTCTTAATGTCTTTTGATTAAAAAGATGCTAATCCTGTTGGACTCCTATGGTTCAATAGACTTTAATACTACATGCTCTGTGAGTCTCACAAAAGTATTGAGCAGCGGTTGCTGTCTTCATTCTCTCCGACATTACTCTCTTTTTCCTTCTTCAGAGCTATCTGGTCCGTTTCCTGAGGTAACTCATAATGCAATCTTCAGCCCCCAATTTTACTTAAAGTCACAAAACAGTGCCTGAGGCTAAGTTGCTTCTTTTCTTGTCATTTATTTCTGCCACAGTGAGCTCGTCTGAAATTATTTTCATCAAGAATTTTGGTTGGTAATTCATCTCAGGAATTTGATGATTTTCTTGAAATATTAAGGTAGTTTTTTCATTTGCACTGTCTTCTAATAAGGATTGTAAATAACTTCGGGAGACGTAAATGAATTTGTAAAAATATTTTAACAAATTTACGACATATACAAAGTGAGAGTGTTCATGTTTGACTGGATTTTGATGTAACTGAATTTTATGTTAAAGCTAAAATGACAGAGCTAAAAACAGCTATCATGAGAAGTGGAGACCCTTAAACTATAAGGTCAATTACAGAGATTCACTGTTACATCAATATTTGGAGAAACCTGGAAATGCAGAATAGGACCAGGCACTCAGGGAAACTTTCATATTCCTCTGTGATACTCTCTTAAGTGCCTGTAAATACTCCATCATAACCATCAAGTGTGATGATGAACACTGCTTTTATGTTTGGACTGATGTTGAAAACGCAGGAGTATGGCATCGAGAACTTTTTTCCCACCTGCGTGGCCAAGTTTTCAGTAATTCTAAATTAGTTTTCTCCCTGCCTTTATTAGATATCTATTGTTGGGAGTTTTGGTTTCCTAAAGCTGCCAGAATGCAATATACCAGAAATGGGTTGGCTTTTAACTATGGGGATTTATTAAGTTACAAGTTACAATTCTACGGACATGAACATGTCCAAATTAAGGTATCAACAACAGGATTCCTTTCTGGGGGAAGGCTGCTGGCATCTGGGGCTCCTCTGTCACATGGGAAGGCACGTGGCGATATCTGCTGGTCCTGCTCTCCTGGGCTTTGGTTTCAATGGCTGTCTCCAAAATGTCTCTCGACATTTCTCTCTTAGCTTCTCCGAGCTCTCTGAGTGTCATCTGTTTTTTATCCTCTCATAGAGGACTCCAGCAAGGGGATTAAGACCCACCTTGAATGGGCTGGGTCACATTTCCATGGAAACAACCTAATCAAAAGTTCCCACTCAACAATAGGCCTGCCCCCACAGGGATGGATTAAGAGAACACGGCCTTTTATGGGGTACATAACAGCTTCAAACCAGCACACTGGGTAACAAATTACAACCTAAACTTGGCTTAAAACATTTATTATCTCAGATTCTGTGGGTCAGGAATCTGAGAGCAGGTTAGCTAGGTTCTTTGCTTCAGGATTTTCCATGTGGCTACAATGGCAGGGGCTAGTTATCTCAAGGTCCCACTGGGGAGGATCCCCTTCCAAGTTCACTCTGTGCTGGTTGGCAGGTGCACTGCGTGGGCTGTTGACCAGAAGCTTCCCTCAGTCCCTTGCTTATGTGGGCCTCTCCACAGGGCAGTTCACAACATGGCAGCTATTCTCCAGCAGAGTCACCCAGTGAGAGATGAAGAGAGAGGCACTTTTATAACCTAATGTGGGAACTGACATCACTTCTGCCGTATTCCATTCGTAACAAAGTCACTAGGTCCCACCCATACTCAAAGGGGCACAATACTAGGAGGCGGGATCATTGAGAGCCATCTTAGAGACTTCCTACCATGTGCAAAATACATTCACCTCCTTCCTAGTTCCCCCAAAGTCTCAGTCCATTACAACATTAGCTCAAATCAAAGGATATCATTGAAATTAGATCCAAGTTGGATGAGGCTCCTTGGGTGTAGTTCTTTACGTATAACTCCTGGACTATAGTTCCTCTCCATCTGTAGACCTGTGAAGCTAGAGACAAGTTACCTGCTCTCCCAACATACAGTGTTGGGACAAACATAGGATAATCACCATTGACATTTCTGTTCTCAAAGGAGGGAAATGGGACACAAAGGATTCACTAGGTCTAGCACATACTCAGGAAGATTATGCAAGGGCCTGAAAACCAGGAGGTTTTCAGGAACATTGGAGCCATCTTGGAGGTTGCCTACCACACTGCCCTTATAGTAATAAGAGAAATAAAACTACAGAAATATTTTATGAAACTGGAGACGTAGCTGGTTTTTCAGTATACATGGCATTGCTGTTTGTATTGTAATTTTTTTCTTTGGCTAAGAGTAAAAATTCTTTTAGATTTCAGGAATACTGTAGGGAGTTTCTTAAAATTACTGTCTTCCTTTATGATAGCTATACATATGATCATTGACTCTTATGTTGCTTAATTTTCTAAAATATTTAAAATGTTTTCCTAAAGTTTAATATAACATCTGTTATGGCCCATACTTATTTCTCTAGCTGCACTCCACGTTTCTTCTTCCATTTATCAATACACCTTGCATTTGCCATAAAATTCAAATGATATTCCTTGGTGCAACATGAGTGTTTCCACTTTGAGTATGGGAGCTGTTCTAGTTTCCTTCTTTGCACTATGGACTGTACTAGAGAAATAACATTGCCACTTCTTTTCCATATGCTGCCTTCTGAAGTCTTGCAAGGATATTCCTTATTCTCTATCAGTCTAAATCAGTGGTTCTCAACCAGGGGCAGTTTTGTCTCCCAGGTGACATGTGGCAATGTCTGGGGGTATTTTTGGTTGCCAGAACTAGAGGAGTAAAGGCCAGGGATGCTGCTAAGTATCTTACAATGCACAGGGCAACCTCCTACAACAAAGAATTATTATTTGGTCCAAAATACCAGTAGTGCCAAGTTGAGAAACTCTAGCCTAAAACAAACCAGTTGTTCCTTCCACTTAAATGTGAAGACAAAAAGTTATTTCACCTTTAGCTACTATGTGCATCTTTTGTTCCTAACCACACAATTCCTCAAAATAACAAAAATGAAAAACTGTGATATGAACTAGCAATGTAGATAAACTAGGTTTTACGTTAATTACTTTACGACTGAAAAATATAGCTTCAGATAAAGGACACTGAGAATACTGAAATTTTACTAAATGTGCAGTTTGAATACTTTCTTTGAGCAATATGTACTGGGTACTTTGTGATACCTTGGAATATAATTTTATACTTTAAACATATTTAATTATTACTAAACTATAATAAGGATACCAAAACAAGAGTATGGATTAGGATTTTTTTTTAAATTTCTGCATGTCCTTAGAATGATGTCAAAATAACAATTCAGAACAATGTATAGTGTTATCTGTGGAATCCCCAAGATTACTATAAGATCTTTCATAAGAGTTTCATATTTTTATTATTCTATGACATTACTATTCAAAAATCATACTTCTTTCCTTAAATAAGTAAATCTATAATTTTTTGAATCATCTATCCAAATATGCAAAAAAAGGAATATTGTGAGATAATGAATACATTCAATATTTTTCTTGATTGACTAGTATTTTTAAAACAAGAAACATGCTATTTTTTTATGTTAATTTTTATCTTCAATGACATATGCAAGATCCAAAATCAAATTGGCTGTCTCCACAGCTACCTGCAGGCCACTAAGCTTAGCAGTAAAGCAGTCCAAAGTCAGATTGACGACTGAGTCAGCAGCTTCAGGTGGGAGGCAGTTTTGTGGGGCAAAATGATGACGGTTGCTTCTTAACAAAGACCAGCTTAGTTCTTCCTGGTTGCTGTATAATCCACAGCCACACCTTGAAAGCAAATCTGGCCAGTTACCAACAGAGGGAGAATTTGAAGGAACTGACCACAAGTGTCCATACTTCATGTCAATGAGAATTTCACCTCCATCATGCTCTAAAGTGCCAGCGAGAGATTCGAGAGCACTGCAAAATGCTTCTGCAATGAGTTGAAGTTCTGTTTGAGTACATCCACCATCTTTGAGAATGCTTTCTGGCTGGTTAAGAATCTGAAGAGGAAAAAAAAAACCATTGAAAACATATGCAGAACAATTACTGATATAAAACTGTTTCTGAAAAATAGAATATCTGATCAAAACCTTACTTATAAGGTTACTTCTTACTTTATTTACTTCAGGGTTTGGACCATATCTTCAATGCTGTATTGTAGGTAAGCATTTATGGAATAATTAATCAGAACTATAGTGCACTAAACTTATAGGTGTATAGGTCTGTTGGCCAGGCTGCAATCCCTTACCCAGCTGGATATAGTAAAAATGTATACCACCAGTCATATTATCAAAATAAGTGACTCAGAATAAATCCCATCATCATCTTACTCTGCATGAAAGTGGGTAGTGTCTACTTAATATATGAAGGACAACACATCATGCACGTGTTTTATATACACAGGAAAGTTCCTAAAGAATAATGTCCCAACTGAAGTATTTATTTATATTCTGCAAAATGTTTGTGATTTATTTTAAAATGAGAACCCACTTATCATTAAGACAAAAAACATTTATGGACATGTGCAATTTTCTTATCAGTGTTTTAAAAACAAATATTTCTCTCTTTAACGAAAAGCTAGTATGACTTAAGAAACTGGTTTTCAGTTTCACCATTATAAAGGTTAATCCTAGAAATTTCAAGATTAGATAGAAAATTAATTGCTAATTAATATATTAGCAAACTAATAACTGAACAGTAGTGGAATTTAGGTAGAGGAATAGTGAATATCCTCACTATTTAAAAAGAATGATCTCTTTTTTTGCCAGGTGGCTTAAAACAAGTGAGATAATCTCTACTGCATAATTTTCTCCATATTGTCAATGCTGTATTGTAGGTAAGGATTTATGGAATAATTAATCAGAACTATAATGCACTAAACTTATTTGACAACAGTCAAGAAATGGAGTTTCCTAGATTAATAAAAAAATCTACTTAATAGAATTACTACATATCATAAATGGATACCAATTTAAAAATTATAATGGAATCTACTACTTGGAATGCTTTAATAAATGGAATTAATTCAATCTTTTCTTGATGATCCAGAAGGTACTCAAGTATCTTGCAGAACCTCTGTACTTCCCCTGTGACTATCAGTTATTGTACCACAGCAGTTAAGATCTCTAATAAGAGAACTCCCATTAACAGAATGCTAGTTTCAACATGTAGCATATGTACGCAATACTCAAAGAATATGAACATTTGCTAATAAGTTAGATTAATAATAATAAGTACAATAATATTACCTTATATTTGCAGGTTTTTCCTTCAGGGTGTCTGAATACAATACTGAGTTAGACTACTGAAAGATAAGTGTTAAAGGCTCCAGGATATTACACTTTGGCTTATTATCTCATAAAACAAACAGTGCTGAGAATTCAAGATAATTTGAAAAAAAGTACTATCTAACTTACCTTGTGTCTGATATATGCAGCCAAATGAGTTTCAGTACAGCCACCTCCCAACAAAACTGATGGTTGCTTGATTGTTAACTGCAATACATGCAGTGCTGTTTGACATGTGCGCTAAAAAAGAAACAAATCCTCAGAACCACACATTCACATCAGATGCAGGAAGAAACATAATCATGCTTTCAAAGCTACATAGTGGAGTCAAAGAGCTTGATTTTAACTGCAAAAGAACCAAACCAAGCACTGCCAAAGTTCTAATGTGATTAATACATTTTGGAATAGTAAAGACTAGAGACTAAGGAAAGTTACTTTTGCCAGATGTTTGTCTTTATGAAGCCAGATTAACATTTCTTTTATATATACTTAGCTCTTCAAATTGAAATTCATAAATGGATGGCCTCAAAATATCTGGGTCAGCAAGGTTTGCTACTGCTTCTATTTAAAAAAATATTTCAGGCTAAATAGTTGTATAAATGCCTTAGAATTTGGAAATAGTAGCACTCGCTATAATCCAGCAGTAATAAACGGAAAAGCACACAGACTTTTAATAGTCCTCACAGACATGTCCTTGAGCATCATGAATTCAAGTTTGTAGCTGTACCCTGGGCCATCACTTCCCTTATAAACTGCATGTTATCACTGGTAGAGAACAACAAACTCTACTAAGAGGTAGATGATCGACACTGACCAGGGAACTCATTTTCTAGGGAATTCCCTTACTCCCTCATGAATAGTGAATTATTAATACACATCAGCATCAAGGAGTACACAATTCAAATTAATTCCTTATGAAAGTTTGCTACATGTCAAGGACCTTTCAGTTGCTTTTAGGTAATAAAAATAATAAGTGGCAGCACGTGCCGAGTCTACTGCAATGCCGTAGGCAATCAAACTAGCTTACTTGTGACTTTTCTTCTTATTTTTGTTGTTTTTGCCTCCTATACTACGTAGTGAAGTTATGGAAAAAAATCATAATTCACTGAGATGAAAAAAGTCATATCTGTCCAAATGACTGTTAATCCCTGTCATAGTACCTTGATATGGAATTTCAGGTTCATTACCCACCTTCAGCTCATCCCAGGCAGTTTCATTTCTGTTGCAGAGAAGCAAACTGCAGACAGTCACTTCATTAGGAACAAGATGAAAAAACTGTTTGGAGCCAAATTTTGCAAAGCACAAATCTTTCACACTTCCATAACTACTAGGAGAGACTGAGCTCAGGGAACCAATAGGTTGTGTTCCTATATTTTAAAGTTTAGAAAACATAAAATGTATAAGCAAAGGTAGAATATACAACCATTTAAAATTATTATATTTATTCCTAGCCAATATAAAAGTCACACAAGCATATCACTTAAAATATGAAAGTGTATAAAGAAATAACATGATGCATCTTTTTAAACCTATGAAATAAGTAACATTCTATTAAAATAATATACAAATAAAATAAAGCAGAAATTCTTTTGATTTACAAACTCTGAAAATCTGTTGCAAGCTATTTCATTCTCTCCCTCCAGAAAAATGGACACAAAACTGTGCATACATTTTTAGGAAATCTAGGAACCTGGAAGCCCATTCTGAGGCTCAGGGATCTCAGATTAAGAACCCCACTAATCTGGAATAAGGTGAAGGACTAATTTTTAAAAAAGGTGTTAATATTTTCATAATAACTTAAATCGCTTAAATAAAGTAAGCAATTCAAATAGCTGTGTAGCTGAATTCCTTTAGAGCTCTATTTAGTGAACATAGAATTTTTTTGCCTAGCAGTTGTTTGTCAGTAAATAGCTACCTAAATTAGGTCAAAATAAAGTTTGTGACACACTTCGGTTCCTTTGTTATTCTTTGATACATTAAGTATTTTGTCTCCTACCTGCCTCATGTACAGATAAAATAGTAAAATTTCACAAATCAATAAAATATGAATAAATGAGAAGTTAGGATGACTCGAATGTTTCCAAAATCTCTAACTGTAGTGGAAGTTATGTAAGAAAAGAAACCTATAACAAACTTGTACAAGAAACAAGTAATGATGGTTTAAAATCTAAAGATTAAAACTGTAACTCTGAGCAACTCACCCCTTTGGGCATTTCCTTTCCTTTTAAACTATCGTTTCAAAGATGTTTTCTTTCAAAATAATGGGGTTAAAACAATAACGTTCAAAAACACTTTAGGCTCTAAAAAAGTTTATAAAGAACCCAGAAAATAACATGAATGATTTTACTCGACTATCCAACCTTTCATCTTTACTTCTGAAGCAATGAATATTTTAGGGTGATCTAAAATTTAAGAAATAAAAAGCACCAAAATCTCATTGTATAAGTTCATGTGGTGGAAATGACAGGGGATGTGGAGTGAGAAGATCCTGGCTTTATGGCTTATCAGTCATGGGATGATGAGCAAGTCACTCATGACATTTCTTTTCTCTGTGGGCTTCCTTCTCCATATGAGAGTAAAATGGGGATAATGCCTACTTCACAAGTAAATCAAATCAATTATGTTTAGAATGCTCTGTAAACCATGACGGGCTTCACACATGCTGGTTGTCCACAAACAATAAACCCCACTACTTAATCTAGACCATCAAATTTTGTTTGAAAGGGGAGAAAGGGGATAATGTTAACATAGATATACTAGGGAACATGGATTAGGTCTAAAACATACTTCACTTTTTCTACAAGTTTATCTGAGCTATGTATAGGAGATTTATCTCCCTTTTTCCTCTTGTCTCAAAGGGTCTCTGCTCCCAAAATCCAGGACTAAAGCTATGGTTATTAATGCCATGTTCCAGCTATATATGGGTCAAATAACAATTATGAACTCGTCTGAAAACTCACACTATTTTTAATATTGTTTCAATGGGAAAGTATGTTTCATATTTTAAAAGCTGACTAAATAATTTAGAATACCCAATATTCACAAGATGAAATTGCCTGATTCATGAAAAACCAGTAAATATTTAAGGCTATGGGTCTGATCCTCAGTAACAACATTGAATTTCAAAGGATTATTTCCACTTCTGAACAACTTCCACTTTGAGGGTCATTTAACAATCTTATAAAAGTAGGGTAATAACCAAGAGAGATTATGTATTCAACACTTGGCATAAATACTGTTCCTTTTTGACGATTTATAAAAGTAAAAATAGTGAACTATAATTTAATACTTAAATAAACAATGATTTAATATTTGTCTAGTAACAAAAATTTGTCAATAAAGAACTAAATGATCATCTAGGTTGTCAATGCAGTCAGAGATACTGAAAAGTGGCTCAAATCAGGAACTCTTCAGCTTCTCATTGTCTAACTCCAACAGCTGAACAAAACCAACTTTCTATTTGCTTTTAATTTGCCAAGTTTGTGAAAGATAGTGGATTTCCTTTCCATTGTAATTGTTATTAAATAAAGCCAATTCAATAGACATTTATGTACCAACTACATCATAGAACATCATAGAACACCTCTTGTGGGCTAGGCCCTATTCTACATGCTGAAAAATAAAAGGATGGTCCCTATTCTCAAGACCAGCTGGAAATATTTGGGTTATTTACAGATAAAACACATACACACACATGAAATCAAATCTAATCAGTAACCCTTATTTAGGCAGTTGGATTTATGATGAAATTGAAAATAAAATGGGTATTCCAGATACAAAGTTATCTTCTGAATATTTAGGAGTTTCATAAAATTCAAATACAAGCATTTGTGTGAAGCATGAAAGATCTTATGAGGATGTTAAGATTTCTCAATAATTCATAAAACAGCTGGGGGTTAGCAGTTTTAGATTCTGACAAACTCTAGTACATTTTGGGGCTGGAAAACACAGACAATGGTCACAATTACTCGACAATTTTTCATACGTGAATGACGAGGATCTTGTTCAGAAGCAACCTTTGCTGCCAAAACTGGTACTTAACACATGTTGTAAAGGTGGTGGCTTCTAAAATTTTTCAAGGCATTAGCAGTAACACACCAAGAATATTTCTTCTCAAAAGTGTGATTTATCAATTGCAAGGAATGCAAGCTGAGGCTTTACCTGTCATTTTCTTCAGGGGCTCCATCAGGGCCACTCCTACTCTGTCTATGGCAATAACATGATGTGTGCTGAGAAACTGTTTCAGTGATGGGTGTATGACTTTTTGGCACATTACAAGATCTACGTGGTCACTAATCAGCTGCCTTCCTAGGTTAAGCAGCTGGTCCAGGACTGCATTTTCTAGAGAAACTCCGTAACTGACCACCACAGTTCCTTCTCCAGTGTCAGAAAGGTCTCCAGATAAAGATGCACAGAAGAGTGCCACCTTGAGGGCACTTGATTTTTTGATAGGTAACATCCTCATCAACTGAACTTCTGATATTTCAATGAGAATTCCAGGTAACAGAGTGGAATCTATAACTCTCTGACCTTTTAAAGGTACAATTATACTCTTTCCTAAAATGATGTGCTCTTCAGCTTTTTCTGGAATTGTAAGCAAAAAGGCTCTCAGAATCAAAGTACTGATGTGATCTATTTCCTTTGTGGTGAGCATACAGGCAGGTTTACTCGTTAATATACTGTGCACCAAACAAAGGAGGATGTGTGTACTACCAAAGTCGACAGGGACATGACAACCACAGACCTCAGACTTAAGATAACTGGTGCAGAGGCTCAAAAGGTGCTTATTTAATCTAATGACAGTGGTGAGTGGCAAATCTATTCTCTGAACATTTTCAATCAGGTTGCAGCAAAGAATGGCTGTGAATAAGCCACAATCACTGAAGCTTGACACATGATTCTGGATGGAAGCTGTCAGGATCTTTAACATGGGATGGGTGACTGAAAGGCAACCGAGCAGGGCTGATGACTGTGAGGTTGTGCACACAGAGCCTCCAATGCCATTGTGTAGCTGCTTCAGCCTCCCTGAAGGGCCATAGCACGACGTTACGATTCCTTTGAAGAGAGCAAGTGTGGCCCTTACTCTCTCACTTGTCAGTGGTTCACTTTTACACACCGAGGGCTTTTTAGCTTCAAAACGTGACATCTTACTTCAGACGGTAACTTGTGAAGACAGCTTTTATTTTGTTAACGTTACTTCCCATATATTACATTGTCACGGGTTTTAACGATTAAAAAAATTACTCTTCAAGAATAAGAGACTGAATGTGTAGTATTGGGGTTATAAAATTAAAGACCTCATGTTTATGAAGCTAATCAGCATATAATGATTTAATGACATATTAGTAATTCGAAATATTTATTTTACTTCATTCTTCAATTTGCTTTGGTTTGCCTCCAGACTGGGATTTTACAGACTCTTTTGCAGTCCTCTGTATAATGTATGTCCCAACATGGATACCTATGAAAGATACCCCAGCTACAAGAAGCCAGTTCTTTTTAATCCAACTGATTTTCATCTCTTCTTTTAATATCAAGATCAGATTCAAAGCTCTTCTTTCTATAAGAAATAAAAATAAAATATTTTAGAGACGTAATCCCCAAACATTTTATAGATTTCAGTTCAACAATTTATTCTAACGCTCTGCTCCTTTTTTACAAAAAGGAACTACTATTGGCACCAGATAGCTAACCAGTCTCCAGGAAATGAGAAATAAAATTCAACTTAGACTTAACTTACCTTCATTCTTTAATGAATCCTCATAAGAAAATGTGCTTGTATTTCAATGATTTTGGAACGCACAACATGGCAAGAAAGCTTATATAAAGTACAGTTATTAGAATATTACTGGCTTCTACAAGAGACAAGCTAATTTTATCTCTACATTATAAACTAGTTTCCTTAACAAGGTAGTAAATATTGTGCCTTGAGGCATAAAATCCTAACACTGCATTAATGTGTGAAAAGACTAAACAATTTCAGGTCATGGACTTTGTCTGTTGAGAACTGGTCCCCTGAAGGTGAAGTTTCAGCCAATTATTAGTAATTTTCAGGAATATGCTATGATCACTACTTGGACAGTATTTAGCACAAACAAAAATAATCTAAGTACTCTCCACCTAAAGTACTATCTAAAGAAGAACATGACATAGTATGGTGGTACAGACCAAAAGGTGATTTGAAAATGTGTGAAGAAGTGAAAAGAATGAGAGATGTTAGGTGAAGTGTTATTTTGGCTGCTGCTCCCAATTTAGTTAAAGGGCTGTGACCATGGCAACTGGGCCTAAATAAAGTAAAGGCAATGTTGGCCAGCTTTCTCCTTACAATGACAAAGCTACAATCACCTTCTTGTATGGCATGAGGAGGAAAAAAACTCTGGTTCATCTCATGCCAGGAATAGCCAAATTACTTACATATTATTTCAATGGTTACTTTAGATTCAATAAAATCTGTGAAAAATATTTAAATGAATAGATGCTAACAACTCAAGAACTAAAAGATTGATGGGAACTTTATAATGGAGAGATCAGCCTAATAACCCAATATCATCTTAGCAACACCAAAAAGGTAACCACCGGACATTATACGTGAAACAGTATGATTCACTAGGATATACGTCATGGTGCCATCCATGAAGTAGTCTTGTTTGAAAAACAGAATTCAATTGAAGCAAGTCTCTTATCTATCAGATTACAGGAAATATGGGAGAGGAACTTGTTAAGAGATAACATGAGAATGTAATTAGCCAAATTCAGAATGTGGGAAATTCAAAAAAGCAGACTGGCAGGGGAAATGTAATACATGAAAAGACACGTCTATTAAATGCAATGTGTGGATGCTGTTTGGATCTTGATTCCAAAAATGACCTTAAAAGGAGATTTTTAAGACAAATTCAGAAATATGAACCTGGCCTTTGTATCAGATAGCATTAAGAAGTTAATTTTCTCAGTGTGATAATGCAGTTGTGGTTGTGTGTGTGTCTGTACTTACTATTATTAAAGATACATATGATACATACTATAGCTTGGAATTTGCTTTAAAATATTCTAGCAAAAAAAAAGGATGAATAAAAGAAGACTGGCAAAATTTGATGTGTTAAAGCTGACTGATGGATACTTGAGGGTTCAATACACTATCGTATCTATTTTTGTAATAAAAGTAAAAATAAAAAAATAGTCAGGGACAGTTACAGCACATTCTTTTGCTGTATTTCAACTATTAGGAATCAGTGTTTCACTCTAAATCCCGCTTTAACTTTTTCTGACCCAAAGTCTGTTAAAATATATGCTCCTACTTGCTTGATAGTCAGTGTTGGCCTCTAATATAGCTGTTTACAATTGCTTTTCTCTGCTTTATTTTTCCTCTAAGAATTCCTTGATTAATAATATCCTTTGTATTTCTTTTGCTAAGAAGAAACTACTTTCTCTTTTTCAAACTTTGGCTACACCAGGCCCCCAAACTCTTATGACAAGAATTAAAGGAAAAATATGATATCATAGGTAGACTGTATATACTCTATAATGATGTCTTTATAGTCTGGAAGACTTTATAGATAAAAATCAAATAAATAATAAACTCTTTAGCTTCCTGCCCATGTCCACTAAAGCTCCACCTATAAATACACATTTTATATAATGTCTTAAGGTTACTCTTCTAAGTTGTTGAGCTTATATTTTACTACCTGGCTTTTTATATTAAATAATTACCAAATATTTTAAACCATAATCCCTGCTCTCTCTTTATGAAAACTTAAAAATAAAATCTCGATTTAAAATAGTGTTGTAGCTAGTAACATAATTTTATCAGAAGTCAAAATCACAGACCTCTTCTAACTGAGAAAAGTCTTACTCAGGTCCTCCTTTCGTAAGGAAAACCTTGAAATGACCTCCCTCATACTAAAATTTAAAGCATATATTACTCACCTGAAGGTCAAAACACATATATTAGAATAGAAAATATTCTACAATTACAGGGTTATAGTTTTTTAACCTGAAACCCTTGGGGCCAGATGAGCTTCATAGTTCAGAATTTTTAGAAATATAATTTAGCGTATATTATAATACTCACAATCAAGATAATTCAGTGAACATTATAATACCCATAATCAAACATAACAATATTCCTGCAGTGAAACTATTCATTATTAATTAGGATGAAGACTGCAAATTGTCTCATAATCAGTTAAGATGAAGTTTTGGTGCCAAAGGAATTATGACAAAATCTTTAGGATTTTAGGACATTTTGGATTTTAGAATTATCGATAAGGGACTACAGACTTGGGTTAAATAACTACATCCTCTTATTTCAGTGGCTCTCAAAAGACACAAATTACTTTGAAGCTAAAATATCAGATGCTAAGAAATGAATACAATTAGTTTTATTTGTCTTAAAAAAAACCAGAATAATAATAAAAGAAAATCTTTTGCAAGTGACAGACTTTGATGCTCAGTAATGGATTTATGACATGGAGTTAGATGCTCCTTTGTACATATTCATGGATCCTGGTGACCTTACTAGTGAAAAGCGCAGGAAGAGTAATTTGGATTGATCGCCCTTTTCCTTTTTATCCATACGACCCTGCCAGGCAAGTATCAGAGGTCTCTGGGCAACAAACTTTTCTAGAGGCAATTCCAGAATGTTATTTTGCCAGTGAGTCATAATAAAAACAACAGGTAATCTTCCAACTTAGACTTTTTTTTTGCTGGAGCTCTATACTTTTTCAAAGATCAAGTTCCCCATTGTTGGAATGAACTATTTGTTGGCCAGATTAAATGGGACTTACCTGAAAATGGCAAGCTGGCTACTTCCCTTGGGGTTGGCTCTTCTGAGGACTTGCAAGTGCCAGACTATCTGGTTCTAGTATGTTGTCCTTACTAGGTATTTGGAAAACAGGGCTGCTTTTGATTCTGTGCCAACCCAAATGTATGAGCCCAATCAAAGGTACCATAACAATCAGAACTTTGTAGTGTCTCCATAAGTACTGAAAGCTCATACTTCAGTATCAGAGTGCACCTAAAAAAAGGTTAACAGTTAAAAGAGAGTCCTTCAAATTACATTTGCAAACCACAAGTACCACATTCTAATAAAAGTTGACCCTTAAACACTTTTAGTTACAGTATACTGCAACGTTAATTAACAAAAAGAAATATGCTGTAGGTGCAAGGGGATAGCAGGAAGTCAGGCTTGGTAAAGTTGTTAAGCAATATTGAACTTTAAGTCAACAGTTGTAAAGAAGCAACATTACCTGTTGAGAAAAATGTATGAACCTTTGGGAACACTCATTCATGGATATAATTTTTACCAACATACTATTCATAATACACTCTGTGAACCTCAACAAAGTTAGATCTTTTTTAAAAAAATTACATTTAGTCACATCTGTAACAGAAGAATCAAATGATAATCCTCAATTACATAGTAAAAATTTAAGTTCCGAATTCTGACAGAATATAAGTGATAGTGTTTCCACTAAGATTGGGACAGCCAAGCATGGATTTCAATTGTAGTAAGAGTTCTGGATTGGACTTTATGTATTAGGATGAACTGATGCCATTTCCACATTTATGTCCTGAACCATTTGCATTTTAGAGTATCACATAACCCTACTCTATGGTAGTTCTGCCAACACACTCTACATTAAGAAATTAAGGGTAGTAACTTGCCTGGAGTTACAAAGCTAGTTGGTTTGAAAAGACATTTCTTTTTGGTCTTTGATTTGGAAAGCCTGGTGAGGGACCCAGGAAATCTACATTCTGATGATCTGTTGGGTTTGGGAACTAGAGTCTGGATAACCTCTAAAGACTCCTTAATTTTTTCATTGGGCCTTAGCAATTGGCTTACAGATGTGTGATGATACAAACGGCCCTACTTTTCAAGCTCCTTTTTGAGCACCAGACAGTAAGAGCTGCTCAGGACTTGAAGGTCTAAAAGACATTAGTGTTCATATCTAGTCTCCTCAATAATTAAGGTAACTTTACTACCTCTAACTTTGTTACTCTCAACATGAGAAGATTATCAAGTCACACTACTTTTATTAGATGGCATCTCTGCTATTCACTATTTACTTTTCCATGATCACTAACCTAACTCAACATATATCAGCTTTTCCCTGACCATTCTTTCTAAAAGAAACAAAACTCCAATTGTTTCTAAAACTAGTCTTTTGTTGTTACTAGATGTAGATTTGTGATCCTTGGGCCAAATTCAAAATCAGAAGCACACAGATACAATGCTAGTGAAATTGAATCAAAGAGGCTTTCCAGAACCTGGGGCTACTGGTGGCTGACACCGTAGTTGTTTCAAGGTTGTGAACTTGATGCCCTCGGCAGAAGCCCAGACCATTAAAATCTGCCCAAAATAGTAGCTTTCCAGGGCCAGTGGGACCCTCTGTTACAAGGGTGGATAAGTGTCACTAGCAGCGTCAGGCCCCTCTTATGACCTGCTGCATTTGCTCCTGCCCCAAATGGGATTGATTACCTTGCTCCTGATAAGATTTCGTACCATTTGCCAATTAAATTAAATTTCATCTTTCCTTCTGTTCTCTCTCTGGGTAATTCTGCCACCCAGGAAGCCACTTAAAAGCTATGCTTAGTTTATGGAAAAGAGAATAGGTTGGATAAAAGGCTATTATAATAATAAAATTGGGATGAATAAAATTCAAAACAAACTAAACTACAATCTGTAACAGGAAAGTTTTGTACTGTTCTCCCCATGTGGATCACAGTGTGTAATGTGCTACACTGGGAACCTTCCTTGAAAAGAGTGAAAATGGGGCCTCCGATTAGGTTCATGTGAGCTCCCTACACTTAATTAACCTGTGGAGTCATTGTGGATAAAGGACAAAGCGCTCCATTTTGTTTACATGGTGTTTAACAGTCTATTATTCTCTTCTACTGAGGTAATTTAAGGATTTATGTGCCTTTTGCTAGATCTAGGTTTTAATTAAACCTAGGAATTAGTATCTATTTTGGCTGAAAACTCATTATTTGCCAAACATCAAGTTAGGCCCAGTACCATACTTCCTGCTTAGTAAAGATGTGGACAGATTTAATGATTAATTGCTTTAATGTTTACTCAACACCTACATGCTCTGTTTTCTCAAATTCTCCCTATCTCATACATTGATTTGGCTAACGGGGGTGGGAGAGCAGGTAGCTTTTTTTCTGGGAGATAATTCTGTTGTCCTTTGAGAGGCTTGGAAAATGATAAGGATGATAGGGCTCTTCACAAAGTATTTTTACAGTCTTCTAATTTAATCCACATAAAAACAATGTATACCACATGGTATATATAACAGTCCATCTTCATCCGGGAAAATGGAACATTTTTTTAAAATGGTGCATTAACTTTAGTCCAGTTAGGTTATTTCACTGAAAGACTTTCCAGGATATTACATGTATTTTGTTGCCTGAATAACCAACTTCCCAGAGCCACACACATTAGACTCTACTAAACATGGCTCATTTGAAAAAAAAAAAAAAAAGGCAACATTATGTTGAAATTTGTTGGTAGGTAGTAAGGTTAATGTGTTACTTATTTTGTTTATATCCTCTGGTTGGGCTTTTAAACAAACATATTTTGGGGATATAATCTGATTTAACATTTTTTTCCCCAATTGTTTGGCAGGAATTTTTTTTTTTTCCTCAAAAAGGAAAATTATTAGCTTTACTGCCCTTTTCTAATAAATATAATACAGGCTTCTTTTTCTTTTTTTTTCCTATATGTATTTTTTTAAATTCAATTTTATTGAGATATATTCACATACCATGCAGTCATACAAAGCATACAATTAACTGTTCACAGTACCATTATATAGTTGTGCGTTTATCACCAAAATTAACTTTTGAACATTTTCCGGGCTTATTTTTTCAAAGTTTACTAAATAAAAAATTAAAGGAAAGAAAGTTAAAAATTTTTGTAATCTTTTTGGTTTCAACAAAAATGTGATAACATACATGTTATTTTGTAAACTTTCTCCCCCCCAAAGAAAGTAAATCTTCATTATTATTCTTAATATCCCTATGTCATTTGATACTCTTCTTTCAAAAATAAGCACCTTGCATTATTTTCATATTTTTTATGTTGCTTTGTTTTGGTAACAACCTTATGAGCCCATTTTACAAATGAGTAAACACTAAAGATTGATTCCAAGATTACTGTCAGTTAATTGTGACACTCCACTTAAATCTGGAATAATAAAAGTCTTGGCTGGTATTCTATCTTTAATAGACAGAATTTTCAAAAGTCACAAATTTGTATCCCAGCTTTGGCAATCCTGAATTTGAAATTCAATCAGAATTTTCAGCGTGTGATGACAGACAAGGAGACTATCTGGAGTTCATGGGGCACACCCATGAGGGTCATGGAAGTCAATACCTTAGCACAGAACATCTGTCATGTTCTTCTGATGCTCATGTTAGGTATGTAAGAGGTTAACAGTGGTCTCATGCCATTTTGTCCAAAATTAGAAGGCAAGAGTCTGTAGCCTCCAAAACCACATGCGTGGCCTACTAATAGTTGAGATTAGCTGGGCTAAGTTTAGTTCAGTTTTCCTTAGCCTAGTTCTCAGTACAGATGAACAAGGAGAGATAAATGAACAGAAGGGAGAGAAGCTTGCTATACTTCCACTTCACTACAAATACCAGTTTTTGAATTCATATAAATACAAATGTGAAGAAAAGAAAACACAGATACATAACTCAAACAAATACTCATTATATTTAAGACATAACTGTGTAGGACAGCAAACTGCACCCCCACTGCCCTGCATCCAACCCACCATTTGCATTACAGAGATAACTATCTTTTCAATTTCTACCATTAAGGCTTCTGACATTCTAACTGCAATTCATTACATTTCAAGCCAAATGAAGGTTTCTTTGTGACACACCTGGACAATCAGGTGAAGGGCAAAAAGACAATTAAATTTCCTAGAAAATCCCAAAAAGCTGGGCTCTAGAGATTACATTACTCTTTTTTTTTTTTTATGCAGAAGCATATCAATTTAAATCACCAAGGATTCTGCTGTTAGGGCTATAGCAACCTGGAAGAAGGGTATTTTCTATAAAAGTTCTCTTTTGCCCACTGGGCTTGTTGGGTGCCATCTGCTGGTCTTTTGGACACAGTGTAAGATAGATTCTTTTTCACATGTTTTTATTGCTGCTCTGTTTCAAGTATTTGAAAACCATTGTTTTAAACTTCCGCCAAATATAATTTAATCATGAAGAGAACATTAGGAATAATGTTAAACAATTAATTAACCCAGCTTTTGTGATGGTGATATCTGAACATGTTTATTATAATTGTATGCCTTTTCTTTTACAATGACAATGTCAGCTTTAACTATGAATTCTGCATTCTTGAATTCCAATCACTGATGTAAAAATACTTCTTTTTTATCCTGAATTATTAAGATAACAGTTCAAATTTTGGCATGCTTTGGTGAATGCTTCAGAAAGGAATACCCATTGTCATACCTATTCAACTGGCTGGCTGTCATGCTAAAGAGAACAAGTTTTTCTTTTTTCTTTCTTTTCAAACGGCATCACCTAAGATAACATCCGTTTTGCTAAACTTTTCCAGACTTTCAAAAATATACACACCAAAAATGTTACTGTCAACTCTTGATGAAATGAATGGATCATTCCTGAGTTCTAACATTTCCGTTCAGCAAAATCTCACCACCTTTCCACTCCACCATTCGAGGCCAGCTTGACCCACCCCTAGTCTGGGCTGCTGACAGCAGAGCAGCCCAGACACAGTGAAGTCAACACAGTTACATACAGTTTACAGTTTCTGTTATTCCCCTGCATCTTTACTGTGAATTCAATGTACTAATAAACAAATATAAACTGAAAGCATCACAAGTTTTATATGAGAATTTCACTAATTGAAGGCCAAATTGTGACCAGTCAGAGGTGGATTGGTGACGAATCAGGAAGGGACAGCCAGTTAACTGGCACTGTGGCTTATCAGAATGGTAGTGGTTTAGAGAGCTGTTTGAAAATCCTTCCGTCCCTTTTCACCGCGGCTGCCATTCAATGCTGTGGTTGCTGGGGGTATCATGCAGACAGCCAGACTGTTCCAGATTAAATGTGTGGTCTCTCACTTCAGCTGCTTGGGCTCTTAGTGCTACAGCAATGTCTTTATGTGACCTTGGCAGCTTTGAATCACTAGTCCCATCTTCCATTGCTTCCAGAACTTTCTAATTACATCATCCTCTCTCTTAACTCAACCTCCCACTCTAAATGGGTCTTCCTACTCTGCATAACCTGGCCATTTTTCTTCCTTGAAAGAACCCAAAACAAATTGCCTAAAGCAGCTGCCCTTTACCAGCCTCCCTTCCAGCTCCCACAAGATCTCATTCCTTTCAAACAATGCATCCAAAAAAGTCTCTTCCCATTCCATCTTAAAATCCAAGGAAACTGCTTTTGTTCCATTCTCCATGGAAAATCCTGACTAAATATAAAGGGCACTGATCCCTCCTCTTATTTGATCTTGCTGAAGCATTTTGATGTGTTCTTGAAACCTTTTTAAGTACTTGGCTCTGTGGGACTTTTCTGTTCCTGCTCTGTGTCCTTTACTGGCCCTTTGGTTTCCACCTACTTACTTTTCTTTATCAAAGACCTACCCTTGGTCCTCTTCTCCCTGTGTACTTGTTTCCTGGCTGGTCTCAGTCGCATCCAAGGTTTCCATTATAATGCAACCACTGAAGACTCCTGCATCTTCACCTCCAGCTTAGACCCAAATACCCAACTGCCACTGTTGCCTTTATCCACAAACAGACTAAACTCATCACATGTAAAAATGAGTTCTCTTTTCCTCCAAACTGCTGTTCCTCCTGTATTTCCTGTTTAGATTAATAAAAGCACTATCTACCAAGCCACTCAGTTCAGAAATTTGGATATAGGAGACTTTGCCCTTTTCCTCACACTTCTCAAGTCAGTCAACAAATCCTGCTGCCATTTATTTGAGCGTTTCCTTTATATAACCCACAGTTCGGAACCTCACCTTACATTACCTCCTTACTTCGAGTGGTTCTCAAAGTGTGGGTCTCCTGACCAGTAGTATCATTTGGGAACTTCTTAAAAATGTGAAGTCTCAGGCTGCCCCAGATCTACTGAATCACAAACTCTGAAGCAGGATCCAATAGCCTGTTTTAACAAACTCTCTAGCTGATTTTATTGCTGAAGTTTGAGAATCACTGTCCTAGCCTATCCCTCCCCTTACCCTTATTAGTCTATTCTGCATACTGTCCATCTTTAAGAAAAAAAAAAATTTTGGTCATGTTTAGTGATGCAAGTTTTTTAGCCTTTAGTGATGTTGTTTTAACCAGAGGTCATAATCTAAAATTTTTAGTACAGCATAAAAAGCCCACCAGGATCTAATCCCTAACTACCAGTTTTCAGAAAGTAAAGCACAGCACAACATTTTAGTATAAATGCATTGTCATGCTGAAATTAGCCAGATGAGTAGTGGAATTAGACTACTTGGGGTTTGACTCTCCACTCTACCAGTTTACAAGTGGCTATATGACCCTGGATAAGTCACTTAACCTCCCTATGCCTTAGTTCAGTCATCTGTTGGAATGAGAATAATGAATTCCACATCACAAGGTTGTTACGTGGTTAGCACAAGACCTAGCACTTAGTCTGGGCTCAGTGATTGTGAACTAGCATTATTATTTTGATTATTTCAACAGGAAAAAAAACATTACTGAGGGCAACCTGGAGTGTAATAAGAACAGGAGAGGACTGGAATGGTAGCCCAGACACAGGGAAGAGGCCCTATAAAGGAGGTCTGCTTCTTTGGGAAGTTTCATTAAGTCAGGATTTGAATAAAATAGCTGGATTCTTAAGAAAGAGGTTCTGAAATCTTTTGAGCTCATACTTTGTTTAGGGTAGGGTAGACGTATATCCATCCCAGGATGTTAAAAGATAGGCAACAGTCAAGCTCCTAAACTGAGAGCCAAGAAAGCTAATTGTGAAGGAAATAGGGAAGGTCATTGACAAAGCAAAGCAGCAAAGATAGGTGAATAATAATCAGATTTGTTTTCTTGATAATGGTTAACAGTTAGAGTTGCCAAGTGATTAAATATTAGTACTAGTATGATATTTGGACTGCAGTTTCAGAAATGTTGTTGGTTTGCTTACGAGCAAAGGCTCTGAGTAACTGATGGGAATCAAATTCTAACTCTACCACAAATTATAACCTCAGGCAAGTTACTTCTCCCCTGCCTCAACTTCAAAATCTGTGAAATGGGGCTATAATACCTACACTGTGAAGACGAATATGTAAGTGTATATCTAAGTACAGTGCCTGATATGTGGGAAATGCTCAATACAAGGCAAATATTATCATCATTGTTGTAAGTATATTAATGATTATCTCTAATACAAATCACATATAAAAAAGGACCTCAGGAAACTCCTGTTTGAGTAGTTATTTATTATTATCTAATATTTCAACTAACTTTTGGTTCTAACATTATGAAGGTGGAAAAATACTGTAAAGACAGATCCAAATACAGTTATGTCTACAGTGTTAACATCATTTAGGGCTCATCGATTTTCAATTCAAATATGTGCGAGATTCATTTTACTCAAATGTTTTCTGAGTGTCTATTGGTGCTAACAAGGCATCAGGCTCTGGGGGGACCTACCAAGATGAAAAAGGCAAGGTTCCTGTCCTTAAGAACACAGGCTTGAGAAGAGAAAGGCACAATCCTAATAAAATGAGATTCAGTGCTGTATAGGAGCTAAAAAGGAAATGCTGTAGAGACTAAAAGCCTTTACCAAGTTGACTCAATTTCAAAACCATACCTCTCATTTTCTCCTCTTTCTTTGAACCAGTCTCAATTCATTTTTATTTACGTCTTCTTCACTTACAGCAGGGAATCAGTATCTATAAAAACTAGTGACTGCCTCCCACTACAACAGAAGGTAGGAGCCTTTTGTTCTGTTTCACTGCTTTATTCCCCATGCATGGCAGGATGTAGAGTCTTGCTCCTTTCGTCCTATACAGGGTAACTCATTCTTGTTCTTCAGATGTCACTTACGCAGGGAGCCTTACTCTGATCAGCTGATCTAAAGGTTTTCCCTCACCTATCCCATTATTCTCTACCACATCTATTTGCTTCCTTCAAAGCCCTAACTACCTTTATGGGGAACGATGTGATGGGCCACCTTGATCCCCATCCAGAAAGAAGGACTTATTTTCACAGCTGCTGGGAGTTCTGAGAGAGTCCTCAGCTGTCAGCTCCCTTTGAGTACTGCCTTGGCTGAAGTGAGTTCAAGTAAAGCCGTCTTTCTAGGGCAATGGTCATCCATCCAATCATAACAGGAGTATAAAGGCCTGGAACCTCACTCTAAGCTGAATGACTCTGAAGGGCCATCCCAGCTCCAGGGTTCCCCTGGGATTGGCAGAGCCATCCCTTGAGATGACAGCTCAACCTTTCTCTCTGCCACATCCTGCTTCCATCCTCTCCCTTCCACAGGTCAGATGATCCACAGAGTCCTTCCTAATACATACCCTTCACACAAATCTCCCCCTCAAAGTTTGCTTCCCTGGGAACCCAACCTGGGACAATATGGAAACATCCTGTTCGTTGATTGTACTGGTTTATTGTTCCTTCCTCCATCATGTGAATGCATATAAACTCCATGAGGTCAGGGACCATGTCTGCCCTCTTCGCTGCTACATCTGCTAACTCAGCATAGTGTCACAGACACGTTAGGATTTGTTAGTAGATAAACTGATGGTGTCAATGAATGAATGAAACTGATGGTACCGAGAGCCTATGAAATAAAAGGCCACCCAACTGCAACAGGATTTGGGCATGGGCCCATCTGGGAGGAAGAAGAAAATGACCTCAGGAGGTCTCCTCCATCTCAAAAGGATTTTGATCCCTATCAAGTCCTGTTCTGCTTGCACACAGTCGGTATTACCAGGCTGTTCAACAACTCTGACCTCCAGTTCCACATCAGAGGGTGGCTCCCACCTCCCAGGTGGCCTCGAGTATACTCTGTGCCCTCCCAGCCAGACACAGGTGTTCAGTGGTCCCTCCCAGTGAAGGGAGAGACTGGGGCACCGACGAGTTACAGGTTCCAGCGGAAGACGCCAGCGCAGGTGCAATCGGTGTTTGGCCTGGAAACACCTTTTCCACCTACTTCCCGGTGTGGCCCCGCGGATGGGAGTGTGAGAACACTTCTCATCCAATTGTATCCAGAATCCTGGTACACCTCCTCACCATCCGTCCACACGTATTCCGTCGGCAGGTATTTACGGCCTATAGCTACTTTAAAGGTAGATCTCTGGCCTTCTTAAAAGGCAGCCTCCCCCTTGTCCCCGCCCCCAAATACCCTTCCGAGAGGACACCGGCGACCTTCCAGAGGTGGGGAGAAGGAACCTTCAAGCTCCCTGCCCCTCTTCAGCGTTTCCATCTGAAGGTTTCAGCGATCTCACCTGCCCACCACCTGCTGCGCTTCCCGAGGCGGCCGCCGCCGCCGCCGCCACCAGCAGGCCCCAGAGGCCAAGCCGCCGCCGCCGCCGCTGATCCCGGCAACCCGCGTGAGTGCTTGGAGACAGAGCATGCGCAGCTTTCGGTTGGCGTCGAATCCGCGGTTATTCCTCTTCTCCGGGTTTTAGGTGAAGCTCTCACCAAACGAAAGAGGTATATTAGGGGACAGTGACCAGAAAGAACAAGGAGGCCTGTGGAGGTAGAATTTACTCAGTGTCAATCTCAGCAGCTTGTTGAATCTGAAAAATTTAAATAATGTATCAAATGGGCTTGTTAGGGCACAACACCTGCCTTATAGTCAGTGATCAAGAGGTATTTGTTGAATTAATCAAAGACTGGCCAACCATCGGTGGAGCGCGCCGTCCGCCAAGACTTGACCAATCACAAAGCCTCTGATTTCGTCGCTCCGCGCCAATTCCCCGCCTTTCCTTTCGGCTGCCTCCAAATTCAGGAGCAAAGGACTAAGCTGCCGTAATTTCCCTGGATCGGGTTGGAGAGCGGACATGCGCAGTACAAGCTGATCGCACTAATAAGCTTCTGCCCGCACTTCGTCCCGTGAGGGCTTACAGAGAGGTTGGAAGCTTTCTAACTCAGTTCCCTTCACGAATTAGATAATTTCCGCGTTATTTTCTCATCCTGCTTGATGGTGCCAGGAAACAATTTTTATTCTCCTGTATCATTCAAAATAATTATGGAGGAAGTTATGTTTAAACATGACTATTTTAATTAAATTTACCCGGCATTGTGAAAGCCGCTTTTACGTACGATTCAATCTGCTTTCCCTATGATCCTCCGCATTGAAAATATTTTCCAACCTTGTGCTAGTAATTTTCCGGCGTCCATAAGCACTTCATAGCACGGAAATGTTATTTTTTCTGCCTCTCGATGACTCAGGTGTCTACTATTGTGGGCAACCGAGATTCGCAGATATGCCAATCACATTCATTGCGTTGCCAGCCTCTAAGTAACCAGCCTTTGCCGCCATTTTTGTTTGGGGCTCACCTTGAAAGCCGGGAAATCGTGAACCGAAGCCATTTTTCTTTTGGGCAGATTTCTTGCGTAATCCAGGCCTCTCACCTAGTGTTTCGTCGCCATCTTAAATCCTGGTTGTGGCTTCAAGCCGGACGCGAAGCTGCTAAGACCATCTTGCATTTGGGCAGCAGCTGCGTGCTTAAACACACTGGGCGATGCCGGGAAGGGGAAGTAAACGTGAAGCGCGAATCCCCAAAGTT
This sequence comes from Choloepus didactylus, assembly GCF_015220235.1. Classification (NCBI taxonomy): domain Eukaryota; kingdom Metazoa; phylum Chordata; class Mammalia; order Pilosa; family Megalonychidae; genus Choloepus; species Choloepus didactylus. Next base: position 24,250,822 of record NC_051325.1, on the reverse strand, counting down.
TCTGAAGCTGGGCTGGGGGGAGACCCTGCTTCCTGTGTTAGTTTTCATGACCAGGTACTACTCCACCAGTGACCCTGGACAGTAACAAAACAAATAAAAGCCTGAACCCAGTCCCGCCACCATCGTAGGTAAGAACACGGGACTCCTGACAACCTAAGATGTTCCTGCATTTGAATTGAACTGTTTGCCCATCTCCTCTACTAGCGTGTTTGTATGCTTTGGTTTTTGAGCCTTTTCTGAACCCTTCTCCCTGTACTTCCGTCTCTCTTCATTGTTTTCAGAGAACAAAAGTAGCTGTTGTTTATAAGGTTGCGGGAAGCCTGGACTTTATTTAAAGTGGCCGCTTTGGAAAATCTGGAAAATTACCGTTTTCTTTTTAGGACAAAGTGGAGTATCAAACTGATTGTCCCATCAAAGTGGACAGATTATGTTATGTAAATGCAGCTTCTGTCTGTATATATACTTCCCTTTTATTTGTGCCAGGCATTGGAGATTCAGCAATAAACTAACGACGCATCAACAACAACAAAACTCTTTGTCTTGTGGAGCTTACATTCTGTTACCTTTCAGCTACCAGGCTGGGCCAAGTTAACAAAATTCTGTAGTTCTCAGCACTGCTACGCTATACAAACAGATATGCTTCTTTGTCCTTTCTCCGCCCCACCCGCCACCCTTTTTCTTTTTCCCGGGCTGGGGCTGAATTATGTTGATAGTTTTTTCTTGGATCCTAAACCTAAGCAAATGTGCAGGCCAATCGGCTAATTTTACAACCAATATTCAAGTTTCTTAAGGCCTCGCTGCTCAACGGGCCACAGACAGTAGCATCTGCTTCGTCTGGGAGCTTGTTAGAAATGTAGTCACAGGCCCCACCCCAGGCTCATGAATCTGTCTCCCCAGGTGATTCTTCTGCGCCTTGAAGCACTGATTCAGGGCATGAACTCTGTGCTTTTTTTTTTTCAACCTGTGCTTCTTAACCAGATTGACGATGCATTACCAATTTATTACGCGTTTTAAACAAAGTGGAACTTTGGCGTGTTTTTCTGTGCTTTTCGCCATGGATTTGAAGTCATTAGGCCCGTTTAGCATTCTAAAGAGAATAAAAGAAATTTTTGTGTGACTTCTGATACTGATTGCATTCAAAATGTAAATTTATTTTTAAAGTCCTGTCATCAAATTTATCCCTGGTTTGCATTGTAAAACAAGTAAATAAATTTACTGTGCTTCTTGCCTTTTCTCTCATATCCTGTGTTTATATTCTTAGTTTTACTTTACCAAAAGATGAACTCAGTAGCCTGCACGTGAACCATATGGTTCAATAGTGAAACCGTTGGTCCATGATTTACCAAAGCTTTTTATGGCACCTAGCTTTCTTCTGTGTCTTCCTTCAAAGAGAAATTTAAATGTAAATCAGGAGTTCTTTAAGTTGGCTGCCCGTGAATATCACCTAGGGAGCTTTTTTAAAAAAGACTCCAGACCTAGTTTTGCAGGGGTTATGACCCGCTGGATGGAATTAAGCAGCGAGTAAGTTGAGAGAACAGCAAACTGCTTTTGCATTTTCCGCTTTGCTATGTTACGTTTTCTTCCCCTTATGGTTTTACTTAAAATAATTAGGATTTTGAAGGCAACAGAGAGAATCGAAGTAGGAATGTGGTAAACCAGCTGCCCAGTAACTGATGAACTTGCCATTTATTTATTCTGTGTCCTAAGAGGTTGCCCAACCTTTTTTTCTCCTCCTTAACATCTATTAATTGGGAAAAGAAGAATGAAGGTCATTGTTCTCATGTGAATGTTGGGAATTCTAGTGAATACTTACATTCCATGAACGTGAGAAAGAAAAGTATTTTATAAGTGCAATATTCTTTTTGATTTTCACATACTGTATCTTATATTGTGTAGGTAGGAGAGCATGGTGGGTAAGGAAATGAGCTCTAGCCAGACTCTCTGGGTTCAAATCCCAGGTCTTCTGCTTATCAGCTGTGTGATCCTGAGCAAGTTCTAGTAACTGCTCTGTGCCTGTTTCCTTATCTGTAAACAGGTTGATATGAGGGTTATTAGACCTTAATATAAGAAAAGTTCTTAGAACCTGGCACATAGTTACAGCTTTATAAATGTTAATTTACTATTGTTATTTTTAAATTATAATTAAGTCTTTAAGTTGTTGAGGTTTTTTTTGTGCATGCAAATCACCAGCAGGGAAGGCATTGCAGTTTTGTAACTTTTCTCGGCATCCACCCATTTGGAAAAGAGGTTTCTCTAAATACAATTTACCAGACCAGAAAGTATATATATATATTTTAAATGGTCCTTTTTTTAAACAAAACAAAACAAAACAAAAAAGCACACAAATAACAGCCTTATTAAGGTATAATTGTCACACAATAAGGAGCACATATTTAAAGTGTACAATTTGATATGTTTGTAACATATATACACCAGTGAAACCATCTCTACAATCAGGATAATGACATAGTCTTCACCTCCAAAAGTTTCCTCTTGCCTCTTGGTAATCTCTCCCTCTGGCTTCTCTTTCTAGGCAAGCACTGATCTGCTTTCTGTCATTATAGATAAGTTTGCATTCCCTAGGTTTTTGTCTAAATGAAATAGTTCAGTACGTTTTGTTATTTTGTTTGTTTTTTGTTTTGGTCTGACTTTGTTCACTTATGGTGATTATTTTGAGAGCCATCCATGCTGTTGCAAATATCAATAGGTCTTTCCTTTTTGCTTGCTGAGTACTATTCTGTTGTATGGATGGACCAGGGCTTGTTTACACGTTCACCAGTTGATGGGCATTTAGGTTGTTTTTATTGCCACGACACTCATTTTCACATTGCTTTATTCTTCCCCAGCTTATTTAAATTTTTAAAAAAGTCAAATTATATGGTGGCTGAGCCTTCCACATACCATGATACCGGGAGGTGACAGTGGTAAAACATGTTTGCATTGAAACTTCACCTTTGCCATTGGGTAGCTTGGAATTCATGCTTTGTAAGTAAAACATGTTATGGCTTCTTTTAAATGTAAAATGCATACACATTAACTTTTTAGTGGATCGTATCTCTCTAGAAGTACCCGCCTATCATTTTAAGCTTCCTTAAGTCTTTAGAAACTACTATTTATTTGTTATCCATTAGAGATTGAGAACAATAATTAATGTATAATAGGAAGCCTACTTATTAGGTAACAAAGTAATATCTATAAAGCCAGGTCCCTAAATGTCATACAGCTCACTTTTGTCAACAGATGGAGGGTGCCATTTAGATTTTGTGTAAATATAAGTACATTTTTGAAATTCTATTATAGAAAAGCAGTACCTGGTGGTTATTATGATATTGACATTTTGTGCTTGAAGAAATAGAGCTGGTAACTGAAACTGGATTTGATTTTTGGTACTTACAGGATAATATATAGAATATCACTGTTAAAATGCCTTGGACATTTAAAAGTTCACTTTTTGTGTCAATCTTTTGATTTATTGTTCAGTTTGAAAAGATTGAATTTTTTTGCAATTAAAAAATACTTGTAATTTATATACAGTAAAATTTACTCTTTTTGGCAAGAGTTTTGACCAGTACATTGAATACTGTAACCACCATCACAATTAGGATACAGAACAATTCCATTACCCCCTCCCCAAATTCCCCCCTGCTTCCCCTTTGTATAACACCCCATCCCTCCACAATTAGCAACTAGTGATCTGTTCTCTATCACTAGAGTTTTTGCATTGAAAAGATTATTAGATTTTAAGGTGATTGTATAATGATAATCAAGAGTTTTTTTCTATGGTGAAGGTGACTGGAAATCAGTAGTCACTGAGTGGGAAGTGGTTCCAAAGTGGATTGATTAGGTGCTGTCTGCTTGTGCCCTCCCTTTTTTACAATACTGGTTAGGGTTAACATTGAGCACCCACTGTTTACCAGGCACTGGGCCAAATAATTCTATATTTTATCTCAGGTAATCATCCCATAGACCCATGAGATAGGAACTGTTATTATCCCATTTCAGAGATGAGAACACCAGAGGCTTAGAGAGGTTAGTTAAATAGTCTGTCTGAGATCAAATGAAGAAGCAGAATTTGAACCCATGACTGTTTTATTGGAACCTGAGGGCTTGACCATACCATGTATTGATATGTCTGTTTCCAACAAGGTATTAAAAATTAGATGTTTTCTATTAGTGAAGCATCCCAAGCAGGATCTGGTGAGGGTTTTCTGTAGGTGCAGCAGGAAGGAGAGGCCCAGATCCAGGCACAACTGACTGGGTTAAAGGCATAGAGTGAGTAAAAGGAGGGACTCCTCAATGGAATTAATTTTGGCTGAGAATTTCAAGATTTGATCTACATCTAAAGACAAAGAAAAGACAAAATAAAATCCTGAATTTTCTATCATTTAAATTGTCCTCCTTCCATTATTGAAGTGTCCCTGTTTTGTCTTTAAAAAAAAAAAAAAACACACACACACAAAAAACTTTGCATCCAAATTTACCATATGAGTAATAGGAAAAGCCGATTCTTTTTTACACTCAAGTTGCCTTTTCAAGCTTTGTCTACGTTGTCACCAGCAAGACCTTTGCTTTTTTGTCATTTTTCCTTGGTCTTTTGTTAAAGTTTGTGATTTCTTCCTTGACATTGGCTTCTTTCGTGACAATTAGCAGGGTGGGAAAGGGAGAAGAAAAATGAAATGATTTCTTGTTCTTGAATTATTGTTCCTTCAGAGGCTCTGGGGTGTTTTTTTTCCTTTTTTTTTTTTTTTTTTTTCTTTTTTTCTGTATCTGTTCCCATAGCTAATGAAAGTTTTTTAAGGTGATAGAAGGAAGTACAGTAATTTCCTAGATAAAATTTGAAATCTGGTGATTAGAAGCCTAAAGTTAATTTCTGGTCTTGCTAATCTAGAGTAGCTGCTTGGGGTTGTGACATAGCCCAGCAACACTACAGGGAAGACAAATAGGAATTTCAGAGTGCTTTGGGTTTTCCCACAGAATAATCTTGAAGGTCACTGACTTTCTTTATGGGAGTTTATCTCTGCTTTGTATTTAAATGTCAGGACAATCATGTGATATCATTTAATCTACTTTCATTCCCTCTCAAAATTAATTTTCTTGAGGAACTTAGGATCTTTATTAAAGACACAAAAACACAATATTTTTGGTAGGGTCATATACTATGAAAGGCTCCTCTTTGTGAAAGTATGTCCATTTCCATGCCAGAGAACGTGGACTTAAAAATGCAGAATAGAATGAGATACTTTTGCAATATTTATTTTAACTTCTCAGCATGCTTATGTAAATCATATACATTCAGATATTTGGAAACTTGATCTTTCTGGACATTGTCCTGAACTTCTTAAAAACAGACAACAAAATAAAAATTCCAAGGAATTTATGCTGAACTGATAGCTCCAATAGGAAGGTTTTTTAACATTTCTACTTTAAACCTCAGTTACTGCGTTTGCTGCTCCCTCCCGAAAGCAATTTTGAGGGCGTAGCAAGTAATTTTTAAAAATGCACGTTTGCTTTTTTGTTGTGTGCATATTTGCTTTTTAATGATCAGTAAAACAAGTCTAGAAAAGCATCAAGATATTCACAGATTCAAAACTTAATACAGAGGCTAATAATAACTTTTCCATTAAAATGAGTGTATGAATGTTAGTATTTTAGAGACAAAAAAAAAATTGATGTGCTGAAAAACTCCCTCTTAATAAGGCCTAAACTTCTTGCTTACCTCTGTTCTGTTGCCCGTTATTTTCAATAAAAAAGACGTTTAGATCTTCTGTGTATGTGTTTATATGAATTACAACTCTCAACTTTGGCCGCATAATACATATAAATTAGGTATTATTTATATATTGAAGTAGGTTCAGAGTGCTTTGACCTCCTTTTTAGAAGGCTTAATGTTGGATTTGGAATTCAGGGCCAGGAAAGACACATTGAAGAAATGGCGTCAATCTTAACAAAATGGTAAATTAACCCAGTCGATAGCCTCTGATGTAGTAATGTCCACAGGCTGGTGTTGGAAAACGTTTGATGCCTACCTGTGCCAGTCTCCAGAATTAAAGAGCCCAGGGACAGACCCTGGCCGCAGGAAGCTTACAGTCGGGCAGGGAGAGAGCCCGTGGACACGAGTGAGCCAAGTGTGAGAGCGGAAGTGGGTGTGAGGTACCGATGCAGCCCAGAGACGGGCGCTAGCCATTCACTCAGGAGATTCCGTAGAGCGCTCCGTGGAACAGGTGCCATCAGAGTTGGGGTTCCGGAGAGAAACACGCGTTAGCCGTGAGAGGGCGTTCCGTAGCCCAGCGGGGCACAGGCAGGGAGCGCTGAAGCTGCGTGCTCCAGGGGACCTCTCCGGAAGTTGAGGGTTGTGGAGGCATCAGGATGCAAGGTTGCCCCAGCTGTGAGTTGGTCTGGATGGGGATGGGGACTTTGATGCTGACGAAGGGCCAGAGATGCTGTGATAAATCCCAACCATGAGTTTTGAATAGGGGCGGCTTGATCAGATACCTCTGGGGGTAACCTGGGGGACGGAAGAAGTGCAAGGATGGCGACAGGAGGTACTTCAAGAAGCTGTGGTTGCGGGTGACCCTCAGGATCGTCCTCTCTTTGGGATCTGAGACCCCCTGGCATCACCATGTAATGATTTTTTGTTGTTTTTGTGTGTGTGTGTTTTCTTTTTTTTTAATTTTTAGCGAGGTAGGCAGGACCGTCTGTCTGTCATCTACCCTGTCCCAGATGACAGTCTGCCTGCCTGCAACGAGGGACAAGATGTATATGTGTGCTGGCCACAGGTCCTGTCAAATGGTCCTTCTGCATTGAAGCATCATTATTCTTGGGTTTCACAAAAGAACAGTGAGGGACACGCCCCTCAGCTCCCCAGAGGAGGCATGAGACTCCTGATTGGATGTTATACGAGGTTGCCAAGGCATGAATAATAGAAGGAATTAGGAAACTCTCCCTCCCCACCCCCACCCCTAACCCACCTTTCCTTGGCGAGGAGGCAGGGGCACCGCCTTTGCTCGTTCTTCCATTGGATTGTTTTATTTGGGACACTCATCCTATGCTGGCTTTATATTTTGCAGAGACCTCCCAGTTTGTGACACCTCCGCCTGCCCCCATTTCTTTTTGGTGTAAATTGATGAACAGTAGTTTTGATTTTTTTTAAACATTTTATTACAAAATTATAAATTCACAAACATTTACAGGGATTCCCCCTGGGGTACCCTTCATTCTGTTTCCCATCTTGCGTAACTATAGTACAGCATCAAACCCAGGAAATTGACATTGGTGGAATCTACTGCGTTTATCAGAGTTCACTAGTTGTACACGTATTGATCTGTGTATGTAGTTCTGTGCAGTATTATCACGTGTAAATTATTATCAGGCCACCACAATCAAGATACAGAACTGTTCCATCACCACAGACGCTCTCTTACTACTCCTTTTAGCCACACATCCCTTTTCCCCATCCTTAACTGCTGGCATTAATTTGTTCTTCATCTCTTAGAGTTGAGAGTTCACTCTGAGGGCATTCTTATGCACTATATAGATATCCCTTTTTAGGTTTTAGTGTATTGGAATAGCTAGAAGGAAATACCTGAAACTGTTGAACTGCAACCCAGTAGCCTTGATTCTTGAAGGAGATTGTATAACTATGTAGACTACATTGTGTGACTGTGTGATTGCGGAAAACTTGTGGCTCACACTCCCTTTATCCAGTGTATGGATGGTTGAGTAGAAAGAGGGGGACAAAAACTTAATGAAAAGTAGGATGGGATGGGGAGGATGGAATGATTTGAGTGTTCTTTTTTACTTTTATTTTTTATTCTTATTTTTGTACTTTTTGGAGTAATGAAAATGTTCAAAAATTGATTGCAGTGATGAATGCACAACTATATGATGATACTGTGAACATTTGATTGTACACCGTAGATGATTATATGGTATGTGAATATATCTCAATAAAACTGAATTTTAAAAAAGACTGTTATGTATATTCATTATATTAGATGTAATATACAATATGATAAATGTATATGTATCAAACATTATGTAGTCTTTGGAGATTGGCTTTTTTACTCAGCATAATTCCCTTGAGCTCCATCCAAGTTGTTGGGTATATCAATACTTGATTCTTTTTTATTATCAAGTAGTATTCTGTGGTATGGATGTACCACAGTTAGTTTAACCAATCACCCATCGAAGGACATCTGGATTGTTTACAGTTTGGGGCTATTGTGAATAAAGTTGCCATTTGTGTACAGGTTTTTATGTGAACATAAGTTTTCATTTCTCTGGGATAAATACCCAGGAGCGCAGTTGTTAAGTTGTATAGTAAGTCCATGTTTACTTTTATTAGAAATTGCCAAACTGTTTTCCAGAGAGGCTGAGTCATTTTACATTCCCACCAGCAATGTGTGAGTGAGCCAGTTTCTATACATCCTTGTTAGCCTTTGGTATTAATCACTATTTTTAATTTTAGCCATTCTGATACATGTGTAGTGATATCTTATTATGGTTTTATTTTGTATTTCCATGATGGCCAATGTTGTTAAACATCTTTTCATATGCTTATTAGCTATCTGCAGATCCTGTTTGGTGAAATGTTTGTTCATAACAATTGCCCATTTTCTAATTGGATTACAAATTGAATTGTTTGTTTTTTTTACTATTTGAGTTTTGCAAGTTCTTTTTGTATTCTAGAAATATTTTCATATGTCCCAATAATCTTTTGCAACTTCTCTTCACACTTAAGTTCCACCCAGGATCATGCATTGCTTTGAACTGTCAGTCATCTCTTTAGTTGTCCTTTCTTTTTTCCTCAGACTATAGAGAATTTTAATTTTAATATGGCCAAATCTACTATTCTTTCTTTCTTTTTTATTACTTTATTTTTACTTTGTATCTCGTTGAAAAACTCCTTGCTTACCCTGAGTTCATCAGAATATTCTCTGAAGGGACAGGGCACATTAGAGATTTTAATCCATCTGTACTTGATTTTTGTGTGTTGCATGAGGTTGTGGTCCAATGTCACTTTTTCCCCTACGGATAAGCAGTTCGAGCATGAGTTTTTGAATGAATCGTCTAAGTTCTCACTCATTTGCAGTGCTGTTTCTGTCATACTTTATTTCCCTAAATGTGTGGATTTGTTTCTGGTGTGTGGAGTTGTCCCTTTGGCCCATTTGTCTACCCCTTTGCCAATAGATTATTTTATTTATATTATAACATTGTAGTAAGTTTAGCTGTATCTAGTAAGATAAACCATCTCCTTTATTTTTTCTCCTTCTTTAGAAATATCTTGGTCCTTTTTGCTTTTCTCAGGTTCCCTGTTCAAGGTTGTTGTTGGAATTGTATCGAGTCAGTAGATCAATTTGAGGAGGTCCTGCACGTATCTTCTTAGATTTATTCCTAGGTGTTTTATATTTATAAAATGCTATTTTAAATGACATTTTAAAATAGACATTTTATACCTGTTACAAAGAAATGCAATTTACAAATAAGTTCTATTTCTTCCTTTGCTTTTCATTCCATCTCTGTCTATCCTGTCTGTGTGCATTTAGACAAATGTGTGTGCATGTGTGTGCCTGTACATGTGGATAAACTCCCTCTCATTGAGCTCTCACCGACAGTGGACAGCCTTCTCTTTTTGTGATCATAAAAACTGAATGCTTAATGAGATTTTTACAGATTTAGGATGTTAAATTTAAGCCCCATGGTTACTAAAAGGAAAATATCAGAAAATATGCAAGCTAATTGGGGTGGAGAACAGGGTTAATGGAGAGTTAATGCCTAATTGTCTAGGGTTTCTGTTTGGGGAGATAGGAAAGTTTTGGTAGTAGAAGATGGTGAGGTACTGCAACACAGTGAATGTGATTAATCCCACTGAATGGTATGCTTGGGAGTGACTGAGATGGGACAGTTTATGTTGTATATATGTTCCCACAATGAAAAAAACGAAAGGGCAACTAAAGAGACGATTGACAGTTCAAGGCAATGCATGATCCTGGGTGGAATTTAAGAAGTGTGGAAAGAAGTTGCAAAAGATTACTGGGACATATGAAAAATTTAGACTCCTGCACTTAAGGTGAATATACCAGTGAATATATTTGCTCTTATGAAATATACATGGTGGTAAATGTTCAAGAAGCATGATGTATACAACCTATGCTCAAGTGTGCAGAAAATGGATTGGCAGACAGATGGCTAAGTATATAGATGGATTCATAGACTAATGGATACATAGACTGATAGGGCAAATGTAGCAAAATGTTACAATTTGTGGATCTGGGGAAAAAGAGGGATGGGGTACATTGGAGTTCTCTGAAAGGAGTTTGTATTATTCTTATAACTGCCCTGTAAGTTTTAAAGTATTTCAAAATAAAAACTTTAGCATAAAAAAGTGAATGCTTAGAAACTGAATGCTTTGAATGTGTCATCCTTAAGCATATTTGCTACGTTTTTTTGTGAATGCTTTTTTTCTGATTAAATTTCTTTATATTCCTACATTTCTAATACTATAAAATGTCCTCATTTTTTCTGCACCTATTAAAATGGTCTTGTTTTTATTTCCACTTCAGTTTTTTAATGTGATTTTTCTTATGTTAAACCAAACTTCACTTGATAAACCTCACTTGGTTCTGATGTATTTTTATTTTTTTTAATATGTTGTCAGATTCAGATTGCCTCTATTTGTTTAGGGTTCTTGCCTCGATGTTCAAATGTTTAGGCTGTGATTTTCTCTCATATTGCCCTTGTCTGATTATGCTATCAGGGCTTGGGTCAAGTTTCCTTCTTTTTCTCTTTTCTGAGAAAAAAGAGTTGTGTGCTGGCATAATTTGTTTTTTGAACTGCTGTTGGAATTTTGAATTGAAATATAAGAGACTTTAGAAGTCAGTCTCTCCAACTTCATTGTTTTGCTGAGGCAGGAATAATTGAATACTGAGGCTCCAATCCAGGGGACTTTCCACTGTACCATGAGAAATCCCCAGATGGCTCCAAGTCTTCATACTGAAGTACATGCAAATCCATATAAAAGAAGCTTGGAAAATGTCACACTGACCTGACAGACTTGGTCCCTTAGTTTTCTAGGCTCATCTGATTACCTTGAAAAATGGTGAAGGGAGAGGGAGCTGCAGAAGATAGCTCAGAAGCTGGGGATTAGGTAGAAAACCTGCTGTCCTGCTGCTTTGCATAGAACTCAGCAGCTGCAGGGACTTACTAATATGTATATTGTGCAGTGTGATGACTGGTGATAATTTTGATCTGGAATTTTTATGAAAGTGGGTAAAGATTTAACATACCTTTGAAAATTGCTTCTAAAAATAACCAGAGCATAAAGGTTTTGTGCATTAATGACTAGGCTCCAATTATCTGGAACAGGCATTTCTCGAGCACCTTCCAGTGTTAGGCACAGCTCTGAGGACTGCTCTCTTTGAGCACTGCTCCTTCCATGATGGATAAGGAGGATTTTACTGTAACTGGGGTGCAGCAGATTGGCTCAGTCCATTTCAGATTTCAGTTCACCATTTAGTTCCTCTCCAGCACGTGTGCCTAACGCTGTTCTGAACTGAAGGAAGGATGCCTTCTTTATCTGAAATGACCTTAGCAAATATGCAAGCTCAAGGTCTATGCAACCAGATGTGTTATGGGCTTTATCTTGGTAGAATTATTTTTTTTTGGTGCACAAGGAAGTGTGCCATGTCACATAGCATAATGAGAAATTAATTTTTCAAGCTACATTTTCTTTAGCTATTAAGGTTTGGTGTTTTTTTATGATTAGCTGGAGACAGCCATGGCTCATGTTGCTTTATTTGAAAGCATACTTTGTGATTGGAACTTGTGCCTTTAAATGCAGGCGTCTGCAGAAAGTTGAGGCAGGAAGGGCACCCTGGCAGTCCCGTTAGCAGCGACCTTGGCAGTTCTGCAGGGTGACACATGGTGCTCGTTTGCTCTGTGTGGGTCCGCAAGTCTCTGTCTAGCCCTCGGCTGGGCTATGAGCTGCGAGACCCTGGGTGGGTCCCCTAAGTTCTCCTTAGGAGAATAGATGGCACAGCTGTGAGTAGATGGTCTGTAAGGTTTCTTTTAGCCATAAAATTGCAATTTTTTTGTCTTCAAACATTGTGGATACAAATGAAAAAAAATTACACATGCTGAGGCAGACTGCCACATGATTTTAGAAATGGACTCAAAATGTGCAAATTGTACAGTTCCTTTTTCCCATGGAGCCCATTCTACAGTAGCAGGCCACATGATGTCATATAAAAATGCATGCTTTTCGGTTCTAGGTTTCTGTAGATCATAATTTTGAGATTGGGCTTTGATGTTACCTTTTGAAGAATCCAGTCCTTATAAAGTAAATGCTGCTGCTCTTGATTTACTGATAAAAGTAAAAAAGAAAAAGAAAAAAGGAGTCTTTAGAAAAAGAGGATACTGGAATATTATTGTAAGTTGAAAATATAACCTTCACTATAACGTGGCTCATAATCTATCAAAGGCAGATAGGACCTGAAAGCCTTGCTGCGGCCTTCCATGTGGTCTGTCTGTCCTTCAGGAATGGAAGGACATATGGGAAAACCAGTGCATAGTTTAAAAAATAGTTAGCTTGCACATGCTTCGGCTTTGGCTGGGTAGTTGCTGCAGAGCTCTCTCCCCTTCTCTGTGTCTAGCTGGACCATTTGTGTACTCTTTAAGTATCCTCAGTGAGGGATTCCTAAAGTTCCTAGCAGCAGTATTTTAGCCTAATTTAATATATTGAAGGGGACTGATAAATCCTTAATAATTCAGCCAAAACTAGTAGCCAGTAAGGGAAAGATATATTAAACAACAAAAAAAGTGGACCATATCCATGACAGTGAGGATTTGTGGTATTTAAGTTTCTCTTCAGTACAGTATAGCACTATTAACTCATTGTGTATTTTTGAAATCTCAGCCTCACTCACTGGAGACACTTCAGGGGAGCGTTTTTCTGTGTTCAGCAGCAGACTGGTTTTGTGTCCTGTGAACTTATGTAAGGCAAGCTGCTCTGTTCCAACATAATCACAATTTTGTCAATATGGCCTTGGAGATAATCATCTGTGCATTACAGGTTTGCTTTCTGCCTTCATGTGAATGTAAAAAAAAAAAAATTATGTTTTTTCAGGCTCAAATAAAATAACTTTAAAGACTTTATATTTAAAGTTTTCAGGATGACATTTATAAATGTTGGTTTGAAGCACATGTTCCTGATTTCCCAGGAACTTATTAGTTTCTACTTACAACTGTGTTTAATGGGCTAGCTAAGATAAACATCATTAAATTTTTTTTTCTAGATCATATGCATGAAGTTATTCAAGAGAATGGGAATGAATAATTAAAATGGTTTAGGGTTGAGTAAAGATATTTTTGTCTTTTTTAAAAATTTGAATCAAAGGTTACCAGATTTGTTCTAAAAAGGCACCATTGACTAAATAGCAATAATTAAAATTTATTGAGAACCTGGTGTTTCTAAAGCATTATATTGTGGATTTTTATATGTCAATTTTTTATGCAATTTTATTGAGATATATTCACATACCATACAATCTATCCAAAGTTTATATGCCATTTTATTTAGTTTTTGCAATAATTCTAAGTAAGTATTATTCCTATTTTATAAATAAAGAATCTGGGACCCAGAAAGAAATGCTTTTCCTATAATAACACCAATTATTCCCAAACTGCACTGTCCATTAGGCCACTAACCATAGGTGGCTCTTGAGGACTTGACATCTAACCAGTCTAAACTGAGATGTGCTGGAAGTATAAAGAACACACCTGATTTCAAAGATTTAGTTAAAATAAAACTACAGCAAGAATATAAATATTTTTTATATCAATTACATGTGGAAATGATAATCATTTGAGTATACTGGGTTAAGTAAAATATATTATTAAAATTAAATTCACCTGTCTCTTTTTACCTTTATATGAAATGCAGTTACTAAAAAGTTTAAAACTTTAGCTTGCATTGTATTTCTCTTGGATAGTGCTGCTCTAAAAGTTTTTCCTGGGCATGATTTAAAGGGCCAGACAGTTCCACCTACAGGCTTGGGGCATCTTTCCCCACCCCAGTCCTCCCTTCCATGCCAGCACTCTTCACAGTGATTTGCCTTGCTACCTACCCTTTTAGAAAAGCAGCTGATGGTGAATTTGAGGGTTTATTTCTGGACTCCCAAATTTCTCTCATTGATCTATGTATCAATCCTTATGCCAGCAAAGCACTTTCTTAATTTCTGTAGCTTTGTAAGTTTTGAAATGGGGAAGTGTGAGTCCTCCAACATTATTCTCCTTTTTCAAGGTTGTTTTGACTTCTCCAGTTCCCTTGCATTTCATATTAATTTCAGGATCAGCCTGTTAATTTCTGCAAAAATGTCAGCTTAGTTTTGATAGGGATTGCTTTGAATGGCAAATCTGCCAATCCATGAACATAGGCTGTCTTTCCATTGACTTAGGGCTTAAATTTCTTTTAACAATGTATTTTAGTTTCTGGTGTACAAGTCTTGCACTTCTTTGGTTAAATGTATTCCGTGGTATTTTATTCTTTTTTGATGCTATTGTAAATAGAATTATTTTCTTAATTTCAGTTTAAGATTGCTCATTGGTAGTATATAGAAATACAGTTGACTTTATATTGATCTTGTGTCCAACAACCTTGTTGAACTCATTTATTAGTTCTAATAGTTTTTTATGAATTCCCTAGGATTTTCTATATATGAGGACATGTCATTTGTGAATAGAGATGGTTTTACTTCTTTCCCAATCTGGATGACTTTTCTTTTTCTTATCTAATTGCCCTGGCTAGAACCTCCAATACAATGGTAAATGAAGTGGCGATAAATATCCTTATCTTATTCCTGATCTTAGGGGGAAATATTCAGTTTTCACCATTAAGTATGATGCTACCTGTGGGTTTTTCGTAGATGTCCTCTGTCAGGTTGAGAAAATGCACTTTTATTCCTAGTGTGCTGAGGTTTTTGTTTTGTTTTCTTAAATCATAAAAGAATGTTGGATTTTGTTAAATGGTTTTTTTTTTTTTTTTTGCATTTATTGAAATAGTATGTGTTTCTTTATTCTATTAATACGGTGTATTATATTGATTTATGTATTTATTTTTTATGTTAAGCCAACCTTGCTTTCCTGGGATTAATCCAACTTGGTCATGGTATAGAATTCTTTTATATGTTGCTGGATTTGGTTTGCTAGTATTTTGTTGAGGGTTTTATCTATATTCATAAGGAATGTTAGTGTGCAGTTTTCTTTTCTTGTGATGTTTTCTCTGGTTTTGACAGAGGATAAAATGGCTTCATAGAATGATTTAAGAAGTTTTCTCTCCTCTTCTATATTGTTGAAGGATTGATATTAATTCTTCTTTAAACATTTGATAGAATTCATCAGTGAACCACTCAACTGGGTTTTAGTTTTTCTTTGTGGGAAGTCCTTAAGATACTAATTCAATACAGTAGTTTTTCCATGACAACTAAAGTGAACATTTATCTCACAAATACCTATTGATATTTGATTATTCGGCCAACCCTTCTCCTATGTAATATCCAGATAGAAAGGGATTTTGATATACTTACTTATAACCTTTTTTCTTTTGTTAAAGGTTTGTGATTATTGCAGAATCACTAAGCCATGGCATCAAAGAAATTTGCTGTTAAAGTAAGTAACATTTAATAATCTTCATAAAAATGATCAGTCACTGTCTAATATAACTGAATTCTGTGTGAACTGAAAATTGAACCACTGAACTTTCCTTCTACTCCTTGAATTTGAGAATGCTACTTGAGAACACATTGAAAATTTTGTATTTTAAGAATGAAACGGAGGATAATATTAACAGTTTATGTAGTTATGGGAGTTTCTTGCATAAAATCTGTTGTAATATGCCTTTTTGTCATAAGTTAGTCCTTAATGTTAAAAATTATCCCTCATATTGATGTCCATATATGATTTCTGTTCATGATGAAGCAGATAAAAGGTCACTGGAAAGAAATAGCCAGCAAATGCTGCACCTAGGTGGATGTCAGGAGAGAATTCTCTTGGCTGAGTGCCCTCTCTAGTTTTCTTCTTGTGTCTCTTCTCTCTCCCCTTTTGGCTGGGGCTGAGACCTTCACCATGCGGAGAGATAGGAAGATTTCTGTGTGAGTAATGGTGGAGAATGAGAGCAGAAGAATTAATCAGTAGTGTATGGTCTTGGAGATATTTTCGTATGTATTGGTTATTCTTTAGGACGTTTTCTGATTGCTAGTGTTATATATATATTTTTTTTAATCTTCATTTTATTGAGATATATTCACATACCACGCAGTCATACAAAACAAATCGTACTTTCGATTGTTCACAGTACCATTACATAGTTGTACATTCATCACATAAATCAATCCCTGACACCTTCATTAGCACACACACGAAAATAACAAGAATAATAATTAGAGTGAAAAAGAGCAATTGAAGTAAAAAAGAACACTGGGTATCTTTGTCTGTTTGTTTCCTTCCCCTATTTTTCTACTCATCCATCCATAAACTGGACAAAGTGGAGTGTGGTCCTTATGGCTTTCCCAGTCCCATTGTCACCCCTCATAAGCTACATTTTTATACAACTGTCTTCAAGATTCATGGGTTCTGGGTTGTAGTTTGATAGTTTCAGGTATCCACCACCAGCTACCCCAATTATTTAGAACCTAAAAAGCGTTGTCTAAAGTGTGCGTAAGAGTGCCCACCAGAGTGACCTCTCGGCTCCTTTTGGAATCTCTCTGCTACTGAAGCTTATTTCATTTCCTTTCACATCCCCCTTTTGGTCAAGAAGATGTTCTCCATCCCACGATGCCAGGTCTACATTCCTCCCCGGGAATCATATTCCATGTTGCCAGGGAGATTCACTCCCCTTGGTGTCTGATCCCACGTAGGGGGGGAGGGCAGTGATTTCACCTTTCAAGTTGGCTTAGGCAGAGAGAGAGGGCCACATCTGAGCAACAAAGAGGCATTCGGGAGGAGGCTCTTAGGCACAACCATAGGGAGGCCTGGCCTCTCCTTTGTAGCAACCGTCTTCCCAAGGGTAAAACCTATGGTAGAGGGCTCAACCCATCAAACCACCAGTCCCCTATGTCTGTGGTCATGTTAGCAACCATCGAGGTGGGGTAGGTGAATACCCCTGCATTCTCCACAGGCTCCTCAAGGGGGCACTACATCTTTTTTTCCTTGTTTTTCTTTTTTTTTTTTTTTTAACTTTCCCTTCTTTTTTAAATCAACTGTATGAAAAAAAGTTAAAAAGAAAACAAACATACAATAAAAGAACATTTCAAAGAGACCATAACAAAGGAGTAAGAAAAAGACAACTAATCTAAGATAACTGCTTAACTTCCAACATGTTCCTACTTTACCCCAAGAAAGTTACCTAATATAGCAACATTTCTGTGAACTTGTTCCTACTATATCCATCAGAAATTAACAGACCATAGTCATTCCTGGGCATCCCCAGAACGTTAAATAGCTTATGTGTTCTTCTTGGATTATTGTTCCCCCTTCCTTAATTGCTCTCTATTGCTAGTTCCCCTACATTCTACATTATAAACCATTTGTTTTACATTTTTCAAAGTTCACATTAGTGGTAGCATATAATATTTCTCTTTTTGTGCCTGGCTTATTTCGCTCAGCATTATGTCTTCAAGGTTCATCCATGTTGTCATATGTTTCACGAGATCATTCCTTCTTACTGCCGCGTAGTATTCCATCGTGTGTATATACCACATTTTATTTATCCACTCATCTGTTGAAGGACATTTGGGTTGTTTCCATCTTTTGGCAATTGTGAATAATGCTGCTATGAACATTGGCGTGCAGATATCTGTTCGTGTCACTGCTCTCCGATCTTCCGGGTATATAGCGAGAAGTGCAATCGCTGGATCGAATGGTAACTCTATATCTAGTTTTCTAAGGAACTGCCAGACTGACTTCCAGAGTGGCTGAACCATTATACAGTCCCACCAACAATGAAGAAGAGTTCCAATTTCTCCACATCCCCTCCAGCATTTGTAGTTTCCTGTTTGTTTAATGGCAGCCATTCTAATTGTTGTTAGATGGTATCTCATTGTGGTCTTAATTTGCATCTCTCTAATAGCCAGTGAAGCTGAACATTTTTTCAAGTGTTTCTTGGCCATTTGTATTTCCTCTTCAGAGAACTGTCTTTTCATATCTTTTGCCCATTTTATAATTGGGCTGTCTGTACTATTGTCATTGAGTTGTAGGATTTCTTTATATATGCAAGATATCAGTCTTTTGTGAGATACATGGTTTCCAAAAATTTTTTCCCATTGAGTTGGCTGCCTCTTTACCTTTTTGAGAAATTCCTTTGAGGTGCAGAAACTTCTAAGCTTGAGGAGTTCCCATTTATCTATTTTCTCTTTTGTTGCTTGTGCTTTGGGTGTAAAGTCTAGGAAGTGGCCGCCTAATACAAGGTCTTGAAAATGTTTTCCTACATTATGTTCTAGGAGTTTTATGGTACTTTCTTTTATATTGAGATCTTTGGTCCATTTTGAGTTAATTTTTGTGTAGGGTGTGAGGTAGGGGTCCTCTTTCATTCTTTTGGATATGGATATCCAACTCTCCCAGCCCCATTTGTTGAAAAGACCATTATGACTCAGTTCAGTGACTTTGGGGGTCTTATCAAAGATCAGTCGGCCATAGATCTGAGGGTCTATCTCTGAATTCTCAATTCGATTCCATTGATCTATATGTCTATCTTTGTGCCAGTACCATGCTGTTTTGGCAATTGTGGCTTTATAATAAGCTTCAAAGTCAGGGGGTGTAAGTCCTCCCACTTTGTTTTTCTTTTTTAGAGTGTCTTTAGCAATTCGAGGCATCTTCCCTTTCCAAATAAATTTGATAGCTAGCTTTTCCAAGTCTGCAAAGTAGGTTGTTGGAATTTTGATTGGGATTGCATTGAATCTGTAGATGAGTTTGGGTAGAATCGACATCTTAATGACATTTAGTCTTCCTATCCATGAACATGGAATATTTTTCCATCTTTTAAGGTCCCCTTCTATTTCTTTTAGTAGAGTTATGTAGTTTTCTTTGTATAGGTCTTTTACATCTTTGGTTAAGTTGATTCCTAGGTACTTGATTTTTTTAGTTGCTATTGAAAATGGTATCTTTTTCTTGAGTGTCTCTTCAGTTTGTTCATTTCTAGCATATAGAAACATTACTGACTTATGTGCATTAACCTTGTATCCCGCTACTTTGCTAAATTTGTTTATTAGCTCTAGTAGCTGTATCGTCAATTTCTCAGGGTTTTCTAGATATAAGATCATATCATCTGCAAACAATGACAGTTTTACTTCTTCTTTTCCAATTTGGATGCCTTTTATTTCTTTGTCTTGCTGGACTGCCCTGGCTAGCACTTCCAGCACAATGTTGAATAACATTGGTGACAGCGGGCATCCTTGTCTTGTTCCTGATCTTAGAGGGAAGGCTTTCAGTCTCTCACCATTGAGTACTATGCTGGCTGTGGGTTTTTCATATATGCTCTTTATCATGTTGAGGAAGTTTCCTTCAATTCCCACCTTTTGAAGTGTTTTTATCAAAAAACGGATGTTGGATTTAGTCAAATGCTTTTTCAGCATCTATTGAGATGATCAATTGATTTTTCCCTTTTGACTTGTTAATGTGTTGTAAAACATTGATTGATTTTCTTATGTTGAACCATCCTTGCATGCCTGGAATGAACCCCACTTGGTCATGGTGTATGATTTTTTAAATGTGTCTTCGGATTCGATTTGCAAGTATTTTGTTGAGGATTTTTGCATCTATATTCATTAGGGAGATTGGCCGGTAGTTTTCCTTTTTTGTAGTATCTTTGCCTGGTTTTGGTATTAGATTGATGTTAGCTTCATAAAATGAGTTAGGTAGTGTTCCATTTTCTTCAATGTTTTGAAAGAGTTTGAGTAAGATTGGTGTCAGTTCTTTCTGGAAAGTTTGGTAGAATTCCCCTGTGAAGCCATCTGACCCTGGGCATTTATTTGTGGGAAGATTTTTGATGACTGATTGGATCTCTTTGCTTGTGACGGGTTGGTTGAGGTCTTCTATTTCTCCTCTGGTCAGTCTAGGTTGTTCATATGTTTCCAGGAAATTGTCCATTTCTTCTACATTATCCAGTTTGTTGCCATACAGTTGTTCATAATATCCTGTTATAATTTTTTTAATTTCTTCAGGATCTGCAGTTATGTCACCTTTTTCATTCATTATTTTGTTTATATGGGTCTTCTCTCTTTTTGATTTTGTCAGTCTAGCTAGGGGCTTGTCAATCTTGTTGATCTTCTCAAAGAACCAACTTTTGGTGATATTTATTCTCTCTACTGTTTTTTTGTTCTCTATGTCATTTATTTCTGCTTTAATCCTTGTTATTTCTTTTCTTCTACTTGGTTTAGGATTGGTTTGCTGTTTGTTTTCTAGCTTCTTCAGTTGATCCATTAGTTCTTTGATTTTGGCTCTTTCTTCCTTTTTAATATATTCGTTTAGTGCTATAAATTTCCCCCTCAGCACTGCTTTTGCTGCATCCCATAGGTTTTGGTATGTTGTGTTCTCATTTTCATTTGTCTCCATATATTTAGCAATTTCTCTTGCTATTTCTTCGTTAACCCACTGATTGTTTAGGAGTGTGTTGTTCAATCTCCAGGTATTTGTGAATTTTCTAAGTCTCTGATGGTTATTGACTTCTAATTGTATTCCATTGTGGTCAGAGAATGTGCTTTGAATAATTTCAATCTTTTTAAATTTATTGAGGCTTGTTTTTTTTTCCAGCATATGATCTATTCTGGAGAAAGTTCCGTGAGCACTAGCAAAGTATGTGTATCCTGGTGATTTGGGATGTAATGTCCTGTATATGTCTGTTAAATCTAATTCATTTATCAGATTGTTTAGGTTTTCAGTTTCCCTATTGGTCTTCTGTCTGGTTGATCTATCTATAGGAGAGAGTGATGTGTTGAAGTCTCCCACAATTATTGTGGAAACATCAATTGCTTCCTTTAGTTTTGCCAGTGTTTCTCTCATGTATTTTGTGGCACCTTGATTGGGTGCATAGACATTTACGATTGTTATTTCTTCTTGTTGAATTGCCCCTTTTATTAGTATGTAGTGGCCTTCTTTGTCTCTCAAAACATCCCTGCATTTAAAGTCTATTTTATCTGAGATTAATATTGCTACACCTGCTTTCTTTTGGCTGTAGCTTGCACGAAATATTTTTTTCCATCCTTTCACTTTCAGTTTCTTTGTGTCCCTGTGTCTAAGATGAGTCTCTTGTATGCAACATATTGATGGTTCATTTTTTTTTGATCCATTCTGCGAATCTGTATCTTTTAATTGGGGAGTTTAATCCATTTACATTCAACGTTATAACCGTGAAGGCATTTCTTGAATCAGCCATCTTATCCTTTGGTTTATGTTTGTCATATTTTTCCCCTCTCTCTATTAATATCCTTTATTGTACCCATCCCGAATCTCTTTAGTACTGAACCTTTCTCCAAGTCTCTCTGTCCTTTCTTTGTTTCTCTGTCTGTAGGGCTTCCTTTAGTGTCTCCAGTAGGGCAGGTCTCTTGTTAGCAAATTCTCTCAGCATTTGTTTGTCTGTGAAAAATTTAAGCTCTCCCTCAAATTTGAAGAAGAGCTTTGCTGGATAAAGTATTCTTGGCTGGAAATTTTTCTCACTCAGAATTTTAAATATATCGTGCCACTGCCTTCTCGCCTCCATGGTGGCTGCTGAGTAGTCACTACTTAGTCTGATGCTGTTTCCTTTGTATGTGGTGAATTGCTTTTCTCTTGCTGCTTTTAGAACTTGCTCCTTCTCTTCTGTGTTTGACAGTGTGATCAGAATATGTCTCGGAGTGGGTTTATTTGGATTTATTCTATTTGGAGTTCGCTGAGCATTTATGATTTGTGTATTTATGTTGTTTAGAAGATTTGGGAAGTCTTCCCCAACAATTTCTTTGAATACTCTTCCTAGACCTTTACCCTTTTCTTCCCCTTCTGGAACAGCAATGAGTCTTATATTCGGATGTTTCATATTATCTATCATATCCCTGAGGTCCATTTCGATTTTTTCAATTTTTTTCCCCATTCTTTCTTTTATGCTTTCATTTTCCATTCTGTCATCTTCCAGGGCACTGATTCGTTGTTCAACTTCCTCTAGTCTTGTACTATGAGTGTCCAGAATCTTTTTAATTTGGTCAACAGTTTCTTTAATTTCCATAAGATCATCCATTTTTTTATTTAGTCTTGCAATGTCTTCTTTATGCTCTTCTAGGGTCTTCCTGATATCCTTTATATCCCGTACTATGGTCTCATTGTTCATCTTTAGTTCTTTGAGTAGCTGCTCTAGGTGCTGTGTCTCTTCTGGTCTTTTGATTTGGGTGCTTGGGCTTGGGTTATCCATATCGTCTGGTTTTTTCATATGCTTTGTAATTTTCTGTTGTTTTTGGCCTCGTGGCATTTGCTGAACTTGATAGGGTCCTTTTAGGATTTGTAGACCAATTGAAGTCCTTATCTCTAATTTATCAGATCTACAGCTTCGTGGAGTACACTTTCTCTAACTAACCAGCAGGTGGCGTCCACAAGCCACCTGTTCTCCACAAGCCAGTTCTCCCCTGCTTAGCCTTTGTGGTGAGTGGGGGAGTGAGTCTTGTGGGGTCCAATTGGTGTACCAAGCTTGCATGTGTAGTTGGTGTTGCCTGCCCTGTATATGGGGCGTGTTTCTGGGCAGTCAGGGATGGGGGGTGGCTCTGACAATCAAATCTTCCTGGTGATCCTAGAGTTTTAAAGCTGCTGCAATAGTCTAATCCTTCAGTTCAGTCCTGCCACAGTTTGTCTCTGCCACTGACCCACAAGTCCTTGGTATTGGTGTATGGCTCCTGAGACTTGCAAGTGGGCCCCTCTTCCAGGCTGTGCACCCCGGGTCCTCTGTTGAGGGATGACTGTGCTATGTCACAGGTGAGTGCCGTCCCCCAGGGCAGTTCTGGGCTGCTGGGCTGTGTAGGGAGGCTCCCAGTCTGCTGAAATGATGGCTGAATGAGGCTTTGTTAATTCACACTGCTCCTCCTTCCCAACTCTAGGACAATCAGCTGAGGTTGCAGGGAAGGCTAATGTCCACGCCCAGTTTTGTGGTGTGTGCCTGTTATTTGAAGCACTTCCGTCACACTGGGTTGTCTGGGGCAGCTCTGGGCTATGGGGCTGGCGATGGGCAGGAGTGTTTCCTGTCCACCAGGATGATGGCTGTGAGCGGACACCCCCCTTTTCTTGGGAAGTTGTGGTGTTTAGTGAATTTTCTCAGCCAGTGGATTATTGCCTTTTGTCTCAGAGCTCTATTAGCTCTGCTCTTGTCTTGACCTGCCCAAATTGCAAGTCTTTGAAGCTTTCTGTATTAGGCTTCTTAGAGTAATTGTTTTAGAAAAAGAAAAAAGGATTAAAAAAAAGGGCCCTCCTCAGAGATCTAATGGTCTATTGAAATGCTAAGAGACAAAGCAATTAGGGCCATTAAGGAATGGTCCACAGGGCAGAGAGATCAGCTTTTCTTCGGGATTTGCATATGCGCCTCAGGGCCTGAGGTCTGCCCTTCCCCTTTCTATGTTCACCAGAACTCCAAAAATCCTCCGCTTTTATTTTGGAGTTTTTCGTGTTGTTTTTTTCTATGCCTGTCTCCTCTCTGCTGGGCTGGCTGCTCTCAGATTCTCTGGTGTCTGGTCTCAGTCTATGTATGGTTGGAGTTTGGATCAGTAGAATGAGTTTCTGATAAGGGCTGCCACTGCAGTTCTCCCTTCTCCTTCCCGGAGCTGACAGCCCCTCCTCCCACGGGACTGAGCCTGGCAGGGAGGGGCGCGGGTCCCCTTGCCGCAAAAACTTACAGATTTCGCTGATCTCAGCAGTTACACGTTTTCATGAGTGTTGTATGAAGTATGCCCAAAGTCAGATTGCTCTGTGGTGTCCAGTCCATGCAGTTCCTGGCTTTCTACCTACTTTCCTGGAGGAGTAACTAAAACATACAGCTCACCAGTCCGCCATCTTGCCCCGCCTCCTGCTAGTGTTATATTAAAGGCAAATTCAAAACAACCAAATAAAAAATTATAAGGTTAATTGGTTGATCAGAACAGAATATTTAATATGCAATTCTATTTTATTTTCAACCTCACTGCTTATTTAGATTTACCAACGTATTTATGAATTTCATTGCTCACAATTCCTGTATCCATATATTCTTTAGTATCCCTTTCTTTGAAGGTCCATAAGTTGTCAAGCTCCAGTAATTGTCTGTCTAGAATTTTTATTTTGATCTTTATCCAGAAAGATATTTAGTTGGATATAGAATTCTAGTTTGAGCATTGCTTTCCCTCAGCACTTTAAAGATATTTTTCTTTTGTTTTCTGGAAACTTTTATTGTTGATGAGAAGTATTTTAGGAAACTGTTATAGCTTAAAAACCACCCTAAAACTTAGTGGTTTCAAATACTAGCCATTTTAGTATCTGTCACCATTTTGTAATTTGCCCAGCATCCTTGGATGGTTTTCTTCACCATTTGATACTGACAGGAGCTATAGTTAGCTGGGGGCTCAACTCACTGAAGTGTCTTAGATAGAATACTCATATGGCTGGCAGCTTGTGCTGGCTGCAGTTGGAATCTCACCTGGGGCTATTAATTATAGCCCTTCAGTTCTCACCTCCATGGCTAGCTACCTTTGTGGCTGGGGCATTGCATACCAAATGACTGAGTTTTAAAGATAGTGTCCCAGAACACAGGTTCCCAGAAGAAAGAAGTGTAAGTTTCCAGTCCTCTTAAGGCTTGGGCTCAGAAACCCTAGTTGCCACTTCTGCTGCCTTCTATTGGTGAGAACAGACACAGGTCCAGACCAATTTTGAGGGAAGCTACAACTCTTGACGTGTATATAGGGAAGAGGAGATTGTTGGGGTGTATCTTTAGAGACCAGTTACTAGAGAAGTCTGTGATGGTCTAATTGATTCCTTTTGTGGTTATCTGTCTTGAGTCTCTAGTTGTTCTTAACATTTGGTCTTTGTCTTTGATGTTTCTTCTGTAGTTTCACTATGAACTCTCTAGGTATAGGCTTGTTTTTATTTATCTGGCTTAGGATGCAATGTCTGTCTTAAATTTGAAGACTCAAGTCTTTTATCAGTTTTGGAAAATTCTCGACCGTTTTCTCTTTAGGTAATGCTTCTCATTCTTTCTGTTCTCTTATCCTGGAACTCCTATAAAAAGTTGGTTGAGGATTAATTTGTATAAGACCGATCAACTGCAGGCTAGTGTGTATTCAGAAAAGGACTGGGCCTCTTGTGTAGCACTGTTGAAACTGGTTTTGACTCAGTAGGGTTCACAAAGCTTGGACTCTAGACCCCTGATTATAGTCAAGATGGGTCTGTTGACTTCCAAACCACAAACTCCAAATGTGGCAAATTCTACTTCCGTATTGCCCTGTCTCACAGCTGTGCCTACAAGCCTTGGAACCCTGGGTGTTGCCCAACCAAGAGTATAAAGGAGGATAGGAATAGAGGCAGGGTTCTGGCACATCAGATTAAAGGTTCTACACTCATCCTGTGGTGATTGTATCCCTGCATCTGATCACAGAGGCAGGGGGCTGGTACTTCCCTAATCACTTACCTCCAAAGCCCCACAACCTAAGTGTTGGGATCCTGGTCTCAGAGTTTGACATACTGCAGTGTCCTTCCCCAGGGGGTGATGGGCAGCTGAGGTCCTGCACACCTGCAACTGATGCTGTCACCATGTGCCTTCCTGCTCTAGGAGTGCCTCTGGTGCATGCTGCTTGGCCTTTTGCCCTTTCCTATTTTTCTTCTCTTTCTCTTTTTGCACTTCCACTGGAGTGCTTTTTATCAGACCTCTTTTAGTTCATGAATATCACTCTTCATTAGTATTTTATCTGCTCTTTAACCTCTTTATTTTTAGTGACTGGATTTTCATGGAGACTTTGGCTGTAATTTTTTTTTAATTCAAATTCTACCAGTTTTTATTTATAGTACTTGTCCTATTTTTAAAATATGGTTCCATTTCCTTCTTTTATCACCTTAAACATTTTCTATTGGTTTATTTTATAGTCTCTTTTAGATTGCTGTATTATTTCAGTTCTTTACTACTTGGAGAGTAAATTGGTTATTGAAATTGCTGGATTGTTGCTTTATGTGATTGTAATTTTTAATTGTGAGCTTATTTTCAGTCACCTCCTTGTTCCTCCACCCATACACACACACTCACACACACACACACACACACACACACACACACACACACACACGTACATGGGTAGAAGACTTACAAGTCCTAGTCCTGCAGAGCAGTTGAGCAGTTTATTTCTGCTGGAGCCAGTGGTTTTGGACCAGATTTTATATTAATGGCATGGTTTAGGATTACACCACTTTTCAGGTAGCATAAATTTAGAATCCACAACTGAGTCAGGCATAAGCTTGGTGTTTTTAGTATTTTTTACTATTTCCTATTTCTTTGCTGTTTTCCCCTCTCCTCCCCAATCCCCAGACCCTAGGTGGATGTGAAGCTTCCATGTTGCTTTCCTTGGTCAGTGAGCAGAGAGTTCCTAGCTGCCTTTTCATGAAGCCTGCAGTTCCTCAAAAGAATGAAGGA
Organism: Choloepus didactylus; assembly: GCF_015220235.1. Taxonomy (NCBI): domain Eukaryota; kingdom Metazoa; phylum Chordata; class Mammalia; order Pilosa; family Megalonychidae; genus Choloepus; species Choloepus didactylus. The sequence continues at coordinate 24,224,175 of NC_051325.1, read as the reverse complement.
GAAGGCTCTATTGATCAGCTTTTGCCCCAAGAAATTTATAGTTTTGGTTATGGACAGGCTTGCACATAAGAACCAGAGGGTATTAAATGACATGCTTTACAAATTGAGTACTTATGTATGTACTGAGCATTGTATTACTAAAATAATACAAAGAATTAAAAGTTGAGTTTTTCACAACTCTGGGTTTAATTGAAATGAGCTCACCCCCAGCTCCTCTTTCTCTAATATCTCACTTGGGCTTTAGGACATCAGCTCTCAGCCTTCCTGGCACCTATGACCTGGCTCCCAAATATTCTGATACCCAGGCTTAAACCTTAAATTCATGATTATTGATTAGTCTAGTTACAGTTTTATTGATTTTGTTAGTCTTTTCAGAGAGCCAATTTTAGGCTTTGATTTTTTGTTTTTCTGTAGTATATTTGTTTTCTATAGTTTTGATTTCTTTTCTGATCTTCATTATTTCCTTCTACTTTTTTTTGAGTTACTCTCTTCCTTTTTCCAGCTTCTTAAGTTGGAAGCTCAAATAATTTATTTCCAGCCTTTCATTTTTGGTCGTATATGCCCTTAAAGCTATAAATTTCCCTCAAGTTATCCCTGCTTTAATTGTATCTCTCATGTTTTGATAGAGATGCAGCTAAAGTAGGGATGTTGTTATCATTCAGGTCAAAATAATTTCTCATTTTCATTGTGATTTGTTTTTTAATTCTTGGCTTATTTAAATGTATGTTGTTAATTTCCAGATATTTTGGGATTTTTTAATAATCATTTAATTCCTCTATTTTGGTAAATGTTGCAGAAGCACTTGAAAAATGCCTAGGGTTTTCAGACGCAATGAACTATATGTATCAGCTGGGTCAAGTTTGTTAATTGTGTTATAAAAATCTGCTATGCATTCACTAACATTTTGTCCACTTGTTCCATTGGTTGAAAGAGGTAGATTAAAATCTCCAGTGATTTTAGATTTATGTATTTGTCCTTTCAGTTTTTTTGATTTTTGCTTTGTATATTTTGATGTTATATATAGATTGTATGATATAGTCTTTATTTGGGATTCCTCGAGAAAACATGTGTCCTCTCTTGTTTCTTAAAGCCAGTCATTCAAAAAGCCCTCTCCTGTGCACAGAGTTTCCAGTCAGCATTTAGGTGTCTGTCCTTAATTATGAATGGACAAAAGAGGATCACCAGGGATTTAAGGAAAACTTGGAATATGAGAAACAGAGTCCAAAGTGAATGAGCAAATTTGGGGAAGTCAGAGATATTCTAAGGAGCAAAAGAAGACTTCAGAAACATTATAATTAGTATCTTCAGAGCAATGAAGGAAGCTATTATAACCATGAAACAACATCAGGATGTTATTAAAAAAAGAGAAATTTCTGAAACTAGGAAAGCACTCTTCTAAATTAAAAATATAGAAATGAAAATCCCATAAATTATTGGAAGAAGGCCAAGGAATCCCCCCAGGAAGTAGGAAAAAAAGATGAAAAATGGGGCAGAAAACATGGGAATAGTAGAGATTCCAGTCTTGCTATGAAAAATTGGAGTTCTAGAAAGAGAAAACAAAGAAAATGGTGTAGAGGAAAATTATAAAAGAAATAATAAAAGAAAATTTACCAGAAATGAAGGGTGTAAGTTTCCTGTTTAAAGTAGTAGATACCCTGCAGAGCCAATAAACAGAGTTATACCTAGCCATCATCCTAAAATTTCAGAACACTGGTGTGCCGGTTTGTATATATTGTGTCCCCCAGAAAAAGCCATGTTCTTTGATGCAGTCATGTAGGGGCAGACATATTAGTGGGGATTAAGTTGGAACGTTTGGATTAGGTTGTTTCCATGGAAATGTGCCCCACCGAACTGTGGATAATAACTCTGACTGGATAATTTCCATGGAGGTATGGCCCCGTCCATTCAGCAGGGGTCATAATTAGTTTACTGGAGCACTATATAAACTCAGACAGAAGGAGTGAGCTTGCTACAGCTAAGAGGGACACTTTGAAGAATGCACAGAAGGTGAGAGAGTAGCTGCAGATGAGAGACAGTTTGAAGATGGCCGTTGAAAGCAGACTCTTGCTCTGGAGAAGCTAAGAGAGGATGGGCACCCCAAGAGCAACTGAGAGTGACATTTTTGAGGAACTGCAGCCTAGAGAGGAACGTCCTAGGAGAAAGCCATTTTGAAACCAGAATTCTGGAGCAGATGCCAGCCACGTGCCTTCCCAGCTAACAGAGGTTTTCTGGACACCATTGGCCGCCTCCAGTGAAGGTACCCAATTGTTGGTGACTTACCTTGGACACTTTATGGCCTTAAGACTGTAACTGTGTAACCAAATAAACCCCTTTTTATAAAAGCCAATCCATTTCAGGTGTTTTGCATTCTGGCAGCATTAGCAAACTAGAACAACTGGGAATATAAAAGAAAAAGAGATCAGATGCAGAGGTTAACAATCAGAAAGGCCCCAGCCTTCTCAACAGCAGCATTTGGGAACTAGGAGACGGTGAAACAATTCCTTCAGTATTCTAGGGAAAATGGTTTCCAACCCAGAATTCCATTCCTGACCTAACCCTCAATCACATGTTAAGGTGGAATAAAGACATTTTCAGAGGTGCAAAGTTTAAGAAAAACTTACTTCTAATGTACCCTATTTCAGGAAGGAAATGGTCTTCCAAAACAAAGGAGTAAACATAAAGAGTGAGATATGAGATCCAGGAAATAGGGAATCGAACAGGTGAGAGCCTAAGGCAAGACCAGGATGCTCACTGTGATCTATTCCAAGAAAACAGCCAGTCCAATTTAGAAGGACACAGGGTTCCAAGAGGGCTGTCTCCAACAAAAATGAAATGGATAAAATCCTTCGTGTATTTGAGTTTGTTGAGAGGTGATTCTTAGGTCTCTCAGAGAGTGTGGGTATGATCTAATGATGGGAATACGGGAAACTAAACAGAGGGAAATGATGTAACCCTTACCTCTAGCAAAGAATAGAATGTGCAAGACAGGAAGGTAAACATAGTTCACTACATGGCTCAGCTTTGAACAATGTCTACATTTCATAATATTGTGAACTCCAGATATTGGAATACTGGGAAGGAGTTATGCATGTGAGCGGCGTGTGTGTGTGTAAGTAAGCATTAAGTCCTCATAGTATATAAAACCGAAATTTAAAAAAATTGTATTATGAACATAATATTTAGAAATATGGTGGTAAATGCCAGATTAATTAGTGTTCAGTGTGGTTGCCCCTGGTGAGTGAGAGCCAGGGTGGTGGAGGCAGGATGGGGCAAAAGAAGATTGTTTTTGATGGATCATTTTAACCTATGCATATGCATTACAATGATAAAAATTTAATGAATAGATGAAATTTAAAAGGAATTAACTAACCTTGGCAAATTTTTCATACACATGCATCTACTGTCAACTGTCTGGGTTGAAAAATACTTGGGTAGAGCAAAGTCTCCAAAGAAACAGAAAAACTAATGGATGCCAAATATTTTACCACTTGCGTTATGGTTATTTAGTCTAAGACTTCCCCTAATGTGGTATTAATTATCCATTCAAGCAACTTATCGTTCTCTAAACGAAGAAAGATCTTCTGACCTTCCTGCATGAGAGGGCTTCCTCCTCTTTTTTTTTTTTTTTTTTTTTTTTTTAATCATCATTTTATTGAGATATATTCACATACCACGCAGTCATACAAAACAAATTGTACTTTCGATTGTTTACAGTACCATTACATAGTTGTACATTCATCACCTAAATCAATCCCTGACACCTTCATTAGCACACACACAAAAATAACAAGAATAATAATTAGAGTGAAAAAGAGCAATTGAAGTAAAAAAGAACACTAGGTACCTTTGTCTGTTTGTTTGCTTCCCCTACTTTTCTACACATCCATCCATAAACTAGACAAAGTGGAGTTTGGTCCTTATGGCATTCCCAATCCCACTGTCACCCCTCATAAGCTACATTTTTATACAACTGTCTTCGAGATTCATGGGTTCTGGGTTGTAGTTTAATAGTTTCAGGTATCCACCACCAGCTACCCCAATTCTTTAGAACCTAAAAAAGGTTGTCTAAAGTGTGCGTAAGAGTGCCCACCAGAGTGATCTCTCGGCTCGTTTTGGAATCTCTGCCACTGAAGCTTATTTCATTTCCTTTCACATCCCCCTTTTGGTCAAGAAGATGTTCTCCATCCCACGATGCCGGGTCTACATTCCTCCCCGGGAGTCATATTCCACGTTGCCAGGGAGATTCACTTCCCTGGGTGTCTGATCCCACGTAGGGCGGAGGGCAGTGATTTCCCCTTTCAAGTTGGCTTAGCCAGAGAGAGAGGGCCACATCTGAGCAACAAAGAGGCATTCAGGAGGAGACTCTTAGGCACAAATACAGGGAGGCCTAGCCTCTCCTTTGCAGCAACCGTCTTCCCAAGGGTAAAGCTTATGGTAGAGGGCTCAACCCATCAAACCACCAGTCCCCTATGTCTGTGGTCATGTTAGCAACCATGGAGGTGGGGTAGGCGAATACCCCTGCATTCTCCACAGGCTCCTCAAGGGGGCACTACATGTTTTTTTTTTTTTTTTCCTTGTTTGTCTTTTTTCTTTTTTTTTAACTTTCCCTTCTTTTTTCAAATCAACTGTATGAAAAAAAAAGTTAAAAAGAAAACAAACATACAATAAAAGAACATTTCAAAGAGACCATAGCAAGGGAGTAAGAAAAAGACAACTAACCTAAGATAACTGCTTAACTTCCAACATGTTCCTACTTTACCCCAAGAAAGTTACATAATATAGCAACATTTCAGTGAACTTGTTCCTACTACATCCATCAGAAATTAACAGACCATAGTCATTTCTGGGCATCCCCAGAACGTTAAATAGCTTATCTGTTCTTCTTGGATTATTGTTCCCCCTTCCTTAATTGCTCTCTACTGCTAGTTCCCCTACATTCTACATTATAAACCATTTGTTTTACATTTTTCAAAGTTCACATTAGTGGTAGCATATAATATTTCTCTTTTTGTGCCTGGCTTATTTCGCTCAGCATTATGTCTTCAAGGTTCATCCATGTTGTCATATGTTTCACGAGATCGTTCCTTCTTACTGCCGCGTAGTATTCCATCGTGTGTATATACCACATTTTATTTATCCACTCATCTGTTGAAGGACATTTGGGTTGTTTCCATCTCTTGGCAATTGTGAATAATGCTGCTATGAACATTGGCGTGCAGATATCTGTTCGTGTCACTGCTTTCCGATCTTCCGGGTATATACCGAGAAGTGCAATCGCTGGATCGAATGGTAGCTCTATATCTAGTTTTCTAAGGAACTGCCAGACTGACTTCCAGAGTGGCTGAACCATTATACAGTCCCACCAACAATGAATAAGAGTTCCAATTTCTCCACATCCCCTCCAGCATTTGTAGTTTCCTGTTTGTTTAATGGCAGCCATTCTAACCGGTGTTAGATGGTATCTCATTGTGGTCTTAATTTGCATCTCTCTAATAGCTAGTGAAGCTGAACATTTTTTCATGTGTTTCTTGGCCATTTGTATTTCCTCTTCAGAGAACTGTCTTTTCATATCTTTTGCCCATTTTATAATTGGGCTGTCTGTACTACTGTCATTGAGTTGTAGGATTTCTTTGTATATGCAAGATATCAGTCTTTTGTCAGATACATGGTTTCCAAAAATTTTTTCCCATTGAGTTGGCTGCCTCTTTACCTTTTTGAGAAATTCCTTTGAGGTGCAGAAACTTCTAAGCTTCAGGAGTTCCCATTTATCTATTTTCTCTTTTGTTGCTTGTGCTTTGGGTGTAAAGTCTAGGAAGTGGCCTCCTAATACAAGGTCTTGAAGATGTTTTCCTACATTATCTTCTAGGAGTTTTATGGTACTTTCTTTTATATTGAGATCTTTGGTCCATTTTGAGTTAATTTTTGTGTAGGGGGTGAGGTAGGGGTCCTCTTTCATTCTTTTGGATATGGATATCCAACTCTCCCAGCCCCATTTGTTGAAAAGACCATTATGGCTCAGTTCGGTGACTTTGGGGGCCTTATCAAAGATCAGTCGGCCATAGATCTGAGGGTCTATCTCTGAATTCTCAATTCGATTCCATTGATCTATATGTCTATCTTTGTGCCAGTACCATGCTGTTTTGGCAACTGTGGCTTTATAATAAGCTTCAAAGTCAGGGAGTGTAAGTCCTCCCACTTCGTTTTTCTTTTTTAGAGTGTCTTTAGCAATTCGAGGCATCTTCCCTTTCCAAATAAATTTGATAACTAGCTTTTCCAAGTCTGCAAAGTAGGTTGTTGGAATTTTGATTGGGATTGCATTGAATCTGTAGATGAGTTTGGGTAGAATTGACATCTTAATGACATTTAGCCTTCCTATCCATGAACATGGAATATTTTTCCATCTTTTAAGGTCCCCTTCTATTTCTTTTAGTAGAGTTATGTAGTTTTCTTTGTATAGGTCTTTTACATCTTTGGTTAAGTTTATTCCTAGGTACTTGATTTTTTTAGTTGCTATTGAAAATGGTATCTTTTTCTTGAGTGTCTCTTCAGTTTGTTCATTTCTAGCATATAGAAACATTACTGATTTATGTGCATTAATCTTGTATCCCGCTACTTTGCTAAATTTGTTTATTAGCTCTAGTAGGTGTATCGTTGATTTCTCAGGGTTTTCTAGATATAAGATCATATCATCTGCAAACAATGACAGTTTTACTTCTTCTTTTCCAATTTGGATGCCTTTTATTTCTTTGTCTTGCCGGATTGCCCTGGCTAGCACTTCCAGCACAATGTTGAATAAAAGTGGTGACAGCGGGCATCCTTGTCTTGTTCCTGATCTTAGAGGGAAGGCTTTCAGTCTCTCACCATTGAGTACTATGCTGGCTGTGGGTTTTTCATATATGCTCTTTATCATGTTGAGGAAGTTTCCTTCAATTCCTACCTTTTGAAGTGTTTTTATCAAAAAGGGATGTTGGATTTTGTCAAATGCTTTTTCAGCATCTATTGAGATGATCAATTGATTTTTCCCTTTCGAGTTTTTAATGTGTTGTAATACATTGATTGTTTTTCTTATGTTGAACCATCCTTGCATGCCTGGAATGAACCCCACTTGGTCATGGTGTATGATTTTTTTAATGTGTCTTTGGATTCGATTTGCAAGTATTTTGTTGAGGATTTTTGCATCTATATTCATTAGGGAGATTGGCCGGTAGTTTTCCTTTTTTGTAGCATCTTTGCCTGGTTTTGGTATTAGATTGATGTTAGCTTCATAAAATGAGTTAGGTAGTGTTCCATTTTTTTCAATGTTTTGAAAGAGTTTGAGTAAGATTGGTGTCAGTTCTTTCTGGAAAGTTTGGTAGAATTCCCCTGTGAAGCCATCTGGCCCTGGGCATTTATTTGTGGGAAGATTTTTGATGACTGATTGGATCTCTTTGCTTGTGATGGGTTGGTTGAGGTCTTCTATTTCTTCTCTGGTCAGTCTAGGTTGTTCATATGTTTCCAGGAAATTGTCCATTTCTTCTACATTATCCAGTTTGTTGCCATACAGTTGTTCATAATATCCTCTTATAATTTTTTTAATTTCTTCAGGATCTGCAGTTATGTCACCTTTTTCATTCATTATTTTGTTTATATGGGTCTTCTCTCTTTTTGATTTTGTCAGTCTAGCTAGGGGCTTGTCAATCTTGTTGATCTTCTCAAAGAACCAACTTTTGGTGATATTTATCCTTTCTATTGTTTTTTTTTTCTCTATGTCATTTATTTCTGCTTTAATCCTTGTTATTTCTTTTCTTGTACTTGGTTTAGGATTGGTTTGCTGTTCATTTTCTAGCTTCTTCAGTTGATCCATTAGTTCTTTGATTTTGGCTCTTTCTTCCTTTTTAATATATGCGTTTAGTGCTATAAATTTCCCCCTTAGCACTGCTTTTGCTGCGTCCCATAGGTTTTGGTATGTTGTGTTCTCATTTTCATTCGTCTCTATATATTTAGCAATTTCTCTTGCTATTTCTTCTTTAACCCACTGATTGTTTAGGAGTGTGTTGTTTAACCTCCAGGTATTTGTGAATTTTCTAAGTCTCTGATGGTTATTGACTTCTAATTGTATTCCATTGTGGTCAGAGAATGTGCTTTGAATAATTTCAATCTTTTTAAATTTATTGAGGCTTGTTTTATGTCCCAGCATATGATCTATTCTGGAGAAAGTTCCGTGAGCACTAGAAAAGTATGTGTATCCTGGTGATTTGGGATGTAATGTCCTGTAGATGTCTGTTAAATCTAATTCATTTATCAGATTGTTTAGGTTTTCAATTTCCTTATTGGTCTTCTGTCTGGTTGATCTATCTATAGGAGAGAGTGATGTGTTGAAGTCTCCCACAATTATTGTGGAAACATCAATTGCTTCCTTTAGTTTTGCCAATGTTTCTCTCATGTATTTTGTGGCACCTTGATTGGGTGCATAGACATTTACGATTGTTATTTCTTCTTGCTGAATTGCCCCTTTTATTAGTATGTAGTGGCCTTCTTTGTCTCTCAAAACATCCCTGCATTTGAAGTCTATTTTATCTGAGATTAATATTGCTACACCTGCTTTCTTTTGGCTGTAGCTTGCATGAAATATTTTTTTCTATCCTTTCACTTTCAGTTTCTTTGTGTCCCTGTGTCTAAGATGAGTCTCTTGTATGCAACATATTGATGGTTCATTTTTTTTGATCCATTCTGCGAATCTATATCTTTTAATTGGGGAGTTTAATCCATTTACATTCAACGTTAAAACCGTGAAGGCATTTCTTGAATCGGCCATCTTATCCTTTGGATTATGTTTGCCATATTTTTCCCTCTCTCTATTAATATCCTTTATTGTACCCATACCGAATCTCTTTAGTACTGAACCTTTCTCCAAGTCTCTCTGTCCTGTCTTTGTTTCTCTGTCTGTAGGGCTCCCTTTAGTATCTCCAGTAGGGCAGGTCTCTTGTTAGCAAATTCTCTCAGCATTTCTTTGTCTGTGAAAAATTTAAGCTCTCCCTCAAATTTGAAGGAGAGCTTTGCTGGATAAAGTATTCTTGGCTGGAAATTCCTCTCACTCAAAATTTTAAATATATTGTGCCACTGCCTTCTCGCCTCCATGGTGGCTGCTGAGTAGTCACTACTTAGTCTTATGCTGTTTCCTTTGTATGTGGTGAATTGCTTTTCTCTTGCTGCTTTCAGAACTTGCTCCTTCTCTTCTATGTTTTACAGTGTGATCAGTATATGTCTCGGAGTGGGTTTATTTGGATTTATTCTATTTGTAGTTCGCTGAGCATTTATGATTTGTGTATTTATGTTGTTTAGAAGATTTGGGAAGTTTTCCCCAACAATTTCTTTGAATACTCTTCCTAGACCTTTACCCTTTTCTTCCCCTTCTGGGACACCAATGAGTCTTATATTCGGACGTTTCATATCATCTATCATATCCCTGAGGTCCATTTCGAGTTTTTCAATTTTTTTCCCCATTCTTTCTTTTATGCTTTCATTTTCCATTCTGTCATCTTCCAGGTCACTGATTCGTTGTTCAACTTCCTCTAGTCTTGTACTATGAGTGTCCAGAATATTTTTAATTTGGTCAACAGTTTTTTTAATTTCCATAAGATCATCCATTTTTTTTATTTAGTCTTGCAATGTCTTCTTTATGCTCTTCTAGGGTCTTCTTGATTTCCTTCATATCCCGTACTATGGTCTCATTGTTCATCTTTAGTTCTTTGAGTAGCTGCTCTAGGTGTGTCTCTTCTGGTCTTTTGATTTGGGTGCTTGGGCTTGGGTTATCCATATCGTCTGGTTTTTTCATATGCTTTATAATTTTCTGTTGTTTTTGGCCTCGTGGCATTTGCTGAACTTGATAGGGTTCTTTTAGGGTTTGTAGACCAGTTGAAGTCCTTATCTCTAATTTATCAGATCTACAGCTTCGTGGAGTACACTTTCTCTAACTAACCAGCAGGTGGCGTCCACAAGCCACCTGTTCTCCACAAGCGAGATCTCCCCTGCTTAGCCTTTTTGGTGAGTGGGGGAGTGAGTCTTGTGGGGCCCAATTGGTGTACCAAGCTTGCGTGTGTAGTTGGTGTTGCCTGCCCTGTATGTGGGGCGTGTTTCTGGGCAGTCGGGGAGGGGGGGGTGGCCCTAACAATCAAATCTCCCTGATGATCCTAGAGTTTTAAAGCTACTGCAATAGTCTAATCCTTCAGTTCAGTCCTGCCACAGTTTGTCTCTGCCACTGACCCACAAGTCTTTGGTATTGGCGTATGGCTCCTGAGACTTGCAAGTGGGCCCCTCTTCCAGGCTGTGCACCCCGGGTCCTCTGTTGAGGGATGACTGTGCTATGTCACAGGTGAGTGCCGTCCCCCCAGGGCAGTTCTGGGCTGCTGGGCTGTGTTGGGAGGCTCCCAGTCTGCTCAAATGATGGCTGAATGGGGCTCTGTTAATTCACACTGCTCCCCCTTCCCAGCTCTGGGACATTCAGCTGAGGTTGCAGGGAAGGCTAATGTCCACGCCCAGTTTTGTGGTGTGTGCCTGTTATTTGAAGCACTTCCGTCACACTGGGTTGTCTGGGGCAGCTCTGGGCTATGGGGCTGGCGATGGGCAGGAGTGTTTCCTGTCCACCAGGATGGTGGCTGTGAGCGGACACCCCCCTTTTCTTGGGAAGTTGTGTTGTTTAGTGAATTTTCTCAGCCACTGGATTATTGCCTTTTGTCTCAGAGCTCTCTTAGTTCTGCTCTTGACTTGACGTGCCCAAATTTCAATTCTTTGAAGCTTTCTGTATTGAGCTTCTTAGAGTAATTGTTTTAGAAAAAGCAAAAAGGATTTAAAAAAAAAAAAAAAAAAAAGGCCCTCCTCAGAGATCTAATGGGTTATTGAAATGCTAATAGACAGAGCAACCAGGGCCATTAAGGAAAGGTGCACAGGGCAGAGAGATCAGCCTTGCTTCGGGATTTGCATATGCGCCTCAAGGCCTGATCTCCGCCCTTCCCCTTTCTGTGTTCACCAGAACTCCAAAAATCCTCTGCTTTTATTTTGGAGTTTTTCGTGTTGTTTTTTTTCTATGCTTGTCTCCTCTCTGCTGGGCTGGCTGCTCTCAGAGTCTCTGGTGTCTGGTCTCAGTCTATCTATGGTTGGAGTTTGAATCAGTAGAATGAGTTTCCGATAAGAGCAGCCACTGCAATTCTCCCTTCTCCTTCCTGGAGCTGACAGCCCCTCCTCCCCCGGGACTGAGCCTGGCAGGGAGGGGTGCGGGTCCCCTGGCCGCAAAAACTTACAGATTTCGCTGATCTCAGCAGTTCCACGTTTTCATGAGTGTTGTATGAAGTATGCCCAAAGACAGATTGCTCTGTGGTGTCCAGTCCACGCAGTTCCTGGCTTTTTACCTACTTTCCTGGAGGAGTAACTAAAACATACAGCTCACCAGTCTGCCATCTTGCCCCGCCTCCTTCCTCCTCTTTTTGACTGCTGTGGTCCTGGGCTGGAACTCTTCCTTATAATTGCCTCTTAGCATAGAGCTCCAGGAAATGGCAGCTGTGGATATGAGAGTCCTTGTAGCCACAGCTCCCAGGGTCTGTTGACTTCTGGGCCATTGCAGCTTATGGCAGGGAGATATAGGTCCTTTGCTTCAGGGACTCCTTTCTGAATTGGAAGTAGTGGAGGCAGCAAGCTTGTTTTCCCAAAGCTCCATAGCAACCTTGAGCTTAAGCTCTGCACCTACCCCAGTATTTTAGAACTTCCAAAGCTATAAGCTCTTTAGTGTGTGGGGAGATGTCCAGATTAGGGACCGGCAATGTATGGCCCCCAAGCCAGCTGCTTGTTTTGTAAATAATGTTTTATTGGAACACAGCCACACTCATTTGTTTACATATCGCCTATGGCTGCCCTCATGCTACCATGGCAGAGTTGAGTTGTTGTGACGAAGACCTCATTGCCTGTAGAACCTGAAATGTTTAAGAAAAAATTTTCTGACCCCTAATCTAGTGTAGCAACTGTCCAATAGAACTACAATGTTTGCTACATACATAATTTAAATTTTTCTAGTAGCCACCACATTAAAAAAGGTAAAAAGAAACAGATGAAATTAATTTTATTAATATACTTATTTAACCTAATATATTCAAAACATCATCACTTTAACAGTTAATCAATATAAAAATTATGAACAAGGTAGTTTACCATCTCTTTTTCATAGGAAAACTTTGGAATTCAGTGTGCATTCTATATTTAAACCACATCCTAGTTCCCATGGACCTCATTTCAAGTGTTCAATAGCCACCCGTGGCTAGTGGCTGCTGTGTTGCTCAGCACAAATTCTAAATGACTGCATTCTCTGTTCTCCCACCTCCTTGCACCTTGTTGGAGTAAGTAATGAGGTTACCTTGGGTGAAATTGCCTACAGGGGTGGGGTAAATTAGCAAGGACAAGGCAAGGCTGTTTCCTTTCCAAGTGGAAGCTTGAAAGATAGACAAGGACACATAATGTATTAATCATGGATGTTTATCCATTGAAAGAGAAAGTCAAATGAAAAGCACTTTGAATAACACATATGGTTAAATTGTCAAATCCATATACATGGTGTCTGCCTTCAAAAAGTTTGTGTCCATTCTCTGTTTTAGAGGTGTTTAAAAAACTAGACAGCTTTGCCAGGCCTTACTCCCAATAATAATTACATCTTATGGTTTTAAGTATTCATGTGGGGTTGCAGTGAAACAGTACTGTGAAAGTTTCCTACCTCATTGTCTGTTTCTGTTTGTAGATCATTTCCTCTGCTTCCTGCATCTGTTTTCTTGGATTAGTTAGGTATTACACCAAAGTCTAGAATTCTCTTGGCTACAAAGCTTGCTCTGCTGCTTCCCCTCCCCCCAGTCTACTTTATTGTGGGTGGGAAAATTTTTGTTGGGAGGGCTTGATTAATTAGAAGGGATTCCTGGCTTCCTTGGGGTGGCAGCCTGGGAAGATTACAGAACCTGGTTTAGTGACAGGCTGATCTGTATTTAAGGAAAAACTGGGACCAGCCAGATTGCCCTGGAATGTGGCTCTGGCTTTGTCTTCTTCCACAGGGAATGTGTAATGACCCCCTCCTCCTCCTTCCCACCCTGTCTAGGAGACTTAAAGCTTTTACTTTTGCTGTTGATAGTTGTCTACTTTTTATTCTAGAGGAGGAGTGGGGGATGGATTGGAATTTTGGATAGAAAGTCTGAGTCATTTTCTAAATCTAAAATAACGGGTTTAAACTGTTATTAGTGTTTAGGAGGAGGGGATTTTCCGTTTTTAAAATTTTTAAATGTCCTTGCATCTTCACTATCTTTTTCTTTTCACTTCTTTGCAGCAATTACAGTTTTATGTTCTGCTCTGAATTTCAGTTTACCTTAGTCTTTGCATTCCTTAGAACAACCACAGAAAAGAGAAATATGTCCAAGAATCTTTATAGCAAAAGTGAAAAGTAATGATTTAAACTTCCAAAGAAAGTTGAATAGCAAATGGATAATCATTAGGCCTTTGTCTTGCTAGGTTGCCTGAATGATAAACTTAAATTCTGTGTCCCCTGAGTTTTTAGTCTACCTAAGGGAGAATGTGGTACGAACTTAGTCTTCAGGGCTCCTTTGAAAATTGATGCATTGCTTTTGTGTATTACATTGAAAAAATGATGTATGCAAATATTTTCATGTCAGTTGGGATCTAGATACTGATTTTGTACTAAACTTTAGGAAAGAATGAAACTGGCAGGCCCTAACAGAATAAATCACACAATTTAAAGATCGCTATGGGTTGTTTTTTTTTTTTAAACCAGAAATAAATTTGAACGAGGAGGGTGCAACCTTTATCCCTGAGAATATTTTTATAAAGACTTTGTCTTTGCAAAACTTTTCCTGGTGACAGAAGTACATCTGTATTTCTTCTCTTAATACTTAAACTCTCCATCTTCCAGTTTCTCCTTAATTCTGCCTGTTCCTTGGAAGAGCTTTAAATTTTAAAGGCATATAGGACCAAGGAGAATTTGCCTAGTTAGTTTGATGAAATGATCAAACTAAAGTAGATGGTTATTCACCTCCCAAGCCCCCATTTATATTATCTGTTCTATTTAAGCTGGACACTGTATTCAACCAAGTGGATGCTGATAGAAATAAAATTCATAAAAAAGTTCACTGAGAGTCTCCTGATTAATTTTGCCATAGGCTTAAAGCTTTTAGGTACCTTCTCAGGGCATTTGCTTTGAGTGTTGTGACTTTGAAACAAAGATTTCTGTGGACTTGAAATGAAGCTACCTTTTCAGAGTGTTCTCTCCTGCCTTTCTGGCCAGATACCCAGTTTTCTGGACTGTATTTTCTCCCCTTATGCCCATATGTTTATTCTTTTGTTTGGATGATTAACAAATTATTATATACAGCCCTGATTTCTCATTTTCTTTTCAATGTCAACTTTCTACCAGCCTCCGAGAACTTGCTGCCTAAATTGATTCTTAAAACCTCAAACTGAGAAATGAGCTTACCATAGTTTCCCTTTTGCTTTTCCAGAGCTTTTCTTTTTATAGTTTGTTTTGTTTTGTTTTTCTTTGCAAGTCTCTGGTGCTACTCTCACATGCTCTAGGCTTGCCAAATTATGATATCTCCTTGTCTTTCATTCAAAGTTACCTATTTAATGCATCCATCTTCTGCTCAGTATCTTGAATTTGCTCCTTCTCATCCCATTTCTTGCAAATTCAAGCTTTTATCATTTTTGTTGTGTTCATTTCCATGTTAGTCTGTGAACCATCTCTGTGCCTTCCTTGTCCTGCTAGTCCAGTTCATTTAGGCAAGTGACAGGATAATGTTTTCTTAACTCCCCTTTTCATCATGTTACTTCCTTGCTCAAGTGCTCAGAGTAGTTTCTTTTGTTTAATCAGATCTAATCCAAACTCTCCAGCTAGATTAAAGACCCTCTGATAACCACTCTCCCTTTCATATTTAACTTTGACTCATTTTTAGGAACTTGGGATCATGGCCCATCTATTCCTTTGAAACAGATTTATTTGCATTTCCTGTAGCGATCTGGCCTGTGGTCATCTCTCTTGTTATTGCTCACTTTTTCTTTCTTGGTCCAGGCCCATGTGCTTTTTTTCAGGCTGGACCAGTGACTCCCTTCTTTGGCACACCATCCACATTTTTCCCCCATGATTATGCTCTCACGTTACGTTCCTTCCACCATTATGTGTAGCTGTATTGTCACTTTTTACATTTATTCTCTAATTGTTTTATGTATACATATACACACTCTTACACTTGCCCTAGTACCAACCACATGGTTATTCTCCAAGATGAGGGACCTGCCTTCTGCTCCCTGAGTCATCCTGGACATTTCTGAAGCTCCCAGTACCCCTGGCTTTCCCTGTTACCAAGAAAAGTTTCTTTCCTCATGGCTCGTGGAGAACAGGGAAGTAACTCCAGCTTCGAGTTACTTCTTACTGTCCCTTTTCAGTTCCAGTCAGGAAATGTTGTAATCTTCAATTTGTGGTATTTTTTTTTTTTTCTTAAAAAAATTTCATCTCAACCTATTTCTCCTTTTAGGAGTCCACAGTTCCACTTTGAAAATATTTTTAATAATTCTTTTGAAAACAGCCTCCACTAATAACCAAAATGACACTGCATAAAATTTACTTTTATATTTCCTTCAGGAATGAAAATTATTTCAGTATAATGGTTTTAATTATTTGGAAGTTATTATGTTTTATTATAATTAACACCTTAGTGTTAGACTTTGATACTTTTTTTCTAAACCTACATCCAGAGCATGTGCTCTTATTACTTATTCTAGTGTAAAACATAATTCTTGTTGAAAAGTAGACACAGGATCTCTGACCAAATATACAAACTCCCTAGATTCTCTCTGAGGGCTGTAGAGGGCATCATGGTTCTGTGTTTTGTAAAGGAACTATCTCTTTGCAGACGTTGTGATCCAGGCAAGCACAGCAATTAAAGTGTTGTTAACATCACTGCCTCATCCCTAAATTATCCTGCAATCCTAAATGTCTGTGTATATTTCTATTGCTTTTGCCTAATAGTTTTCCTCACTAGGAAACAACACCTCTGACTGCTGCAGTGGAAAACAGTAAGGACAGCCAAAACTATCAAAGTGGCCTCGGGGAAAGCATTCTCAGAGTGACACAAGAACGCCTCTGTGTGCTTCCTTTCCTCATTTAGGACCTGGAAATGATAGGCTGGGACCGAGGCTCCCCATTGTCCTTGGAGAGCTTTGAGACCCCAGCCTGGCCCTGGTCCTGGCAGTAAAGGCCAGAGGAGCTGGATTGGAACTTGGAAGAAGCCCTAGAAGTCACAGTGTTTTGTTTTATTTTTATTTTTTTACCATGACTGCCCTTTCATCCTCCCCTTTCCTTATTGTTATGTTTACTCTTAGTTTGGGGGTGCTTAGTTGAGGAACGGAGGGGCGGGATGGCCGTGGCAGAGTACCTTACCTTCTACAGCTCCTGGGGAGCCTGTGGAAACAACGTTCCCCTGAAATGATGAGAGTGTGCAGCAAAGTCCGTAGCCAGATAATAAGGTCAAGATGTACAGTGTTTATGTATCAGGCACATAGATGCTTCTCTGGTAGTAGGTAGTGTAGCCTCTTGGAATATCCCTGATTAAATGCTACAGAAGACTAAGCCTTAGTGTGCATCACTTTGAGTCAAATGAGTAGCATGTTGCAATGATGTTCTGATTTGAAGACTCCTAGAAACATCAAGTGATGCATTATTAAGAACAACCTCTCCTCCAAGCTATATTTTGCAAATGTGATCTGAGGTGGAAAAGTATGTTATGTTGTTTTGTGCAGCGTGCCTAATTAGTAGCATCATGCAGATTCTGGAGAGACATGTGCTGGGACTAGCATCCCTGTTCTCGTCACCTGGAAAATCATCGTATATTAAGAACTAGTAGTGAGATCATGTCTAGTTCTAAATTTCTGTGATTCTCTATACTCCAAGTTACTCTAGGTTCTTTTATAGTACTTCTTGAAATTCAGGTCATCAGCTTTTTGAGGAAAGAACTCTAGAAGATGAAATTAGCATTGAACTTTGAATCAAGATTCTGGAATTCACATTCTGGTTTCACTTGTCAAAATCTGGTGAGTTGGGGTGAATTGTTTTACCTCTCTGAGCATCCGTTTCTTTAGATATATGATAGGAATAAAACATATTTCACAGAGTTTCTTCTGGGTATCAAATTAATAATAAAAGAGAGAATGCTGAGAAAGTGTTTGGAAAAATAACATTTTATGCATGTCATGGCCCTGTAATTATTTTCCAGTGATGTTCTCTTTAATATTAGAAGAACTTGGCTTTGGCTTCTTATTTGTTCCTGGTAATGGAGTAAGGATGAGTCTAATTTTTTTCATATGAGTGGTATCAGTTAGCAAATTTTCATTTGTCACTGGCATGTGAAGCCTGAGTTGGGCACTAAAAACACAGACAAAGCTGATGATCATCTGCTGCTATCATTGGGGGGTGGGGGTGGGGTTGCAGTACAGTTGAAGCAATGAGAAATTATTGTTTAAATAGCAGGGGAGTCATTGAAGCACAGAGATGCCACAGCACCCTGCATAGCTGAGTTAGTGGCCGGTGAATACAGTCATTTCATTCAGCTCTGTTTCCGAATGGGTTGTTGGGGCAAAGCCATTCGGCCTATCTGCCAGGTGCCCTTGTTGTCAACTTACCCTGTGGGCTGAGTGGCAGCTGCCCTGGGCTGGAAGTCAAGGGGCTTGGATTTTAGACCTTTTCATGGATTCCTGACTATGGGCAGGTCACTTAACCTCTTTTGTTTCCATTATCTATAGCTGTGTAATGAATCCTCAAACTTTCTTCTCACAATTCTGCGGGTCGAAAAGTCTACCTGGGCAGTTTTCTGCTCCACGTGGCATTGGCTGAGGTCACACATGTGGATACATTCAGCTACCACTGGGCTAGAAAGTCTGAGAAGTCCTCACTCATAGGTTCAGTGCTTCTCCCTGGTGCCTCTCTCTCTTGAGGGTGTACCGTTATTCAGTAGTTTAGCTTGAGCTGCCTTACAGCATGGCGGCTGGCTTCCCCAGAGAGCATGAGCGTGGAAGCTGCTAGGCCTTTCAAAAGCTAGGACTGGAAGTGGCACACTGTCACTTCCACCATGTTCTGTTGGTCACAGCAGATCACAAGGTCGTGAGGAGAGGAAGTAGACTCCACCTCTTGTTGGGAGGGAGGTTTTGTTGGTGGAGACCATTTGCCAAAGTTTCTGTATCTGTTAAGTGAGTTATTGATTTAGGGAGTCTCTAAGGTCCTGTCTATCCTCATATTTCTAAAATTCTGTAAATTTTTATTTGAGGAAATTTTTGTAAGTGATATAGTGGCAGGAATTCTGGGTTTGAATCAGGGCCTTAACATTGACTAACACCTTGGAAAGTAACTTCAGTCTTTCTGGGCTTTTGATCCCATTTGTTAAATAGGGTTGCTAGTAGCTCACATCTAGGATAATTGTTCATCTTAGCAAAGAGTCATCACTGAAAATCCATCAGCATCCTTCCCATTTCCCTTCTTTGTTACTGGAATATGGGCCTTTTAAAGGTCAACAGTAGTCAAAGACATCCATGGTGGTTCTTTTTATTTAATTCTAATATAAGTTGTTCAGGTATTTAATTGTGTTTCACGGGTGTTAGGATATTTTTCTAAGACCAGGAGTTCAAACATGACTGTTAAGTTTGTTTGGTTTGGTGTTGTAAATTATACCTAGTACATTGTTGTTTTGCAGAAAGCAGGCCTAAAAATAACTAGTTTGACAATGCATTTTGGTTTGGGAATTACTAGCTTTTTGGGCATTTCCAGTAACTTTTGCCTGGAAGAAAGAACAAGCCGTACAGTGTGGCCAGCGTTCTAGGCTGACTTATTTCAGACTGTGGTGGCACTTAGCCTGCCGGCCAGGACTGCTCAATGAGAGTAGGGCATGTACTTTCAAATACCATGCTAAAGGATTAAAACCATGCATGTCAGAAAGCCCAGAGGCTAAGGGGAGTCAAAGAAAAGAAAGACTCTCTTCTCTAAAGTTGTGGTTCCTGGGCCCAGCAGTATTAGCATCTTCTGGAGTGATTGCAGTATTTTAATCTTAGTATTATTGTGAGGGTTAAATGAAGTAATGCATATATGAAGTGCCTAGCACAGAACCATGGAATCATTTCAATAAATGTTAGGCATTATCAATCATTGTCGTCATCATAATCAATGTTAGTCATTCTGATTAATATTTTTTTTGCCAGGATGTTTAATGAAGCAGCTTATTTTGCAAACATTTTTAAAGCTACCGGAAAGTTCTGGTGAGTCCTTTTCAAAATCTTGCCAGTAGTCTGTTGGTTTAAAAATATTTCAAGTTGTCAAGTAAATGAAGACAGTGAAGGTGCTTCTTATAAAGTCCGTAATTTTGATGAAGATATTCTTCAGTCTAAAGTGAGGTGGAGAGATCATAGGACACAGTTATGCATATATATTCAGAGCCTTAACGTTTGTGGGAATCATTAATGCCATTTCATAAATGGCCATGTCTTAGCTCTGGAGAAGACTCTTAAGAACCATTCTCTCTTTAGGCCCCCTTTCTTTATTTTAGACACCAGATCCCTTGTTTGAGTCTCTGTGTGTAGTGTTTTGTTTTGTTGTTTTGTTTTGTTTAAATTTGTGGTCAAATAAGGATCTTGGTTAAACGCAAAAGGAAGGCCAGCTGGGCTTGGGGGCCTGGGGTTCAGGGCTTGGGATGGTATCAGGATCTTCTAGCTGGCTTGTTGCCTTGGCCGGCTGCTTTGTCCACTTCCTCTTTTCTCTCCCTTACCACCGTGTTTAAGCCAAACTCCCATAAAGAAAAAGCAGTTTATTCCATCTTTGGGACCTGCTGACTCAGAGGCAGCATACTCTGGGGTGACACTGTCTGACTGCTGAGCTGAAGATTGTAATGTGCCTCCACCTGCCATTTGCACCTGTCCCCAGAACTGGGAGCATTTGCTTTCCTGAGGAAGCTCTGGCTTCGGGCCCGAGGCCTGAACTATTCTGTTACCCTCTCCTCGTTGCTTCTCATCCTCTTTTGCCTTCTTTGGGCAAACACGTGGAGTGGCTCATGAAGCTACTCAACATCGGAGGATTGTCTATTCAAGCACAGCAGGGGGCCTAGAGAGCATCCAACTCGGGTTTTCAGTCTTCTCTGGAAACACTGCATCATATGGAGTGGGGGCTGGAGGAGGCTGAGCCAAATCTCTGTTTCCGCTCCAGCCAGAGTGGCTTGGCTGCCATCGGTTTGGTGTATTGAAGTCCTGCATAGAGTTCAATTTGGGTGCTAAAAATAAAACATAAAGCACATGCAGAAGCATTGGTGTAGTTCAGCTGTTTTGTGGACCAGATGAGGAACCCAAATCCCTGTGGGGCGGAGGGCAAGAATCTCAAAATGGGCCAAGAGAACTTGGTGTCTTATTTAGAGGCATAACAACAATATTGGGCTGGTGTAACTGCTAGCCAAGACTCTTTGGAGGGAATTGACAAACCTTTGCAAACTACCATAACTGAGAAAACATGCTTTATGATAAGGGAGCAGGCATGTCTGGGAGTGCCTGGTAGAAGGGAGGCTGCTGAGATTCGCCAGGGCAGGGAGACAGCCCTGGGCTGTCCTGGGTCTGCTCCCAGGCAGGTCTACCGTGGGCCTGTCTCAGAGGAGCCACACCTTCATCTCTGTGTCATCTTTGTTATTCTCCCTCTGCTGGCCCATCTCTGCTCCTCTGTGCACGTGGTAGAATGGGGTGTCTTCCCACCTCCTAAGCTACATATCACGCAAGACTGCTGGGCTCTGTGCCCCAATAGCAAGTTTCTGGTGGTGTTGGAGGATTGAATTGTGTACTCTGCTTTGGTCATGTTCTTGGTCTTGGTCTGTATTCTGGTGGGTGTGAACCCCTTGTAAATAAGATCTCCTCAGGATGGTACTTTGGTTAAGTTGTGGCCCAGCTGAATCAGTTTGGGCTTTAATCTGGATTACAGAGTCCTTTATAAGCAGAGTGAGAATTAGATGGAGACAGAAGCCACGGGGAGCAGCCAGAAGCTAGAAGTCAACAGAATCTGGATGAGAAAGGAGAAGGTGCTGCTATGTGCATTGCCCTGTGACAGAAAAGCCAAGGGTCATCAACTGCCAGCCCCAGAAGGCCACAGTCTTCTAGGAGAAAGCATCGCCTTGTTGGCGCCTCGATTTTGGACTTCTCCTAGCCTCAAAACTGTGAGCCAGTAAATTCCCATTTAGGCCAACCCTTTGAATGGAATTTATTTTAGCAGCTAGGAAGCTAAAACAAGGTGAATTTGGCCAGGTGTCCACCTTTGCTCTAATGACTGCAGCTGCCATGCACATGTCCATACTTGGGGTGGCAGTTGTCAGAAAACCAGAGACAGAGTCCCCCAAAAGTTACGCAAAAGTACTTTAGAGGCTTTACTGTAAAATTTCTCCTTGGGAGTCCCATAGATGACTTTCTTACAGAGAATGATAATGAGTACTTAAAGTTTGTAGAGAGGCCTCAGGGACATCCAAGAGGTAGTTGGAATAATCTGACCCTTGAGAAGATTCTCTTGGTAGCTAGGGATGAGGATGATCATAATTACTGCTTCACTTACAGCTTGCAATTTGCTTTATTATTGGTATGCATGTTGAGACATTTAAGGTTATTAACATCCCTCAGTGTGTATAACTTATAATAGTTAAACCAAAATATTGCAGAAACCAAGAAAAGTATCACAGAGGATTTCAATCTACTAAAATTGCTGAATGTCTACTCTGTATAAGACACTGTGAGTCATGGTTGGGGAGGTGGGGGACCCAACCTTTAGTTGCACGAATCTGCTATTAAATCTTAAGCTCTGAGCACTGAGTGCATTCCAAAGAGCTCCTAGTCAGCTGTGAGTCTGCATATTTGTTTTTGACTCAGCATTCCACTTGTACTTCCTCCAGTGTGTGAAACAACCAAAACCATGCATGTAGCTTTATTATTTTTAAGTGTCACCAATTACTGCTGTTAGCCACCATGCAGTCTTCCAACAGCTGATGAAATGCTTGCTTTTTTAAAGATTGCCTGATGGAATCAGATGTTGCTGTATCAGTTCCTATACTGCTTCGTCTCTGTTTCACTTCCCACAATGACTGATTCTCCATCTGCCATGACAGTGCATTCCTGGGCTGCCCCCTGGCTGGGTTGGTGACTGGAATGTTTATTTTTAGGGAAAGTTAAAATTATCCAGAGAAGGGTGTCTTCTGTAAAATTTATGACTCAACCTCTCACTGTAGGGATCATGGGAGGGGGTGTGTGTATGTGTGTGTGTTTGTGTGTGTGTGTGTGTGTGTAGCTTAAAAAAAACCACAACAACCTTTTATAGAAAATTTAAACTCTATCAAAAGGAAAGAGTGAACCCGTGTACCTGTTTTAGTTTCCTGGCTGCTAAATTAAATACCATGCAATGGGTTGGCTTAAATAATGGGAATCTAGTGGCTCACGGTTTTGAGGCTAGGAGAATTCCAAAATCTAGGTTTCATCAAGGCGATGCTTTTCCCCAGGAGACTGTGGTGTTCTGGGAATGGTTGTTGGTGATCCTTGGTCCTTGGCTTTTCTGTCACATTGCAGTGTGCATGGCACCCTGTCTCGGCTTCTCCTTTCTCCTCCGGGTTCCATTGACTTCCAGCTTCTGGCTGCTCCCTGTGCTTTTCTTTCTCTCTGTGACCTTCTGTGTAAGGCCTTCAGTAATAGGATTAAGACCCTAACTAGTCTCATCAAAAGGTCATATTACAAGAATTAACACCCTCAGAAATGGATTAAGTTTAAAACATGTTTTTCTGGGATACATAGCTCCAAGCCACCACAGTACCCATCACCCATCTTCAACACTGTGGACAATTTGAGTTAAGTAATATTCAAGCTGAATTCTAGTAGTAAAAGGGAATGCCACTATGTGACACCAACTTGTGTTTAAGCAGATTTTTCTAAATTTTGGCACTTTTACTAATTCTCCATTGTGAAACCAAAAGAGCCTTAGTTCTTTCCTTTGGTCTTCAGTTTAAATTCTAAGAGACATTCTCACAAGTCTAGTAAGATATTATTAGGGTTTTAATGTGGATCTTCCCATGACAAGAGCAGACACTGAAACCACTGATTTTGATCACTTGAGGTTCTGAAAAAAGATTGTAGCATTCCTTAGATTCCTGATTTTTACCTGCTTTTCCTACTTGTGGGATCTTGGTTCCTTCTCTCCAACTATTAAGTGTCAACCTTCATAGGATTGTTACAGAAAATGTATTTAGTGCAATGCCTGGCAATCAGTAAGCATTTATTAAGTAAACCTTAGGTATTAGTATTTAAATTAATGATACCAGCTAGGAAACAGGCCAGTTTTCAGACAATGTAGGCTCCTTCTCATCCACTTTAAGCATTTCATTTTATCTGCTTAAGATACAAAGTTCAAGTCTGTTCTGGTGTTTCTTATTATAACCTCTCTCTCTCTTTTTTTTTTAATTTAGTTTTATTGAGATGTATTCACATACCATACAGTCATCCACAGTGTACAATCATTTGTTCACAGTACCATTGTATAGTTGTGCTTCATCACCACAATCAATTTTTGAACATTTTCATTACTCCAAAAAAAAAGAAGAAAAATAAGAATAAAAATGTTAGTAAAAAAAAACACCTAAAACATCCCATCCCACTCTATTTTTCAATTAATTGTTATCCCCATTTTTCTACTCATCTCTCTATACACTGGATAAAGGGAGTGTGAGCCACAAGGTTTTCACAATCCACACCATGCAAGCTACTTAGTTATATAGTCATCTTCAAGAATCAAGGCTACTGGGTTGCAGTTTGATAGTTTCAGGTTTTTCCTTCTAATTATCCCAATACTCTTAAAAACTACAAAGGGATATATCTGTGTAGCCATAAGAATACCCTCCAGAATGACCTCTTGACTCCATTTGAAATCTCTCAGTCACTGAAACTTTACTTTGTTCCATTTCTCTTCCCCCTTCTGGTCACCATGCCAGGTCCAGGCTCATCCCCGTGAGTCGTGTCCCGTGTTGCCAGGGAGGTTTACACCCCTGGGAGTCATGTCTCACGTAAGGGGGGGGGGGGGGCAGTGAGTTCACCTGCCGCGTTGGCCATATCTGAGCAACAAAAGCGGACAACCTTTCTTTTAAAAGCTATTGAGACAGCAAAAAAGGGGAACTAACACTTATTGACTACCTACTGAATTAGGTATTTATCGTACATTATCACATTTAATGCTCACAACACTGTGAACTCTACCTTACCATGGCCAGTTAACAGATGTAAAGGACAATGAAGTTGGTAATTTGTCAGGTTGGAGATAGGGAGTGTTAAAGCCGAGTGTCAAGCCTGGGATCTCTGACTTAGTCATATGCTTTGGTGAAGAAGGTTGGAGCTGCTAGCTACAATTTTGGTTGTAAAGAGACTGGTTTAGAATTGACATCATCTAGTAATACAAGTATTTATAGTGGGTTTACAATTTTAAAAAAGTTTTACTAACTACATTACTAACTGTTGCAGTTTGCTAATGCTGCCGGATGCAAAACACCAGAAGTGGATTGGCTTTTATAAAGGGGGTTTATTTGTTTACACAGTTACAGTCTTAAGGCCATGAAGTGTCCAAGGTAAGTCATCAACAATTGGGTACCTTCACTGGAGGATGGCCAATGGCGTCTGGAAAGCCTCTGTTGGCTGGGAAGGCATGTGACTGGCGTCTGCTCCAAGTTCTGGTTTCAAAATAGCTTTCTCCCAGGACGTTCCTCTCTAGACCGCAGCTCCTCTTCAAAATGTCACTCTCAGTTGCTCTTGGGGCATTGATCCTGTCTTAGCTTCTCCGGAGCAAGAGTCAGCTTTCAACGGCCATCTTCAACTGTCTCTCATCTACAGCACCTCTCTCAGCTCACACGCGTTCTTCAAAGTGTCCCTCTTGGCTGTAGCAAGCTTGCTCCTTCTGTCTGAGCTTATATAGTGCTCTAGTAAACCAACCAAGGCCCATGCTGAATGGGTGGGGTCACATCTCCATGGAAACTATCCAATCAGAGTCATCACCCACAGTTGGGTGGGGCGCATCTCCATGGAAATGCTCAAAGAATTACAATCTAATCAACACTGATATGTCTGCCCACACAAAATTACATCAGAGATAATGGGGTTTGGGGGGACATAATACATTCAAACCGGCACACTAACTTTTACCTATTGTATTAAAAACACATTATTTTAGGAACTTAGGAAGTATGGCAGATGTAAGATTGTTAGAGGGGACCCTGGAAAACCTTATTCTTGTTCGTAATTGTGCCCCCCCCCCCATAGTCCTTTAGGGGAATAGATGTACTGAAGACTGTGGCTGGTCAAAGGTCAGCTTCGGGCTCCAGACTCTTTTGTAGAATCCTGATGAATGAGGCCTCTTGTGCCAGGCCCTTCTGGGGGTTGGAGCCCTGCTTGATTGTCTTGGCTTCCCAAATGGGGTAGGGGGAAAGAGTGTGCAAAGAGGGAAAGTGAGAGAAGAAGGTGTTGGTCCTAGAGAACAAGAGACATGTTATCTCTGTTGGTGGGGACAAGAGAACTGCCCCTGGTCCCCCGCCCCCAAAAGCTAGAATTCCAGGAATGGGCTGGCCATTCCTCCCTAACTTAGGCGTCTGCTCAGATCCTGACCTGATCTTAGGGAAGAAGTTAGGGAGACTTGAGAAGTAGGCAGGAACCTTGAGATCCACCTGGGGGCCAGCAGTGACTACAGGGTAAGTCGAGAACAGTCTAGGCGGGCAGCTAGTCACTTGTGGCTACAAAACAAAAATCAGTGGCATATGACTTCTAGATTCTTTATGTATGTCTCTTTTCTCCTTTGGGAAATTAAAAACAAATCTGAAACACATAAAGAAAAAAATATTCCATATTCTCACCACTCACATTCTATATTCCCATTATTAGCATCTTGCAGAATTATCTTCTGGACTCTTATTTTTAAAAAAACAAGCAAAGAAAAAATACTTTTTAAAAAAATCACCCACATTTCCACTTCTGGCTATAAACTACAAAGAATTGAAGCAAGGATTTGAACAGATATTTGTACACTGATGTTCATAATAGTATCATTATTCACACTAGCCTAAAGGTGGAAGCAAACCAAGTGTCCACCAGTAGATTAGGGATAAACAAAATGTCGTATACACGTATAATGGAATATTATTTGGGAAGGAAGTTCTAATACATGCTACAACATGGATGAACCTTGAAGACATTCTTTTGAGTGAAATGAGCCAGACACATAAGGACAGATATTATACAATTCCAGTTATATGAAAAAAAAAAACTAGAATACACAAATTCATAGAGACAGAAAGTAGTGAGCAGATTTCCATGGGTGGGAAAGGAGGTAAGCGGGGGAGTTAATTCTTAGTTGGTGCAAGGTGTCTGTCTGGGTACTGCAGAAGTTTTGATAGTGAATGGTGGTGATGGTAGCACAACATTGTGTATATGATTAATGCCTCTGAGTGGTATGCTTGTGAGTGGTTGATATGGGCAATTTTATTTTGTATATATATTACCACAATTTAAAAAAAAGAACAATGGCAATTAAATGTCACACATGATCCTGGACTGAATCTAACAATGGAGGAGAAAATGTGTAAAAAGACATTGGGACAACTGAAAAAAATTGGAGTGTAGATTGTATGCTTCATATCAACGTTAAATTTCTTGAAGTTGATAACTGTATACAATGTGGTTATATAAGTGAACATCCTTATTTCTAGGAAATATATAAAGAAGTAATAAGTGTTGAAGAATTATATATGCAATTTACTTTCAAAGATTTAGAAGAAAGGAAAGAAGGAAGAGAGAAGGGGAAGGAAGGGAGGGAGGGAGGAAGTTAGGAAGGAAGTTAAATGTTGGTAAATCTGGGTATCTGATAGGTATACTGAAGTTTTCTATTGTTTCTGTATTATTTTGCAATTTTCTTGTAAATTTGAAATTGTTTAAAAATAAAAACTTTTAAAAAATCACCCATTTTCATTATGAAGAAGTCAAAGATAAAAATAAAAATCACTTCATTTCTTCCTGGAAAATAATACTATTGTTAGTGTTAGATGAATACTATATGGATATTACCACCTATACAGATAGAATGGTTTTAGAGGAAGATGGAAATACTTTCATTAAATGTGGCATATTAAAGCTATTATACTAATTAAAAACATTAAATGTAGTTTCACTTTAATAGTGGAAAAAGAAGCTTCTTTGAAATGTAAGCAATTGTTGAACCTCAAATTTCTTTTCCTCATATAGATTTTATTTCCCAAAAGTTCCCACTAAGATTAAAATTACTTATAATGAGTTCAAACTCATTTTTTAAAAATTAAATTTCAGTTTTAAACAGTGTTGATTAACCCCTTGTTATGAAAGACAGAACAGCATCTCACTGTTTGTTCTATCCCCTACCTCCTCATTTCCCAGGACTTGTTGTTATTTATATGTGTTTCAGGCTTATAAGATTTACATTCTTGTCATATGCTGTCCAACATAGCAGCCACCAGTCACATGTGGCTATTTAATTTTAAATTTACATTTAAATAAAATAAAAAATTTAGTTCTTCAGTTACACTAGCCATATTTCAAGTGCTCAGTGGCCGGATGTGGCTAGTGGGATGTGCAGGTATACGTTTCTGTCCTATTGGACAGCAGTGAGTCCTATTGGACAGCACTGTTCTGGTCTGTAACTAATCCTCATGGTTATTTAAGTGTTATTTGTATATTTAAATGGATTAAATGCTCCTTTCAGTGCTGTGATTCATCTCCTAATTAGCTGCATTTCATTGTCCAGCAGTTTTTATAAGAAGAGGATATAGGTGTTGCATTTCTTGAATTCTTTCTTGTTTGAAAATGTCTCTTTTCTTTTATACTGGAATGACAGTGGTGTGATAACCTTGGCTAACACTTCGTAAGAAAATTTTGTTCACTGCTTTCTGGCATCAAATATTGCTCTGGAGATATTTCCCCCATTATATAGGTGATTTACTTTTTTCTTCTTGGATACCTAAAATAGTTTGTTTTTTCTTGACTTACAAAATCTAAACTAGAGTATCTCTCAGTGTTCTGCATTTTTCTTTTTTTCTTTTTCCGGAACATTTGCTCTTTGGTCTGCAGATTCTCTCATTCTTCATTCCAGAAAGATTCTTACACGTTTTCACATCTTGGAATCTTCCACCTGTTCCATTTCTTAAATTGTCTACTTCAGTGATATAGCCTCCTACTAAATTATTTTTGCCTGGCTTCCGTATTTGTTAGCTTTTCTCTAATTGCTTTAATTTCCTTTTTTCTTTTCTTTTTAATTTTTTTTTTTTTGCTTTTAATATGAGTTCCCCATAATTATCCAAACCTTTCTACTGTCAGTAAATCAGTCTTCAAGGCCTAATTCTTGTCTGTCTTATTTTCATTTATTTCTTAGTTCCATAATTATGTTGATTTTGATTCCCAATTTGTTTCCTTCTTTTTCCTGTATTATCTATTGCTGTGCACCAAATTACCCCAAAACTGTAGTGTCTTAAAATAGCAAAATTTATCGCCCGACAATTTCTTTGGATCAGGGATTCCCACGTAGCTTAGCTGAGTGCCTCTGGCTCAGGGGCTCTCCCAAGCCTTCAGTCAAGGTGTCATGGAGCAGCGGTCTTCTCCAGGCCCCTTTGGAGGAGAATCTGCTTCCATTCTCACTCAAAGGGTGTTGGCGGGAGGATGCAGGTGCTCACTGGTCGTTGGCTGGGGATACCAGATGTCCCCAACATGTGGGCCTCTCCATAGTGCAGCTCACATGGCAGCTGACTTTCCTCAGAGCTAGCAGGAGGGTGCTCAAGGTGGAAGCTGCCATCATTTTGTAACCTGATCTCAAAAGTGACATCCCATTATCATCTCTGCACCTTCTGTTAGCTAGAAACGAATCATTAGATCCAGCCCATATAAAAGGGCAGGACATTATACACAGGTGTCAAAACCAGGAGATGAGGATCATTTTGGATGCTTCCTACTGCACCCCCTTTTTTTAAATGCAATTTTATTGAGATATAATCACACATAACATACCATCATTCAAAGTGTACAATCAGTTGTTCACAGTATCGTCATATAGTTGTACTTTCATCAGCACAATCAAACTTTGAATATTTTCATCATTCCAAAAAATAAAATAAAAATTAAAATAAAAAAAGAACATCCAAAGCATCCCATTCCCCTCCCAGCCCCATTGTTCATTTACTTTTTTTTAATACAGTTTAATTGAGATATATTCACACACCCTACAGTCATCTACAGTGTACAATCAATTGTTCACTACCTCACCCCTTTTTAATTTTATTTTGTTTATCATCTGTTTTGGGGCTCTTGTTTTAGGGACTTTCCCCACTTTTCAAGTTGCTCTGTTACCTGAGGCATCCTGACACTCCTTTTCACCACATCACATTTCTTTTTAGGATGGACTGTTTGCTTCTGCACATTTTGGACCTTTTTAATATTGTGCTTTAGATAGAAGCACAATAAAAGCCGTACCATTTGTTTTAATCTTGGTCTTGCATGGCTCTATTCAAATGTTCTATTTGCTTTGATATAGTGGGAGTGACTCTTTAATATTCTTACCTCCTTAACTGAGGCCAGTTTGGTTTTCTTTCAAACTACAGTTTGAGAACTGAGTATTTTTGACCAACCCACTTTTTTTTTTTTTTTTTTTGTGGCTGCAGAGGATGATTCTTGGAGGGACAATGCTTAGTTGAGGCGAGGTGGTTATACATGAAAGAACCTGAACCCTACTCTCTTCTGAGACTGTTAGAGGTCCTGTTTCAGAGTTCACTCCTGGCTGGGGAGGGATGGGGGCAAGGCTGGACCCCTTTCCTTTGGCATGCCCACCCTCTTGTAACTCTGCCTTTCACACGTCTGTTTCCCACATTCCAGAGAAGGAAAGAAAAGCTTATTTCCAGGAGGGGGGTAATGAGAGGAGGGACCTGTTTGGTGTGATGGAATGGCCCTAAAACTAGGTTGTGATGACAGTTGCATAACTATAAATTTACTAAATGTCAACAAACTGGAAACTTAAAGTAGGTAAATTTTATGGTATGCAAATTATAGCTTAATAAGGCTATTAAACCAAAAATATGTCTCTTCTGTATGCTTTTTTTTTCCCCAGGTTATTGGCAAGAATTTTCAGGGTGGTGATGCCTTACCAGCCCCAACCATTTACTGTTCGTGCTTATTAATTCATTAATGAACATGTATTGTCATGGATAAGAAAAACTGAAGGATAGTTTTATAATTAGTATGGAACGAGTTCTCTTAGCTTTACTAGCAAACAACAGTTATCACCAAGGTTATATAGAATTGATTGGATGATAAGCAAATGAAAAAGTCCTACCAGAGTGTTGCAAAATGCAAATTAGATTTTAATCATTTCTGGAGTATAGAAGAAACCAGTAGCAGAAAGGAAAACAATTTAAAATAATACTTTCCAAAAAAGATTCTATGATGAGATACCTTTTATTTGTTTCATTCTAATATCAAAGCATAGAGTATATTGGAGTTAAATCTTGATGGTTTTAGATATAGTGTAGCTGAAAGTATTCATGAATAACCTCTACTTCTCCTTTTAGCTGAGAGTTTCATTCAGTTATTCAAGAAGTGTTTATTGGGGCTCATTACTCTGGTGATCGACTAGGAGGATAAAACAAGGAATGTGGCAAGCTTTCCATTAGTCAGCCTTCCATTAAATGACGGGTAAAAACTTGTGCTTGCTTGTCACTGCCCAAGACACTGTGGAGATACCAAAAGTATGAAGTCCTTGGGGAATGGGTTGTGTCTTTTGAATTCCTTTCTCATATCTCTAATATTTTGTATATTACAGGTGTGCCATAAATATTTAATGGATAAATGAATGAAAGAATAAGTAAGATGTAGTCCTTATCTGTAAGATATACACATGGAAAAGGTCACTGATGACACAAAACCCCATATAAATCCTGTGCATTCAAATTAGTGCCCAAGGGAAAGGATGATGGTGGCTTGCAGTGGTCACAAAAGCCAGTGGAGTTGGCAGTACCCAAGTGGGCCCTGATGAATCGGGTGTACCTGAATCCCTGACAAAAAGCAGAGAATGTACTCAGGGATGCCACACATATAGGCTCCAGTGGCTTGTTTGTAGGACCTTGTCTGAGGACCTTGAAGAGACAGGACTTACTGAAGCAGAGGGAAGAACTGCGAAATAGAATTGAATAGAAAGAGTGCGTGCAGATTGTCCAAGGGCTTTCAAGTCCCAGAGAAGATATTAGGCTTGTTTTGCGGGACATTTGTGTATTCTTGAGCCAAGAAATGATTACATTAAATGTTATAAACTCAGTGTTCAGTTACTGATTGACTCTATGGATAATTTGCACACCCCCCCCCCCCCCCCATGTCTTCTGTGCAAGATGCTTATAGAATTAAGAGGGGTTTGTATGTTTGGTTGTTGCATTTTCTTTTTTTCTTTTTTCTTTTTTTCTGGTTTGTTAAACCAAAAAAAATTGTTTAAAAACCTTTTGATTTTTATTTTTTCTAGAATCTGTGGGGATTCTAACAGTCTTGCAAGTAAGAACAAGAGTGCTTTATTTGAAATATGCAGGCAGAAATTCAATGAAGATATGTTGTTTGCAGGATCCCAGGTGGATGGAGGAGTTTAGAGATGAAGAGATTCCACGCACAGAGTGGTTAAACTATTAGAAAGGTGGTGATGAAATGCTCCTGGAGTTGGGAGGAAGAGAAGGGGATGTTTTCTGCTTGGGAGTCAGGAATTGAAAGACATGACATGTGATCCCTGTATCCCTGTGTGCCAGGTTCTTTCCTGTATGTGTGTGTGTGTGTGTGTGTGTGTGTGTGTGTGTGTGTGTGTGTATTTTAATCCTTGCAGCTTCCTGGTAAGATTTTTATCCCTATATACAAAGGAGAAATGAGGCTCAGGGCTGCTGTACACAGACGTGAGCATTTAAGTCATAGGTCTGGATAACGTTGCCAGTAGAGAGAATGTAGATAGAAAAGACAGTCAGTTCTTATAAAAGAACTCAGTATTGTTTACGTCTTCCCTGGGATCAATGATCAGACATAGTGGATAACCAGGGCAGCTCAATGTCCCTGTTTACAAAATGTTTAGCTGAGGGAATTAACAGTCCTTTAAATATTGCTTGAAATCAAATTTGGTACACTAAACATTCTACCCTGACATTTCTTGGAACATGGAAAAACTGCCCTTTTGAAAAGATTCTAGTCTGAAAGGAATTTCTCCATTTGGAACCCAGTAATGCCTGAATCTCTACTTTCAAACTTACTTTGTTTCTTTTGAATATTCAAATGAAGGGTACAATTAAGTGCCATGGTTAGTTGGCTCGATCTTTTGATTCCCATCCACTTCAGTTCTTTGGACCTCAGTGTCCTGTCCTCCTCAGTACAACCCCCAGTCCTCTCCAGCTCTGAACTTGTCTGCCCTGAACTGTAGAAAACTGCTCTTCAAGGCAGGAGCTCTTTGACAGTTAACAGCAAACTAACAAAAAACCCAGCATCCAGTCTGATCCTGCTCAGCTCTTACTTGTTCAGACATTTTTGGAGCTGTAGTAACTTGTTAGATCTTGTTCAGTAAAACCTAATTCCCAATTTTCCAAGGCCAGCTGTAGACAAGGATTCTAAAGGCCTTAATGGAAAAGGGTGGGTATGTGTTTGTCAAAAGGCCACTTAGAAAAATCAGTTCCATGTAATTTTTAATACAGTTCTTGGGATAGATGTTTTATGAGTCATTATTACAGATGTCATTAATTTATAATGGAAACTAGTGAGACAATACAAAAATTATCTTCAGAGTTGAGAATATTTAGGCAACAGGGTGAGTGATGACTGAACAGTTTGAACAGAAGTCCCACCGCCAAGGAGGAAACCCTAAGCTACAGGGTGAGCTGTGGGCCTCACTGCCTTTGACCCCACTTGCTTAGCCAGCCACTTGCTGAATAACTTGGACAGCAAGTATGACTTGGAGTTGGAACCCCAAAGCCCTCAGGGTTTCTTCTCACCAAGGAAGCTCCCCACCTGTGTAATTACTAGGCAGGCCAAGATGCATGAGAAGGGCAACATGGGGGGAGTACATTCAGTTTGTCCTTCCTCCACGGTCACGCTGGAGCATCCATGTTAGAGATGAGGGCAGGCCCATTGCGAAAATATTTTAGGCTTTCTTTGTGAGGGAAGAAGTTAAATTATATTGGTGAATGTTAATGACCAAATGGGGTAATGTTTTCCCTTTTCTGGGTTTCGGATGTTTCGTTGTCTTTTGCAAATACACGCTCATTATGTGTGGAAGTCACATCTGACCTGGTAAGTAGGGCTTATCATCTGTGGACCCCGTGACATGTGTATGCTAGTAGTAGAGAGAAGCTCATGAGTAAGAAAGGCCACTGGCTTGGAATTGGGAGAATGAGGTCTGCTCATAGTCCCAACCCCCTAAAAGTCAAAACTGAGCAAGCCTCTCAACCTCCTGGACTTCTGCTTCCTTATTTGTTAAATAAGGGTATCGGAGTAGATAATGGCAGGGCCTTCCTCCTATGACATTTGATGATTAATACTTCTGCAAGTGCATTCAGTTTCCAGCAAAGAATTGTTGTTGTATTTCTTAATATAGCTAAAATACGCAAAGAGTACGTTCTCCCCAGTTCCTAATTTTGTCCTTTTCATCCAGCAGTCATTGATGATACTTCCCTCAAGCTAAAATATTGGGCAAGGGTGTCCCTTCCAAGTTGACACATACAACAAATGACAGCTTGTCTAGACAGTATGTAAGAATAATAATATATAGCCAGGGAACACGCCACTTAAAAATGTGTAGCTCTATTGTACTGGTTTGGGGGTAGCAGATTTTGGAAGTCATTTGGCGAACTTTTCTCCCCTAGTTTTGTAGAGTGATTTCTTTTAGGCATCCATAGGCTTATTCTGGTTTTCCCAGAGGAGCCCACCACATAGATACAGGCCACTGAGGTATTTACTAAATGCTTCACCTGGGTAAACACAGAGCAAGCAGTATCCCTGCCCATAAGGGTGTCCTTCACATCAGACTCTCGCGGAGGCCCAGGAGCTCTGCTTGGGCTCGTCTTCCTTCTTGACAGTCAGGAGATTGCAGTTGGTCCATGGGATGCAGCAGAGTCAAGACGTTCTGTGCAGCGCTGTCCCAGAGGAAAGCTCCCACATCTTCACCAATATCTTTCCTTACAAAAGCAGCAGCTGAAACTGCAAGATAGTGGACCTTCTCTCCAGAGTTTTTCTTCTCTTTCTTTTCCCTGGTCCCTAAATCACAGTGGATAATTAAAAAAAAAAAGGCCTTAAACTCTTTAAAGGAAATTAAGTAACAAAAACAAAAACAAAAAACCTTATGTGTTTGATTCAAAGTACAGAAAGGAAATCTTTAAAAGAAAATAAATGAAATGTTTGATGTCACTTGCTTATGTCCCATATGGGGCGCTCTCTCATGTTCTTCTGTTTTCCTCAGAACACTATTATGCCTCATCTACTAGAATATTCCTTCTCACTTTGCTGGAACAAAGAGACCAAGGAGCCAGATTAAGCCCAGGAAGGAAGTGAAAAGGGGAGTGGGACTGGCTGTGGTGGGGTGTGGCTGGAAGGGCCTTTGGACTCCTTCTGTCCTCCTTGTGCTCCTTAGGGAGAGAGGGAAATGGTTAACGAGGGCAGTTTAACCCTGTTCAGCCAAGCTAAAGGTAACGGTTTTATTCAAATGTTTAATGAAGCTTATCTGGCTCTTCAAGAATTACCGTTTGTCTTCTGAAGGGGTTCTCACAGGAGATGTGTCACTCCTAGAAATCCAGTTTCTGACTTAAATTTTCTTCTTTGCTTAATTTTACTGCACCCTTTTTTTTTTGGTATTTAAAATCTCTCTCTCTCTGCCTTAAACTTTCTTTGTATTATTCTGTGCATAAAAATAAAAATAGTTTGTTTATGGTGATTTGTCATTTCATGTTGTTCCTGAATACAATATAATAAAATGTTCCATTTCTAGATTTTTCCCTTGAGTCTTTCTTTGTGCTGGTTGGAAGCCTCTACATGAGTAGAGCAGTGGCAACAAAGGAGATGGTCAGCTAATTTGTTCCGTGTGTTTTTCTGTAACGATTTTCTGTAATGTTTTTCTTCTTATGGTGTCAAGTGTCATTAAAAATAAGATGGCCTTGTTTAGGTTAAGATTCATAGCTTCATAGATTCTTCTGTGACATCACCTTGTTGGGACTAGTCATTCAATTTATGAATTTTCCTTACTCTTTAATTCCAGTGCCTTTTTCTGGCGACCTCGTGTTTTGTCATTTTATTTCTTCCTTTGTGCCTTTTCCAGTGGACCCAGAAAGAAAATGGAAGGACTTGAAACCATCATTATTGCTATTAGTTTGGAGAAGTTTGAGTGGGTTTGAAATTATTAGTCAGATTTGTGGCTTAGATTTTTTTTTTTTTCTCCTTGTTTGGTTGTTTATTTAAAAATGTCTGTCCGTTTTCTTTCTCCCTGTGAACATAGTTTGCACAGTGTCCAGTTTGCATTCATTCTGATTTGAATGCTCTGATTCATTGGCTCTCAGCTTCTTTTGTGCTACAACATAGATGTCTTTCACATGCTTCACACACTCACAGGGATGTATCCAGGGTTATTCAGGACTCCAAGGAGGCTACTTGTAATTCCATGCCTTTCTTTCTCATTCAGGATAGAGCAGTGGAAAGCAATGAAAGAGAATTGTTTGGTCACATTGCCATCAGTCCGCTCCACTTTTCAAAAAAGCGAATCCTTACTAACTTTGGTATTTGATTATTGTCTTGCTTTATTCATTTGTAGATTTAATTGAG
Source organism: Choloepus didactylus (assembly GCF_015220235.1). Taxonomy (NCBI): domain Eukaryota; kingdom Metazoa; phylum Chordata; class Mammalia; order Pilosa; family Megalonychidae; genus Choloepus; species Choloepus didactylus. Next base: position 24,188,256 of record NC_051325.1, on the reverse strand, counting down.
TCTTTAAAACAATTGGCTTATATTTGAAATATTAACGCAATGGATAATGACATAAGAGACACCCTTGTATTTATTCCCCCAATTTAAAGATTTCGTAACATTTTGCCAAATACAGGCAGTATCTATCAGCTCCTTTTTAAGAAAATGAAGAAATTAATTTATTTACACTTCCTGTTGTTTCTCTCTCAACCTCCCTCTTTTTCTCTTATTATTATTTCGTGTAGCTACAGTTAATGTTTCTCCCCTATAATCATATTCACGATGCTGTTTGGTTTTGGTTCTTTCTGTAAGTGGGTTTCATGCTTAACACCTACTGCCTGCACTTTTACCCTGCCTTCTCTCAGTGGGCCAGATGAAAACTTTCAAGAAGGGCTCCTGGGTATTGCTTTCCCTGAGGTTTTGTTTTCTCAATTTCTACCTGTGCCTGTGTGCTGCCTGCATTCTAGAGCAACCACTTAGATGAGTATAAGGTTCTTGGGTCTAACTTCCTTTACCTCTGAGCTTTCTAGACTGTGCCATTATCTCCTACCATTAACCCGTAAGGTGCAGCATCAGCGCCATCTCAGATTTTCCCCCCGTCACTGGATTTTTCTGTGCATAGAATTCTGCCATTTGCTTTTTTCAGTCTGCTTTGTTGGCATATGGCCATGTCGATTAGCTGCATGAAGCTCCAGTGATGAATCTGTTGTGTTGCTTTCCCTTTTGTACGCCATTTATTTATCCATTTGCTGATGAACGTTAAGTTTTTCCTAATTTTATGCTATTTCCAGTAGTTTGCCATGAATATTCTTGTGTGTCTGGAGGTGCCCTGGGTTCCCAGACGGGGAATTGCTAGATTACAGAGGACTTACCCTCAGCTTCTTATCACATTTTTGCCTCAGTATTACAAGTTTTTATTCTTTTTTTATGAAAATTATGCTCCATCTCTTTGAACCTCCCAAACATACTTGTTTCTAAGTTTACTAGACTGTTCCAGAAAATTAACTTTTTCTTGGTATTAATTTTTGTTGCTCAGCTTTTCTTAACATTAGAATTCTTCATATATTTTGGAATTTTGGTTTGTAAGCTCCCTTTGGTTGTTTCTTTTTTCTCTGTTGTCCTCTGTACCCACTACTCCACCCTATCCCCTGCTTAATTTTGCATTTTAAAATAATTTCCTCTTCTCACTGAGTACCAGCTCTGTGAGAACCCCTGGCCCCCAAGTGTCTTGAAAACTGCACACAGCAATTTGCTTGACCTAGGACAGCTGAGGTTTGACCTATTCTCCTTGTAATATCAGATGTTAACTGTAATCTATGCCCCAAACTACCTCCTCCCTGAGACTCCCTGAGATACCGTTATCTCTATAATCTTCCCCTCCTCCCTGTTGATTATAATCAACCCCTCCCTATGTTGCACAACTGGGCTCCCTGCCTTATGCTCTCATACCCATTGAGATGTCGAGTCCTTATAACCAGCTTATTCAGCCCCCCAAAGAGTGGACTGTTTCCATGTTGTGCTCTGAACTGGCCGCCATTCAGAGCAGCTCCTGAATCCATTTGGAGAAGCTCCTGATTTCAGGGCAATGTGCCTCGACTTCCCCACCCTGTAGGCAAGCCCTATAATAAAAGTTCATGTCTCAGAACGTGTCTGGTGCTTTCTTTAGTCCTTTGGCTACAAAAGCCCTCTTGGGCCATGACAAGCTCCATCTTCTCCTTGCTTCTCCATCACAGAAGGTTTAGAACCAAGTCCTGTTGTATAGTTCATCATTTCCAAAACTCACATTTGTTCATGTTTTAAAATCTTTCAGACTAGAATGCATCTGTAATGAATGGTGTGTCATGGTTTAGTTGACAGTATTTTTTCTTAGTGGTACATATGGTAATATTATGCCTTATATGTGCTTAATTTTAAATCTGATGAAATAGGTAATATATTTCAGGTCAGCATTCTGGCAATGAAATAGGAGATGTTCATCTATTTGCCAAGTGGGTGGGTGGCTGTGTTCAGGTTTTCCCTCCTGAGGCTGGGTCTGTGTTCTGCTTCCCTGTGATAGCAGCTTCCTATCATGCTGGTGGCCTAGGTCACCTGTTAGTTCATCCCCTAGTTTCTCTCTGGGGAGACCCCCTCCCCCATCCCACCCCACCCAAATTCACACATTGCTCTCCTTTTACTCTGCAGGAATGAAACTTCCCACTGATCCTGTAGGACTTCCATGGCTTCTACTGTGCCGCTTACTTATTTCAGATCCATTTCTGGCTAATGAGATGATTATCTGAATTTTGAACCTGGGACTTTTCTATCATTGTACTAGTTTGTTGATTAATTTTTTTAAATTTCCCATTGCCACAGGGGTGTTCAAAATGTGAGCTTCCACCATGTTGGTGGACTTATGTCATTAATTGTATGTGGCAGAATTCATAATCGGTATCTGCCCTTAAACCTGTTGTATTTGAATCTGTTGTCCCTTATTCTGAAAAGTCAGTTTCTTAAAAATCCATATTAGCCTTCTTTTTTAAAAAAATCATCTTTCTTTCCAGTTCCTGCTTGAGAGAAATTTCTTTTTGCAATCATATCATATTACCCTGTATAGATTATAACAGTGTCTGTTGTTATTGGTTTCTTTTCTTCTAAGTAGGAAAAAGAACATACAGCATTTGGACAGTAGCTTCTCATTGAGGATGATTACAGTTAAAAATGAAGTATTTGTTTTAGATGTTAAGACATCTTCACTTATTAATTTGTGTCTTTTAATGATCATTATCTTAACTAGATGTGTGAACAGATGATTTTATTTTACATTTAGCGATTTTATTAATTGATTTCTTTAGTGACAAACAATTTGGCTCTAATACAGATTTTCTGCCTCTATTCTTTATATCATATATGGCTTTATGCTCATAAATATTTGCTCCCTTAAATGTTTTAATTAAATGAGAGACACTTGTCCATCTTCAAACCTTTTTTTGACTCGACCCATGGTAACAAATACATTTTACATGGTTTCATATATACACGCATATACCCCACGTGTGCACACACACCATACATGCACGTATGCATTTTTAAATACTATTGAAACTAAAGTGTCCCAAAACAGTATTTAGTTTTGTAAGATGTAAATACTTTGCTTCATTCAATTGTAGACTCTTCATTATATTCAGTTAAAAAAATATTGGTCATAAACCTATAAATAGAGTTCAGGAACCACTAATGGGTTACTGTTTGAAAAAGTGTCTATTGTATATTTGATCATTTTTATGAAAGTTAATTATTTAATATGCCTCACTTTCCACTTACATTACTGGCACAGAAAATGTTCATATATACTGTTAATTAAACATATGATTAAAAGTATTACCTACAGATAAGACATTTTCTTGTGTCCCTGAAAATGCTAGAAGGTGTGATTGATTATACGTGACAGAAAACAAAGTCATATTTATCCCTTTTCACAGAGGATAACATAGAATCTATTAGATATGAAATAAAATATAAATAGAAATTTAGCTCTTTAAAAATCAAAATGATAAAAAACAATTAAATACTACACTTCCATCATAAACTGTAACCTGTGTTTAACTTGGTAGGGAAGAGTGAGTATAGCTAACTGTGACGATGATTTTTATCAAAGATACAAATAAGCTCAATAACTGAATTCAAGGAAATGCCACATGTCATATACAGAAAAAGAAAAGCTGTGGTTAAAACATAGCTATTGTACATTTCTTAAATGATTTATTTATTTATTTATTTATTTAAGAAACACCCCTTGGTCAGGAGACCAGAAGATAATAAAAAATCCCTGCTCCTTCATTAGACATTGTTATCTGAGTCCTGGGGATAGGAGAGGGCTTTGCTTTTGTGGTGGTGTGTGTCCAGATTCTGCCCGTGAAAAGTGTGGCTTTTTCCTGTGTGGAAAAAGAGGGACTTTTCCAGGGGTCTTGCCCCATCCCATCTGTCAGTTGCTCATTTGGGGATTCTATTTTGTAGCCAACTTTACATTTTATAGGACAGTGTCCTGGGCAAAGATGCTTCGAACCCCAGACATCAAATGCGCAGCGTTTGACACAGATGAAGCTGTGTCAGCAGGGAGATAGTGCATCAGAGTGTGGTCTGAACCAGTCAGTCTTTTCACGTGCTCTTTGGGCCTGGGCTTCCTTCTCCACCAGTCTGATGATGTTTGATGAAATCAGTTGATGACTTGGTGTACTTGAATTATACCCAAAAATAAATCATGAGATTTCCCAGATAAAATGCTAGGTAAAAACCCTGCAGTTACTATAGAGTAGAAACCCTGGTGGTGGTGGTGGCTGTTGTAGTGGTCACGATGACCAGCATTGATTGAGCCTGTCCAGAGGCCCCTGACAGTGTGCTAGTAATAATAAGCTTTGTACTTGGAATTTCACAGCCGTCCTGTGACTTCTCGCCTTTGTTTCCAATGAGGAAACTGAGACAGCTCCCTGCCATCCCAAGCTGTCTGACTCCAGAACCTCTGCTCTTAACCCATACAAAAAAATGTCAATGATACTCCAAAATGGAACTAATACTTCGATTTAAATTGGAATTTTATTTATACCCTCTTCCCCTGTGTCCTCTTCTCTCAGAAAGAAGTGAGTAAGTAGCCAAGGAACCAGAGCTAAAAGAAGGAGCCATCGTAATCTAGACGTTGAGTCTACCTTCACTGAAACATTGGAATTTGGCTGTTCACAGTAGCCCATGAGCTGGTAGACCCTCCCGTGGAAGTAGAGGTGCAGCTATCCCACCACCAGCAGCTCTCCTTCCTTCAGGGGCTGCTCATCCTTGGCTGGCAGGGGTATGGCAGCTAATGATAAGTACAGCTCTCCACAAAAGGCTCCTTGTTTTACCTCTTTTCAGCTGTTGCCACCCCGCTCGGTTCTTCAGGCTGGCAGAAAGGGCTGCCAAAGACCCTCTCCTGACAAAGAGCTGAAGTCTTATTGCAGGGCCACAAAGAGATGGTGGTAGTGCCAGATGGCAAGTTTTCCTTGCTCGTACTTACCCAGGCAAGCGGGCTTTAAAAAGCCTGGTGCTGAAATGAGAATTGTTAGCACCATGAAGAAAAAAAATGTATGTCCTAATATATTAATTTTTTCTTACTTTTTCCTGAGACAGAAAGTCAAAAGACCTTTTAGAAAATGCACTTTTGCTTTTGCAAGCAGGTTTTGAATGCCTGTATGAAAATGTCATAGGCACAGTGTTTACCATGCTCCGGTGAATAGGGAAGCCATTTCTCCTTAAGGAGATGTAGACAAGATCCTGCATTTGCATGAAGTCTCACTGAGCAGAATGGGTCGATTTTTCATTGGGTGAAGCCAAAGCCCTCCTCTGCAAATGGCACTTTATTATTTTTTTCTTTAGGTTAGGTCCTTGGAAGGAGGTTAACTAACTGTACCCCCATTAGCAAAGATGTATAATCCTCAGTGCTGGCAAAGGTGTGGCAGTTATCAGAGTAGCTTTCTACCTGGTCTCCCTTCAGTCCCTTCAGTCTGCCCTCCGTGTGGCCACCAGAGTGATCCCGCACAACGCAAATCAGATCAGGCCAGTCTCTGCTCCCCTGGTGAGTCAAAGCCCACGTCCTCCCAGCTCTTTGTGACCTGGCTGGTCTCTGCGTGCGTGTTTGCACACACCCATGCCCACTCTGCCTCAGCACATAGACCTCTTGCTGTTGCTTTGAAGATTCCAGCCCACATCTCACGGCCTTTGCTTTGGCTTCTCCCTCTAACATACTCTCCCTTCAGATATTCCTTCACTTCTGGTATCACCTCTTTGAGCCCTTTCTTGATCACCCCATTTAATCTGATGTCTGCCCCATCCCCAACATTTCCTTTCCCCTTCTCTGCTTTATTCTTTTCCACTGCTTTCATCATCATATACTTTCCTATATAGTTACCTTTTGTCTTGTTTTGATTTCTTGCATTACAAAGCAAGCCTCATGGAAGACAGATTTTTACCTGGTTTATTTACTGCCGTACCCCTAGTGCCTAAAATAATGCCTTGTACACACTATGTGCTTAGTAAATATTTGGTGAATTTGCAGCATGTACCAGTAGCCCTTAAAAATGTTGCATCTTACCCTGTAGACTTGACCGTTTGTACTGGCTTTCTTGCTGTTTGACCTTGGCGTTGGTCATTGTGATTCTGGCTCTCCATCCAGTCACAGTGCCTTGGGCTGCCTTGCATTATGTACTACCCAGCTTTCTGTCCCCTGACATGCCCTCTTGTCAGTGGGCTCCCTCTGGGTGTGAATGGGACCCTTTTATGTGTCAAGCATAGGTGGGACCTATGGTGGGACCCAAGGCTGTCTAGCTCCTCTTGGGAGCTCCTGGGTCTCCAGGCCCACTGTCTTCCAGAATGCCACAGGGTTAAAGTAAGCTGCTGAGTCTTCTTAACAGCTGCAGGTGGCTAAGTGGCTGGATTTTAGGTTTAGGTGGCCTAGAAGTGGAGCTGGGTTGGATGGACCATTGAAGCATCTTAAAAAGATTGGAGCCCGATATTACCAGCTTGTTGAACTGCTTCCCTTAGAAATAGACACACGTGCAGTTTTCTGTAAACCTGCTCTTTAGGTCAGCCTGCTGCCATCCTGCTGTAGGAGGATTTGATGTTTGTTCTAGTTTGCTAATGCTGCCGGAATGCAAAACACCAGAAATGGATTGGCTTTTATAAAAGGGGGTTTATTTGGTTACACAGGCCATAAAGTGTCCATCAACAAAGGGTACCTTCAGTGGAGAAAGGTCATTGGCATCTGAAAAACCTCTGTTAGCTGGGAAGGCACTTGGCTGGCGTCGGCTTGCTCCTAGGTTGTGTTTCAAAATGGCCTTCTCCAAAATGTCTGCATCAGCTTCCAACAGCCGTCTTCAAAATGTCTGTCTCAGCTACAGCTAGCTGCGAGCTCCTTCTGTCTGAGCTTATATAGTGCTCCAGTAAACTAAACAAGGCCCATGCTGAATGGGTGGGGCCACACCTCCATGGAAATTATCCAGTCAGAGTTATTACCCACAGTTGGGTGGGTCACATCTCCACGGACACTGAACCAATAGGTTCCAACCCAATTTGCACTAGTATGTGTGTCCCCACAAGAATGCATTAAAGAATAAGGCTTTTTCTGGGGGACATAAATATATAAACCGGCACAGTGCGCATGACCCATGCTTTTGCAAGAGCTTCGCTTTCATCTGAAGGGCAGCTCCATTCACAAATGTCATGATTCCTTTTTGCAGCTCAAGACAGGAATTGCTCTTTATGAGGAAAAAGCGGCAACCAGGAAGAAAGCCTAGGTATTTTGTAAAAGCAGAGAGCAGAGTTGCCCTTGCCTTGACAGCCTAAAGCTTCCCACAATACTGTTGTCTTTGATGATTGACTTGTAGATCTGGGGACTTGGTTTTTCAAACCCTGGAATATCGTTCAGGGAAGTGTGTCAGTTGAACCACCTCCTTCCTTTGAGACCCAGGTGCCCTGGAAGAATGGACAGATTAGCTGTGGATGAAGAATTACCTGAAAATACAGGAAGAGCCACCCTCCTGCAGGTGTCGTGCTGGGCTCTTGTGGGAACTCCTGGGCCTCTGGTGGGATGGACCGAGAAGGCTACAAAGGACAGTGGAACTACGTGGAAAGGCAGTTAGAGCCCCCTGCCTGGAAACAGCCCCTTCCCCAAGGCCTACCAAGGGTATCCTTATGGCTCCTAATTTTAGTCATTGCTCCGTGGTGTGGTCGTGTAGGAAGCAGGAGGCACCACGGACGCTTTGTGGAGTTAGAGAGAACATATCCACTGTGCTACTCTATCACATTTCTGCACTGAACTTGCTTTCCTCTCCTTACAGCACAGGAGACCATCACTAGAGCTGTGTTGTAGGAGTCCTGGAAGTTAGAGGGGCTTGTGGGGTTTTCCTGGCCAGAAGGATGGTGGCCGCCGTGGAGGGAGGCCATGTGAAGTGGCTGTGATCTACCACCTGCAGGAAAGAGTGTGCAATGCACACCCAGCAGAGCTTCAGTGGCCGGAAACGTGGCTGTTCCGTATACCCAAGGTGAATTTAAAAATTGACTTATTTACAGTGTTGTCAGAGCAACAGGAAAACTATTCTGACCTATAGCCATGGAAGACTCTGTAAAAGAACTGTAGGAGGAAGAAAAAATAATGCCAGGAAATTTTTTTTTTTAATGAAGTACCATTCCTTCACTTATTCAGTCAACTGAGAATAACGCTTTGTGCATTTAGCAATCAAATGGGAAATGACATTTCACATTGCAACATGAACCTGCTTACATTAAGTGATTTATTTTTTTTTTGTTTAGACACATTGTACTGAGAGCTTTTGTCGAGCGGAGAGCCATTAACAATGTGAGAACCAGCAGTTCTCACTAACTTGAAGCATTTGGGACTTAGAGGAATGATAAATGCAAACAGCCCAGAATCCAGAACTGTCTCTAGCATTTAAACTCTAGACTCTGGGAATGTGTGCACGTCTTCAGTTAGTCAGATGTAGATAATTTTTCTTTCTGTAAGGTCTTGTTCACTTATATCTTGTCTGGACAGCGTGGGACCCCTGCTTAAATTCTGTTTCTAGCTTGAAGAAATACTAAATGATTGTAGACCAAAGCCAGTGCTCCTTGGGAAATGGGCAAGGAACAGGAGATGGAGCACATTCGCCCCTCTGGCTGGGTCATTAACTTGGGGGCTCCTCCCCTGGTGGGAGCCCCTGGGAGAGATGCCTAAGCCCGCACTGAGCTCCTGGGCCAAGCCCAAGTACCACCTCTCCGTGTCTGTCCTGAAGGGCCCGTGTTTGCTCACTGTGTCACTGATCTTTTCCACCACTTGACTCTGGGCTTGTGGTTAATGTCGTGCTCGGCATATTTTTATGTGATCTCGACTAGACATTAGTAGGCCAAGGACCTTGGGGGCTGTTTCTGCCATTTCTCTTTTTCTCTGTTTATCTCTATATAATGTGTGTGTTTTCCCATGTTATGTATGTGTACATATAACCCAATTACATCAAATTGTTGTTTTCCTTCAAAAATATATTAAAATTAGACATTTAAAAAGCCTCCCCCTGCTCGCTCCCCTTCCAACCTGCCCATTTATGAGTTCTCACATGGTAACATCTTGATTCCCAATTTGGCCCTGGAACTGCATAAACTAGTTTGTTGCATGCTGCTCCACTTTGGATTCATGGTTATGATTTTGAAACTTCGGGACCACACACAGATAGCAAAGTCTCTGGCCACTTAAGCATGTAAACAGTCTGGCTTTTTATAAAGTGGAAAAATATTTCTTGTGCACTATTTTAACATGATCAGCATGTTGAAACTTGGTGTGCAACTGTGTCAACATTTCCTTGGCTCTAAAGCTGGAACCTGGAGAGCCTCATGGTAACATATAAAATGTGAAGCTGGTTTGTTTACTACTGGGATTTCAGCAGCAATTAGTCTGAAATTGACTTCCAAACTTGGGATGCATAATAGGTGAAATAATTACTTCTGCCTCATGATTATGCTAGTTAATATAATGATTCTTTGTCAGATGGCTAAGATTCTTTCAGGGAATCAGAGGAAAATGGGTAGCTGGATTATCATGGCATCTCTTTGTAGAAAAGCCCACATTGAACCTAGCCAGATGATGTCTTCTTTTGCTTCAGATATTTACTGAACACCTCAAATGTGTCAGATTCCTTTCTAACCTGTAGGGTGTATGGGTTAAACAAGACAGGCAGGCTAGGCTGCTGCATCCCCTTTCTCACTCTCGTAGGGAAATAGTGCACAGGTGATCCGGTGAACCAGCAAGAAGTGTTTGTGATTGCCATGAAATGCGTTTGTTCAACCTTAGATGTCCACTGAGGGCACGCTGTTTTAGACTCTTAGGATGCATCTGTGCAAAAAGCAGACAAAAATCTCTTCTCTTCTGGTCTTTACTTAAAAGTATATGTGATGGTTAGGTTCATGTGTCAACTTGGCCAGGTAATGTTACCCAGGTGCCTGGTCAAGCAAGCACTGGCCTAGCCATTACTGCAAAGATATTTGTGGCTGGTTAGTAAACCAGAAGGCTGGTTTATTAAATCATCAGTCAGTTGACTGCACCTGTGACTGATTACATCAGTGAAGGGTATGTCTTTGAATTCAATCAACTGGATTTAATCCAGTCGGTTGAAGCCTTTTAAGGGAGAAAGAGAGAGAACCTTCACTTCTTTGGCTAGCCAGCGTCTCCTGAGGGTTCATTTAACACTTTCATCGGAGTTGCCAGTTCGTTGCCTGCCCTATGGAATTTGGACTCATGCATCCTGCCCTATGGAATTTGGACTCGTGCATCCCCAAAGTTGTGTGAGACACTTTTATAAAATCTCACATTTACAGTTATGTCATGTTTCCATAGTGAACTCTAACTAATACAGCTTGGTACCAGGAGTGGGGTGCTGCTGAGTTTGCAAATACCAAATGTGCCAGTTTGAATGTATTATGTCCCTCAAAATGCCATTGTCTTTGATGCAGTCTTGTGTGGGCAGATGTATGAGTATTGATTAGGTTGTAATTCTTTGAGTGTTTCCATGGAGATGTAACTATAGGTGATAACTCTTGATTAGATAATTTCCATGGAGGTGTGGCCCTGTGCATTCAGTGTGGGTCTTGATTAGTTTACTAGAGCACTGTATAAGCTCAGACAGAAGGAGCAAGGTTGCTACAGCCAAGAGGGACACTTTGAAGAATGCACAGGAGCTGAGAGAGGAGCTATAGCTTACAGAGACATTTTGGAGACAGCCTTGGAAAGCAGACTTTTGCTCTGGAGAAGCTAAGAGAGGACAAATGCCCCAAGAGCAACTAAGTGTGACATTTTTGAGGAGCTGTAGCGTAGAGAGGAACGTCATGGGAGAAAGCCATTTTGGAACTAGAACTCCAGAGCAGACGCCAGCCACGTGCCTTCCCAGCTAACAGAGGTTTTCCGGTTGCCATTGGCCATCCTCCAGTGAAGGTACCCGATTGTTGATATGTTACCTTGGACACTTTATGGCCTCAAGATTGTAACTTTGTAACCAAATGAAGTGCCTTTATAGAAGCCAATCCATTTCTGGTATTTTGCTTAATGGCAGCATTAGCAAACCAGAACACCAAACATGTTAGAATGGCTTTTTAAATGGATAAGGGGAAGATTCTGGAGGAGTTGTGAGGAGTTTGATAGAAAAGGCCTAGATTGCTTCAAAGAGACTGTTGGTAGAAATATAGATTCTAAAGATAGCTCTGATGAGGCCTTGAACAGAAATGTTGAATGTGTCGTTGCAAACCGGAAGACAGACAGTAAGCAATGGCCAAAATAAATATGTTCATTATATGGTGTGTTGGCAGGTGGTGAGTACTATGAAAACAGGAAAACAAGACAAGGTGAAAGGGATCAGGTAGGAGGTGTGTGTGTGTTTGGGGGGGTGGTGGTGGTGGTGTAGCTGCATTGAGAGACTTGAGGGAAATAAGGGAGTTTGCTCAGTAGTGTCTGGGGGCAGAGTGTTCCAGGCCACTGGGAGTCTTAGTGTGTTTGAGGAATCACAAGGAGGCAAACACGGCTGGAATGGAGGGAGCCAAGGGGAGGAGAGTAGAGAAGTCAGTCTGTAGAGAGGAAGTCAGTGTGATGTGACGGTGATGAGGATTGCTCTTTTAGACACAGGATGTCAGGGAGACCTTCTGATGAGGTTGTCACATCTGAATGGAAACCTGAAGGATGGGCAGCGCCTGTCAGGTGGAGAGTTGGGCAAGTTCCAGGCAGAGAAACAGCAAGGACAGAGGGCCTGAGGCAGGGGAGGAAAGAGGCAACTATAGCTGCCCTGTGAAAAGGGGAGGAGGCTGTGGTGAGCTGGGGTGGGAGACAGATCAGGGAGGGTCGTGAGGCCCAGGGTGGATTTTATTCTGTGTAAAAGGAGATGTAGAACGAGATGATCACCTCCTTTTACTTGACCCTGTCTTAAGAGTTCAGAGGATGAAAGACGAACATGGCACAAACAAAACCTAGGTACTGAAAGCTTTGTGAGGACCAGATTTGATCTTAAATGAGATCTGTTAACCAGGATTCTACTTTGGTGTGGATTGATCAGGATTCTTCTGATAAGCATATGTCCACTGACAATTTGCTCCCACAGTAAATGGCCCCAGATTGCTTTGCCCATAAACTCGGCTGCCTGCTTTTTTTTGTTTTTTTTAATGAAGTTCAGTTTTATTGAGGTATATTTGCATACCATACATTCATCCATGGTGTACAATCAACTGTTCACAGTACCATCATATAGTTATACATTCATCACCCCAATCTATTTTTGAACATTTTTCTTACATCAGAAAGAATCAGAATAAGAATAAAAAATAAAAGTAAAAAAGAACACCCAAATCATCCCCCCCATCCCACTCTATTTTTCATTTAGGTTTTGTCCCCATTTTTCTACTCAACCATCTATACACTAGATAAAGAGTGCGGTCCACAAGATTTTCACAACCACACTCACCCCTTGTAAGCTACATTGTTATACAATAGTCTTCAAGAGTTCAGGCTACTGGGTTGGAGTTTGATAGTTTCAGATATTTACTTCTAGCTATTCCAGTACATTAAAACCTAAAAGGTGTTGTCTTGGTAGTGCGTAAGAATGTCCACCAGAGTGACCTCTTGGCTCCATTTGAAATCTCTCAGCCACTGAAACTTTATTTTGTTTCATTTTGCATCCCCCTTTTGGTCAAGAAGATGTTCTCAATCCCACAATGCTGGGTCCAGATTCATCCCCGGGAGTCATATCCTGCATATTGCCAGGGAGATTTACACCCTTGGGGATCGGGTCCCACGTAGAGGGGAGGGCAGTGAGATCACCTGCGGAGGTGGCTCAGTTAGAGAGAGAGAGAGAGGGCCACATGTGAGCAACAAAGAGGTACTCAGGGGGAGACTCTTAGGCACAATTATATGCAAATTTATCCTCTCCTCTGTTGTCTGCTTTTGCTAACCTTTGCAGTCCTCCCTCACCCACAGGCAGGCGGCTCTCTTTTCTTGCTGTAGTTAGTGAGCCTGCCTCTAATTCTGCTTCCTTCCCATTTTTCACTTCTAACTTATGAGTTCCCATCTGCCTTGGCATGGGAAAGCACATAAGCAAATTCAGTGAGTTCTCAGTGAGGCCACCCGAGACTCTGAGGGGGTGGCTCTCCACGGAAGGTTCTCCGGGGGTGTTGGTTAGACCTCCCGGCCTGACAGCTCCATGCTGGCTGGCAAACACATGTGGATACCTGGTCTCTTTCAGGTAACTGAAGCTAAGAGCAGCGTTGCTATATGAGACTTTGTAAGCATGCTTTGCTCGCTCCAAGTCATGGGTTCATTTTATCCTCCTTCCATGCCAAGGGCTTCAGCCCCCTTTCCCTGTGATTCTTCCCTCCTTATCTCACCCAGAGTTCAGGGCAAAGGGTCAGGTGGTAATTCCATGTTAGAGAGATCTGACCGTAAAATTGTTCGGGAAAGTCATTGCCAGGTTTATAAGGCTTGTTGTTTTTTTTTTTTGTTGTTTGTTTGTTTGTTTTTTAACAACCAGTCATTCAGTCATAAGGTAGTAGGAAACACTGAAAAAATCTCATTCAAGCTCCTAGCTTTTACAGCTGAAGAAACTAAAGCCCCGAACTAAAAATGACTTGACCAAGATCATGTGGCGCACCAAGAACCACTGAAGTAGTCTGGCCACTGTGGTCGAAGGGGCTTTTGATTTTTGGCTGTGTTATATCTGAGCACAGGGGCTGGAAGTAGGGCAGCCTTAGAATTAATGTAAAGTAGGTGGTCTCCCAAGCTTGGTGGGATATCACCTCAGTGCAGGCCAGATTTTCTATAGATTAAAAAAAAAAATGGTTTTGAAACCTGTTGACTGTGTGGATAAGGGTTTATCCACAAAGATGTGGATAATAATTGCAGGATTATTTATGATATTGAACACTTGGAAATAACTGGTCCAACATTGGGGTGATGAATAAATAAATTTTAACATATCTATGTAATAGAATATTATGCAGCCATTAAAAATATATGTACACAGTTGTTAATAATAAAGGGAGAGTCTCTCATTATAGTATTAAGTCCAAAAGGCAAAATTAAGGAAAAAAGTATGTAAAATTGTATATACAATATGATCTTAACTATGTCAGAAGTTTAAAAAAAAAAAACTGGAGACTGCTTTTTTTTTGTGGTGGGCTTTATTATTTCCTTTCTGTACTTTACAAAATTTCTTGGATGTCCAAATATTATTTTTGTAAATTAAAATATATTGTAAGTTATTAAAAAATAAGTTAAAAGAAAATTTAAAATTCCTTTTTCAAAAGAAGAAAATGACCAAAGCATTTACTGGTTGCTCTTCCTGTGGGGTTAAGGGAAAAAGGGCACCATCGTGGCAGGATGTTACTGTCTTGTAATGCTGTTGACGTTGCTAACTGCTTTTTAATCCTTGTGTTAATCCTTTGTGGTACATACCACAAATTTGCTGTTGGAGAAATTCAAGGTCATATATGATAGGTAATTTACCCAAGGTCACAGATATAAATGGTGGAGCCATGATTTGAACCCAGTCTGATGGTTTTAACGTAAGGATGGGGAAGGGGAAAGGGGGGTGGTGGCAGGGCAGTTTGGGGTGAAAGCTCCTCTGGTTGGGGAGACAAAATATGAAATCATATGTAAACTTCCCGGTACAGAACAGAGGGAAGCTTGGAAGAGGAATGGTACTTGCTATGCAGACCACCGTGCCACCGTATGCAGAGACAGGATGGACTGTTTTATGACTCCTAAATGCAAGCCACTCTGGTACTTAACCAAAGAAACAGTGATTTGTTCCAACTCTGGAGGAAAAAAATGACCATGCTCTGTTGATTTCTAAATAGACTGTATTGTATTAGTTGCTTAAGATCTTTTCAGGAGAGAGAAATTTTCATTTCTCACTGAATTTGGAACCCAGTCGTTGTGTAAGCCCTGGTTCCGCTCTGCGGGCCTGTAGGTGGGTGCTGCTTTTGGTGTGTGTGGGCAAGCCGGTGAGCCTGGAACTTAATCTTTGCCCTTAGAGAGAGGATGAGCAAGAATGAAGGGGTGGGGAGGCAGGGCAGGGAGAGGGGGTTGTTACCATGTGTGCCCCAAGTCATGCCACATCAGCTCACCTCCCCACTTTTGGATGCAGTGGGAGAAAATGTGCAGAACTGGTGGTTCTTGACTGCTGTGTGCCAGACAGAAAGTTCTAGCAGATGCAGCCTCATTGAGTCTTTTTACTGCAACCTTTTGAGGTAAGAATCATTATCCCATTTTTCAGTTAAGGCAAATGAGACTCAGCTAGCACTTGGGCGAGTTGGAATTCATATCTGTGCCTGCACATGTCCAAACCCAGGTCATTCCTCTGTTTGCAAGGGAATCAGGGAGAAGGCAAAGCGCCTGGCAGAGCATTGTGGCAGAGCGGCCACTGTTGCCATGCTGCAGGGTGAGGATCTGGAGGGTCCTGGGGAGCTATGTGGTTCGGCTGTAGACCCACCCTGCCGGCCTCCCTGCCACATGGCTTTGCTGGGAAGGCAGATGCAACCGGGCTCGGAAAAGCTCCAACACAGATTCTGAACCTTGGTCTCCTCCTCCTGCCATCTAGAAACTGAGAAGCATGGGAAAAAAGGTTTTCACCCTATAAGGACAGCTCTACCAAATGGCAGTGATGGCATGGAGGGTGGGGGGCATGGGGGAGGCAGGTGCTGTTCCAGAGGTGTAGAAGATGCTTTTGCTTCATTAGGGCTCAGCTGCTTCCTCTTTCCATCAAATCAAAGACTGAACAGCAAACCATGGGTTGGTTTATTTCTCAGGACTACTTTCAGATTGGCTTTCTAGAACGCTGTCTACACCCACTGCGTGAATGAGCGTGCATCGGGGATCACCTGCTAAGAGACATGGTGCCCGATGCTTCCACCCATCTCAGCCCTTTGCTCTCCTCCTGCCCCCATGCTCACCTCATTCCTTCTGCCTTGCAGCTCCTCGGTTCCCTGGTCATTTCTCAGCGTGTCCTTCTCTTGCCACTGCCCGTGCTGGGATTCTGGTGAGCATTCTGGACTGGCACAGAGCTGCTGCCAGGGTTTCCCATGACTAGGTGGCTGCAAACCTGCTCTCCAGGCAGACTTGGGCAGGTAGAAGCAGCCTAGAGTTAGTGCCATTAGCCAGTCCTGGTGTGATCTTGGACTTGACCCCTCAGGGGTTCACCTTGCCCTTCTGAGGATAATCATACACATCCAGCAGGATTAGTATGAGCAAGGCATGAAGCAATGTCTGTGAAAGGGCCTAGCACCCAGTACAGGCTTCCTTCCTTTCTCCTCCTCACCCTGTTTTACTCTCCTCTCGCCCTGCCTGAGGATTCCAGCACCCAAAGCTGTCTGATAATGTGATAGAAAGGACATCAGATTGGCAAGCCACGGTCTCCTTTTTCACTCTCTAGCTCTGAGACATTGACCAGATCACTCTTTTCTGAGACTTAGTTTGCTCATCTGCAACAGTGGGACTAGAACTGCCCCAATTTATAAACTGTAAAGTACCACGCTAAGGGGTAGCAGTTGTTATGCCTCCCATTGGCTTCCTGACCTGGGGGAGAGGACTTGAAATGGGATAGCATCGAAGGTTCAAAAACCTGTGAAATTAAAAAAAAAGAACAAATTAAAAAAAAAAAAAGAAAAACACAAAACATAAAATAAAAACAAAACGAAACCTGTGAAATGGCATTTCATGCTGACAGTTCAAGAAAAAAATTGTGCATGTTCCAGTAGTACAGTGACCTTATCCAATATCCGTTTATCCATTTAGCCACCCCCAGCCTCAGTGGCCTTATTCTCAGAGTATGTCAGCTGTGATTTCCTAAAGCATGCCCATGTTTTCTCCTTCTCCCCCCCCCCTTTTTTTTTTTAAACTCTTGGTTTGTGTTCAGACTTTGAACGAATGGTCCTCATGTTCTTAGGGCACTAAGAAGCACACGAGTGGGATGCTGCTTGTGGTGACACATCCCTTTCATCCTGGATGACAAGCAGCTGGCATTGCAGGCTCATTATGCAATGGGCTGTCTCCCTGCCTGCCATGATGGGTGGGAGCCCTCTTATTGGAGCCCCACTAAAAAGAAGGCATGTTGCAGGGAATTTCTGTTAGGGAGCTGGGCCTAGCCTCAGACTCCTGGCAAATTATTCATGAGCCCAGGGTGAGTGGATCCAGCATGACTTGGGCACCATGAGCCTTTGCAGAGTCCTGCCAGCCACAACCGCCGGGTACATTGAGACTGGACCACTTCCAGGGTTGATTCATCCAAACATCATGGCATTGGTGCCATGGTCTTCCTCTCCATTCACCTTTCTGGGTCTATATTCTTATTCTGTTTTCAGTTGCCAGTGGTCCTTTAAAACTTAGGAAGTTTGCAATACATTGTCCTTGTGATCAGCTGACATCTATTTCGTGTCTGGTGTATGGAATTGTGCAAGACTTTGTTCTCCCTTTCCCTATCAATAACATGAGGCTGATGGTGTGTCCTCATCTTTCTGGCACATGTGAAACTGTCATCATAATCTCAGAGGAAGAAGCCTTGGAAGTTATTAGCATAAATTCTCATCCTTCATCAGTGTCTTCTGCATTCTTGCTGCCGTCGGGTCATGGCATCTGTGGGGACAAAGTCAGGGATTTTGAACTTTCTCCTTCATGGGAATGCCTGTTCGTCTGATTATCAGGCAGCAGTAAGGTGATAAGGCTCTTCCTTATGTTGAGCTGAAACTTCCCGCCTATTGTTTTAATTTTGTCACATGAATATGTCTGCCAGCTATACAGTGATAACAACGATAATAATTACATGATTAATTTAATACAAGCAGCAGCAGCAGCAGCTGGGCACTCTCCATCTCCTTGGATTCTCACCACCTCCCTGTGAGGAAAGTGCTGTTACTACCCCAGTTTCACAGGCAAGGCTTGGAGAAGGGCTGCACCTGCACTTAGGTAGCAAGACTCCCAAGCCAAGCACTCCATCGCCACATCGTGCTGACTCACCTACCTCACGTGACAGCCCTTCCTGTGTGTGGAAACCACAGCCTGTCCTCCCCAACTCCAAATCTTCCTCTTCTTCCATTTAAGTAGTTGTGCTCCTTGGACATTTCCACGTGCAACAATGTTTCCAGATATCGCACCAGCTATGCATACTTCTTTGGATTCTTTCTAGTTTGACAGAATCTTCTGAAAATGTGGTGCCCATGTGGAAGCTATATTTTAGTTTCATTTGAAATGTGAAGTGCACACATAGTGGAAATCCATTCTTATCATTAGAGAAGAGAAGTAATTTGCTCTTTTATTCTTGTCAGAGAATAGCCCACAAACGTGAGGCTGTGGGATTGGAAGGCAGTGTCTCTGAATTGCCCAAGCTGAGAGCAAAAGGCTAGCACACTTTTCTGTAAAAGGCCAGATAAGTATGGTCGGTGGGCAGTACTGCTTCTGTTGCAACCACTTATGAAAGCAGACACAGACAATATATAAACAAATGAGCTTGATTGTGTTCTAGTAAAACTGCATTTACAAAAATAGGCAATGGCTGGGGTTTTGTTTTGTTTTGTTTGTTTTCCTTGAAATTTTGTTGAGATATAGTCTGGATCATAGTTCACGGTGAATGGGTTCTTTCTTGACAATGAGAATGTGTTTACAAGCAGTTGTTCAGGGTCCTAGTTGTTTTGGCATCATTATTGATGGCATCCCCTTTCTGTTTCAGATGTGTCTTAGTTGATAAATTAATGTACTGTCATCCTACTATAAAGCCATTTTAAGGTTATGAATGAGATTAAGGTGGAATAGAAACTCAGGTTTCTGACCTCACTTCAGTCAGTTATTTTGTATTACAACAGGATCTTTGCGAATCAGGTGAAACTTTCTATAGATTCCTAGCTGTTCCAGTCCAGGGAGAGGCCTTGCCATGGAGGGAAGTGCGGGGAGAGAGGGGGAAGGGCAGACACCTCCCACAGGTGTATCCATGTTTGTGGAATACCACCTGTGTGCCGTGTGTTGTGCCAGGGGCTTTACAAGGACTGTCGCCTGGAATATGCACTAATCCCATGAGTTAAGTACAGTTACTGTCCCCATTTTACTGATGAGGAAACTGAGGCACAGAAGGTTAAGAAATTTGCCCAGGAACATAAGAGTTAGTGACTGACCTTGGATTCAAACCTGGTGTGTCTCACCCTAGAACTTGAACTCTAGGGCTGAACGAGAGTGAAATAATTAAATCTAATTAATCAGTCAAATGGAAGCGGGACAAGATCAGGGTGAGATGGAATCATGATCTTTTCTGAGGTAGAGGAGGTGGCAGACATCAGCTCCCAGGGAGTATTGGGTGGAACTTTCATTGGGAGTCAAGAATTACAAAATTCCTAGGCCTTATTAATAGCTGGTGGGAAGGGCCATTCTGGTCAAAATGGACCCCCGGGCACTGGAGGGACTTGAGGCCAGAAGATGCCCAGTGGGCCAAGGCCACCTTGGAGTTCAAGGGATGTGGGGCTGGAGGAGGGGTTGAGGGTACTTTTGCATAGGACCTGCCTCGTGTGTGCTCAGGGCTTTGGTGGCTGGGCTGAAGGACAGTGGGAACAGGAGGGTCCCAGCTTTGCTTCTTGCTGGCCAGTGCCCATCTGCGGGAGAGTGAAGAAGTCAGTATGCAGTGCAGTATCTGCCTGGGGTTTAGGTATCCACTTCACTGGGACAGTGGAGAGAGAGTGGCCCACACTGGTTTCGGGGCTCTGATAGTTTAGGCCCCCAAAGTTCTAGCTCAGTGGTTTAAGGAGAACACCGAGTTGTATATAAATTTGAAAGGGAGTTGCTTTTTTTTTTAGATAAACCTGAGCCAAAAGAAAATCTTTAAAAATCATACCCATCAGCTCTTATTATTTCTGGGTGGTATTTTTCTGTACAGTTTCCGAAGCAGTGACCCTAATCACAATGAGGACAGTCATTTGGAGCTTTTGTAAACTACTCACTCAGAGAAAAGTGCAAAGAAGGGTGCCTGCAAGTTTGGTTACCTCTGGGTGGGGGTGTGGGTGGGGGTGGGGGGCCGGTGGGCTTGGCTCCTGGCCCCAGCTTTTTCACATGTATGCTTCGAGGTATATTACATTTGGTGTGTTTCCCAGACTTTCAGTGTTGCCCCAGGACAACTGTGTAAGTTCATTTTGGCCTCAGGACAAATGAGGGGATGTTTCCTGTTTGCCTGACTCTTGCCCCAACTTCTTTCTCTGTTCTGTTAAGGCTTGGCTAAATTCTTTCCTCTTGTATTCCACATTTTAACTGCTGTTAGGGCACCAAGTAAAAAAATCTGCAAACAGTTAGCTTTCATGTTTGAGGATTCTGGTCAGAAACATGCAAAAGTTGAAGTTCTCAGCACAGAAAGATCACCCTCTGCATGATGCATTAAACATTTAATAACTGCAGTAATAATCCCCCAAAATTTTAATGGGCCACATGGGAACCTTAATGTGGTTAAAAAAAAAAAAAGTGTATTTCGTCACTGTCAAGTATACTTGCTTCAAATTGAGAGAAATTCTTCAATGCAGCTTTTGAGCAGTTAGAAGTTTATAAGCCTAGAAACAAGTAGCGTATTCTGAAAATAATTTTTATGTAGAAAGAGACAATAGAAATAGGGTAAGTATTAACCTAGTTGTTTGGTGTGCTGCATTACAGTTTAATTCTTTTTAGGTTGGGAAAAAGGGCATCTGCTGGGAGTCAGGTTAAGCGATTATGTGTAGGGTTGGCAGCAAAACCAGCATCTGAATGCAGGTCTCACTGTCCCCAAGACCTTGGTCTTTGGAAGTGTGGACTGTTTGAATTTGGCCCTTTTTGAAGTATTTTTAAAACTATAACCCCTTTGGGGGAGAGGGGAATTGAAGGTGGATGTGTATTGCATTAAATCGAATTCATGTTTCTTCCTAAGTTGGACCATTTTTTAAGAAAGTGTTCTGCTGGTAAAAAGTGGTGTGCATTTTGTATGTTGTTGTTGCTTTCAGAAGCTGAGAAAGAAATTATTAAAACAACAGCAAAGCCTGATAATGTAATTACCAGTTTTAATTTGTTTGGGCTTGTTTTAAATTGGCTTGGCTCCTTACTCCAGATGAAATCTAGTCAAAACACTTAGAATTATAATGTGCATAAATTAAGGACTTAGGAAACTGATGTTTCTCCAGTATTTGGAAGGAAATGATGTCCGAATACAATTCATAACATCATCTTAGCTTATCACTTCACTAGCCAGCCATTCACTGTTTCTGAATGATACTTTTTTAATAGCTTTAATTTGGTGGTTGTTTAATTGAAAAATATAGGAAGTTTTCCTATAGTATCATTTCAGGCCTGTTTGGTTGATATCAGATATTGTTACCGATTAGTTAGTTCTTGAAGCCAATATTTTAAGAACAGTAAAGTCTTTAAACCCTGTTTTTGCTGTGTAGTCACCTGAGAACACCTCTCTCTCCGGCTTCTTGAGGCTGTTTTTGTCTGCTCTACGGTATCTGACCTTGTGCTTTCTTTTGCATGGTTAGGTGCACACACACACACACAAATGTAATTGCTGGTAAATTTTCAGTCTTTTGAGAGGAGATTTAGTTTTTAGGTTCACAGAACATATCAGACTATTGATTATGGTAGATAAATAAGGCGGTTCCTGTTATTGAGCAGAGCTGAGGCATGACTTTAAAATAATGAGGTTTGTTTTGCTGCAAGACTTATAACCTGACTCTAGAGGCTGTTCTAGAAGAGACATTTCTGAGCCTTGGCACATTCAGGAATAAGCATTGTGCCTTCTAAGATGTGTGTGTGTTTGCATGTGTCAGTTCTGGGATCTTTTATAGTAAATCGAATTCATTGTTTTATGACCTTCTCCACTAAGATGGATCTAACAGGGAGCAGAAAGCCACCCCAACGAGAACAGCCAGTGATACAAAAATCAAGTAATTATAAATTCAGTGCCTTGTGTTTTTAGAAGGAATTTGCTGGCATTAGCAAGGAAAGCCCCAAAGTGGCTTAGTTTTCTCCGTTGTCTGTCCCTTTAACGGGATGAAAAATGTCTGGGCAGTTAAGGCTTTGTTCTAAAGTGGCCCATAATTTTGTCTGTTTTACATCCCAGTGGATTCCTAAGTCCAAATATGGTATTGCTTCTCAGAAAGGTCTCCATTTCTTTCCCTTCAATCTGTACAATATTTAATAGATTTATTTTGAGGTCAGGATTATCTCTTAGGTTGACCCGAATTTAAAACCTGGTAGAATATTGTGTTTAGTAAAGTAAGAGCTGAGAATAAGCATGGGAGGAGCTACATATGTCCATTCTGATAATTTTAAATTGTCAAGACTTTGTATCTGAAAAAAAAACGTTCTTAAGAATTTATGAAATTGTTTTAAACTCGTCTTTTCTCCTGGTGCCACGCCATCATCTCTCATCAATCCTTTGTATATATGCACTACACAAAAAAAGGCTGTGCTTCTGTAATGCCTGCTGTGCTGGTTTGAATATGTTATGTACCCCATAAAAAGCCATGTTCTTTCATTCAGTCTTGTGGGGGCCAACCTATTGTGGGTGGAATCTTTTGATTAGGTCTTCCCGTGAAGATGTGACCCACACATTAGTGGGTGGGACCTTTTCATTAGCTTATTTCCATGGAGGTATGACCCCACCCATTCAAGGTGGGTCTTAATTAGTTTACTGGAGTCCTTAAGAGATCTCACAGAGATAGAAACTCAGAGAAACTGAGAGAGACATTTTGGAGATACGCTAAGTTATGTAATCCAGAGTTTGCCCTTGGGAGAAGCAAGGAGGACCCACAAGAGCTGATGCAGACCCAGATGTTTGGAGATGCTAAGTTAAGAGATGAAGCCCAGAATTTGCCCTGGAGAAGCTAAGTGAGAACCCACAGATGCTTAAAGAGAAAGCCACTGGAATCAAGCTGAGAGCAATGCACCTCGGGAGCAAAGGACCAGCAGACACCAGCCACATGCCTTCCTAGCTGACAGAGGTGTTCCGGACGCCATCGGCCTTTCTTCAGTGAAAGTATCCTCTTTTTTATACCTTAGTTAGGACACTTTTATGGCCTTAGAACTGTTAATTTGTGAACTAATAAATCCACTTTATAAAAGCCAATCCTTGTCTGGTATTTTGCATAATGGCAGCTTTAGCAAACCGGAACACCTGCCTTCATGCAGCTGAGGCTGGGCTTGTGTTTTATAGACTGCCAGAGGCCAGGGGGTACTGCCAGGCTCCTCAGTCTGGCTTGACAGGGAGAAATTTGGAGCGAGATGAGGAGAGGTGGGACGAAATTCAAGACTTAAGATGGACAGATGCAGGAGGACTGTAGGTGAGGTAGACATGAATGGGGTGCTCTTAATGGAAATGAGGCACCCATTGTATCTTCCCACATATTGGAAAGATACAATGAAAATGAGAAGTATCTGTTTTAGAGAGGTGGGGTATCTTATTGGTTAGAATTTTCAGTTCTGAAGATAAAGGGCCTGCGCTGGACTCTGGCTCCCTTCTCATGAGCATGTTGACTCAGTGCCTGCTTTTCTCATCAGGACGCTGGAAGGGGGGATAGAGTCCCTGCCTCACAGGTTGCTGCAGGGACTAAGCGAGGTGAACATTTCATGAGCTTAGAGCAGCACCTGGCATTTAGGAAGCCCTCGGTGCGATGCGACCAACCCTGGAGGTAAGTGACCCAGGCAGGTTGTCATCGACCAAGCTTCTAGCTGCAGTTTTTCCATCTTACCATCAGCCTGATCCTGGGCTAATCTTGTGACTTCTTGAGGACCCAGTCAATTTTCACGTCTGGAAAATGAGGAATTGGATATCCAAGTTCCTTCCAGAATGAAAATTTTATGTTTTAAAGATGAAATTGTATTTCTCTCAAAAACCCAAACTGAGAATAATTAGTGCTTTAAAAAGGAAGAGTCATATTTAGAAAAATAAACGTGCTGGTAGGA
Organism: Choloepus didactylus; assembly: GCF_015220235.1. Lineage (NCBI taxonomy): Eukaryota > Metazoa > Chordata > Mammalia > Pilosa > Megalonychidae > Choloepus > Choloepus didactylus. The sequence goes on along the minus strand of NC_051325.1, from coordinate 24,164,303 downwards.
AGGCACACTTGTCAATCTCTGGAAACTGTTGATTACATGGACAACATTGTTGTTTTCCTGTTGGACTCTGCAGAGTCTTGTTACCCTAACAGATAGCCATTCACCACCAGCACTAGAGGCCTTTCTAATGAAGACCGGGGATAGCTGCCTAAAACAGATGATTGAAGTTAACCATGGAAGGGTAGTAATGCGTTTAATATTCTTTCTTGCTTGGTATTCTGAAAATGACATTTGTATAAATCCGTTGTAGTGAAATTATCACATTAGAGTTTTTTTAAAAAATTATACTTTATTAAGGTAAAATGTACTGACTATAAAATGCACCCATTAAGTGAACAGTTTGATGAGTTTTGACAAATATTTACATCTGTGTAATGGGTAGCACCTTATAGACTTTACAAAACAACTTTTTTTGAGATGTAATTCATGTATAAATTCCCCCATATGAAGTGTATAATTCAGTGGTTTTTAAAATTAGTTTCATATAGTTATGCAACCATCACCACAACCTAATTTTAGAGCACTTCCATCACCCCAAAAAGAAACCCCATACCCATTAGCAGGCACTCCCCATTCCTCCCACCCTCACACTCCCAGCCCTAAGGAGTCACTAATCTACTTTCTGTGTTGATAGATTTGCTCTTTCTGGACATTTCATATAAATGGAACCACATAATATGTGGTCTTTTAGTGAGTGGCTTCTTTCACTTAGCATAAGGCTTTCAAGGTTCATCCATGTTCAGTATGTATCAATATTTTCTTTTTCTTTCTTTTTTTTAACTTTTTATTTTGAAATAATTTCAAACTAACTGGATAGTTGCAAACATAGTACAAACCCCGTATTTGAAAAGTCCAGTATAGCCCCCACCCAGATACCCAGACTCACCAACTTTTAACGTTTTGTCCCATTTGCCATATTATTCTACCTAGCTACCTATCCATCTTTCTATTTATCTATTTTCTAAACATTTGAAAATGTTGTCGGTTATTTACATCATGCTTCTTGAACACTTAATACTTCCATGAATATTTCCTAAGAACAAGGATATTCACTTATGTAACCACCTTAAGTATAGTTATCAAGCTCAAGAAATTTAACATGTGTTGCTTTTAATTGTCATTGTCTCTTCAATCTCTCTCCATCTCAACCACTCAGAAGCACACCATTCAGTGGGATTAATCGCACTCACAATGTTGTGCTACCCGTACTACCATTCGTTACTAGAACTTTCCCATCACTCCAGATAGAAACCTTGCATCCATTATTCATTAACTCCCTCTTCCCTTCTCCGCTGCCCCTGGTAACCTTCTCTCTACTTCCTATGAATTTGCATATTCTTTCTATTCATGAAAGTGGAATCATACAAAATCTGTCTCTCTGTTTCTGACATTTCATTCAACATGATGTCTTCAGGGTTCACCTATGTAGAAGCATGTTTCAGAACTCAGTAACGTAACTAAGTAATATTCTGTTGTATTAATATACCTCATTTTGTTTATCCAGTTATCTGTTGATTGACCTTTGGGTTGCTTCCACCTTTTGGCTGATGTGCATAATGCCGCTGTGGATATCAGTGAACATTATCTGTTCAAGTCCCTGTTTTCATTTCTTTTGGGTGTCTGCCTAGAACTGGGTTTGCTGGGTCATATGGTAGTTCTATGTTAAACTTTTTGAGGAATTGCTTAATTGTTTTCCATAGCAGCTGCAGTATTTCACATTCCCACTAACAGTACTAAGCTTTCTATTTCTCCTTCTCACCAGCACTTGTTACTCAGTGTGTCTGTGTGTTTTTAATAACTATTCTAATAGGTGTGAGGTGGTATCTTTTAATGGTTTTGATTTGCATTTCCCTAATGGCTAACAATATTGAGCATCTTTTCATGTGCTTATTGGCCATTTATATATCTTCTTTGGGAAAATATCTAAGTCCTTTGTCCATTTTTGTAGTGGACCCCTTAGAATCCCTTCTCATTTCCTTTTGTGCGTATTATTCCAATATTTTCTTTGTGGTTACCTTGGGGCTTAAATTTAACATCCTAAATGTAGAACCATCTCGTTCGGTTTGATACCAACTTAACTTATATAACATACACATACTATGTTCCTATACCCCTTTGTCCCCCCATCTTTATGTAGTTCTTGTTGCAAATTACATATTTATGCATTATAAGTCCAAAACCATTGATTTATCATTACTTTTTATGCTTTCACATTTTAGATCTTATCAGAAGTAAAAAGTGGAGTTACAAACCAAAATACAGTAATGACTGGCATTTATGTTTATCCATGTCATTACTTTTACCAGAGGTCTTTATATCTTCATGTGACTTCAGTCTATTGTGTAACATCCTTTCCTTTCAACCTGCAGAATTTCCTTTAGCCTTTCTTGTAGGGCCAGTCTAGTGGTGACAGACTCCCTCCACTTTTTTTTTTATCTGGGAATGTCTTTATCTCTACCTCATGTTTGAAAGATAGTTTTGCCTGATACAGAATTCTTTGTTGGAAGTTTTTTCCTTCAGCACTTAGAATATGTCATCTCACTGTTTTCTCACCTTCAGGCTTTCCCATGAGAAACTGATACTTAGAAATATTGAGGCTCCCTTGTCCATGAAACGTTGCTTCTCTCTTGCAGCTTTCACAATTTTCTCTTTGTCTTTGTCATTCAACCATTTGATTATCATTTATCTCAATGTGGGTCTATTTGGGTTTATCTTGTTTGGAGTTCATTGAGCTTCTTGGATGTCTATATTCATTTATTTCATTGAATTTGGAAAGTTTTCAGCCATAATTTCTTTGAATAGTCCTTCTGCTCCCCTTTTTCTTCTCCTCCTGGGACTCCCATGTTGCAAATTGATATGCTTGATGGTGACTCACAGATCTTTCAGGCTCTGTTCCCTTTTCTTCATTGTTGTTTCTTTCTGCTCCTCAGATTGGACAATTTCAATTTTCTTATCTTCAGGTTCACTGATTCTTTCTTCTACCAGCTTCAATCTGCTGTTAAACCTCTCTAGAGAATTTTTTATTTCCTGTTACTATGGTCTTTAGGGCCTGTTTGGTTCTTTTTCATGATTTCTGTCTCTTTATTGACATTCTCTTTGTGTTCATCTGTTGTATTATTAATTTCCTTTAGTTCTTTGCCCCTGTTTTCCTTTAGCTTATTGAGTATATTTAGGACCATTTTTTAAAAGTCTCCCTAGTATGTCCCAGGTCTGGTCTTGCTCATTAATGGTTTTCTTTATCCTGCACATTTGCACAAGCCATCCTTTCCAGTTTCTTTGTATGTTTTGTAATCTTTTGTTGCAACCTAGACATTTTGATGTTTTTATGTGTTATCTCTGAAATTTAGACACTGAGGCATCTACTCCTTAAACTTGCTTCTAGCTAGTGTTATGACAGAAAAAGAAATCACCTTTCTCCCTCTTTGTACATCTTTACACATTGGCTTTGTAATTGCTCTCCTTTAGAGCTTATCTGTCCTAACAATAAATTTGAGAATAGCTGAAGGCAGAAGTGTAGGTTCCTTTCCAGTCTCTTCTGTGCATGCCCTGGGCATATGCATATGGCTCTAGGAATTCCCCTGTTTACAGGGATCCGGATGTCCCTTCTTCCCTAGGAAACGAGGTTTCCTCACAGTCCTGGGCACCGCGCTGTATATCCTACTGCCAGCAAATCTTTGCCCCAGGCAGCTGCGCTTTGACTATTCTCCTATAGTTTTCTGTAGAAGAGCTCTGTGAGCTTGTCTTCTGTACTTGGGGAAGGTTCTGGGACAGCTGGCCTTCTGTGCGTGCCCTGGGTCAGTCCTTAAGGATGCCCCCAGGCAGATTGGCACAGATATACATACTCCCAGAATATGCATGGGGTTACTCTGTTCCATTTGGAACCAGGACCAGAGACCAGCACTGGGAGTGTGGGTTGGCTCTGTGTGGGTCAGTGAGGGAATGGGGGAAGGGCCAACAAGGGTGCCAGGAGAGCCTACTGGTTTTTTTTTGTTGTTGTTGTTGTTTTTTTAATTCATTTTTATTGAGATATATTCACATACCATGCAGTCATACAAAGCATACATGCTTTGTTCACAGTACCATTATGTAATTGTGCGTTCATCACCAAATTTAATTTTTGAACATTTTCATTACCACACACACAAAAATAATGAGAATAAAAATCAAAGTGAAAAAGAACAATTAAAGTGAAGAAGAACACTGGGTGCCCCCTCCTCCATTTTTCTACTCATCCATCCATACACGAGACAGAGGGGAGTGTGGTCCATATGGCTTTCCCAATCACATTGTCATCCCTCACAAACTACCTTTTTATACAATCGTCTTCAAGATTCACGGGTTCTGGGTTGTAGTTTGATAGTTTCAGGTATTTACTGCTAGCTATTCCAATTCATTAGAACCGAAAAAGGGTTGTCTATATTGTGTATAAGAGTGCCCACCAGAGTGACCTCTTGGTTCCTTTTGGAATCTCTCTGCTACTGAAGAGCCTACTGTTTTTAAGTTGCTTTTTCCTTGATTTGATGCTTGCCTTGTTGCTGCCAATCCTTTAACTGTTGTGGGAAAGATGGTTCTGTCAACTGTTGTTTGTTGCCTGGAGCCCTAGAATGGCTCAGTGTACCATCTTGATTATCCATGTGTGCTGGTTTGGATGTATTATGTCCCCCAAGATGCCATTATCTTTGATGCAGTTTTGTGTGGGCAGGAAACCTATTGGTGTTCATTGGGTTGGAGACTTTTGATTGGATGTTTCAGTGGAGATGTGATCACTCAACTGTGGGCGAGATTTTTCATTGGATAATTTCCATGGAGGTGTGGCCCCACCCATTCAGCATGGGCCTTGATTAGTTTACTAGGGCACTATATAAGCTGACAGGAGTGAACTTGCTACAGCCAAGAGGGACACTTTGAAGAATGCACAGGAGCAGAGAGAGGAACTGCAGTTTACAGAGACATTTTGGAGATGGCCTTTGAAGGCAGACTTTTGCTCCAGAGAAGCTAAGAGAGGACAAATGCCCCAAGAGCAACTGAGAGTGACATTTTGGAGAGAAGCTGAAGCCTAGAGAGGAATGTCCTGGGAGAAAGCCATTTTGAAACCAGAACTTTGGAGCAGACACCAGCCATGTGCCTTCCCAGCTAATAGAGGTTTTCAAGACACCATTGGTGATCCTCCAGTGAAGGTACCTGATTGTTGATGCATTACTTTTGACACTTTATGGCCTTAAGACTATAACTGTGTACCCAAATAAACCCCCTTTTGTAAAAGCCAATACATTTCTGGTGTTTTGCATTCCAGCAGCATTAGCAAACTAAAACAGCATGCATGTCAGTACTTTTTTTAAATGACTGAATAATATTCCATTGTGTGGCTATAACACTCTTTATTTATCCATTCATCAGTTATGGACATTTGGTTTGTTTCTACTTTTTGACCACTATAAGAAATACTGTTATGAATCTGTGTATGAGTTTTTGTATAGATTTGTATGTTTTCATTTCTCTGGGGTGTGTATCTAGGAGAAGAATTTCTGGGTCATATAGTAACTCTAAGTTTAACCCAAGAGGTTGTGTCATTTTGCATTCCCACCAGAAATATATGAGGGTTCCAATTTCTCCACCTCCTTGCCAGCACTTGTTATTGTATTTTTTTTATTATTATTATTATAGCTATCTGAGTGGATATGAAGTGGTATCTCATTGTGGCTTTGATTTGTGTTTCCTTGATGGCTAATTCTACTGAGCATCATTTTATGTGCTTATGGTCCATTTGTATTTCTTCTTTGGGGAAATGGCTTTTCAGATCCTTTGCCCATTTTTAAATTCATTTATCTTTTTTATTATTGAGTTATAAGTGTTTTTCTATATTCTGCTCACATGTGCTTTGCAAATATTTCTTCTCTCCCTTCCTTCATTCTCTTGCCTTCTTCTTGCCTTCAAGAGGTATTTATTAAGCAACTCCTTTGTGCTAGGCTCTGTGCCTGGTTCTCTTTATGAACTTAAATTGCTTAAAGTTGTAAGTTTTAATTATCTGGAAAATAATTTTACATAGAGAAATCCATTTGTTGTAATGATAAATAAAGTACTTTTTACATTATATCCTTATGAGGCTAGAATACCTTTTGGGATCTCTGTATTTAATAACTTGGTCCCCTCACCTGCTTTTTAAAACACATCATAATGACTGTGTTTATAAATGGCATTTTAATTGCTAAAACTATATCCAGAAAAGTTTATGTATATATATATGTTTATGTATATATATATATATTTATAAATGGCATTTTAATTGCTAAAACTATATCCAGAAAAGTTTATGTATATATATATGTATGTGTCAGTATATCAGTGATATCTTTTAAAATCTTATCTCTTTGTCTCTCTTATTATTTCTTACTATTGTAAAACTGCTTTAGTCAACTGGAAAATCTATTATTATAGCATGTTAAGATTCTAAAAAAGTGAGTTTTGCATAACATGTTGAAATAAAAATATACTGAATGTGTCTGTTGTGTGCTATCTTTAAGTCTGACCACTTCCTTGGAGCAGAAAATCTGGACTGGCCCCTTCAGATTTTGCAGAGGAGGAATTTGAAGTTAAGATATTTTTAAAAAATTATTTTTTGGTGGTAAAATGTATATCATATAAAATTTGTCATTTTAGCCCTTTTAAATGTACAATTCAGTGGCATTAATTACAGTCACACTGTTGCATAACCATCACTATTTATTCCTAAAGTCGTTTCATCACTCCAAACAGAAATTCCATTCCCATTCAGCACCCACCCCCAACCCCTGGTAGCTCTAATCTACTTTCTGAATTTGCCTGTGATAGGTATGTCTTGTGAATGGAATCACACAACATCTGTCCTTTTCTGTCTGGCTTATTTCTCTTAGCATAATCTTTTCAAGGTTCATCCATGTTGTAGCATGAATCAGAACTGTATTCCTTTTTATGGCCGAATAGTATTCCCCTGAATGTATATGTCACAGTTTGTGTATTCATTCATCTATGGATGGACACTTGGGTTGTTTTCACCTCTGAGGTTAAGATTTTTGATTGAATACAGCACTGAAGTGGAACCAGAACCCACCTTGCTGCACCACCTTCCTCTGACACCAGGAAGGGACGGCTTCATTCTTTGGGCTGACCAAGCCATAGCGCAGTAAACAGAACTAACTGGAGCTTCCATTAGCCACCGTTATGGGACATGAAGAAGCAACTATGGCAAGTGTGATAAACTGCTGAGAGAGACTGGCAGCTGGAGGGTGGGGAGAGGTTGGTTGAAAAGCACCGAGAAGTTGAACAAGAATTTGATTAGATGTGTCTTGACATGTAAGCACTCGAGGTAATTGTTAGTAAGGTAAAACTAGAAAATATCTGTTTTGATCTGCTGTCAATAGAAAATGTAGGGTGTGTTGCAGTTAATGTGGTAAAATTATTAGTGTGCTCTTTTCCTTGTCTATTTTGAAAAAAGACTTTTTAAAGGCCACCCACTATATCAGTGTGACATAAATCAATGTTTTTCAAATGTCTCCTCTTCCCACACCCCCGTTTTTATAAAGCTCTGGAACTTAAAAAAATAAAGTGATATGTGGAAACAGTATGCAAGCCCATAGGGTGGGGGTGCTCTGGTTGTAGTAGGAGTGGGAGCCTGTGCTGTGTACTCCCCAGCCCCCTGCTGTGGCTCCACCTGGAGCACAGCAGAGGAGACTAAAACCTGGATTTTGCTGGCCCATTGGTCCCCACCCACATGCAAGTAAGGACCTCAGCCCCCATTAAAATGCCCTCCCCCCACCCAGGTCTAGGTGTTCAGTGGGAGAGACAGGTGGAGTGGGGAGGGGGGGTTGTTTTTCTTCTTTCCAGAGTTGGAGCTTTTAATCCACCCCATGCCACAGCAGTTCGGCTGCAAAACAGTAAAGGGAACATCTCCCCTGCCCCTTAGTGTCACCACCACAGGGTCGCTGGGTTGCTGGGGCCCTTTGTGAATACAGAGTTTGGTAGGACAGCAGATCCCAGCCATGACAGTGGGTGCAAAACCCCTGCCCTATGACCCTAAGCTCTCACTGAGCCCGGCTAACCCTGCAGTTTCTCCTTGCCATTTAGTCTGTACCTCTCCTGGCTCCTGTCCTTGCCTGCTTTTGCTAGACATGCCTGTGTGTGTGTCTGAATCCCAGTTACAAACAGAAGTCAGAACTTTCCTCTGCACGAGACTTCTTGGCACTGGATGAATTAGTGGGTACAGATCATGGAGATCCTGGCCAGCCTTGTCTCAAGGTCAGTTCTGCCTAGAAGGGATACTCTGCCTTAAGATATTGTGACCAGTCGTGGAGAGATTGAAATGGTCCATAGCTTTCTCCTCTTGGTAGAAGTTTACATTAAATTTGTTTCTAATGATAAAATGGTACATAGTGCATGTTCATCGAATGAATGAATAATACATTGTGGGAGATACTACATTGGAACTGTCTGCTGGAGAATGTGTTGTGTGAGAAGCTCATGTTAAGCTTTCAGATCATGAGCAGATTAAGAAATCTTTTTAAGAATTACCTCTCATTATATAGAAGAAAAGTCACATCATTTAGCTGTAACAAAATTCTTATTTGAATCTACTGAATTCATTTTTTTTAGTATGTAAATAGATGAAGTATCTTTTTGTAAAAGACTGAATTGGTGGGACAGGGCGGTGGTATTTGGAGGTCTGCTTTTTGTTTGTTGTTTTGTTTTTTTTTAAATTAGTTTTATTGAGATATATTCACATACCATACAATCATCCACAACGTACAATCAGTTGTTTGCAGTATCATCATACAGTTGTGCTTCATCACCACAATCAATTCTTGAACATTTTCATTACTCCAAAAAATAAAAAAAATAAAAATAAGAATAAAAATAAAAGTGAAAAAGAAGACCTAAAACATCCCATCCCCCCACCCTATTTTTCAGTTATTTGTTGGCCCCATTTTTCTACTCATCTGTCCATTCATTGGGTAGAGGGAGTGTGAGCCACAAGGTTTTCACAATCACACAGTCACACCAGTGTAAGATACATAGTTATACAGTTGTCTTCAAGAATCAAGGCTACTGGATTGCAGTTCGACAGTTTCAGTTATTTTCTTCTAGCTATTCCAATACACTAAAAACTACAAAGGGATATCTACATATCACATAAGAATACCCTCCAGAATGACTTCTCAACTCCATTTAAGATCTCTCAGCCACTGAAATTTTATTTTGTTTCATCTCTTTTTCCCTGTTTGGTCTCAATCCTATGATGCCCTGTCCAGGCTGATCCCCAGGAGTCATGTCCTGTGTTGCCAGGGAGGTTTAAACCCTGGGAGTCGTGTCCCATGTAGGGAGGGGAGGCAGCAAGTCCACCTGCCAAGTTGGCTTAGAGAGAGAGCAAAGATCTCTCTCATGATACATGAGATCATGATACATGCTTGCCCACATTTTATTCCTTTGAAAATTAGATAACATTTTGTCCGAAGGCCTCATCTCCTCTTATTCTGTGTATGTCCCTGGGTGTCTTAATTTGCTACTATCTATCATACTGATGACCCCCAATACATACATCTAGCCTAAATTCCCAGGGCTTGCCTTTCCATCAAACGTCTGAAGCTTAGTGTGTCCAGAAGTCTGACCAGGATCTCCTGCCCTTCCACATTTGCTTCTCTTCCTCATAAATTGTATATCACTTTAGGAAATTTCCAGTTATTTATCTTTTCAAGCTAGAACCACAAAGTCATCTTCAGTTCTCCCATTCTTTCACTGTCCACTTTTAGAAATGTTGCTTCTGCTGCTATTGTGTCATCTCTTCTTGCCAAGACTCTGTAGTAGCCACTTAACTAGTTTCATTGCTTTCAGTTTCTCCTCTGCACCCATCCTCCCCCTTGGAGCTGGGGGAATTTAGCAGTCTTATACTCTTGCTTCCTTCCTACTCATTTAGAAACTCTCTCTGTGTCTTCCATAGGTGTATCACAATGTTTGGTTAAATCTGTATTTAATATTTATATTTTTATAATTATTAATTTTCATTTTCATTGCAATAGAACCATGATTCCCTTTTCTTATTGTTACAATGTTTTGTTTTTTCTAGAATTGGGTTGCCTTTTTTCTTTCTGCATAGTTTTCTTTGTTCCTAACATTACTCCAAAATTATCCAAATGAACGTTTGTAAAGTCCTTCCAAAGAGTATTTTCTCATGATCAAACCCATCATGTAATGTACCAGTTCGTTTCTTTTTCTTTTCTTGGAGACTTCATCCTGCTGCTTTCTTGACCAGCTGTGTTTGAGGCTCAATGCATAGACATCATCTTTGGCTTAGCTTCCCCTGTGTGGGATCCTCTGTTTACTATAGTATGCCTCTCACTTTCCTGGTTTATTCTTTTGTTTGGTGGAACATATTTCTAGTAACTTCCTGGAAAAGGGATGTGAATGTGGAGCATGAGGTCTTGGAGGTCTTACGACTGAGTGTCAAAAGGGTGTCACTGAATAGACATTTCTCCAGAGAAGATACACAGATGGCCAGAAAGCACATGAAAAGATGCTCAACATCATTAGCTGTCAGGGAAATGCAAATCAAAACTACAATGAGATACATTTCACACCCATTAGAATGGCTGCTATTAAAAAAATGGAAAATAAGTGCTGGAGAAGATGTGGAGAAATAGGAACACTCATTCATTGCTGGTAGCAATGTAAAATGGTAAAGCTGCTGTGGAAGACAGTTTGTTGGTTCCTCAGAAAGCTAGTATAGAACAACCATATGACCCAGCAATCCTACTTTTAGGTGTATACCCCAAAGAATTGAAAGCAGAGACTTGAACAGATATTTGTACACTGATGTTCAATTATTTGCAATTGCAGCATTATTTGCAATTGCAGCATTATTTGCAATTGCCAAAAGATGGAAGCAACCCAAGTGTCCATCACCTGATGAATGGATAAAGAGAATGTGGTATATACACACAATATTCAGCTGTAGAAAGGAATGAGGTCCTGATACATGTGACAGCGTGGATGAACCTTGAAGACATCATGTTGAGTGAAATAAGCCAGACACAAAAGGACAAATATTGTATGACCTCACTAATTTGAAACAATTAGAATAAGCAAGCTCATAGAGTCAGAATCTAGAATATAGATTACCAGGGGATGGGGTGGGGATAGGGAATGGGACATTAAGGCTTAAAATGTACAGGGTTCCTATCTGGAATCATGGGAATGTTTTGGTAATGCATAGGGGTGATGGTTGCATGACATTGTGAATGCAATTAACAACACTGAAATATATATCTCAATATTCCCTTTTAAAGGGAAATGTTAAATTGTACATATGTTAAAAGAAAAAAATTTTTTTAAAGTCCACAGAACTACACTGCACAGTGAACCCCAAGTTAAACCATGGACTTTAATTAATAGAACAATTTTTAAAAATGTGCTATCATCAGTTGTAACAAATGTTCCACACCAATACAAGGTGTTGGTGGTGGGATGGTGTATGGGAATCCTGTATTTTATGCATGATTGTTTTGTAAACCCACAACATCTCTAATAAAGAAAAAAAATTTTGTTTTAAAATGAGGGTCTCGCTCACTGTTCACTGAATCCCTTTTCCCTACTCCTTGCTGGACCTGCCATCTGGATCCTTTTTGTTCTAGCCTATGTTTATAGCTTCATCATTCTCTCCTGCATGTGTTTGATGTCACCCTCTACTTTCACAGCTCTGCATTTGTTCATGCTTTTTTATCAGATCAGAAAGTCCAATTTTCCTTCGTGGTAAGAGTCTAGTCATCAAACTAGATGTCTATTGAGGTGAAAAAAATTATAGTTGAGAAAGAACATGATTTCTCTTTTGGCTTAGCAAAGCTGCAAAGGATAGGTTCAAACACGTATAGAGGAATTCTTGGATTTGGCTTTGTCACCTGCCACGATCCTTTTTGGAATACGTAAGGGTATAATTCATTAACAAATAAAATTGAGTGTTTCTTTAAAGAAGACAACTTTTAGTATAGTGGGTAACTTCAGAAATAGTAAGCAAACTAACAAACCCTGACTGTTTCTCTGAAATGTATCTTCAAGATTGCTGCTTAGTTATCACTTCTGTCAAATTATGTTTGATCTGCTGAAATAGTTTTATTAGGTCTCTGTATTATATATATAATTGTTTCATAGAGCTGGTGTAACAAGTTACCACAAACCAAGTAGCTTAAAACAACAAATTTATTATCTCATGGTCCTGGGGGCCAGAAATCCAAAATCAAGGAGTGGGCACGGCTGCATTCCCTCCAGAGGCTCTGGGGGGAAAATCTGTTGTTTGCCTTTTCTGGCTTCTGGTGGTTGGTGGCTTTCTAGGCATGTAGTTCCGTGTATCTCTTAGAAGGTTACTCACCGTTGGATTTAGGACAGACCTGGGTAATCCAGATTGATCTTTTCATCTCAAGATCCTTAACTTAATCACATCTGCAAACATCCTTTTTCCAAATAAGATTCACAGATTCCAGGAATTAGGGCATGGACTGTATCATTTTCGGGGCTACCATTCAACCCATACAACCTCCAAAGGAAGGTGCTCTATGGTCTCTGCTGATAATCAAACGATATGTTGCTCTCTGGTCAGGGTGATCACGCATCAATCAGTATTGATGATTGCCTACCATGAACTAGGCTCTTTACTAGCTTCTGGCCTTACAGAATCCAATAAAGACAAACTCTTGCCCCTCAAGGAGCCCACAGTGCTGGCAGAGAGGCCAACTTCCGCGTGAGTATTCAAACCGGCTATTTGAGTACATTCTTCAATAGTTATAGAAATAAGGAATTATAAATACATAGAGAAACTCTGGCAGGAATATTTGACATGTGGAAGGTGCAGAGGGGACTATCGGGACTAGTCATGCTTTACCAATCAGAGATATTTTGAGCAGATTTTTGGTATAAGTGGTTTTATGATGCAAACATGAACTCTTTGGTAAAATCAGTCATTAAACTTTCTGCAGAATCCTCTCAGTTTATTCAATATAATCACATTTACTTCTTACTCTAAAAGGGTACTTCATCCTATCCCCGAGGAAGATGTTTTTTTATAAGGTAAAAAGCACATGGAAGGTTGCCTTTGGCATTTGGAAATGCGTTACTGCTTTCATTTGTTTTAGGGTACTTGATTGCACTCAAATCATTTCTCTAGGGTGTTCTTATAAGGCTCTCTTGGATTCAAGTAGTAAGGAAGAATGACTTATAAATCTGAAATTATCCTTTCTGTTAGAGGTACCCAACCAGGATTTCTTTATGGTGTGGTGTGTTTTGGATAAGTGTTGTTGTCGTTAATAAAAGTACCTAAATTTGTGAGTGATTTCTTTATGTAAGAAGTATTGACACACATTTAAAGTTATCCATTAACATAATTACTCCTTTTCATTTACATTCCATCCTGATGTTTCATTTGAGGAAGAAAGGGAAGCGGGTACAGCTGGTGTCCCTGTAATTGTATGTAACCTCCAGCCTGCCTTATCTGTGCACTCCTGGCACAGATGTCGTCCTCTGTCCTTTGTGTTCCTGTTTAAAAAAAAAAATGTTGACAACCTGGTGGTGGTTCTTTTCTGAAGTAATCGATCATTATGGGTGTTGTGCAACCCATAAGAGTAGAATCAATTTTACTTTTTTATTTAAAGTTAATTAGAAAATTGTTTTATGTTCATAGAAGATAATTTAAGATGTCTTGTTAAAAAGTTTCCCAGTTAAGCATAGAATTCTCATATGACCCAGCAATTCTCCTTCTAGGAGTGTACCCCAAAGAACTGAAAATAGGAATTCAAACAGATAGTTGTACACCAGTGTTCATAGCAGCATTATTCACAATAGCCAGAAGGTGAAACAGCCCAAGTGTCCATTGACAGATGAATGGATAAACAAATATGGCATATGCATACAATCGAATATTATTCACCCATAAAAGGGAATGAAGTTCTGATAAATGTTACAACATGGATGAACCTAGAAAACATGATGCTGAGTAAAGTAACCCAGATACAAAAGAATAAATATCGTATGATTGTATGTTTATGAAATATCTAGAATAGGCAAATTTATAGAGACAGAAAGTAGATTAGAGGTGAACAGGGACCAGAGCAAGGGGGCAGTGGGGAGTTAATGCTTAATGGGGACAGAGTTTCCGTTTGGGGTGATAAAAAAGACAACATTGTGACTGTAATTAAAACCACTGAATTAATACACTTAAAAATGGTTAAAATGGGATATTTTGTAGTATTTATATATAAAACCACAATAAAAATTAAGAGAGGAAAAAATAACTTTAGGGAAGGAATTCCACATGTGAAACGTTGATGGTCACTGTGCTATGCTAAGAAATGAAAAACCTTCATTTCTATGAAAAAAAAAAAGTTTCCCAACTTTGTACCATTCTCAAAACTTTTCTGAAGTTTGAAAGAATATTAAAATAAAAGAGCATCAAAATAATGAAAAACAGCTTTGTGCTTATTTCAAGAACTGGACCCTTCATTGGAACATGACATTAGTCGGATAAACATAACTTTTGAAATGTAATTAATTTTCATGGTGCACTTGAATCCTTCAAGTGGAATTTGTACCTACCTTTGTCACCCATCTTCCTGTCCCTGTCTTTTACTCTCCCTCACCTAATACTCATGAATAATTACAATGGCAACAACTAACATTTACAGACTAGAAAATAATTTTATGAAGGTGTCCTGGGGCTGAGGGAGCATTAAAGTTCCTGTAGAAGTTAAGCTTCATGGGCATTGCTGTAGTCATGGTTTTCTTTTCCTTTCCTCCTCCTCCTTGTCCTCCTCCTCCCTCTCTGTCTTCCTTCCGTTTGTCCATCTTTCTTTTTAACTTGTGTTGTTATTGTACTAGACTAGGTCTTTGGAGTAAGCCCCTGTATTATTTAGGGTTCTCTAGGGAAACAGAATCAACGAGAGATATCTATGAATATAAGATTTATAAAAGTGTCTCATGCAACTGTGGGTATGCATGAGTCCAAATTCTGTAGGGCAGGCAACAAACTGGCAACTCCAATGAAGATGTTAGATGAAATCCTCAGGAAACAAATTGGCAACTTTGATGAACGTGTTTGATGAACTCAGGAAACGAACTGGCAACTTTGACGAACTCCTCAGGAAACACTTCACTGGTTAACCAAAGAAGTGAAAGTCCTCTGTCTGTCTCACTTAAAAGTCTTTAACTGATTGATTGGATTACATCCAGCCAACTGCATTCTCTCATTGTGGAAGACACTTCGTTGACATCATCAGTCACAGCTGCAGCCAATTGACTGATGAGTTAATAAACCACCCTGTTGGTTTATTAACCAGCCACAGATGTCCTCACAGCAACGGTTAGGCCAGTGCTTGCTTGGCCTGACAGTTGGGTACCATCACCTGGCCAAGTTGACACATGAACCTAACCATCACTAAACCCCTTAACTATCAGGGCAAGGGAGGGGAACCTAAATCCGTCAGCCCAGAAGAGAAAACCCTTGCCATCCAAATGAAGCTCCATGCCCCACTGGAGTGGCTGGCCTGTATTCACCCCACTTGTCATGTTGCCCGGGCTTGTTATGTTTGGTCATTCATGTTAGATGATTTTGCAATATGGAATTTTCCTTCTGAACCTAGATGCAAATATCTTAGACAGGCTCAAGCTCTGTAACCAAAAGCTACCCAGTCCCAGGTCGAGGCTGTTAAGAGATTCATGGAGCTTTCCTTTCTGTATAGGACTTAAAAACAGTGATACTTGTTCATTATTT
This sequence comes from Choloepus didactylus, assembly GCF_015220235.1. Taxonomy (NCBI): domain Eukaryota; kingdom Metazoa; phylum Chordata; class Mammalia; order Pilosa; family Megalonychidae; genus Choloepus; species Choloepus didactylus. The sequence continues at coordinate 24,148,525 of NC_051325.1, read as the reverse complement.
CATTTTGGTCTATACAAGGAAAGAAATGTGGTGATACCTCAGCAATTTGTTCACATGGATTTCTGAGTCTGTCTGCTTTCTGTTGTCTTTAATATTTTGTATGTTTAAATTTAGGATGGTGTCTAAAGACAAAAAAATCGATTCAGATGTTGCTTGCTGCTTTAACATTATTAAAAGTCCTGTTTTTGGAGAAGTAGGTAGCTGTGATTTTCCTGTCATTCTATAGAGATACTTAATCTTTTTATAGTTTAATCTCACATTTGTTTTCAGTCTTGTGGTAGAAGGTAAAGAAAATAAACGGCTTGTGGAAAAGTGATCCTGATCACGCAATCTTTTTTTTTAAATTCTACTTTGAGAGTTCCATATTAGTAAGAAAGGAAAAACACCAAAATCATTGAAAATTCAAGAACCCTCTCTCCATAATTGCCATCATATAAAATGTTCTTTTCAATTCTAGTCCATCTGGTTGTAAACAAACTTAAGCCAAAATTAGCAATATTCTCAATGCCAGGAGAATTTGGTGAGGTTGGGGAGCCTTAGAAGCAAGTCAATTTGACAATTTTTTAATTTCTCCACTAATGGAGGAGCTCAAGTCCATGTGCAGTTTGCAGACATCCACCTACAGAGCGAGAGTCGGGAGTCACAGTTGGCAGCAGAAAGATTCCAGTTCTCTCTGTTGCAATTTCATCTGCCTAGCTAATAGTCAGACCCAGAACACGATACCCTCAAAAGCTTTGGAAATCCATATGGGAATCCAGTTATGAACAGACCAAGACTCCATCTACTTAATATTTAATATCTGGGAAGCCGCTTTCTAAGCTGAAAAAAAAAGTTAAAAAGTTTTACAGGGACATGAATAAAGACTACCTTGGAAACAAAAATAGGGTAAGAAAGGCTTTCCTCTGTTACCTGCCCCACAGTAAGGCTAAGCAGTCTCAGCTATATGGCTTTGAAGATTTGAAGTAATACACTGGTTGGTAATTTCATTTATTATTTAGTCTTTATGTTTGTGGTATGAGTTAGCATGTTTAGATAATTCAGCAAATCTTTGGGCTTTTTTTTTTTTTTTTTCCTATGAGATCTGTTTATACATTTGGACATAGCAGTGAACGTAGGGCCGTTGTTGCTTTGTGGCTTTCAGCTTTTGATTTGTCTCTGAAGCTGCCACCATGACGTTAACCTTTGATGAAGTTAAGAGCATCAGAGGGTGAAGGAAAACGATCACCAGCAGTTAATAATGTCCTGATGTTTTGGGAGTGTGGGAAGAATGCCCATTTCCATGAAGGAGTCTGGAGGCCCCCATGGTGAGAAGCTCCCCTGACCACATGTAAACGGAGAAATAGACTTTAAAATCAGTTTTGATTAAAATGGGAATTTGAGCCTGCTGCTTACAAGCAGCCATCTTGCTATAAATTATTTATGGCATGAGCACAAGGGTTTCATATAGAGGCTGTAAGCCTTTTCCCATTTTGTTTCAAAAACTGGTTTGGTTATAAAGAGAAAATAATTTATTTTGATAATGAAAAAGATTAAAAATATAAAGGGGGGTCGTTAGTTCCTAAAGTTATTATAAGGTAGAAAATAAAGACAAATTAATAATACTTTTCAAAATAATCAATGTTGCAGTTGGATTCTTTGTGACAGGGCAAATTACAGAGCCCGGCTTAAAGTTTGTCATATTAGATATGCAGTGAGATGTTCTTGCAGTGAGTAAGCCAGTGACTTACAGAGCATGCAATTTTGGAGTCCTCAGCTCTGGACAAATATTTAGGTTTATTCCTGTGCTAACTGGGTTATACTCTGTTCCCTGTTGAGACTCTCTGTGACCAGGAGATGTGGATGGCCATGCAACTTGCCATGTTTATCCCTTTTCTGGGATCAGATCCCCATCTCTGGTTGCTATATCTTGCTCTGGGATCGCACCCTCACCCCCACCCTTGCTTTGACCTGCCTTCCTTGAGGAAGTTTAGATTCTCTCTTGGGAAACGGGAAGTTTAGACAAAGATATGGAGACTGTTTGCATGAATGCTTGAGAGGATGGTGTACTCTCTGTTTTCATTGTATAGGTTTGGATATATATCAATACCTTATGTATTATGTGTCCTACATAATCTTATTTATCTGTTTTACCTCCTTGATCTGACATGAGCTGACAGAGGTGAGAGTAAGTCTTCTACTACTCTGCTTCTTTTCATTTCTCTTGTTTTTAAATGTCTGTTTGTTCAATAAATACTTGTTGCTTGCTTCCCATTCTCCAGGAATGGTTCTGAGCTGTAGGGATGCAACTTTGACCAAGACTGACAAGGCCCCTGCCCTCATGGAGCCAACATTTTAGTTGGGGGAGATGGACAGTGCACAAGGGGGAGAAAAACAAGATAATTTCACATGCTGAGAAGTGTGACGAAGAAAATAAAAGACGGTGATTGCTAGGTAGCGACGGAAGGTGGTTCCAGTTTTGTTAGGATGATCAGAAAAGCCTCTGGAAGGGAGCAGCATTTGAGATAAATTCTGGGTAGACAGAAGGAGGCACCCCTCAAGGGATTTGGAGGAAGCAAGTTCTAGCAGAGGGGAGAGCAGCTGCAGAGGCTTTGATATAGAAGCACATGTGGCATTTTGGAGGAGCAGATTTTGTGATTTTTTTTCCTATCTGCCTTTTCATGCTCTGTTACATGGGATCCTCCAGATAGCTATAAATTTCTTTATAGCTTTTATCGTCCGCTATTAGAAATGCCTTGCTTTGTCTCCTTTAATTCTCGTTGCTGCAGAGTTAACAGTTTTTGACATTGCATCCCTTGCATTGTTTTGTTTACAGTTGCCCGCAGTGCTTTGGCTTTACTTTTACTCTCAGCCTTGCTGGGCTATCCAGATGTTTCTGTGGTTGACTGCCGTGGTCTCCAAAGTGGTGTGTGTGTGCCAAGTAGGGTGTGTGTGTGTGGGGGGGGGAGGGGGCTGTGTGTGTTAAATGATCCGCTGTGATATGGACAAAAATGAGAACCTTTATCTTTATTTGGTTTATTTTAAAAAATTAACTAGGAGGTTGATGACAGTGTCCTCACAAAGTGACTACATCTGGAGGGTCCTTTGGGAAGGTGATGTGAGGGAGAAAGAGGGTCCCCTCTGTGGAAAGTGGCTGTGGTGGCCTCACCTGTTGGTTCACTCTCATGATGCCGGGACACGGTGCAGCCCACGTGGTGAGGGGTGCTTAATCCACGAAAGCACAGCCTGCCTAGGTTCCCCCCTCGCCCCACCCCCTCGGTGGCATGGCATCATGAAAATACCCAGTGCCTTGAATGGAAGTTCATACCCTTTTAGTCCCCTCTACCCCCGATGCTGGGTGCATGTGCCCAAGCTGAAATTCAGACTATGACATTTTAAATCCTTGATGGGTGGGAACTGAAGGGAAAAGAAAAAAATGGACTCTTATAAGCTACAAGCAATACTTTTCTCTCAAGAGGGAGAAATATTTCAAAACCTCTTTGGGAAAACTGCTCCAATGAGCCTTACGTTTGGGCTAATAAAGCAGAGATCAACTCTGGAATGGAGAGAAGTTGGAGATCCAGTAACTCCTGAAGGGAAAAGAAGGTTTGCCAGGTGCCTGAGGCTTTGTGACTCTTGTTTTCCAGATGGTTCAGTCCTTTATTAGTGAGACATCCCTCAGTCTCTCTTAATGATTTTCGCCTTTAATTCTATTTTGTCTAGTTTTCATATAGCCCTCCCTTTTTTTGGCCCCTGTTTGTTGGGTAGATTGATGTTGCTGGGAGTGAGAGCTCAGAGCTGTGCCTCTGTACACCGGGCGTGTGTCGCAGCTAAGGAGGGATGAGGGTGATGGAGGGGGTAGGTGGGTTCTCCTGCCTGCCAGACCCCTTGAAGCAGTTTGAGTGCACTGGGGGGTGGGGTGAGCAGGTGCAGAGCTGAGAACTCAAGGGGTTTTTCAAGACTCTGGGTGCCATCAGAACTCCCCACCTCCTTCCTTTCTCCTTGCAACACACTTATTGAGCATATTTTATGGGCCAGGCACTGTGCTAAGCATCAGGAGTTCAACAACTAGCAAAGGTAGACACAGACCTCATCCTCTCTTGGATGAAACTGGCAATCAGACCAATCACACAGAAGCAGAAAAAACTGCAGTCTGGAACCAGCGCATCAAGAAGAGGTGCATGATGATACTGGAAAGATGAAGTGTGGGCTATCTTGGTCTGGAGCCCCAGGAAGATTCCCAGAAGGAAGGGGCATTGAGCCAAGACTGAAGAAAGCCCCAGTGGGAGCCAGGGTGGAGGTGGGGGTGGAGGCAGGGATGGGGAGTGCCTTCCAGTGGAGCCAGGATCCTGTGTGTTTTGTCCACTGCTCAATGTTCAGTCCCTGGCTTAGGGCTGGCCCCTGGTGTACACTCAATAAATAAAAACTGAGCGAGTGAACAGAAGGCCAGCATGGCTGAAGCACAGAGCACAAGGGAGAGAAGATTAACAGGAAGCTAGAGAAGCTGGCAGGGGCCAGACCTCACAGAGGCTGGTGGGTAAAGAGACCGTTTTGAGACCAAAAGGGGGTTTCTGTTAGTCATTATTCCTGGACAGTAGGCTGTAAGATGGAACTGACCCTGGCAAACTGAGATGGATGATCACCTTCTCAGAGGCCACCATAAGGATTTTAGTCTGTGTTCTGAAAGCACTGGAAGGCCCCTCAAAGGGTTTTCAGTTTGGATGGAGGGGGTGGGGCATGGCTTGATCAGTCTGGCAGCAGTTGGGTAACAGACTGAAGGTGAGTGGACGCAGGAGACGTGGGAGACACTCTTGCAGTGGGCCAGGCAGGAGAAGATGGTGGCTCGGACTGGAGGCAGCGATGGGGAGGGTAGAGAGGAGCAGAGGCAGGGAGGCCCAGGGATGATTCGGAGAGAGATGTGTGGCATAAAAATGGCAGGGCAAGGTGATGGGTTGCTGTGGCTGGTGAGGAAAGGGTGGTAGGTGTAAAGGTCTCAGAACAGGGGAGGGGTGGTGTCCCTGGCTAGGTGGGAATGGGGAGGGGTTAGGTCTGGGGAGAGTGTGCAGTTTGGACCGGGTTGAGAAGTCAAGGTATGAATTTCAGGAGTTTCATCCGTAGGCTTATGAGTTCTGAACTTAGGAGAAAATAGTGTAATTCCATCAAGTTTGCCTGCAACTCCCTTCCCCACCCTGTTCTAACTACCCTCACCCCTCCTCCTGCCCATCACTTACGCTTGAAATTTCATTAACCAGAAACCAATCCTGTACGAAAAGCTACTGATTGTACCCTTTGGATGGATTGTACAGTATGTGGCTACATATCAATAAAAGTGCTAAAAAAATAACCCCACACAATCCGTTCCTTCATTAGAGATAAATACTGACCAAGCCTGCGTACTGGAGCGAACAGTTGGTCAGGGGGAGAGGAATTGGGTCAAGTCCAAAGACCCCGAACTGGAAAAGTGCTATTTTGGAAGGTGAATTTGGAAACACTTGGAAGGGAGAAAGGGAACCAGACTTGGGGTCTGAAGATGCCCCCAAATTGTCTAAAAAACCAGGGTACTGTGGTAAACTTCAGTCTGAATTTAGAAGAGCTTTTATGGTATGTGTAACGTGTACACTTTTAATGTACTGTTGAGCAAATAACTCCTCTCCATTCCGAGATCTGCTTTTGGGATATGAGGAGCTAACATGGTCAGGGAGAATGGTATTAGGTGTTTGCAATCAGCAAGCTTCTATGCCACCAGTTGGAAATGTTGGAATGGTTTGGTCTTTCAGCTGCGTGTTAATTCATCCAAGAGCAAGGAAAGGCAAAGAGTCTTGTGTCTTGGCATGTGTGACACCTAGAAGCCAGCAGTTCTGTGAGCTGTTTCATGAAGGCTGACTCCCATGGTAGGTGTTACCTTGACTGCAGGTAACCGGCTCGGCTTGGAGAGCAGTGCCAGCCGGGCCACCGTTGCCCTCTTCTGGTGAGGGGCTAATGCTACAAATAGACTTGAGTTTTACAAGGAAGGAGCACTCAAGCTCGTTTTTCATTTTTGGTCGACTGTGCTGTGCCAGCTGGCCTAAGTCCCTGTAATGAAATGACTGGTTTAACATGTTGAGTCCTATATCGTTTGTAATGTATACTCAAACCATGGAACCACAAGAGGGTCTAACCTTATTTACAGTTTTGGCCCGCAGAGACTACCTTGGATATCCCTATCGTTTCCCACAGTTGGGCCATGTTCTGCTTGGCGAAAAAGATTTCTTTCAGCCTTTTCTCTGCCGATGAAACCCTGTCTGGCTGCTTCATTAACATGTGTGAATTTGCATCATCAATAATGGCAGCAAACCGAGGAATATGGTTTTGATCACATTTTAGTATCTAATATCTCTGAAGCATTAGGGCACAGAACATTATCGGCCTGGAATAAACTTCATATTCAGTGGGGGCGTGTCAGCATTTCTTGGTGACATATTTACACGGTTTATAATTTAAAGATAAGTTTATGTTACATGGTAACATTTAAGAATATGTCTAAACTCATGCCATTGGGAAGGGAGTGAGAAGATGGCGTCACTGTGGCAATTTCGACAGTTCCTGTTGGCTGGCCTCGTGCTTAGACTTTTCAGATCCATCTTTGGTTGCAACCTCTTCTTCCCTTCCCAAAAGGGGAGAAGTAAGCACTCAGGTGAACTGAGTGGGCCTTGCTCTTTAAAGGAACCCCGTAGTGAATACTTGGAAGAGAAATGCTATTTGGTGAGGCATGGAATCACTTCCTTGATAGAACTTTTTAAAATTCAGATTTAAAAATGACCCATTAAGAAGCTATTCGGCCTTTAAAACCTGAAGAGTATGACAAAGAAATACTGGCTATTGTTTTGATTACTAAAGATGTAAAGACATAATGTTGACCTTTTAAAGCCAGATCTGTTTGATATTTACAGTTCAATGTAATTTTTCTAGGAATTTAGTAGTCACAGAAAATATATCAAATATCATAATGATGCACGAGAATCCTTAAGTATCATCCTACCTATCCCTACGCAAAGACCCCTGTGCAAAGTGCCTGAAATAAAAATGTTTAGATAACAAAGAGTCTCTGGAGAGAATGGGCAGAGCTACCGCTATCGTGTAGATTTTACACAATATTCTGTATTCACTCACATATTCATTTATCATTCAGGCCTTGTTAAACTTAACAGTGAGTGACATAAGAACACTTTGTAGAATGTTCTGGACCGTGGGGAGGACCAGAACATTCTACAACTCAGGAGCGCTCTGGCCAGGGGGTTTTGCAGTAACTTGACTCTGGGCTATTTGTTCCTCCTCTTCTCCCTCCTGGCCTAAGGTCCCTGGGGACTCTCCAGAGCCTGAGAATCCTGCCGGCTTCGGGTCGTGCCATCTAGAACAGGCTTCTCCACCTCAGCACCACTGGTGGTTTGGACCAGATGGTTCCTTGTGGTGGGAGGAGTCCTCCGCATTCTGGGATGGTGGCAGCATTCCTGGGGTCTGTCCACCAGATGCCGAAGCACCCTCACCCCAGCCATGGCAACCAAAAATATTTCCGGACATTGCCATGAAATTGCCCTTAAGAACCACAATTCTAGATTCTGAATGATGTGTTCCTTCTTCCTTAGATTGGGTACATGGGGGTGTTGTCACACTTGACCAGTAGGTGCTGGTTGATGGCACACAGTGTATTTTAGCCTGAAGAGTTTGTAATTTGAGGAATTAAAGGTGGGGAACAGGTTTCTCTTGAGGGCTAGGGCCCAAGGCTGAGTTAATCAGGAGGCACATACTAAAAATAACTTAGCTTTTTTTTAACCAAAGAAGAAAATATTTAATGCTCTTGTTAAATTAAGAACAAACTTCATAAAATTTTATTTCATAAAAATAATTAACCGTACCTTTACACTTGTCCTGTTAAGGCACGGAGGAGCAAGAAGAGCTGTAAGGGAAGGACAGAAGGAGACTGATAGATGAGTAGAGATGAGGACAAGTTAAATCTGATTTTTGGAAAGAAAAGGAATTTGAGGAGAGTAGGAGAGACTGAAGGAAGGATTTTAGATTTTGAATGTCTTAGAGATAGATCATTGCCTGCTGCTTAACTAGTTGTAGGATTCTCATTTCAAAATTGATCACTTATTACCTACCATGTTTTAAAGGGATTAGCCAATTTATCAGGGTTCATAGATGTTCAGTTGCTCCAATTTGTAAATCTTCGGAGACTCCTGTCTGAAGCAGCATTGTATTGGGGGGGAAGTGGTTCGTACAGGGAAGGTCGTCATACATTCTGGTTTGTAAAAAATGGTCACTGCATTATCACCAAGGAGAAATGAAATCAAGCAGATGCCAGATTTGCTCCGTGTCTCTAATTTGTAAGGAGAAAATAAGATAGTATCCTACTCTTCTTTTTCATTTTCCAAGTTTGAAAGGCATGGACCTTACTGAATACAAGGAACAATTATTAAATTGTTCAGAGTATATGCATTCTCCAAATTTAAATAATTGGAAGGTGATTTCAGCAGTGGTTCTCAACCCCGTCAGCACATGAGAATCACATAGCGAGTTCTAAAATACACTGATGCCCAGGTACCATCCATAGAGAATCGGGTTTATTTGGCCTGGGTTAGAAGTTGGACATAGATATACAAAACACACAAACAAACAAAAAACCCACATGATTCTAATGTGCTTCCAGGGTTGCAAACCACTATCCTAGGCCAGTGATTCTCACAGTGTCTTCTCAGGGCCAGCAGCATCCCCAGGGAGTTTGTTAGAAATGCAAATTCTTGGCCCCACCCCAGGTGAAAAAATAAGAATCTCCGAGGGTAGGTCCCATTAATCTGCATTTTAACAAATGAATCTGATGCACTTAAGTTTGAGAACCACAGTTTGAGGCAAGCGTTAGTGGTGCTCAGATGACACGGAATCCCAAGAATCAAGACTCTGTGATGGTGGATGTTGGAAATATTGCTCTAATTCAGTGATATGGCCCTGGGAGTTCACTGCCTCCAGAGACTCTTCACTTATCCGAGCAGAGGAATGCCTGGAAGATGTAACTTTCCACTGAGAGCCGTTAGAAGGCTTAATTGCTAATGCGTGGGTAGCAGCTGATACTAAATTGTCTCTCTCACTCATTTCAGCTAAGCTTTCAACCTCACTCTCAATATTCTTAATTAATGATCCTTAGCTTCTGAAGCCATTTCATCAGTTGTCTCCAGTCCCAGCACGTTTCCCTTTTGAGCATCCCTTGAAGGGGGTGTAATTCCCAGTAGTCAATTAGAAAAGGAAAGTAGAGGTGACTCTAAACAAGTCCTGTGACCAATTAACCACCTCCCTTTATTCCTTTGTAGTTCTCTAAAAATGTATCAGAGGAAGAAAAACTCGGCCCTGATCAGAACACTTCTCCTGTGTTTGTCTCCCATTCTGTGCTTTTTGGTACCTCAGTTTCCTGCCGTAGGCATGAATTGGTTGAAAAGTCCCTTTAAACTCTTGTTCATTTCATAGAATCGTTCCCAGTGATGAAAGTAGTTATAGGATTGTTTCCTGAGCACGTGAATCAGAGTAGAGCTGGAAAGGAAAAATCAGTACCAAACCTGAAGGTTCATTCTTGATGAAAGCCAAGGATTTAGGAGTGATTACTGTGGCTGCAATGATTTTAAGAATTCTACTTGAATTTTGTTTTCTGAGTTGATAAAGCAGGGTTAGGGTGGCAGAGGTGAAAAGTGAAGGGAAATTTAAACTTCTAAATCCTATAATTGGTAGGAACAGTTTTTATTGCTTCATTTTCTATTTATGAGGAAAACACCCTTTAAATAAGGCAGTTCTATTGGATCAGCACCTTCTGTGGTAAAGTTCATGGAAATTTCCCAGGTTAGTCCCTGTCATTCCCCTCACGTGCTGACCTGAGGAGGCTTCTGGAATTCCCTGCGTGATGGGAATCCCCTCCTGTCACCGGGCACTTCCTATTATGGGTTCCCAATGTTGTTTGCTCTTGTGGTTTAAGGCTCTCACCAAAGTAATTGAACAAGGATTTCTGAACCAGGGGTTGCTTTAGGGATGTTTCCATGCTGTCCAGTCTGTAGCTATTTAAATGAATTAAATAAATTAATAAAGTAAAAAATTCACACTGGCTACATTGCAAATGCTCGATGAACCACATGTGACTTCTGACCAAGGGATCAGACAGACCAGATCTAGAACATGCCCTTCATCATCATGGAAAGTTTAATAGGACAGCACTGGTCAAATTTGTCCCCCTCAGTTTTTCAGACAGGAGCCTGATGAGTTGGGATGCTAGAACTGAGAACAATTTCACTATTTGTTAATTGCTCCCAATTTGTAGTTAACTATTTTTTAACTACTACTGTACTCTATTTTTCTTCTTTAAATTTCATCCTAACAAATCTCTGCAGGCGTTATTTTTTTTAATTCAGTTTTATTGAGATATATTCACATACATACAAATCATCCATGGTGTACAATCAACTGTTCACAGTACCTCATATAGTTGTGCATTCATCACCCCAATCTATTTTGAACATTTTCCTTATACCAGAAAGAATCAGAATAAGAATAAAAAATATAAATAAAAAAGGACACCCAAATCATCCCCCCCATCCCACCCTATTTTTCATTTAGTTTTTATACCCATTTTTCTACTCATCCATCCATACACTGGATAAAGGGAGTATGATCCACAAGGTTTTCACAATCACACTGTCACCCCTTGTAATCTACATTGTTATACAATCGTCTGTAAGAGTCAAGGCTGCTGGGTTGGAGTTTGGTAGTTTCAGGTATTTTCTTTTAGCTATTGCAATACATTAAAACTTAAAAAGTGTTATCTATATAGTGCGTAAGAATGTCCACCAGAGTGACCTCTCGACTGCATTTGAAATCTCAGCCACTGAAGCTTTATTTTGTTTCATTTCGCATCCCCCTTTTGATCAAGACGTTCTCAATCCCACGATGCTGGGTCCAGATTCATCCCTGGGAGTCATATCCTCTGCGGGCATTATTGACCCCATTTTACTGATGAGGGAAGGGATTGAGATTCAGAGATGCTAAGAAACTCACCCCAGCCATATGGCCAATAAATATTGCAGCCAGTATATGGACACATCTGCCTGATTCTAAATTCTGGCCTTTTTATATTATAGAGGTTAACAAGTTCACCTATTCTTGAGGTCCATATGTCCACATCTTTCAGCATATACTAAATAACCAAAAACCAGTAAGCATCAGGTTGAGGTGGCTAATCTATTTAATGCAGCAAATGCGGCAGATCCCTTCCTGTGTGGATTTCATTATTCCTGTCTCCCAGACCTGTGTCCTGTAATAACAATGCAATATTTATCCAGCTGTTCACTTTCATGTTTGATCTCCTGGGTTGGGTGGTGAACAAACCACCTCCTGTGGCAGATGATTTCCTTTTTGGAAAGCCCTGTTGGTCAGAAGTCTTCCTCATCTTGAGCCAGCACCTGTCTCCTTATGGTTTCTCTGCTTTCACCTGGTTCTCTATCTCCTAAGGTCCTAAAGAACTAAAAAGGGTTTTCTTCCACCTTTAAAAGTCCTGTTTCTATTTTTTTCTTCTTTTTTTTAATGGGTTAATTATTCTTCTTTCCTCAACCAATTCTCATGACGTGATTTTAAGTGTCTCTGCTATCCTGGTCACTCATTCTACTATATGACAGTTTGTCTCAGTTTATATATTGGGACTCATTGAGCACTAAATGCATAAAGCACAGCCGTCATATCAGCTTCTTCTGGCTGCTTCTGTTAATTCCTGATGTGGAGCTAACATCATTGATAGCCACAGCATTTTGTTGTCCAATCATAGTACTTACTCTTTTTTTTTTTTTTTATTAAATTCAACTTTATTGAGATATATTCACATACCATACAGTCATCCATGGTGTACAGTCAACTGTTCATAGTACCATCATATAGTTGTGCATTCATCACCCCAATCTATTTTTGATCATTTTCCTTACACCAGAAAGAATAAGAATAAAAAATAAAAGTAAAAAAGAACACCCACATCATCCCCCCATTCCCCCCTATTTTTCATTTAGTTTTTTCCCTCATTTTTCTAGTCGTCCATTCATACACTGGATAAAGGGAGTGTGATGCACTAAGGTTTTCACAATCACACTGTCACCACTTGTAAACTACATTGTTACACAATTGTCTTCAAGAGTCCAGGCTACCGGGTTGGAGTTTGATAGTTTCAGGTATTTACTTCTAGTTATTCCAATACATGAAAATCTGAAAAGGGTTATCTATATAGTGCGTAAGAATGTCCACCAGAGTGACCTCTCAACTCCATTTGAAATCTCTCAGTCAGTGAAACTTTATTTTGTTTCATTTCACATCCCCCTTTTGGTCAAGAAGATGTTCTCAGTCCCATGTTGCTGGGTCCAGATTCATCCCCGGGAGTCATGCCCTGCATTGCCAGGGAGATTTACACCCCTGGGAGTCAGATCCCACATAGAGGGGAGGGCAGTGAGATCACCTGCCAAGGTGGCTTAGCTAGAGAGAGGGCCACATCTGAGCAACAAAGAGGTACACAGGGGAGACTCCTAGGCACAATGATAAGCAGGTTTAGCCTCTTCTTTACAGTAACAAGCTTCATAAAGGCAAGCCCCAAGATAGAGGGCTTGGCATACCAAACTGTCAGTCCTCAATGTTTGCATAGCACTTACTTTTGATTAAAGACCTCCTCTGTGTTTGGGCCCGTAGTTATTTTGGAGCCACATGTTGGCCCTTACATGATACCCTTGTCAAATTCCATCTGGTTAAACTGATCTCATCTCTCAGAGTCCAAGATGTTGACATCCAATGTTTACTACCTCAGATATTCACTGTCCCTCCTATGTGGCATTATCCACCTATGTGGTGAATATGTCCGCTACTTCTTCATCCCTATCTCTGCTGAAACGCAGAACAAGACCAAGGTCAAGGAAAAAGCCCTTTAGCCTCTCTCTGTGTTGTTGTTTGGTTATTAATGGCCCCTGTGGTTATGGTTGTTTAGCTGGCTAAGAATCCAACTGATTTTTGTTTTATCCATTTGTTTTTCTGTTTGTGTGTGCTTTTTTTAATTCAGTAGACCTCATTTGCTCATTCATAGATTCAGTCAGTTAAAATGTATTGAGCTCCTACCATGTGCCAGGCCCTTCCCTAAGCACCGGGGATTGAGTGCCTAGAAAAAGAGCTTACATTCTAGTTGGGCCAGTGGCAAGACAGAAAGTAAATAAATCAACGAATAAATACACAACATGCCAGGTTCTGGTTAAGGGGAATTGTGGGGGGAAGGGGAATGTTAGTGCTTCTTTAAGTAAGGTGAGCAGAGTCTTTTCAAAAGTGAGGGAGGAGGCCTGTGGATACCTGGGGAAAGGATATTACAGGTAGAAGGAAGAACAGGTATAAAGGCCCTGAGTGAGGATATGCTTTGCACATTTGAGAAACAGCAAGAAGACCAACATGGAGAGAGCAATAGGAGATGGGGGTGGAAAGGAAGCCAGGGGTCACATGGACCTCTGTAAGGTCTGGGAAGGATAATTCCAGTTGCCATGTGGGAAGCAGACTATTAGTGGCCCAGAGTGGGAGCAGGAAGAGAGGAGGCTGTGGTGGTTATCCAGGCACTGATGGTCAGCATGGTAGCAACTAAGACGGTGAGAAATGGACAGTTGAATCCTGAGCCTGCTTTGAGGGTAGAACTGCTAGGGTTTGCTGATAGATTGGCTGTGGAATGTGAGAGAAGGTGAGGCATCAGTGATGATCCCATGACTTTTGGCCTGAACAACTGGAAGAATGGAGTTGCTGTTTACTAAGCCAGCTAAGCTAATCCTGGTGGGAACAGGTTTGAGGGTAAAAACATGAGTGGTTTGCTTTTGAACTTGGTCAACTGGAGATGCCAATTGTATGTGCAAATGGAGATGTACAGAAGGCAACTGAAAGAATACATGATAAGCGTCTGGAGATTGAGGGGGTGGGCCAGGACATAGAAAATAGGTTAGGCACCCTCATCATGTGAATGGGCTAGTATCTGAAGCTCTGAGGCTGAGGAGAGGATGGATGGAGAGGAGGAGAGGTCTGAGGACGGAGCCTTGAAGGGCTCTCCAGCAGATAGAGGTCTGTGCAGGTGGAGGAGCCAGCAAACGAGGCTGAGAAGGAGCAGCCGGTGGGGAGGAAGATGAGCCCAGAAGGCAGGGTGTCCCCAAAGTGAGAAGTGAGGGTTGCAAGGAGGACGTGAACCAGCCACTTGGTGAGGTGGTCACATCCTTGTGCCCAGATTCTTGAGCATTTCCCATTGAATTCAGGATAGCCACCAAAGACCTTATAATGGCCCCCTAACCCTTGGCTACCTTCCAACCCCGTCTCTCCATGCTGTTCTCCTTACTGTTCCTCTACTTCAGTAGAAAGGTAAGAGTGATGTGAGGATTGGATTTGGGTGTGGCCACATGAAGGGTGTTGGTAACCTTGACAAAACCTGTTTTGGTGGAGTGGTGCCAGATTCCTGGCTGAGGTGTGTGTAGGCTTTGTCTACCACATTTCACCAATCACTACAGTGTAGGAACCTTGTCAAAGAAGAAAATGCAATTAGTATTTCATAATTTGGGTTTTCTTCTGGATCCCCTCTAATAATCTGTTTGGGATTAAGTTGATAGTTGCAAAATCCACCTTGATCTCCTTTTTGCAAAGTGTGATGCCATTTGTCCCTCTTTAGCCTGTCAGTGCAACTCCTGTGCTTTTCACCATCCCCGTGGTTGAAACACACTGCCGTGTCCCTTCTCTCTGTGCCCTGGTGTGGGTTCCTCTGAGCCCAGTAATTTGAAGTCATTTATAATAATCTCCCTGTCTGTTTTGGATTTTTAGTCCCTTCCTTCCATTTCTGGTCTTTCCTTTCTGTTTCTTCCAAAGGCTCCACCTTGATCCAGTAGGTAGATCTCTTTTTTTTCCCCTTGGATTTCCATCACCATCTTCATTGCCCTAAACCACAGGTGAATTTTGAAGACCTGATTGGTTAAGATGCTCAGTGAGGCATTATCATCTGTGGTTCTCAATCCTGGCTGCACATCACATTGAACTCTGGAGGGCTTTTGTTGTTTTCTTTTTAAGGAAAATGATAGTTTAAAGGAATTATTTTCTTAACATTGTGATAAAACTGTGATGTTCTTTATGAATTTTAGAATTGTAATATTCTGATGAGCTGTCGTCTTCCATTGGTACATGGTGAAACCAAATCAGATAATTTTTTTTTTCTATTGTAACCTGAAAAATAAATTCCCGAATTGTACAGATAATGCTATGAGTAGTTCTCAGAGATACATAGGGGCTTACATCAGTGGTTCTCAAACTTGAGCTTGCATCAGAGTCACCTGGAGAGCTTGTTAAACCATAGGACGGCTGGGTCTTATCCTGAGAATTTCTGATTGGGTACATCTGAGTGGGGCACAGAGTTTATATTTCAAACAAGCTCCAGGAGACATTGATACTGCTGGTATCTTGAGAACCAGTGGCTTTGACTCTGGGCTTCAGGGGGTAGATATCCTTAAGCTTGTGTACAGAGTGCTGTCCTGAGCGGGGAGAACCCAGATAAGTATGGCAAAGGCAGAAGTGATGCTGGCCTTTGACTCTGTTGGCCCTCTCTGAGGTCCAGGTCTCTAAGCCCTGCAGAAGTGGAAGCTCCTTATGTGCTCTGGGCCTTAAGGGGTCCTCATTCTAAAGTGGTGTTTTGGTTTGCAACTGTGTATTTAGATCCTACGTGCCCTGCTGTAAAGGCTACATGTAGCCCTATCTTTGGCCTGTCAAAGTTGAAACTGGAGAGTAAGACCCATACTCAGTTTAGAAGAGCAAATGTGGCCCTGTTTATCAACAGTACTTATGCAATAGTCATATCCCAGAAGAAATTTAAATTACATTAACTGGATTGAGCAGAGAGTACCTGTCCCAGTTTTATCTGGAAAGTCCTTTGTTACGTTTGAAAGTAGGTGAGAGGATTCCAGAAGAAAAAAACACTGAAGTGGGAGATTCCTTAAATTATTTTCTTTTCACATTTAACAGAATAAGTGGAATTGCCCCAGGTCATCAAGAATCCCCTAAGTATTTATTGAAAATTTTTTGGTCCCATCCGAGAAGGTAGGAAAATTATGCCATTTGTCTTCCATCTTCTTTCCTTTTTCAAGAAATCTCCCTCTAAGACTAGCCACCCTTTGGGACAGCTCACGAATCTAGGCGTGATCATTAGGAGGATATTTATAATATTTTTCTTTTCTTTTCTTTTTTTAACTCACGTCTAATTTGTCATAAATTTGTCTAACTCATAGGCTGACCTGCCTTTCTTTTATGTCATAGAATATTTTTTAATATTTTAATTTAAGAGGGTCTTTAAATTCAAACACATATTGCAAAGCTTCTTGAAAATACATACTGGATACAGTGGGGAACAGAATTTGAGGGGACCAACACCCCTATCCAGCTATTGTTTCCCAGTCTTCCTCTTCAGATTACTAAATGGTTGGCCTAATTTAAACCCAAATGTGCTCCTGACTGGCCTAAATGTTGGAGGTGTTGCATGTGAATGTTGCTTGTTTTCTCGCCACTTAAGACCCTTCAGTCAAGTTCCTGATGACAAGTTTGTAATAATTTCCATCAGGCTATCTTTTTATTTCATGTTCTCTGTTGCAGAAATACCCGAGAGAAGAGTTCGTATTTTTACCTTGCAATCTGGTGTGATTACCTGCCATCCGCTGTTCTGAGAAGCATGTGTGGCCAGAGTAAAACCGTGCAAGAGATTTATAAGGCATTTATTTACTCTTAGTAGGAATAGGGGGAAACCTGTGCCTCACCTATTTGTAAATATTATGGAACTGGCAATTCAGGTTTCATTTGAAATGCCCAGGAATTTTAGGCAAGGATATTTTCTGCCTTTGGAGTTGTTGTTGTTTTTTAAAGGGCATCCAAGATTTCCTTCTTGAGCCCTTTATCATGACCAGCACTGTGCTGAAGCCCTTCTCTCGTTTAATCCTCCAAACAACTCCTTAAGGTATTTTTCATTATTGTCCCCATTTTACACTGGATTTGCTTACCCAGAGTCCCAGAGCCATTGAGGGGCAGGGCTGGGGTCTGAACCCAGCTGTCCCATCCCCACGCCAGTGCACTCCTCCCGCCGCCCAGACTGTGTACAGACTGAGGAATGTGCACCTGCAGTTTCCAGAGGAAAGAGTAATTTCTTGAAAGTCATCTGGGAAAGTGTCTGAAGAATTAAAAATCAGTTCTTACCTTTCAGAGGGAGTGACCAACTCAGGGCCTGTTTCTAACTGCACCCTTCATGGAGTAATGGATTTCAGAGTCTGTGATTCAGCCTTGAGTATGATGCAGAAGGTCCAGCAGCATAAGTTAAATTTAAGCAGCCCTTTGTAACCCTGCTTTGGTTGGCCATTGCTTTATTCCCCGCAGCACTTTGCTTCCCTTCCCAAATCTTATCAGCCAGGACTGTGATCTACCCTACTGGCACTAACTCTAGGCAAAAAAACAAAAACTTTCTCAGTTGGAGACCAGAGACAATTTACTGAAGGAACATCAGCTTCTTACTCTATTTTTGTTCCTTTTAGAAGCTGTCATCAAACCTATTATTTCTGCTTTCCCTCATCTTTCTTTCTCATTCTTTTGCATTTGTTCCTTATCCATGTGGAATGTTTTCCCGACCACAGCAGTAAATCTGTTGAACAACACAAACGGGACTGGAAAGGTGTACGCCCCTAACCTGTAGTGAAAAATCCCACAGCAGACACAAAAACAGGAGAGAAACTGCCTCCCCTCCCAATTCCTTTTCCCCTCAGGCGAGTCACACCCTTCCCTGCATCCCTTTCATCCACAAAAAACTTGAGCTCAAAGATCTAGTCATCCGTTTGCAGTGAAGGAAGCCCCACAGGATTTCTGTCTGATGGATCCGATTCACATCATCAACTGGGATCCAGCTCATTCCACCTGACTGATTGGCACAGCACAGCACAGTGGTCACCACTGCCTGTGGTCTGTGTTGGCAGCATTCTGGACATACATGGGGCCACCTTAGGTGTAAATCAGGAGTTTAATTCTGTTCTGTGTCTTGTTCTGAAGGCAGGGCACAGGTGAGGGCCAGGTAAACCTGGATTCTCTGTTGCAGAAATACCCGAGAGAAGAGTTCGTATTTTTACCTTGCAATCTGGTGTGATTACCTGCCATCCGCTGTTCCGAGAAGCATGTGTGGCCAGAGATTCAGTGCAGTCATGTAGAGGAGGGCTGGACTCAGCAGCACACAGTTAAGTGGTTAGTGAATCTTCACTATTGCAGTTGCCAACCTGTTTGAGGTTTTGCTATTGGATTAAGTGTGGAGTGTCCCAGTAGGATGACTCTTTATCCTCCCGTCCCCTGACCTGTTGACTGGTCTACCTAGAAGGTTTGCTGGTTTCTTTTCCTGACTGTAAATGCCAACCTTGGATTTCTTGGGCCAGTATTTTACATGAGGAACAGGCAAGGGGATTAAACTGACAAAGTATTTGCATGGACTTCTCTTCAGCTGTTAACTCTCTGGGTAAGGATCGTTAGTGGGCTGATGACTAGATTCCAGGATGTTGGTGCTCATGCTTCATAACTGCATCAGGAGCCTGAGGCAGTGGGAGCAGTTACTGGGTGGTGGGACAGGTGTTACTAGTTTCCAGTAGGGTGAACTAGTTCCTCTTTCCCTGCTCTCTTCCTTTGCAAAATGTATTCTTAATTGTCTAATAGCTCTTACAAGTAGAACAGTGGCTCTCAACTGGGGGTGATTTTGCCCCCCTAGGGAACACTGGGCAATGTTTGGAGATAGTTTTGGTTGTTGCAAGTGTTGGGGTGGGGTGGGGGGCACTGATATCTAGGGGTAGGGGCCGGGGTGCTGCCAGGCACCCTACAACGCAAAGCTCAGCCCTCACAACGAATCCTCAGGTCCATAATGTCAGCAGTGCCACTGCTGAGAAACTAAACGCTCTCTGTGACAAAAGCGTAAGGATTTTATTATCTTTTTTTTGTATTTTTTAATTCAGTTTTATTGAGATATATTCACATACCATACAGTCATCCATTGTGTACAATCATCTGTTCACAGTACCATCATATAGTTCTGCATTCATCACCACAGTCTATTTCTGAACATTTTCCTTACATCAGAAAGAATCAAAATAAGAATAAAAAATAAAAGTGAAAAAAGAACACACAAACCATCCTCCCATCCCACCCTATTTGTCATTTAGTTTTTATCCCCATTTTTCTACTCATCCATCCATACACTAGATAAAGGGAGTGTGATCCACAAGGTTTTCACAATCACTCTGTCACCCCTTGTAATCTAAATTATTATACAATCGTCTTCAGGAGTCCAGACTACTGGGTTGGAGTTTGGTAGTTTCAGATATTTACTTCTAGCTATTCCAATACATTAAAACCTAAGAAGTGTTATCTATATGGTGTATAAGAATGTCCACCAGAGTGACCTCTCATCTCCATTTGAAATCTCTCAGCCACTGAAAGTATTTCATCTCATTTTGCATCCCCCTTTTGGTCAAGAAGGTATTCTCAATCCCACAATGCCGGGTCCAGATTCATCCCTGGGAGTCATTAGAATTTTATTATCTTGATCTAGAAGTGACTTTGAAGAAACTTCTGTCTCTGTTGTTTATTACCAGAAAGAGGGATAAACTCTGTGTGTGTGTGTGTGCGTGTGTGTGTGTGTGTGTGTAATGTTCCCCCAACTATTACCTGTTTTATAATTAGTCTTCTCATACAACAGGCTAGTTTGTTCTTTTACCTTAGTTAGTGTAGATGTCCCATGTACTTTTGCTTTGGCAAATACACCAAGAAATAATGTTCATCAGAGCTAGATACTCTATAGGGATGTCACTGAGAATTGTTTTTATACTGCAGTAGGTGGTAACTATCTACCCTGGCATTTTTTCACGTGGCAATTATTACAGCCACTCTAAATGGAGTATAACGTTGGGACCTAGATCTGTCCATATAACCTTTGTATTCTGTTAACTTTTCTTTCTAAGAAGAATCATGCCCCTTGTTCAAGGTAATCCCTTAGATGGTCTTTTAGCTGAAATGGGCTGGCCTTCTCTTTCGGCGTATGTCCTTGTTATGGTCCTGGGTTTCTACAGGATGTCAACGCTGCCCACTCTTTCTCAGCTCTAAGGTTCTCCTTTTAACTGGCACCATGGAATACTTGCATTTCAGGTGCCTGCTGGGAAACACTTCACAGGTTTGACTGTCTGCAAGTGTCAGTTTCTCTGGGGAAATGAGTGTTTTGGAGGGCTGACCCCTAGGTCAGGCCTTCTCCAGCTCTTCCCACTGGAGGATTTCTAAGAGCCAAGGAGAGGAAACTTGAACCCTTGTGAGGTCTGGGGGGAGAAGGGGAGAGAGCCCAGCACAAGTGAGAAACATATTTTAAAGGAAATGGTGATTCATCGCATGGGCTGAGTTCAAATCCTGTTGGCCTTTACTGGTATAGTGACCCTGAGCAAGTCAGTTGATTTTTTTGCTTTGCTTCCTTGGTTTGTATGGAACAGAAGACCACTTCAGTTGCACTGTGTGCACACATGGAATTTACTGGAAGGATGGAAGCAGTGGGGCGTTCACTCCTTCACTGCTGGCTTGTTCCAGCCTGGCACCCCACAGTGGCAGCTACCATAGCTGAGCTCTTGTTACCTCTGTTCAAGCACAGAATCAAGCTGCCCAGGGAGGGGAGCCGAGTGGGCCAGCCCAGAATCCTTGGTTCAGTCACCCGGAGCCAAAGGGGGTGATATGTTTACAGCAAATACAGCTGCCGTCACTCCCAAATAAAGGGCAGTGGGTTCCAGGCTAGACAGCCTTGAATGTGCCGTCACGTGGGTCTGGAAGTGAAGTCCTGGGTGGCCTTCCACAGGGGGATGGATTTCTTTAAAGTCAGGAATGGCAGTGGATTCTGGAGTCCAGCAGATTTGGATTTGATTCCTGGGTGTCTGTCATTCACCTCTTGTAACCTTGCACTAGTCGTCATCTTCTTCAACTATTCCCTTATCTATGACGTGAAATTTTATTTCATTTTATTTCATGCCATACCATATGCAGTTTGTTTTAACTTGACGATATTAAAAATATTTTTCCTAAAATCTTTTAGTAAAATGGATAACTCCAGGGGGATAATTGCCAGAACTTTTATGAAGATCTGTGGGAGAAACATCTTCCTAGATTGAATATCAAGAATGGTTGCGTTATCCTCAGCACTGATTTGTTTCCATCTGATGGACTCCGGCTCAGCCTTTTGTGTTTTACATTGGTGACTAGGAATTTCAGAGCCAGATGTTAGAAAGATTTAGGACTTTATGGTATGAATTCTGTAGGCTCATCGTTGGCTTCATTTTTTCCTTATTTCTCCCATTTTAAATCTTTGCCTTGCTAATGGAAGCGGGTTTAAGGCCGCTTCCTGAGATGTCAGGTGGGTGTGCCCTGTTGGTGACAGTTAGTGTTGCTCCTCAGTGACAGACCAGCACATACACAGATGCCTGAGGATGTCCCCTTAGGGTCGGAACTGCACACGCACTGTGGGTATCATCGCTCTTCCCTGTCCCTCACGCCCAATCGCATCCATCCTGTCTCCTGGGCCCCTTTCTCTTCACCTCAGGATCACCCTCCATTGTCTGTGTTCTGGGCTCCTGTGGTGGCTGTAAACCTGCTGTCCTGGCTCGGCTGGCTCCCCTTACTCACCCAAGAGCTCTGCAGCCCGCTGGGCTCCTTGGGCCCCGCAGCCTCCCCCAGGGCTCCTCTGAGGTCTGGCCCTCCTGCCCAGCCAGGCCTCATCTTCTCATGTTGCCCTACATTTCTGCATTACCAGATGTTTCTGTCCCCCAAGCACCCTGTGCTATTCAGGCCTCTTTCCCTGTGTGGCCTATAAAACCCCACTGGTGTTGAATGAATGAATGAATGAGTGAGCAAGAGAATGTGAGAGTCTTCCAAATATCTCAGCGTTCTGAACCTGCCCCTGAGATGTCTTCATGTGGGAGAAATGTAGTGTTCTCACCTTTATGTTGCCTTAATGTAAAATTAGAAGAGGATTTGGAAAATATTTCAGAATAATTCCTAGGAAAGAGGGAAAAAGTAACCGGCATGCCTAATTGGCAGGGAGTGATCAACACATCAGTTTGCAGTGAGGTAATCCTAGGATCCTTGTATCCCCCCTTTTCCAAAGTATTAAAAATGACTGGTTGTCATTAGTGATGACATAGTTCTTGCCACTCCAGAATAAGCAGTGGGAATTTGTTCTGTGCCTCAGTGCCTTGGCTACCCGGGAATGACCGTGCCCCAACCATGGGCTTGGTGTCCCCGGTTTGCAGTTAGGGTAACTGAATGGCTTTGATTATCCCCAAACTCAGAGCTCAACATGCGTTCATTCCCTCATTTCTTTCATTAAATGTCAGCATTTACTGTGAGCTGGTACTGTGCTAACCACTGGGGATACAAATCCACTGCGGTTTGCAGCCCGTCTCCACCCAGGAGCTCATGGTCTAGCCCGGGAGGCCCTTTTATGGAGCAGGCTAATGCAGAAATAAAGGCAGCATGTGAAGGATGGGTCTGATCCAGAGGAGGGAGCAACAAGCTGTTCAGAAAAGCTCCCCAGAGGCCTGACTCACTCCTGCAAAGTTTTGAGGATGCAGGGGAGTTCACCAAGCAGGAGAGCAGCGGGAGGTGTTCTGCAGCCAGGGTGGAAGCAGCATGTGCAGGAGAGCAGTGGGTGACAGACAGAGGCAGGGCCGGTCAGAGGCCCGTGCGTGGTCCTGGGAGCTGGGACTGCCTTCCCACCGGAAGCAGGATTTGTGCCTTAGCGACTGCTCCAGCAGTGGCGTCGAGGGTGCACCCGGGACACCAATAGAAGCGTCTCTACTAGTCCACGTGGGAGATGGTGTGAGCCGTGGGGCAAGAGGGGAGGGCTGTTTGAGAGTGCTTTAAGAAATCAGATCTACACGATGTGGTGACTAATGGATTGTGGAGGGTCAGAGAAAGGGAGGATTAGGGGTGGCTCCCAGGTTTTTGGCTGGAACCCCTGGGTGGAGGGGGGGTTGAAGCTGGACCCAGAGCTCTGATCTGCTGACTCTGCCCAGTGTATTTGCATGTGAAGCCTTTTCTAGTTGCCTTTGGGCTGTTAAAGAGAGAACTCTGCCTGTGTAAAATGACCGGCTGTGGCCTGAGAAAGAAGGGATGGTTACTGAGTTGCTTCTCTCTAGAGAGGGCTAGAAAGTCTGTCTTCTGAGAGTGGAAATAACCTCCTCCTAATTAAGGAGGAGGAGAAAAGGAGGGAGAGCTGCTTGCGGTGGTAAGATTTTTTTTTTTTTTTTTTTTTTCACTTCTGTTTACTCATGGGAGAAAAGCAGCACAGCTTTGAGAGCAGGGAACTTGAGAGAGGCAAAATACCTCCGATTAGTGTGGGAGTTTGAGAGAAGCCACGCTGGAATCCTCAGCACTGTGGAGGGACAACCCCACTGTCGGGGAGGGGCCGTACGGCTGCCAGAAACCCCGGGAAAGTTTAAGCACCAGAGAAGTTTCCATGATTTATTAAAATAATAATAATAATCCATCTGTTTATAAGCACAATTAACTAGGTAAAGGGGGTTCAAAGTTACAAACTGATGAGAAACTACCAAACTGAACCTTCCAGAAATAGTATACTATTACACAGTATAGTATTTAGTTCAAGTTGTTCAAGCATCAGTATTTTTCAAAAATTATTTTTGCTAACGAAAAAAGGGTAACAGAGTGTGGTTCAGACTGAAGACCCAGGGTAGCGTGCTGACAGGACACCCCGGTAAAACACGTGTGGCCCCCATCTCACTGCTTTGGAGGGATTCTTATTCTGGGAACCCTGGGTCCTCCAAGAGGCCCATGATAGAACTCACTACAGTAGTTATGAGCTCTACTTCTATATGACAAGATCCAATGCCTTGATAAACAAGTATATGCATACTATATCTTGAATTTCCTTTTTAAAAAATTTGAGATAGTTTACTCAAATATACTTTATAGAAATATACTTTAATATAATTGGTTTTCTTTTCAATCCTATGTGTTTTATTTTATGCATTTAAAGAAGATATATTCTGAGGAGATTTCCTCAGCTTCCCAGCTGGCTAGAGGTCCACGGCGCACGAAAGGTTAATAATCCCTGGCTAAGATCCTATAGTTGTGGCATGCGACCTCCACCTGGTGGCAGCATACGCCTTGAAGGTTAAATCTATAATCAACAGTTGTGAAGAAACTTTAAAAATAACAATATACTTGAGTTTGGTTTTCAAACATTGTTGACCACAACCCACAGTAAGAAATAGGTTTTGCATCATGACTCAGAACATTTATACATAAGTTTCACAAAACAATACTTGGTCTTACTGTGAGACACCGATATTTTCTAGTCCATTCCAATATTCTTTTTGATTCTCTTTTGTTAAAATAAAATGCTGGTTGCAACACACTAAGCTGCAAAGTACTGGGTCACAGTGCACAGCTTGGTGACATCACCGGGGGCTATCTTTGGGCAGGCCTCACAGGTTATTACCCAGTAAACTTCATTTTGTTCTCCCCCCACATATCTTCACCCTTTCAGGGACATAACACCTGCATTTTAAATTACTGTGAACAAATATGATTGTTTTTTTCACACAACATTTAAAATATTATTTATTCTTGCTGTATAAATTATATACATCATCCCAGAAAGTTCCTTTGTGCCGCTTCTCAGTGGACCCCTCCCTAGGCAACCACTGTTCTGATTTCTCTCACCATAGATTAGTTTTCCCTGTTCTAGAACCTTGTATAAATGGAATCATACATGATATATTCTTTTGATCTGGTGTCTTTTGCTTGATACAATTTTCTGGAGACTAATCCAGTAGTTTGGCGAGTAGCATTCCATTGTATGAACATATCACAGTTGTTTTCACTCTGCTGTTGATAGCCCTTTGGGTTGTTTTTAGGTTGGGCTTTTATGAATAAAGCTGCTATGAGCATTCACGTACATGTCTTGTATGCTTTCATCTCTCTTGGGATGTGTTCCAGTTTGCTAATGCTGCCATTATGCAAAATACCAGAAATGGATTGGCTTTTATAAAGGGGATTTATTTGGTTACAAAGTTACAGTCCTAAGGCCATAAAAGGGTCCAAACTAAGGCATTAACAATAGGCTACCTTCACTGAAGAACAGCTGAAGGCCAATGGTGTCCGGAAAACCTCTGTCAGCTGGGAAGGCACGTAGATGGTGTCTACCTTGAGGTTCTGGTTTCAAAATGGCTTTCTCCCAGGATGTTTCTCTCCAAGCATCTGGGCGTGTTCTCTTAGTTTCTCCCAGGCAAACTCTGGGCCAGCAAAAGTCTACTTTCAATGGTCATCTCCAAAATGTCTCTCTCAGCCGCTCTTGGGGCATTTTGTCCTCTCTTAGCTTAACATCTCCAAACATCCTTCTGTCTGCATCTCCAAGCATCTCCAAGTATCAGCATCAGCAAGATTCTGGGCCTGTGTGGCTTTTTTTAAAGGACTCCCATAAACGAATCAAGACCCAGGCTGAATGGGCGGGGCCACCCTTCCCTGGAAATAATTCAATCAGAGTTATCACCTACAGTTGGGTGAGTCACAGCTCCATGGAAACACTCAATTAATAGGTTCCAACCTAATCAACACTAATACTTCTGCCTCCACAAGATAGCATTAAAGAACATGGCTTTTTCTGGGGGACATAACATTTCCAAACTGGCATAGGGATAAAATTCCTGGAGGTGGAATAAACGGGTCAACAGGTAAAAGTATGTTTATAGGAAACTGTCAAACTGTTTGCCAAAGTGGTTGAACCATTTTACATTTTCCATTAGCAACATACGAGAGTTTGGTTGCTCCACATCGTTGCCAGTGGTTGTTGACATATGTCTGTGTGGTTGTATCTCTTAGTGGTTTTTATTTACATTTGCCACATGACTAATGTTGTTGAACACTTTTCATGCTGTTAGCTATTCATGTCTTAATTATGAAGTGTCTTTTCAAGCTTGGGTTGTTTGTGTTTTTTTTTTTAATGTCAACATGTAGCAGTTTTTTTTTTTTTTAAAACGTATTTTGTACACCAGTCCTTTATGTCATATATATATATATATACAGTTATATATATATATATGTATACAAATAATGCATATTGTCTCCCAGTCTCAGGAATGCATATTCATTTTATTAATGGTATCCTTTTTCATTGCAACAAAGTTTAATTTCAACAAAGTCCAATTTAATAATTTTCTTTTATCATTAGTGTTTTCTGGGACCTAAGGGATATTTTACTACCCTAAGGTTGGGAAGATAGTTTCGCCTTTTATGTTTAGATGTAAGATCCATCTTAAATTAATTTTTGAGAATGGTGTGAGATAGGGGTCAAGTTTTTTTTTTTTCCCATATAGATATCCCATGTTCTGACAGTATTTATTGAAAATACTTTCCTTTCTTCATTGAATTATAGCACAGAATTTAAAACAAAACAAAAACAAAAAATCTATTCTGCCAACATCCCTCTGGGTCCCTTAGACCATCCATAACCTTCAGGCTTGGTCTTCTATTCTTTCCGAGATTAATTTGTCTACGGTTATCTTGAGATTCTCAGAAGTTACTTTACTTACAAGGTAGGAGGATTTGCAAGGCTACATGTTTTTACAGGGTCTACTGCTGTGGTCAGTAGCCACTAACCATGTGTGGATGTTTAAATTATTTTAAAATAATTAAATTAAAATTATATTAAAATAAAATTAAAATTAAATAAAATTAGAAATTCAGTTTCTCAGACCCAATCACCACATTACATGTGCTCAGTAGCCACATGTGGCTATTTGCCAACCTACCAAACAGCATATATATAGAACATTTCCATTATTTCAAATGCGCTAGAAGGCAGTGGATTATGGAATAAGAACAGACGCAGGCTTCGTACATTCTGTAGCATATTGTAATGAAACTTTCTTGGTTTTGATCTTCATCATCCAGCTTCTACCTTTTTCCCTTGGTTCTTTCTCATTCTTCCTTGCTTTCATTTCCATTGTTTCAGCTGTCTTAAAAAATGCAATAGCTTATATCTGTTCTTTCCTATGTAGAAGGAAGAATTCCCCTGGCTGTCCAAGTAATAATTCCTTTCTGGAACCTACCTTGCGCTGACCTACTTAACTTCTCGCAGTGCGTGATAGTCTTCCAGCTGCCACTGGGCGCGCAGGCTTTCCCCCTTTGAGGTGTGGCCTAGAGAGATTTTATCTTTTACCTCCTGGTTAAAATTGTATTTCTCCTTAGCATTTCCACTATAAATTTAAACTTTGTAAAGGGGTAGTAGTTACGACCCATGGCCCTGTCCCATATTAAGATTTCTGTTCACTAATGAACTTTGTTGCTATTTCGTCACGAGCAGCCACATAGGAATGTGTGAGATTTTCGCTCTTGCTTTCTGGGCGTGAACCCCACGGACACTGACTGTGCCGTTGATGTCTTGCAGTGTGGGAATTTTGCTGTCCTGGTGGATCTTCATGTATCACCTCAAGGGTCCAACAACGATACCAGCTGGTTTTCTGAACAGAAGAAAGAGGTACAACCAAACTGTTTCACCACTTAATTGCAAGGAGCCTCAGTCCTTTGAAATAGTCACTCTTTCCAGCTTTCATTTTCATTATGAGTGACAAAAAAATATTATGAATGGTATTTAACTCTTGGAAAACAACTGTTTGTATTCCCAATGATAAACTCCCCCCATCTCCCCAACAGACGCTGAGTTTTTTTCCTTCAGAAACCACCTCCTCCATGTAATTTCATATGCTGCTATATTATTTAAACCAGAAATTTCCTACTCCTTTGTTTCTGGGGAAGGGGTTCTCTATATTAAAGAAAGAAAAAAGTGAAAATGACTGTTCTAGGTAAGGAGACGTTTCATCTAACTGGTTGTGGCGGATACGGCCAGCACCTGGAGCAGGTGTGGAGGTTAATACAAGGTTGATCTTTCTTACCTGCCTCAAATCCTCCTCTCTGCATGTTGTCTCCTCCACCTTCCTATTCTTCTGAGCCTGTAACAACAAATGAAGAGACATTTGACTGGGTCCCTTCCCTACTCCATCAGTCAGAAAAGCACTGTGCTAGCTGAGTGACTGGGAGCATAATGTCTGGCCCAGAGCCACCCCATCAACGAAGTGTTAGACCAGGTGCTGTCACAGTCCACACCTGGCCTTGCAGCTCAGCGATCCCATCCAGGTGCTTCTGTGGCCGACTGTTTATGGGGACACCCAGCTCTCATCATGCACCTTGCTTCCTTCTCCAGATCCCTGCTTACCAGAGTGCAGGGAAAGTGAGACATTGGCTTTTACCGAATTGTCATGGTACTTCTTTTCACCTATAACATTCTTTTTTTAAATGCAATTTTATTGAGATATATTCACATAATATACAGTCATCCAAAGTGTACAATCAGTTGTTCACAGTATCATCATATAGTTGCACATTCATCACCACTATCAATCTTTGAGCATTTTCATTACTCCAAAAAATAAAATAAAAATAAAAATAAAAATAAAAAAGAACATCCAAAACATCCCATTCCTCCCCCTCCCAATTGTTCATTTACTTTTTAAAAATACAGTTTTACTGAGATATATTCACACACTCTGTGGTCATCCACAGTGTACAATCAGTTATTCACATCACCATCATACAGTTGTGCATTCATTACCAGAATCAATTTTTGAAACTTTTCCTTACTCCAAAAGAAAAATAAAAGCAAAAAAGAACACCCAAATCTTTCCATCCCCTCCATTCCAGCCTATTCTTCATCTAATTTTTGTCCCCATTTTTCCACTCATCTGTCCATACACTGGATAGAGGGGGTGCAAGCCATATGGTTTTCACAATCACACAGTCACACTGTGCAAGCTACATAGTTATACAATCGTCTTCAAGAATCAAGGTCATTGGGTTACAGTTCAATAGCTTCAGGTATTTCCCTCTAGCCATTCCAACACACTAAAAACTAAAAAGTGATATCTATATAGCACATGAGAATACCCTCCAGAGTGACCTCTCGGCTCCATTTGAAATCTCTGTTTGCTATCTCCCAGCCAACCTTATTTTGCTTCATCTCTCTTCCCCCGTTTGGTCAAGAAGATTTTCTCAGTACCACAGTCCTGGGTCCAGGCTCATCGCTATAATTTTCTTTTGTTACAGTAGCTTTTTACAGCTAGAAATGAAAATAAATTTTATTGAAAGGTAGCATATAGAGAAACTACTAGTGATAGTGGCAAAAAAGACTTTCCTGTGATATTTTTGCAGTCTGCTTTTGGAGATCATTAGATTCCCCCACCCCACCCCCACCCTAACAAGAAAGAACGTACAGAAGGCAATATATTTTCAGTCAAAAGGTAGTACTTTGCTGTCATAATTTTGCAAAAGATACCTGTTGGCCCTAAACTGGGAGAGGGGGGCACAAGACACAATATGTTGGGGTTTATCATTCAGGTAAATGACTGTGGACTTAATATTTAGCAGGCCAACATCTCCTATTACTGTGTACCTCTATATAATCCCATTCTTTAGCACACTAACACACGTCCCATGATTCAAAACAGTTAGTTCAGTTCCCCAAGGTGACTAACACACACTGAGGGGAGCTCACCCGAAAAGCCTCTCACTTCACTTACATATTAGCAGTGTTCTAGAATATCCCGTTCCAGATCCGTATTTTCCTCTATTCCCTCCCAGCTTTACCACCTCATCCTTACACTTTTCTTGTTGACAATTAGTTACTTTTGCCCAAGAGACAGTTGACTTGGAAAGCTTTAAAATAAAGCCGTGGGTTTGTTAATCACCCCCTAGCTAAATTGTGAAGCTCGGTTTTTCCAGGGTGCCACACACACCTGCTGTTTCTCCACCTAGTAACCTGCTTCAGGGCAGCAGGACGTGACTTAGCAAAGATAAAGATGTGAAATGCACGACTGGACCTGCTGAGCTCAGCTGCAGCGGCAGCTGGCAGAGATGCCTATCAGACCAGCAAGCCAGGCTTGCCTCTTAAAGCAAAGCAGATTGTTTGCTGTTTCTATTTTAAGCTTTTCCTTGAAATATGTTCACTGGTACTGCAATCGCAGTGCATGTGGAAGAAAGGAGAAACGCTAGTCGAGTAAAGGATGTGACGTTACTTTATGTTCAGTGTCTCAGTGCTCTCATCTCTTTTCTGATTGGGATTTCATGAGCCACCAATTTGATTGCATTTTAACAGTCACTTGATGCAGTGGAAGTCTAATAATATCCAGTTCCTTTGAGAAAAAGGAACCAATTGCATGTATTAAACATGTTTACTTTGAGCCTGGCATGAGTAGGCTTTATACCCAAACAGTTGAACTCAGGCTTTTCCATTTCAGAATGTTAGGAAGCAAACATAAGCCAGCCCCTGCTGTCCCAGAGATGCTGTCTGTTTCTCCCTCTCGCTTACTGATTTTAACTTCTTCTCATCTGTCCTTCAAACTTAGGTTTTTTCTTTACCCTTACTTTGCTGTGGTTCTGAAGAGCATGCTTCGTTAAGTGATATAGTTGGTTACTGTGATGTCTTGATCACATTGTCACACTTGAGTCATCGAAGAAAAGCCCCATAACTATAGGGAGAAAGTGTATGCGTATGGGTCTTTGCTTTATTTTTGTCATGCTATTTTTAGTTCTGGCCTTATAGGGTGTTTACTGCCAGTTTTTAACAATCCTTGTTTTCATGTATGTCTTTTACATATTTTCTAGCCCAGTCATAGTTGAACCCTGCATGTGAAGCAAAAGTCTTTAGTTGTTAAAACAACACTATAAGGCATGGCTGCTTTTCTGTTGTGTGAGCAGTGCCAAAACGCTCAGCTGTAAACAGATATCTCTGTATTCCACAGGGCACTGCATCTTTGGGCTGCAAAATGAGAAGCAGGAGGAGACCAGTGTTTGTATTTTATCTAGCAATCACGTTTGTGACTTAAGTCAATGGGCTGCTAAACTGTTTGAGGAACACAAGCATTTATAATAAAAGAGAAGTTTGGCTAGAATTGCCTTTAGAAGCAGCTTAAAATTTTGTTTCCCATTTTAATTTGTGAAGATTCTGAGAGATCAACTTGAGATGGCATTGCAAGAAACCAGTGAAACAGGTTTGAAGTGACCTCGGCAACGCTGAGCGTTCTGCATAGTCTTGGAAATTGAACCAGAATGATCAGTTCTTAGGTACCAAGTCTTAATCTAAATAAAGAA
This sequence comes from Choloepus didactylus, assembly GCF_015220235.1. Taxonomy (NCBI): domain Eukaryota; kingdom Metazoa; phylum Chordata; class Mammalia; order Pilosa; family Megalonychidae; genus Choloepus; species Choloepus didactylus. Next base: position 24,117,253 of record NC_051325.1, on the reverse strand, counting down.
AATTAGATTTCTGTGCAATTTTTTCCCCTCTTCCTACATTAGGTTACATTTTTCTGGTGGTGTAGCCAAAATGGACAGGATGCCTTCCCATTGTGTGGTTGGGCTGTTAAAGTTTTGTTTTTCTTTTTGTAAATTGTACTAGTAAAAAACCATAGACAGACCCAGAAATCTGCTAGTGATATGGTATGTTGAAATTAAATTAAAACCACATGTTTCTGTTGCCTAATAAATATTAATTTACTCTGGAGAAATATGAAAGTTCTCTTCTTTTCATCGTTAGTGGGTGAATGTAACACAGTTTCAACAACAGCAAATGGGCATACCATCATCAACAAGCATGTGCAGGGAAATCAGAAGACTAAATTTCAGTGCTTTGTTCAACCCACCGCTCCATGCTATTCCTTCTTCATTAGATTTGTAAACTTGAAGCCAGAAAATAATGAATGATGGTGTTTCCATTGAAGAAGTTTCTTAACCATGTTTGAGACATGGGAGATTTTAATGTAAAAATCATTGTTTCTGGTTGGTTCCTCTTGAAAAATTGGAAGATTACAAAAGTCTGCTGAGACTGCAGGGTGCTCTGCACCCCCCACCACTCTGGGGTGGGGTCTGGGGCTGGGTCTGCCAGTGTGTGATTTTGCACTCACTTCTGACTGGCTCCTTCCCTTCCCCACGGTCCCGGCCCAGTCACTGTGGGCATTTCAGTGGGGCCCTTGCTGCCAACCTGTGTTGACTGCATTTGACTTCTCTCTTTTATTTGTCTCAGTACAGCAGTTGCTTGGTATTAATACAAACACATTTCTTTACCTCACTGATTTGGTCACCCTGTCACACTAATTTTTACATTGAAGCAAGAGTGATTTTTTATCTTTCTTTTAGAACGGTGAAACTGAGGTGGGGAGAAGTGAAATGAATTTCCGAGAACCCAGAGTGAGCCAACGTCATGGTTTCGAAGAAACCTCAGTAGCAAATTTAAATCTGCAGTCATATCCCTCAACATATATGACATTCCTTTCAACATTCCTAGCTAAATTATAAAGCAAACAGAATGAAATGTCCAGTGTTGACTTTTTAATATGTACTGTGTTGATCTTTCTGCATTGCACTGAATTTTAGGATGTTATTTCCAACTTTTTATTTACTTTAGGAAGTCTGTTTACTGCTCAAAGAAACCATTGATTCAAGAGTTAAGGAGCACTTGGAAGTTTGTAAACACCACTGGCCGTCAAATACAGAATTCACAAGATCCAGTCCCTTGTCCTTAAAAGGTAGGCATGGAGCACTTTGATTTTAGACAAAGAAAGTAAAATTTCTGCTTTGTTAGAAATGGCAGTTATGTTTGACTCCGACTGTTGTGTTAGCATAGTGATACATTTCTAAAACACGTTCTCATGAAATGACTTTATTTGGGGAAAGAAAATTAATTGAAAAGCCCCGAAGGGCTTTTAATGGTAGCCAAACTATATGAAAATATGAAATGAAGCATTCCTAAGGAAACCATAAGTTCTTTAAAGGCTTTTTTTTCCCCTCCATAATTAGTCTTACAAATGGGTTTACATTAATAGTGACTTAAATTGATTTGGGATTTTATACTTTTTAAAACGCTTTCCAATATGTCACCCTATTTCAGTGGTTCTCAGCTGGGGCCAATTTTTCTCCCTGGGAGACATTTAGCAATAGCTGGAGACAGATTTTGTTTTCACAGCTTGGGGGAGTGCAACTGACATCTAGTGGGTAGCACCAGAGATGCTGCTAAACACCCTGCAATGCACAGGGCAGCCCCCACCACAAAGAGTTACCCAGCCCAAATGTCAAGCCCGACCGAGGGTGGAAAACCCTGCCCTATTTTCCTACAAATACTATGAGAATGGTCTTATCTTTCATTTATAGGTAAAGAAACTGAGGGTCGGCAAGGTTAAGTGCTTGCCCCCCCAGAAAGATAGTCTTGAGGACAGGGATTATCTTGTTTTTTTTGCTATCTTTCCCTCTCGTTTCCCCTCTCCTCAGTATTTAACCCAGTGCTTAATGTGCAGAATCAGTGGTGCGTTGAATGAAAGGGTACTTGGGGCGTGGGGGGGCAAGTGGCAGATCCTGAATCCAGACCCAGCGACTCTGACTCCCAGCCCAGTGTTGTCTCCACTCGATCATTGTTCTGCTTTTAATTCTTCCATTTTGGGTCAGCACTCATAGCACTCTCTGCGCTACAAATACGGACAACCCTGTGTCACCCACAAAGGACAGCGGGGACCAGATCATGCTAATGCAACAAGGAGTTGGTCCCCTCTTTGGGGGGGAAAGTGTGTCAGGTGCCCTCCTTTGAAGGTGTATTTGATCCAAAGCATTTACCCTGGTCCAGCTGTTAAGGAAGCAAGCAGATTAATTTGACCTAACCCAAAAGCCTTGAACAAATGGGATTTTCAGTCCAAACAATATTGTGTTAGATGATGCTTTCTGGTTTTTAGCTCAGTAATGTTATAAATTTTGAGAAAAGTTATGGGAGCTTGCATTCCTTGTACCACAGCAAACCTGGTTATTCTCACCTTCTAACTTGAAAAAAGGAAAAGGAATGGATCAAGGTTCCAAGACCTCCATCTCTGGTGCAGCAGATACTGTAAGTTAGCGTGATCAGTCCTGTTTCTCAGTGACCCTACCCTTTCTCTTGCCTTCCTCCTCAACCGAGCAAAGAAAGCAAAATACTCTATTTCCCAGCTGCTTTCACAGCTAGAAAACACAATTCTGGCGCAAAAATGGGAGTTAAAGCCTTTCTTGGGCTCATATGAAGAAGTTTATTTTTAAACAGAAAAGTGCTCTTACTATGCATACAATTATGTAACCTATTTTTTCCACTTAATATATTATAAAAATCCTTCCACACATGCATCACCATTTTGAGTAACCACAGAGTATTCAATTAAATGTCCATATTTTAATCTATTGGGGGGGGACATTTAGGTTGCACCTAATATTTTCATTTGCCGTAAACAATGGTACAGTGAACATCCTGATAATATACATATTTGTACACTTCAATTTCTTTATAGTATTTCTAGTTGAATGTTTATATTTTTATTGGTTTGCAAATAAGCTTCTTAAGGCTATTGATGCTTTGTGTGGTCAATATGCTGCAAATCTTTTTTCCAGTTTGCCATTTGCCTTTTACTTGGTTTATTTAATTGTATGGCTGCAAACAGGGAGAGAGTCCTCCATGGTGTCTCTAATGACCACTACTGGGACGAATGTCCCTTGTGGACCCTTGTAGAAGGGTGTGTAGTGTGGGAATGTGGTTGATTGCCAGAGGAACCCAGTGATACATTGTGACATTGTGCTGTTCATTCTTTGGAAAAAGCGTTGTGCTAAATATACTTCTTTGAGCGTAGGATTGGTTTGAGAACACCATCTCCCCTCACCTTCCTTCTCACTCCCCATTCTTTCCACTGCAAGCAGTTAACCTTGAATTGAACATGTCCGTTGATCTTCATACCTTAGCCATTGGCCCCTTCTCTGTTGCCTCCAACCAGTCCATGCTCCTGCCTCACCTGCACATCTGGACAACTGCAGCAGCCGCTTCACTGGCTTCCTTGCATCTGCTCTGGCCAATGCCCCACCTCCCACCCACACTGCAGGTAGTGTGATCATTTAACTTCACAGGGCTGATCCCCCCCTCCCCCCGTTTTTAAAATTGTGGAATATAACGTATGTACATAAAAGTGAAAACTTTCAAAGTATGATTTAACAAGTAATTAGAGAGCAAATTTCAAAGAATGTTATGGGTTACAGTTCCACAGTTTCAGTTCTTTCCTTATTGTGAAATATATATACAGAAATGTATATAAATACAGAATTGTATTATCATCAGTTTACCTGCCTTTCTCCCTCACCTTTGGTGATAAAGATGGACTCTGCCACCCCCAGAGCCTCCTTTCTTCTCTAGATTACCTTACTGCTGAACTCTCGAGTATAAACTGGTAACTGTGCTTCTGGTTCTAAGTGCTGAACCCCAGACTAAACTGTTAATTTCCTAAAGGTAAGGACACGATTCCTTCAACTCTCTCACAGGTTTCCTTTTCACAGGTGACCGTGCTTACCATGTTCTAGGCCGTGCACACCCTCGTGGATGAGAGCGACCCACACAATGCTGCACCGCCACCTTATATTGTTTATTAACAAGCATCGCTAACCGTGGACACCGAACGCACACTTTTACTCTTTCCTGATCTATCTGCCTGTTCTCAGCTGCTACAATCTTCCGAAATGCCTTTTTCAAAAGCAATTTCAAAGCCACTGACCATGAGGTCATGGCTATTTCCACGTCAGTATTAAGCTCTGTGTTTTACGGTCCCTGAAAATAGAGTGGCTGTGACTGCCTGGGTAGTTTCAGCTGTGTGATGTGGGTGTTTATGCTCTCGTGTAAACTGGACATTTTCTCTCACCTGCACGTGTGCCTTACCTCATCCAGCTCTCATGTGCTTCAGCAGGATGTGCACACTTAATATATGACCCTGGATAAGCTGCGGCCCCTAGATGGTAACTTCACTGATTGCGTTAATAATATTAATATTTACCATGGTTTTATTTTTCTTTATAAAAAATAACATAAATGACTTTGAGGCCAGTTCCTTAATCATATAACAAAGGAATACAAAGAGTAGTCACAAACCCAAACAATGAACATTTAACACGGATGGTCACCAGTAGCCTTGTCTTAAGATGTACCTCAAATGTTATTTCTGTAGATTCGGTAGAAAATAGTGATGTAAGAAAGTTTCTTAAAGACATAATTATCACTTCCCGTCAGTTCTACCTCATTCATATTTGTCCCCTGAGCCTTGCCAACATCAGGTATACCAGTGCTTTTAATTTTTGCTAGTCTGTCAGGCCAAGAAGCAAAAAAGAAGACATTGTTTGAATTTACTTTATTTCTGTTTTTTCCCATTGTCAGTCCCTTGGTTAAGGCCCTCCTTCATCAGATCTTGAATTACTACTATAGCCTCTCGATTATCCCCCCAGTTCATCCACATGTCTGCTAACGCAATCTTTAAAAACAAATTTATTCTCTCAAAGCAACCTTTTGAAAGCAAAAATTTGATTGTCCCCAGTTTAATGCCCTTCTGTGGCCAGGAACATTAGTTGCCTAATGACCTTTTTTGAGTTTCTTTTCTGCTTAAGGTGAGCCAGAATGGGTCTGGCTCTTCAGCAGAGAAGTTGATTAAGGATATCATGCAGCTTACAGGATCTCCAGGAGGGCCAGAGAGCCCAATTCACAGACAGGACAGCCCAGCCTGACCTGGGGATGGCTTGGGTACAGGTAACATTTCATCTGCTGTCTGCGACCAGTGATGCCCAGCACTGGGCATCGGAAGCCATGCCCGGTGTCAGCCTCGGCCCCAACCTGCAGAAAAGCGGCTCCCTGTGTGTTCTGTCTGAGTCCACTACACAGTAAAGCTGGACCTCATGCCTGTACCCTACCTGCAAGTACATCAGGCCCTGCGAACTTTTTGACTTTTACCTTGGGAAGGTGGGACTTATAAAATATGGGGATTTACCAGTATGTCAAGAGGTTGTTCAGAATTTTTGGGTGGATGGATACAGGTTACAAATATCCAATAAAGTTTTCCCCTTGGCTTCCTTCTTCTGTAACTTCCAAACAGTAACAACATGCTGTTACAGCCTAACACCACAACTTCCCCAACTACAAAGGAAGTGTTTTCTTCATCTCCTCGAAGAGAGATGATCCCAGGTCTCATCAAGTCCTGGCTCCAAGTCCAGGATTTCTGAATGATGTTTATTCCTCCTCGAGTTCATTCACAGCCCATATTTGTAATTGGAAGCTTATCAACTAAATTAAAAGTTAACTATTGCCAACATTCCCTAAATAAAATCGCAGGGAAACAGAAAGCTAAAGAAATTAGTTAATGTATAAATATGCACATGATGCAACAAGTAAGAAAATACAAATTGATGCTACCGTTCTTACTTTCGCAACCAGATATACTAAATAGTTGGTGTTTATATCTTCCCTCTTCTAATGCTTATTTCATATTCTCTTTGCCCTTACTCGGTACCTCAGCCGATCAGGATTCTTTAACTGGAAGGGTGAACCACACCTTCATTCCTGAAGGATTTTAGCTGTTGATGGTCCTGTCTTCATAGGGTTGCCATAGTCTTTAGTTAACTTTTAGCACTGGATATGCTCTACTAGGTAGAATGATTATAATCCTTGTGTTGAATCCATATTCCTCTCTGCCCCTCCTGTGCCATCTTGAGCAGTCATTGGACAACAATTCAGCTCCTCTTTTGGCCAGTTTGTCTGTTGGTCTAAAGAGCCTGAAACAGTTACATGGCACTTTGAACGTTTAGTCTGACTCATTGTTATCTTCTCTTTTATAACCTTCCTTTGGCTAGAGAAGAAGCAGAGTCATGGAGATGGAAAGCAAACTTTTGGTGAGGTGGTCACGTCCCAATTCTACTCTTTGGTTCTGGAACCATGTATTCTGGCCAAGGAACACATACTGTTCTGCTGATCTGACCACATATGGCATCCTTTAGGATCTTACCCTACCTTCCACAAGGTCTGGCCTTACAGTTTGCATCATAACTGTATTTTCAGTTGACCTCTCCATCATTGTGTAAGGCCAACTGTATTAGAACCTTGCATGATTACTTCTAGGGCCACTGAATTTTATGAGCTCACTAACTTATTTTGTTCCCTATAAAATGAGTTTTTTGATCAGAGGCACTGTGGTGGTGATCGTGAATGAGGCCTTCATTAAGTCCATGGATGAAGTGGCTGGCAGTAACACAACAGGCTTAGAGGGCATGTCCAAATCCAGAATAAGGGTCCATTCTAGTGAAGATAAATTATTGCCTCCCCAGTGATGAAAGAGGTCCAGTTTAATCCACCTACCACCCCTGGCCCATCTTTCTGCCATATGAGAGTTGTTGATGGGGAGGCTCAGATTAATGGCTGTTGCTGATAAAATGGACACTTGCCAGGGCTCAGCTTTAGTAAGGGTTTGTCTGTGTTGTTGATCCCAAATGTAATGTTCATCTTTGCCACCATGGCTACATTGTGCTGAGCCCTCTTGTCAGGTATTTTGGGAACCTGGGGAAAGGAGTTGACCAGTGTCATCTTATCTACTTCATTACAAGAACTTCTCTATAATGGAGCCTTTTCAAGAACATTCATATAAGTTACATATATTCTCGCAGTCCACATAGCTTTTTCCCAAACGTTCTTCTCACCAGTCTTCTGAGTCTCTAGCCATCTCTTTAAACCATTAGCCACTGCTAGTAAATTAGTGTACGTTTGTATCTCAGGCCATCTCCCCGTACAGGCCAAGGGGTCCCAAAATACACCATTCAGCGTTATGCCTCCTGGACAGATTTTCCTTCTCTACCCTGAGTGGGGTTATGTCATTGTAGTCATTCACTTCTGGCCACTTCTAACCTATGGGGCAGAGCCATCTATAAACAAGAAGCAAATTTAAAAAAAATTGTGGTTTTATATATATATATATATATATATAACATAAAGTTTGCCATTTTAACTATTTTAAATGTACAATTCAATGTCATTAATTACATTCACAATATTGTGCAACCTTTACAACTATCTCTTACCAAAACTTGTTTATCCTAAACAGAAATTCTGTACCTTTTAAGCAATAACTCCCTATTGCCCCCTTCTCCCTACCCCCCAGTAACCTCTAATCTATTTTCTGTGTCTGTGAATTTGCCTATTCTAGACATTTAATGAAAATGGAATCATATAATATTTGTCCTTTTGTGCCTAGTTTATTGCACTTAGCATCATGTTTTCAAAGATTATCCATATTGTAGCATTGTATCAGAACTTCATTCCTTTTTATGACTGAATAATATTCCACATTTTGTATATATCACTTTTTTTAATCCATTTATCTGTCACTGGACACTTGGGTCATTTCTACCTTTTGGCAATTGTGAATAATGCTGCTGTGAACATTGGTGTACAAGTATCTGTTTGAGTCCCTGTTTTCAATTCTTTGGGTATACACCTAAGGCATGGAATTGCTGGGTCATACGGTGATTCTATGTTTAACTTTTTGAGGAACCACCTCATAGTTTCTAAAGCAGCTGTACTATCAGGCACAAATTTTTATCTGCTGGTCAACTGGTCACTGAAGCTGTCACCCTTTCAGGTCACTTATGTAGGTCTGAGAAATGCCCAAAGTACACACCAAAGTTTTTGCTTGTTTCTTAGCAGTAAGGAGGACAAGGTGCAAAAACCTGACTCTCCTTTTGGATGAACTGTATTTTCAAAGGTTTTACCTGTCACTGGTATGCTTGTGTCTTGGTATGACATCTAGAATACTACAAAAAAGCCACCTCCTGCTCTGTAAGTTCTATCGTAGTGCCAGTAGGCCAGAAAATTTCCTACAAGATAGTGAGATAATCAAGGTCCCTGTGGGTTGGATATGTCATTGAAACAGATTGTTAGCAAAGCAATGAGGCAAAGCAGTATAGCTATCCCTGTCAGTGGATAGAAATTGCTTCTGTATTCTCTGCTCATTGGGATAGAAAAAAACAGGTTTTTCCAGCTCTGAAGTGCTGATGCCAGATGCTGTAGTGCTCCAGTTGAGAGACCACCTCTGGAAAGAATCTTTGCCTAATTCAACTTACATTAATCCACCATCATTTTCTAAGACCCATCTGTCTATTACTTAGGCCATACAAGTCAGTGAAATAAGAAGGCTATATGAAAAATTGGCTATTTCAAGTTTCTGATGAGAGAACTTCAAGACTTCCGTCGGGACTTTCCTTACCGCAGTAGTTCTGTCTTCTTGAGATGTGGAATCACATCAGCTGAAGAGTAAATCTATCCCAATTCTACACTCAGCAGCCGAGAAGGCAACTATAGGAGATTTTCAGGCTTGCTGGGCCCTTTGTGAGATAGATGTAAGCCAAATTTCTGTTTCTCATACTCATGGATCACCATGCCAATCAGGAACCCCAAGGATTAGCAGTATCTCAGAGCCAGTGTCTACTAATTCTCAAATCTTCTGGGTATTTCCCTTTTCTCAGTGTGCATGTATCCTGGTAAGCAGCTCTTGTACTTGTAATGTTAGTGAAGGGTTCTTACTCAAGGGCTGTCTGGCTCTCCATTCAAGGAGATAGAGGGTCTGTGAACTGACTCAAATCTGAGAACTGGCTGACAGGCTGTGACTCCCCTTCAAGATGGCTCAACTCAGGCCACTGTTCACCAGATCTAGATTTTTTTTTTCTCTCATACAGTTTAAGTAGGGCCTAAGTATGCTCTCAGTCTTATCTGGGGTAAGGACCCAATCACTAAACCATTACCAAAGACTTCTGTGAGTTGAACCACTCTGACAGGTTTCTTACTGAGGTTGCTACTGAGTCATGGCTCTCTGGTAGACCAGGTGACTTGCCCAGCTATGGGCTTTGGTTGCCTGCAGACTTCAGATCATCCCATCACCAGCTGACTCCCCCGCTTTTGGGCACCATGTTCTTCCTGGTCTTTAGCCCTCCCAGAATCTAACTGTCAGTCCCTGAGGGTTGTCCCTCACCCCCAGGGGGGCTGCCAACTCAGGAACAGCCTTGGGCTCCAAGCCATTGTGCAGAGGTCTTGGGGAACACAAGGAATCACTTGGCACAGCCTGGCATTCTCACACAGATCTGCGCTCCTTTGACATCCTGTAATGAGGTGTGCTTGACCGTGGCATGGCTGGATGTACTGTGTAGCTGTGTCCCAGCAGAAGGTCCTTGGTCCCACCACTGACCACCCTTTCTATTGGGCAAGCATGAAAGTCACCTTGTAGGGACCGGGGTGGCAAACATCTAGGCACCAAGCAGTCATGCTGTTCCGGAGAGTGCTGGGCAAGCCAACGGACCAGTACTCAGGGACTTGGGCAGCCCTCCAGCTGGACCTGTGAGAAGTGGAGTTCCAGGAGATCCCGGGGTAGGAGGGGAGTCATTGGTTCCAGATGACTTTGGCTGGCAACTCTGGGAGAGCTTTCATGGTCATTGATCAGCCTGACATTCCACTGTGATCAGCTTACTGTCCCCAGAACACCATGCTTTGCTTCTGGTTCTTTGCATGTGCTGTTTCCTTTCTCTGAAATTCTCTTTTTCCTCCCTTAGACTGGGCCAACTCATCATCATCTTCCAGGCCTGTACTTACTTTTTCAGAAGAGGCTCGTCTGATTCTGGTTTCTTCTCTTTAAGGGAGGAGCTGCCCCCCCGAGTACATATTTCACCCTCTACAGTAGTAGCACTTAACCATTCCAGTTGCCTCTTTGCCTCCCACCTGGACTTCAGGCTCATGAGGACAGGAATCTTATCTGGTTTGCCTTTTGCATTTCCAGCACCCAATGCAGTGCCTGTCACTCAGGAGGAGTACAGCAAATGTTGGAAGAACTAAAGTAACAAATCGTATCTACCACTCACCAGTTGCAAGGGTGTTTGCCAAGGCTTTATGGCATGTTTTCATCCTAACACCTTCCGCCCCTTCAACAAAGGGTGGAGGCAAAAGTGGTCTGTGAGTTACAGATTATTAAGCAGATTTTCTCATTTGGTTTTCAGAAAGTCAAAACCACATCCTACCCCAGTGTAAGAGAAGGCTGTAATACTTTCTGACTTGTCAGCAGTCAAGGACTGAAAATATCTTCCCTCCAGCCCTGCCCAATACCAGATGTCCAGTGTTAATACCACTACTAGTTACCTGTTACTAATAGTAACTTGTTAGCCAACCCTAGGCTAAATCCTCAGACAGCCCTTTCTAGCCAGCATTCTTAACCGTTGTTCTGAAGATGAGAACCAGACTCGGAATTCAAGTAACTTGCCCAAGGTCACATAGCTAGTCAGTACGTGTCAGAGGCAGCCTGCAAACGCGGGTGTCTGGATGTCTGGCTTGTCTCCAGTGCTTCAATATCCCTATTCAGGAGAATGTATGTGTGTGTGTGTGTGGGGGGGTGGTGTCCCCCAATCAAAATTCCCTCTAATCATAAAAGCAAAGCTGTCTTTAAATTAACCATTTGGAAGCAGTGTTCTGCTTCAGCTACCATGTAGATATCTTTATTTTAGATTTTATAGCCCCTATTCTCTGATTCACAAGATGGAAAGGGAGAAAATGAACTCCAGTGCCAAGCTTGTCATCCAGCTCCAAGCCTTTCCCCCAGTGCATCGTCTAAATAGGGTTCATTACATTTTTGTTTGTGATGCATTAATAGTAAATTCTTTTTTATTGCCTATTATTCTATTTTGTATAACCTTTTCTTGCAGTTAACATCTAAGAAGCCCAGGCCTTTGGAAAATGCTATAAAATAAATTCAATTTTCTCGGGTACTGTGGTTTGTGTCTGCAGTGGCTTTCTGTTTTGGCTCTTCTTCTGAGCTGAACACCCCTCCAAAATCTTAGCTTAAATCTCTGGCTAAAACATGTGGCCTCCGCTCATTCTTCTGTGGCATCCGAGGTATCTCATGTGAATGGTAAAGGCTGAATTACCAGGCTTCTTCTCTTCGTTGACACCCACGTAGCATTCTCTGGTGGGCACATCACCACCATGTTAGGAAATCAGTGGGTGTTCAACCAACAAGAGGAGAAGAAGAAAAAGAAGCGAATCGCCAAAACAAGCAAGTACTTCCTATTCTTCCCTCTGTCCGAGAAACGCTCCCCACCTCTCCCAACACCCCATGAGTGGAACCTGCCAAAGAAAGCTTTCCCTTTTCTCTCCAGACACAAGCTCGATTGTGAGCCCTTTTCCCCGGTGTCTTCCCCAGCGCAAATTTGTATCTCCAGTGTTTGTTTTGGTTTGTGTTTATTTTCCCAGCCCATTGAAATTGGCCTTTTCCTATTTAAAATAAATTTTGGAAGCGAAGCACTCTTCCCTTTGAGCCAAGCCCTTCCTCTGTATAAACGGTCAAGCGTTTTTAGAGGACAATGGAATCTGGCTCTTCAGACACCATCCTTATAGTTCCCTTTCAGACAGTGATTTCTTACAAATTTGCAAGAAACCCTGCATAAAACATAAGGCCTTGACAAATAATGCTGCCTTTTTACGTGAATCAGCCCTCACAGAGCAGGGTTAGTCTTCGTTCGTGTTGTACATGCCAGTCCTTAGGCATACAATTGCACCGAGGCCCAAGCACGGCGAGGTGGAAGGTTCTCAGGCTTCCATGGTCAGCCTTGGAGGACGAGAAGAGGAAGAAACTGGCACTCGTGTGGTCTTAGAAAGAGTAAAACAGCACCACATGCTTTCACTTACCTGCTGTTCTGTTAAATCTTCTTAATATTTAGACGTCGTTTTTTCTCTTCACAGCCCTGTATAGATAGAACTAGCTCTATCAGAGAGTACAGTGGAACATGTGTTTTCTTTTTGCACATGTTTAAAAAGCTTTAGTTATTATTTACATTTCTTTCCATAATGTACTCATTTGAAACCTTTTCTAGCCTTTCATCCACACACAAGAAGCTTGAAAGAGCATTAATGAAAGCAAGTCCTCCAGTGAATGTGCCATAATTTCAACAGAGATTATTTTTCCAGGAATGGGCGTTTGTGAAATGTAAAGTTTTGTACTTTTTACCAAAAGTGTCCTAAAGCGGCAGTGACAACCCAAAACCCTTTGTTTTCTCAAAAACTAGAGAGACTTCCTCAACCATTTATTGCAGTAAGTGGAAAGAAAAACAAAATCCCTAAGCTTTTTTTTAAATGTAATTTTATTGAGATATATTCACACACCGTATAATCCATCCAAAGCATACAATCAGTAGCTCACAGTATAATCATATAGTTCTGCATTCATTGCCACAATCAATTTTAGAACATTATCATTACTCCAAAATAAAAAATAAAAATAAAAAAAGACCACCCAAACCATCCCATACCCCTTACTCCGCACCCCCCTCCCATTATTTATATATGTTTTTGTCATTATTTTATTACTCATCTGCCCATACACTGGGTAAAGGGAGTGTCAGTCACCAGGTCCCGGCATCACAAGGTCACACAACAAAAGGTGTATAGTCATATAATCATCATCAAGAATCAAGTCTGTTGGATTATTGTTCAATAGATTCAGTTCTTTCCTTCTAGCTATTCGAAAAGGTCAGAAGCAAAAAAGGAATAAATATACAATGTGTAAGAATAACCCTTAGATTGACCTCTTGATTCCATTTGAAATCTCGCAGGTACTGAAACTTTGTTTCATTGCTTTTCCCCCTTTTGGTCAAGAAGGCTTTCTCAGTCCCTCCATGCCAGGGCCAGGCTCATCCCTGGGAGTCATGTCCATTGTTGCCAGGGCGAGTTAAACCCCGAGGAGACATGTCCCACATAGGGGGAGAGTGGTGAGTTTATTTTCAGAGTTGGCTGAGAGAAAGAGGCCATATCTGAGCAACAAAAGAGGTTCTCTGGAAATGACTCTTAGGCATAATTGTAAGTAGGCATCCCTAAGCTTTTAAAGGTAATGTTTCCATTTGTTAAAGTCACCTGCTATAGACATTGCCAGAATTGCAGTGACCTTTTGTCTACTTTTTAATATTATAAGAAGTTAAAGTACAACAAAAAAACTGATATTCAAGACTTCAAAAGGTTTGGATTCTTTTCACTTCCCCAAAGTGATTGTCAAACTTCAATATGCACCAGCTACAAGACCTTTTCAATGTTAATATAAACCTTATTGGAATGATCCTATTGGGCTGTGAGTGTACTACTTCTTTCTCTCTCCTTCCCTCTTTTTACACCAGAGAGACAATGATTTTTCTCCCATAAAACAAAGTCTGTATTTCCATTGCTTAGTTTCAAATTACAATGCCAATTCTGTTAGAGCTTTTATAGTTATGCATCTCCAATATCATTACCCTCAAGTCTGCTTGGGCTTGCTCGCATTTACTTGCCGACTTTCCACTCCTAAATCTTTGCATATTCTGGAACTGAAACGTTCAAAACAATTCCACCTAAGCCTCTGGGACTCTTGAGTTCTAGAAAGAGCTTTGTCATTAGGGGCTGATATGTAAGACTTTTTTTTTTTTTTTTTTCAAGGAGTTGCCCCACTTGGCTGAGAGCCCTGCCCTTTTATCAGATACAGGAAGACTATTTATTATTAGATATTCCAGAGACAGATCCTGTTTGGGGGTCAGGTAGAACTGGTTGGCGGCACCCCTGCGCTGCCAGGAGTGGGAGGAGAAGTAATGGGAAAGAAAGTTCCTTGCCCATAAATTGATATAGACATGAGATAAAAACCTTTCTTCTGATGATTTATTTGTTTTGCCACATTTCCAATGCTGACAGCCAGATGGGAGGCCTAGCATTCTCATATTTTAACCAGCAGAGGAGAGCAGTCCTGCCCCTGTGAAAATTCTGGTCTATCCACACGTGTTGGCAATGTGGTAACCTGGGGTGCTGGACAAAAGCTTTAGCTTCCACATAACACATGTGTGTGTGTGTATTGGGGTCAGGGGGAGAGTGTGTGACCTCTACAAGGGCTGATGTTTCCTTTGGCCCAACTCTGATCGAAGTCCAGGGAGGTGGGGACCTCTGTACCTGAGGGCTACCAGCGAATGAGGAAAGCCTGTGTTCCAGTTTGCTAATGCTGCCATTATGCAAAACACCAGAGAATGGATTGGCTTTTATAAAGGGGGTTTATTTGGTTACAAAGTTACAGTCTTAAGGCCATCAAGTGTCCAAGGAAAGGCATTAACAGTCGGGTGCCTTCACTGGAGGATGGCCGGTGGTGTCCTGAAAGCCTCTATTAGCTGGGAAGGCACATGGCTAGTGTCTGCTCCGGAGTTCTGGTTTCAAAATGGCTTTCTCCAAAATGTCAGTGTCAGCTTCCAACAGCCATCTTCAAAATGTGTCTCTCAGCTGCAGCTTCTCATGAGCTCCTTCTGTCTGAGCTTATATAAGGCTCTAGTAAACTAATCAAGGCCCACGCAAATGGGCGGGGCCACACCTCCACGGAAACATTCAATCAGAGGTAACACCCTAACCAAAGGCATCACTCACAGTTGGGTGGGTCACATCTCTATGGAAACAACCTAATCCGAAGGTTCCAACCTAGTCAAGACTAAATACATTTGCCCCCACAAGATTGCATCAAAGAACATGGCGTTTTTGGGGACATAATACATCCAAACTGGCACAGCCTGTTATGTCTGTTAGCCCACACAGCAAGCAGTGGCCTTTCTCACACATGTTGCATATATGTTTTCTTAATGTGTGGGATGACAAGGTGCAGTGGGAACCATTTACCTGAGCATGTATGTTCTCTTCCCAGGAGGATTCTCTCTGTTAACACTATAGCAATAGCCTCAAGATGTCTAGGAGGTGCCAGTAGTGTTTACCAGCTTGTCTGTTCCCTTTTTTATCTTTTCCCTTTGGCCAGGGCCTCCAATCAAAATGCCAAGATTTAAAAATTCCCACTAATATTAATAACCAGCAGGAATCTTGAGAGAGAAAATGAATAGTAGTTACCTGACACATTAAATATCAGTAAAAAGCCTTTGGTTTTGGGCAGGTGTAAAGGACAAGTGAAGAGGCCCTAATGTGGGATAATACACTGTGGTTTACAGCTTTGGGACTGAGTTTTGCTAACTAAATCTCTTGGGAATTTGGGGGACTACAGCCCAAATGATGATTAAAACCAGAGAGCTTTCACTTTCAAATTTCCCTAACATGGCACCCTAATTATTCTCATTATTTAGAATAAAAGTACAGACTCTAAAATTGTGTTTTCTGTAGTAACTAAATATTTTTAGTTTACCACTGCAGTTATTTATAATCAAAACAATTATATATTCATTGTGATAACTTCTCTAAATAGGGGAGAGTGTATCTGCTCCCTCTAGTACAATGGGCAGTTATACTGTTTTGAAATGAATTAGCCCCAGAATTCTGAGTGATATTTGTGAAGCATTGGGGACCCCTGTGCTGTTCCCAGGGAGCTGAGTAGAGGCGTGTTTAGTGTGTGTTGAGGTACCCTTAATTGGGCAGCTTGTTTATATTTGTTGTTCTGCCACACAGTGTCAGTACCTGAGCCTAAACTCCAGTCAAATTTAGATTTCACCATTTGATCATGAACAGTGTTACCTAATGGGAAACTTGGCTTAATCTACTTTGTGACATGTCTTGAGAAAATGATCCATGTCTATATAATTTAAGCAAAAATAAAACTAACTCCACATAACCCTGAACCAAAAAAAAAAAAAAAAAAAAAGAGATGGACTAGTTTTAAGTCAAGATCAAGTTGCAGTTCTGGGACTGTAGATAGGTGTGTATGTCCCACATAAGTGTACGTGTGTGTGTGTGTGTGTGTGTGTGTGTGTATTTAATGAATATATAGTTACACGTATACCTACAAATATAAGTTGCTACTAAAGAAAATAAGAGTTACAAGGCCTGAAAGGGGACATCAAAAATATGATTTCCTTACAGATATTTGCAGGAATTTTACTTAATTGCAACCAGAAGTCTGACCTGGAAGTGTAGTGTTTTGACCCCTTAGCTGTCTGGTTTCCTAGTTGCAGTGTTTTACTCTCCCCCAACTGTGAGAAAATCTATTTTACCCGGTTTTAACCCTGTGTATTCTTAGAAACACCGTGGTAGAAATTATTCCCTTGGGGGAAAAGAAACTCTCATTATTTACAAGACTTGACTTGTAAAAGTTTCTCTTGAATAGAAAACATTTTTGAAACACTTAGCAAATCTTTCTTTATAAAAGACTTCTTTGAAAATAAAACAGCATCTGGGTTTCTCTTCAAGGTAATGCAAACTTTTGGAAGACTAAGATTTTTGCATTGTGTAGGTTTATCCTTATTTTAGTAAAATACCAACTTTTTAATAGTGAAAGGGTACAGAGCTTATAAATAGTCTTCTTCTGAGGAGCTTTTTAAAATACTTTTTTCCCATTTCTAGCTTCGTAAATTTTTTTTTCTCTAGTGCTATGGAAAAGTAAAAATTAGACTGAATAAATTTTGGGTAGCTGTAGGAGTGTATGGTATCCTAATGGACTAAAAAGCCCCAGTGAAATTTAATTAGGATAACTCTAGGGCAAGGAGGCCAACTGCCAGAAAATTATAGAATTCACACATCAAATGCTTGCAGCACATTTGCTGAATGTAGTAAAATTATGGGGAGCATCCCTTCCGTGTAATCTCTTGTAGTTTCCAAGTTTGATTGATTGATCATATATCCCATTTTTTAAAGTCTCAGGCATTTTCAGTTAGAGGAATGCATCATCCTTCCCAACTATTTGATTTAGGGATTTAAGAATGAGGAAGTGATGGTTCCCATCCATTTAGAGGAAGAACATTTCTCCCATTCCCCTCCCTCCCTTTCTTGCACTCTGTCTGTATCTATGTGTTTTACTGAGATATAATTCCCATACCATACAATTCATCCATTTAAAGTGTACCATTCAATGGTTTTTATGTACTCACAGAGTTGTGCAACTTTTATTGCAATCAATTTTAGACCATTTTACCACCCCAAAAAGAAATCCTGTAGCCACTTCCCATTTCCCCCCGATACCACCCACCCCTCTCCCAATCCCTTGGCAAACACCAGTCTACCTTCTGTCTCTACGGATCTGCCTATTCTTGAACTTTTATATAAATGGAATCATACAATGTTTGGTTCTTTGTAACTGGTGTATTTTACTTAGGGTAATGGTTTCAAGGTTCATCCATGTTGTAGCGTTAACAGTACTTCATTCCTTTTTATGGTTAAATAATATTTCATTGTATGGATATGTCATTTTGTTTATTCAGTTATCAGTTGATGAACATTTGTATTGTTTCTACTTTTTGACTATTATGAATAACTCATAAATATTCATATACAGTTTTTGAGTGGGTATTTTCATTTCTTTTGGGTATACACTTAGAAATGGATTTGCTAGGTCATTAGGTAGCTCCGTGTTTAATATTTTGAGGACCTTCCAGAGTGTTTTCCAAAGTGGCTGTGCCATTTTAAATTCTCATCAGCAGTGTATGAGGGTTCCAATTTCTCCACACCCTTGGCAACACTTGCTATTATCTGTCTTTTTGATTTATAGCCATCGCAGTGCATGTGAAGTGCTGTTTCATTGTGGATTTGTTTTGCTTTTCCCAGATGACTAATGATGTTGCCCATCTATTTATGTGCTTCTTGACCATTTGTGTATCTTCTTTGGAGAAATGTCAATTCAGATCCTTTTCCCAGTTTTTTAATTGTGTTGTTTGTCTTTTAAATTATTGAGTTATGTAAGTTCTTTATATGTTCCAGATACAACTCCCCTTTCAGGCATATGATGTGCAAAATTTTTCTCGTTTTCTGTGGGTTGTTGTTTCACCTTTTTGGTGGAGTCCTTTGAAGCACAAAGTTTTAAATTTTGATGAAAGTTCAATTTATCTATTCTTTTGTTGTGCTTTAGGTGTCATATCTAAGAAACCATTGCTTAATCCAAGGTCATGAAGATTTATTTATTTATTTTGTTTTCTTCTACGAGTTTTGTAATTTTAGCTCTTAAATTTAGGTTTTTGATCCATTTTGAATTAATTTTTGTTTACGATGTGAGGTAGGGATCTAGCGTCATTCTTCTGCATGTGGCTGTCCAGTTGTTCCAGCACCATTTGTTGAAAAGACTCTTCTTTCCCCATTGATTTTTCCTGGTACCCTTGTCAAAAGCCCATCAACCATATATGTGAGAGTTTATTTCTGGACTGTCAATTCAATTTCTGTATGTCTATTCTTATGCCAAAACTACATTATCTTGATTAGTGTAATAGAGATCTTTTCTTTTTCTTCCCAGTAGGGTCAAAGAAGACTTTTATAGGTCAGGATCAAGAGTCTATTTTAACATACTCAGTGTAACCATTATTTTAAATTCTTATAGACACTTGATTTTTAATGAATTAAAAATACTGTTGACTTGAAAAATATTTTCCAGGTTTTGGATTAAATTAAACTCTTTCAGAAATTTGTCAACTCTGCTTATTCCATTGCAACAAGTTCAATAAAGAGAAAAGTGATCCTTATCATAGTCCAGATCTTCAGATTATCCATAGTGATTTATCACTATTTATAAGGTATGACTGCAGTGCTCATGGGTCTCAGTAACTTCCATTTAAAATCCTTTATTTTAGCTTTTAAAGTTGACTACAAGCTAAAATCTGACTTCCTTAGCAGTGTAGAAAAAATATCTTATAATCTGACCTTTGCTTATCCCGCCAGCCTCACCCCTCACCTCTCCCCATCCCTTTGTGCATTCTGAACTCTAGACCTCAATTTACCCTACTGGTGGTTCCCTGGAGCCAGCAGGAGCCGTCTGTGGTTTTGTACTTGTGGATCCTTGCAGTTCAGTGTCTCCTGCTCTTAGTTCTCCTAGCTTAATCCTCTTGATGCTTCAAGACTCTGCCTGGCTGGTTCCCTTCCTTGGGGATCCCCCCTCCAGTTTAGTTTGCTGCGCTCCCTTGTTTAATGAGACATGCTCCTCTCTTGGCATCCACAGGTCCCTGTGCATGCCTTTGTTGTAGCACTCACTCTGTGCCAATCATCTTTGAACTCCTCGGTCTCTCTCTCTGACCTCATGTAAGCCCCTCAAGAGCAAAGCAGGGCCTCAGTGGCACTTCTTTGTAGGCAGGTGTGCAAATTGCATGAGGTGAGTGACTCTGGTTTGATTATTACTGTTACAGAAAAACCTGAGTTTGGACGGAATGAGGAAAATGTAACCCTTTCATGTTCACACTGGTTCCTGTAACTCCTACTGAGATCATTTTCAGGGTCAGAAAGAGTAAAATGTCTACTCATTTGGACTTGTCATGTTTATGGAAATACTCCAGTTTGGTGCCAGCCTTCTCTCTCACTGACAGCTCACCATCAGTGTAATATTTCATAAAACCATCTGTCATATAATTCCCAGACAAAGATGTTCAGCCTAAAGTTGTTTAACACCATTGACCTTACTGCCATTTCTTTAAGGAATCTTTTATTTTTTTTTTCCTTTTCCCCTAAGCCCATAGTAGCTTTTCTAGAAAATCTGTGTTTTGAGGCAGGACCTGAAGAAAAGTATGAGTTATTCCAATGCCTGGGGAAGAGTTTTTCAACTATGGAAGTTAGCAGAGTGCCCCAAGATGAGTTCAGGTGGGCAGAGAAAAGCAGGCCTGTGGAACGTTAAGTATGAGTAGACCACGGGGCAGGCTGAGGGATTGGGAGGTGATGACAGGAGGTGTGAACCCTGAGGAAGAAATGATACTTCACTTCATGTGGAAGTTTGGTGACACTGAGGAAAGACGAAGGCAAAACATAGTCAACCAGCAAGAAGCAGAAGGCTAGGAAGGGAAGGCAGTGCATGAGTCAAAAGGAAATACATCTTTTTACGCCCTTGTTTGGGTGGACATTGCTTTAAAGCTCATAGCTGCTCTAGGACCCACTGCCCTTTCACAGTGCCCAAAGCACTGTAGATTGTCAAGTATGTTCAAATGCCAAGTGGAAAGGCCTCTATCCACTTCCTAATATAACAAATTAGGGGAAGAGAGGAAGCTGCTATGGAGAGAAGGGAAAACTATGACTGGAAACATCTTCAGCTTGAATAGAGTGACTGAGAGCTGAGTGGTACCTTGAAAATATTTGCATTTGGAAGGTGGTAATAGAAGAACGGTGAAGAAAAGTGTTTCTGTGGGATGGACCTCCAGGAAGCTGGGAGATTTGGGATAATGAAACGCTTATGATATGCCTTTGTAGGGGCGATGGTGCATTCTCAGCATGCAGCAAAAGGAAAATACTCAAGTCGAGTGAATGTGGAGTTTTCATGGAATGAAAGAAGTATTATTATTCTACTCCTGATAGCAGTCTACTCAAGGAGATGGGTAGGGACAAGAGTCCCAGAGAGGAGGCTGGGATGCAGGCTGTATATTCTTGCTCTTACTTTAAATTCCCTTTCTGTGCCTGGTATTTCCTTGATGTTTCATTTCTTTTGAGCTCAGTTACATATTTTAACATTTTTTTTCTTTTACCTGGACTCGACATGTTTTTAGCAGGAGGGTCTTCTTTATCTCTGTCTGCCAGATTCTCTGTTCCAATTTGCTAATGCTGCCATGATGCAAAATACCAGGAATGGATTGGCTTTTATAAAGGGGATTTACTAGGTTGCAAATTTACAGTTTGAAGTCCATGAAAATGTCCAAATTAAAGCATCAACAACAGGATACCTTCACTGAAGGAAAGCCAGTGGTATCGAAACACCTCTGTCAGCTGGGAAGGCACGTGGCTGGCATCTCCCGGTCCTTTGCTCCTGGGTTATTTCAAAATGGCTTTCTCCAAAATGACTCTGGGCTTCTGACTTCACTGCTTGCTCTTAGCTCCTGGGCATCCTTGCGTCTTTCTCCCAGGGTGTTTCTCTCTGAGCGTCTGGGGGTCCTCTCTTAGCTTCTGTGGGGCAAACTCTGGGCTTTATCTCTTAGCTTGGTATCTCTCAAATGTCCGTCTGTCTGCATCTCCAAGCATCACCAGGCGTCAGCATCTGTGTCAGCTCTTGAGCTCTCTTAAGTACTCCAGTGAACTAATCAAGACCCACCCTGAATGGGTGATGGCCACACCTCCATGGAAATGACCTAATCAAAGGTCTCACCCACAGTTGGGTGAGTCACATTCTCCATGGAAACATTCAATCAAAAGGTTCCAACCTAATCAAAAGACTAATAAGTCTGCCCCCACACGATTGCATTAAAGAACATGGCTTTTGTGGGGGATGTAATAGATTCAAACCAGCACATTCCCAGTCGCAGGTTTTTGCCCTTTTTACTACAAGGTTATATTTTTAAAGGATGGTGCACTTTTTACTGCATACAACAGGTTGATAATGTGACTTGCATCTGCAAGATGTATCTATATTTATATCTACTCCTGTATGTATATCTGTAATTGGTTATATTTTCAATTTTGGCCACTAATAGGTAAAAGAATCTCAGCATAAAGTTACTACTGTTCTATTGTAAATACAATAGTGTGTTTATTTGAGGTTTAAGGAAGATGGAGCTTTACAATCACCTATTGGATCTTATTTGTTTCCTTTAAATTGTTATCTATTTAGAAAAGTTATTCTAAAGATTGTGATTACAATTCATAACATAATAATGAATACTTTTGCATTCCTTATAAAATGTTCTTTTCAAAGTTAGTAAATTAACTATAAAAGCAAGCTTTAATCATTTATAGTCTGAGACTTTGGAAGAGAGTATAGTAACACCAAGTATCTTTTAAAACAAAATGCATCGTCTTTAAGGCCCATGAATATGTTCATAAAATGGCAGTGTTTCTTTTTAAAAAAAAACAGTCTTTTCTCAAAAGAATCTGCACTTTTTTTCTTAGCTTATTATTAGTAGTAGTAACTTCACATATATATGTGAAAGTAGAGA
Source organism: Choloepus didactylus (assembly GCF_015220235.1). Lineage (NCBI taxonomy): Eukaryota > Metazoa > Chordata > Mammalia > Pilosa > Megalonychidae > Choloepus > Choloepus didactylus. The sequence continues at coordinate 24,094,867 of NC_051325.1, read as the reverse complement.
GAATCATATAGTGAAGTCCCACATATCCATCACCTGTAGTCACATTTTTAATACAAGGCCAATGTTATTAACGTTTATATTCCTACCTACTTTACCCTGCTGCACCCCCAGATTACTTTAAAGTAAATCCTAGGCATCATGTTATTTTACACACAAATAATTCAGTATATGTAAACTCTAAAAGATAAGAAGTCTTCTTTTTTAATGGTCACCATGCCGTAAAAAAGAAACAAATGATTAAAGTCGCTGAATATCCAGTTAGCCTTCAGATTTCTCTGCTTATCTCTTCGATCCTTTTATAGTTGGATTGTTCGAATCAGGCTCTAAACAAGGTACGTCCACACTTTCATTGCATTTGGTTGATTCTCTTCTACCATACATGAAAATGTCTTTTTAACCAATAGACCTCCCTCCCAGTTTTTTTTCCCCCTTGCTGTTCATTTTATTGAAGAAACTGGGTCAAGTGTCCTCTGGGATTTTTCACATTTTGGATTTGGCTGACTGCATCTGCGTGGTGTTATTGACGTGCTCTTCCAGCCCCTGTATATCTTGTAAACTCGTAATTAGACCCACAGTCTTGGCGAAGTTCAGGTCTCTTGTTTGTTTCTCTTATTCAAGAATCTTTTGTGGTTGGAGGGGTGTGTTTCCTGTTGCATCACATAGGGGGACACATGATGTCTGGTTGTATCTTTTAAAATTTCATTTTAAAAATGTGTATGCAATAAACGTGGAGTTTCTGATTTATGATTTTTTATTAATCATTATTTTAGATTTGTTCATTTGGTATTTATATTGCCAATAAATACTGTGTAAGCCGCACAAAATAAAAAGACCCCTTTATATATTTTTCTAAATTATGCCTTATTCAGACAATTAAGATGAGAATATCAAGGCAGTATTCCCCAAATAATAAAACCTGAGTCATGGCCTGCATAGTTAGTTGCCTTTTTAAATCTGCATCTCTGTGAAGTCTGATTTAGCATCTTAATTAAGATCATAAGGCATTACATACCTCTCACTTTAATTTTTACATATCAAAATGATAGAAATCTTATGTGAACTCCAAAGACTTATGAAAGATAAAAAAAACGGAAAGTAATGTGATTTCTTTTTTCTGCAAAAAAGCAGATCAATAGTTTAAAAGAAAAAGAAAGAAAGAAAGCAAAGAAGGCATGGAACCTGCTCTTTGAAATCCTCCAGAGGTACGATAATAATTGAGCTAATATGCATTGGCTTCCCACAAATTGCTTTGGTAGTTTGGGCCTTGAGTGCCTTAGAAATTAGCTTTCTCCCCATGCTTCTAAACTGTTGCTATAGTACTCCTGCTAAAGGCCTGTTTGTTTGTGTTGGAGGAACTAAAGTAATTTCTCTCTCATGTTCACTTACACAACTTGCATTTTTTTCCTTGTCTTCCGAGAACTCTGTAAAGCACCACCATTACTGTAGCAAGGCTTTTGCCACTAATTTCACTATAACATACCAGTAAGTCAACAAAATAAGATTTCTAAACCTGACTGTGCATCAGAATCCCCTGGAGTACTTTTAAAGAATGCAGTTTGCTGGCACCCACCCCAGATCTACCTCAAATTCTGTTTGGGGGCTGGGGATCCAGGAATCTGTATGGTGGGAAAAGGCCCCAGGCCTGGAGATTCAAATTCCCCAAGTGATTTTGATATGGGCAGTAGATCACGACTGGGAATTTAGACTTGAGACTAGTAGATGGTTGCTTAAACTTCATAGTGGTTTATTTAATAGCTGAAAGAGGCAGCAGGAGAGATGGTAAACTTTGGGAATATTTAATGTTTTCATCCATGACTTGAATGAATGAATCAAAAATGGGAAAAGGCCTAGCACTTTGTAAAATGGGATATAAATTCCAAACAACTGACAGAACTAAGAAGAATGTTATAGGCAGATGCTGAGTAGAAAATATAGAACAAAAAACAAACTACATAAACATCAGAGGAGAAGGCAGTGACTGCATGACAGGAAGGGCAGAGCATTTAGAGGTAGCAGACACAACTCTGCAGCATAGTGCCTGTTAGAGACGCAAGCATGGTCCTGGGAAACGGAAGCAGGAGTGTGGCATGGAAGAAACACATGATGATCTTCCTTTAATCTAACAGTTTCCCCCTGAAGCTCCCATGCTGGCTTCTGCTTCTCATCTTTACAGAGTTCCTGAAAGTTTTGTGTTCTCTTTCTACCGCCCTTCATTCTCCCACCCTGAAGCTAAATTCAAAAATGCTACCAATCACCTCTTAATTGCCAAATATTAGTGTTTTGTTCCACTTCTCCTATTACTAACTGCCCTTTGGCATTTGATCTTTAAACTCTCTTTTCCCTTAATTTTCAAGACTTTGTTCTCTTGGTTATTTATCCCTCTTCCTGTCTAACTACGCCTTGCTGGCGCCTTCTTCACTGCTGACCCTTCAGTGCTGGTTCTGCCGTGGTCCTCTTCATTTCTCACTTGACATGCTTCACCATGGACCTTTTTGCCCTTTGGCCAGAGTAGTCAGAATAAGTATCTCTAGTCTTGACGTCTTCCTTGAACTCCACACCTGATTTCCATTTGCTTTTCAGACATCTTCACCCAGATATCTCATCAGTCCCCTTTCTAAAGCTCAGTTTGTTATCCTTACCAGTGTCCCCATCGTCTCTGTTCCCTGGCAAGCCACGATTGACGTAATCAACAAAGCTAGAAAAATCGACATCGTAATTCATTGTTCTCTACACAGATTCAGTTGATCCCCGAGACTGTCTCTAATTCTGTTTCTGAAGTGACTCTTGAATGTTTCTTCTGTTAGTCCCATGACTGCTGGTGGTCCTCACTCTCTCTCTCACTTGGCTTATGGTAGCTTCTACCCATTTCAGCTACTCTGCCATATGAAAATGCAGGCCCATGTGCTACATATTCTAATTTTTCTAGAGAAATGGAAAATCCACGTTTTTATATGAATTTTCCCCACCCTTAAATGTTGGCAACTAATTTAGAAAATTTTACGCTGCTGCTTGCATCTTTGTAGGCCACAGATTTGTGATCTTTGATTGAAACATAAGACAAAAGTATTATAAGAAAATGGTAATGTGATGGGGGATAGAAAAAGGCTTTATATGAGAAATTAAAAAACACAACATATATATAACTAAATAAAAGTGGAAAGCACTCTGTCAAAAAATACTGTAAACACTGTTAAAATATAAATAAGTCAGGAGAAATGTTTTCAGATAAAAGGTTAATGTCATTATTAAAAAATCGTGCTTACAAAGAAATAAAAAATTAGAATCTATACCCCCAGTAGAAAATGAACAAAGGACTTATAATAGTAAAAAAGAATTATATTAACATCTGAAATAAAGTTCATTCTTACATGCAATCAGAGAAATGGAAATGAAAAGCAATGAGTTATGACTGTTTACCAGTTAGGTAGGCAAAGATTGATATTGCTAAATGCTGTTGGAAGTATGGGGAAATGGGCTTGCCATTTGTACTGTTGGTGGGAATATTGGGATTTTTTTTCTGGGGTGGAACATGACAATATTGTATCAGTAAAGGTTCCAGGAGCAAATTAGGATAGGAGAAAACAGATTCAGCATTAAAAAAAAATTTTTTTTTCAGAAGGAGAGAACCAGGAAAAAAGAATGGAAAGAAAGAAAGTGAAAAAAACATGGAAGAAGGAATTAAAGTGAAAAGACTGAGGACTTTACAAAATCAGTGAAGGACTGTTCTCTGATTCATGAAAGCCTAACAAATACCAGCAGGATAAATTTTTTAAAATATCCTAGACACATTGTAGTAAACTTCAAAACCCCAAAGACTTAAAAGAGATCATAAAAGCAGCAGAAAGAAAAATACAGATTGCTTTTAAAAAAAAAATTTAAAAATGGAAACAAAAAAACCAGGGAATGACTTCTTCAAAGTGCTGAGCTATTAAGATTTATTATAAATAAAAGTCAAATAATTAACACTATGTGTATTGACTGATAAATCAATGCTGTAAAATCACCCAGCAAGAAAAGCCTGTATATGACAGAGCTGACATGGCAGATCAGTGGGGGAAAGATGTCCTGGCATCTTTTGTTGAATAGTCCCAATTGGTTGTTCATTTGGGAAAGAATAAAATTGGATTCCTAACTGATACCATATACAAAGCCAATGTCCATAACATTGAGTTTGTTAATAAATCAAATTATAAAGCAGTACTTACTGTATCATTCCATTTTGGTAGAAAGAAATAAGAACATAAGTGTGACTATATATGTTGAGGAAAGGTCTAGAGGATATGAAAAGTCAAGGTGACAGAAGTGACTGAGTAGTCGAATTCTTGATGATTTAACTCTATACTTTTCTGTTTTTGTCATTTTTTTTTTTACTACTTCAAGAATACATTATTTTTAATTAGGAGACAGTTTTAAATTAATTTTATTTGTACACCCTCCATAATCACCAGACATATACTCCCCTCCCCCTTTTCCCTAGAAATCTACTTTATGTCAGGATTTGCTATATCTAGGCATTTCTTATAAGTGACATTATTCACTATTTGTCTTTATGCGCCTTGCTTATTTCACTGAGCATAATGTTTTCAGGTTCTTCCATGTGGCAGCATGTCTCAGAATGTCATTTCTTCTTACATCTGAGTAATATTCTATTGTGTGTTTGTACCATGTTTTGTTTATCCATTCATTTTGTTGATGGAAACTTGAGTTGTTTCTACCTTTCGCCTATTGTGACTAATGCTGCAACAAACGTTGCTTTACAATTGTCTATTTGAGACCCTTTTTTCACTTTCTTTGGGTATAATCGTAGAAGTGGAATTGCCAGGTAATTAACTTATTGGTGGGTGTATTTTAACTTTTTGAGGAACTGCCATATTGTTTTCCATAGTGGCCACACCATTTTACATCCCTACCAACAATGCTCTAGAGTTCCAATTTGTGTTTTTTTGGTGGTAGCCATCCTTGTGGGTGTGAAGTGGTATCTCATGGTGGCAACCTCCAAACTGCCTCTTCCCCTCACAAAAGAAAAAGAAAATTTCATTGTCATTTTGATTGGAATTGTCTGGTACTTATTAGGCATTCAGTACATATTTGTTAAATAAATAAATATGGGAACAATTCATATCTTTGTAATAGTTAGCCTTTCCAGCCAAGAACCTGGCTTAATCTTTCCAAGTCCTTTTTTTTTTAAATTAATGTAAGTTTTGTCATATTTTAGTTCAGATCCCACACATTGATATAATTTCTAAATGAATTTTTAATCCCACACATTAATAATTTCTAAAATTGTCTTATCTTTCCTTTACCCTCCAACTGAGTATCTTTAATGCCAGCAGTTAGAAGAGTCAGACGGACAATTTAAGCATAGAAAAACATGCCCTGTGTTGTGAAGTTAAGGTCCTGGGTTTGTTTCACTTAAAATAAATGACTAAATTGAGACTGAATACCCATCTTCAAGCATTTGGTAATAGCCAGCCTTCCTTTAGCTCTGCCGTAGAGAAGAAAATGAACTTCCACTGAAGTGTGAGGAATTTAGATTAGAGGTTGCAAACTGGCAGCAGGAGGCTGAGTTGGCCCTCAGAAGCATTTTATTTGGGCTGCACAGTAGAATTTTAAAAGTTTGAATTCATTGGGCATTTAAAATTTAGGAGATTTCACATAAAAACCTGGATTCCCAGCTTTTCTGGAAAGGCCTAAAATCCAGTAGCCCTGTGCCCTACTTTCCAGTGACAGCTGATGGCTGGAGTTGAGTCACCGCTGTCTCTTTAAACAAGGCGTGTGGCCTCTCCAGTTCTCCACAGTCAGAACCCAGCCCTTCTTGTTACCTGCCTTGCCCCTTAGGCATTTAACTTTGCAACCTGGATTCAAATGGGAGAGAAAGAACTGAGTGGCACATGGGCAGGGGTGGCATCTTCTCATTTGGCATGTTGGTATTGTTTTTAAGATATGCTTAAATATGGTCTTGGCTGACGAGAGGGAAGTTGACTTTATGGCTTCTCGAGGTTATTTCTTGTCCTGTGGTTCCCTAATGCTGATAGAATTGTCTTGGGGTTCAAGAACTCTTTTCCTCCTTGATTATGACCATAGAAGCTCAGGGTTGGAACGGAACCCCTGCAAGACAGGCAGCCACAAAGGACTGACATCATCTAGCGGTCCTCGCCTTAGGCCCAGGAAATGTGAAAGCTATTGCTGGGGACCTGCCTGAGCAGCTCACAGTGCAAACAACAGCTACCTCATTCAGAACGTGTATTAAAAGCCTCTGTTTCTTTTATGCAGTTATTTAAAGATGAAAGAAGGGTTTGGTAGAGAAAGCTGACTTTTCTAAGTGCACTGTATGATGTCGTTACCATCACTATGCATGGTCTGTCTGAGTTAGGATGGTGGGAACCAGAGTTTTGAATATCATTTCATCTGTGCTTGCATATTATCTAAACATACTTTTCATATTTAATGTTAAAGGCATATTTTTATAACCAACAAAGTGGGAAAGGGGTTTGGGAAAGATATCTGAAGTGATAGTTTTTCAATTTGTTTTCTTCCAATTTGTGCCTGCCTTGGGAAGCTTTTTCATAAGTTTTTACAGTCATCAGTGGGTCTCCTGGATAATAAAATTAATAGCACAAGCAGCCCGTGGTTTTACATACAAGTACAATGAAGCGACAGGTAGCAAATTTAGTTTTTTGGCATAAATTTGACCTCAAGTAATTATTTTCTGCACAATTTTTTCTTTTCTTTCTTTCTTTTTTTCTTCATGGACCTAGCCAGTGTGTCCCATTTGTTTTGGCATCAAATAGACATAGCTTTATTGTGACTCAGAGTCCAGTACTGTCCTTATTTAATGACATGAAATGTTATCTCAAGGGACCCTTTTTGGAGTCTCTAAATGTCTTGGGTAATAAGTGAAATTTTTAGTCCAGGACCGAATATTCCACTTCTCCGCCCAAATTGTTTCCTACTTGTGGTCTTAGACTAGATCCTGAGTTTGTATTCTTAAACTCATGCAAGACTCTTTAATTTTTGGTTCCCACAGAACAACCCCTTTCTTCAGCCCCACCCATCAGTAGCTGAGGTGAAGGTCACCCTTAGTCCTATAACATGTTTCAAAAGGTTCCATGAACGCTTTTCCAGAGTCCCTATTGTACACTTAGTTTCTCTTTATGTTTTAAATAGTGATATCAAACTTATGCTTTTTCTTCCCTTTCTGCTAGGCTTTCTGATAAGGACTGTGCCAGTTTGGATGTATTATGTCCCCCAAAACGCCATGTTCTTTGATGCTATCTTGTTGGGGCAGATGTATAGTGTTAATTAGGTTGGAACCTATTGATTGAGTGTTTCCATGGAGATGTGACTCAGTCAACTCTGGGCAAGACCTTTGATTGGATAATTTCCATGGAGATGTTACCCTACTCATCCCGGGTGGATCTGAATGAAATCACCGGAGCCATATAAAAGTGTTCACAGACAGAAGGACGGGCAGCTGGCCAGCCAAGAGGGACACTTTGAAGAATGCACAGGAGCTGAGAGAGAAGCTGGATCAGCAGATGCCAGCCATGTGCCTTCCCAGTTAACAGAGGTTTTCTGGACACCATTGGCCTTCCTTTGGTGAAGTATACTTGTTGATGCTATAGCTTGGACACTTTTATGTCCTTAAGACTGTAACTCTGTAATCCATTTCTGGTATTTTGCATAATGGGCAGCATTAGCAAACTGGAACAGAGACTGATGTTATTTTCCTAGTGGACAGTTTCAGAAGTTATGAGTTAAAAGTTCATTTTTCCTGAATTGAAATAGCTTCACAACACACATATTCTTCATCTTTTAACTACATTAAATGTTTCCAGTCTAGCCTAGCCACAAGACATGGTCAATACTCAGTCCATTTCAGCCCCTTCCGTCCTATCCTCTCATTCAGTCTCACCCAAATCTTCAGATGGAGAATGAGAACTGGCTTGTGACGTCAGACTGGAAACAGTCGTGTGCCAGAACTGGTAGGTAGTACGGAGCCGCCTCTGGGTTAATGCATCCACAGTCTGATTGCCACCCTCCAACCTGCTTAGGTAAGCTTGCCTTTGCTAATATTTTAAGTATCTATAAATTTAAGGTTTGATTTTTTTGAAATTATCTTTAGAACTAAATCTTCAAGTCATTTGTGGTCCGTATTTTGAATTGTAATTACAGCTTTAGTTTGAACGTGTGGTTTGCTGTAGCAGTTAATGAAGAAGTCAAAATTATTAAAGGGCTGGCATTCTAAGAAAGTATGCAGGTTAGAAAATTGTATTTAGGCAACTAAGATTAAAAAGAAAAAAAGTAGGTTCAAATCCAGAGCGGAGATCATTCTATAAGATAACTGGCCTGATCTCTTCCAAGAGTTAGGGTTATGAAAAAGAGGGAGATTGTTCTAGATTAAAGGAAATTTAAGAAACAAAAACATATGCAAGTCATGATCTTTGGTTAGGTCCTAGTTCAGGGGGAAAAAATCAGTGATATTCATTTTGGGGACAGTTGGAGAAATTTGAATATGGATTGGTTATCCGAGCAGCAATGTCACGCTCATTTGTTGTGATAACAGTATTTTGGCGACGTGGGAGAATGTCCTTATTGATTGAGAGTATATGCTGACATATTTAGGAATGAAGTGTCATGTGTCTCATTTATTTGAAATGGTTTAGCAAATATACACATGAAATATGACAATATATTAACCATTGTTGAATCTAGATGTGAGTTTTTGTAGCGTTTGTGACGCAGTCTTTCTACTTTTCTGATTGACATTTTTCATAATTGTATGAGTGACGGTACTCATGAAGAAGCCACCTCGGGGAGGAGTATTTGGGGGGCCCAGTAGATCTTCCCTAGCCTGCCTGTGCTTTGGAAGAAGGCTTTGGTGGAGGAGAGACACGCAGGTGGAGGGTGGAGTCCCTTCTCAGCTGAGCTTTCCTGCCAGGTCATCCTCAAGGCTTGGCTGGCCACAGCAGCCATGTACCCAGGCTCCACCATGAATGGTCTTACAACAGCAGCGGGAGAGGGCTTTCAATCCTTACGCGCCACCCCAGACTCCCCTTGGCAGCCTCGGGGAAGTTCAAGTCACCTTGGCCGGGAGTCCACTGGAAAACAAGCCGAGGTTGGATAGATTTACAGTGAAAACTCCATGTCGGATATTTGCTCTCGGTGTCTTGGGACTATGAAATATAACAACCCAAATAAATGACCACTCCCTTAAAATGCATTACTCATTGGAGCACAGTACTACTTAAAACGAATCTACTGCCTTGCTAAGACAAGAGGGAATTTCTTCAAATCATATTTGATTTTTTGTTCCCATTTTTGCCTTTCTATTCATGAAGTCTCTGAGTCTCTAATAAAGCCATTTTTGAGCAATTTATTTTAGACAGAATATGTAATAAAGTAGCAGAATTCTGGTTTGCTCTTAAAACATGGAGCCTGCTTTCTTTTTTTCTCAGAAGCATTACTGATGCCATCACTCCCATCCTTCCCCACCCCCCCCCCCTTGGAATATGTTTGGTGAACAACCAGGTGAGCTGGAAGAAAGCTAATGTAGTAACAGGTCATCACTGTGGGCTTCAGTGGGGGTTGGGAGATTGCGAGTAAAGGTTAGAGGAAAGCCCAGCAGCTCTTTCCAAAGCAAGGGACTCAAGAGGCCCCACAGGGCCAGGAGACATCCATAGAGCTGGGAGGCCAGGGGAGAAGATGAATTCTTGTTGCTACTGGACAGTTGCATTATATTAAGCAATTCCAGAAATATAAATTATTTCTAGAAATACACGTCCCTGAAGACTTCTAGTGGAAAGAGATGCTTCCATTACAGAACTATCCACTCTTTAATCCCCATCTCTTACTGTGTCTAAAGGCTGTCTTCTCAGATTTAGTAGGACCACAATAGCTAGCAAGAAGACAGATGGACTTAAATGCAATGAAGCTTATCACTTCACGATTCCCATCTTGCCTTGTTTTCCCCAATTCTTCTGACCCAGGCATCTGCATTTAGAGCACCAGTGTAGCCATCTGGGGAGCTGGTACCCAGAGTAGAGAAAGCAGAAGGTTTCCTGGATACTTTGCCCAACTGCTGTTTAGCTTTAGAAAACAAACTTTGCTTTAGTCTGTATAAGTAAAAATCTCAGTGGTCTTCCAAAATTGAGTTCATAAACAGCAGAGACAAACATGTAATCTTTAATACTGCTTGGTAGATAAATGAAATATATCTCCTTCAGTATGTCAGTTCAAGATGTTTCAGGAAGCAGGAATTTTCTCTGTTTATATATCAAAATTAGTTTGCCATAAGTACTGACACAAGTAGTTTTGTGTTTAATCTTTCTTTAAGTTTCATATGACCAGTGGAATTTGGACTAAGCAGGTGCAAATCTTTTTCACACATTAAACTTGCCATTTCTCTTATAGGGGTTTCTCCTTTGAAACCACTTGAACATGAGCCAATCCTGGTGTCTCCATAAACCTGGAGATTATGCTTTCATAGATGTCACTGTTATTTTGCAATCCCGGTGACTGAAGTGACTGTGCTGTTGAAACTGTAGCTTGTTTAGACAGAATGTCAAGTCTGTGGTTCTTGAATGTCCTGGCTCTTTCTTCAGGACTGTAGGAAGGATGCTGAATGTAGATGTGGAAACTTCTTTATTTGTGTTTTTTTATATACATATTATTTCAGAATAATTATAAACCTGGACCTTGGAGAGTCCAGTGGTCCTGCAAACTACCTCTTGCAACTCCCCACCCCTCCAGTTCATGGATAAAATACCATCTCAGAGGGTCAGAAATTTCCGGAGGCTGTCTCAGAACCTGGAGGCCCTCACCCCTCTCTAGTGGGCTTTTCATTTCTGATTCTGCCACTATGTACCGACTATGTCAACCAGGAATATTTTTACTTGATCTTTTCAGGAAAGTCATCTACTGAGTGAGTTGATGCCTGAGAGAGAGAGGTGGCAAAGGGAGGGAGGGAAGGAGAACTTCACTGGCACTTCCATGAATTATTTGAAATTCTGCCACCTTCCTCTATAAGATGAATGTGAATATCCATTTTCACTTTTTTGGGCAAGGATTTTTTTCTCTTAACATTACGTTTGTGGGATTTATTTCTGTTGCCTGTATTTGTAGGTCATTCATTTTCAGGGGCAGTGTAGTATGCCACTGTGTGATGTACCATAATTTTTTTTTTATTCTACTATTGATTGGTTCTGGTTTGGGACTATCATGAAAGGTGTTGCTGTGAACACTGTGTGTTCTCTAATGCTTTACGTGCAGCTTTAGTAAATACTCAAGCATTTTTCCAAAGTGGTTGTACCAAGTTGCACTCCCACCAAAAGTGTATGAGAATTCTAGTTGTTCCACATCCTTGTCAGCACTTGGTGCTCTCTCTTTTTCATTTAGGCCAATCTGCTGAGTTGGAGAATTTTTTTTATTCATATGTTTCTTTTCATCTCATTCTTTATTAAAGCTTTGCTGTACTTGAACTAGAATGACTTGTTTGCAGGCAAAGTATAAGCATCTTCAAATAGGTATCAGACAGTTCTTTTCATAGGCTAGTAAGTAATAAGTATCAGAAGGTGCCCAAGCTCTGTACACCAGCTCAGACTGAATTCATCATTCAGATTTTCAGGAATGTTAGTCAAAGCTCCTCATTTATTCCATGTTACAGATGAAGCGACTGAGCCACTTAAGCAACTAGGGACCATCCAGGGATTATGGCCAGTCCCAGAAGAGCCACGATTGTGATGTTCACCCCTTCCTCTTAAGTGAGGCCCTCTGTTGACTCTTTTTTTCTTTCCTTTGCTAAATAATTATTGAATGCATACTGCATGCCAGGAACTTGGCTGTGCCCCTGGGACTCAGTGGCAAACAAGCTTATAATCTAATGATGTCTTCTTTCATTTCCAGGTTATGGCTTTCAGATCACAGCCTATTTCCTCAAGAGAGGGATACGCCTCCGCTGCATCGGGGGCTCACGGCATGGAGGTGAGAAACTCGTTTCTTGGGTCATCAGGCATTTTACGTAGTGAGCTTATCCTGGAGACGAATGAACGTGAAGGAATGAAGATTCCTCCTTGCTTCATTGCTTTCATATAACTGAAGTGCTAATTAAGAGTATTTCCAAGCATTTGTGATTTCTGTTTCAGTTCTCACTGTGTTTACTGGTTGTCTGAGAACACTGAGCTGAGCCACACAACTCTTTACTTTCCTGATGTGTCTCAGCACTTTCGTTGACTGTCCAGTGACTCAACACGAGCCTGAACCATGAGTCACCTCCTCAGTGTCTGTGTGCACTAAGGCACTAGATAAGTATAGGGCACGTGTGTGCATGTGAAAATGCTTTACCAGCCCAGAGTCATCAGAGCCCTCCACAGGTGTGTGACAGGGCCGACTTTCCCCCTTCATTTCCCCAAGTCAAAATGTTCACTGAGGAAATGATGTCAGATATGCCCAGCCAACAATAAAGTAAAATGCTAATGACCATTCTCCAGGTTCATCCGAGAAAAAGAAGGTTCTGGAAAGAAAGTTTTGCTCAACTTCCTTAGATGAGTATATAAGATATGAAACAGATTTTTAAAAGTCTGTTTGCTCTTGGAAACGTTATGATTATTTGTGCTTTCTTAATTTTAACTGTTGCTTTGATAGATCACCCTGTTAATGGGGCCTTCCATTTTGTTCAATTCTCTTAGTAAAAGAACTTGGTCCATGTTTCATCTGTTAAAATATAGCCTGGCTACCTTTCATGGTAAGGACTTCCGTTGCCTGCATCTTATATTTAAATATTAAAATAATACAACTCTTAATTATGACTCGAAGGGTTCAGCCAGTGCTTTCTATATATACAATACCTGCCAACCAAATGTTTAAAAATCTACTATTCTAGCATTCTTATTTTTCAGAGGAAGAAACAGTGACACAAATAGAAGGAATTATTTGACATAACTGATAATTTTGAATTCTAGTTCTGATGCACCACCGAACTGTACTATTTAGTTTTTGTTGTGTGATTTTTGGACAAATGTTCTGAATTCTGTGGCTCAGTTTCCCTGTCCTGAAAGTGGAAGCAGATTACTTACCACTTATCTCAATTAGATACTTTAAAAAAAAATTAACAAATAGCCATGAAGATAATTGGGTTGTTTTCTGGCTTCTTGAAGTCCATCCCTCGTCACCTAGCTAGATTAATATCCATGTGGGGTCAAAGTTTAAACATACCCAGGCCACCACGTGAAATGGGGGTTTCTACATGAGAAGCACTAATGGGAAGTAAGACCAGATGACAGGTCAGGCCCCGATCATGGAGGGCTTTGCATGTTTGCACATAACGTAGTGGGCACTGGGGAGCCATGATGGGATTTTGAGCAGGGGGAGTGCAGCGGTTTTCTTAGAACTGTTAATCTGCTTGCACTGAGTAGGGTGAATTGGAGCAGCCAAGAGTGGCTGCCAGGAAGACAGCAGTGGTCCAGGTGGGAGGGAGGCGAGTGCTGTCACGGCAACAACAACTCCTTAGGCGCTTTGTTATACCCTAACCTGGCCCAGTGGTGTACAGTGTTAACTGAGGTTAAATTGTGTGCCTGCATAATTGACACCTCCATGCTTGCTTCCAAGGACATCAGATTGAAATAGATTATTATCTCCAACAGTCGGTGCTCTCACAGTGTCAAGCATTGTTGAAAATGTGTGACATATGCAAGAGGCTTCATTTATCCAATTTATAATATCTGTCTTTAAAAAAATCGATCACATCTAAGAGGGAAGTTTGTTAGGAAAATGGCTTTATTTCTGTCATGGATATGATAACATGTGCACTATTTAAAAATTCAAGCAATAAAACCAAGAAGATTGAAGACACACACACACACACACACACACACACACGCACACACACACACCTCACCCACTGTTAGCATCAGCTTGGCATCACTCCAGTGCCACGCCAGGGCTGGGTGGGGGCTGGGTGAATGAATGGATGGATGAATGGACAGGTGAGAGGAGAGATACGGATGGCATTTGTGTTCTTTTCATTGAGTGTTGGCGAGGCCAGTTCTGTGATTCATTCAGCCTTCCCCACCTGGAGGTCAATGGTTTTGCTTTAAGAAGTGTAATGATGAATAGATTAATGTAATTATGGTGTAGTATATCACCTTTACTATGGCATAGTTAACCGTTTCTTTTATAGGGTAATCACTAATTCCTCATAGAAACCAGTGTTTTCATAGGCTGATTCAGATGGGGAGTTTGCCCTCCAGTTTGGGAGACCTCTCTAAGACCAACTGGCCAAGGAAGTGAGAACTAGTAAGAACTAGTAAGAACATCGAGAGGTCACGTTTTCAGATTTTATCTAGTCATCTTCCTCCTCTTATGGAAGTCGGCACACTCATTAGAAAATGTTGATTCTGTTTCCCAAATGTGAGTTCCAAACAGAACTCAGCAAACTGGCATGGAGGGAAGGCTGCAAAAGCCCTACCTGGGGTTTTGATGTGATAGATTGGTCTGGGGACTCAGGTGGACCGATTTGCAGCCTGTTTTGTGCTCCTAGAGTTTTGTGCTTGCCCTGCCCTGTTGGTGGCAAACACTGAGGGGAGAGGAGGGGAGAAGAGGGACAGGTCTTATATATACATGCATACTGCTACAGCTTCAAATAAACAAACACAAAATCTGGGACCAAGAACCTCTGGTGTTTGTAGTGTTTGGATGCCTTTGGTAACTTGTTTTCCTTCATTTTGTACAGAGCTCCGTGTATTTCCCGACAGATTTGTGGTCTGTGTCAGTCAGCTTGCATTTAATCAGGATCTTTTGGCAAGTCAGAATAAAGAATTGGTATGTATGAAAAAGTTCTATAAATAAATCTACGTAAATGCTGAGTTACTGTAGAAAATAGAAAAAAGAATTGTCTTATGTTGTCATCCAGTAGTTAAGCACTCAACATATGTTTTAAGGAACCAAAAGTGTCCTACATATTTTTCATGGTAAAACTGATTGATGGGTCCCCCCCAAGACCCCTTAAATATTTAACTTGATCAGCAGTATATTTACCATATCAATTTTAAATGAAGAAGCAACACATCACAGAGATGTAATAGTATTTAAGTGAAATAAAGCAGATTCTTGAAATGAAATGAAGCGAAATCCACATGTTTCCACTGGAAGCTTTTGCTGGGGTCAGTGGCTTTTGAATTTTATTCCATGGTGAATCACTGAGATTTTCGTGAGAACCAGTGCTTTTCCCCAGTGTATTATGTCATAGCTGATGGGGTCCTCTCATTCTCTCTCTCATTCTCTCCCTGTCTCTGTCTGTCTTTCTCTGCCTCTGTCTTCATCTCTGCCTCTGCCTTTCTTCTCCATCAGGGGACTGTTTGTTTCATTAGAATTCTTTATAAATTCAGGCAAATAGATACAGAAAACTCACTTGTCATGCTACAGCTTAAAGCTTTGTCTTTTAAACTTAACAGATACAGCTTGACATGGTGTCCTGGTGTGTGTGTCCTTGCGTGAGTTGTGTGTGCACATGCACACAACCCTTAAGTTAGATACTGCTTAAGCAAACAGGATCTCTCTGCAGTCATCATCCAACCCACCTGAACTTATCTCTGCTTTAACATTTGCACAAACTTTTTCATGTTTTTGGGCATATGACCTGAAAGTTGAACAAAGAAGAAAAATCTAGCAGACATGAACCTGGCCCTGAAGTGTGGCATGATTATTATGCTTCTGAAATAATTTATGAGCATATTAGATTATCCCTGTTGTTTATTATTTTTTAATCCTTATGAAATGTGAAATTTGGCCCATACAGTTGAAAACCAGCTTCTTAACTTAAATAAATGCGTAGGAAGTGTTCAGAGGCCAAAGGGTAAATAGAGACCCAGGAAAAGTAAAGAGCAGAGAGCTCATATTTAAATTCAGACACCTTTGTTTGGAGCAGAGAAGCTCTTCAGGAAAGCCTGGAGACCCTTATATTTCCTCCTCATCATCCAACAGTAAAACTCTGAAGTATACACATTTAATGAAATGAATGAAGCAAATTTGGTGAAAAGTATTCGAAGCTTAATTGTTCTTTGAAACGTTTCCAGGATGTTGAGTTATCTTAGTAATTTAATAAATACTAAAGGAATAGTGCTATTGGCACACAACTATAAATATAATATAGCTTAGCTTATTCTCAGAGCGAGGATAACATGGATGTATGGTTTAAAAAAAACAATAACTATCTGTACCAGAAAGTATTACTGCTTGCAGATGGAATACAGAAGAAATTAGATCTTGTATCTGATTTGAAGTATTAATACTTAATATCTTGAATTATTAAGAGGGAATTAAAACATTAGCTCAGTACAAATGAATTATTATCCCCCTTAGGGGCACTGGTATTTATACAGATGTAAGTTTTCTATAGCTGCTGCGATACAAATCCCATAATCTGGAGGACTCCTAAATGTCATTCGGAAAAGTTGACCAGTCTGAGCCTTTTACATGAGTGAGTTGTTTCCATAACTTTAAACTCTTCTGATATCTAGTGATGATACGCCATTGGAGTTCACCAAGTTAGCTTATAAGAAAAAATGCCATTTGCATCAGTATCTTTCATGGTTTTGAGTGATTCTCTTTGTTGTGGTCAGTGTGTCTCTTCAGATGCTCTCTTCCCCACCTCTCACCACCTCTTCACATACACTGTCCCAGCCACACACACGAGTCCCCAAAACCCAGCAGTACTCAGAACTTCATCCCCGGGACCCAAGCTCTGTGCACCCCTTCTGCTTTGCAAGCCCACCTGTGCACCTCCTCTCCTTGCAGCTCTCCAGCCCACCACTTCCTTAAGGTTGTCACCCTTAGAAGTGATAAAATACCCAGGTCAAGTAAGGGGCCCTCTTCTGCAAATTGCTCATCAAGCCAACATCACAGTCCTCCTACCAGAAGTGCCTCGAAGCTTTATCCTCATCGATATTTGACCTCTGGGGAGTCTTCCTGTCTCAGCTATGTAAGGATCAATAAACACTCCTTCCCTCCCAGAAATGCCTTTTGCCGGAGAGAAGGAATTCTTACTCCTCACTGCTATACTTCAGATGCTCAGAGCCAGTGATGTCAGGCTCTCCGGAGTATTCCTTGAACTTTCCTACAGCCCTGAATTCTTTTATCAGTTTACATTGATATTCATCAAAGGCCAGGCTCCATCTCATTTTCCCTTGCTAGTGATTCTCATGGAACATCTGGTTGGACCAGCCTGGGAAACTGGCTCCCTGCGTAGCAATGTCGGGGGTATTTCTTTGGCAAGAAACTTCAGTGATTTTTCCTGTAATCATTCACTTAACTCCCTCTTCCACAGCCACAGAAGCAGTGGGGGAGCGAGTGAGTACCTGAGCAACAGCCTGTGCACCTTATTAGTGTGTAGCCTGGAGTGGCCTGGGTTCCTTTTCTTTCTCCTCTTTTTCCCCCCTCTCTTTAGATCCTCAGGGTCCAAGTGACATTTGTTAGGAAATCTGCAAGTGCTGACTCGGGACTCCACGTCAAGGCACCCTTTCGGCCTGTAGACAAGGAAGCCAGTTGCACTTAGCGCCCTGGTTTGCAAGGATGTTGGCAGCAAATATCAGCTCTTCCAAATAGGGGGCAGATCGAGCACGGCCACACTGCCCCCCGAGCCTGGCGGCACCCAGGAGGTCTGCTCCCACTGGCAGCCTTTCCCTCGTCCACCCAGGGGCAGTGGTGCAGGGAGGTGCTCTGTGTTGCAATAGCTGTGCTCCAAATGCCCGTGTGCTGTGGATGTGGGAATTGTGATGTGTACTTTGGGGAAGAAAGGCATTATTATGAAATGAGTCATTGTATTTTTCTTACTAGAGTTTCTCATCAGAAATCTCAAAGCTCTTGTAGTCTCAGTTTTTCACCTCCTGCTAGAAAAGGAGCTGGGGGATCTTTTTGAGACTTTTTTTACCTTTTTTTTTTTTTTTCCTCACTTCTCCCCCTGCCCCCAACCCAAAATATGAAAAAAATTAAAGTAAGTTTTTATTACACTCAATTATATTCCATCTATATTCCCTGTGTAGAGACTGTTCTCTTTCTCAGATGTGAAACCTGGAGACTTGAGGAAATTTAATATTATTTATTATTTCTCTTACTTCTTTATTGAAGTTGATAAATAACCATACATATGGAGGTAGGTATCAGGGCATTTCAGGATGAGCACAAGGCTACTGTCTCATAGTGAGTTGGTACAGCCTCTCCTTCCAGTTTCTGGAGATTCTTTCTGTTCTCACCATCACATTGGAACATACTTTGCTGACTGCTGACTCTGCCAGCAACTCTAGTAGGCCCTGGGGAAACAAAGAAAAATAAGACAGTGCCCTTTCTTGCAAGGAGCTTATATTACAGTCTGGCGGACTGTGGGTATTGAAGGATTTCCTGGTGACCTAAAATATGTAGTTCACATAGAGCCTCCTTTTCTCGTAGAGAGGTATCTGTGCCGCATCTGGGTCCTTCAGAATCCAGTTGGATCCCTTCTACCTATTCAGAAGAATGTCCCAAATCCCAGGCCTACTGTCTTAGTTTTAAACCTAAGCTGATAGATCTTTGGTAAAGTGGAACATACTAGTGCTGTGTACAAATGGAGGCATAAGTTCAGGTATCTGGGTTCCCTGCTTTAGGCTCCGGTGGCCTCGTGGCCGAGGTGTGAGATGGGTCATCCGGGGTCTGTGGACGTGCCCCGGCCACGAGGCCAAGTCCTCACCGTGGCATCCTCTCGGTACAAGGACACGGCAGTATCCTGACAAGAAATAGCATTTAAGCACGAAGTTGGACACATTCCTTATGACAGACTCCTGTTCAGTGTTAAAGAATTCTCCTTCTAGTTTATGAATATAAAATGGAAATGAAAATGAGCCTAACGAAGCAGTAACTGCCCCAGCAGGGGTAGTTTTTGGTGTGCTTGTTGGTTCTTCAGGCTCATAGCCCTCCTCTGAGTCAAGGGGGAGGCTGCCAGTTTATCTCAGAACTCCTTTCTCACACTGAATTTCTATCAGAGGAAGCAGATAAAAGTGTAGCAAAATAAAAACCCTAAAATAACCTTGCACAAAAAGATGACTTGTAGATTTAAAAATTGTGAGGCAAAAAAGCAAAAAAAAAAGCGGGTAGGGTTATATTTTATCTGAGGAAAGTTTAATAGAAATTATAATTAGACCTTATGTTTTTAGAACAGAAAAAAATAAACTTAACAATTAACTTCTGTACCCTGATGACAGAATTATTTAACTTTTTAAAGGAAACTTCTGCATATGTGTAAAGCAGGGATTTAAGAAAAGAATTCTTTTTTTTTTTTAAAGTAGTGGATGGCTTTTCCAGGTTTCTCATGATGTATCATAGACTTTAAAAATCCCTTCTCGTTTTCTATTGTAGTTCTGAAACAATGCTAGTATTGAATTACAAGGAGACCATTAGACGAGATTCCTTTAGTACTTAGGGAAAGTTCCCTGCTTGGGGAGAGGCTGTTTCCATATTTCACATTTCCCAGAGTTCTGAACTTAGTTTTTTACTTAATAACTGATAAGGTTTTTTTCTTATTACCAAAACTGTGCATGTTGATTGTGGAAAAAATCTTAGAATCCATATATACAAAGAAAATGAAAATTGGCCGGAACTCCTAACCCAATGGTAACCTCTGTTTAATATTTGCTCTATGTCCCTCCAGTTTTCATACTTGACAACTGAAGTCTGTGTGTCTTTATTTCAAATAGGACCCCACTCATTTTTAAATTGTGTTGCTGTCCATTTTTCTGTTGTTGTCTTTGTGTTTCACAAACTCCTTACTAAATATGAACTCCTTATATCGTAAAGAAATCAACTCTGCGAGTTTATCGTTTACCTTTCAGTCATATGTCATTGTTACATGGTGCGTGTTTATGTTCTCAAATTTATGTTTTCCATAATGATTTATGCCTTTGATGATTGTGGTGTTATGTTCTTCAAAAGTATCTTCAAAATTAAGGAACTATTCACTTATATTTTTGTGCTGGTTTGGATGTATTGTGTCACCCCAAACGTGATATTCTTTAATGCAGTCTTGTGGGGGCTGATATATTAGTGTTGATTAGCTTGGAATCTTTGGAATAGGCTGTTTCCATGGAGATGTGACTCACCCAACTGTGGGTAATACCATTGATTAGATTATTTCCAAGGAGGTGAGGCCCTGCCCATTCAGGTGGATCTTGATTAGTTTACTGGAGCCCTATAAAAGCTCATAGCAGAAGGACCTCAGAGCTGCTGCAGCTGAGAGACACATTTTGAAGACAGCCGTTGAAAGCTGATGCTGACATTCTGGAGAATGCCATTTTGAAATGCAGTTTGGGAGCAAACAGATGCCAGCCACGTGCCTTTTCAGCTAACAGAGGCTTTCTGGATGCCATTGGCCTTCGTTTGCTGAAGGTATACTTGTGTTGTTGCCTGAATTTGGACATTTTCATGGCCTTCAGACTGTAAATCTGTAACCAAATAAACCCCCTTTATAAAAGCCAGTCCATTTCTGGTATTTTGCAAAATGGCAGCATTAGCAAACTGTAACAATTTTCTTCTGGTATTTTATGTAATGTATTTTCGTTCCTGGTGTGATCCTCCTTGTTCTGCATATTGAGCAGATCACAGCGAGTTTGGACAGACATGCTCAGTCTGCCTCTGTGAAAGGCCCTCGCTGTTGGCACACGCAGGCCCGGGAGGCGTCTCCAGGCACCAGGCCATCTTTTTGCCCCCCTTCGCAGCAGGACTTCCAGATGCCTGCTGCCTCCCTCAGCTAGAGCTGCCCTCTCCTTTTCCAGCCAGTTGTGGTCAAAGCATGGTCACGAGAGAGTAAAGGGACAGATTGGGGCCACCCTCAGCAGGGCCCCTGGTTGGGCAGTTTCCCTTGGATAGGGACAAGAAATACAACTGGCACTGGCACCCACCTACCCCTGGAGAGGTGGTCCTAATGAAAATGCTCATGGTGGGGATGAAGATATTCTTGGTTGGTTCAATCTGTCTGGAACAGTTCTTCTAGACTATGACAGATAAGAAAGATATTGCTCAGGTGAAATCATGTTTTAAAAGATTATCCTTTGCTTGTGTGTTACCTGAGGTTTTGTTCTCCTCTTCTAATAATAAATTTCCCCCACATTTAGCCAGCAGTATTTGTGAAGAGATGGCACACACGTACACATACTCTCTTGACTCCCCACGAGAACCACCCTTTGCTGATCGTGTTGGAATGGGTTGTATCTGAACCCTCTAAACCTTTGTGTTTTTTTCTTGTAATGCAACTTTTCCATGCAGAGACCTGTAATCTCCCTCTGATGATTACTTAGATTATAGATTGCATATTCTTTTTTTTTTAATTAAATTCAGTTTTATTGAAATATTTTCACATGCCATACAATCATCCATGGTGTACAATCAACTGTTCACAGTACCATCATATAGTTATGCATTCATCACCACAATCTATTTTTGAACATTTTCCTTACACCAGAAAGAATCAGAATAAGAATAAAAAATAAAAGTAAAGAAGAACACTCAAATCATCCCCGCCATCCCACCCTATTTTTCCTTCAGTTTTTGTCCTCATTTTTCTACTCATCCAACAATACACTAGATAAAGGGAGTGTGATCCACAAGGTTTTAACAATCACACTGTCACCACGTGTAATCTATATTGTTATACAATCATTTTCAGGAGTCCAGACTACTGGGGTGGAGTTTGATAGTTTCAGGTATTTACTTCTAGCTATTCCAATACATTAAAACCTAAGAGGTGTTATCTATATGGTGCATAAGAATGTCCACCAGAGTGACCTCTTGACTAGATTACATATTCTTTTTTAATTAGTAAAAATGTGGAGGGGAATAGATCCCAGAAAAAGGATCAGCATTTGAAATAAGAAGCCCTGGCTTTACCACTGCCTCTCCCTCACCCGCTAGGTGACCTTGGACGAGTCATCTGGCTTCGCAGAGCATTGTCCCCAGACCTATAAATAGCAGCAAGATTGATGCTTGCCGGATAAGGTTTGCCAACTCTTCTGAAGAATCAAGTGAAAGAATGAATATAAAAATATCTTGTAAACACTGAAGCACTTAGGCATTATTAATTATCATCACTATATCATCATCTCCATTCTTCCCTAGGAAAGAGTTAATTTAAGTACCATTAACACCAGATAAGCCGATTGCTATACCTCTTACCCTCCCTGCTTGAAATGAGAAAAATACCTGGCAATATCTGCCCAGAAGATTATTTTTCCAACAGGCTCAGAGCCCTGGTTTTTTCATTTGCTTCTACTTGCTGGCTCAGCTTCCTTTTGCCTCCATAAAGAATTGAAGTAAAAAAAGTTAGGTGATAAACCCCCATGTAGCCAGCTAGTTAGTGGTAGAAAAGGGGATACTGAGAGTCTGAGCTTGTGGCCTTCAGTGGTAGCTCTGTTACACATCACCCAAAGGAGGAGGAAGAAAATGGAGGCCACCCAGCCAATGGCCTTTCATTTCCAGGAGCTGCCAGAAGACTCACAACGCGATGTGGCCTTGGAGCAAGGACCCGTTACTTCTCTAAAATACACAAGAGTTGGGCAACAATAGACTTCTCAGGCCTGAATTCCTAAAGGTGCATGCTCCCCAACAATCCCCACACAGGCAGAATTGGACGTGCGAGGAGATTCTGTTTGGAAAGTTCATTAATAAACAGATGATTTAGAATTTGGTACTCGTTTTCCCACAGAAACAGTGTCATAAATGGGAGCGAGGTTCCCAGACTAGTCCACAAAAGCTGTTACTGTCATGAGATATGAGTGTTGCAAAGAGGGGGCCTTGCTGTCTGTGGAGGGAAATGGACAGAGCGAGTCCTTCAGTGTCTCTGGGCAAAGGGCCAGCTCGGAGCAGAATTTTGAAATGAGACAGAGATGCCTGTGGTGTCTTCTCACTGGCTTTTTTTCTTTCTTTCTTTTTTTTTTTTAAGGGAAAATACTGGTCTTTTACTTAGAAGTGACAGAATTAAGGCAAAGGACAAAATATGATTGCATAAGATATTCACATTATAGACATAAACCTCATATCTGCATAATTTCCCTCACATTTTTCTGTAATCCCTGTCTTTTTAAGGAGATATTATGCCAGTTAACATCTGAGTATTGTCTATGTGCTGGGCAGGATTCCAAACTCTTCCACAGACCACGACTAATCCTGTAACTCTTACCAGGAAGGTCTATTATCAGTGATAGACATGAGGAATCGGATGCAGTAATTCTCAACGTGCGTTCCCCTGACCAGCAGCGTCAGCATCACTGGAGAGCTTGTTAGAAATGCAGATTCTCAGGCCCCACCCCAGACCTACCAAATCAGAAACTTTGGGCTGGGGCCAGCAATCTGTTTTGACACACCTTCCAGGTGACGGTGTTAAATGCTCGAGTTTGAGGACCACTGAGGGAAACTGAAGGCTCAAGTTCACACAGGTACTAAAGTTGAAGCTAAGATAATAAGGCAATTTTACTCTATAACCTGCGCTCTCATTCATCAGTACACAGCCTCAGCCAAACAATTATAAAAGCAAATAAAACTCCTTACATCATCAGATGGCAAATGGGCAAAACTTAGGAATGATTCAAGATGCAATAGACTGTTTAATAAGTATGAGGGGGAGGAGAAGATAGCCAGTCAGAAGAGTGATTATGCAAAGCATTTAAATGCACAACTGACTATAGGCTAATGATCGTTAGGAATTATTTAACAACAATATTCATGCTAAAATGTTAAGTAAGAAGAAAAAAATCACAAAAGTAAAGCTACACTTAGAGTGCTTCAATTGAAGCAAAAAGAAACAATGATCTTCAATAGGAAATTACTAGAAGAATATACACCCCAAAATTCGGTGACTGTGTTTGAGCGTCAGTACCACAGATGAGTTTATCCTTTTGTTGTCTTTTCTTGATGTCCTGGATCAGCATGCATTTGATTGTCTCCATGAGGGTAGAACTTCCTGCCCATGGCCCCTG
Source organism: Choloepus didactylus (assembly GCF_015220235.1). NCBI lineage: Eukaryota > Metazoa > Chordata > Mammalia > Pilosa > Megalonychidae > Choloepus > Choloepus didactylus. The sequence continues at coordinate 24,070,880 of NC_051325.1, read as the reverse complement.
CCCTCGGTGGGTACGGGGAAGGCAGGGGTGTGGCCTGGCGTGAGTGGCTGGCCAGTGAGCGGGGTTTGGTGGGGGTCTGTGGTGCCTGGCGTTGTGGGGTGTCGTTGGCAGCACCAGGTTGTCCCCTGGTCACAGGTGTGCAACCACTGCAGTCTTGCACCCTGTGGGCAGAGGCGGCGTTTGGAAGGGCCGGTATCAAGGAGGTGCCTGGGCCTTCTTGCCTGAAATCCTGTCCAGGTCCTCACTGGCTTTTATGCCTTGTTTCCTGTCGATGACCAGGGCATCTGCAGGTCCTCTTCCCGCCAGCCCCACTGGAGCCATGGTCGGCTCTATATTTACCCACTTCTCCCAGCCATGTGGGATGTTAGGAAGAAGGTGTCCCGAACACAGCGGTTCACACCCCTCCTTGAAGGGCTGTCAGCTTTCCTGCAGGTGGTGGCATCTTTTGACCACAGACCTCTGTGGGGGGAGATACTTTTGGACAAGGGAGCCCCCAAACGTGGGCCAACTCTACCTGAACTTTCCTTAACTTTCTATTTATTTCACAGATATTTCCCTTCTTCTGCAACTAAACTGGAGGTATTAATGTAGGATTAATGAAGTCCTTGAAATTTTCCCTGTGTTTTTCGGGTCAAAGTTAAATAACTTCCATCCGATTCTCAGAATCAGCAGTGAACCTTCCAAGGTTAAGAAGCAGTGGTCCAAGCCTACACATTCTTTCAAGTGTCCAAGCTTTGTCACCCTCATTTATCACCAGAGACTCGACAATGGGGAGTAAGGTTGGTCGGATTTATATTTAGGTTCTTGAGGGTAGGTGAATGGCAACTGGAAAATCCCTGTGAAATGTGAACTTCCTGCAAAATAACTTCCTTGATTTTTTTCACTGATTTCACTTTAGGTTAACGTTCTTTGCAGCTGCTTACTGGTACTTCCCTAGATCTGCAGAAGATGGTTTCATAGTCATCACCTCAGAAGAAAAAGAAAAAAAAATTTTTTTAAATTTATTTTCAAGAAAAAACTATTCACTGCTAAGCCAAGTGGCGGCATAATCAGCAAGCCTCCTTAGGGACCTGTCCTGTCCTGAGAAGGCAGAGGAGCGCAGTGACAGAGGAGGGACGCGAGGTCAGATCCACGCGGAGGAGACCTGGCCGTCACTGTGGGAAATGGGCGGGGGCCTTAGCCTCACAGCATCAGTCTCCTCATCCCTGAAATGGGGAAGGTCGTGTCTGCACCATGGGTGTCTTGTCAGGACTCCTTTACCAGTGCTAGCCCCTGCACCAAGTTCTCTGAGGTGTCTCAGTCACAAATGGTAGCTCTCGTCATCTTAGGAGGACCCTAACTCGTAAGATGCCACTTTCCCCCTCGTTTTACCTGTCTGCTTCTGTTCCTTCCATTCAGTGCACATGAACGCATATGTTTCTCTACTCTCTTGTAATTGTTTATTACAGATCTACCTCTCCCTTTTCACTTCCTTAACTGATTATTCATCAAATCATTTGAGAAAGTATTAGAAGTGAAATTTGGGAAAATGAGACTTCTTCCTCCCTTTAAGACGCATGGCTTCTGCATGGCCAGGTTGCATCATGGTCTAAGACGGTGGCCACTGACCTATGTCATGCCCTTCTTTTGTATAACTCACCCCACCCATCTTACCATGTCACATTTCAGAAGGCTGATGCTTCTCAAAATCAGTAGGCATTGCAGCCAACTAAGTGAGTTTTCTTTTTGCCTTATAAAGCCATAAAGAACTGAAGATAGTTCCAGTGTTATACTTTAATATTATTATTTGCCCCACCCCCCAATAAGCTGATAACATTTTATGTTCTTGCTCTGCATTCGTGTTTGCAAAAGGCTTTTCATTGTTTGTAAAGGGCATTCGCATACAATAACTTATTCAGTGCAACAGACCTGAGAAGAGATTGTATCAGTCTTGAACCTTTTAGTTTTCAAGGGACAGGAAGGCCAACTCAAATTGGCATACCAAAAAAGGAAGGTTTTTGGCTTGTTAGCATGAAAAGTCCAGACTTCAGGTATGGCTTGATCAAAGGCACAAAGAATGTTATTAAGACTCAGTTTCTCACCATCTTTTGGCCCTGAGTTCTCCTGTGTTGGCTTCATGCTCAGGCTACATATGGTGGTTCCATCAGCTCCAATTCTATGTGCTTCCAGGGAAAAGGAGAGCTGACCTCTTCCCAGGACACTTGTGACTCATGCGACTGTTTGAACTCACATGTTCAGTAAGTTCAAATGGGCCTGAATCATTTTGGAACCAGGCATGGGGACAAGGCCTTCTGAAATGCATGGACATTGGATGGGTGGGTGGGTGGGGATGTGATTCCTCAGAAGAAAATCTGGGGTTTTGTTTCTAGGAAATTAATGAATGAGTGTCCACTATACAGATATTCTCATGCTGCTGCTGCTGCTTCTTTTTTTTTTTTTTTTAAATAAATGAAGAAACTGATGTTCAGGGAAGTTAAGTGGATTGTCCAAATCTCACAGCCAAAGAGTGATCAAGACAGGGCTGGACTCAGATTCAGAGTCCCGTCCCTGGTCCACTCTTCCATCTCCTACCATGAGGACAAGTGATGATTGGCCACTGGGCGCTGTAGAGGGAGCATCTCTCACAGGGGCCAGGCCTTGGCCTTCAAGACTCATTTCTGCCCCTAGCTATAGGTGTGGCCTGAGACACTTAGTCTTTCTGGGTCTCCTCCTTGACTGTCAAATAGAATAACACCTGCCCTGTTGAGTGCTCCGTGAGGTGCAGATGAGAGTTGTCAGGAAAAGGGCTTGCAGGCTCGCGTAAGTTCTCTACAGTTGCAAGGCATCCTTGTCTTCCTAAGAACCCCATATGGTCTTTGTAGGCATCAGGTTTTCTTTTACAATAATGTCAAGGTAATTTGATCAGTGCTTTCCAGTTTACAAAGTGTGCTTCATACACTTCACTGCATTTAAATTTCCCAAACAGTCCTGAAAGGTAGATGAGAAACTAACCATTGGAGCGGTTGAGAAACTGGCCCTGGGCCAAGCAGCTAACAGGGCAAGACCTTGGATTTCACTCCCTCTCTCCTCTGTGCTCCCTCCTGTCATCCCACAATTGTTAATCTGATTCAGCCAACCCTGGTGTGTCCTTCTCAGCAGATGTGATCAGGAGGAATCGAGAAACAGTGGCATTTTGAATGTGACCTAAGACTATATATTCCAATATTCTACCATGAATTACCTACATTTAAAATCTTCTGGCTGGGTTATTAATTATTTTCATAAGAGAACTGGAAGAAGTTCATGTACATAGCCATGAGAAAAGAAATCCAGCTCTCAAAAGCTAAAGACTGAGAGTACCACTTTACTACATTAAGTACTACCTTGAGAAAAATCTTCATAGCATTGAAGAGCTGTTTTCCCCATTTGTTGCCATTGTATGAGGTTCTACAATCCTGAAGACAAGAGTCTGATGGGATAGCACCTGTCGTGCCCCTTCCAGCCTTGGCTCGGTGGGCAGGCAGTGTGGCTGCCGTGAGCCAGGGTTGGCCAGTGCCCCCACAGTGCTCTTGGGGGTACCAGCAGCCCAGTATCATGGCCCCCCTCAATACCAGCCTAGACTAATACTGATGCCCTGAGAGCAGCAGCTGGATGCTTGAGAGCTCGCAGCAGAATTTTCCCAGCAGAGGCCACGCTCATCAGGTGGATAGTGGCAGTGCCATCCTCTGCTGTTTTCCCATGTTGAGTCAGGTCCTGGCCACAGCATCCATTCCTGGGGTGTGGTAAGGACCATAGTTCCTGACTCATCAGGCTGTTTTGAGGGTGACAGTGGAGCGGTGTCTGGCACCCAGTAGGAGCTCAGCACATGGCAGCAGGTGGCATCCCTCCCAGTACCCCTATTTCCGAGTCCTTGCTGACTCATCCTCCCAACCTCCCATCCACTACCACCCCATTTCTCTGCTCCCCCTTACTGCAGAACTCTTGAAAGGTGTTGTCTAGATCTATGCTGGCCAGTACTTGTAGCCACTGGCAACACTTGGCTATCGAGCATTTGAAATATGGTGAGTCCAAAATGATGCACTGGAAGTGTAGAATACACATTGGATTTCAAAGACTTGGTATAACAAATATACAAAATATCTCAATGTGTTTATATTGATTATACGTTGTAATGATAGTATGTTGTGTATTGGTATAAATAATATATATCATTCAAATTAATTTCCTTTTACTTTTTAAATGTGTCTGTAGAAAATGTTGTCACATATATGGCTCACATTATATTTCTACTGGAGATGTCTGGTCTGTACTATGTCTTCACTTCCCTCTCGAACCCGCCCCAGGTAGCCTGGGGTCCTGGCACTCTACCTAAAACAGCTCTTACCAAGGTCACCCATTTGACCGATGACTTCTTACTGGTAACCAGTCTGCAGCGTATGACATGGGGACACTCTCATTGACGCGTTTCTCTTCTCTTGGCTCCAGGGACATCAAGTTCTCTTGATTTTTCTCTTTTCTTACTAGTGGTTCCCGCATGGTCTCCTTTCCTGGAATCTTCCTCATCTTCTTGGTTTTTGTTTTCCATCTGAACGCACTGCCTAGAGGAGGTCTTCCTGACTGATGACTTTCAGTACCACTTGTCTTGGTGCTCACAGGCCAGCCCTCTCTCTTCCCGGGAGCTGTGCGTCTTCACTGCCAACGCAACCTCACCGTTCAAACAGTGCTCTTGCCCAGATGCTCACGTGGCTCACGCCTCCTCTGGGGGAGTTCACCTTGTTACCTGCTACCGCCCTCACCAGCCGCCATATCTAAAATATCACCCTGTGACCCTTGGGATGTTTATTTCTCCTTGTAACCTCATCACCACCTGACGCATTATGTACTCACTGTTTGTTGTCTCTCCCAGTTGGATGGAGGCTCCTCCACTAGAGCAAGGACTTTGTCTGTGGGTCCATGTCCTTTTCCCCAATGGCTTCAAACAAATGCCTGACACAAAGTTCATTCAGTATTGCCTGAATGGATGATTCTGCCCACCCTGTTTAGTTATCAGTTCTCTGCCTCTTTTTAGGGCAGAAGTTCAGGAGCTCTGCTGGGCCTCAGAATTTAGGAAGCTTGCTTGCCTAAAATGCACATGCCCTGGCCCCACCCCCTTGAGATCTTGGATTCTGGGGCAGGGTCCAGAATATCTTAATAAGCTCCCCAGGTGATTTTGATGCTTGGAGTAACAAGACCACACTTAGCATAACCTTGTCTCATTGTACCATTTTGTTGTTAATCTCCTTGTTCTGCTTTGTTGAGTGTCATGTATATCAACAGTTCTTGAGTCACCTAGGAACCTAAATATAGGCCTTCCAGCCCTGCCCCAGAGCTTGTGAATCAGAACTTCCTGGGATGGTCCTGGGAATCCATTTTTTTTTTTTTTTTTTTTTTTTTAATGTGCTCTTGGTGGCTCTAGTGAGCAACTCTTCTTACCAGCCTTGGGAGGCTTGGTAGTTATGATTTATAGGCTCTGTGAGGAGGTTAGAAACTCAACAGCTGGCGTTTTCTCCATCTATTCAGACCAACCTCTCTCCCCTTCCCTCGTTACTCCAACACTGTTCTGTTCAAAACCGGTATTCAGTCAGCCATTGTGGGGTGAACGTGGTTTATCCAAATTTCAAACTGCCTTTGTGACTTGAACACCAGCCAGCATTTCTACCTACATTTTCAGACGGACTTATTTTCTGATCAGAGGCAAAATCATCTCTTAGCTGCCCAGCTCATCCTGGTGGGGGCCCTCTTTGCATTGCTTTCTGTGCAGCAACTTAAAACGACTTGCCCGGCCTGGCAGTTGGCATTGGAGTAACGTCACCCTCCGTTGTGCTCAAACCCTCACCTGCTCGACTCTCCCTTTGGTCTTGGAGGGGGCACTTGTACTTTGACTGTCCTTGACCTTGGGGTGCATTCACTGGTCTCCAGAGCATCCCCCAGATTGAGACAAAAGGCCTGCACCCCACCCCAGGGCCTGCTCCAGTTGCTGAGAAGAGAATTTCCCTAAGTTGAACCGCTTTGGGACCACTGATCTTGCCCTGCTTCTGTTCATTTTGGCACCGGAACTATATATTTACATGCTTTACAGACAGAAAGTTTTAAAACCAAACTGCAAAACTCTCAAGTACCTGAGCTCTGTGGGGCACTCACTCTGGACCTTGGATGCCAACCGGTAGCCTCTTTGAATACGTTGTCTTCATCTCTGTTCCTTGCAGAAGATGTTGGGGTCAGTATTCACAGCAGGATCTGGAAATGAGCAGTGTCATTACTGTGAGCCTAGGAGGCGTTTGCAGCCTTCTAGGCGCACACTGTCTGTGCCTCCGTTTTGCCTCTGGAAAAGCACAGATTGCATTTTGATGCCAGATGTGAAAAGTCATTAGTAATCAGGACTACTCCCTTTGGAAAATCCTGTTCCCAGGTGATAGCTGCTTCTGCAAGACTACTTGTTTTGGGGGGTGGGTTGGGGGACTGGAGGCTCAGATTTAGTGACAAAGGGGAGTGAATTGACCTTAGAAGTATAAGAAGAGATTTCTAATGAGACCTGATAGTTCAAGGGCTAAAGGAGTCTAATCTTTTTTTATCCTTCTGCCCACCCAGTCTTCATACAAATGTAAATATGCCTTTTCCAACAAATTGTCAAATGTGGTTTTAATTTAACAGGAGACCCTGCCTTGCCTTTTTCTTTCTTCTGTTTTTCTTTCATTTTCTCTTTTCTTTTGTTCTTTCTTTCTTTCTTTCTGAAATGAAGTCACGGGTTTCATACTTTTTGAACAGAACATTTCCTTCTGCCACACTGTCACTTTTTCTGTTGTCCTTTTGTCCTTTTTCTTCCAAAGACATTTTCCTCCTTTGTTTTGGTATCAGAAGAATTTGGAACGAGAGCCCATTGCCTTGTTTCTTAAAGAAGTTTTTGAAATTCCCATAGGAATACATAGTGCTTTTAAAATTGAATTTAAAAATAAATAAGTTAATAAAGGCAGAGATTGAATCCAATCTGAGATGTGAAGCCAGTGTCACTCTCGCAGCACCATACTTCACGTGGTGTGTGCAGCATCCATTGTTGTTATTTACGACCCCGTCTGCCTTCCATTGTGGACTTCTTCCAGCCTTGGGGAATTTACATCATTCCTAATAGCAAAAGGCTTTCTGGTTCCCACAGAGTTGTTCAAAGCCTGACTCATGCTCCTTATGTTAATTGTTCAGCTCTGAAAACACAGCACTTACAGGGTGTGGTTGTAAGGGGAAAATCTACTGTACTTATAGGGCATGTTTAGAAGTGTTTCACACATAAATCTCCATTGCCCACCCCCCTTTCTCTGCCCACCCCTCTCTCTAATTTAATTTTTAAGCTGGAGTTCTCTTTGGTCAACGAGTAAGTCTTAGAAAACAAAAGGGAGAGAGGCGCCACAATATAGTATAATCCAATAAAACCTATAATATTCTGTTCACTAACTCTTAAAGCTGGTTTGGTCTATAAGTGGATATAATCTTGAGTGACATTGGTCTGGGCCTGAAACCAAAGCCAGGGTTAGAGAGAGCGGAAAGCCCGTGCTCAGTGGTGGAGGGCAGTAATTGGGTAAAGCTCAGAGCATCGGCCTGTGGGACACCCAGGCATCCTGCTGACGGCCACCCTCCACCAGGCCCCTGGGGACGGTCATTGTTAATTCCAGTGTAATTCTAGACCAAGGACTTATGCAACTTACCAAAACCATTGCATAATTTTACCAAAATTTGATGGGAAAAGGTACTTAATCAGTGCCGTAGAAAATGTGAAAAGTTAACTCCTTGTCTGGATTATTGCTTGCTAACACAAAGAAAAAGATTCCGCAAGCATGAAATGGGTCACTGTTGGTGAAGGTTGGGAGGTTTCTACATTTTATAATTACTTCCTTATGAAGCTTCCATGGGAACCTGTAAGGATAGATAGATTATCTAAGAATTCTAGAAAACCATGGTAGTACTGTTAGTTTAAGGGAAAAAAACTCCTAGTTCTTTAATAGCCAAGAATCACAAATTCCAGTTTTCAGAATCTCAGCATTAAAAGTTTTAACTCTCAACATACTTATATCACAAAGGCTGTGTTGTGTGTTTTTGTAAACAGAAAATTGGGGAATTCTTTCAATAAGGAGGATATAGACCCCTGTGCCACCAAGTCTCTCTGGAAGGAAAAAAGCTTTCAAACAAGCTGCTGTCTGGCACAGAGATGTCAAATATTGGCCAAGAGAATCCCTCATGGTTTGGAAGTGGCATCCTTTATGTTACGGTCTTGTTTGTGGCAATATTAATGTATGAAATGCCTGGGCTGGGAATCCAAAAGAAGTGACAATTTATCAAAAAGCTCTAGATAAAAATCGAATAGCCTAACCCAAAGATTTTTTTTTTTTTTAATCTTTACACAAATGAACCTGTTCATTTGGGGCATTCAAAGTATAACTGTTTTTTCTCACGTTTAGCTAAGAGATTTCTAATTTGAACCTTTGTTATCTTTTGGAGTCGACAGAAAGACCCCTTCGTGGAATGTCTGATTATTTTGCTGCATGTGTGGAGAGTCCACTTCTTCCCAATGCAAAGCGTAGAAGAAATGCGCTGAAAGAAATGTAGGTTTGACATGTTTTCTGTCTCATGCCCTCTGGCACTGTCCCAATGCTAAGTCACATACTTCTCTTCTCCAACACTTTCTCCCTCCCTCCCTCCCTCTCTCTCCCTCTCTCTCTCTATCTCTCTCTCTATCTCTCTTTCCTCCTGTGCAGTGGGATAGAGTCCTTGCTTCACAGGTATGTTGCAAGGGGTAATTAATTACAAGCTCTTTGAAGATGAAAATCACCTGTTCGTGGCGTGTTTCCTATAACTTTCGGAGTGACTACAGATGGACCTAAAAAATATTGTCCTTTCCGAAGCTGCTTATTCCAACCCTAATGTGATTATGATAATCCTCGTTGCCCCTGATAGCAGCCATAAGAACATGAATATACATTTGTTTCCAGACAAAAGGTTAGCCAAAATAAATATTTCAACTTCAGTATTTTGAGTTTGGCGATTGGAAAAAATGTCTTGCCATTCACAAGCCTGCAAATACATGCTGAAGTCAAGGTCTTTAGTCTCTAAATTCTTTATATGTAGCTTCCACTCTGCCCCTTATGCATCTTCCATAATTGTGCTTTCTTTTCATGCTATCTGGAATTTCCTCCAGGATATTTCAGGTTCTTTTTACTCAGCCAACCCCCAGATGGTTGATGAACAAGACTGACACCAGCTAAATGGTGACTGCATTTGAGTAATACCTTAAAACAGCCTGAGAGAAGTTCCAGAAGATTATTCTTTACTCACAAGTAGGAATTGTGGATGTATGTGCTTTTGGATGTATTTCAGCATCTACTCATGGGGGGAAAAATCAATATAGCAAGTATAGGCAATATTGACCCTTGACATTGGAAATGAATATTCTCTGTCTTAGTTAAAATGTGGGCTCCATCATAACTCCACTGATAACCCAGTGATCGATAAACAAAGTGTATCCTAGCGGCTTGGAAAAAGGGAGGGTTGTCATTGATCCTGTCTGCATTTAAACATACACTTGGAGGATTTTTCCAGATTTGGAGGAGGTGAGGATGGGGAGGGGGGTAAGGCGGTGGGTGGGCCATGGCCCTTTTTTTCAGGGGAAGGAAATGAGTTAAGGGGCTTTTGGAGGAAATCATTCCATTACAACTTTACAGAATATAAAATCCTTTTTTGTTTTAGAGTGAAAAGAACAGAGACAAAGCAGCAGCAGTGTGAGCAAGTCACAGACCAGCAGGGACATTGTGGGAACATCAGCGACTGAGTGATTGCAGAGATAGCAGGGAGGAGGGATGATGGTAAAGTCCCTCGTTGGAATCCACGGGACAAGCAAAGCATTACATAAAGGCAGCTGAGAGCCACTGGGGACTTCCTGTTCAAAAGCTGGAAAATGTTAATCAGACCCAGCCAGAAGATACTAGCAGCCAGCAAAAACCTCATCCTGGGGAGCGGTTGAAGACAGAGCTTCGAAGTGGGAGCCCTGTCTGTAGCTGTGAGTCAGCATCGCCAGGTCCAAAACAAAGTCCACGAGTGGCCAAAACACAACAGAAACCCAGGAACTGCGACTTTGCAGAAGACTTTGACCACCACAAGAGAGTTTCTCTTGGAAGTAATCAATTAGTCCCAAGAAAAATAGTAGTGGAAAAAAAAAGCAAAAGCAAAGCTGCCAGGTTTTGGCTGTCCTTAGAGCTGTCAGATTGGGGGTTTCTTTTGAAAAAAGATTTGGCAAAAATCACGTCTAATGAAGAATTACATGTTTTGGAAAATCTCTCCTCCAGACCACTTAGGAAAGAAAATAACCCAGGGCAGGCACGGCAAACCAGCTCAGCCACAAACACAGATTATCTGCAATGCCTCTATCCACTCACTTAGAAATGAACTGCAGACGTTCAGGGCAGCCCAACCGAGAAAAGAAAGAAATACAAAAGAGGCCATTAATACTAGAGAGGATTGCAAAGTCGTGGTTAGGGACATGGAGGCCTGACCTGTGAAAGGAGAGCAGCGTGTATATATGGTATGATTTGAAAGGAATTAGAATGATTATTTTAAATAGAAAAGGTCTTTCTGTGTTAGGGTTAGCTTTCAAAGCATCACCTTGGGTGGTTGTATGCTTGCTCCTTTTTCATCCTGCTTTTTCACTGTCTTCAGAAAAGTGTCTTGATGGTAAAGAAAGAGCGGTGGACCTTGTTGGTGATTCCACCTGTTTGTATGAAAAAGCCAACCAGCTGCCTCTGCAGCAGTTCTCTCTGCAGACCCTGCGGTGGTTCATGGAAAGAGTGCCACGACACTGCAGCTCAATTCTGGGGCCACAGTTTACCCTCCTGCTCCTCAGCCTGAGGATGTGGTGATCCTGGTGCATGCACAAGTTTAAGAACCCTGGAACCATTTGGAGACTCTCTAGTGTTTATTACCTCTAGTTCATCAGCTGGGGCCCATGTGTGGACGTGTGCACTCTCGGGCTCCCTTAAACCTCTAAACCACCTGGGGTTCAGCATATGAGTCACTCTCTTCCCAGATTCTACAGCAAGGTGGCCCCTGTACCCAGGGGGCTGTTACGTAACCTAAAAAATTGCCAGAAGTTTGTGGATAATTGGGCCCAGAGTTAAGGGAGGACAAGGGAGGGGATGGCCCTTGCCCTTGCTTATAGATCAGGCATATCCCTGTCCCTGCCCTTCCCCCCAACCCCCCACCCCCACCCTGCCTCCAAGGTTCAGAATTGTCCAGGGCCCGTTTCTCAGTTGGAAGATTTCAAAGGCAGTTTAAATTCCAAAACAGGAGATTTCCATTTGCAGTGTCACCCACTCATATCTCCAGTGGGCTTGCTAAAATTCATATAGTGAATCATAGCAATGACTTATTTTGGATGGACAACTACTTAAGACTTTCTTAACCTAAGTTCATTCTAAAATAGGAAACTGTTTTCAGAGGCCACCCATCAACTGTATCTTCTTTTCTGCTCAACAGTGGGTGGTCGTTTGCAGAAGTGCCACTCCTAGTAATAAGGGAAATCTCATATATTCCTAAAAATTTTGGCGTTAGGAGAAAAATAACCTGCCCCCAAAGCCCAACAAAATAAAAGAATATGGAAATAGGCACAGTGTAGGTTCGTGCTGGAGACTAATTGGTGGTTTCTTCCACCTCCTTCTGTCCAGACTTCCTCATGTCTCCTCTCCCCACGTATACTATAGGGTGAAACTCATTAGAAACCACCTACTTCATGGCACCATTTTGGACCATAAAACTCAGTTGTGGTCACCAAGCCTGGCCATGGATATAGGTGCTATTACCTAGACGTTCCAAACCCTGCCTGGAAATCTGTCTCCTTCCTGCAGTCAGGCTTAGAAACTTCCTGAAAAAGTGGGGGAGCATCAATTTCCATGGCCTATCATGGGCCCCCCTCATTGGTGTGCTAACCACTAAGACGGTGTGTCATCAAATCTTCTTAAACAGCTCTAAGAACAGTTTAAACGGAGGGCGCAAATAATAATCCAGTTGATAGGCCAGGAAACGCTAAGTTCCCTGGAAGGTTCTAGAACGAAAAAGACATCCATACCAGAATACTAGCTGCCTCCTGCCCCAGAGCTCAGAGGAGGTGTTTGAATAGGAGCCACCGGAGAAAGTTTTGACTGAGAAGGAAAAGAGGAAAAGGGAGGAATGACTAAGAAGTCTTTCCTGTTCATTAGTTTGCCTAAGTCTGAGGTTAAAGCCAGTACTTGTACTTTTCATGGCTTTCTTTCAAGAAAGTCTTGGCTTTAGAGTTTTGGTATATTTGGGGAAATCGCAATTCCTGTTATCTAAGAGGGAAAGTAGCCACTTTGATTGTGAGATAGATGTGTTCTTTCGCACAGCCGACATGTTTGTGGGATTTTAAACAAGGGATGAACTAAGGAGCAGCTTTCAGCCCCCGCCCAGTGGCATGCTTTTGAGGAATTTCGCCTTTAAACGTTTTCCTTCCACATATCTGAAACACCCCTGGATCTCTTGTTTCTTGAGTGGTTGTGTGATTTTTTTGGATATTTGGAAGTACAAAGGGGAAAAATGGATGCAAGTTTTTTTTGTTGCTTATTAGGTGAGAAATGAAGGGCTCTCTCTCTCCTGTTAAGAATGATATGTGTTTTGATTCTCTTAATAATCTTAACAATTCAGCATCTGAAAATCTGAGACCCTGTCAGTATTCTTGGTCAAAAAGAACAAGTTCTCCAGCCACTTACTTAATACCCCAAATTAAATTTATTTTCAGGTCCCCCTGACTCTGAGGCCTAGAGGAGATGTTGAGCTGATTTGATTGATATGACATCAAAATCCCTAATTTTCTCGGTGTCATGGTTTCTAAGCCACCTGCATGTGCTTTCAAATGACTGAATAGATGGATGTTGGGGTTTTTTTTTTAATATATATTCATAAACAAGAAATGTCTGGAAATAATCCGTGAGGTTTTTCTTATACATTTTTTTTTTCTTTGCCGCTGGAGGCTGTCATCCAGATATGTGTATAAATTGTTAAATGCAAAGGAGCAAACATTTGGTGGGGGGGGGGGGATGTGTGTACGGTTTCTTGTTCATTTATTCTAATACTAAAGAAATATGGAAACTATTTCAGTTTATAAAAGGCAAGAGTCATAAAAACCCTTTGTATTTCGTTTTCTGAAGAAGATAACTTCTCTGTGAATGATGTATCTCAATATATATCTTGGGCAACAATGGGATCACAGGCCCATGGTTTCCTTTTGGTGACAGATTTGGATTTTAGCATGGATTGTTGTGCATCATTGGCGGCCTTTGATTCAGAAGGAGCTTGGTGAGGGCAGAGCACATAAAGGGAAGGAAAGTCCTGTGCCCAGGAGAAGGGCCTGGGATCCCAGTGTCGTGACTCCCAATTTCCTTGAATTCCTTCTTGGCAGGGCCCACAGTAAAATTTCCACGTCATTTCCTTTTGAGGTAAAAAGTGGCTTTCCTGGGTGCCCCACGTTTCTCTGTTCAACATGCTTTGACTTGAATATGGAAACCATTTTATGTTCCTCTTTTCTCTTAAGAGGAAATTTCCAAGCTCAGTTTGTCAAGACAGGAGAGATCATTCTTGTTGAAACACTAATGAATTGAAACATGTCGGAGCAAGTAAAAAATCAAAATTAGGCTGATTTCTTTTAAATTGGCTTCCTTAATACAAAATAAATTTAGCACCATAAAATGAAGTTAATTCAGGTAATTGCTAAGTACAGAAGCCTGGCCATATGTATCACTGGATATTACTATTTAAGGTCATAATTCAATTCTCAGAAATCTGCAGAACTCCCTCTAATTTTGGTTTCTGTATTTACTTAACAAGCCAGGGAACAAATGCATGTCTTTGTGGCTGAATAGAGGGTCTCAAATGAATGAAATTATCTTTATTGTCTGGAACCACTCAGTATTGGGCTGAATTTAATCACATTCAAATAAGTTTTATTATGCAGCATGCTATTATCATGTGTTACTTTATAATTGCTGTGACAGTTCCTTATTGGAAATCTTGATTCTTTGCTTAAACAAAAATCAATAAAATCATACATCTGACCTAAAAGCATCTGAGCAGGCAACTGAAGGTGTGAATTTGACAGATCCCCAGAATAACAAAGTCAAGCATTGTGGTAATCACCAGGGGAGCTCTTTCATTCCCCATTGGCCTTCTTTCTCTCTTTAAATAGTTTAAATACTTGCACATGCCTAGGGCATGAAACTTTTATGTAATGGAAATGAACCTGTTTTGTGGATTTTAAAAACCAAAATTGTTGTAAAAAATTAATGTGTGTCTCTTTTGTTCTTCAAAACAAGTGAATTAACCCCAAGGAACATACATCCCCAAAGCCCTTTTCTAAACATGCTGTTTAAAATTACGTTCTATTTGTAAGAAATGTTTCCCTCCTTAAAGCAATTCTTAGGTTTTGAATACTTTGCTAAAATAAAGTAGCTTTACATTTGAGCCATCGAATTGAAAAATACAGGTATGGAAAGCCCAGTGTGTAGCATTGTGATTAAACTGCCCCCTCAAGGTTCTGGGGTGCTCCTTAAAATGTGGATATGTTCCCACTTCTCCCAATTGTGAGCTAAGATAGACCTCTCGTGAGTGGTTAAAGCGTGTGACCTCAACTCCTTTTCTGAGAATCTTGACGTTTCCCACGTGGGTTCATGTTCATGTCCAAAGTTGACTAGTCCTTATATAGCACAGATAAAGTCCTGCGCTGACTCTCTCTACACTGCCATTTTTTTTTTTTTTTTCAAATTTGAGTTTTTATGTTACCTGCTTTTTTTTTTTTAATTCACTTTTATTGAGATATATTCACATACCATACAGTCATCCATGGTGTACAATCAACTGTTCACAGTACCATCTTACAGTTGTGCATTCATTACCCCAGTCTATTTTTGAACATTTTCCTTACACCAGAAAGAATCAGATAAAAAATAAAAATAAAAAAAGAACACCCAAATCACCCCCCCCCCAATCCCACCCTGTTTTTCATTTAGGTTTTGTCCCCATTTTTTCTACTCATCCATCCATACACTGGATAAAGGGAGTGTGATCCCCAAGGTTTTCACAATCACACTGTCACCCCTTGTAAACTACATTATTATACAATCATCTTCAAGAGTCCAGGCTATTGTGTTGGAGTTTGATTGTTTTAGGTATTTCCTTCTAGCTATTCTAATAAACTAAAAACTAAAAAGGGATATCTATATAATGCATAAGAATAACCTCCAGAATGACCTCTCGACTCCATTTGGAATCTCTCAGCTACTGAAACTTTATTTCATTTCATTTCATATCCCCATTTTGGTCAAGAAGATATTCTCAATCCCGTGATGCCAGGTCCAGATTCGTCCCCGGGAGTCATATCCTGCATTGCCAGGGAGATTTGCACCCCTGGGAGTCAGATCCCATGTAGGGGGGAGGGCAGCGAGATCACCCGCCAAGGTGGCTTAGAGAGAGGGGGCCACATCTGAGCAACAAAGAGGCACTCAGGGGAAGACACTTAGGCACAATTATAAGCAGGTTTAGCCTCTCCTTTGCAGTAACAAGTTTCATAGGGGCCAGCCCCAAGACAGAGGGCTCAGCACATCAAGCCGTCAGTCCCCAATTTTTGTCTACACTGCCTTTTATTACAATATTCCAAGTGTCTCTCACCACTTATAAATATGTTTCCCTTTGAGTCTTGTACATAATTTTCAGAAGCATTTCGTTATCTAATAGTAATAGTACAGCATCCTGAGGTAAACATACCACCTCTATCCGTTAAATTCCTCCATGTGTGTAACACAGGTTTTGCACACTGGCCACTCATTAGAACCACATGGGCAGCTTCTAGTTCAATCAGAATCCCTGAGGTTTGGGGCCTGGGCATTGGCATTTTTTAAAGCTCCTCAAATGATTCTCATGAGATGCCATTGTTGAGAACTGTTAAAAAATGTGTGTGCGTTATGTACTGGATATTAAAAGCAACAGGACCTGCAAAGAGCTGAGTAGCCTTTGCAACAAGGGCATTCCGCAAATCTCAAGTGTAGACTTTCCCATTGAAATGAGTAGGAAAGGCTTTGGGGACACATCGTCCATGGATGTATATTTTAATCATACCAAGAAATGTGTTTTGTTTTCTCCTTAAGGCCCATCTACTTGAGTTTTGCTGCTTGAGACACTATACCTCAGAATATGTCAACACTGAGAAGTTGTCCCGCTCATAGAGAAGATGAGTTTTTAAACCACTTAAATAATTGTCTGATTTTTACATAAACCTCTGGGGTCTGGCTTTGATCCGTGATCATTAATATCATTTAATAGGCGCCCTAAAAGCGCGTGTGAATCTCAAGCTTAGTATCTGGCAGGGCAAGGGAAGACTGAATGCTTTTAAAATATTTTGGCTCCCAAAGCACATCTGAAATAACCCTGTGGGAAAATCTGGAGAAATTCTCATCCTCCGAAGGATTACCTCGGATGAGACACTGACCTTGTCTTTGTAAGTTCAGTTATGTGTCTTAAAACCCCATTCATTACCCAGCCTGATTTATTTTAGGGGGTGCAATAGGCTGTGGGAGGGGGTTCTGTGACGATGTGCAGGTTTTATGTTTGCTTTTAGTTTTCTGCACAGCCCCAAAAGATGTTTTAACATAACGAACATATTTTGTAAAAAAAAAAAAAAAGACCAGCAACTTTGTGAGGTTTACTGCAGCTTTTCTCTCAGAAATGAGGACTGAAGAAATCTCTCCTTTGCAGCCTCCTAAGGCTGCCAGCCCCCAGAAGGCCGGGTGTGTGTGCACGGGGTGAGCCGAGCGCTGACCTCTGCCGGGGGAGAGAT
This sequence comes from Choloepus didactylus, assembly GCF_015220235.1. Classification (NCBI taxonomy): domain Eukaryota; kingdom Metazoa; phylum Chordata; class Mammalia; order Pilosa; family Megalonychidae; genus Choloepus; species Choloepus didactylus. Next base: position 24,053,989 of record NC_051325.1, on the reverse strand, counting down.
CAGTGGGGCAAACAAGACTCAAAAGGGAGAAAGAAAAAGCAGCTCCTCAGCGGGGAGTTAGACTTGCTTGAGGGCAGAAGAGGTTTTATAAATGAGTTTGCAGTCTCCCACGCCCTCTTGCTGGCTTTTCTATTACTAGTATTCTCTCTGCACTTTAGACACACATACAAACACACACAGGGACACACACACACACACACACACACACGCACAGCTCTTTGTCCACCCTCTGGCTCCCCTCTCTCTCTCCCTGCCCCTGGACCTGGGGAATGGACTGGCAGATCCTCTCCAGAGGAGGCAGGTGATGTATTGACTGGGAATTTTTCTGGGCCCAGTGGCTCTCGAGGCCTTTTAGTGTTCCTCCTTAAAATTCTTGACTGGTGAGAGGAATGCAGGAGGCTCTTTCCCAAACCCACTGTGGGTGACTGGGAGGCTTAAGAGAAGACCATCCTGTTTCTGTTGTCAGAGAGAGAAGGTGGAATTGTAAATTAGGACAGCCTCCAGTCAGGATGTGGGAAACTGGGCCGAAGCCTTTGGGATGTGTCCGGTAGGAGGAGACTGGAAGGATCTAACCCAGATGACGCCAGAGTGAACTGGAGCTTGTTAAACAGCAGCACTGATTTGATGTGTATGTTCTTCAAATTCTTCCCTGGTGAACCTTCTCCCGGCCCTGTTCTGCTCAGCATCATGACCCCCAGAGCAGAGAGGCATGTGTGTGAGCAGAGCCCCGGGCATCTAGAAAAGTATTCTCAGGCTGCTGTCAAGTGAAAAGTGCCCGGTCACTCTGAAAGCACTTTGGGGAGGGAGAGCGATCTGTGTCAGGCATGCAGGGGATCTGCGTTGCTTGTTAGGGTTCTTGTTTTGATGTTAATAAGAATCTCCATCTGGAAGGACCTTCTTTGATCTTGCCTAAAAGCTCTACTATGCAGACCCAAACAAATGGACTGTCCATCCATCTTTGAATTTTCTACAGCAAACTGGCCCTCTTTTCACTTGAAGACAGTGTTTCTTAGTACTGGGTTATCAAATCTCGTGTTCTTTGGGGTCCTGGTTTTAGAAACAATTTGGGCTCTCGTGTTGCATGTTTGTCAGGTCTAATTCCAGGTCCTGATAGTATTTTAGAAAAGCTCACTGAACTTAAGGGAAACCTTAACTTTTCGTCCCCAGCTCTGCATGTCTACGTGTGCTAGCTGCCCACCATGTGAGGGTATAACTAGGAGAAAGGAGATTGTGGGAGAGAAAGTTGGGCGTGACATCTTGCCGTTTCTCCTTCAACCAGGGGAAACAGCCACTGTGCCAAGGGGACAGCCAAGGAGGGTGCTTCCTTTCAGGAAAAGGCTGTTTACTGGGCAGGAGGGGGAGTCCCGTTACAGAGTGTTTCTGAAATGCCGAGCCTGCACAAGCATCGCCAAGAAAACAGAAGTCAAACATGACCACGTCTCCTAAAGAGAGAAAACTGGCCCATGACCATATGTCTTGGACTCCTTCAAAGCCAAGCACCTAAGTTACTTATTTGGCCCTAATTTTATAAAACCAAGGGTGTGTAGAGGAAAGAGCTATGTTCACTTCTCATCCCTGGCAGACTGTAGACAGCTGTCTACATTTATAGGCCACACACTGTCATAGAATTTAATGGAGCACCAAGGTTTTGCTGCCCAGTAGTTTATTCTTGATTGTCTTAAGTGAGCTTTTGTTTCTGGTAAACTGGTAGCAGGCACTGAATTGATGAGGGAAGGAGCTGACGTTTTGTGCAGTCACCACCAAGTATAGCACCTGCACACGACATGGCCTGGTATGACTCCCTTCAACAGGAAGAGAGGCCTGTATTAGTTTCCTATGGCTGCATAACAACTTGTCAAAAGTGTGATGGCTTTAAACAAAAATTTATTGTCTCTCAGTTTCTGACACCTTTTAGCTGGGTCTTCTGTGTAAGGTATCATAAGGACAAAGTCAAGTGTCGATCAGTTGCATTCTCATTGAGGCTTGACTAGGGAAGACCTGCTTCCAAGCTCCCTCAGGTTGTTGGCAGCAGTCAGTTCCTTGTGGTTGTAGGACTGAGGTCCCCTTGTCTTGCTGAGGACTATTCTTGGCTCCTAGGGGTTGCTCTTAGGTCCTTGCCATGTGGCCCCTTCCATCTCAATTACGGAGAAGCTCCCTTGAATTGAATTTCTTTCAAGGTTTGAATCTCTCTGGCTTCCTCTTCTGCAACCAGCCAGAGAAAACTCTCTGCTTTTAAAGGGCTCCCATGATTAGGACAGGCTCACTCAGATAGTCTCTGCATCTTAAGGTTAATTGATTTGGGACTTGAATTACATCTGGAACATCTTTTCATAGCAGTACAGGCATATCTAGTTTTATTGTGCTTTGCTGATACTGCGTTTTTTTTTTGTTTGTTTGTTTGTTTTTACAAATTGAAGGTTTGTAGGAACCCAACATCGAGCAAGCCTATCGGTGCCATTTTTCCAACAGTATGTCCTCGCTTCTTGTCTGTGTCACATTTTGGTAATTCTTAGAATGTTTCAAACTTTTTCATCATTATTTTATCTGTTGTGGTGATCTGTGTCTTTAATGTTACTATTGCAGTTGTTTTGGGGTGCCCTGAACTGCACCCATATAAGATGGCGAACTTGATAAATGTTCTGATTACTCTACCAACTGGCTGTTCCCCATCTTTCTCCTTCTCCCAGGCCTCCCTATTCCCTGAGACACAACAATATTGAAATTAAGCCATCTAACCCTACAACGGCTTCGAAGAGTTCAAGTGAAGAGTTGCAAGTTTCTTACTTTAAATCAAAAGCTTAAGCTTAGGAAACCAGTGTCAAAAGCTGAAATAGGCAAAAGCTAGGCCTCTTGCACCAAACAGTTAGCCAAGTTGTGAATGCATAGGAAGTTCTTGAAGGAAATTAAAAGTTCTACTCCAGTGAACACACAAATGATAAGAAAGCACAGTAGCCTTATTGCTGACATGGAGAAAGTTTTAGTGGTCTGGATAGAAGATCAAATTAGCCACAGCATTCCCTTAAGCCAAAGCCTAATCAAGCGAACACCCTGGGTCTCTTCAATTCTGTGAAGGCTAAGAGATGAGGAAGCTGCAGAAGAAAACTCTGAAGCTAACAGAGGTTTTGTTAGTTCAAGAAGTTTAAGGAAAGAAGCTGTCTCCATAACATAAAAGTGCACTTTGAAGCAGCAAGTGCTGATGTAGAAGCTGCAGCACATTATCCAGAAGATCTAGCTAAGATAAGTGATGGAGGTGGCTATACTAAACAACAGATTTCCAATGTAGATGAAACAGCCTTATATTGGAAGAAGATGCCATCTAGGACTTCCATAGCTAGAAAGGAGAAGACAATCCCCGGCTTCAAAGGACAGGCTGACTCTTGTTAGGGGCTAATGCAGCTGGTGACTTTGAGTTGAAGCCAAAGGTCATTTACCATTCTGAGAATCCTAGGGCCATTAAGAGTTATTCTAAGTCTACTCTGCTTGTGCTCTATAACTGGAAGAAGAAATCCTGGATGACAGCACATTTGTTTACAATATGGTTTATTGAATTCTTTAAGCCCACTGTTGAAACCAACTACTCAGAACAAAAGATTCCTTTCAAAATATTACTGCTACTTGACAATGTACCTGGTCACCCAAGAGCTCTGATGGAGATGTACATGAGATTAATGTTGTTTTCATGCCAGCTAACACAGTATCCATTCTGCAGTCCATGGATAAAGGAGTCATTTTGAGTTGCAAGTCTTATTATTTAAGAAATACGTTTTCTAATACTATAACTGCCATCAATAGTGATTCCTCTGATGGATCTGGGCCAAATAAATTGAAAACCTTCTGGAAAGGATTCACCATTCTAGATACCATTAAGATCATTCATGATTCATGGGAGGTGGTCAAAACATCAATATTCACGGAAGTTTGGAGGAAGTTGATTCCAATCTCGAGGATGACTTTGAGGGGTTCAAGACTTCAGTGGAGGAAGTAACTGCAGATGTGGTAGAAATAGCAAAATAACTAGAATCAGAGTAGAGCTTGAAGATGTGATTGAATTGCTGCAATTTCTTGATAAAATTTGAACAGATGAAGGAAGAGTTGCTTCTTATGGATGAGCAGAAAGTGCTTTCTTGAGATGGAATCTACTCCTGGTGAAGATGCTGGGGAAAGTGTTGAAATGACAACAAAGGACTTAGAATATTACATAAAGTTAGTTAATAAAGCAGTGGCAGAGTTTGAGAGGATTGACTCCAAATTTGAAAGAAGTTCTTTGGGTAAAATGCTATCAAATGGCATTGCATGCTAAAGAGACATCTTTTATGAAAGTTGAGAGTCAATTGACGAGGCAAACTTCATTGTTGTCTTGTTTTAAGAAATTGCCACAGCCTCCCCAAACTTCAGCAATCACCACCCTGATCAGTCAGCAGCCATCAACAGCAAGGCAAAACCTTCCTCCAGCAAAAAGATTATGACTCAGGACTCAGACGATGGTTAGCATTTTTTAGCAATACAGTCTTTTAATTAAGGTATGTACATTGTTTCTTTTAGACATAATGCTATTGCATACTTAATACACTACAGTATAGTGTAAACATAGCTCGTGTGACTTGCTTTATTGCGATACTTGCTTTATTGCAGTGTCTGGAACTGAACCTACAGTATCTCCAAGGTATGTCTGTACATAGAACAGTGTTTGGTTGAATAACCAGTGGCTGAGACTCTTGGGAGGTCATCTTGGAATTCTCTCCTGACCCTGCTCTTAGCTCTTCTCTGCAAGGCCCCAGTTTTATTGCCAGGAACGGAGACTGTCATTGGAACTAGCTGGATTCCTTAATCTTTCAGTGGACCCAACCTTGTGTCACAGGATGCTTAGAGAAATTCTTCTTCCTGTAGCCCTTTTCATGAAGACTAACAATGGCACCTGTTTATTATCTTCACTTGACAGATGAGGAAACTGAGGCACACCGAAGTTCAGAACATTCCCAAGTTAGTTAAGTGCAGAGCTGAGCCTGAAATCTAGGTCTGTCCATGCCCAAAGCCCAGACATTCTGCTGTTATGTGCAGGCAGAAAGTTCCATGCCAGGAATCTGGAAGGAAGAGCTGTGATGGGAATCAAGGAAGTCTGGCTCCGGAGTGCATGCCCGTGACCGCGCTGCCTGCCGCCCCATTCTGCAGGCTAAAAAGGTGAAAGTAACAGCCACGTGACCAGTTGGCCCAAGCTGGAGGCAGAACTCGGGAGCAAACGCCCGGACCTCTTTTGCTAACTGCGCTGTAGCCGACACTGTGGGACTGAGAACACACAGGAAGTTAGACCTAACAGGGCGGGGGATGTGGAGAACCCGGAGGTTGTGGTGAGGTCTTCCCCTCCTCCCCTCCTCCTCGGCCCTTCCCACTCCCTCTTCTTTTACCTCAGAAGCACTTTTTCCCTGCTTTTGTGCAAACTGGCTTGTTCTTTCACATTTGCCCTGTTCCTTTCTGTTTCGTGCCTTGAATTCTTTCAAACCTACTTCCACAAAACATCCCTGCAAAGCCAGGGAGAGCCCCCTGAGGGTGTCTGATGGTTCCTGTCTGGAGCTTGGAGGGCTTATTTATGTTTCTGTCTCTGGGATGGGCTTTCCCACCCCTCCCCCTCTCCCCAGTAACTCAGCTGGGTGCCTCGGTGCCTAGGAAACATCTGCATAATGTTTCACTCTGGCTTACCCTGACACGATAAACAGGTTAAAGATGACTTGTGGGATATGTTTCTAATCCTTCAGCGCTGGGTGGAGAGAGAACAGAACGGGGGAGTAGCCTTTTTGGGGTGTTGGGTGGAGGAAGCAGAGCTGCCCACAGGCAGTCCCAGAAACTCCCAGATGTGTCTGTGCTGGTCCAGCTGCACACCGGGAGCGGTGCGCTCCATCGCTTTCAAGCAATTTGGATTGTAGCATCTTTGGAATACTTGGGTGGTTTTTCAGTGATGACCTGGGAGGAGCCTGCCAGGGAAGGCAGGAGTGTTAGGGATCATGGGGTGGGAGCTCACTTGGAATCACCACTGCCAGCCTCACCAGCTAGGAACCTTGCAACTGCGTCTCAGTCGGGAAGAGCCCCCTTCGCCCTGAAAATGCCCCTAAAGCGTGTGTGTACATGTGCATGTGCAGGAAGGAGTTTGGATGCAGTGGAGCCCATTGATTTCCTTTCTGAACCTCTTTTCCCGTGATTCATTTTATAATTCTCTGAAGCAGAAACTTAAAAGGAAATCTGAAACTGCCCAAGAACAAAGGAACAACCTACCAAGGGGCAGGGCTTAGTCTGCCTTGGGTTTGGACAACACCTCTTGCCCCCGGATTTAGAAAGGCGTCACTTTTTAGGCAGAACCTGGCGAAGGCAAAGTGCAGCTCTGTGACACTGTCTTTGCAGCAGCTTCCCGTGACCTCCTCTGAGCCTTTGTATCTCCTTCATGTCAAGTGCGGCGCTCCCGGTGCTTCACCTGTGAAAACCACCCCAAGGGCAGGATCCAGGCACCAACCAAATTCCCAGAAGAGGAAGAAATCCCAGCAGCCCAGGAAGCAGGAGTTCTGGTCCCGGCGGTTGGTAACTATGTGTATGACCTCAAGCGAGTCCTGGAACCTCTATAGGCCTCAGTTTCCCTCCTGAGAAAATAATAAGGGGTGGTCCCTGATGGCGTTAACACCCAGTGGGCCTAAGATGAAGGCTTTTCAACCGCACAGTCCTCAGCAAGGATGAAATAAAGTGGCTTTTTACTCAGCAGGTGGAAAACAGAGGGCAGAGCCAAACTATATGGTTGCCAAGTGGGCATCATGCAGCCAGCTGCTAACTTTCTTTTCCTCAGGGATCACCGAGGAGCCCCATTTGCACTGCCAAGAGAGCGTCCCTTTAAAACAAAGTTGTTGCCTTCATGTTGCTGCCATCTGCCTTTGCTCCCTGGATCATTCCACACTTGGGGCCGTGGTGTGGATATTCGCAGGGGACCAGCGGGCAGGACCTTAGTTCAAGGTGCTCGTTGGATTCGAGAGCCTTTCCTCTCCAAGTGAATTTTCCTGGCTTGCATGCACAGGTTAATACTGGACCCCTGGGTAATGATACATAATTTGGGACTTGTAAAAGCTGCCTTGGACTTGAAAGAAATGCACTCTAAAACCAGGAAGGTTGTGCCTGGCATGCAGGAGCAAGTAATACGAGTGTAATGTCTATCCAAAGCAAGGGAACCACGCCCTTTGGACAGGATTTCAGGGGGTGCCATGCAGGTGACCCAGCCCCTCGCCAGCAGGTAGTGGCTCCACTGCATCCTTACGGGCATCACCCACCACTGGCTCGAACTTTTTTTCTCTGCAAAGGGAAATTCGTTATTTTTTAATAGACCCAGAAATATCTCACGGACTTGAAGTGATGCAAGAAGAATGCCCTCATGGTTACTAAATTTTGTTTTTTTAAGACTTCTGGGGCCAGCATGGTAAAGAACTGCCTGGAGGCAGCCTTCTAGCTTAGATAACCAGGCTGTCGGTTGGCACTGTTGGAGGATGACATAGCCTGAGCGGGATGTTTAGCTGCTTGCGGGGTGGGAAAAAAAAATGTTAAGAAAAATAATTGTTGTTTTTGCAAACTATCCATTTAAAAACAGAACCTCAGGAAGCAGATTTCTGTTCCAACGCTTGGATGAATCAGAGCTCACAAAATATAAATACACATTAGCAGGAGGAGGCTTCCCATAACCCGTGTGCTTGTGTGTCTTCCCAAACCAGAAATCTCTGAACTCCTGCTTCTCGCTCCCAGCAGGGAAAAGAAGAGTCCGCAGTAGAGACAGAAGTGATGGAGCATTGCTCGGGCCCAATTTCAAAATCCTATTTGCATGTAGGTTCTGGAGGATTTTCTTTAAAGGCAATTGGTTTTCAGCTGCAAACTTTCCCACTCTTGGACAGACATGTGTAAGCTTTTTTAGAGACCCACCCTCGGTTCCTTTGGTTCCCTGTTACCTAAGAAATACTCCTAAGTGAGCTTTGACTCACCTGACCTCTCAGATCAGCCAAACATGAGCATTTACACCACATCTCGCTCAAGGGGCAGCGTAATTATTTTACTTAAAAATGATGTCAGGTGGCAATTTAGCAAGAACCTGGCTTCCAGGTTACTTAATTCAGTTTAACAAGGAGGAAAAACATTGTAATTAGTGAAGAACGTGTACTTTAGTGGAGTTATTTATCAAATTTTACTGTACATAAGCAGGAGGAGAACTTGTTGAAAATGCAGGTTCCCAGGCCCCACCTCTGGTGAGAGCTGAGCAGGGCCTGGGAATCTGCATGAGAGGAAGCTGCTTGCCCAGTTATGCTTCTGATCACCACTCAGTCTCAGCTGACATACCTCTGCTGCCCCACAGCCACTTATTTGGCTTTTGGTCACGAAGATATACCCCCTTTTTAATTCTACATTGTACAAGTCTAGAATCTCAGGGCAGAGTTTCTGTCCTAAAACAACCAGCTTTGTGTCAGTTCTTTCCTGGAGTTTAACGTTTTTTTTTAATGCTAGAGTTCTAGTCGGCAAAGTTTCTGGACTGAAAATTCTTTATCACATGAAACCCTCTGAACATGGCTCTGGAACATTCATAGGGGACGGTAACGGTGATGAGTCCCTTCTTTACCACGCTCCCATCCCCAGGATCACCAGGCTCTGTTGCCTGTTACCTGCTCTTCTTTCTGGAGAGAAGGGAGAACGACTCCTTACAATTTAAGGTGCCAGCTTTGACCTCTGCCCACAAGCCTGATCTATACCCTCTCACTGCCACGAGTGTCCCGGACATAAGGCTCTGTAAGTCAACACATGCGAATCTCAAGATCACTTCCCTCCTGGAATGAAGAATTGCAGAGACTCATTAAACAAAACAAAAAAATTTTTTGGCAAAAAAACATTTGGCAGCTACCCAAGGAATTCCGGGGTCCTACAGAATCCAAGTTTACAAACACCGGAACAAGGTATTGCTTTTCAGGATGGCCCTGGAATCCAGCACAGCTAAACCAGACATGCTCCTGGCTTGCTGGGTCTGTCCTGGTAGGACAGCCCCCTGCCTGGGACCCCACCTTGCAGAAATCAGCCATCTACCTGAACGGATTAGGGACAGCAAGGATTGCTGCACTCTGGCAGGGAGATGTCATAGGAACTCAGCCTCGTTGCTGCCTGGGCCCTTCGGGCTCCCTCACCTCTCCAAGCTGGAAATCCTGGATGGCCTCTCTGCTCTTGCACTGGGAGCCAGGGATACATAAAGCCACTATCCCTTTCTTAAACAACACCTATCAGAGAGAACAGCTCCAAGCTTGGTAGAAAAAGAGACTGTTTCTCCAAGAACAAAAAGCAGGACACTATCCTGTCCACTTTTACTCCAAGTCAAGAGGTCACTGAGCTAAATGGAGCCATACTACAAAAACCAGAGGTGAGTGGACAGGCCTGAAGGTTGAAGTGCTGAGGAACAGCTCTGGGGAGCAGACTTCAGCTTCCTAACCAGAAGGCAACTCCTGGTGATGACCAACGCAGCCACTGGAAGCTGTCCACCAGCCTGTTGCATGTGCAGGGGCCAGAGGCCAAGCTCACCCCACTCCCCAGTGTGGGAGCAGGGCCCCAAATTTCCACCATGGTGCTATGTTGGAATCTGGCACCCAGCAGCCACAAGCCGTAGAACCACTGCTCTCCTGCCCTCAACAGGTGGGGACGGCCCAACTCTGGGACTTTTTGGATGGCCAGCAATTCGGGAATGCAAGACCACAGGCAAGACCAGCTGTGTGCTTACACCCTGGGAACATGGTGAGGGGCTGGGCCCTAACTGCAGAAGCTTCTGACTACTACCTCCTGCCCAGGGAGGAAATGGCCCTGCAGAGAGGAAACCAAAAGCTGGCCATTAATATTAATCTAAGAAACCAAAGGGGAGGTGGCGGGGGAGACATTAAATCCCCTCTTCACCCCCAACCCCAATTCCAAACTCTTTAAAACCTTCTGAGTGCAGTGGGCATTTCTCGTGAGTGCCCACAAACAATTCCCCTCCGTGCTACATGCCATTAATCCAGTGGTGTTTATTCAAGCAGTATTCACACTTGCTGTTGAATAACTCCTTTTTGGGTTTTGCAGAACAGCCAATCAAGGGAACCGAGGCTTCCCGGGATCTGGGCTCTCAGCGTCAGCAACCCGGCAGCCCCACAGTTTTAGGCCTTTCACTTACCCCTCAGTCCATCAAGCACTAGCCTATTAGATGCACATTAGGAGAAAAGACTCAGTGGGGTGGCAGAGGCACACAGCAAAACCGGGAGACCTCTGCCTCGGCTCAGAAGAGTCCACACTGCTCCATGTTTTCATACAAAAAATTTAATAAATATTACTTTTCAAAATTTATTGCCAGGAACAACACATCAAAGATGCATTTTTATGTTCGTGTAACACTAATAGGACAAAGTATCTTCATGGTCTCAATGGTGAACAGAGATTACTTTGTTTTATAAGCCTTTTTGATCTTAAACATCATAATAGCTCTTTGATTTCCTCACGTAAGGTGGGCAGTGTAATCTATGGCAAACCTAAACAGTGATCTTACTGGACATTTTATGGTTCAAGTTTTTAACTAGCTTATTAGAATACTCCCTAAATGCAGTAGATAACCAAAACAAAAAAAACAAAAAAAACCAAAAAAAACAAAAAAACCAAATCTACAAGTGGTTCAGTATTACATATGAATGGTGAAAAGAAATCAGAATTTACAAAATAAGATTGGTGTGCTTCCAACTTCACACAATTAATTTGATATTAATGAGATTCAACCACTCACATTTTGGCTATGTTAATTCATAGCCCAACCTATTCCCTTAAACTGCTTAGTAGCAGATCACCTACTTGTCTCTTTTCAAGTCTAAAGCAGAAAAAAAAAAAAAAAAAAAACCTGTTCTAGACTAGTCCTTAAACTGCCTCAGTCAGTCCTTAAAACGCATTTTGAAGTGATGCTATGGAAAGTGTTTTAAACATCTGACGTCATCCCCCCAAAAATTCCATCAGTATTCCAGGCACAGAAGCCCATTCTATTGTTGTAAAATAAACGATTTTCAAACACCTTAATTTTGGCTTATAGGCAACATGTAATAAGAAAATAAACTAAAAAAAAAAAAAAAAAAAAAAAAAAAAAAGCCATACGCTTACAATGCTATCAGAAACCTTCAACTCTAAACATACATATAAATAAAAAGGAATGATGTTTTAAGGCTCTTGATTATTAAGTTAATAAATCAAATATACACAGTGATTAATAAAAAAAGATTTACATAACTATACAAAAATTCTACTTTTGACACTTTTTTTCCTCTTTAAATTCTTCATTTTACCAGCAACTGCTGACAAAGTCCCTCCCTCCCCCAAAGACAAAAAATACAATAAAAAAAATAAATAATAAACTCATTTGTGATAGTTGCTGTGGTTCTGAGCTGCAAAGGCACTTTCAAATACAGAACTACTTGTACGTCATCATAAAACCAATATACAAAAACAACTCAAGAGTCAATAAATATAAATAAAATTATTCTAAGACTGCATCACCATTGCGACATCTGGCAAAAGTGGACGCTCAGCGACTAAGGGCGAGGCAGTCTCCTGGCGAGCATGGGCCGCGCATGAGGGCACTTTCGCCTCGCTTTGCAGAGCTGGGATCTGCAGCACTTGGTTTTCCAGCCAACCACAGAAACTACCATTGCCAGTGTAAGCCAGCTTGTCAAAACTTAAATTAACACAGGGATTCTAAGTCAACAACAGCCTCAGACTCAAACATGACACGACGGTTTAGAGAACTACGAGCCCCGAGTGCCTGGAAGACGCTACCTGCGGGGACCGTGCACACCATGGCGCCCGCTGGCTGCTATACGATGTACTCCATCCGGTTTAAGCTCTGGGCGCTTTCCAGGTTCCTGTTGTCCTGTTTGTTTGTCCAGTTTGGGTGTTTGGTCGGTGTGCCGTTGGGCGGCTTCTCCTCTCTGTCTACCAGTGTGTACACCGGCTGCTTGGCAAACCGGGCTTTCTGCTGGTGCTTGTCCATGTCGTCCTCTTCCACCTCGGAGTTGTGTGTCCTTATTTTAGACATTTTGGAGTTTTTGTTCTCATAATCCTTGGCGGGGATGGCGCTGGCCCCATGCTTCTCAATGGGGTTTTTGATCTGGTTCAGCTGTTCCCGCACGTTGTTTGTGGTATTGTCCTCAGAGGCCGAGTGAGCGTGGCTGCTTGGCTTCCGCCGTTTCCGCACGCACCAGTAGAAGGCCGTCACCAGGCAACAGATCCAAGCCACAGTTAAGACAGAGCTCAGCAAGGGAACCAGGAAATCTGGAAGGCAGACATAAACCCAGTTAATTCAAGGTTAAAAAAAAAAAAAAAACCCACCAGTCATCATGAGAACAAAAAATACCATCAGTGGTCTCTCATCCTTAGGCCCTAAAAGGAATGCCTTGGGGACAAGTCCCTTTCTGCAACCCCATATTGTCAATTCACAGCTTGATAAGCAAGTGCTGGGATCAGGAACCTTGGAGACCTTGTCCCTGGAGAAACCAGGTAGCCCAGCAGCTCCAGCGGGTTCTCTGACTCAGTACAGGGAGAGCAGAGCCTGGCTACTCAGGCAGCTCATTATAGGATCAGATTTTCAGAACGGTTAGAAACCTGATGCTAGCTAGCATGGCCATCTCAAATGCCCCACAGTTATACTTGTCCAATTTCTTGCCTAGCGAGAATAATGATCAAGACAGACAAAAAAGGGAGGCTGACAGTCCTGCAGGGCTATCAAGACACCTGTTAAACCAGTGGCTCCCAGCACTCGTGTCGGGCTGTCCCGGGACACCAAATGCCAAGGCAAGCTGTTTTGGGCCTGCAGCTCAAAGCCCACTGAGGCTGTGCCCCAAGGCTGTGCAATGGGTGCAGAAACGGTACGTTTTCTGCAGAGCTGCCTGTGTGCAAGAGAACAGAGCTTGTTGGCAGGGAAAAAAAAAAATAAGGAAGACTTCTGTCCCTACTGGCATCGACCTCAGTCAAGTTGGCTGGCTTCTACTGAGGAGGAACTGTCAGGTAATTCCCTGCCTGATGGTTTCATTCAACAGCATGATGAAATCGATTTCAAAGAAAGGGATGGGCTCTCACTCTGCCACCTACCCGTTTTGCTCTTCACAGGGCGCCTTTGAACTCTAACTTCCGCAACAGCGGCGATCAGTGAACTGTTTCCATCACGTTTACTAACAAGATCTATTATTTTGTCGGTGATTTCCTTGATAGGATTGCCATCATCCCGTATGTCTTCAGCAGACTGGAAAAAGAAGAATGCCCAGACTGCAGGGTCAGAAGTAGCCTTTATTCAAAGTTATCTGACAATGTATTTAAAGTTCTTTTTTCCCCATGTTGCCCACATTTGTTCAGTTTTGATCCTGGCCGATTTAAATTAGTAAACTACCTGGCAATCAACAGACAAGGGTGAGCAGGTATTATACTTACAATAGCCACATGGATTTCATTGTTCGCTGAAGGGGAAGGCTCACAAGCTATGTAGATGGAATATTCAGCAGAAACGTTCTTCAAAATATTCAGATTCCTCAATTCACTGCAAATGTGCTCGGTGGTAAGACCCTAAAACGATTTTTAAGATGCACACACGTGTGAAGATAGTGGAAAAACAGCAACAATAACAAAAAAGCTGATATTCTCTTGGAAATTAGGCTGCATGCAAGCCTTGCTTTGACGTAAGACAGGAATTGCAGCTAAGGAAAACTACATCCCTGGCTTGTGTCACGCCGGCTTTGAAACAAGCAGACACACGGTTCGACAGAGCAAAAGAGAAACTGTCACGTACCGGTGACATCATCTCCTTGTTGAAGGTGAAGGTGATGTTCGCACAGTTGTCCTGGTAGTAGGGGTCAGAGGTGCACTTGGTCTTCACCGGCTGCAGGCTCGAAGAGCGACACTCGCCCACGCCCGTGCAGGGGTGGATGAAGCACTGGTCGTCCAGGATGGGGAGGCAGCTCTGCCCACTGGGACACTCGCTGTGCCCTTTGTGGAGCACACAGGATCGAGGACCGCACCACACCTGGGTAGAGACGGACAGAGGTGGCGGCTTAGGACAAACCCCCGGCAGCGGGTCCGGAACACCCGGGAAGCGGGCGGCACCCCCTGCCGTACCTTCGAGCAGGCGACCCTCCCGTTCAGGCACTGGCAGGCATTGCAGTCGTCGTCCCACTTGGCCCCGTCTGGAATCACGGTCCCCATGGTGATGCAAGGTCTCCCTGAAACTAAGAGGTGGAGATGGTTCCTTTTCTGTAGGCAGGATCCCTGGTCTCTGTTCTGTTCTGAACGGTCACTCTCTGCCACGTCCTCCCACGACAGGCAAGTGGCCTTTCCTCCCAGCTGCCTCTGGGACTTGTGCCCACCCCTGCAATGTCCAGTGGGGTCTGGACCAGGGCTCTCGCAGTTGCGCTTGGCTTCTTGCATGTTTGCCACTTGCCAGGAGAACAGGGTCCAGATACAGCTGCTAGTCCAGGTGAGATGGGAAAAGCAACCCCACCCACCATCCCAGCCCAAACCGCTCTACCCTCCCCCCACCCCCCCTGCATGCCCAATGAAAATAAATGCTGCTTTGTGAGCCACTGAGGTCTGGGATGTTTGTTACATACACTTTAGCAGCTGCAGTTGACTAAAAACAAGAGCCCAGTTGGAAGCCTGTTTTTAGGACACCTTCATCTGTCCCTCCACCTGTTGCCCGTGCTACGTTGTTCCCTTCCTGAGCACAAAATGGGGACTGCAGGGTCCCACTCACTCCAGTGGGCAGCGCAGGCCCTGGCACACATACCTTCTTGGCACTTGGCACCGCTGTACCCCGGGGGGCAAACACATCGGTAGCCGTTGATCTCATCTACACAGGTGGCCCCGAAGGCACAAGGCGAAGACTGGCATTCGTTGATGTCTACGAGAAATCAACAGGTTTAGGTGCCAGTGAGAGGCAGCAACGTTTAAGTTTTTAATGACATAATATATGGATGGAAAAGCAAACAAATTATAAATAGAAGATTGGTGAATTCTTACTCATGTAATCAGCACCCAAATAAACAGACTCTCCGTCCCCCAAAAGCTTCCACCATTCCCACTTCCACTCCCCAGCCCCCAAAGGTCACAAGTATCATGTCTTCTAACAGCTGACAGCAGTTCTGAGAAGCAGCCACTTTTAATAAGTTCCTTTCTCTCTGGCAGTACACTTTGGAACAAGGGTCCACAAACTTTCCCGTAAGGGGCGAGAAAGCAGATATTTTGGGCTTTGCAGGCCATGTGGTGTCTGTCACAACTACTCACAATATTCAGCTCTGTTGTTGTAGCTTGAAAGCAGCCATAGAAAATATGTAAGTGTGCGGCTGTGTTCCAATTCAATTTTATTGACGAGAAATAGGCAGTGGGCCGCACACGGCCCCAAGGCTATAGTTTGCCGGCCCGATTTAGAAACAGGAGACAGATACAACCCACTCCCATCTAATGCTGAAGTCCAGCGACCCCTGACTTGGGGATTTCAAACACCAGAATTTCAAACAATTTAGGGGCAAGGACAAAAAAATTTAATGTGACTGTTCTACCTTCCCTTTCTGTAAATGGAGGGGCATATAAAAAAGTAGGGAAAAGGCTCAAAATAATTTTTTTAAAAAAAGTGCTTTCTGCAAATTGCATCTCCTGTTCTCCTTTTCTGTCTCGGTCATTTTGCCAGGGCCTGCGGTAAAACCTGCTGCACGCCACCGGTGGAATCCACAGCCTGCGTGGTCTCCATCTGAGCTCGCTCTGTTCCACACCAGCCAATCTGGGGTTAACACTGGCTTGCCCATAAAGTGACGTGAATCATGGGGAAAAGCACACTCTCCCCTCAGGGTCTCAGGGCAGATTAACCCCAAGTCCTGTGGCTGGCTCATGCCTGGAGCAAGGAGGGCTGTACCACCCAGTGCTCTCCCAGCAGGTAGCTGGGAGGACCCTGCAAAGGGGCATCTTAATCCCAGCCGGAGGCAGGGGAGGACCGGCTCCGTCAGTGCTACTTAAAAGGGAACTCTGGCCTTAATTGTGCTTAAAAAACGAAAAAAGGCTGCGGCTGATAGGTGGGGTGGGGGAATGAGGCCAGCGGGAAGAGCAGACTGGGCCCGTTCCTTACTGATTCTGCAGTCTGGCCCGGCAAAGCCCGGGGCACACTCGCAGCGGTACCAGTTGTCCCCGTCCACGCACGTTCCGCTGTTGTAGCTGCGGAGCAAGCAGAGAGGCCTTCGGTCACCGGCCCCCAACCCACGAGTCTAAGCTGCCCATCCACGCGCGTGTCCACACCACTCAGTCAGCGGCTCTCACCCCAGGCCACACCTGCCCCCGCCTGGGGAGCTTTGATGATACACTGATGCCTAAAGTGCCCCCCACCAGATTCTAGTTTCCTACGTCTGGGACGTTTCAAAGCTCCCCAGGTGATTCTCATGTGCAGCCAAGGTGGAGAAGCCTTGACCTTGCTCATTACGGTGTGGTCAGCAGGCAGCAGGATCAGCATCACCTAGGAGCTGGTTAGAAAAGCAGGGTCTGGAGCCCTACCCAAGGCCTGCTGAATTGGAACCTGCATTTAAACAAGATCCCCAGGGGATGCACATGCCCGTGACAGTGAGACAAGTGCTGGTCTAAAAGGTCGTCATGCTTACCACGGATGAGGACTGCAATCATTGGTATCTGCAAAGAAAGAGAGACAACTTAACAGCAAGGCCTTGCCTTCCACTTGAGAAGGCCACTTGTTTCTGTAATACCCAAATGTTGAAGTCCTAGTTAACACCGGCAAAATGCACTTAAACCTCCTGCTAAATCAGAAGCAGGCCTGCACTGTGCTTTGTTTCCTTTACCGTGGGAGGCATGTCCACAGGAAGGGGCCAGTGTAGGGCAAGGGGGTGTGAGAAGGGAAGGGAGGGGCTGCTGTTCAGAACCCCGGGCAGGGAAGGGGACCCCGTCTGTCTCCACTTATCTCTGCGCCTTTCTCATGCCCAGGTCAGGGCTGCATCCCATCAACTCATTAGAACAGACCCAGGTGATGCCAAAGCAGACATCAAACAGCTCTGCCGTTGGTTTCCATCGACAGCCCCGGGGGCGTCAGGATGGGCTGCAGCGGCCCTCAGTGAGTTCAAGGGGGCGATACTCACTCTGTGTGCAGACGGGCCCTTCCCAGCCTTCTTTGCACACACACGTGAAGGACTCGCCGTTGACCACACAGGTGCCCCCGTTGTGGCAGGGGTTGGGCAGGCAGCTACTGTTCCGGGCTACAAGACAAGAGCAGATGAGAACACAAGACCAAGGCTCCAAAGACCATCTGGGGCAGGGGGCTGGAGAGAACTAGACCCAGAAAGGGATCAGAAGTTCCAGGAGGTGACAAGCTGACGTGCTCAGATGGCCATGCCCCCCGCAAATCCCTTGTGGGGCAGCGAGTTACCTATGTTACAAGTAGTTCCTTCCCAGCCTCCAGGACACATGCATTTAAAAGCATCCCCTTCGTCATAGCAGGTGCCACCATTGTTGCATGTGGCTTCATCACACTGGCTGTCACCTGGAGGAGGAACATTTCAACATGAGCCCATGGAGACGGGACGGAGGGGTCCCCGAGATGAGATTTGAGGCCGCCCCCACTTACGCGAGTGGCAGGTCTTCCCTTTCCACCCGTTTTTACAGTCACAGTAGAAGTCGTTGACCAGGTCACGACACGTGCCTCCATTGTGACAGGGGTTGTGGCTGCAGTCATTAATATCTAGGAGGGAAGACGAGACACCCAGCTGCAGAAGTGTCCCAGAACCACTCGCAGCATGTAACAGCCAAGCCTTGACTACTGCCACATCCACAACCCCTGCTTTTCCATCCCCAAGTTCCAAGGACAGATGGACAGTCGCAGGACTTCACCACGATTACCGTTCTAGGAGTAAAGGAGGCCCCATCTGCGTTACTTTTAACGCCCCAAGTTAGGTCAGGCAAGGGGGCCAAGCCTCCATGACTCCCAGGGAAATCAAAACAGACACATGAGAATCAGAGCAGAAAGATGATGACTTCTGTGCAAGAGGGGATACTTATCCTAGGTACACAGCCCAATTCTATAGCTCCCTGGCAGAAGTTCCTAACCCCCCTGGCTAGGAACAGCATTAACCAATGCAAACAGGACACGGGCAAGGCTGTTCAACTGCAGAAACTGCTGTGGTCTTACTTGCAGAGACTTCCATGAAAAAGAAAGGCCTCCCAAGGTGAGGTGGGATCCTGCCCCCTTACGCTCCCCCACAGCCTGGAACTGCCTGTCCCCAAAGGATGAGAGACTCACTGGTTTCACAGAAGGTGCCCTCCCAGCCGTCGCTGCAGATACACTTGTAGGAGTTGACACCGTCAATACAAGTGCCACCATTTCTACAGGGGTTGCTCTCACAGTCGTTAATATCTATGAAAGGAAGGAAAGAAGGGGTGGTAGGGCAGGGAATGAAGGACAAGTCTTGTACAGCCAAGCCCTGTATTCTCTGCTTTTCACAGCTGCCATCCTGGAAAATGCCCCGGCTCCCTGACATTCTAAACTCTCTGGAGACTCCTTTTCAAGCCAGACTGGCAGGCTTATCAAGCAGGGGCTTCCAGAGAGCTTCCTACATTTTCTTTACTGCCCTTCCACACTAAGCTCCCAGATAGGGGTGGGGAAGGAGCTCAGATAGAAAGAGGGACCACCCAAACTAGCAAGATTCCAGAATGTTCTAAAGTAAACGTGCTGAAGGCTCAGAGGCATCAGAGTGATCCGGTAGATTAAACATGACTTTTGTCCTAAGTCCCAGATGACAATAAACCTTTCCTTGTCTCCCCAGTCTTCGTGCTTCTGACTAAAACAAAAAAACGCAAATGGTCCGCAGAAGCAGGGTGGGAAGCAGGGCACCCCGTCACCCCAGCGGGGCTCTTACTCTCGTGGCAGTACGTTCCGGTGAAGCCTTTGTTACAGTCGCAGGTGAATTTGCCTCCCGGCTGACTCTTGCACTTCCCGTGGGGACCACAGACGTTCGAGGAGATATACCGCACCCCTTCGGGCGTGTCATTGGAGGCCATGGCCACTGTGCAGCTGTCGATCACTGGAGGACAGACTCAGGATCAGGTCATGGCCACAGACCCATGAGGCACCACCCTACACCATGTCCTTTTGGTTAAGAAGTCAGGAGGCACCCCAGGGAGGCTGGGGGTGGGTGGGTGGCAAGATCCTGGCAGCATGCCCTGTTGCACTGTGACAAGCAGAGCTGAGACTCCAAGTAGGCAGATTTTTTTTTTTAAAAAAAACATTTTGCCTCTATGTGGTCAGCAAGCCCACTGGCTCATGGGTCCCTTTCATCCACCTTTGCCATCTACCCAATTTGACTGAAGCTTGCTAAGGAA
The DNA here is from genome assembly GCF_015220235.1 of Choloepus didactylus. Taxonomy (NCBI): domain Eukaryota; kingdom Metazoa; phylum Chordata; class Mammalia; order Pilosa; family Megalonychidae; genus Choloepus; species Choloepus didactylus. The sequence continues at coordinate 24,034,585 of NC_051325.1, read as the reverse complement.
AAATGACCAGCTTGCCTTCCTTGAGTGAGAGGCTCCAGAACAAACATACAGAACTGCTAAGTCTGGGCTGCCCAACAGAAGAGCCAGAAGCCACATGGGGCTACTTAAACATAAATGATTTTAAAATAAAGAAAGAGTGTCAGTTCTGGTGACCACACGTGGCTCGGGGCTCCCATGCTTCCAGCATAGATACGGGACACCGCTGTGGCTGCACAGTTCTCCTGGGTGGCGCTGCCTGGAAGAATCTGTCTCAGTGTTGAGAGCTGCCCACCCTGGGGTGGCAACCACAAATGAACTTCACATTTTCTCCCCAAGCCTTCTCGGAGGCACGGTTCTCCCTAAAGAGAGCCACGGCAGGCCTAACCAGATCATTTCCACATGTCTTGGCTTCCCTAAGCAGTCAGAGGGATTTTCAGGGTCGAGGTTCTTCTGGCCTTATACTATTCCTGAAAGCATCGAGAGGCAGTGACAAATGGGAGACAGAGGAACAAGGCTGGGGCAGAGGGGAGGGTGGTACCTTCACAGGGGCTCGTGCGGCAGTGGTCTTTCAGGTGCGAGCAGTTCTTGCCCTCGTAGTCTTCAGGACACTTGCAAAAATAGTCACTGGCACGGTTGTAGCACTGGGCACCGTTCTGGCAGGGATTGGGCTCGCAATAATCTATGTCCAACTGTACATGTGAGGAACAGGGGAAGGGGGGGTGGGGAGAATTGAAGTAAATCAAAGGTGTAATTAACAACTTCTGCTGGGCCGGCAGATGCTGGAATCTGAGCCCTTCATCGGTTTCTACTAGGAGAACACACTGCATAATGTACAACTGTACCCTAGGGATTACAAGCTCCAGGTAATCATTTAAAGGAAACAGGCAGAGTAGAGAAGCGCTGGGTCACGGGGAACAACCTGGAACACATGGCCAAAGAGACTGGCTACGGACACCTAAAAATGCAACCTCTTTCCACTAACGTTCATTTAAGCAGAGATTCCTAATCCTTGGGATGTTAATAGATTTCGTAGAGACTCCAGACCCGACTCAAGAAGGGGAGTATGGGGGAAGGGAGAAAAATGCGAAGGCTGCAAAATTCGGGCCATCGGAGGTTTTACTACCACTCACCTGACAGAGGTTTCCGGAGAAACCAGTGGGACACAGACACTGGAATCTGTTGATCTCATCCTGACAGTGACCCCCGTTCAAACAGGGATTGCTGGCACATTCGTCCACATCCTTCTCACAATGTTCACCTGCGTAGCCAGGTGCACAGATACAGCGATAACCATTAACCAAATCCTGGAAGAGGAGGAGGGGAGAGAAACACGGTTGCTTTTTTCTCTCCCATGTAGTCCCCAAATGCAGGGCCACCGCAGTTTAGCCTGACAGCCGATTCACCGATGCATGGTCAAATGCCAATTCCCCAGAAATGTGTCAGAGGGGTTTCCACTGTTCTCCTGGCATGCCTTCAAAACGACTCCCAGGAGGCTGGGGTAACGTGATACCAGTTAAACCTCCACAGACTCGCTTTTCACCTGCATTTTTAAATCTTGCAGTGGGGGTTGGGGCAAAGCTTCCCCAAAGTCCCAGACATCTTTAAGACTGGCTGTCAGTAGTGAAGGTTCTGACTGAAGCAGAGATTTACATACCTGACAGGAGGCCTCGTTCTGACACTGGCCAAGGCAGTCATTAATGTCTGAAAAAATAAACAGGTCACATTAGAGAGGCAATTTACATGGAAATTGGGTTTAATTGAAAACTCTTCTTAGCTCAGGACAGATCTTCCAATTCAGATCTTCCCTGTGCTTCCCTTAAGATGAGGTTTTTCTACTGAGATGGAGCCCTCCTGAGTTCTTCTAGGCTGGCCAAATGAAAGCTGGCAGCCTTGTTTCCGCCATCTTATCAGCATCAGGCCCTTAGAGGCCAACGAGCCCGACAAAGCCTAGGCTTTCATTGATGTGCCACCACTCCCTCTCCCACAACATTCTCACTCTAAGGTTTGCCTTCTAGTACCCAAGTCTCAGGGCTAGAGCCTGGGGATGGACTGGGAAACACTGGCGACACTTGAGTTTCACGAAAATCCAAACAGAAATGAAGCCACTCACTTATGTCACAATTTTGACCCGTCCAGCCCGGAAGGCAAGCACAGTAGTAGCTCCCAATCAGATTCTTGCAGAACTTGGCATTTACACAAGGTTTGGCCTCGCATTCATCTGCATCTGAAAGAAAACCAGAAGGAGCAGTGAGAGATGCAGTTGCCCTCTTATGCCTGTCCCCTCCCCAAAACACCCAGGCGTCCAAGGCAGCGTTTGTCTAAAACATGAGCTGCTGTAATAAGCTAACTAAACAAGAGAGGCTAGGTTCACTGTGTTTTGAGTCTCTCCCTAGCCATTATCTAATAAGTGACACTAATCGATAACTTTCCAGCTGCTTGTTAACGGCCCCCGACAGAATAGCAATGAGCCCCCGGGCATTCCTGTGCTGCCCAGCACAGCCCGTTGCTGGGATTTAACTGTGGCAAGAAGAATGCAGACAGTTCATTCCTCATGCGATCATCCAGGTTTGGAAGCCGGCTGAACACGCCGCAGACAGACAACTGACATGGTTCAAGGAATCCTGTGACTTTCCCACAGAGCCTAAATGAGCCATTTGCATTCGAGCTCTTTCTCCCGGGCCTGCCAGCCCCTTGATAACGAATTCCTTCTTCGTAGGAGGGAGCAAAGCCAACCTCTGCACGGGAATGACAGTCGCAGGGAAGTTCTTACCTAGCAGGCACGTTCTGCCAGTCCACTGGGGAGGGCAGACACACTTAAATCCATTAACCAAGTCCTCGCAGGTCCCCCCATGGGAACAGTTGTTTGGAGTACAGTCATCGATGTCTGTTCAACGGAAAGGGGAGCAGGTTGGTAATTCAGTTTCAATCCGTTTGACAATCCGATTCGCCAGCGCCCCTCACATGAGGCTGCGTCACTAAAGAGCCACGTGGCTACCAGCAAAGCCACGGAAGGACAAGGGGGCAGGGATGGTGACATGGAGGCAGGCCGGCAGCCTTTATTTCAGCTTTAAATCCCCCACTGCCCCAGTTCATTTAATCCCCAACCTAAGGCTGGGGGTGGAGGGTGCACCAGGGCAGCGAGAAAACCCACTGAGCACCAATCATCCAGCAACACCTTCTCCATATACCTAATCTTTTATTTTTAAAGAAAATTTTCATCAAGACCCAGGGGTATCTAAGAAGAGGGAAGGAAAAACAAAATAACTCTTCTTTACAGATGGGAAGACCCTATTCCTCTTATTTTCTCAGAGTCTTCCCCGAGATAACACAAGGAGTACTCCACCTGCTTGCACACAGGATGACAGAGGCCTCATCACAATTCGTCCCCTGAGCACTCACATTGTGTCAGGCTCTAACTGTGATGGGAACTGTCACTATCCCATTGAAACAGGGCCCAGAATCCCACAAGTAGTGGGTGAGGGCCAGGGTGCCAGCCCAGGCTATCTGACCCCAGAACCCACACCCTTAACCACACCACATGCTGCTCCCAGGGTGCTGTGCAGCAGTGGTTCTCAGGCCTGGCTGCACCTGAGAGTTCCAGGGGCCTGTGCAAAAAACATGGACTCCCCAGTTCTAGTGGGGGATGCGTGGGACCCAGAAATCTGCATCATAAAGCAGCTCAGGAGGCTCTGACGTGCAGCCAAGTCCCACGGCCACGACAACCCTGCAGACCATGGGCATGTTTTCCAGGTCTCTCTTTTGGTGCCACCTGTCCCCATGACAAAGTTCAGTGGGGACAAGTGTCCCCTGCAAGCAGCCTCTCCATGGCTGCAAGGAGAAGCAGCATGATTCAAATGGGCTCTAGGAAGCATGTGCAACGGAACGAGCTATTCCAGGAAGAAGCCTCTTCCAAGGAGACTCATTTAGTGCAGTAGGAGGGTGACGGTGGGAGATCCCCAGATGCACATGTGGAAACCCAAGCCCCCAGACACTCTGCCGGAGTGCTGACCGCGATCACCTCTCTCTCACCGAGACATACACATCACCAGGACGTGGACCTGCAAGGGACCCAGGTGTCTCCCCCAACCCTGCATCTTGGCACAATGATCCTCTCGTGGACACGAGCTAAAAACCTGACTTACTCGTGGAACACGTGGGGCCGGACCAGCCAGGAGAACACTCGCACTCAAAGCCCAGGGAGGTCTCCTTGCAGCTCCCTCTGTTGTGGCAGGGATCGGAGAGGCAAGCGTGCTCAGCTGCAAAGGCCAGGACGGCGGTCAGCAAGAGACGCCTGCTTCTTGCCACTTACACCCACCCACCCCCAAATCCCAACTCCCTGGGCCACCAGCTCAAGCATGTTTCAGAAAATAAACAAGAAAGCGTGTGTTATCACCCTGCTGTGTCTAGGAAAGAAAGAGACTAATCTTTCTTGCTGAGCTTTCGGCCACATTCCTAGGCATTTCGGAGCGGGGGTCACTTGCACCCCCCGTGCCGCCTCCTACCCTGGTGGGCATCACCCAAATGAAAGGAAGTTCCAAAGCCCCATGGAGCTACTGGGATAACAAGGAAGGAAAGGAAGGAAGTTCCAAAGACCCACGGAGGTCTTTGGATGAAAAGATGAAAATACCCTTTGGAGGGTATTTTCATGTTTTACAAGCACTTGTATTATTTTTTAAGCGGTGTATGTAATTAAACACAGGGATCTCTGGCCACCCGGACCACTTACCAATCTCACAGCTGGTTCCTGAATATCCGTCGGGGCAGGCGCACTGGTACTTGTCAGGACCCGTGTTGCTACACGAGCCCCCATTGCGGCACGGCTGGTGGGTCCCGCAGTAGTTGAGATCTGCCGGAAAGATCCCAAGGTCAGTAACAGAAGACTGAAGGTTGCTGTGTTTCTAAGCCCACCCCTCTTTTAACAATAAAACAACGGGGGAGGAAAAAAGCATTAAAGGCTAATTTAAATAGATCCCCAATAAAAGTCACTGCAAAATAAACAAAAACAGAAACGGAAACAAAACAGACCGTAAGTCACCACCGCTGCCCACCCCAGGATCTCACGCTCCTGCTGAGGACCCTATCTCTGCGTCCCCGACGGGTGTACCTTTGTCACACAGCTGGCCTCCCCAGTTAGTCTCGCAGAGGCACTGCCATGGCTCGTAACAGGTGCCGTGGACGCAGCCCGGGTGCGGGATGCACTTGTCACAGTACAGACCCTGCCAGCCGTAGTGGCACCTGCAGACACACACAGCACACCCGTGTCAGCCTGCCCCGTGCTCGGGGAGCCCTGCTCCAGGGAAACGGGAACCCGCAACGCCCAGGCCTTTTCTGTCTTGTTTTGATCTTAGTGGTGGAATGGTAAATTTTCAAGCGTTTGTCTGATACACAAACATTCGCACAGTGGGGTCTGGGGCTCCTCCAGGCAGACCCCTGACAAAAGGAGGGCCGTGTCAGGGAAAGGGGCCCATGTGACATTGCCTATCACAAAGCCCACTCTCTTCCCAGGCCCACACAAAGGGCACGAGGGTGGGGGTGTCACATAAATCAAGCCTGGGACTTTGCTGGGACGGACTATCGAGGGAAAAAGAAAAGGCTCTCTGGTGACAACAATAGCCATGTGGACGTCTCCCCAAATGCAGCCTTTGCGACTACTACACAGCAGCTTGGCTCGCCCCTTTGTCCAAACAGCAAGTCATGACCCCGGCACACAAAAATGCAACAAGACACCAAGCGTGGCAGGAAGCTGCCTCTGCTTGATGATGATGCGTGATTTAAATAATAATTAAAAGAACCAAGGAAGGAAAAGGGGCACCCTCCTTCAGCGAAGATGGAGGCAGAATCTCTAAGTCTATTTCTGCAGGGAGCTGGAGAGAGGCAACAGCACTTGGAACCAATTCAATAGATAATTTATGACCCATTACTGTTGAGGCTTATGCTAATGTATTTTATAGTTATTTCTCACTTTGGAAAGAAAAAAAAAAGGTCAGCTAAGTTTATCTGGTATTGGGGAAAGGGGTCGAGTTTCCTTTAAAGGGCCTTGTTAATGGGGCTCTCTGGAGGCCAAATGGGGCCTCTCATCCCCAAACAAAAACATAAACATAAACCTTCACCTGGGTGAGAGAGGGGGGGCAGGGTCTCAAAACCACTCTCCCCTCAAATTTCAAGCCCTCTGAAACTTTAACTGCTTCCTCAGAAAGCAAACTTTAACAAAGGGGTGAGGGGAGGAGGCAGGGAGAGAAGGCGGGGCAAGCATGGAAAACGGGGATGGGCAAACTGTGTGCGTAACAGGAGCTGGGAAAAACTGGGGTCACAACCAACTCTCCCCTAAGCTGCTCAGCTGCAACTGCGGAGAAGCAGTCCCACGAGAAGGGAAGGCTTTCAGTTTCCAGAGAGGGAGTCAGGCTAGCAAATCCTTGTCATGGGAAAATTATAGGGATCTAGCTAATAGCTAATCACCCACGGCCGAGAATCAACTTAACCCGAGAGAAATGACTAACCACTTCCTAACTTCGAAAACCAAGCCAGCTGGCCACACCCAGGAACCAAGAACTACCAGAATGCATGGTTTGAAACCATTCAAACACTATTCTTGTTTATGCAGAATGGAACCACAGTCTAAACGATAAGTGACTATGTAAAGGAGGAGTCAAATAAGAACATAATAAGTCACCTGAAGAAATAAAAAAAGGAAAAAAAAAAAAGAGGGCACCCAAGTTGGTGGGAGGTGAGGCAGGGGGATTCATTCCACACACATTGATATTCTTAGCTTGAAAGATAAGGGGGGAACTAATTTGGAAACAGCAGTATTCTTGCAGTCTTCCCTTATTCCCTTCCGAAATTCAGGATCACTGCACCTCTTCATTTTGCCTAATAAAAGCAAGAAGTGGCAGCTGAGGACTCAACCTCACCTCTTAATTAATGAGAGCTCAATCCCCAAGCAGAAAAAGGGAACCACAAGAGGCCATGGGTGACTTCAAAAGAAAACAAATAAAAATACTGACCCTAAAAGAGGCATCCACAAAGTTATCCCAGTTTAATAATATATGATTAAAGTTCTCATGAGAAATTGAAGTGACTTTCCTCCTATGATGATTCATAATTAAGTTTGATGTTATTGGCAGGCTCACAATAAAGCAAGCATGTGTGTCCAGGAAGAAGGAGTCCAAGTCTACCTGGGAATCAAGTTCTTGCGTGTGGAGGAAAAGAAAAATACATATATATATACGTATATATATATATATATATATATCTGTAATACATCATTCAAAAGACAACCTAGAGGTAACATGCCATTCAACTATTTTGCGAGCAGGACACAGTCTAAGCTTCCTTAGCTAGAAGGTCCTGTTTTAACTTTCTTTCAAGGTAGTAAGAACAGACCTGGGTTGGAAGGCTGCTATGCAAATGACGTGTGGGAAAGTAGCACCTTAAGTAAATAAGGGCACCAGTGCGTGTCTGGGCAGGGAGTGGGAGGTGAGACTTCGAAAGAGAAAGGGCTCAGCTCTGGAAACAAAGCCTGTTGTTCTGGCTGGGAGGGCCCGCCCCCTGCGCCGTGGTGTGTTTGTTCTGATGACAGCAGCACAAATTGCGGCTCAGCCTCTGCCGATACTCATCTGAGCAGGGAGCAGGCTCAGAGTCATTAACAGCACTTCAGATCTGACTTTCTCCAGAACACCCTTAATTAGGAAGAGTTAAGGTAGGTGGATTCCTGCTCAACTTTTGACAACCACACTGTGAAATATTACAGTCGCCTGCTGCTGCTGAGGATTAGCATTAAAATATACATGTATATATGTGTGTGTGTATCTTCTATGTGTGGGAAGAGAATTTCAGGACAATCTGTTTTTATTTTGCTTCCAAATGCCCTGAATCCCACGTCAGCCTCAAGCAGCAGAGTTCAGTGTTCCCCACTGCATGGGAGATCAACAGAGGGAGTGGAGAATCTTAAAGGAAAAGCCCACAGATAATTCTCTCGAAAGCAGCGGTCCTCAAAATCCACTGAGCAGCAAAATCATTAGATAAGCTTGTCAAAATGCAGAGATACCTGAGCCAAATAGAGAGTGGCATTCAATAGGTTTGGGCTGGAGCCAAGGAATCTGCATTTTAACAGTGCCCTGGCTAAGGCTGGGAATTACCCTTGAGTACCAAGGTTTGGGGACAGTCTTTCCCAAAGTATGTTCCCACCAGCCACATGCAGCATCACTTGGGAGCTTGTTAGAAATGCAGAATCTCAAGCCCACCTGGGACTCTCTGGAATCAGGATGAGCATTTTAACAAACACCCCAGGTTAATTCGCGTGTTGCAGTTTGAGAGGCAGTGGTTTGGACTATGTTTCAGAAACTTCCCTTGGCTCACAGCAGAGTTGCTTAGGGGGCAAAAGTAACAGGCCTGAATGACCCAGCTGCATGTCACTGTCAATCTGTTAATCCTTGAAATTTGGGAGTAGGGAGCGGAAAGTAAGAGACTGTCAAAATGCAATGGACGTTAGCAATGTTTTGTAAAACAAGCTATGAAAGGTAGATTTCAAGAAGTTCCAAAATTGTAATCGTGAAGTGGTTGGGTCTAGGCCTCAGTTTGGCTTCTGCATTGTCCCTGGACCATAAAAGAACAGACTTCAAAGGCCAGCAGTAAAAGCCCACATTCATCAGGCTCAACTGACAAGACTCCAGTGCAGCCATTAGCCTCTCAGCACAGGCAGGCTCCCACCACTGCAAAGGGGCCAGGAGATTGTACTAATCCCATTCTAAAAAGCCTCCACTTTTGCCTATGGATGGGAAAAGTGGGGGAGGGCAGGGGAAAGAAAAACTAGGGCCGGGGAGGAGAGAGCCACAAAGAAACAAACCCACATCCTTCCATCTGGTCCATTAGCACTGTAAGCTGAAGATTTTACAAACGTGTTATCAATTTACAGAACAGTTAATACATAAAGTCACTGACTATGCCCATAAGATCCCCTCCCCCTTTTTTCCAAGAAAGAAGTGTGTGCATTCCACCAGACAGCTGGTACAATTTAATAAGCTTTGGATGTGCCTATCTGAATTTTAGAGCTTTCTTGTCCTCAAAAAAAAAAAAAAATCACAATAAAGCTGTTCCCCAACTTGCATTAAAGGAGAAAAAATAAAAAGCATCATCGTTTACCTGCAGTCACCTGGGAGCTTGCAAGACCCATGCTTGAGACTACAGCCCTGTCGGCAAATAGCTGTAAAAAATAACGAGAAGGACGTGTCAGCCCACAGCCTGTTTCTTGTACAGTCATCATCATGAGAATGGCCTAGTACTTTAATCCATGATTTTAAGGGATCTCATATCAAGTCCATTGACGGGAGAGGAAGAGGGGAGTTGCCCAAATGACAAATCCAGCTTCAAACTTCAAGGCTATATTCGCAGATCCTCAAAACATGACACTTTGGGGACAGAATGCAGGCAAGCTGTGCAGGGGGGAAGGGCCTTCCTCCAGTCTCTCAAACAACAGAGAGCCTGCTCCCGAGTACTGTCCTGTCAGTTCCCACCCTGCCTGTGCCCAGGCTCACCAAGAGAAGGGGAAGACACAGGTGATCCTTTCCATCCCACCCATGCTGCACCACCCAGGCTAGTTCTGATAAGCCCCAGACCCTATAAAACCCCCACAAGCGCCTGGACTCTGCCCCCATGGGGGGTTAACAGAGCCCACCAGGCTGGTGTTGTCTGGCAAGCCAATGGAGGTGAGGGCAGTGGGAGCAGACCTCATGTACATCTGCAAAGCAGCCTTGCAAAGCAACTCTGCTTTTGTTAAAAAAAAATATATATATAAAAATATATATTATATAATATAGAAAAATATATATTATATATAAATATAAATATATCTATAAATATATAGATAGATAAAACAGATATTAAAAATACTATGCAGGAAGTTTAAGTAATTCTTAACTGATTGTAAAAACACCAACCACTTAAGACACATTTAACATATCAGCTGCTTCTTTCCTTTGGATTCCAGAAACGCCACCTTTTTAAACTTTTGTTTCTAGTTATTTGAGAAAGCGGTATTGCCCAGATGTGCAAATTCCTCCTCTCTTCCCTCTGCCCTCCCCTCAGTCATATCTTCAAACAAATTCACTTTTTATTTTGAGTTTGTCTTGAAAATTTGCCCAAGTATGTGACACAGCCAGAAGGCATTAATGTTCATGAGGGGATATTCCAGGGTTAACTTGAATCACCCATGAAGTCGTTAGGAATCAGAATCACTGGATTCCAGTAGAAGGGGCTGGGAGAGTGAACAGCACATCTGAGAACTTTCACTATGTTAGATGTGTTCTTGCCTGCAGGAGTGTGACAGCTCAGGCTTGCCACCACCCAGAACTCAGGGGCTGTCACTCCCTACAGGATTGTCTGTTCAGACATTGGTTGGGCTAACCCAGGCCCATTTGGCATCTGCTTCAGATCAATTTCCTCAGAAGCAGAGCCTGAGAAAGAGATTCAGGTGCAGCAGAAAGGGGATTGTGGGAAATAGATAGGCAGGGGAAGGAGCTGAGCAAGGATGTGGGGTCTCAGCTGGAATCAGTAGCCTCAGCCTGATCCCATGGGGAGCTCTGGAGTACAAACTGTACCAGACTTAAGGTGCAGGGAGCTGAGCCTTTGTACCCCCTATGTCAGTTACTCACTGACTGAGCTGGAGTCAGTTCTGGTTTGGCCAAGGACAATTCTCTGTAGAAGGCGCACCTGGGGTCTGTTAGCAGCTGTGCATGGGTGCACCTGCCAGGGAAAGGGGGCCGAGACGGGCATCTTCTATGCTCAGCACCTTCCTGCTGCCTGGAACACTGTCCACATCCCTCAGGTGGGGGAGCAACAAGCCACCTGAGAGCTGGCGGGGTGAGAACCTCTAAGACTTCTAACACGAATGAACCCACCGGGCGTGCACAAACCTCTGTTACATTCGGGGTCCATCCAGCCTTCTATGCAGGTCTTGTTGCCATTCTGGTCACAGGTGTAATGACCAAAGAAGTCATCTCTGGGTCGACAGAACTTATTGCAGCCAAAGCCATAGTAGTGGTCATCACAGATCACTCGGATCTGATACTCAAAGTGGGCGATCCCCGTGATATGCTTCAGTGTCTGCCACTGCTGGCTGGGGTTGATCATCCCCGAGTGAGAGGCCTTCTCGATAATCCTGTCGGGTTCTAGAAGGGGTGAAAAAAAAAATCATATGAACATTCACACTGGACCCTCTTTCCCTGAGGGTGACCTTAACACATAGTGCCCCTGGTACAAAATTCAAGCACTACAAAAAGGCAGAGAATGCAACATGTGTTCCCTTCTCAGATGCAACCGTCATTATCACTTACTAACCTCTTTTTGATGGGTACATAGTATTTCACTGTCTGAAAACACCATTAAAGGATTCACCCAATTCCCACCGTATATGCATTCAGGTCAGTTTTGGCCTTGCTATTTATTAAGCAAAGTCCCAGTGAACACCCTTGAACCTATTTGCCTATGTGTGGCTCTAGCAGTGAGCAAATTTCCCAGATGAAGAAGTGCTGAATCAAAGGGCAAAATCAATCCACTTCTGCCCAGAGACACCCCCAAAGAAGCCCCGTCAGTCTATCCTTCCACCAACACAGGAAATCGTGTTTCCCAAACACTGTATATTATCAAACTTTCTGATCTTTGCCGTAAAGAGATAGCTCTTGTTTTAATTAGCATTTAATTGAGTGATGTTGAAAGCCCTTGTGTTTACAAAACCATTTCCATTTCTTTCCCGTGAACTGCAACCCATATTTCTCCTTTGCCGACTTTTCTATTATGATGTTGGTCCTTCTGATTTGCAAAAGCTCTTTAGGTATGACAGAAGGTGGCCCTTTGTCAAACATTGCTTTTGAAGAAATTTTACTATTCCGTGGAAAGGCTGGCAATCTTTTTCCTCGTGGTTTTAGAGTTCTGTTTCTTGTTTAGAAAAGCTCTGTCCACTTCAAGACTATTCTCTTCGATGAAGCCGAAGTAGTGGACTGAGTTACTGCCAAAAAGGTTTTAATAAAAATTAAAAGCTTTGCCACCTTTTAAGCTGAGATTTAGCAACACTATGAACTTAAAGCATTTTACCTTCTATCTCTGCCCAGAAGGTAGATGGGAAAAGAATTCACCCCGGTTTAGAGACAGAAAAACTGAGATTTTTAGAGCCAAATCCTGCTCCTTAAAGAATGCCTACTGAGAAAATGCCTAGAGCACAAGCAGCTCTCAAGAGGAATGAGAAGTGGTCCATACCTGGCGGTCACTTATTATCTCTTCTGAGAGAAGAGGCAGGTATCCATACAGCTCTAAAATCCAGGTGCCAGGAGTTGAGGGGTGGAACATGAAAAGCCAGCACGGCCCTAAGTCAGCGCTCCAGCCTGGTTCTGTGTTTGTTTTCTTAAACCTGCCAGCATCAACCCTCATTGCCTTGTCAAATCCAAGGCCACCTTGGAGAGACAGAGTCAAGATCTTCTTTCAACGTGTTTGTGATTCTTACCCACCCACACCCATTTTTCTAGGCCCCGGGCCCGTGCTCGTTTCTGCGGCTCTGCAAGCCTTGCAGGCGACCAGCGGAGAAGCTTCTGGGCGGCCTCAACCACGCACGTTGACTTCCAACGCAGCGCGGTGTTCACCTTCTGCGTTTCTTTAACCGTCGTGTGGGCGTGACAAGCCTTTGACAAGCCCACATGCTTGCAGCCTCACACCAGAGCCCACACAGAACCACCTGCAGATAACACTGCACTAACTTAAGTTTTACAAATAAACCCAGGCCAAAGAATGACAAAAATGTCCCTCCATTAAGCTGTATGTTTGCTCTGCTGGTTCAATTAAGACGTGTAGTGGGCTCATGCCTCTTGAGATCTTAAAAAAAGGAATTATTTAAACGTACTAGCCATGGCTCAAAGGCTCATAGCTTCTCTCGGGTAGGTATCAACAACAAACAATTCAGAGACGAGTTCAGGGACTCCTAGAGACTGACATTTAATTTTCAGTAGGCTTAGTGCACTTCCCACTTATTTCCAGGAAAGGCTGTGAAGACGATCGCTTTGGAATCCTCAATGGAGCTGACAAGTCTGTATAAATAACTTCACACCTGCGTGATGAATATTTCCTAATGGAGCCAAGGCAGGGAGCCTTGCGTTCTCTGGTATCTGGGCAACTGAGACCAACTTCGGTGCCTGCTTCCAGCAGCTGCCTAAATCATGGTTCCTATTGGCTCAAGACATTATAGATGCATCTAGCTTAATTCACTTAGCGGTTCTGCCTTACTGTGCCTCCCTGCAATCTTCAACTGCATGAAGATCAATCACCAAACACCCCAAACTGCCTTGCGGCCCGAGGAGGAGGTAAATGAGAGGCAAGCCCGAGTGTAACAGCAGGACCACGCATGCCAACCCAAAAACCTAGACAGGGGCCTGAGCCAAGACAGCTAAGCTGTGAGAAGAGCCTGGCCAGAGATATGCCGATGCTCACACATATTTACCAGGCGTTGCTATAAACTGGAACCATTAGCTTGGGGGAGGGAGGGGAGAAAAATGTGTACCTTTGTATACAGAAGTCCTGGAATATCACAGAAATGACTTTGGAGGACTGATAACAGGAGGGACTACCTTAGAAAACACTTTCAACACATAACAGCACCAGGGTTTTTTGTTTAGGCGAGACTCTGCTCATGAGCATTCATTCCAGAGCTAATGTTAGAGAGATCTCAGTCCCCAAAAACAAGACGCCTGCTTTAGGCCCCAGTGGGCAGCAATTCCATTTGGGCTCCTATGCATCCTCGCTGCTGCCCTCATGTAGTGCAGTCCATCAGAGGGACAGGGGTGATGGACACACAGAGAAGAACATTCCAGGCAGAGCAAACAGCATGTGCAAAGGCCCTGAGGCAGAGCGCAGTGATTGTGAGGATGGAAAGGTGACCGCTGCAGTATGGCGAGGATGTAGACCAGTGATGTGGCACGTAAGATGAAGCTGGCAGAGGTCAAGGCTGGGCCATGCAGGGCCTTGTGGACCACCTGAAGATCTGTCTCAAGAGCAACAGGAAGTCACTACGTGGTCGGTTTCAAATGACAATCAAACATAATGCTTTAAAAGATACACTGGCGGAACAGAGAAGGCATTGGAGGTGAACCAAGTAGATATGGGCAGACCAGCCACGGAGCTACTCTATGAGTCCAGGGGTGAAGAGACAGCGACTTGGACCAGGGAGGTGGCAGGGAGATGACGGGAGGCAGCCAGACCCAAGCGAAGAGTTGGAGATAATTTTCAGAACTTGGCGGTGGATTAGATCTGGATGCTAAGAGAAAGGGAGGCACACAGGGAGCCTTCCAGATTTCTGGCGTATGGCGCTGGGTGCCAGAATGCTGGTGCCAGTCATCCAGAAAGGGCCACAGAAGGGGACTGCTTTGGGGGAGGGAAGATCCCAAGTTTGGTTTTGGATGTGAGTTTGAGATACCTTGGAAGTACCACAAGAGAGAGGTTGGAATGGGCACGTAGAAAAACCACTTCCAGCAAACCCACCATCCCTCTTCATCTAGGTTCAATTACCCACAATGGGCAATACTCTCTTTGTGGCAACCTGTCTCTTCCTTAGTAGAGGCCCAAAAGCACTTACTCCTATCCTCTTTGTCTTCTCTCCCTTTCCAGTGATTCTGTTACCCCCTAGCTAGAGTTGAGCCGCCCTAGGACCGGGAAACATAGACAAACGCGGCAGCTGTGGATGGACACTGGCTTCACAGTCCTGCCTTCCAGGCAGAATCCCAGCTTCCCCAGGGGCACAGCTCCCGGGAGTGTGGGGTGATGGAAGGCCCAGGAAAGGCTGCCCAGAAGCCAGGGGTCTCTAGCACTTCCCTAACAGGTGTCCAAACAGGGCAGTTACTACAGCCAGGAGCAACCACAAGCACGTTCAGTCCACTGATGGAAAGGGAGGGGAAAGAAAAAACCAGAACGATTTGAAGAGGCCCCCCCCACCCCAATGCTTAGTTACCACTGTAAGCAGGTCACAGTGACATAACGCTCACATAAGCCCCAACGTCTGTGGAAGAGGAGGGAGGGAGGGAAGGGAATACAAACAGGTATCTATGACCTGACTGGCATATGCCACAACCAAGACTGGCAGGCTCTCTCTGCAGTCCCCCCACCACAGGCACCACAGGGTGCCCCCCCTTGGGGGATTCAGGCTCAGCCCCTGGGCTCTCACAAGCCCTGCTCCAGGCAGTGACGACATGACAACTACAGATCTGGACTTAAAATGCCAAACCAAGAGGAGGCGCCCCATGGCCTGAGAGACTGGCCTTGTCACCCAGGGGCTTCGAGCGGCCCAAGGAGCCGGCCATGAGCCTGAGCATATCCACCTGGCACACAGCAAGTCCTTCCTGTCCGCACTTGGAGCCTTGGCCAACCTCAGATTCACAGTCAAAGAGCAAGGGGAGAAAGTGGGAAAAATGTCATTGACTGAGAAGATGCAAAGAAAGGGTCAGTAAGGTAGAGAAGAAAGGGAGGAAGAACTAGATATTCCGATAAGAATGAGGGGCAAAGACAGAGAAGTTGGATCAGCCCATCCTCACACACAGACCGAGAAATTTCACCTTGAATCAGGTTTTCCGAAGACGACAATCTAGACCTTGCTGGAGAAAAGAGAATGTGCTGTTGCAGCTAACCAGGGAAAAACACATATTTTTAGATTACAATTTATAAGCCAAAGGGTCACCATTACAATCTGCATCTTCCACACATACCCACCAAAACCCACCCCACTAGCAGTTCTGAAAAGCAAGCTGCACTGAAAATAGAGCTATCTTTCAGAAAGAGAAAAGGCCGGTAATGGCTGTGAAGCTTTGGAATTCAGCTTCAATGAAAGGTTTGTCGTGTGCAGTGTGGGAAACCTGGAAGAGCCTGGAGCTTGCCTGCCCCCGGCCCCTCCCCACTGAAATTTAAGGTCAGTCTGTTATAACCCAGAGCCACCTTTATGGGCTTTATCTTTCTGATGAGAGATTAAACGCTCACTTAAAGTTTAAATGGACTTTTAAAAAGTCACTACTTTGATCCTTTAGCAGTCTACAAGGTTTTAAAGTTGTAAAACCATTAAGATCTCTATCCCAAAGATAATCTAGGTCCCATATCCAGGGACTGAGTTAACTGGGAGCTCTGTCCTGGCCACTTAATATTCCAAGCTAAATTTCTAGGGGGAAGTTAAAGAAAGAGAGCACTGAGAGGCTTGCTCTGGGGGGTCAGGGGTGGGGGCTGACAGCAGGGGATGGGAGACATTTTCCTAAGCACAGAGGAGACAGAGCCGGCTTTGACAGGTACTGTCAGCCAAGCAATGTGGTTCCACACGCGTCTGAGAGAAGTGCATCGATGTGATACTTACGAGCAGTGTCGTTACTGGAGTCCCACGCCTCCACAAACAAAGTGTAGGCCCTCTGCAAGACAGATAAACCACAGTTTAGCAATTCGGAAACGGGGATCCCCTCAGAGGTTGCACTTTCTTGGCCCCCTGGCAATCCACCCCCCTGGCCACGCAAAAGCATAAAAGCCAAAAAGAAAGTCCTACCTGCCATTGACTTGAGGGCTTGCATGTTTAAAACCAGACCAAGTCCCCTGGCCTCTTAAGCGCCCTCCCCAGGCTGACCCCCTTCATCTGGCAGGGCCCCCCTGCTGGCATCGTTCAGGCAGTTCCCAGGCTGAATCAGCAAATGCCACCTCCCTGTATGTGGGCACTTCAGCATATGGTTTTCCAAAAATTGCCAAATCCCAACCCTAGTGCCTAAGATACACACACAAAGAATTTATTCTAAGCTCCAGGTATTTGTACCTGGGGGGGGGGGGAACCCCACCCCCAAGGAGGACCAGGCATTACTAAGATTACACTTTGGGCCCTGGTGGGGCTGTCCCCAGGGAGGCCCCCTTTTCCTTTTCAGAACCCCTTTGAAAGCCCTGTCTGTGAGACCATCAGGGCTCCCACAAGTATCAGGTAACTCTAGGAAGCAGGAGGGGGTAGGTGCAAAGAGTCTGGAAAACAAAGAAGCAACCTAACTTGGAGGAGTTGGGGGTGGGGGGGTTGGACCCTGGGGAGGAAGGTACAAAGGGAGAATACCTGCACACCCATGGGCTGTATTTATTGATGAACTTATCTGTCAGTGAGATCTAACTTCCAGGAATAATCAGAGTCCACAACTAATCAAATTCCCTGGATTTTGACATTTCCCAGCCAGCCATTATATCAACGGCATCTTTGAGCTTCCAGCTTTATCTTCGAATTCCACCACGTCCCACCCGCCACCCCTACCTCCCCAAAATCAAAGCCATTAGCAAATTCCAGCTTTTACTCAAATCTTCAAGTGTAATTTAAAATGAGGTCAACCTCAGAAAACACCAGGGTTTAAAGAAACCTTCTGCTATCTTGGCCACTCAAGAAATATATATATATGTATATAGGCGAAGCGGGGGTGGCAGAAAAAAAAGGAACATGAATCCTTTTATGCATTCTTGCTTTGCCACTGTCAGATACCAATACATCAGAAACAGTAGTGTACATTGATTAAACACCGTGCCCACCAGAAACACATTGCTGCTGAGAGAGAAGAGAAGGCAGCTATAGAGAGAAGGCAAAAAAAAAAAAAAAAAAAAAAAAAGGAACTTCATTCATAACTCAGAGCACACTTGCTTCTCTAAGTGTGACACAGCAGGTCGACTCAATATAAAAATATCTTGTGATAGACCCTGCCTTGGAATTCAGCCCAAATATGTTTCATACTCCAAGCAGGACAAGGATTCCATTTCGTTCACTGATAACTGTGGGAAAATGCTCAGAAAAGCCAGCAAAACCGGGCAAGCCGGGACACATGCCCAGCCCATTCCTGGTAGGGGCCACTGGGCTAAATTCATTGTTGTTGTCGTTAATATTTTATTAGCACAAGTTACACCTTATTTACAGCCTCTTTAAGTTTCTGAGGACTTCCTACAAATTACAGGACTCTTCCCTAAGAGCAGCAAGAAATATTATTTCTCTACTGATTTGAGGCAAGAGCCAAGTCCAAACGAGGCCAGATGTGGGGCTGATTCTATATAATTAAGCCCTTCATCTGCTGGTAATGTTGAACCCCACGTCCTTCACTTCAACAATATTGCTGTAATTAATCCTCTGATTAAATGCATCGATACGCGTTTTGACAGACTTGCACAAGCGCTCAACATAATACCCACAAACCCCTCCTGAAAGGGAAGGCAGGACAGAGCTGGCAGGCGGGTATTAACTCCGGTTAATCGCCTAGGAGGAAGGCATCCGTGGGTCTTGTGCAAGAACCTGGAAAACCAAGTTGCCTACCAGGCTCACCCTTAGAAGCTGCTGACCAACACCACCCCACCTTCAGGGAAAGGAATGCTCTGACAGCTCAGGACGCCTGGTGTGATGACTTCCCACCGACTGTGGGGTAGAGCTGGGGTGAGGACAAGGGCAGTCCTGGCAAAAAGCCTTGCAAATGCCCTTTTCAGAGAATGAATGGTGGTTCTGGGACACGCCTCCTGGGGCAGGAGGATTAGACCCCGTTGGGCCTTTGCAGAGAAGGATTCTCCCTTCAAGTCTCCTATTAGGAGGCATAACTACCCTCCCACTCCATCCCCACACCAGAGATCAACAATCAAGATATTTTAACAGTGATTATTAGTTGCTAGGGAACTTCAATTTTTCCCAGGCCCACGCTTGACCTCTGTACATCCCCGTATGTACATCCGAAATCCCAGGTCATGTACACCTTATGCCAGCAAAGTAGGGTACTAGGCCACAAATCCACAATCCGCTATGATCAAGTCACACTCAATTAGCCATCGCCAATCTGACCCCCCAGCGGCGGCCCAGTCCTGCAGGCCCAAGAAAGCTTGGAAAGATGACAGGCGAGACGGGCACATGGTCAAACTTAGCAAGTTCATCCCCCAAGACAAAACGCAGCAAACACCTGGCTGGTTCTTGATTGCAAACTATGAAAATAAAACCCACATCAAGAGTCTGTGAGGTCATGTGATTTTCATTTTGGTCCTTGATTCTTTTTTTTTTTTTTTTCCTTTATAAGAGCTTGGAGGCAAAGCAGGAGGCCTGGGTAGTTAAAATTCTCTGTCTAGGTTTGCAAAGTGAATGAATCCTTTCTAACCTTTCCCAGCCCCAGGCCCAAGGAAATCTGTCAACCCAGTGGCTGGTTCCCATTCTCCTGCAGCAAGGGAGCAGACCTCTAGAACTATCTCTTGGGCAGCAAAGTCACAGGATATCTAAGGCCAACTCCCATCCCCAGGCTGGGTCGCCTGCACCCCCACCCGTGCCTCACCAGCACCCAAGCTCCACCTCGTTCCACTTGATGATGGTTACCTTGGCACCAGGCAGAGTGGTAAGCACTTAATTGCCACATTAAGAAGAGGGGATGTAAGAAACAAAGGTAATTGTGTTGGCAGCTGGGAGCTTCCTTTTCCTGGCAACGGTGGCAGCCAAACTGAGCCCTGCAAAGCGGCTGCCTCCCCGCCTGCCAAGCTGAGGGACACAAACAAACCGCCATCCAAACGGCACGCGTGCAGCGTCCAAAACCCTGGCCGCACTGTGCCGGGGCAGGCTGGTGGGGGCACCACGCATCCTGGGAAGGCCCCGTGTGCCAACGTGGCCATTGTGTGCCATCCGTCGGCCCGGGGTTTGCTGGGGCCCCGCACTCTGCTGACTCAACTGCTGCTTCCTGTTGCCTGTGCGTGTTAGCATTATTTTTGGAGAGGCCTCATTATTCCCTGTAATCCTCGTTTCAGTCAATTTGGCCACACCATTGTCCTGCTTGCGTCTGGGTGGCCAAAGCAGAATGTATTCCAGTCACAAAACATTAAAAAAAAGAGGCTTCAGATTTCACACGCAGGCACAGATACACTCTCACACACGTAATCCACGTATCGGAGGGTTTGGGCAAGGTAAGGCATGAAGAAAGAACTACCAAGCAGAGAAGGCTTTGGTTGTAGAAAGCAATTCAGGCTGCAGGGCTCGACATTTCAATAGGGTCTGATCTGGTTACAAAAGGTGATTTTCTCATGAAAGCCCACCTCAAAGACTTGCCAGGCGGGCCCCAAAGCTCAAATCCAAATTTGAGGCTCTCAGTGAGCTGCCCCCACCCTCATTCCCATCATTACCCTTACCTGCTTGAAAAGCATCCCACTGATAATTAAATGCGCCAGTTACAAAAGGGTGGCGAGGTTAATAGATAGAATACCGAGGAGCCAGCCAAGCACAGCGGTCTGGTTCACACAGCAAGCCTGAACAAGAAGCCTTTCTACTGATTTACCAAAAGCGCATAAAAACTGGGCTGAGCTGGTAGAAGACTCAATGTTTGACTATTTACATACCACGTTTAGCCACTGGGAGCCAAGCTGGGGAATTTCTTCCCTGCACACACACTGCACCAGGGATGAATGTCATCGACACCATAAAAACAAAGGCCGCAAGGCAGCTGCGGTCCACGCAGGGACGGGAACCAGCAAGGAAGCCACAACTTGGCCACTCAGCCATTGTGCCAAGACAAGGAGGGTCACTTCTGAACCCAGAGCCCTCTCACCTCTGCCCCCATTCCAGAAAAGATAAGCATCATCACTTCCCATGCACCCTAACACATCTTCCTAAAATTAGAGGAAAAGGGGGGAGCTCCATAGTTTGTCTGGTTCTAACTTTTTTATATTTTTATTTTTAAAAGGCCTTAGCCAAGTGTCACCTCTCTCAGCAGCTCCAAACTCAAGTCTGAGCATGTGTGTATGTTAGCAGGGGGGTGGGGGGTGGGGACATGCCTCCAGAAGTTTACCAAGGGGCCTTTCTGGAATATTTGCCTTTACGGATTATCATACTAATTGTATGTACATCCAGAGATTATACATTTTTACATTGTAACTAACCTTGAAAGCCTAATATTGGAACCAAGTTCTGGGCCTTCCACAATGACCAGTGGCTGCCTCTGAATCCAGCCAAGGCCTCTGTTTGCATTCCCCCTTTCAGATCAGCACACATGAAGACGCCTCGTTGCACTGGATTTGTGTTTCTATGAATAACTTTTTTCTCCATGCTAAAGTTACCACATGCTTTCTATCCAAAAGGTCCCTTAAGACCTCTTGAGTTTAAAACTTTAGGCAGCATTCAGACTGCTGGTTTTCTGGGAGGTTCCATGCCTGTAAGTCACTGTCACTAGCTGCTGCCTCTCCTCCTTATCCACCCAACTCCCCCAACTAGCCTGTCTGCCAAAAGCTTCACGGTTTTCTAAAAATGTTTAAAGTCCCTGTAGAATTATGGGTGTGGAGTTGGTGGGTTGCAAACTCATGTAAGTGCTGGAGGTTTGAATAAGTTGCTAAGAAACAAGACAACAAAGAGAAAGAAAACAGAGGAGGTTATACCTGCAAGAGAAAATAGTGTTAGAAACCATGTACCTTGAATAGAGATTCCCTTTTGGGAGGAGCCATTCCGTGGACACTCAGTGCAGCCCTTTCAAATCAAACACAGCTCCGCTTTCCCCCAAGGCCAGTTTTGTAATGCAGAGGGGTCATTTCACTGCTTTGGTCTAAGTAGGTTTCTTAGGGCAAAGGGTGTTTTCTCTACCCACAGTAAGTCCCTTGTCCTGGGCACGTATGCACACACGTGTGCTGCCGTTTGTACACACACTGACATGGGTCTCAAACACCGGTTGCCGAAAACAGCCAGCTCAAATGAGAACTTCATCCCTCTGCCCTCCACGTGTCCACAAAACATTGACGGAGGCTCAGGGACTCCGAAAGAGAGCAGATAACATAAAGGCAAGGACTGTCAATTACATATTCATTCTGTGGTTAACACGATGGCATCCAATTTACCCAAACCCCTGGCAGTTGGGTCATCTAGGCCTTAAGTGTGAAGGGGTCAGAGCTGGTTACACCTCTGGTATGTAAGAATCCTGTTTCCTCAGATTTTCCTTAAAAAACAAGCTGATCTCAGTAAGCATTTTAACAGGGTCAATGCTATATAAATGAGGCCAAGAGACCAGATAACCTCTCTATTGCTTCCCCCAAAGTTTCTCTGGATTCATTTTACTCTAAGGGCCAGCAATGTATTAATACAGCTAACTGAGGTTCCTAAAAGCTTTCTGGGCTGGGTGGTAGTAATTACACTAATGTATTTTTAATAAGCAGGCACTACTGAGATTTAGCACTAACTTTGGGAGGTGCGACTTAACCATTTCAGTGATTTATAAATGGTTATTCCCAAATCACTTCCTGATGAGTCCAATTACCTCTCAACAGTGTTCTTATCAGTTGGTGCCCTGATCTGAGGCTCATAAATCAGGCTAGTTGCTCAAGCCAAGCCCCTTGGAGCAGCACAGGCATGGCCATTAGAAACAACCCAGGAAAACTACCACGAGACTGGAGCTGGGGCAGCGGACACCAAGTGGGACGTAACCAGATCCGACACGGTGGGCAGGCCCACCTCCACAGAGCTTCACATGTTGACATTGAAACGCGGATTGCATTTAACTCCCGACCAAATCAGTTCCTCCTCGTCTTCTCCAGAACATGGAGCAGTTGTTCAACTGGAGTCATAATTCCAAACAAGAGACGTGAATTACACCACCTTCTAAATTGACCTTCTGCCCCTGCACCCTGGACCACCACCGTTCCAACTGTCAGAAAATCTGGGAGGACCCAAGAGGACAACTGTGGCTAGGACTCCGAGGGGGGTTAGAAATTTTTTTTTTACCACAGAGCCTTCTTTTGTTATCTCTTGAACCCTGCACACAGTTCAGTTCTTATTACCTGTTCAAAGAAGTCAGTTTTAAAAAGACATACCTGTTAATATTTAATTTCCAAGTTGAATGAAGCTGTACTATCTACCTCAGTACTTTTCAGCTACCTTTCACTTAAGTTTCCACTCCCCTGAAGTCATTCTTGGAAGTTACGTACTGTGGTGGCGTTGCAGCCACGCTCAGGAAAATAAACTAAAGCAATGCACCTAAACTCCAATTTCTCTTGGGAAGTAAAGCTTATGTTTCACAGGAGGCCTTTTTAGGAGAAGTGAGGTTGAGGCTTATTTATGAGAGATACACACATTTGGCCCAACTTCAAAAGAACCACACTCTCAGTGTCTGCCCCCTCTTCTAGAAGGGCCGACAGTCTATTTCACGGTCAGTGACCCACGGGCCCGAAACCACAGAAGGCACAAGCAGATCAAATGTTTCCGCTGCCCTTGCTTGCTGCTTCCGTTCCTTCTCCATCCAGAAGAGACTCTGCCAAGTGTCAAAAGGGGACAGACACACCTTCTAGGTCACTTTCCCCAAGCTAGCCGAGGGAGCAAAACTCCCAGTTTTCATCTAAGCCATCCTCTGACCCTATCCTCCAAAATGGACCTCAGCCAGGCCTGCTGCTTTTCCACATCACTAGGAAGATTCCTTTTATGGTCTTGTGAAAAGTGAGGGGCTCAGACTGATCTGGGAGGGCAAAACCACCTGCAGCCCCTTCCTCCTAAACTCCAAATACACATCTGAGAGCAGTCAGTATTTAGTTTAACTCGGACACAGCCAGATTTAAAAGTGGCCAACCTCCTTAGCTTAAAAATTCTCCCTAATAGGGGATTAACAAACAAGATAAGCACTCTTTTGTAAAAATTAAGTACTGCAACAGAAGCAGCGCCTCCAATCTCAGAGAACTCCACACACCACAGGTTTTTAGAAGCCCTTTTCCCCCTTCACCGGCATAGTTTCTGATAATGGTCTTATCTCACACATGGGAGAGGCCACTTTATAATGCCAGCTCCTGTAACATGGGTCCTGAGAGCCACCCGAAGCTCTCAGACCTGGCCTGATACTCTATCCCTTTCCTCCCCACCCTCCCAGAGTTAGGATCGCAGCCTCAGTCCACGGACAGGAGGCAGCAGAGGGCACCCCGTCAGAGCACGTGGCGTAGAACATTCCTCTGGGGCACCGAGTCCCCACCCCACCCCACCCGCCAAGCCCAGGCCTGGCAATGAGTCACGCCTCCTGGACAGCAGGAGCCAGGCGGACGGCACCCCCAACATTTCCCTTTCCTCCCCTTCTGCAATCGCACCCATCTTCCTTCCACCCATTTCGGATGTTGCAACGGCTTCGCCGCGGGGCCTGCCAGCTGTGGCCGGGACTGGTGCGGCTCCGGGGGACGATGGGGGGTGGGGGGTGAGGGTCTATGCACTTGCACCCACAGGCACTGCCTCCAACGGGCCGCCCCTTCCAGCCCTCGGCACGCCCCCGAAGGCCCGCACCCCCGCCCTTCCCGGGGAAGTTTGCGAACACAGCTGTTCCAGAGCCCGGGAATCGCTGGAAGTGAGGCCAAACGAGTTGCACCGCGCGGGGGCGGGGGGCAGGAAGGGGCCGGCAGGAGGCGGGGGCTCACCGCCCGACTGCCTCGGCGAGGGCCCCGAGGCCCCCCCTTCGGTGGCCGCTCCCGGGCCGGTGCTCCAGGCCCGGAGCGCGCCCCCGCACACACCAAAAAAACTCCGGGGGAGAAGCGGGAAACGAGTCCCTCCCCACCCCCGCCCGCTCCAGGAAGGACACACCCGCCCTCCCGGCCGCTCGCGGGAAAGCGGAGAGTGCCAAATTGGACGGCGTTAGCAGGCCAGAACAGCGCCGAGTTTCCTTCCACGGCGCTCCAGGTTTAATTGGTTAAGCAAAGAGACCACCTATAATGACCTCCCGGAGGCTCGGGCGGTTACTCCCGGGCCTTCAAGCTGCAAGTTTAAACTGGCCTTCCTGGGATCTTTGTTGAACCGCAACCCTCTATGGGATCTGTACTTTTGCGCGCTTAGCAAACCGCAGGGGTTTGGGGCCCGCTCCGTCAGGTCCCGCCGAGATCTAACTATAGGGCCTCGGCTCCCAAACTCCCCACTCCCAAAAGCCTTCCCCAGTTAGCGTCGAGTTTCAAGTAAAGGCCCTTTAAATCCCCCTCGCAGGGACGAGCAGAGCTCGGCCCCGCGGGACTGCGACCCTCCACCGGCCTCCCTCCCCGCGTCCCGCCTCCGTCACTCACCGGCCAGGAGAAACTGAAAGGCAGCACGATGCGGTTGCGGTCGTTACCGCGGCTGGCCTTGAAGTTGAAGGTGTTGCCCCCTATGACAGGCGTGGACCCCGAGCCGAAGCTGCAGGGTCCCCCGGCCGTGACGCGAGACTGGTACTCCTTGAGGCATACTTTGAAGTACGTGTCACACTCTCCGCGGACGCACTTGCGGTCCCCTGGGTTGCGGGCGCCGCTGCAGCAATTCCCGTTCTGCAGCTCCCCGTTCACGTTCTGCATGGACAGGATCTCCAACTCGAACTGACCCGAGGCCCCGCACACCTGTCGGCAAGGGAGGAAGGAAGGTAGGTCAGCGCGGGAGAGAAGTTGTTTCCTTCGAGGGTGGAGGTGGCGACTCCCTCCCCGCCCGCCAGTCGGCTCCGACGGGCCCTAGCGCCAAGTGAAAATAATTTTGCAAAACTGCGTTCAAGGACTCAACGTGATTTAGGGGCACAAAATGCACGAGTACGGGAGAAATCTGACTGACTCCGGGGGTGCAAGAGTAGAGCGAACGCGCCCCCTGCCCGGTCTCAGTGGCCACGCTTAGGAGGCCCGGGGCTCCCGGGGGCGGGGAGGAGCGGGCGCGCTTTGCCCAGGTGCAGCCGCTGAGGCGCGGGGGCCGGGCAGCCGGGCGCCCGGGGGTCTCTGAGCCCGCCCGGAACCAGCCGCCGCGCTCAAGCCCTGGCGTCGTTGGCGCCGCAAGGGAAGGGAGAGGGCGGCCGGGAGGGAGGCCAGGCGACAGGGCGGGCGCGGTGGACTCCTACCTTGGCTCGCAGGGTGCAGAGCAGGGTGAGCAGGAGCCTCAGGGGGCGCCCAGGCCGGCCGCGCGTCCGTGGGGACCGCATCGCTGCGCCGCGCGCCGCGGGCACTCGGAACGCCGGCGCCGCCGCTGCTGTTGCTCCCGCTGGTGTTCCCGCCGGTGCTGCCGTCGCCGCTGTCCCTGCGGCCGCCGCGTCCCGGCTCTAATATACTCCACCGATTGGAGCATGCACGACTGGAAAACAACACCACTTTTCAAAAGCCCTTTCAAGAGCGGCGGGTTCCAGAAGGCAGAGAGCCCGGCCTCCTTTTATTATTCCGATCGCTTCTTTGAGGCGCTCTCCCTCCTCTTCCACCTCCTGGCTTTCTTTCCCTCTACTCGCGCTCCCCTTTTATTATTACGATTATGCGCAGCCTTTTATTCCCTTTCAGATCAGCTGCACGGAAAGGGGGGAGGGAGGGGAGGGAAAAAAATAAAACCCCGAGCCCAGTTCGCGGGCCGACGGCAGGTAATACAATGACGCGTACCCGCCCGGCTCTCGGAGAGGGACCCGGAGAGCCCGTCTGGGAGCCGCGGCCCGGGCTGGCCACCTCTACCCAGCGCGCCGGATAGAGCGCATGCGCCCTTATTAATATTAATGAGGGGCGGACCCGTTCTGGCCACGCCCTCCCCTCCCGGGGTGATAAAGAGGAGGGGCCAGGGCAGGAGGCGCGCGGGGAGAAATTTGGCTGAGGTTGGGTGTTCCGAGACGCGCGGGGCGGTGCGGCTGTCTGGGGGCCCTGCGCGGACTCCCGCCTTGGCGCGGCTGTGGGGGTCTTGGTTGAGATGGGGGTCAGAGGGAGAAACTTTAAAGGGGCCGGTGACTCACGGACGCGGGTGCCACATGGCCGCCGGGGGTCTCGCGCGCCGCCCGCCCCCCTCGGGCCTCGCAGGCTGGGTGCCTCAGCCTGCCCGTCGGAGTCCCAGGTGTAGGCGCCGTGGGGCTGCCTGAGCGATCCGAGCGGGGCAGCTTCCGCCTTCCCACCCGCCTGCGTCAGCTGCGGCTTTCGCCCCAGGAGCAGAGCCTGCCCGCGAGGAGCGAGCCGCCCAGAGTGCTCCGCTGGCGGCAGAGGCGGCGGCGAGGCTGGCGCGCTTGCCGCCGTGTGCTCGCCCGGCGGAGGCGACCTGGGCACGCGCTGCTGGGAACTTTGAAAAACTTTCCCGGAGCCAGGCTTGCCGCAAATTCGAGGGGAAGCCTCGGCCGCGCTCCACCCCCTCCCAAATCCGAGTCTGCGGAGTCTCGGAGGGCTCCCAGCTTCCTTTCCAAGCCGCGCAAGGGGAGAGCCGCGGGGAATTCGGGAGCGGGGGGAGAAGGGGGACGAGCACGTCGGGCCCCGCGCAGCCTTTGTGGGGTGCGGCAGAGATGCCAGTGGCCTTGGGCGCACACCCTCCCCGCCGCCCGGGCCGTAGTGCCTGGATTGCACCTGTAGGCGGCCTCTGAACAGCTCTCTGGGTGGCAAGAGACTGCGACTGGAAGGGGCCGCCTCACCGCTACCGCCCAGCAGCAGAACTTTAACTTCTCTGGGTGGCAGGAGAAACCGATGCTATTTTCCATCTGGAGGCAAGAGCAAGACACAACCAGTCATAACCAAGGTCAAAGGAAACTCGCTAGCTCGCCGAAGCCATTACTGAGCCCTTTCCCAGCGGGCCTGCTTGCTCTCTTTGAGGGGACATCTTTAGGGAAAGATTGGCTTCCATTGAAGAGCAGACATTTTTGTTCCTTACGTTGGGTAATGTCCTACGGAAAAGCAAGACTAATCAGGGATCAGTTTGGGCCCGGAGCCCTCCAGGCTGGGAATCATGGTGGGCTGCAGTGGGTCAAAGGAAAATAGTTTCCAACAGGTTGAACTGTAAGAGCAAAAAAGGGTAGATATTTGTAGTTATTATCTTCTCACTGCATTTGGTGGAAGGTTCAATATAGACAAAATTTTCAGTGCCAGATTTCATCATGCTGGGGAATCAAATAAGGCAGCTCTTTAAATTGATTCAAAGCCACCAAGGATGGTTTAGGAATCTGGGTGTTTTAACAGTCCAAGAAAAGCTAGAAAAGGGTGCCTTCTTCTTGGTTGAATTGTCCCATTGTGATAATTATTGGTGAATGAAGTTTTGGAAGGGACACATCCAAGAGCAGAACAGGTTTACAATAGTTCACTTTGGCAGCTGGGGCAGGCAGTCTTTCCTCTTAAGGTGCCCCAGCACCCCTCCCCAATTATCTTAATTACAAAGCATCCACTGGTCAACTGTAATCCCATCTAGACTTTCCTCATCACTTTCCATGCAAACCAGTCTCCCTATCTTGACCCCCTCTCCTCTCTGTTTCCACCCTCAAATCTCCCTAAATTGTGGTGCTAAATAATGGTTAAAAAGCAAAATGCTGCTGCAGAAAAAAAGTACATTCATGAAGACTGCTGTGGTCTTAAAATGCACACTCCTTGGGGTTCCCATGTCCCAACCTGTTTCAGTTCTGTGCCCTGTGGCTTGCCCCCCATTCCCACCCCCACCCCTCAGGAAGGAGGCTATGGAGCCAGTCCTTTAGTTGAAGAGTTTAGAATCTGCCACCTGGCTTTACCACAGAAAGCTTCCTGGGGTTGCTGGTAAGCCAGGGTTGCCCACTGTCCATGGGTTAGTTTGGCCTCTAACTAATAAGATAACAGCATAGATTTATGACGGGTTGCAACTCCCTGATTAACACAAACAAGAATGCCAGAGAAATCACTAATAAAATAAACAACATGAAACTCTCGTGCCAAATAGCATGGTGACTTCACCTTTCCTGAACTTGGGCACACTCTCATAGAAAATGGTTGTGGGCTATAGGGGATTCTTCCAATTAATTGGTAGTCCCCCCAAAGCCAGTCACTTTTACCACAATAGACAGTGAGTGGAAGCTCTCACTCCCTCAAGAATGCGGACCTCATACTGAAGGAACTCAAATATGGAGATTCTGCCTTGGCCAGGCTTTTTCCTGCCTTTGAACATAGCCTTCCAGTTGTAAGTGAACGCCCCAAGAAAGTTCCTGTGAGAAAATGCTGTGGTTAGCCATCACACCTGAGTGAAGGGGCAAGGCTTGCAGTCAGTTACTGCCTGGCCTGTCTCCTGTCCTCAAATCATAACCCTCCTTGCATATGTTTTGCCTTTAATTTTAAAAAGATAATGCCTCATTTTTCTTTTTTCACAAAATTTGCCCCACCTTTTCTGAGTCATCAACAAACAGCAGTCCTGAACCCCCAAAAGGCTTGAGAAGAAACAATCAAGGGGCATTAGCTGTATTTAAATACTTGGTTAACTGAAATCCCTGTTAATTGACACTGTGATAAAAATCAGCTAATCAGTATTTATTGAGAACCACTGTAGACACAGCAACATGATGATCTAAGAAAAATACTGAGTGAAAGAAGCCAGACACAAAAGATTACATCCTGTATGAATCCATGTATAAGAAGTTCTAGAACAGTCAAAACAAATCCATTGGAGAAAAAAATTATTTTAAGAGTAATTACTTAGGCATTGGGAGGTGGAGATCGCCTGGACAGAGGGTTGTGATTTCTTCAGAAGGAGAGTAGTGTTCTGTATCCTGACAGGGCTCTGGCTGGCACAGATACGCATTTGTCAAAATTCATTAAAGAGTACACTGAAGATAGGTGTATTTCATCATATGTTCAAGAGAGCAAAAAAGAATTTTAAACACATATTCCATTTCGAGTTAATTATATGGGTGCTGAAATATTTAGGGGGAAGTGAAATGATATCCGCAACTTTCAAATGCGTAAAACATCAGAGGGAATAGATGGATGGATAGATAAGCTAAAGCAAGAATAGTAAAGTATTAATGATAGAACCTAGCTGGGGGTATATTGGTGTTCACAGTAAAATTTCTTCCAATTTCTGTGTATTTGAAATTTTTCATTATAAAATGTTGGGGTAAATAGTTATTGAAGTCTTATGTGTACAGGGTGCCAAGAATAAGAGGCACAATGCCGAAATATTGCAACTAAGTACTCGAGAGTGGAAGGTGCATTTGTAATATGGTAAAAGTGAACAAAAGGAAGGTGTGAACAAAAGGAAGGTAGTTCCTTTCCCCCATTCCTTTTCTCTCTAATTCCTTTCTTCATTCCAATAATGGTCTAAATTATTGAGAAGGGACATGTAAAAAGCCTTTAAAGTTCACCAGTCCTTGATCATAGATGTTTAATGGAAAGGCAGGTATGATATTTCTCTTTCCCTTTCCATTGGAACCAAAGGATGCTTACTTGTCCTACAAGCTCTTCTCTTGTTCCACCATCTCAGAAACTTGGTTAAGCCCCCTGGAAACCCTGCCCAAGCCCCCTCCCCAAGAAGCACAGTATCTAAATAGCCAGTGATGTCCTGTGGATTATTTTAGTTCCTCCACATCACAAGAAATTCTGCATGGGAGGTGGGGAGAACAACTATGGGCAACAAATTAGACATTATAAACTCAGGATAAGGATATAGCTCACATAGCAACCAGAACCAGGCATCAAATTTATATATTCAAGCGAGCATTTAGCAGATCCAGCCATTTTTTTTTCAAAGCATCATTTTACATACATATGTAAATTAATTTTCTTTAGAAAACTGAACTATGAATTTCTTGAATTATCAACAGTAATTTTATGAGTCTAGATTACAATATTATTTCGGTTTTGCCCTGAGCTCAGCTATTTCTGATCTTCCCCACTTTGCCCCAATCCTGTTTCACAGTCCTTATGTGGAAACCTATCAGGACCAAAAATTTACATGTCCACACCTCATTTAACAAGCCAAATGCAGAGGTGTCACCAAAAACCCAAGAAGCAAACTCCAGGAATACATTTTACTCCTTGAATTAAAACCAGGCATTCTTAATGACTTGTTATTGTTTTATTGGCTCTGAAAAAAAATTCCCACTTATAAAATGTACTCTTTTCTTAGAATTGAGAGTCTTTTTTGGGGGAAAAAAAAAATCCTGGGTGTAAGTTGCTGTTGAATCGGCATTCTCAAAATGACTGTAAATGAGTCATTTACTCTGCCTTGTGTGGTACTGTGAGTTGTCTGTTCTGTGAATGGCACCGAATGACTTATCCTATAGGTATTTGGAATAGCATTAAAAAAAAAAAGCAAACTGGTCCATTTGTACAGTTGACTGATCTAAATGCAACTATTTTCTATCATTATAAACTGTGACTGAGCTCTTCCAAGCCTTTTCATTGCCTAAAATGTTCTGGAAATTACACTTCCAGAAGCAGGTAGCATTTGGAAACAACTACAAGACAATTCACTCTGAGGTTTTCATCGTTTGCACTTGGCTTTTCCAAACGAATGCAAACCCAAATCTGCCTCCAGGTTTAAAAAAAAAAGAGGGAAAGAAATCAGAGTAGTTGTTGGAACTTGAGAAAAGAGGAGCTAAATATATTCAATTATCTGAGAAAATTTCAAAATATACATATACATGAAAGTCAAGGAAAGTTGATTATACCTACCAACTGCATGAAAGCAAAAGGGTTTGAATCACAGTATTTCATATTTGGGTTAACACTCCTCAATGAATTACATGACTGTGTCAGTATTTGACACTTATTCTCAAGCCAATGATTTTTTAACTGATGGCTTTCTCTAAATTAGAAGCTATTCAGAACATCAAAAGTGGATAATTTGGAAGGAAAATTGTTGTTTTTATTGTTGTTACCTTAACAGTGCTCAAGAATGACTAAATATAGAAACATTAGATGGAGCACAAGAATGTTGGCATAAGTATTATTTAGAAATTTCCAGATCCATAGGTATTAGCCATAACATAGGTTAGGTTTATTGATATACAGATTTTCATAAGCATCGTTAAGAAATGATTTCAGAGCAATAGCAAAGATTCTTTTTTTTTGGAAATAAAACTAAGGCATAGAAAAATTAGAATGACTATAAAGGATAAAGTTTAATTTCCAAAAATTGGTGGTTAATACATCCATTTAAGTGATAAAATTTTTTAAAAGACAGAGAAAAACAAGATCTGGCAGTGTACTATTTCAGGATAGTTTGTCAGTAATTCATCTGAGAGCTGGGGGTTTTAATAGACCACAAGTTGAATATACTCTAACAGTGCAGTCAGTCTATTTAGAAGGCTGGGGGCCCTTAGTTTGAGGCTGACTTACAAGAAATGTAGGAGGTGGGCAATCAAGGAAAAATTAGCGCTCCACATATTCTGCACTGTCTTTCACATGCATGGAGGGTTCTGTCCAGTTCTGAACACCACTTTTTTTTGTTGTTAAATTAAATTCAGTTTTACTGAAATATATTCATATACCATACAGTCATCCATGGTGTACAATCAACTGTTCACAGTATGATCATATAGTTATGCATTCATCATCACAATCTATTTCTGAACATTTTCCTTACATCAGGAAGAATCAGAATAAGAATAAAAAATAAAAGTAAAAAAGAACACCCAAACCATCCCCCCCATCCCACCCTATTTGTCATTTAGTTTTTGACCCCATTTTTCTACTCTTCCATCCATACACTAGATAAAGGGAGTGTGATCCACAGGGTTTTCACAATCACACTGTTACCCCTTGTAATCTACATTACTATACAATTGTCTTCAGGACCCCAGACTACTGGGTTGGAGTTTGATAGTTTCAGGTATTTACTTCTAGCTATTCCAATACATTAAAACCTAGGAGGTGTTATCTATATAGTGCATAAGAATGTCTATCAGAGTGACCTTTCGACTCCATTTGAAATCTCTAAGCCACTGAAAAGTATTTTGTCTCATTTTGCATCCCCCTTTTGGTCAAGAAGATATTCTCAATCCCACGATGCCAGGTCCAGATTCATCCCTGGGAGTCATATCCTGCATTGCCAGGGAGATTTACACCCCTGGGAGTCAGGTCCCACGTAGGGGGGAGGGCAGTGAGTTCACCTGTCAAGGTGGCTCAGTTAGAGAGAGAGAGAGAGGGCCACATCTGAGCAACAAAGAGGTACTCAGGGGGAGACTCTTAGGCACAATTATATACAAGTTTAGCCTCTCCTTTGCAGTAAGGAGTTTCATAAGGGCAAGTCCCTTTATCCCACGATAGAGGGCTCGGCACATCAAACCACCGGTCCCAATGTTTGTGACAACATTAACACCAGTTCTGGGCACCACTTTTAAGAGAAATATTGATCAAATAGGCCACTTACAGAAGAAGGTGAAGAAGTGGTGAAAGCTCTAAATAGATGTAAGCAGAGCAATTAAAGAACCTGGGAGTGTCACACATGGGAAATAAGGGAAAGAGGTATGGGTGGGAGCTTTCTGCAGACATTGGAAGGACTGATATGAATAAGAGGGAGCAGACTTGAAATGCTGTAATTGGCAGAACTAGGCTCAGTGGGTAGAGGTTACAAGGAAGTTGATTTTGACTCAGCGGATCCTGCCATTGAAGGTAATTAAACGGAGGCTGCTCTAGACATTTTGTCAGCCACCCGGGAGAGAGGGAGAGTCCCAGCCCCAGGTGGGAGGTTGAATCAGGTGATTTTCATCACCAGGTAGGAAGTTCAAACTCTATGAGGCCATCACAAAATAAATGGATAGGGCAGGAACTAAGATCCATACCCACGAAGAAAATCTAGAGGCACATTTTAGGCAATTATGATGTCAATTCCACTGATTAAGGATTAGGTAACCTGGTATGTGTGTAGGTGGGTAGGGTAGGAGGGTGGTTTGAATACTTTGCATGGACCTATTTGCTTTCTAAACTGACTTCTCAAGGATCAGTAACTACCAATGGTGCAGCAATTAAGTCAAATCTACATGTTGCAGAGGGGGTCATCATAGCCATGGTCCCATTCTAACCCTTGCTATTCTGAATGTGGTCCAAAAACCAGTGCCATTGGCATCGCCTGGGAACTCTGTGGAACTAAGGACGATCAGCCCCACTCCAGACTTTCTGACTCAGAATCTGCAATTTAACAAGATGCCCAGGTGATCTGTATGCACATAAAGGTTTCAGAGGCCCGAATCTAACCCACACTGAATACAAAAATATTCTAGAGTTAGGAAGAATTTATTAAATGGTCTTTTCACCGAATGTTTGAAATACTGTATTATTGGCTAAAAGTATTGATTAGTCAAATTCACATTTTGATTGTCCCATCAAAAGATGTGTCATAACACAAAGTTCTCACAGTTCATTCTCCATGTATTTATGTATATACCAACATGTTCTTTAAAAGAAGAGAGATTTCGGACAACTTTCAGGTAAAACATATAAGCCAATAGGAAAATATAAGAAGGAAATACAAGGACCAGGGAAAATAGAGCTGAAGATAAAAAGATCAAGATGAGGGAGGAAAAAAATAAAATAAAATGGAGATGGGCAGGCTGGGCATAACACTGAGTTGGAATTGGTTGCTGAGGTCCCCAACAGCGAAAGTGACAGCTATAGGACTAACATTGCCCAAGCAGAGACAAAAAGCTAGTATCTCAGATGAAGCAGAGCTTTTCCTGGCATCTTGTGCAAGATATCTACATATGTGTGGGTATATGAGTATAAATATTTGGGGGGCGTTGGATCTTGAGGAAATGCAATTGTTTCTTAGAATGTTGCAGAGTGAAAACTGAGGGGATGGCACCAATGTACTCTCACAGAAAGAAGTTGGGGGGGGGGCAGGGATAAGGAAGGAAAGGAGGATGTGGTCCAGTATACAGCTTTCTGATAGTATTGCTTAATCCAAAGTGATCCCTTAACTATCTAGTGCAGTGTTTTTCTATTCTTTTTTTTTTTTTGAGTTGTTAATTATTTAATAACTGCTAAGCAAGCAGCTATTTATTGAATCACTGAATGGACTCTCATGTGGGGGAACTGATCAGAGATTAAATTCCTAAGAAGAGGTGTTCTTGCTTAAAAAAAAAAAAAAGGCATAAATTACTCCACCCAAAGATTGGCCTGATACAGACTCTAACAACACAACTTTTCTGAGCCCATCACCCTCCTATCCAGTGCGTATAACTTAAGTGGTTGTGATAACACGGTAGCACAGTGGATTTCAATTTTTTTTTTTTCAGTTGGGATCTACTCTCATATAAATATGCAGATTCTGATGAAACTCACTAAGCTTTTTCTGGGAAGTAAAATGAATGGAATATATGCCCCTTTTTTGTGGGGTGGGGTACATATGAAAAGCCTTTTATAAGCACAAATTGAAATCGGCCATTTAGCTGTCTCAAAATTGTAAATTTTGCAAGAATTGATAATATGGCTAATCTATACCAAAAGATACTAGACTACTAGACTTTGTTTTTTTAATATCTTGATTTCTTCCAGACCTCTGTTCTACAGACAACAGTAATAAGGTTATATGCTTAGGTTCAGAGAATTTAAATTTACTTTTCCTGCTTTCTTCAACTATCCTTTCCTGCTTCCATAATTAGAAATGCTTACATGGTTGATTAATTGCAAAAAATGGCCCCAATTATGTATGCCTCATATCCATACCTGTTTTCAATGTGACTTTGCTATTCCTCCCACCAAGAGGTGGAATTGATTTTGCCACCCCTTTAATCTGGGCCAACCTCATGTCTTGCTTTGGCCAAAAGAATGAAGCAGAAGTGATAGTGGGTCAGTTCTGAGCCTGGATATCAAGAGATTGTGCACATTATATTCTTTCTCTTGCTGCAAGACTCTGCCATTGCCACTGGACAAATGGTGATACCCTCCTGGAAGATAAGAGATTATGTGGAAGAGAATTCAGTACTCCTAGCCGAGATCATCCTAGACCAATCAGCCTCCATCTGACCCACCAGCTTACTGCAGACACAGAATGAAGCCCAGCTGAGATCAGCCTAATTACCTCATATCAGCAGAACTACCCAACCGACCCATACACTTCAGAGAAATAACAAGTGGTCCTTTTAAGTCAGTAAGTTTGGGGGCTTGTTTGTTATGCAGCACTATTGTGCTAATAGATGACTGATATAGCATCCATTGATGACATTTTCAAGAAAACAGAGCCACAAAATGACAGCTCACAAGCATCCAGTGAATGATAATTGTTTCTATAAACTTCTGTGAGCTAAATGCAGCCTGGAGTGATCACCTTTTAACTCAATTGCCTCCACTTGAGAAAGCAAGCTGAAATGTGAGTCAAAGTGGCATTATTATAGGAATAATCTTGAATCTGCTCCAAAGTATCTTAAAAGATAATTTGCAGACTCTCCTAAACCTATTATGATAGCGACTCCCTTAACCAGCTTCTACTTAACCTAATCCCTGGGTTGACCACTGTTTCCCATCCCTTCTTTATTAAATACTGACTGTTACCCACCCCCCATTAGAACTCTCACAGCTAATAAGCTAAGTTCTCATTTATGTGGGCGATTCAACTCCAAACTGGGGGAGGTGTTATACTTTCCAATAGTTGGGTGGGTTCCCAAATCTCTATAAGCCAGTTGTACTTATTATTGAAATTACATCATTTAATTCAGTATAACATAAACTGATGGAATATGAGTACTAAAAGAAAGATGTCACTTTAATGGGAAGTTGAATATAACTTGAAGAGAATAAATCTGAGTAACTAAAACCAAATTCCTGTTGAATGAATGTGAGCCAGATAACTTTAAAAGAATAGGAAAAAAATCTGAAAAATCTGGAAGGATTCTGCATTCAGATTGCTTTCCAAATATCTTAACTTTCCAATTTAAAGAAACTCAAATTGAAAATGATGAATGATATGTTACAGATGTGATAGGATGCAAAACTCGCAACTCAAATAAAAACTTGGCTCCTAGGTCAAAAGATGGGCAAGTAAACATCCATTGAAATGGTTTATTTATTTATTTTAAAATAAAACAATTGTGTGCATCATTTTTATAATTCCTAACTTCAATCAACAGTTTTGATTAACCAACTACTGGCCATGATTGCCTCATTTAAGAAGGTTTACTTCATTAGTGGATCCTGGACCAAGGCCTGACAGACACACAACAGGAGCACTATAACTAGTTGCCGTATGAATTTGTTGAATGAATTACTTGCAAATTACTGGCAATATACATCACAACGAATACCAGGCATGTCTTCACACAACAGTCTATTTTAATACTAAGTTTGAAAACTATCAATCTAGAAACCAAAGGAATGCTTTAGCTTTCCATCAGTCCTCTCTAAATAGCACGTTTTTTTTTTAAATCCCAGGCCTTTGACAAAGGCCAAAACTGCAGGGTTTTGATATTACTTCATAATGTTATGCTAGGATGCATTAGAATCACATAGAGGGCTTGTTAAAACAGATTGCTAGACTTTACCCCAGGAGTTTCCAATTCAGAAAGTCTGGGGTAGGACCCTAGAATTTGTATTTATAAGAAGTTCCCAGGTGATGCTTGTCCAGGTACTAAAGTTTGAGAACCACTGACCTAGTATGACTCAAAATAGCCAATTACAAGGTCACCTGCTCTTCCCCTACCCAGCCCATGTTAGTCCTTCAAATGTCTCACCTGATCCGGGATTGACTTCAATGTTATGGCAACAAGTACTGAGTTGGCAACAGAGATATATTAGTCTATGCTATGTCCCAGGCACAGTAGTATTGCTTTCCTATACAATGTAGCCCCCACAGCAATGCTATAAAGATGACATTATCCCCATTTTTAAGTGAGAGAACTGAGGTTCAGAAAGGTAATTTACTTTCATACCTGTTTGTCTAGATAGGGGACATATAGCTAGTAATAAGAGGAGTTAAAAATCAGGGTTGACTGAGACTGAAGGCCTGTTCTTTCCAAACAGCTAGTGAGGATCTAAATTATGATGTCCTTAGGGTGTGTTTTGGTTTCCTAGCTGCTAAAACAAATACCATGCAGTGGGTTGGTTTAAACAACAGGAATTTATTAGCTCATGGTTTTGAGTCTAGGAGAAGTCCAAAATCAAGGCATCATCAAGGCAATACTTTCTCCCAGGAGACTGTGGTGTTCTGGGGCTGGCTGCTGGCGATCCTTGTCGTTGGCTTTTCTGTCACATGGCAGTGCACAGGGCAGCCTCTCCTGGCTTCTGGGTTCCATTGACTTCCACCTTCTGGCTGCTCCCTGAGGCTTCTCTCACTGTGGCCTTCCCTGTCAGGCCTTCAGTAATAGGATTAAGACCCATCCTGATAAAGTCGGGCCACACCCTAACTCAAGTAACCTCATCAGAAGGCCC
The DNA here is from genome assembly GCF_015220235.1 of Choloepus didactylus. Lineage (NCBI taxonomy): Eukaryota > Metazoa > Chordata > Mammalia > Pilosa > Megalonychidae > Choloepus > Choloepus didactylus. The sequence goes on along the minus strand of NC_051325.1, from coordinate 23,996,593 downwards.
TGTTTACAGGAGTTCATACCCTCGGGAATGGATTAAGTTTAAGACATGTTTTTTCTGGGGTACATACAGCTCCAATCCACCACAGAGTGGATGCTTGAATGTAAAGCAGGGCTTCTCGGACTTTAATATGCATATGAGTACTCTTGTTAAAAACACAGCTCTTTATTCTACAGGATGGGGCAGGCCTGAGATTCTGCATTTCTCATCAGCTCCCAGGTGATGCCAGTACCGCTAGTCCATGGACCACTGTTGGGGAAGCAAGGCTCTCAACCACATGGGCTTTGGTGCAGAGCCTGGGATGTCCCATGGCAGGAAGTAGAAGTCCTGAATGGCCCTTTAATCATGTCATGAACACAGCACAATTTGCCTTTCATTTTCTCAATGAAGAGTTAGAAAAGGGAACAAAAGGGGAATCTGTATTAAAAGAATGAGCCCAAGGAGGAATGCCAGGGCCAAACACTCTTCTCAAGAGAAAGGACACAGATCTAAGAGGAAGGAATTAGGACTCTCAGAGTAAAAACACCCACTGCTTATGCCCTACCATAATGTCCTCTGCACAAGCAACTAGGGGAAACACTCACCTGCAGGACTGTGTGCAAATCTAGAATAATCCACTCTGCTCTCCTGGTCACCACTCCATAAGAAAGGGGAGTGTGGAATTATAGTGAAAGCAGCAAGAGGGCTAGAGAATTTTTAAACCTCTTCTTCGCACCTTTGATGGCATACCTGTTCCTGATTTCTTTTTCTTTATTTATGTGTAACAAAATTCATTCTTTCTGGTATACAGTTTAAGAGTTTTGACAAATGCACATAGTTGTGTGATCCCACCACACTCAAGATCCAAAAAAGTTCCTCACTCCCCAAACTGCCTCATGCTGACCCTTGTAGGAAGTCCTCCCCTTTATAACTTTGCCTTTTCTAGAATGTCATAAATGGAATTCTACAGTATGCAGCCTTTCGAATCTGGCTGTACTTCACATCATGCATGTGCAATTCAACCATGTCATTGTATGTATCAACAGTTTGATCCTTTTTTATTGCCGAGCGGTATATCATTGTAGCGTGCACCACAGTTCATTTATCCATCCCCAGGGGAGAGACCTTTGGGTCGTTTCAGTTTTTGGTGGTTCTGAATAGAGCTGCTATAAATATTTACACACAGATTTTTGTGGGAATGTAAGTTCTCATTTCTCTGAGGTAAATAGGTAGGAGTAGGACTGCTGGTCAAATGTAAGTGGATGTTTAACTGTATAAGAAACTACCAGACTATTTCCAGAGTGCTGCACCCTTTTGCATTCCCAGCAGAATGTATAAGGGATTTTTCTGAGCCGCACAAGACAAGACACTCCACTCAGCCATCCTCCACCTCCCAACGCAAATGGCACAGACACCCTTCACTTCAGGGAACTCAGCAAGGTAGTGCTACCATGAGCACAAGGCACCTAGGAGAAGGCTGGGGTCAGAGGTTTCCAGAAAGCCAGAGAGACTGGAGTTCCCTTCCCAGCCCCTCCCAGTCTCTAGACCCATCTGTTGAGGCCCGCTTGCCTCCTCAAGGGGGGCTTTGAGCCCACCTCTCTGCCCAGCTCGTGTGCAATCCCCAAAACACCACCCTCCTGGGTCAGGCTTTGTTGCCAGATAATGTGACTTTGAAAAGAAGTCTTTCCCCTTCCCCTAAAAGGAGGGTAAGAAAGGCTCTCAGATCAATCCTCAACAGATACACCAAGTCACAAAGCTCCAGCAAATCCTTTATTCTCTTCTCTGAGCAGCTGCTGTTGCAGGCCAACCCCCATTTCGCCCCCCAGCTCAGCCCTCAGTGGAAACCTGAAAGCTATTCACGTCATTTAATCCAGTTGAAATTCTCTTCGCACTCGCTCACTGAGGTGTGTTTGGCCGAGGAAAACCTGGGCTTAATTCATATGCTGGGAAGGAAATGAAAGGTGTCACACGGTTTGATGTCCTGTCCAGGAAGCTGACTCTTCTAGAAGCTTCCACTTGTAATCCCTGTTTGCATGGTTAAAATGAGGTCTTCACAGAAAAATAACATTTGGATTTTCTTTTACACTGTGTATTCACTTCAGAAAAGATAGCTAAAGAGCAGAGAGGAGTTGGAGATGGTTTAAAGGGGATCTTTGAGTAGCCTTTCACCTATGGATCATTCAGTTTAAGTATCTACCACTATTTTTTTACACTTTATCCTAGACATGGAGAAAGAAAACTTGAAGGCCATTTTACCCTATCGTCAAATCAAGATTACAGATCTAATGTCTTTTTCTTGCCGTCAAGAAGTATGAGATCTTACAGTCAAGTTCTTTCGTTTGAAGAAACTTGGATGTAAGATTCTGTGAAGCTATATCCAGAATGAGCATCAAAATTATTCTTTTATTGTAGAACTCACCGATAGGCATATTAATAACATGCTCCCAGACCTTCTTAGGTCTTTCCAGGCTAGGAGAAGTTTCCTTGTTAAGAGTTCCACACTCTGGACAGTTTCAGTGGAAGAAAAACAACAGGGGTGGTTTTCATTCATACTTCAAAGAATTACTTCCACCTTGTTTCAGGAACCAAGCAGAACGTGGAGAATAAATTATTCTACATGGATAATTAATGGTGGCCTCCTTATGGGGGAAAAATTATTATAAGACCTCTGTGAAAACTTGGTCGCCTGGTAGACAACATTTATTAAGCTCCCATTGAATGCACGATCATACCGGAGGCATCCTGATGAAACAGAAATGTAAGGGCAATCCTGGAGGGTTTTGTAATTTGTTTCTTGTTGGAGGTAGAAGTGCAGGGTACATGAAAGAAAAACATTAGAACAGAAGCAGGGATACTAAACTCCCCCTAGTGCGGTGTTCACGACCTTACCTGCATAGTGAAATCACCTGGGGAACTTTTAAAACTACTGATGCCTGACTCACTTGGTATAGGTTCAGCCTAGGCACTAAAGTTTTTTAAAAAACTTTTTATTGTAATAATGTATATTCAACTCAAATTTTCCCATTTTAGCCATTTTCAAGTATACAATTCAGTGGTATTAATTACTTTCACAATATTGTGCTACCATCATCAACATCTATTACCCAAACTTTTTCATCACCTCAAACAGAAACTCTACCCATTAAGCAACAACTCCCAATGAGACTTTAAATCTCCAAATGTGTAGCTAAGGTTGAAAGCCACTTCTCTGGCTGGACAAAATGCAAACTAAGCAGATGAATGAACTGACATTACTAGAACCTTCTATTCCACAAAGAGGCACCTTAGGTGTGTGTCCCTGGTATGATGGGCCTGAAGAGTTAGGTGAGAGGGAGCTTTAGGACACATAACAACACTGGGACCTGTTGTGATGAAAGAGAAACTGAGGCATTGTCATTGATACTTGTCAAGTGGAGAATGGGATTGAAAAATAGAGGAATCAGAAAGAACAGGGAAATCCTTAGAAGATGTTTCTTGTGGATAATGCATTACAAGTTAAAATTTGTTTCACACATATTTTTCTCTTTTGAATATAGAGGCAATAAAACATAAAAATAAAAGATAGAATTGAGTTACACACCCAGGTCTGTTCTTGATTAGTTCTGCAATATTGGGCAAGTTGCTTAAGTCACAGTTTCCCTATATGTAAATGGAAATAATAATAGTACCTTCCTCAAAGGGTGATTTGGAAAATTAATGTATTCTTAGCTCTATGCCTCGCACACAGATGTGTTGGCTGTCATCATCGTTGCCATCATCATTGTTGGATGGGATAGAAAACTATGGTCAACTTCAATCCAAGGGTAAGGGATAAGATAAATTAGTGAAGTTTATTCCAAGTGGACAGAGTAAGAACGAAGAGACATGAAAATACCCCAGAAATTGAAGCCAAGGCATAGCTTTTAAAAAAGACATCCTGATTGATACATTTGAGCTCTGAGAAACTTCATTTATCTAAAAAGTCATGTGTGTTTGCATGACATTTTCAGAGGAAGAGAGGTAAAAGTCAACCAGGACATGAGGCACTAGGTTATATAATAGTTGCTCAATTAAAAACCTGTTGGGATGGTTTGAGTTGAGACTGAGACAGTGAGGAAAGTAGTAACACAGACTCCTGGATGAGGCTTGACTCTGCAGGGGAGGGTAGCAGAGTGGGTGGGGATCTAGGCCATGAGCAGTGACTGGGAGGGAGTCCTGGCCTTGAATAAATGCACCTGGGAAAGAGAAGCAAGCTGCAGAGGAAAAAGGATACTGGTATGTGTGTTTGAGAGGTTGTTGAGAGGTCATAAGCAGGAGAGTTGAGTGGGTAGCTGGAGGGTGGAGTCAATGTAGTTCAAATTGAGAGCCAACTCTTATTTGAGGGCCTTGTTTGGATTGTCTGGCCCTTGAACCTGCTCTTCCTTTGCATTGTCACAGGAAAAAGAAGGGTGGCAGGAAGTGTCCAATGTTCCACCAAAGATTGAAGTTAATGCTTCCCTTTTCCTTTTATGGGCTCAGACAAGGCACAGAGCAGGATCACTATCTCATCACCCTCTCTTTTCTCTCCGAGGTCCTGGGCACCTACTCTTTTCTACCTACTCTCCTGCAATCCCTTCCTCCTGTTTACAAGCTGCTTTAGGGGCTGACTCTCAGACAGCTGGTAGTTCTCCAAGCGACCTCAATGCTTCTCACAACTAAGTACACATAAGAATCACCTTGAGAAATTGTTAAACAGGTTCATGACCCCTCTCCCACCAAAATTCTGATTCAGCAAGTCTCCGGTGGGGCTTGAGAATTTGCTTTTTAACAAGCTCCCAGATGATGCTAATGCTGCTGGTCCATAGCCAACACTTTGAGTGGCCCTACCCTAGCCCCTCACATGATTCTTAAGTGTATACACTTTGCTTATCTCCTAAGGGAAGGTATCAAACTTTGGTAAATTCTCAAGGGATGGTTTATTGGGATTCTGTCCTCAGATGTTGCTATTCAGTGAAAACTTATTAATAGGACTCAGCTAGTCTTTCTTTTGGAGGAGTTTTTGTGGAAAACAGGAAAATACCCCATAAATTGAAGTCAAAGACATTGCTTTTAAAACAGACATCCTGATTGATACATTTGAGCTCTGAGAAACTTCATTTATTTAAAAAGTCATGTGTGTTTCTATGACATCTTCAGAGGAAAAGAGGTAGAATTCAACCAGGACGTGAGGCACTAGGTTATATAATAGTTGGGGGAAGTCCAAGTTCTTCCAAGAACAACCCGCATATCTTATTGTACCCCATCTAAGCACATGACATATGAAGGTCTAAGGTGAGGGTGAAATGTGTTATGAAGTTTTATAAATTTAGAGTCAATATGCCAATGGGCCTCATATTTTTTTTGCATCTAGGGGATTGTTGAGATGGAAGACCTTGTCTTCCTCTTAATGCTGTTTTTGACAATCTTATCAACTCTCCTGAGCTTCCTTTGTAATATGGGCCTCAAAACCAAAAGTTTCCACAAGCAATAGTCTTTTTTTCTCCTTGATCTGCCAGGATGAAATCCTCAATTGGCTTTGGTCCTGAACTGACTCTCTTTCTGGACCTCATAAATAGCACTTATAACATGTAGAGATGTTGTTTTTGTTCATTTGTTTGTTTTTTAGGAGCAAAGTCTAATCTACATGTTCTGCCAAAACAAAGCCCTCTGGTTTAACGGATAGTCCTGGTTTCTTTAAAGATGTGGACTTTTGGGGTTTGATAAACAGAGGGCTTAAGGTTCTGCTGGTTCTTAGAGATTCAAAGGTGTTCCTGTGGATTGCCAAGCTGAGAAATCAGAACAGCCCAGAGTTTGGGGTAAACAAGTCCATCTTAATTCCTATCTGGGGTTTGTAATTGCTTGAATAGCTGAGAAGCCTCAGTATGGAACCGCTTACCTAACCAGTCCCTTTTTATGGACTCACCACCTGTCCCAAGGCAGCCTAAATTGAATGAGGCCTGGTGTCCTTGCAGACAAGCTGGTTCTTAGGCAATAACTAGAGTTTATTTTGATCTCTATCTTTTGTAGCCAGAGACTGTTCATGTATAACTTTAAAGAAAACTGTGATTTTTTTTTTTTTTTTTCCCTGAAGCAAAGCTGCAATTTGAAGGCAGGATTCTATTGAAAACAGACAAATAATTCCCATTCTTTCCTGGTCCTGCCTATTGTTTTCCTAAGTTTGTTTGGATTCCTGGATTGAATCCTGCTGGCGAGTTCTCCAAAGAGAGGTCCCGGCCACTGCTGTCCCATGGGGTGACTGTCTTGTAAGGTCCTTGGGGAACACATCCTGTTTGGAGGATGTGGGCGAATGTCTCCAGTCTTCCCCATTCAGAGGGCCTTTATTTCCTCCCTATGTTTTGTCTATGGACGGGGCTTCGGTCTTCCTAAGAAGAAATGTTGCTAAGAAGAAATATTGGTCGAGAGCCAACATCTCTTACAGATAATAAGCAGTAGACTCTGTGGTTGGTTTGAGGATCCCATGACCTTGCCCCCAACAAGTAATCTTCCCCACCCCCGCCAAATAGCAGACACACATGGAAAAAAAAAAATTGAATTCTTGCAACAGGCCTTTAGATGCATTCAGCTGATGATATCCTAGGCATGCCATGTTCTTTCGTGTTCATGGAAGGTAAACCTAATCATGTTTTCATGGTCAGGGGTCTTTCCCAAGTAGTCCTGATGTGCTAAACATTCTCCATGCAGCCATTGTCCATTAATAAGAGCTGGGATGCTAGTTGGAACCTAGTAGCTGTCCCTGAGTCAAGCATTGAATTTTCTTTTCAAAGGAAAATATTCTGGAGGCAGGGACATAGTGATATTGTCACCTCATTGTGGTTCTGGCTTTCTTTTCTCTTAGGTCCCCATAACCATGCTGCCCTAGACACAGTGATGCCACACTGTTCTAGACTTTTTGCTCTGTAGAGGGTACGTGTTCTTACCAGTCAGTGTAAATGCAATTGGTTATTCACACGAGAACACACATGCTTGCTGAGAAAATAAACGACTGAGAAATAATGAGAGGAAACGCCTTTTTTCTGAGTCTGAAGATGAAAGATCCACTGCTGATTAAACATAATTTGGTAAAGAATCACTTCTCTTAAGCTTTAAACTGGACCTTCTAAAACCTCTTGGCCAGAATATTCCAGAAACAAATGGGCAAGCTGTATAATTTCTAAGTTGCCTTTTTCTTAGGGACAACGGGTGATGTCCAAGACTGGCAGACACACAGCTCTGGGCATCCTGATAAGGATAAGAACTTCAGGCTAGCAAAAATCCAAATAAACAGATTTTCAAACAAACCAGCTTTCCTTTTGGTAGCTGAAAAGGAAACCCCACATCCAGGAGGAATGCACATCAAAGTGAAGTCTACCAATGATGCAGAAACACATAAAATAACAAACAAGCCTGGTGGGAAGAGGGAACTTTTGTAAAAGAATAGGCCTCTTCATATTACACTGAAATTGAATGCAAGATTGCAAGCGAAGATACATGAGTTGGGAATACAAAGCTATAGTTTCTTTCCCTCTTTTTGGGGGCCGAGGGGATACCTTTAATAGGTCAGATTGTAAGCCACTAAAAGCAACAGACAAAAGATAGGCTCTTGTTGGAAATCTTGCCTAGTTTACCTTTTCGGTCACCTTTGCCTCTCTCTTTCTTGATATAAAGTGGGCAGAATAATTAACCCACTTTGGCTGTAAAAGTTGAACCTGAATTACCAGAGTCTCCAAGCATTCCATGTCAAAAGCCGAGCCTTTTTCACTCTTGAAAACCTGGTCTTATTTAAAAAGCATTCTCAGGTGAGATTTAGATTTAAAATTATTGACATGATGACATTTTAATTCAGAGACTGTCCTTTACTCTTGATTTAAAGTTTATTTGGGCTAAACTCTTGATTGGATCATAGTTAACAAGGTAGAAATCCACTGTTACATTTCATTCTTGGGAATTAAACCCATTTAAATCATATCTGGGTTCTGATAGTAAGGTGCTAAGTGACTACTGAAAACACAGAACCTTATTTGATGCTATTACTCACTATTTAAAAATCAAGATTACTGCCAGTGTTAAGTGTCTTGTACTTTTTGAGAACCACTGGAATGAATACTTGATGGTGTTAGAGTCCTCTTTAAAGACCTTGAAGTGTTAAGTGGACATTACTTGAGCTTCCAGCTCATATATTACCTCTGCTTGGAAAGGGGTGTTGACTGTCACTTTTAGGTAATTTTTAGTAACTTGCCCTGCAAAGTGTGGTATGCAGGCCAGCAACATCGGCATCACCTGGGGGGCATTTCCTGGAGTATATTCCTAGCAGTGGAATTTCGGTCCACTGCATATATTTATCTTCAAATTTACTGGCTGTTGCCAAATTGCTCTCCCAAGTAGTTGCATCAATTTGCATTACTACTACTGTGTAATGATTCTGCATCCTATTGTTTCATATCCTTCCTAATACTATTATCACATTTTAAAAATATTTTACCAATCTTTGATGGATAGGAAGTGGTATTTTGTTTTAATTTGGATTTCCTTGATTACTTGTAAAATTGATGAACTTAACAGATGATTAATAGACATTTGGGTTTATTCTTCAGTGACAAATACCCTCTACACATATTTTTCCTCCAATAAGTCTGTCTTTTTCTTATTGATTTGTAGGAATGATTTATATATTCTGGATAGTAATTCTTTATTGCTATAAGTATTGAAAAGATCCTCTGGGCTTGACTGTGGCTTGACTTTTTTCTTTTTTAACATTATCTTTTGATATACAAATAAGTTTTATTGTAGTTGAATTTATTAATCTCCACTTTTGTGGTTTGTATTTTTTTTTTTTTTTCATGTGTTGGTCGGAAAACCTTCCTTATCCCCAAATCCTAAGCCAGTTCTATATTGTCACTGTTGGGTGTTTAGATCACCTGGAATAGACTTTTGTAAGTGGCATGAAGAAGGGATCTAATTCCACGTGCCATTAATGCACAGTCCATTGTTTCCTCAATAATCTATAGTGTCTCTTCTGTAACATGTCATGTTTTCCTATATGAATGGGAGTGTTTCAATGTTCTCTATTCTGTTCCATTGATCTATTTGTTTATCCTTGTGCCAGTACAACACTGCATATATTACTGTGGCTTTACATAAAAAGTCTTGATTTTGATAGGATGAGTTTCTCCGTTCATCCAGATTCTTCTCTTTCAAAATTGGCTTGGCAATTATAAGCCCTTTGCTCTTCCAAATAAATTTAATAATCTGATTGTCAAGGTCCGTGAAAGGCTGTGTAGACATTTTCAATGGAATTACATTGAAATTTTACTTTAATTTGCAGATTGATGTTTTTATGATTTTATGTCTTCCCATCCATGAACATGGTGTATGCCTCTGATTATTAAAGCTACTTATTAATGCCCTTCAATAAAAGAGTTTTTCTATAAAATATCTGCATACCTTTTTTAGATTCCTAGTACCTTATTTTTTTTGTCACTGTCAGTTTCTGTTGTGACCAAGAACTCTGACATTTGCATTCATATTTATGCTCCAAGTTTAAAATGTATGAGATGTTAATGGGGCTATATAAAACACAGTTCTTGTCTTTACATCTCACCTTCTCACTGAAGAACAAAGACAGAGGAAACAGTGGGAATACAAAAGCATTCTATGATGAAAGCCAATCAGCAACAGAGTTGGTTGATGCTGAGTAGTGCAAAAGAGGGAAGAGGCCATAGGTGGGCTGATCTGGTTGGAGAAAACCTCATTAAAAAGATGGGGCTGGAAGGTTGAGTAGCATTTTGACAAAGAGATGAAAGGGAAAAGTTGGAAGAAAGCTATGGGCATAAACTTGCACATATTTAGGTAACAGAGGGTTGGGGATAGTGATAGAGAAGATGGTGGCCAGAATATGGATGACCTTGAATGCCAGGATAAAGAGTTTGGACTTGATCTTCTACTCAACAGGAACCCTCCCAAAGTTTGATGATATGGTAGATCATAATAGTCTGATTGTTCCCTTTCTACAAACAAGTGGGTAGGGCAGGAAAAGTAGGCTTACCTTGTGATAAATCCTTGAATTCTTTTTGATTCAAAGCTGCATGTGAACTGAGATGAAGCAGTTGTTCTACATGAAATAAAATGCATTAAAGGCAAGTTTCAGAGTTAGGATTTAGAGAAGGCATCTTTCTCTAACATTGAGAGAAGCTGATGTTCTTTGAACTGCGAAGGAAGGATGGTATACAGTCTGACATACAACATGTCCTCTTTTTCCTTCATTTTCTATCTGTATAAAGCCTTTTAACACCTGGATTTTCCAATGTAGTCTTCTTGAGGTTTTGTGAAACCACACGGTGGAGGTACAGGTTAGAACTGACTGGGAAATATGAAGGTATTTCTCAGTATCCGTGCCCCTCAAGAAAAAGTCCTCGTTACACTTCACTTCCTGAGAAGTGATTTCTTTCCTTCCCCTTCACAACTGCTTTTCAGTTTCATTGAAGGTTATGCATGTTATTTTTCTCCATTAAGCATCATATATTCTATTTCTTGAAAGAGTCAGAGTGTGGAAGGAAGAGAGACATATCTCTGCCCAGTTGACAGTTCTGCCTTGAAAGCGATGGGGGAAGCTGACAGACTGAAGCAGGGATGAACAATATGAACTAGAGGTGTTGCTGCCAGCTGTCAAAGGAAGCCTCAAGTATGTGTCATTTTCTTTTTTTTAAAAGCTCAGGAGACAGCTCTCTGAAATAGCCATGGAGTGTGCTTGCTAGAACTATCCCAGCTCCATGAAAATTCATGGAGTTATCACTTCTTGGAATGCTGGTGTCCCAATTCTGCTGCACATTTCACTCCTGACCCAACTAAAGGCTCTCAGATTCCAGTTACATTCAGTTCCTGCCCCTTCCCCCGAATCTCTGCTCATTCAGCTGCCCCATTTCACTCTTTCTTCTCTAGTTGTCATCGTCTGCAGTGGGGGAAAAGAATCCCTTGCTATTTTGCCACAAGAAGAGGCCAATAAAAGTGTATTTTGTTATCTGAAAGACCTCCCTCCATGTGAGTGAGTGGCAAACCACTCGATATACTATGGGTATCAGATTTCTAGGCAAAGGGCAGTCTGCCCCAAAAGGGATATTTGTTCTGAGACCACATAAGAGTCCTTGGAAATAATAGCTCCGATAACCTTGACAGTTATTAACCTATTGTCTCTCAGCTCCAAACTCTCCTTCCTCTGCGGTGCTCTGTGCTGCTGGGGTTGGGACCCTGTAAACTCTCTTTCAGCATTGCCAGCAGCTGCCAATAGGGGGTGCTGGAATGAGACTGCAAAGCTGGAGGAGGAAGGGACATCCTGGTTCAGTGGGCAGCACCTAGCAAGGCTGCTTCTCTGTGGCAGCCTCAGTCACTTCTAGTAATAGCAGTTCATTCCAGTTTGCAGTTTATTCCCCACTCACAAAACGAGCCTTGCCTCTACCCCTCAGAGACCCCAGCATCATTGGCTAGTGTTCCTTCCTCAGAGGCTAGGGTTCAGCCCACAGAGACCCTCCTGTGAGCCCTGAAAACAGCAACAGCTGAGCTGGGGATCCTTCTCAGTGGATCCTTTTCAGCTCTGTGGAACCCCCACCCCCACCCCACAAGTATCTAAAAGTTAGTAATTCCATTTCTCTCCTTTTGTTCTAGGTGTGCCAGCTGCTTCCCACAGTTGCTATGTCCCTGAAAACTTGGGATTCTCTTCTTTGCCTTTTCAGTTACCTGGTTAAAACTTTATACTTAGTTAACAATTCTTTATATTCCGTTCCATTCCTCTCCCTTCTGTTCCTCTCCGTTCCGTTCCGTACCATTCCTCTCCGTTCCGTTCCGTTCCTCTCCGTTCCATTCCTCTCCGTTCCATTCCATTCCTCTCCGTTCCTCTCCATTCCGTTCCTCTCCATTCCTCTCCATTCCATTCCGTTCCATTCCATTCTGCTGTTTCCTGACTAGACTTGACTGCTGTTCTAGACCAATGGTTCCTGAACTCCAACCTGCATCAGAATCACCTGTAGAGCTTGTGATTCAAACAGATTGCTGGGACCACCCCCAGAGTTTCTGATTATATAGGTCTGGATGGACCCAAGAATTTGCATTTCTAGCAAGTTCTCAGGTGATGCTGATGCTACTGGTCCAGGGACAACACTTTGAGAACTACTGTGTTAGACAAAGCAGCCTGCCCCTAAAGCAATATTTGTTCTAAGATCACTATAATAATTCTCAATAACACTTGCCCCAAATAAGCCATATGGGCTAATGAGTTGATGGTTAAAAATAACGAGGGGTGAGGTCAGGGGTGCTACCACTTGCCGACACATTATGAAGGGAAACGTGTTGCCAGCTTTCCTACAGAGTGATGGAGCATGAGGTTTTACTTAGGAATGGTGTGGTAGAGGTGCCCCTGGTATTTTAATACCTCAAAGATCTTGGAAAGGGAGTGATTTGAGGAGTTATTCTAAGCAGTTTTCCTATAATAGTGCATTTGAAAGAATCTTCAAATTTTGGGGGGGGTTTCAGATTTTCCCCTGTACATTTTGTCATGCCAGTAAATTAACATAAAAACAGAAAAGTCGACACCCAGCCCAGCTGAACAACTTCATATTTGGTTCTTTTGACTTTTTGCTTGTGTACTTGGTATTCATATATATATATATATATTTTGCTCTGTGTATTCTGGGAGGGAAATGAGATCCCACATTATCCTTAACAGAATAGAAAATATGTAATACAGGCAAGACTGCTTTTCCTCATGTCCCCAGCCAGTATCTGTGCTCAGCTTGGGTAGTAGCCAGGTGAGGAGACCAGACAAGGAAAGCAGAACTTTGGGGTCAGAAATCAAGCAGATCATAAGAAATCAAGGGGTCACAAATTCAATGAGGGACAACAAGATGGGATCATCAAAGCTTATTGAGATCAGTTATATGGCTCTGCAACATATTACCCATCACTGATGGGTAGCTAAAACCAACAACTATGGCAATATTTATTTTGCTAGTACATTTGAATTGGGCGGGGCATAGTGGGGACAACTTGCCTCTGCTCTGTTCAGGGTCATTTAGAGTAAATGGAGGCCTGGAGCCTGAAATAATTCTGAAGGCCACTGACTGATGCTAGCTGTCACCTTTGCTGGTGTTGATGGAGGGACCACTCATCTGTAATATTTCCATGTGTCCTGGGTTTCCTCACAACAAGGTGGCTGGGTTCCCAAGGGTGAGCATTAAGAGAGACATAGGGAGATAGAGTGAGAGCAGAAGGAAGTGAGGAGGGAGAGGGAGAGAGAAAGTAAGTGAGAGAGAGAGAGCGTGCGAGAAGTGAGCACCAGGCAAAAACTGTTTCTTTTTAATGTTCTATTCTTGGAAGTCATGTAGCATCATCTTTACCATATTCTATTGGTTAGTAAGAGCAGTCAAAAGCCCCAGCCTAGATTCAAGAGGAGGGACACAGACCCCAGCTCTCAGAGTGAGGAGTAGTAAGGTTAGGAAAAGTATGGGATCAGAAATATTGCTGTAGTCATTTTTGTAAAAGCAATCTGCCACAACATTTAACTTAATCTGCACCCCTGCCCAAGCCTTTGCTGCCGTTTTTATACAAGGCAATCCTAGTCTTCCTTGGTCTCTGAAGATTGGACCAGAAGAGACACCTAATGTGGGTTTCAGTTAATCAGATTCTATTTTGCTAGAGATTTTAAACTAGGTAACCCAGAGATTAGGACATGTCTGTAGTTCCTGGAGCCAAATTGATTTGTGAAGTCTGGTGCTGGGGCAGGCACTTTTGGTCCATGTGCATAGAGAAAGAGAGATCCAGGAGCATGTTGAAAAAGAATGGAAGATAAAGGGAAAGAGGTACACTGCATTTGTGTGAATTTCTGTAGTCTGGATAGATTGTACAGCAGGGTAAGATGGTTCTCCAACAGTTATTTTCTTTCTACCAAGCAGGCCAGTTTGTATTAGGAAAAATCTGTTTTCTATGGTCCATGCCTGTTGATTTTATGCTTATCAAGGGGAGGCCCAACCATTCTACCCATTACTCCTCAACCACTATTGTAGGCTCAAGCAAATATCTCATGGAAATAGGCCAGGGTAAGTAAATGAGCATTTATTCTGAACCAGCTAGATTTTCACATTTGATTTATTCAAAAGATATGATAGTGAGGCCATCTAGCTCACCTATCACTGGCTAACCTGCCAGCTGAGCAGAGACACATGAGTGAGCCACGCCAAGACCAGCAGGTCTGTCCAGCTGATCTCAGCCCAAACTGTCACCTACTGTGAAGATTTAGGTTAAGGGCCAAGCAAACTCAGACACAATCAAAGCTGTACAATTTAATGTTGTTAGATAAAGCTACTCCCTAGAGAGGTCCAGGAAGGAAGCCCAACTCTTGAAGTTCATGTTGTGTAGATTTCTACAAGCGATGGTGCCCTTTAGAGGGCTTAATCATGGATGGATCAACTTAAGATGTTAACTGTGGTCTCAGAGGTGTTAGACCAAGGCCATAGACTCGGAAGCTTGAAGGCAAGTATATTAAGGTAATGTTAACTGCTGTTACAAACCCAAAAGGCATAATGCTACCAATATGATAGAAGTTTCATTTCTTGTTCACCACAAGTCTAAAGTAAGGTGCTCCTAGCCAGCAGGTGGGACTTCCAACCTAGGATCCTTCTACCTCTTCAACACATGGTTTGATTGCATCAAAGGTAGTGGAGGAGAAAACAGCATGGAGGGTGGATGGTTTTTTATGGCACTCACCATAAAGTGGCATATATCACTTCTACTCACATTCCATTGGTGAGAACTCAGTCACATGGCCACACCTGACTACAGGGGATGATGAGAGATATCGCCTCACTGTGTGTCCAGGAAGAAGAAGAAACTTGTTTTGTGACCTGCTAGCCAGTCTCTACCATGGCAGGCACATAAATGGGCACAGCGGTCTGGGTGTCAAACACTGGGGAGTGGCAAGGACAGTGGAGAATTGGTATGTTGCTTCCCTGTTTGAAAGAGCAGTCATTGTTTACCTCCAGCTGACTGTTGCCAGGTAAGAATGCAGGCTATGGGTGTCCAGATATTCCAATTTCTAAAGCGAAGTTAAACATCTGAATTTAAATATAAAATCTCCTGATTTTATAACGGTGGTGATAAATTTATATTTAAAAACAAAAAACAAACCCATTTAGAACATAAATAAAATAACATTTGCAGGCCTGATGTGGCCTGCATCTTTTAGGCTGCCATTTTACAGTATCTGTGTTGGACTCATGGGCCAAATGGGAATGGTCTATAAATTCAGGTAGGAGCCCATGGGTCAGATAATCCACAGTAGCAACAACCAGGCCTGGCAGTGCTCTAGGCATAAGGGTGACGGGTAGAAAATCAGCCTGGGTTCTGGTTAGGCCTTCATCCTGGGGCCAAGGAAAAGCCACAAGGAGAGGGTAAAAGGCCCTTTGATCAGAGGTTTCCAGAGCCCTTTCAAAGAAGAAATGACTTTCCATTGTCAGGCAGGGGCAGGAGGCCAGGCTGAGAAAGATGGACTGGGAAGGAGGGCAATATGAAATGACAGAGGGGGTTAGGGGTCATAGGTCCAGCTGCCTTCAATTGTGTCATTCTCCCTGCGTTGTCTCAGGGGTAGGCAGGTGAGGAGCCAGCACCTGGGAAAGAAGTGATTTCACTATTAGTCACAGACGCCGTGGATATCTACACTCACAGAGGGAGGCCATGTCTGTGTAGACATATTTCCCTGAAACCCTGCAAGTGGCTGCCAGGTTTGGGATTTATACAAAGCTGTGACCTGTGTCCTAGTCACACTTTAGGTGATTTAGAAAGACTGCAAACATTGTAACTAGAAGCCTGTTGTTTTCTGATTTTCTTGGTAAATTGGTGATGACATTAAAGATAAACCAGGGATGTTCATCTCCACTGTATATAAGTAGAACAAATTCTATCTAATGTTTTCATCTTCATCCTAACCAGGAAGTCACATATTTATGGAATGTCATTCTGGGCTAGGAACTGTGAGAATGGGTAGATTATACACCATGCCTCCCCTGCCCTCGGGGACTCTGTGAACTAGGGATAGAGGGAAGAAACATCTAATCCTAAATAAGAGCCAAGCAGTGCCCAATAGAGGCCAGTGATGATAAGTGAAAAATGAATGATGGGAATGGATGGCTTTCGAGGCTTAGAGGGGAGGGAGGGAGGAAAGGAGGGAGACAGGAGGGCCCTATGGACTCCTGTGGTGTGGGTCAGCTTCCTGTAGGGTGTAGGACCCACTTCCTTTCCTAGGAAGCGACTGCGCTTAAAGATATGGCAAATATTATGGCATACAATAAATATTATTGTCTGGCATACAGTGTGATGGTGACTTCAGTCCCTTTTAGAAAACGAAAAGAAATGAGGGCACTTTTAGCAGGTATTTGGGATGTTTTGTTGACTTGGGGGCCTGTTTTATCATGGTAACTTCAGTTTTGCAGAATGAGCTGGTCACAGGCATGGTGCAGGCTGTAGGCTGTGCGGAGAGGGGAAACACTGCTCCCCACCAAAGGTGGGACCTTCTGGATTGGAAATTTAGGAATGTCCTTTCCCTCTGAAAAATTCTCCTCAAAGAAATCTGCAAAGCCCTCACAAGTCTCTGCTTAGGTTTGAGTAAAAAGCCTTCTAAGGTTCTGTTTGTGATTTATGTTAAAATGAAAAACTGATTCTTTACCCACGATTAGAAGTATTTCAACTTTTTTCATGGTTGTAATTTCAAGCACGTGAGACTGTGTTCTCCATTTGGCAGAGCGATAAGTCAAGAAGGGAAAAACATGCCAACTTTGAACAACATTTGTGTATTTTCAGTTATGATCCAAAGTCACATTTGGATTGTAAAGCTGATTCTATCTCTTTGCCAAGTTGGGCAAGAAATCTTGGCTGAAAGATGTTCTTTAAGGACCAGGTGTGCTAGACTGGATGTGAAGACATTTGTATTTGGGCTTCACTGGTACCACTGTTTGACAAAGCAAAGGCATCCTGGCTTTGCCATTTTTTTTTTTTTTTTTCCATTTTAATTTAGAATGAGTGCTTCCTGATCCCTCTTATAGGATTGTCATATGGCTAAATCAGAACTTGGTTTAGAAATATTTAGAATCATCTCTCTTAGTTGATATGTCTAAACTAATTATTGTTTAATAATGCTACTTCTACTATTATTATTACTGTGGTGTTATTACATTTTTGGCCATGATTATCTCACCAAAGTCTCTGTTTATTATAAAATGAGATGCCATTCTTACTTGCTCATTGGTATTCTTCCCAGACAGACCAAAACTGTCCCTGGGAAGTTAAAAGTGAAAATAATTTATGTCACACTGCTCAGGAAACTAAATACCCAGTGGTCAAGAAATAACTATGTCAAAGCTTCTAGGTAAATATTAACTGGGAATGTTGATTCAGACTCACTGAGCATGCATGGGTACTGCTTGCTGCTTTCCACTCCAGGATGGGCTTTGGATATCAATATTCTGATTTATATTAACCCTCTTTAGGCCTACCTGTAGTTGTAAATCAATATTCTGATTTATATTATATTAAACCTGTTTAGACCAATGTGAAGTTATACATAAATATATTTGACATTGCCATTATATCTTAATGGATGATATAAGCCACAGTTTTGGAGACAAATATGAAATAATTTTAGTACAAATGACTCCTATATTAACTACTGCAATGCTTCTCCATGATCAGGCTCCTTTGACTTAAAAAATATTAACATTTAGAAAAATGTCTAGGATACACAGACAGGTTAGGCTAGTTAAGAGCATATCAACCAAGAGGCTACACCCAATAGATTGTAGGTGGCAAATGAGTACGAAGCACACATTCAGAATGAGAAGCAGCCAACACTGCTCTTGGCTGGGAACCAGAGGCCAGTGCAGTAATGTGATTATGGTAATGATTCAACAAGTCATCGTCTGCTGCCTTTGTTCACCATAATTAACTTTTTGGAGTTGCACAGCCTCTGTCTCTGGCTCATCAGCTGGCCCAGCTTTTGTGTCCCCAGCCTGTCATTTCTCCCGGGCCCAGGAGCCTCTAAGTGCATTGCTAAATGAATTCATTGCTGGAACAAAGATTTGGTGGTCGAATAGAGATGGCTATCTTTTGTTGTCAGACATTCAATCCCATATAGCAATCCAATTACTTAAGCTGTTTCTATCAGTCTTATTAGGGCTAACCATTGAGGCCGGCTAGAATGCAGATCACTCTGTCTTGGAAGAATGTGGTGGAACAGATTAGTGCTTTAATGAGAGGCTTTCTGAAGGCCAGATCTTTTCCATTGTATATATATATCGAGATCTAGGAACCATTTTTAGGTGAGGGCCTGGAGTCACTGTTACAAAGACTGATCAAAGCATGGCTGGAAATCTGTACGATTGCTTGAAGAAATTTTATGGGTTATAAAATATTGGCACGGGTTCTGTCTGTTATGGGCTATCTGATGGAAATCTCTGGTAGGCTGGGAAAAGGAAATTGCTTATCGGCATTTCTGTGGGATGGATATCTTTGGAGTTTGTATTTGAACTCTTTCTTCACTGTGTTACAGGTCAAATTCTGTGCTTAGCAGTAACAGTCAGGAATGTGGGCTGCACAAAATCAACACATGCCTTGTTCCATATTCTGCTACCCAGAAAAATATATTGTGAGAGAGTGGCTCAGACCAGGGTAAATGGATGATTACTAAGAAAAGATAGCAGGGGTCGGGTAAGATTACAGTAGTTAGTTAATGTGTAGAAGTTGAAACCTGAAGTCAAAATGAGAACAGGAGTTAAGACAGAGAAACGGTTTAGGATACTCTAGTTACGCCTATCAAGAAAAGACAGTAATGGGTTTTAATGTTCAAAGAAACAATATCCAGATTCAACATGCCATGCCTATTGCCCTGGAAATGTTCCTGAAATATCAGATGCAAAGTGGTTTTATTTTAAAATAAGCAAGTCTACCCATACCTGGAAGAATATAAGTAAGTAGAAAAATACTTTATCATGAAAATGTCTTATCGTGGAAACTTTCAGACAGATATCAAAGTACCCGTCACTTAGCCTCAATATTACCCACTCAAAGCCAATCCTGTTTCATCTATACCCCCTACCATTCCAGGACAAATCCCTAACTTCATGTAATTTCATCCACTGCTGTTGCACTTTATAAAAATAGGAACTCTTGAGAAAAACATAAAGTGAAAGAGCATCATCATGCTTCAGAAATATTAACAGCAATTCCTTAGCACCAATATTCAGATGATGAAACTTCTCAGAAGCAAAACATGCAAAAATATTTGCCCTATTTTGGATGTATTTTTTTGGTATGGCATGTTTTAGATAATACATACCCTTCTCCCCTGTTGTTGCCTCTCTCCTCCTAAATAGTCTTATTCCAGATTCTATAAGAATATTATAATTATAATAAGGATATATTATATTTGTATAGAATTTTCTGCTTTTCAAGATATTTTGTGTGTAGTCCTTTTGGTCTTTATCCTCTGCGAGACAGCTGTGTATGTTAGAAATAAGGAAACAAATATAACTGGGACTTGAACTTAATTCTTTTTGCTCCAAAGTCGTGTCCTTCCCCTTTCTCCTTTACTCTCACTCTCTCTTGCTCAATAAAATCTCTATCAAAAAATAAAACTCCATGAGCTTTACAATTAGCTGACCATACCACTCAATTATATATCAACTTGGATCTCAATTATTAACTACTTGGAAGCCAAATTTCTTCATCTATAAAATGGTGAATATAAATGTACCTCAAAGATTGCGGCAGAATAAAGAGAACATAAGTACAGCATGGGGGGGGGGGTATCTTTCCAAATTCACTGTGTTTCCTTCACAACTAATGGCCTCGCTGAGGCCCCACCTTTTACAATGTGACTATAGCTCCTCCTTTCAAGAGGTGGAGTCTATTTCTTCACTCCTTGAATCTGAACTGGACTTGTGCCTTGCTTTGGGAGCTAGAATACAAGAGAAGTGATATGCCGTTTCCTAGCTTAGGTCTCAAGAAGCCTTACACGCTTCTGCCTGTTCTTCAGACCCCTGCCTCCACCATATGACAAACCTGGGCTGCCTGTTGGGAAGTGCAAAAACACCTACAGGAGGGCTTAGTTGTCTCCGTAGAAGCCATCCTAGACCCGTCTATGATCACTCACTTTCCAAACATGTGAAAAAGTTTAACTAAGATCATTGGAGTTGCCTCCTCAACACGTAGTTGACCACAGATGTATGAGTGAGAGTCCTGCCAAGACCAGAAGAACAACCCAGGTGACCTGTACACTTGTGAACAGTAATATATGCTTATTATTTTAAGCCACTGAGATTAGGGCACATTTTGTTACACAGCAATAGTTAGCATTCATGGTAATTGGAGAGACAAAGTTAACTTTCATTAAACTTGAGGGGAGTGATGGTTAGGTTTATGTGTCAGCTTGGCCAGGTGATGGTACCCAGCTGTCTGGTCAAGCAAGCACTGGCCTAACCATTGCTGTGAGGACATTTGTGGCTGTTTGATAAACCAGAAGGCTGGTTTGTTAAATCATCAGTTAACTGGCTGCAGCTGTGACTGATGATGTCAATGAAGGGAGCGTCTTTCACAATGAGAGAATGCAGTCAGCTGGATTTAATCCAATCAGTTGAAGACTTTTAAGCCAGACAGATAGAGGACCTTCACTTCTTCTTTGGCTGACCAGTGAAGCATTTCCTGAGGAGTTTGTCAAAGTTGCCAGTTTGTTTCCTGAGTTCATTGAACACGTTCATTGTAGTTACCAGTTGGCTGCCTGAGGAGTTCATTGAACATCTTCATTGGAGTTGCCAGATTGCTGCCTGCCCTACAGAATTTGGACTTATGCATACCCACAGTTGCATGAGACACTTTTATAAATCTTATATTTATAGATATCACTTGTTGATTCAGTTTCCCTAAAGAACCCTAACTAATACAACTGGGAATGATATATGTGATATTGCTTCCATTCTCTTAATCTCATTCAATCTATCTACCTTGTAGATGTCAGATCGATCATCCCAATAAAGTGCTTTTTGCCTGTTACTTACTGTCATGGAGAACTTCACAGTTCTTTCCTTGGATAAAGCTCAAACTCTTCAGCCTTATGTCTGTGGCTCGGACCAATTTGACCCTCCAACTACCTTTCTGTTATTTTCTTCCAGTATCTTTCTACACACATATTTTTCTGATAACCTTCTCTTTTTATGAACAGATCCAACTTTAAGCTGTTCCTTTTCCTTACATGCTCATCACACATCAGCAGGGGGCCTCTGTTGCAAGTCATCTTCACTTAAGAGTTCCAGTCCAATGGAGTCTCCATCATCTGAAAGATTATAGGTCTTTTTGACAAGAGGAGGAGAAGTTGAGAATAATGTATTGGCTTTTAAATACTTCCACCCAGAAGTGGTATCTGTCACTTCTGTCTGCTCAGAATTCATTGGTCAAAGGAAGTGACATTGCCACACATAACTTACTGAGTGCTTGGAAGTAGAGGTTTAGTAGATATTAGTGAACAATTGTAATCAGTGTCTCTCAAAGAGGGGGATGGCCTGAGGGAAACTGGTCTAATGAGATGAAGATTATGTAGCAAGGAGTGACAAGAAGTTAGATTGAGTAGGTAAGTGGGAGAAACTAGAAGGTCTCTGGGCCTAGGAAGAGAAATTTGATCTTGATATTAGGCAACAGGGAACCATTGTAGGTTCCTGAGCAGGGAAAGGGCATGATGGCAGCAGTGCTCTAGTATGAGAAACCTTAATATTTCAGAAAGGATGGAGAGGAGTGACTGCTGTTATGCTGCTCCAGGAGATGAAGGCTGAGAGTGCTGAGCAGTAGTGGGGACTGAGCTAAGGGTGGGTGGGCATAAATCTGATAAGGAAGACTCAACATTTCAAAGGAAGATGCAACAAGACTTGGTGATGGATTGAAACAGGGGAGCAAGATCTGGAGGAAAGATGTCTCAAATCTGTGCAGACCTTTTCCTAGAAGGTAAGAAGGAAATGAGAGAAAGAAGGTTCAAGTTAATTCATGAACTAAACTAGTTTCATACTTTCTGAATCTGTTGGAAGTAAATACTAAAGTAAAGTAGTAACTGAAATGAAACACAACAGAAAGGAGCTCATTCAAGTCTTGAGTACAGTGTGTGTGCTTACAGAGAAAAGCAAATAGTCTCCCTTGGACTGCCCCAATACCCTGCTTATTTCTTTATAAGATAAAACCACAAGAAATAACAAATGCAGAATTCTGATTTTTACCGAGAAATGCAAAGCCACTGGTGCCTGCTTTCTTTTGTTAAAAAAAAAAAACAAAACAAAAAACCAAGAATTGGAAAGGTCATCCAAGATGGAGGCGGAGGCAAATCAATGTTTAACTTAGAAATATTTTTCAGTTAATCATCTCTGACCACTCACACTAAGAGGGCACTCCTAAAGGGCTGGCAAACTTGAACTGGGAACACTAAGCTTCTATGAGAATAGCCAAATGTCAGGATCTGCAAAATTGGAAAGCCACAATCCACTGTAGATTTAACTGAAAATGGTCAAAGGAAACCTTCCTCTGCAAATATATACCTAGGGATATCTTGACTTGAAGACTTTTGCCTGCATGTAAGAGAGTTATGAAGTCATAAGACTTTTCTTGTTTGGGATTATCATAAACACTTGGGACTTAATACCTGGCAGGAAATTTGTTAAAAGGTGTGGGAAATAGTCTTAGACTCTCTCATGGCTTTCTTTTCCTGTTTTCTTTTCTGATATACCTGAGTTTATGAAATAGAACATATTTTGGCTTTTTAGATAAGCTTTTTTGGTTGTTTTATTATAAGGAATCAATCTTTAAGAAAGTTATGGATCCTTTATAGTGAGGCCAGTATTTGCTCTAACCAGCAAATTGACATTTTTATTCTTGTTTCCATTTTAGTGCATTTGTAGATAGTGATGAGGAAACTCCATGATTTTGACAGGCTTTGTTCATTCTTCTGTATGGGTGAAATAATTATCTGTCAAAGAAAAGAAGTGACTCTTTTGGCCTTTGAATGTAATGTACCCATTACATTCATGTAAAGCCGAGTGTGTAAAGAGATTCTTAATCAAAGTGTCACCCTTGACTTCAGGCCATTGTGCTCATGAATTGTTGAGCATATGGTGTGCTGTTCGGTGACCCCTAGTTCTGGAGAATTTCCCATACCACAGACATTGCTTTACAAGTAGAGAGTCAAGCAACTGGTGCAAAACAAATGAATATTCTAGGACCCAAAGATGCATTTCTCTTATGAGACCTCATCTTCTAATATTTCGATTCTGGATACATGAAACAGCTTGGAAAAATTCAGCAGTAATGAGATTCAGCAAAGCTGTATTTGAATTATTAGGGAAGTCTTAATTTTGGCATTGATTTGGCATTTTAGGAGCTTTAAAAGATCCAATTTTGCATGCTTATGAGGAATTCACATGGGCTAAATGTGTTTGACAGGAAATATGAAAAATACCAGATTACATGTGTCTCTTTTTCATTCCAAAGAACAAATTCTATACTGTTTAGGCTCATCTTTTATATAGAATGGACAGCAAGGCCCTGATGGAATATTTTAAAAATCCTTCACTAAGTTTGGGCTTAGATATTTAATCCAAATAAAGGCCACTTTATATTTTTATTGTTAACTATTATATTGTTTGGAGCCTGGAGTGTCACTTCTCATTAATATCTCCTTTGACAACATCACCTTGACTCATCAGTGTTGTGAGAGCTGTGGGGCCATAATAAAACTCAGTGAAATCACATGGTAAAAGTCTGGCCGTGAATTTATCTGCCAAAATAATATATGTGTTTCCTCTTGTGCAGGAATTGTTATCTCATTTAGACTCTCCCAAACAGAGGACAGATGGTCAGGACCTTGCCTTACATATCAGTTAGCTATTGTTGCAAACCAACAATACAACTTTATACTCTGTGGCCTAAAAACAGTAAGAATTATTGCTCTTGGCTCAGCTGGATGGTTCTTCTGGCCTTAGTCAGGCTCACCATGCATCTCCAGACAGCTGAGGGGCTAAAAGGGGCTCTGCTTCTCTAGGTTGGGCTCTCTTACAAGTTGGAGGGTTGGTTGATTGTAGAGTGGTCCAGGGCCACCTTGCGTGGTACAGTGGGGATCTCATCCATGTGACATCTCATCCTCCATCAGCCTCAGCTGGGCTTGTTCACATGATGATGACAGGGGTCTAGGAGAAAAAAAGAAGCAGTAAAATACAGGGGAAAGATCATTAGGCTTTGAAAGTCTTGGGATTGAATCCTGATTCCATGACCGACGGAGCTAGCTCTACAGCTTCAGATAAGTTATTTAGCAGCTGTAACTGCGTTTGTTTCCTGTATATGCAACACAGGCAGTAATGCCTGACCAGCCTGACACGTATATTTAGGAAGAAAACGACATCATTCGGAGCTGCACCACCAATATGGCAGCCACTGGACACACGGGACTATTGAGCACTTGACATGGGCCTAGCACGACTGAAGAACGACTTTTTTCGTTGTATTTAATTTTAATTCATGAAAATTTAAATTGAAAACCTACTTGATTCGGTTATTGGGAACGCTTATGAGTGATCAGAGGAGGGACCGCCGCCAGCGCTGAGGAGACGCGGCCACTTCCGGGGAGGCGGTGCTGCGGCGCTGGCTGTCAGCTCACCCGCCGTGGGCGCTGCGGGGGCCTCGCCTCGCCGGCCCGGGATGAACTTGCATCCTTGCGTTTCTGCGCCGTGGAATTTTCCGAGCGCTCAGCCCTCAAGGGCCTAAGAACCCATTCGTGGCTGTAGCAGTGACTCCCCAGGTCAGTTTCTGTGCCGTCATTTAAAGTATTTATTTATATATAATATATATTATTTATTAGTGCATTTCAATACTTCATGTTCAGCTGACACACCGTGGAAGTCGCTCAGTGATTCTCGTTAGGTAGCAGCCCCTGCTGGAGAGAATGGCGTCTGGCGGACTACCTGTGGCTCCCTCACGCCAATGACGTGGCAGATTCTTTGGACACAGTCCAGGGCTCGGGTGTAGTTACCCTGGGATGGCTGACGTCCTCGCCAGCTTCCTGGAGATGGTGGGCTCCGTCCTGCTGGGGACCAAAGTGAGCCAGGCCGCGCGGAAGGGCTGGGCTGACGTGGCGGGTGTGCAGCTCCACGCACGAGCTGTCATGGCGGGCTCCGTCAGCCGCGTGTTCATTTCTGCTGTGTGGCAACTAGTGGCTTCGTTCTGGAAGCTTCCCAGTTCCCTTGATAACCTGTGCTTTATGATTCAATTCTCAGAGTTTGCCTATTATAGTTAGTCCATATTAGTGAGGCATTATAATGTTTGTCTCTTCGTTTCTGTGTATGCTCCATTTTTTAATGGTTCTGTTTTAAATTGGGTACCCCATGATAAGCTAAAGAAGGGTCTCCCATGAGGCTCTATGATTAAGTGAAATTAGAAATGTAAATTTCAGTTGTTTTTGAAAATGGGAACTCGGATATTTTGTTCTGTGCTTTGTGTGTCGTTTATCAGAAAAAAACTTCCTTTAAATTGTGATAGAGATTGATTACATTTCATGTATATTTTAATTTGTGTAACTACCTACGTAATCAAAATTGAAAGCAGAAATTAAGATGAAAAGTCTTATAGTCATCACAGAACTTTGGTCTCAAAAGGGATCTCAATTTATCTGATTTTTAAAGAAATCATTTCTTTGGGCCATAGAATTTACATTTTATAAGTACTTTAACTCCTAATAAACAAAATAAAATGAAACAACCACAATGAAAAAAAAGTGTTTGGAACAATTTGGATATGTAAATCTACTTTTCAAATTGTTAATTTTTCTGGAATCTAAATACAGATCAAGTGTTTCTGATGAAAATTTTGCATCTGGTCTTTACTGTAAAATACACACTGGATATCAAAGACCTAGTATGAAAAAATAATGTTAAAATATCTCAATAATTTTATATTTTAACTACATGTTGAGTGATAATGTTTTGGACATAGTGGGTTAAAGTAAATGAATTATTAAATTAATTTCATCTGTTTCTCTACATTTAAAAAATCTGGCTAAAAGAAATATTACAATTACATAGTATGGCTCACATTATATTTCTGCTGGATAGTGCTTTTAATAAACAGTGATGTTGTCAGCAGTAAATTCCATGACTCGGTTGCAATATTTGTGAGAGTAGGGATGATAACTACAGTATTTGATTCACCATCTTTTACCTAGGGCCTGGCTCAGTACTTGGCAGAAAGTAGGGGCTTGATAAATATTCTTTGAATGCATAAATATTTAAGGAAGTTGAAATATTTATTAAATCACTGTGTATTCAGACTGAGTCTTTGTTGCATTGCCTCTAAAATTCAATAAGACATGACCTGGCCAAACCCAACATATTAGGATGTGATATACTTTCATTCTATGTGTAGATTTGTAGCCTTTTTCACTTGGATGGACTGCTGGGCCTTTAATACAGCATCTTAATAGAGTACATACCAATGCAAAAAAGATATTAGATTACAAGATCTAACTCCTGTTGCCAGATTCTAATTAGCAATGAGGGAAGCAGAACTGACCATATCAGTGTCTATACATTGGACCTCATCACTTTGTCTTTGTTATTTTTTATTTTCACTCAAACTTTGAGTTTGTTAGAATAATCCCCACTTCAGTAGATTTTCTTGTGTACCAATTGGAAAAATTTTTATGCACGTGTATATTCTACACCTTGAAGTGAGAATTTCCCTCTTGGGAATTAACATGCTTTCTTGGAGAATGAATTGTCACTTCACATTTTCCGTCTGCTTTCAAGAAATATGTTTATTTTTAGTGAATACAATAAATGCCAGAGGGGATAAGGGATTGATTCCATTAACCAGTAGTTTCCCCTTTCTTTCTTTTCATGTGAGGTAGTAGTCTCTTGATAATTAACCTATCAGGTTTCTGGGATCCCTGGAGCTCCTCTTACCAGGAAAAGTATATATGTGTAAATTATATGTATAATATATGCATACGTGTTTCTGTCTCCATGGGAAATGTTACAATATGTTTTAATTAGTCACAGATAAAATTTAACATTTTGAAAGGTGAACTTTTATTTCATGGAATTAAAGTGAAAGTTTACTGTGGAGTGTCATTTCTTTGGAATTGAATGGCAACTTATCATTTTCCTCCCCTTCTTACTGATGGAAATTGTGAGGATTCCAATGTTTTCCCCTGAGAGATTATCTTCCGTTGGCCGCCATCCTAAATTTTGAGATGTTTATTCTAGAGGCAATTTAAACAAAAGAGAGGAAATGCCCTGGACTAGTGACTGCATGTAATCATAATGAAAAATGCTTGATATCAAATCAAAGGAGGGGAAGATGGTATTGTGATTTCAGTTTTTGACTCACACCTCTGGGGACTCAACTCTTCTGGAGAAACCAGGAAAAAAGAAAAGCACATTATGGTCAACCTGGTCCATTTTAGTATATATATATTTTCCCCTTTCTTCCTTTTTATGATAGCGCCACCCTGTAAATAATGCAAAAGAAAATTTTCTTTTACCCTAGTGATGGTGTTCAGTGCATTAAATTTCTGCAGTGTAACTTAAATAAAAAAGAATACACACAGCCATCAAAGTGAAAAATTATTCAGGCAAGAATCATCATGGATGCTAAATCTAGATAGAGGTGAAGTGTCAATGAAGAACAGAATACTTACATAATCTCAAAGTTTATAAAAGTACAAAAGGAAAAATAGTTAACTATGCAGTGCAGTCATGGAACAACATCTTAACCAAGTGATAAAAATAAACATCACCAGAAAGGGGCAAATATCATGTGTGTCCCTTGATTGGATACTCTGAGAAGAACACATCATTATGTAGTATTCCAGCCCAAAATGGAATGCATGAAACTAATCACAATGAAGTAACAGAGAAACCCAAATCAAGGGACATTCTATAAACTAACTGAAAGGTTGAGGGTTTACTCCCAGGTTAAAGGAGACCAAAGAGAGATGACAACTGAATGAAATAATGGGATCCCCTAAAGAATCTTCTACCAGAAAAAAAAAAAAAATTGTTATGAAGGTTATTATTGGGGACACATGATGAAATTTGTAATATGGACTGTGGATTAGATAAACATATTACATCAGTATTAAATTTTTGAATTTTATAACTGTACTATGATTATGTAAGATATTATCCTTGTTCTTAGGAAATAGACATAGAGGTATTTTGGAGTAAAGCGGCATGATACAAACTGCCTACTGTCATGGGGCTCAGAAATAATTATATTAATGATTATTAATTAAATAATTTTCTGTATCTTTATATATATAGTTATGGAGAGAGGGAGTATTAAGCACATGTGGCACAATATTAAAAATTGGTGATTCTGGGTAAAGGGTATTTGGGAATTCTTTGTAGTATTGTTGCAACTTTTCTCTAAATTTGAAATAAATTTCAAAATCAAAGGTTTTGAAAAAATAAAGCAAACAAGCCCCTCTCTCCCACATGCTTCAATTGGTGGAAAGGTTTTAAGGGAGCAGAAATTAGATTACAAAAAGTTTGACTATTGGGAGAAAAATATGAAGATTGGCCATGAAAACAGTTTCTCATAAATCAAGGTTGTTGGAAACAGTCTTTTAAAGTGACAGACTCCAGAAATTCTGTGTCCATCAGGGTAGGGTAATCCCATTACAGAAATATCAAATGGCTGCAAAGCTGTATGAAACCAGGGTGGAGGGTGATGAAGCCCTGGTTGGACGGCTTGATTTATTGGCTAGATTAACCTGCTTGCTTCCGGGAACCTGGAGAACCACAGTCTGCGTCAATTCTGCATGCAGTGTGCCATGCCTCCAGAGGGAATGGCAGTGATGAGATTAAACCCAGAAAGTAGTACATTCACCACCCTTTAAGTTTGTGTTCCCAGAGTAGGGGGTTGGCCATGTGCCTTCTCTTAGAGGACTGGAAGATCTGCAGTGGCTGAGCCCCACAGTCTCTTGTGAAACACGTGGAAGGAAAGTTGGTCCTTCAGGCCAGCTCTCACCCAGATAGCATTCATTGGTGAGTCGTGGGATTTCAAGTGTGCAAGCCTGCTTTTCCTGTAGACTTAAGGCCAAGGCAGAGCACCCATGTTTGCTGTGGACAGAGCCTTCTGGGAAGGGTAAAGCCCGCCAACTGGCCCGTTAGAGTGAGAGAGAATGAAGTTGTTGTTTGGCCAGTCTAGGGAAAATCTCAGTGGGCTCTCCTTTAACGAACGCCTGTGATCTGGTGTTACACCAACACACAGCTGACTCTTTACACAGACCTCTCCAATGTTGTAGGAAGTACCCCATGCAGTTATATAGGAAGGAAAAGTCAGCTCTTTATTACTTAATCACATCACTCAATGTTAGAGGTTTTCATTATCTCATAAAATGCTTTCCAGGGGTAGGGAAAAGTAGTTTGGAAGACATTTTATTGACTTGCCTTGTTTCCAAGTTTGTGAGCTTTCAAACAAGAATACTTGTTCCCTTTTTATTTATTTTTTAAGCATGACTTTTGGGCAGGGTTGGTTCATTTTCAAGGTCTCTTTGTTTTGTTCTAATATTGGTATGATTTAAGAATTATTTAAGGGTAATGGCATAAGGGCTATAAATAATCAACATGTATTTGATTACAACAGTAATTGTTTCAGAGTGTCATAGATCAAAAACATAATATAAGATGGAGCCAGTTTTGGATCTAGCAAGTTTTCAAAGCCACTTTGCTTTAAAAGAAGAATGAGGTCCTGAGACTAACCCTTCTAGCTTTCAAAGTGCTGTGCAGAATTTCAGCCTTATGATCTCTTATCAACTCTGAAACGGGACACGTTTGTTGTCTTTGTTTAGTAACAGTTTTAAAAAATTTCCATTTTTGTATTGAAATAAAAATCCATTGAAAAAAAATCCATTGAAGGATAGCAATGGATAGCATTTATTGTTCACATAATATGAGTTATTTTACGGGGAGGATGTTATCCATTAAAGTTGGGGATCATAAAGCTCTGTACGTTTTCATTTGGTACCCAAGTAAAAGAAGTAAAAGCACAGAGGAAGGGATTTTTTTTTTTTTTTTTCATTAATAGAAAAGAGAGCAGTGACACACGTAAGTACAGCTTTGGGCTTTTTAGCAGGGAATTAGTTTTCCATGTACATGACTTCCTTGGCAGAGTAATATGGGCCCAAGTTTTCTGATTTAACTGTCTTAAAAAATTCCACAGCTTAGAACACA
This sequence comes from Choloepus didactylus, assembly GCF_015220235.1. Classification (NCBI taxonomy): domain Eukaryota; kingdom Metazoa; phylum Chordata; class Mammalia; order Pilosa; family Megalonychidae; genus Choloepus; species Choloepus didactylus. The sequence continues at coordinate 23,966,333 of NC_051325.1, read as the reverse complement.
AAATGGGTGTGGGATTTTTAAGGTATAATTGTAGTGTAGTCAAAGCTGTTTGGAAGCTCAGCAATTAAGACAGATTACTGAGATCTCTTTCTAGCAGACAGATGCAGATGTCTCTTTGAGAAGTGCTTGCTGGAGAGGAAACAGGAGGTTTCATTTCAGTGCATAGTGAACTGGGGCAACCATTGTGAGCCCTTGAGATGGGACTGCCCTCCAACTGGTTTTTTTCTTTTTTTTGGCCTGGATTGTGTGACTTTTTTGTGAGAGGAGTCTTGGACTACTGGTCTTCCATAGCTGGTGGGGTATTTTGAGATGTGGGTTTTATTTATTTAATTTATTTATTTTAGATTGGATGATTTCTGAATTCCTCTCATTCTTAAGAATCTGGGGTTCCATGTGGCTTTCCATAGTGTGGCAGGAGAAAGTACCAACAGAGGAAACGAGAAGTGAGCGGAAGGCTTTCTCTTTGTAAGCCTTAGAATAAGAATCCATTTCTTCTCAGTCACTGTTCATAGCAGTAACAAAAAAGGAGATAATTTTCCTTCTCTGTCTCCTTCGTGTTCTGGCAACTGGACAGCTTTCCCTTGGAATCCAAAGCATTAACACTGTCCCTGCAGTTCCCCAATGTGGCAGAGTGACTTTGGTTAAAGAATCCAGTGAAATTCCCCTGGGAATACTAGGTCCACCAACTTTCTTCCCAATAATGCTGACTGTTTACATGGTTGCTTTGTATGTGATGAGTCCCCCCCTCTCGCCCCTCTTCTTTTAATTGCCCTAAGCTCTGGCTCTATTTTAAACTATGTCCCGTCGTTGACCATATTAAGGAAAAAACAGGTATTCGTCTCATTCCACAAGGTGCTGATTGGTAGTAAAATATCCTTGTAAAATCTGTTCTTGCTGTTAACCTCATTTGTATGGAGGAAAAGTATTTGGAATTTGTCAAAATGGCTGAACCTGGGGCAGAGCAGTCACTTCTGCAGTCTCGTGGTTGTTGAATTACTTGAGAATCGTGAGCCTCTAAGGACCCTGGGAGATCTTCTAGTGTGTTCCTCTGGCCCTGGGTGAATTGGCAACTTGAAATGGTCATTCTCATTGCTGGGCTTTTTCTGCCTCTCCCATCTCCTAGAAGGCAGAGAATGAGACTTCTCTTTGTAACGTAATATGATATGTATCGACTTATACACCAAGAATTCATCCTAATAACTAAGTTGACTTCTTTCTGGACTGACTCAAAGCCAATTTTGGCTGTTTCCTCCTTGGAGATGAAGAACTTTCATCTAATAACACTCCATATGTTACAAAAGCACCCCAAGGGGCAGGTCTTCGTTCATTTTACCATTTCTCTTCCCTGTTCTTCTCCAAATCTATCATGGGTTACTTTTTCTCTTCTCTAAGTAACATACTCTTCAGATTTCTGTGACTTATCCTTTTATGTGCAAAATTTTGTGCTCCTTCTGCTCATGAGTCCAACTACCTTCTTTACCCAGGTGCCAACTGCATCTCTTTTTAGTCAGGCCACAGTTTGCCTGCAATGGGCACAGCCCTGGTGACAGAGAAATCATATGAAGGTCACAAGAAACATACGAAGGAAATAGGAAAAAAAAAAAAGAAAAGGATCAGGTATGTTAAACCATGTCTCTGTCCAGAACACAGATAGCCTAAAAAAGTAAGCATGTTTCCAGTAAGCTAATTCTGCGTAAATAAAATGTCATTCATATGCCACTTTCTTTGCTGTCGCATACCACCTTTTGTTAATAATAACTTTCTTACTGTGATATTCTGGAATTTAAAAACCATCCCTTTATATGTCCTCAGAATAGTGGAATGCATCATATTAAAGACTTGCTATAAATTAAACCATTCTCTTGGGGTAGAGAATTGGCAGTTTGGTTGATCTCCCCATGACTGGTTTTACCCAGAAGCTATTGTGCTCCCCATAATGGCACTGATAAGAAGGGACCACTCCCAAAATGCTATGGGTCCTTTCAGTTAGAAACTAGGATGGGTGTAACACATTTATTTCCTGAAGCTGTATCAGTTACAAATATGTGGAAACAGCGAAGATTAAACTAATACTGAGAATTTTCTTTTAAATAATTCATATTATTTTTCCTAGGTAGAATTGTTCATTTCCCCCCATCTCAGATATAAACTAAATTTTGAAGATTCATTACTTTTCTTCTGGATGTCTGCATCCTGACCATGATACTAGGTTCTGGGAACAGGCTGAATTTTTAGTGTTCCATGAATGGGACGTAATAAAAACTCCTTAAAGAGCCAACATTTTGCTGTTTACTTTGGGCACATGTTTCACCAATAGTGATTTTCTATTTTTCAACTCCTGAGGGAAGGTAGCTTAGAATCTTAGCTGAATTTTGCATGACTCCAAGGTAAATCAAGATCAATCGTCCGAAACATACTTTAGTAAAAATCATGTGGCGCTTAAAATCCCAAACTTTAAATCAATGAATATTTAGGTTTTGTCACTCAGTGATAGCATTTGTTTCCCATCCTGGAAGCTTTGCCATTGAACTGACTTTCTGCAGGATTGGGTTTTCCGTCACCCTTGCTGAATGCAGAGCCATCTTGCTCAGTGTAGGAAATGGGCTTGCAAGGGCTAAGGCGAGGGGCTGATGTTGTTCAGGGCTGTCTGTGCAGGGAGCCCCTTGACTGAACACGCTTGGCCATTTGACAAAAAACTCTCCCTTGCCAAATAACTCTTCTGAAGTCTCGGGTAGCTCTTCTCCTATCATTTCCCTAGCAGTAAAACAGGGTTCTGTCAGATAGAGGCTTGAGTCTGGGCATAGAAAAAAATGGAATTCTATTTAAATGCTCACCACTTCAAACCCATGTTCTCCCTTTTGGAGGTATACAAGTCCCTGGCTTTTCCTGGCAAAATGTCCTCAGCCCCAACCCTCTCCTTTTTCCTCATCACCTGCTTTACTCTTTTGAAGCATAGTCTTAGCTAGATTGATAATCTGATAATTGTTCAGGCTATCATTACTATAGTCTGAGTGCCTTAGCAGGGAGGAGTGGGAGGGCAGATTTTAATCACTCAGGTATTTGTTGGGTGCCTACTGGAAGCAGCCACTGAGGACAACGGGGGTTGAATTGTGTGTTTCTCACCTCCAGAATAGTGGCAGCAGGGGGCAAGCTAAAGTAATGGTGCTTTGACTTTGTTGGTGTGCACGTTATTAGAGAGAACTTCACAATGGCACATTGGAATGGAGTACCTGGGACTGTTACCTGGCTAGCAGTGTCCCTTAGGCTCTAGGAGATAGGACAAGCAAAGTGTTGGCCTTCAATTAAGAGTGACAGTCATCCAAGTATGGGGACTCTTTCAAGTCTTTCTTTGAGGAAGAAAATGGAAGCCGTCTTCTGTCCAAGGTAGCTGTTCAACTGATAGAACAGGGTTTCTTAGTACAGCCAGAGCCAAACCATTCAAGAAGACAGCCTACCACTGCTGAGGATGACGTAGGGGGCCCCTTTTTACTTATTTTGCCTCAAATGCTAAAGCCCTGAAAGAAGAAATAATAGCTAACATGCACTGAGTATTTGCCATGTGGCTGGATTAATTTTCAGTCCTTTATATAATATCTAATTTAAACTTCATAGCAATCTCTTAAGGCAGGTACTGTTATTATCATTTTCAAATGAAGAAACTGAGATACCTGCCAAGTTCACCTAGCTAGCAAAAGATGAAGCCAAGCGGTTGGATTCCACTGGCCTGAGAGCCCTTCACCAGAAAAAAGAGCTCCCTGAGTTTAGCTTTCTTGTGCTGAAACCTGCGATAAAGAAGCACAATATCTCTCTTTTTAAAAAGATAATCTCCTAGAGGATGTGTGTGACTTTTGTTTGTATATAGGCACCCAGTTGTATGGTATGGAGTGGGTGACATGGTCATAATTAATGAGGATACACATTTTCTGGGGAGTAGCTTAAAGTTTGGAAGTTTTCTGCCAGTGAAACTCTTGTAGGTGATTTTGTTCTGCCAAAAGAACTCATACTCCCAGAGTTTGCTAAGCAGAGCCCTTGAGCTACTCTAGGAGAATGGTAAGAACTTTCCTCTTTAAGTCCATTGAGCGAAAGCCCCAGCAAAGTGGCATTTTATAGAACAGGCTCCATCAAAAGCCAGTAAAGCTGAGTGTAATTCCTTAAATGTATCTTTATGTAAACAAGGAGGATGCCATAAGGCTTAAAAATAACACAGCTGAATAAGTGAAACAATCAAAGATATGCATCTGATTCAAACCGAATTCAGCAAGTGAAACAATATTATCTGATGAGGGCGATTTTATGTTGCATGTTCAAAGCTGGCTTTAAATTCTTAAGAGGTATCAAAATAATCAAAGTGTTTTCTTTGCTCTTAGCTGTCATTGTGAAAGAACCATAAATGGTTGAAATGTTTATGTTGATCAGAAACCACAGTTAAGAGGTGAAAAGAAAGTTTCTGAGCATAAAAGAAAGATTCTGGGAGGGGTGGGGAGACTGTTATTATAGCTTCCCTGTTAGAACTGTAACACTCTCTCTGCCTCAGATCCTAACTCCAGGTCATCTGAGGCTCCTCGGAGAGGAATGTCTATTAATATGAAAGTACAGAAAGGGGTTCCTCAAATTTTTTTTTATTGTAATCACCTAGAGTGTTTTTTTTTTTTTTTTTAAATACAGACCTCCAGATTCTTCCCTGGGAAGTTTTGGTCCAGTAGGTACAGATTGGAATCCAGGAATATGAAATTTAACAAATCTCCTAGGTGGGTGTCTCCTGGCCAGTCAGGACAGGGAGACACAAACTGGTGTACGTGTTTTACAGATGAGTACTCTGAGGCTTGGTGAGGGTAGTTTACATGCGCTCATCTCCACTCTAGAGGTAGAGCTGAGGCTGAAACTTCATTTTTTGGTTCTACATTCACTGCTTTGTTTATGTCTCTGAGTACATGTGCATTGGACAGTTGGGGTGAGTGTGTGTGTGCACATGTATGTGCACTTGGCAATAAGGACCTGTCAGTGGAAGCTGTTAAAAATTGGCCTATTAATAATATTATTATTTTGTAGTATAGTCAGATGAGTAAAAATCTCTGACTCTTGGAAATGAAATGTTTATCCTGTGAAAATACAATTATTTAGTACACAGTCTCCTGGGAGAAGAAATAAATTACTTTCTAAAGAGTTATTCAGTAAAATGTTAGAGAGTCCTTGCTCTGTCCAAGACTATGACCATGTAGAAGAGTCATGCTTATCCTGGAAAAGGTAATCAGACAAGAAAGCAAAGACTTGTCCTATCATTTGCATCTCTCCTCTCCATCATGGCCGAGTGTACAGTAGTCACAGCACACATCCCACTCATTGCAATGGCTTGTTCACTTCTCTTTTCTTCCCATTGGATTTTGAGCTTGATGTCAGGGACTGCATATTAATCCTACTTATATCCCTAAATGCCTAGCACAAGGCCTAACGTATAATAATGACAATAGTGATAACAATAATTAATATTTATTGAGTGCTTATTGAATTTTCAAAGCAATTCTGTGATGTAAATACTATTACAATCCCTATATCATATACGAGGAAATAGATATACAAACACTTTATAGTTTGTTTAGTGAGGGTAGAGGAAGCACTGAGTCTGGTTTGGGATGGTCAAGGAAGGGATCAGGACAAGGTGGGACTTGGGCCACGGCTGCTAGGAGAATGGGTAAAGGGTGGATCGAAGAAAGGAGTGGGGCAGGATGGTCCCTGGTAGAAGGAAGGAATGTCAGTGCTTTTGAGATGATGGAAAGGAATAAAGGCAGGCATACTTGAAGGCCAGGGTCATTCTCCTTCAAGCAGATTGTGCATTTTGAAAGGTAATTTCAGGTGGACCTGTGGATGGCCTTGAAATGTGGGTTTTATCCTGTCCGCCTTGTGGAGCCCCCAGAGGCTTCTGAGCTTAGGACGACTATCGTGAGTGAGGGGAAGTTTGAGACACCACTGCTTGAAACCCCTGTGCAAAGAAATGGGGACATGTGGAGAAAGAGGGAAGGAGAAGATGAATTCTTCTTTGCATTGGCTGGATGCACAATTCAGGTGACCATCGCCAGCAGGCAGGTGGGACTAATGGGGATCATGAGATGGAGGAAGGAATGGGGCTGGAGATGAAGATAGAGAATATGGATTTTGGAAGTTGGTAGTAAATGAGCTCTCTGATTAGAAGAATAAAGAACAAGAAGAACAGAGGGTCCAGAACCAATTCTTGTGCTTCTTGTCATATTTGGGGGCCAGGAAAATAAGCCAGGGAAGCAAATAGCTAATGGTATCTTGCTTGTAATGAGCTTTTACACATTATTAAAAACAGCCTCCTAGGTATGATTATTAACGTGTTTATCCAATGAGATTTCTTCCAACTGTCTGTAAGACATTTCCACCAGGCTATTTGCCATCTGGATACCTTGCCAGGACCTCAAACTTAGTATTTCTAAAGCTGAACTTGTCTTCTCAATTTCTAAACTTATTCTGCCCTGTGTCCTCTCTTTTTAATGACAGAAAACAGTCCCCAAGGTTCAAAACCCTTGACTGCCCTCTAAATTCCACTTGCTTTCAAGGCCCAGGAGGCTGACTTCTTTGTGCTGCTTGTAACTTCCCTGCCCTCTGCTCCCACACAGTTGTGCTTAAGTTTAGGCTCCCCAGCAGCTCTACCTGGGGATGTTGCAATTACCTCCGAATTCATTTTCTCAAGTTCACACTCTCCTCCCTCTAATCCATTTTACATACTGCTACTAGCAGATTCACCTTCTGGCATCTTATCTTCTGACTCACCCAACCCTCTCTAATACCTTGCACAGCTTCTCTTTGCTCACAGCAGTAGTTCTATATTTTTTGTTCCCCAAAGTGACATCTTAGTTCAGAAACTCCAGTATGTCAGCTAGATAAAAGCAGGCTGTTCTGGTCACACTGAGAGAGTAACCTGGATCATTGCCCAAATTATCTTCACAACACTCAGAGCTCAGCAGAAGAGATTTTGAGTAAATGCCAGCTTTCTGACCTCATAGTCGTGGTCCTCCCTAATTGGGTCCCTACTTACTTTTTCAGTCTTATTTCCATTTTACTGCTATGTCTTCTACAGCTGAATCAAACTGATTATTTCCACGTACTCCTTCTGTTTCTCTTCTTTTTATCCTCTGCTCATTTGGTTAATTTGCTTTTGTTTAGAAAGCCCTCCCTAGGTCTGTATAAATCCAAATCCTCTCTTTGAAGACTGGCTCAAAAGCCTCCTCAGTGGAGAGTTCCCTCCTCAGCCCATTCCTCCTCTGAGCTTAAGTAATCTCTCTTTCTCCTCAACCCCTCATTGCCCATTATCTGAGTCTCTCTTACGCACTTACCACTTTCTGTTTTTGTGTTAGAATTATATAGTGTCAGTTTTCTCTCCCCTTGTAGACTTGCGTAGTCCTTGAAGTCAGGATACGGGATGGATGTAATTGATTTGTCGTTGTATTCTTTCTCAGGGTCTGGGACATGCCTTGAGCTTGCTGCTTCCAGTTACTTGCTGAATGAATAAATTTTTGAGCTTCTTGAAGGAAGGGTTGAGGGCTTCATCATCACTGCACATTTCCCGTCATACATAGGGCAAGGCTGGGCTTCCAGCAGACCTCAGACTGAGTAAAACTGGCGGGCATTTCATTTGATTTTTGCTCAGCTGTATTTTTACCTTTGCATCTGCCTTTAGCAAGTCTCTGGTTGTCACTCCAGAGAGCTGTAAAAGAACAATTCAGCCATCCAGCACGGAGGAGAGGGGAACAATATTAGTGTCATCACTTTGCTCATGGTGTTCGTAGGCTAAAAGCGGTAAACATGAATTTCAGACAATTAGAGACAGAAAACTTAAAACGTCTGTTTTTGTTATACCTTTTCCATCCTAGGTCATCTTTCCAGTAAGTATTTTGTGGCATGTTCCCTTTGAGGTCATTTACAGCGTGTCTCTGTCTTTAGGGCAGACCTTCTGAAGGGGTCTAGAAAGAATCTTAACTAATGGTTTGGAACTTTTATAGTTATGCATCTCTAGCGAGGTGTATAAATGGTTTGAGTTGAAAGAGCCTGGAGGACTGTGGCATTAAGCTTCTGGTAAGGGCAGTGGGAAATCTGAAGGAATAAATTAAAGTACCATATGCCCTTTATACTGCTCAAATTCTCAGCATGAGTCAGTCCTGCTTCCCTGCTTGGGTCACAAGTTTATCTTCTCTAAGGGCTGTGAAAGCAGCCACAGTGTCAGGGGATGATGGATGGAATTGTCCTGAGGAAGGGTGTGCTTGGAAGTTCTGTTTGGGTCTTGAAATTCCCCAGGAAGGTTCAAGACTTACTCGTAGTCTAAATTCACTAAATGAAAAAAAAAATGAGGGGGCTTCAAATAAATCTTTTGACTTACTTTTGTATGTTTCAATATATCTTATAGGAATAGCTTGCTCGTAAGTGTGAAATAATGAGGGTGAAGATATTTTTGATTACTGCCTTTGAAAATTAAAAAGAAAGTGTATAATTAATTGTTTAACTTCAAAGTTTTGTGAAATGCAGGTTATTCTTCCTGATTCATATAGCTTTCTTGTAACACACAAAGGCTTGGAGATAGGCTTGTCCTAATAAGTTCTTCATTTCTCTTGCAGTTGGAGTTGCCCTGAATTTTCCATTGATAAAAAAAATCAGGTAGTTTTCAATGATAACTCGATATCTTTTGAAACTGGAAATTGTGTGCATATCTCCTGAGCCAATGACATAATTGGACATTTTGACAGCTTTGGTTCTTTAAGTCTCTTATTTTAAGGCAAACAGTTCCGAGAGGAATCATTCTATTTGATTGTAACCATCACAGTTATCAGTGCATACTTTTGCAGGGAATGGGACTAGTGAGGTGTGTTTGTGTGGGTGAGTGTGAGTGTGGTGTGCTTGTGTAGTAAAAGGAGTAGGGGCATTATTGGTAAAATAGAAGTTAGGGGCAGTAAAATAGCTTCTAGATTGTAGTATGTCTCAGACTTTAACATACACATGAATCTCCTGGGAATCTTGACAAAAAGGGAAGACTCTGATCCAGAAATTCTGAGGCAGGGCCTGAAAGTCGGCATTTCTAGTAAATTCCCAGGTGATGCCTAAGCTGCTGTTGACTAACATTGGGTAGTGCGGGTCTAGAGACAGGATCCATATCCTATTTAGCTCTGATGCCTGAGGACATAGCAAAGACCATGGGAAGTGTGCTGGTTTGAATCTGTTTTGTACCCCAGAAAAGCCTATGTTCTTTTAATCCATTCTCATGGGGGCAGACCTGTTGTGGGTGGGACCTTTTGATTAGGTTGTTTCCATGGAGATGTGACCCCACCCATTTAAGGTGAGTCTTAAGTTTTGCTGGAGTCCTCTTTGAGAGGATAAAAGGCAGAGACATTTTGGAAAGAGCTCAGAGCCAAGAGAAGTGAAGAGAGCAATGCCCAAAGACATTTGGAGAGAGTGCCATTTTGAAACCAAAACCCAGCAAAGAAGGACCAGCAGGCTTCGCCATTCGCCTTCCCATGTGACAGAGGAACCCCAGATGCCAGTAGCCTTTCCTCCAAGAAGGTTTCCTCTTGTTCTTGCCTTAATTTGGACATTTTCATGGCCTTGGAATTGCAACTTGTAACTTAATAAACCCCATTGTTGAAAGCCAACCCAATTCTGCTGTATTGCATTCCGGCAGCCTAAGCAAACCAAAACAGTACGTTTTCAATAAATGTTTGTTGTTGTGTTAAAGGAGCAGTTGGCTGAGGTACGGGGCTGGTCCATCATGGAAGACATAGTTCAACCCTGTATCACTTCATTTGTTCCTAGGAATTGTATTTAAGTGGCACGGTTAGTAGGAAAGACCAGTGTCTAGAGCTTGTTTGCTTGAATTGGACTTTGGGCTCTGCCATTTATTAACCATATCACCTTGATTCCCTGTGCCTCAGTTTCCTCATCTGTAAAATAGGAATAAAATAATGCCTCTATTATAGGATTGTATATGCATGGAATAAGTTAATATCTATAAAGTTCTTAGAATAGCTTCTAAGCTATTCTAAGCTTCGAAGTTCTCTCATTTATAGTTGGTCTTATCAAGGTGGAACCATACCTAAATTAAGCCTTTACATATCTTCACATTCTTTCCACTTTTCAGATGGGCTTAGGGACTACACCTGTGCTCCAAGTTTTTTGGGAGAAGGATTTTTCCATTTTGCTGATGCTACTTTGGACAATCCAACCTTATTGCATTATCTATCCAAAAGTGTTTAACCCAAACCCCCATGCCTGAGTGGAGCCTATCCACAAAAGAAAGCATCTGGTGTCAGGGGGAGAAATGAACTGCTAAGACAATGAGGTCAACTTTTTGAACCAAACAGGGTAATGATAGCTGGCCCCACAGAAGATACTACTGGGAGGAAATTCTGCACCAATGTTTACCCAAAACCAAGCAGGAAATGTTTGCCAATGGAATAAATAAAGGAGCCTTCTGGTTACATAATATTTTGTCATGCCCCAGTTTGAGGCTGTTTTGGAATTGTTTCTGGTCTAGGTTTGAATTGTGGAGCTCAGGCTGCATGTCTCCTCTTTTGTCTGCTTGCTCCCAATACTTGAAGCGTCATTCTTCTTCAGTTCCCTAAAGGCCTTAAGTTAAAGCTGGACCAGAATGTGACTTCATCTCTCTGCCTTGAGAGTGAGTTCTCAGACCCTTCTTATTTCTAAACCTCTGATCCTGGTAGAGATTTGGAATGGGTTTATGGGTTACGGGGCTCAGGGCCAGTCATCCCATGTACCCACAGAAAGGGGAAGCACTAACATTACTAAAAACCCATCAATTTTTTGAGATCCCACTATGTGCCAGGCATTAAACTAGGCATAGTCTCGGGCTCTTACTATAACCTTGCAACTTAGACAATGTTTCTCCTCAGATGATGGAATGATTTTAAATAACATGTTCCAGATCAGGGCTAGGGTGGGCTAGCCCCCAAATCACTGCCCTTTCCCCCTGTGTTACACTGCCTTTCCCAGAATTGAAATGAGTAGATATTTCAACTCAGTTACCCAAGCCCTCCTGTGTAACCCAGGAAATCAAAGGATAATTTTCACATGGAAAAAAGATCTGATAAAAAAAGAAAGGATATCCTCCCAAGTCAAAAATTTTAATGTGTATAGACAAGCACATTTCTTACAGTACGTTTTGAACTTCTCAGTACCCTGAAAAGTAGCCACCTTCTTCCTACCCCAGTATACATTTCATGAAAGCATTCACTGAGTGCCTGCTGGGTGCAATGGCTGCATGTAAGTCCTGGGGGACAAGTGAGATACAAAACCCCAAGGATGGGGACCAATGCATGCTTTGTTCTCAGACTGGGGAGTTTGATGAAACTCATTTTTCTGGCTTGGGTCTTGGTTTGCTTCAGTATAAATATTGCTGTTGAAGGGAATTTAGGCCCCCATAGAGGAAAACTGTATTCTCTGGTCTCTTATCTCCTGGGAATCCCCTGTTACCCATTCAGAAACACTAGAAAAGTCAAGAAAAGTTATCAGTGTCCCCTATCCCCCAGTAATCTCCCAGGATCCAGTAGGACTGAAGGAGAACTAAAGGGAAAGGCAGAAGTAGAAATGGAAGCTTGTAATGGTATCTAACATTTACTGGGCATTTGCTATGTCTGTATTTACTCATTTAGTCAGTTAGTCCAATGATTTAGAGCAGTGAGAGAGGCATGTGAATGAATCCAAGAAGATGAGAGGAAACACAGTGACTTGCAGATGGCTGAGGAAGAGGGTCTTCAGTCTGAGCAGTAGACAGCCTAAGAAACTTGAGTTTCACATTGGTGCCCCTGCATTTCGGAATAGGAGGGCTCAGGGGACTGCAGTTCACTTGGAGAAAGGTGTTATGTGGCCTGTCTCGAAGCTTCATTTGCTCAACAGACACATTGTTTTTGCTTTGATTATATGCTTATTGATTGGGGATGTCTGTTGGTATAGATTTGGAGCCCCACGCCACACATAAAGTTGCTTTTTGGTGCTGTTACTTGACCCCCAGTAGATCATCTGTGTACCAGGAGTCAAAGTGTCTGAAATTCCATCATGGATAGTGCTTTCCCTTCTCCCCACAGTTTTGCTTTTTCTAACTTTATTTTGAGAATTAATTTACAGACAGTGAAATGCACTGATCATAAGTATACAGTTTGAGTTTTGACAAATATATCTTCCTATGGAACCACCACCATAATCAAGATGTTGAACTTTTCATCTCCCCAGCAAGTTCCCTTCTGCCTCCTTTCTAGTCATTGAACCTCTTCCCCGTCGTGTACCTATTGGTCTAATTTTTATCACTATAAATTGGTTACCTGTTCTAGAACTTCATATAAATTGATTCAGACAGTATGCGCTTCTTTGAATCTGGCTTCTTTCACTTAGCATGATGTGCTTGAGATTGAAGACTCTTAAGAGTCATTCGTATCATTGCATGTACCAGGAGTTGTTCCTTTTTACTACCGAGTAGTATTCCATTGTATGAATAAACCGCAATTTTTAAAAATCCATTCTTATTATTATCCATCTTATTGATGGACATTTGGGTAATTTCTAAATTTTGGCTGTTATCAATAAAGCTACTATGAATGTTTGTATACAAGTCTTTCGTTGGCATATGCACTTAATTCTCTTGTGTAGATGCACCGAAGTAGAATTGCTGGGACGAGAGGGCATGCGTATATTTAACTTCATAAAAAACCTCTAAGCTGTTTTCTAAAGTGGTTGTGCCATTTTACACTCTCATTCAAGGTTTATTTGCAAAAAGATCAGCTGTACTGGAAAGGGGAACTTTGTGCCCCTCCAGCATTTTGGCACTGCCTTGGTTTATCAAATGCTTTCCAGTGTAGGAAAAGCCTCCAGCAATGTGAGAACTAGGAGCAGCTGGGAGGAAGAGTGGAGTAGAGAAATCCTAGTGCCAGGCAGAACTGCCTGAGGCAAATGGGCTCAGGAATGGGCAGGCAGGTGGGGAGGAGGCCTGAGTTGAATGAGAAAGTCAATAATAAAAAGCAGGAGACTCAAATGCCTGCCAAGGGGGCTTGAAGGGGGGTTTCTGTCAGGAGATGGAGATGAAAGATACTTCCTGGCATGCGTTCCTGGTTGTGGCTTGCATTATCTCAAATTATTAAATGATTTAACCAATCATTTCCCCTTAAGATCATGAAAAAGCAAGGATACTTACTTTTACCACTTCCGTTTGATATTGTTCAGGAGGTCATAGCAATGCGATAAAGCAAGAAAAAGTAAAACAGGCCTAAAGATTGGAAAGAAAGAATAAAATTCTTTATTCACAAATGACCTTTTTTTCCAAATAGGCAATCCTAAGGAATCTATAAAAAAAGCTGTTAGAACTAATATGTGAGTTCAGCAAGGTTGCAGTATTCAAGGCCAATATAAAAAAATCAATTGTATTTTTATGTCAAACAGAAAATTATTGAAAAATGAAATTTAAAAATACCATTTACAGTAATACTAAAAGGTATAACATACATAAGGTATTCCTAACAAAAGATGTGTAAGACCTGTACACTGTATATATAAAACTTTGCAACTGTATGTATAAAACTTTGCAGGGAGGGATTAAAGAAGACCTAAGTAAATGAAGAACTATACCATGTTCATGGATTAGAAAACTCAGTAGCAGTAAGATGTCATTTCTTCTCAAATAGCTCTCTCCCAGGGGTTGGCGAACATTTTCTGTAAAGGGCCAAATAGTAAGTATTTTAGATTTTGCAGGCCATATTATCTTAATCACAATTACTCAACTCTCTGCCTTTGTAACGTAAAAGCCTAGACAACACGTCTATGAATGGGCATGGCTGTGCTCCAGTAAACTTTATTTTCAAAAACAGGTGGTGAGCCAGATCTTCAGTCACTCATTAGCTGAAAAATTAGAGTTAAAACCAGATCATCTCTAGGATTCCTTCTGACTTTGCCTTTTTCAGATTGTACCAGATGAGGAGAGGACACAATAAGTTATATTATTGTTTATTCGGCTACTAATTCTCTTGCCAACCTCATCTTCACATATGAAATGGTGTAAATAAAGCATACCTGGTAGTGTTGATGGGAGGATTAAATGAAATAATGTAAAGAGTTGGGATAATGCCTGACTTACTAAATGACATTCATACCCCCGTCCCATCACAATGCTTCCCTATTTGTCTTCAGAATTTAGGAGTTGAAGTTTCAAATACTATCTCCAGTCAAGCCATTAAGCCTTCAGATGAAGTTTTTGGGGAACATTGGTTCATAATGTATGCACCTGCTGATTGACCCAGCTGCCATGCCATCATTTTGTAATGTGAGGTGCTAGAATTTGATCTCCAATAATGCCTACTGCACACCTCCAGGGACCTAACTCTGAGGGACTTGGCTTTATCTAAGGAGGGGTCACAATGAAGAAAGAGTTCAGGAAATCCTGAGACTGCAGCCCAGAAACACCAGGCATCTAGCTCCCACTGCCTTTTTAAGAAGACGTGCTCCTTTATTGTAAATATTATCCTTCAGCCTCCCAGCATAATCCCAAATAATGTCATTTCTTGGAAAAGTTGATAATTGGTGAGAATTTAAGGCTTCCATCTGTTGGGAATAAAAGCTGGTAGAAGTGCAGGATTTTTCTTCCACCCTGTACAGTTGGGTCTCCCCCTCATTCACTTTCCTTTCACTTGCTGGTCTTGAGTTGGCCAATGATGAGGGTTGGTATGCTGCTTCCTTCAGCCTTGCCTTGTGTGGCATTTGTCTTGCAACTTTCCCATGCTTGTTTCAACAGGGAAAAAAGTGGAGAGATTGACGTATAGCTACCCTGAGGCTAGATTGTCACCAAAATAGATTTCTCCAAATAAAAAGAAGGGCCATTTTTGCTTGCAAGGCATTGCAATGAAACAGAGTTAATAAAAACTGCATGGGAAACTCACATTGCAGCTATAAAAAAATTAAAAAATAGAATTCCTAGCTAAAGTCAGCAGTGATTGTTGGCTCAGGGTAGAAATTAGGGAGGAAAACATTCTGAAACTCATTGAAAGTGAAGAGGAAAGATTTATTACCCGTTTATCCATTTGTTTAACCCTTCAGAAGTAAAGCTAGAGTCACACTTGCTTATAAAGTCCTGGGGTTTTTAGAGTAGGACAGACTATTTCCTCCATTTGGATGAGCTGTTATAACTAGAATACGGAATCACTTAACCTTTTAAAAAATACCTGCTCTAAAACAAAGACTTAGCAAGATCACTAATGAAAGAGTTCGAGCTTCACTCTTCCTTTCCCTTCAGCCTCTCCCTCCCTTGTGTGGGAGCATCAGATGACTCTGAGGTTAAAGACTGTGTATCTTTCCAAGCTGGAGGGCAAGGACTCTCTTCATGGTGTTCTCATTCCCAACATCCAGTACTATGCTGGAATATCTCCTAAAACCTGGAGGAATGGTTGGTGTCCAGAGCATCCCATTGGGCAGGATCCTTCCCTCTGGGAATGAGGCATCCAGGATCTTTCTAGCCCCAGCATGAGGTGCCGCTGGGCCCTCAGGAAATGGTGATAGGAGGAATTCACCATCTTTCAGCATTCAAGGTTCACCAAAGCCATTCCTCCAATGGGAACCTGAGGCCTTGATTAATTCCCACTTAGGACTACAAGCATGAACTATTGCAGCATCTAAAACAAGTGGATTTTCAGCCTCTGCTTGCTCTGGAGGAATTTATAGAAATATTTAGAAGTGACTCACGGTCCTTTCTTTCTCTCCCCTTAAAACCTATGAACCCTGGTCATTTTCACAGGTTTTTGCTAATTAATGCCAGCACTGTAGAAATGGGGGCTGCTCTGCAAATAAGCTGCAACAAATGGTGTTTTTATTGCTGGTGGAAAAGTCTGGGGAATAATTAGCAGATCTGTGGAGATCCCTGGACTCCGGGCATCTGCATGGTAAGGCCAACCCTGGAGATCATTCAGGGAAATGGGGCTGGACTTTCTACCTTAGGGCACATTTGTCAGTTATAGCCATCAAACTGCAGTTGGACAAATGTGGGAAAATATTTTGTGAAATGCTAGACAAATGAACTTGGTTTTGACCAATCTCAGCTAGGAAAACTGGCCCTGCTTTGCTAAACGCTGTACGACAGCCAAGACTCGCAAGTGAAATATTTTGATATCTCGTTTAATATCACACACACACACACACACACACACACACATACATACATACATACATACATGCATGGCTGACCGTGGTCTTCCTCATGGTGCATGGCTAGAGAAGATCATGGAAATGACAGATTCACGGGGCTAGAAGGGAATCTGGAGGTCATCTGGTCCAAAGGTTCATAATCAAGAGATCCCTGGAGAGAATCTAGGGAGTCTGTAAACTTGGATGAGAAAATAATGAAAGTTTTGTTTTCACTAACCTCTACTTGAAATTTACCACTTCTTTCCATTTCAAATGTGAGGGCAACAAACCACAGCTGCATCAGCAGTGCCTATGATTCTGACACAATAGAAATCAAGGTTGTCTTCCTATCATATTGCAAGTGTTGCAGATAATCTCAAAATATCATTTATGTTAGTCACTCCTTTGAAATTATGGTAGTTATTAGATCTTATCATTTCACATTTATTACTATATCACACATTAAAAAATGTTTCAAGTGCTGTATTTTTTTTGCAAAAAATGAATGGTTTATTAGTATTCTCTGTACAGTTATTTCATTTTTTTTGGCTTTTTTTTAAATTAAATTCAGTTTTATTGAAATACATTCACACACCATACAATCATCCATGGTATACAATCCACTGTCCACAGTATAACATAGTTATGCGTTCATCACCACAATCTATCTCTGAACATTTTTCTTACATCAGAAAGAACCAGAGCAAGAATAAAAAACTAAAAGTGAAAAAAGGACACCCAAATCATCCCCCGCATCCCACCCCATTTGTCCTTTAGTTTTTATCCCCATTTTTCTACTCATCCATACACTAGATAAAGCGGGTGTGATCCACAAGGTCTTCACAATCATCAAGTGCTATATTTTATTGTAAGAGTTTTCTTTGCAATTACATGCACTTTATTTTAGGCATTTAAAAATATTTTTCTGAGAAGGGGTTCATAGGCTTCATCAGACTTCCAAAGAGGTCCGTAATACAAAGTTCAAGATCCCTTTCTTGCCCAATCCCCTCTATTTAGAGCTAAGGAAATCGAGGCAGTTCTGGTGAGCGGCAGTAAAAAAGCCAGAACCCCAGGCGCTGTCTCTAGGCCTGTTCCTGCTGTTACAGGGTCTGCAGGAGAAGAAGGTGCCCTTGGTGAAAACAAACATGGGACATTTCCTTAAAACAGAATGCTTTTAAGTGTAGGCATCAGGGTTGATAAGCAATTCTGAGGCTAATCTTAGCCAGGGAATTTGCTTTCAAATTCAAATATACTTTTCTAGCTCCATTTTAGAGTATGGACATTGCCAAGGTAGTACATATAGTTACTTTTGAAAACTAACACAGAGGCACAGTGATGTGGGTTGTATTTAAATAGTGCCATAGAATACATTATATGTTATTTTCTGCATCACTAACAGTCAGTTTATCTCTTGAATATATAAAGGAAATTGAAATGAAAATTTACATCTCTGAACACTCCAACTGTGAGCAATGGGAAGCTGGATGGCAGGCCAATTTAGCTTGAAATGAATATTTTATGGATAATTTGTATTATCAACTTCATGTTGCATGTCGAAGCATTAATTATACACATTTGTGTACATGTGCCTACTAGTGGCAAAGATAAGAAGCACGTTCATTCCAAGCAGTCAGTGTCACTCATGAAAGCGTTAGGTGATCCTATGCCTGTAGTGCGAAAATAAAGATGTAGGAAATTCAGATAATTTTTCACTCTCTCTCAATGCCTCAATTGGAGACAGACTTTCCTAAGACAATTGCCTTTGACGTAGTCTGGTTTTCTAAATTTCACAATTCATGGAATCACAAAATTTTAGTGTGGCAAGGGCCTTATATATTCAGTAGTTCTCAAATCTATAAATTTCTCAATCTTTCCTTTTTTTCTGCTTCAGCCATTTATTGGATGTAACATACATGCAAATATATTTATTCAGCTTTTTTGGCTTTAATTTTTTTTATATTTTAACTTTTCCTTTTCAAATAACATCAGATGTAAAAAAGTTACATGTATACCATTCACTTGGGCTCCTCAAATGTTAACGTTTCAAAGGACCACAGTACAATGATCAAAATCAGGAAATTCACGTTGATGCTCTTCTGTTATTTAATCTTTAGGCCTTATTTAAATCTCATGAATTATCCCACTAATATCCTTTTCTGGTCTAGAATCCAGTCTAGGGGCACATGTCACATTTAGTTGCCATGTTCCCCTAGTCTCCTCTAACCTGAAACATCTCTTCAGTTTGTCTTTTGTGACTTGGCGCTTAAAAGGGTACTGGCCAGTTATTTTGTAGAAGATTCTTCAGTTTGGATTTGTCTGAGGTTTCCTGATGATTATATTCAGTTATGCATTTTTGGTAGAAATAATGCAGAAGTGACTGAGTCCTCAGTGCATCATCTCAGGAGGTACATAATATTGATATCTCATTACTGGTGACGTTAACCTTTGATCAGTTGGTTAAGGTGGTGTCTTCTAGGTGTCTCCACTATAAAATTACAAATTTTCTCTTTATAATTAATACATATTCTATAGGGAGATACTTTGAGAGTATGAAAATATCCTATTTCTCATTATACTTTCACCAACTAATTTTCATCAATGATTCTTACCTGAAATGCCATTAGGCTTGTATGAGAAAGAAACACATTCATTTTAGAGATGATTCAATATTTAATATGCATCAACAGAAACCCAGTCTTTTCAAATCTAGCCAGAACAGTGAGACCCAGAGCTTGTGTCTTTACCTGTCCTTAACAACATTGGAATTAGAGCTTTGGAAAAGATGTGAAAGTATGGTTAGCAAGTGTGTTGTGTATCTGATGCTGAGAGAAAGCATCATTTCTGGAGGACAGACTTAAGATGCAAAAAGGTCATAACAGCTGGACCAGATCTAACAAGCTAACAATTAACAGGGTTACATGTAAGATTATTCACTTGGGTCAGAAATGATCTGTCTTCACAAATACACATCAGAGAGGAAGCAAATGGAAGCAAACAAACAAAACAAAATAAAACAAAATCTTGGGAGTTTTCACTGCAGATAAACTCAGACTAGTCATGCAGAATGCCCAGAAATGTAACTGTTCATACCCACTTCCTTGTAGAGTCCTTGGAAGTTTCTTCTGGCTGCTGGGAAGCTAAGACTTCAATCAGAGTTTTGAAGGGCTTTGAGCCTAGCACATAGTGTGGTCTGGTGGGGAGGCTGTAAGCCTCTAAATGGTTGAGCAAACCCAATGGACAGATGTATTCTTGGTTATTGGAATTGTGTCTTTATATTAAGCCTTGTGTAACTATGACTTTATACTGAGCTTCAAAACCTGTTGCCTATTTTTTTTTCTTGTGACAATATTTCAGAAACAAATGGGGGAGGCAGGGAAAGATGGCGGATTGGTGAGCTGTATGTTTTAGTTACTCCTCCAGGAAAGTAGGTAGAAAGCCAGGAACTGCGTGGACTGGACACCGCAGAGCAATTTGACTTTGGGCATACTTCATACAACACTCATGAACACGTCGAACTGCTGAGATCAGCGAAATCTGTAAGTTTTTGCAGCCAGGGGACCTGCGCCCCTCCCTGCCAGGCTCAGTCCTGTAGGAGGAGGGGCCGTCAGCGCCGGGAAGGAGAAGGGAGAACTGCAGTGGCAGCTCTTATCGGAAACTCATTCTACTGATCCAAACTCCAACCATAGATAGACTGAGACCAGACACCAGAGAATCTGAGAGCAGCCAGCCCAGCAGAGAGGAGATAGGCATAGCAAAAAAACAGCAAGAAAAATTCCAAAATAAAAGTGGAGGATTTTTGGAGTTCTGGTGAACATAGAAAGGGAAAGGGCAGAGCTGAGGCCCTGAGGCTCATATGCAAATCCCAAAGAAAAACGGATCTCTCTGCCCCCTGGATCTTTCCTTAATGGCCCTAATTGCTTTGTCTCTTAGCATTTCAATAACCCATTAGATCTGCAAGGAGAGCTTTTTTTTTTCTGTTTCTAAAACAATTACTCTAAGAAGCCCAATACAGAAAGCCTCAAAGACTTTGCAATTTGGGCAGGTCAAGACAAGAGCAGAACTAAGAGAGCTCTAAGAGAAAAGGCAATAATCCAGTGGCTGAGAAAATTCACTAAACACCACAACTTCCCAAGAAAATGGGGGTGTCCGCTCACAGCCATCATCCTGGTGGACAGGAAACACTCCTGTCCATCGCCAGCCCCATAGCCCAGAGCTGCCCCAGACAACCCAGTGTGACGGAAGTGCTTCAAATAACAGGCACACACCACAAAACTGGGCGTGGACATTAGCCTTCCCTGCACCCTGAGCTGGTTGTCCCAGAGTTGGGAAGGTGGAGCAGTGTGAATTAACAAAGCCCCATTCAGCCATCATTTCAGCAGACTGGGAGCCTCCCTACACAGCCCAGCAGCCCAGAACCGCCCTGGGGGGACGGCACTCACCTGTGATATAGCACAGTCATCCCTCAACAGAGGACCAGGGGGTGCACGGCCTGGAAGAGGGACCCACTCGCAAGTCTCAGGAGCCATACGCCAATACCAAGGACTTGTGGGTCAGTGGCAGAGGCAAACTGTGGCAGGACTGAACTGAAGGATTAGACTATTGCAGCAGCTTTAAAACTCCAGGATCACCAGGGAGATTTGATTGTTAGAGCCACCCCACCACCCTGACTGCCCAGAAACACGCCCCATATACAGGGCGGGCAACACCAACTACACATGCAAGCTTGGTACACCAACTGGACCCCACAAGACTCACTCCCTCACTCACCACAAAGGCAAAGCAGGGGAGAACTGGCTTGTGGAGAACAGATGGCTCATGGATGCAACCTGCTGGTTAGTTAGAGAAAGTGTACTTCACGAAGCTGTAGATGTGATAAATTAGAGATAAGGACTTCAATTGGTCTAGAAATCCTAAAAGAAACCTATCAAGTTAAGCAAATGCCAAGAGGCCAAAAACAACAGAAAATTATAAAGCATATGAAAAAACCAGACGATATGGATAACCCAAGCACAGGCACCCAAATCAAAATATCAGAAGACACACAGTACCTAGAGCAACTAATCAAAGAACTAAAGATGAACAATGAGACCATAGTACAGGATACAAAGGATATCAAGAAGACCCTAGAAGAGCATAAAGAAGACATTGCAAGACTAAATAAAAAAATAGTTGATCTTATGGAAATTAAAGAAACTGTTGACAAAATTAAAAAGATTCTGGATACTCAAGGTACAAGACTAGAGGAAGTTGAACAATGAATCAGTGACCTGGAAGATGACAGAATGGAAAATGAAAGCACAAAAGAAAGAATGGGGAAAAAATTGAAAAAATCGAAACGGACCTCAGGGATATGATAGATAATATAAAACGTCCAAATATAAGACTCATTGGTGTTCCAGAGGGGGAAGAAAAGGGTAAAGGTCTAGGAAGAGTATTCAAAGAAATTGTTGGGGAAAACTTCCCAAATCTTCTAAACACCATAAATACAGAAATCTTAAATGCCCAGCAAACTCCAGATAGAATAAATCCAAATAAACCCACTCCGAGACATATTCTGATCACACTGTCAAACACGGAAGAGAAGGAGCAAGTTCTGAAAGCAGCAAGAGAAAAGCAATTCACCACATACAAAGGAAACAGCATAAGACTAAGTAGTGACGACTCAGCAGCCACCATGGAGGCGAGAAGGCAGTGGCACGATATATTTAAAATTCTGAGTGAGAAAAATTTCCAACCAAGAATACTTTATCCAGCAAAGCTCTCCTTCAAATTTGAGGGAGAGCTTAAATTTTTCACAGACAAACAAATGCTGAGAGAATTTGCTAACAAGAGACCTGCCCTACCGGAGATACTAAAGGGAGCCCTACAGACAGAGAAACAAAGAAAGGAGAGAGAGACTTGGAGAAAGGTTTAGTACTAAACTGATTCTATACGGGTACATTAAAGGATATTAATAGAGAGAGGGGAAAAATGTATATGACAAAAACCAAAGGAGAAGATGGCTGATTCAAGAAATGCCTTCACGATTATAACGTTGAATGTAAATGGATTAAATTCCCCAATTAAAAGATACAGGTTCGCAGAATGGATTAAAAAAAATGAACCATCAATATGTTGCATACAAGAGGCTCATCTTAGACACAGGGACACAAAGAAATTGAAAGGGAAAGGATGGAAAAAAATATTTCATGCCAGCTACAGCCAAAAGAAAGCAGGTGTAGCAATATTAATCTCAGATAAAATAGACTTTAAATGTAGGGATGTTTTGAGAGACAAAGAAGGCCACTACATAAGGGGCAATTCAACAAGAAGAAATAACAATCATAAATGTTTATGCACCCAATCAAGTTGCCACAAAATACATGAGAGAAACACTGGCAAAACTAAAGGAAGCAATTGATGTTTCCACAATAATTGTGGGAGACTTCAACACATCACTCTGTCCTATAGATAGATCAACCAGACAGAAGACCAATAAGGAAATTGAAAACCTAAACAATCTGATAAATGAATTAGATTTAACAGACATATATAGAACATTACATCCCAAATCACCAGGATACACATACTTCTCTAGTGCTCACGGAACTTTCTCCAGAATAGTTTATATGCTGGGACATAAAACAAGGCTCAATAAATTTAAAGAGATTGAAATTATTCAAAGCACATTCTCTGACCACAGTGGAATACAATTAGAAGTCAATAACCATCAGAGACTTAGAAAATTCACAAACGTCTGGAGGTTAAACAACACACTCCTAAACAATCAGTGGGTTAAAGAAGAAATAGCAAGAGAAATCGCTAAATATATAGAGACGAATGAAAATGAGAACACAACATACCAAAACTTATGGGATGCAGCAAAAGCAGTACTGAGGGGGAAATTTATAGCACTAAATTCATACATTAAAAAGGAAGAAAGAGCCAAAATCAAAGAACTAATGGATCAACTGAAGAAGCTAGAAAATGAACAGCAAACCAATCCTAAACCAAGTAGAAGAAAAGAAATAACAAGGATTAAAGTAGAAATAAATGACATAGAGAACAAAAAAACAATAGGATAAATATCACCAAAAGTTGGTCCTTTGAGAAGATGAACAAGATTGAGAAGCCCCTAGCTAGACTGACAAAATCAAAAAGAGAGAAGACACATATAAACAAAATAATGAATGAAAAAGGTGACATAACTGCAGATCCCGAAGAAATTAAAAAAATTACAAGGGGATACTATGAACAACTGTATGGCAACAAACTGGATAATGTAGAGGGAATGGACAATTTCCTGGAAACATATGAACAACCTAGACTGACCAGAGAAGAAATAGAAGACCTCAACCAACCTGTCACAAGCAAAGAGATCCAATCAGTCATCAAAAATCTTCCCACAAATAAATGCTGAGGGCCAGATGGCTTCACAGGGGAATTCTACCAAACTTTCCAGAAAGAACTGACACCAACCTTACTTAAACTCTTTCAAAACATTGAGGAAAATGGAACACTACCTAACTCATTTTATGAAGCTAACATCAATCTAATACCAAAACCAGGCAAAGATGCTACAAAAAAGGAAAACTACTGGCCAATCTCCCTAATGAATATAGATGCAGAAATCCTCAGCAAAATACTTGCAAATCAAATCCAAAGACACATTAAAAAAATCATACACCATGACCAAGTGGGGTTCATTCCAGGCATGCAAGGATGGTTCAACATAAGAAAATCAATCAATGTATTACAACACATTAACAAGTCAAAAGGGAAAAATCAATTGATCATCTCAATAGATGCTGAAAAAGCATTTGACAAAATCCAACATCCGTTTTTGATAAAAACACTTCAAAAGATAGGAATTGAAGGAAACTTCCTCAATATGATAAAGAGCATATATGAAAAACCCACAGCCAGCATAGTACTCAATGGTGAGAGACTAAAAGCCTTCCTTCTAAGATCAGGAACAAGACAAGGATTCCCGCTATCACCACTGTTATTCAACATTGTGCTGGAAGTGCTAGCCAGGGCAATCCGGCAAGACAAAGAAATAAAAGGCATCTAAATTGGAAAAGAAGAAGTAAAACTGTCATTATTTGCAGATGGTATGATCTTATATCTGGAAAACCCTGAGAAATCGATGATATAGCTACTAGAGCTAATAAACAAATTTAGCAAAGTAACGGGATACAAGATTAATGCACATAAGTCAGTAATGTTTCTATATGCTAGAAATGAACAAACTGAAGAGACACTCAAGAAAAAGATACCATTTTCAATAGCAACTAAAAAAATCAAGTACCTAGGAATAAACTTAACCATAGACATAAAAGACCTATACAAAGAAAACTACATAACTCTACTAAAAGAAATAGAAGGGGACCTTAAAAGATGGAAAAATATTCCATGTTCATGGATAGGAAGGCTAAATGTCATTAAGATGTCAATTCCACCCAAACTCATCTACAGATTCAATGCAATCCCAATCAAAATTCCAACAACCTACTTTGCAGATTTGGAAAAGCTAGTTATCAAATTTATTTGGAAAGGGAAGATGCCTTGAATTGCTAAAGACACTCTAAAAAAGAAAAACGAAGTGGGAGGACTTACACTCCCTGACTTTGAAGCTTATTATAAAGCCACAGTTGTCAAAACAGCATGGTACTGGCACAAAGATAGACATATAGATAAATGGAATCGAATTGAGAATTCAGAGATAGACCCCCAGATCTATGGCCGACTGATCTTTGATAAGGCCCCCAAAGTCACTGAACTGGGTTATAATGGTCTTTTCAACAAATGGGGCTGGGAGAATTGGATATCCATATCCAAAAGAATGAAAGAGGACCCCTACCTCACCCCCTACACAAAAATTAACTCAAAATGGACCAAAGATCTCAATATAAAAGAAAGTACCATAAAACTCCTAGAAGATAATGTAGGAAAACATCTTCAAGACCTTGTAATAGGCGGCCACTTCCTAGACTTTACACCCAAAGCACAAGCAACAAAAGAAAAAATAGATAAATGGGAACTCCTCAAGCTTAGAAGTTTCTGTACCTCAAAGGAATTTGTCAAAAAGGTAAAGAGGCAGCCAACTCAATGGGAAAAAATTTTTGGAAACCATGTACCTGACAAAAGACTGATACCTTGCATATATAAAGAAATCCTACAACTCAATGACAGTAGTACAGACAGGCCAATTATAACATTGGCAAAAGATATGAAAAGACAGTTCTCTGAAGAGGAAATACAAATGGCCAAGAAGCACATGAAAAAATGTTCAGCTTCACTAGCTGTTAGAGAGATGGAAATTAAGACCACAGTGAGATACCATCTCACACCGATTAGAATGGCTGCCATTAAACAAACAGGAAACTACAAATGCTGGAGGGGATGTGGAGAAATTGGAACTCTTATTCATTGTTGGTGGGACTGTATAATGGTTCAGCCACTCTGGAAGTCAGTCTGGCAGTTCCTTAGAAAACTAGATACAGAGTTACCGTTCAATCCAGCGATTGCACTTCTCGGTATATACCCGGAAGATCGGAAAGCAGTGACACGAACAGTTATCTGCACGCCAATGTTCATAGCAGCATTATTCACAGTTGCCAAGAGATGGAAACAACCCAAATGTCCTTCAACAGATGAGTGGATAAATAAAACGTGGTATGTACACACGATGGAATACTATGCGGCAGTAAGAAGGAACGATCTCGTGAAACATATGACAACATGGATGAACCTTGAAGACATAATGCTGAGCGAAATAAGCCAGGCACAAAAAGACAAATATTATATGCTACCACTAATGTGAACTTTGAAAAATGTAAAAGAAATGGTTTATAATGTAGGGGAACTAGCAATAGAGAGCAATTAAGGAAGGGGGAACAGTAATCCAAGAAGAACAGATAAGCTATCATAGGTAAATTTAACGTTCTGGGAATGCCCAGGAATGACTATGGTCTGTTAATTTCTGATGGGTATAGTAGGAACAAGTTCACAGAAATGCTGCTATATTAGGTAACTTTCTTGGGGTAGAGTAGGAACATGCTGGAAGTAAAGTAGTTATGTTAGGTTAGTTGTCTTTTTCTTACTCCCTTGTTATGGTCTCTTTGAAATGTTCTTTTATTGTATGTTTTTTTTTTCTTAATTATTTTTTTTTATTTTTTTATTTTTCATACAGTTGATTTAAAAAAAAAAATAGTTAAAAAAAAAAAAACAGGAAAAAAATATGTAGAACCCCCTTGAGGAGCCTGTGGAGAATGCAGGGGTATTTGCCTACCCCACCTCGATGGTTGCTAAGATGACCACAGACACAGGGGACTGGAGGTTTGATGGGTTGAGCCCTCTACCACAGGATTTACCCTTGGGAAGACTGTTGCTGCAAAGGAGAGGCTAGGCCTCCCTATAATTGTGCCTAAGAGCCTCCTCCCGAATGCCTCTTTGTTGCTCAGATGTGGCCCTCTCTCTCTAGCTAAGCCAACTTGAAAGGTGAAATCACTGCCCTCCCCCCTACGTGGGATCAGACCCCTGGGGGTGTGAATCTCCCTGGCAACGTGGAATATGACTCCTGGGGAGGAGTGTAGACCCGGCATCGTGGGATGGAGAACATCTTCTTGACCAAAAGGGTGATGTGAATGGAAATGAAATAAGCTTCAGTGGCAGAGAGATTCCAAAAGGAGCCGAGACGTCACTCTGGTGGGTACTCTTACGCACAATTTAGACACCCCTTTTTAGGTTCTAAAGAATTGGGATAGCTGGTGGCAGATACCTGAAACTGTCAAACTACAACCCAGAACCCATGAATCTTGAAGACAATTGTATAAAAATGTAGCTTATGAGGTGTGACAATGGGATTGGGAAAGCCATAAGGACCACACTCCCCTTTGTCTAGTTTATGGATGGATGAGTAGAAAAATAGGGGAAGAAAACAAACAAACAGAGAAAGGTCCCCAGTGTTCTTTTTTACTTTAATTGCTCTTTTTCATTTTAATTATTATTCTTGTTATTTTTGTGTGTGTGCTAATGAAGGTGTCAGGGATTGATTTAGGGGATGAATGTACAACTATGTAATGGTACTGTGAACAATCGAATGTACGATTTGTTTTGTATGACTGCATGGTATGTGAATATATCTCAATAAAATGAAGATTTTAAAAAAAAGAAACAAATGGGAACTTTTATAATATAAAAAACTAGATAAAAGGGAGAAAGAGAAAAGTTGAATAGTCTGAGAAAAGAAACTGATCCATTTGACAAAAAGAACAAAGAGTTTGGGATATGAAAATTAAACTTGTGTTATGGAATAGCATTTCTACAGAAAATTTTATTTAATGGCAGTAAAGTAGAAAGGAGGTGTTCTAGTTTGCTAATGCTGCAGAATGCAAAACACCAGAGATGGATAGGCTTTTATAAAATGGGGGTTTGTTTCGCTACACAACTACAGTCTTAAGGCCACAAAGCGTCCAAGGTAACACATCAGCAATCGGGTACCTTCACCAGAGGATGGCCAATGGCGTCTGGAAAACCTCTGCTAGCTAGGAAGGCAGCTGGCTTCTGCTCCAAAGCTCTGGCTTCAAAATGGCTTTCTCCCAGGACGTTCCTCTGTAGCAAGCTTGCTCCTCTTCAAAACATCACTCCCAGCTGCACTCCCTTCCCTCTCTCTGAGTCAGCTCATTTATATGGCTCCACTAATCAAGGCCCACCCCAAATGGGCTGGGCCCATGCCTCCAGGGGAACATCTCATCAGAATTATCACCCAGAGCTGGGTGGGGCACATTCAAAGCAAATCTAACCAACACCAAAACTTCTGCTCCACACAAGACTACAAAGATAATGGCATTTGGGGGACACAGTACATTCAAACCGGCACAGGAGGATACAGTGTTTTTCACCAAATTAAGCATTAACAAACATTATTTTGATTCATAATCTACTGTGGAAGGTGTCAAAAAAAGTGATGCCCATTTTGGAGAAAAACAAAGTCCAAATACAAAATAGAGGATCTATTTTTTATTTGTTTGTTTTTGCAAATTGCCTACCTTTTTGCTCTTGCTCCAGATCTAAAAAATGTTCAGCTACAAGAACAAAGGGTGAGAAGCAAATAAAAAGAATGTGAGTTGAGAGAAGACCAAAACTCCTTTCTCTGCAACAAGAAGAGGGCCACATTTCCTGGATCCTAAACCCAACTGTTTCCTTTTTTTCTCCTGTCAGTATTCCATCTTTCATTAAGACTATTCAGGCAGACCCAAACAAGTTTGGGAAAGAAAATTGATTCTGGCAAAAACCCAAGTGTTTGTCAATGTATGGATGGATAAACAAATTGCAGTATATATATATACAACAGAGTATTATTCAGCGATGGAAAGGAATGAAGTTCTGATACATGCTACAACTTGGATGAACCTATAAAACATTATGATAAGTGAAATAAACCATACCTAAAGGGACAAATATTGTATGATTTCACTCACATCTAGAATAAACAAATTCATAAAGATGGAAAGTAGATTAGAAATTACCAGGGACCGTGGGAAGGAGAAATGGGGAGTTATTCCTTGATGAGTGTAGAGTTTCTGTTTGGGGTGATGAAAAAGGTTTGGTAACGGATGGTGGTGATGATAGCACACAATGTGAATGTAATTAATGCCACTGAAATATACATTTAAGTGGTTAGAATGGCAAATTTTATTTTATACAGTATTTATTTTTAAAAAAGGAAAGAAAATCAATTTTGAAGATGTGATGTGAGACAGGAGAGAAGAAACCTGTTTACAAGGGTGCCTTCCAGTGAGTCAGAAGACAGATACCTGCAAATAAGGTATTGAAAGAGAATTAGGTTGCATATTCTTCAGTAATTTTCATTTCAAAGGCTCTGAAGAGTTAGGTGCCAAGACCTTATCTTTGCCAGCCCCAGTCCCTGCAAGAACTGAAGCTCTGAAGCCACTTAGAACCAGGACATAAACTGCTTCTCAGTGATCAGAAACTGCCCGAAACTTTCCGCTTCAGCTCACTGTGTGCCTTTAAGCAACAGAGATTTAAAAGTCCTGAAATTATAGGACCATAAAAATACACATTTACATGTGGTCACATGCAAGGTTTAAGACTGGGAGTGAACCGCAAAGGAATGCTTTATACAAGTACCAAAATACAAGTTCAATTAATGATGCAGCAGCTTGAAGAGGAACACAAGGAAAACACCCAAACTGGAGTCTCTTATGTGCCCTAGATGTGTGTTCTGGTGCATTGCAAGGATGCAGGGTTGATAGCCTCCGTTCTTTTCCATACGTTCCTTCTGTGGCCTTCTGCAGCCATATAAATTGCAGTTAGTAAAACAGGTTTCCGTGGGAGGGAGATCTGGGAATGCCTGAATTTCCTTCTTTTTTTGCTGAACAATTAAGCAACAAAAGCAGTCTGGGAAAATAGGAGACATTTTGGAGCTGACCATGCATTCTATACATGCCAGGAAAGAGGGGCTTTGTAGCCTTTTGACTCCTAATCCTGTATTTACTTTTTGGCTAAATTGCATTAATTCACTGGGTTTTACAGAGTGCAGTTTTCTTCTCTCAGTTAAGGTTCTCTTCTCCCTCCTTCCCGGAAAGAATGTCAAGTTATCTTAGATGGTTGAAGGCAGCTTGGGGATCTGATATTTGATTAGAAGAAATGATCTTAATTAAATGAACAAGTTATTCAGTTAATTCAAAATGAAAGATATTTTAGTACCCACTATAGACCAGACTTCCTGCTAGGCCAGAAATATGCTGGTGAAGAAGATATTCAAAGATACAGACAAATGAATAGGCAATTATGATAAGTGTGAAAACTAGACATGGGATTAATGGAGGGAGTGCATTAAGTGGACTTGCATCTTATTCACATTTGGGGACTGAGTAGGGCTTCCTGCAGATAGAGATATCTAAACTGAGGCCAAGGGAATGAGAGCTTTGCAGGCAGAGGGGCGGCATGCTAAAGGCTGGAAAATAGGTGAGTGCTTTGTGTGCTTGAAGAATCAAAAGAATGTTGGTAAGATTGGTACATAGAGTGGTGAGAGATGAGTCAAATGAAGTAGGTGGAAGCTAGACTCCCCAGGTCCTTGTAGGTATTGTTAAAGGTTTGGGATTTTACCCCAAGAGCAAGGGGATAACCAAGCAATAGCTTTAAGCAGAGAATGAAACACGCAGATTTTGAAAGATCTCTCTGGCTGCGGTGTGGAGAATGGATTGGAGGTAGTTGAGATGGGCATATAGACCAACTGGAAGATGAGTTGTGAGAGATGATGGGGCTCTTCCTGCCATTGTGGTGTCAGGGCTGGGTGGTGGGGGGCCATCAACATGGATCTCCATGGACCACATTGCTCATCATGTTTCTATCAATTGGGAATTAGCTACACCTTTTGTGTCTTCAGATTGCATCTATTGCTGGGTAAAGTTAGCAAATTTAGCTCCAAGTAAAGAGTTAAAGGGGCCTTGTTTGTTCTAATATATTGAGATTGGGGGGATAATTTGAGGTCTGCCTTATCCTTACCATCTAAGTTAGTCTTTGCCTCAGAGTCTGAGAGAGTTGCCTCATAGGAAATTATCTTAGTTTGCCAAGATTCTATGACAAATACCACACAATGGGTTGGTTTAAACAACAAAAATTTATTAGTTCCTGATTTTGGAGGCTAGAAGTCCAAAATCAAGGCATTGGCAAGACCATGTTTTCTCCCAAAAGTCTTAGTGTTCTAGTACTGGCTTGCCATAACCCTTGGGGTTCCTTGGCTTGCACCCCTGCCTCCTCTCACTTAGTGATCTCTCTCTTATGTTTGTGCTTCTGGTTTCCACTGATTTCTAGCTTCTTCCTGTGTGACTTTCTCTGACTGACTGTGTCTGAATTTTTTGTGATTATAAATGTCTTTGATATGGATTAAGGTCCACCCTGATTCAGTTGGCCACACCTTAACTAATAATAACATCTGCAAAGGTCCTATTCACAATAAGTTCACACCCACAGGAAAGTGGATTAAGATTAAGGACATGATTTTTATTGGGGTACATAATTCAGCCAACCACAGAAATCTACAAAAATGTTTGTGGATTTGGAAAATTAAAGGATAGGGAAAATAATCCAGTAGTTAGTTCATTTTTCTTGACCTCGCAGAAGCTTATTATCTAGGGCCACAGTTTACAGAGGGCCTTTTTCCTTCTAAACATGTTTTCCTTAAGGTGTCTTTTGAACACAAATGTATCTGTCAAGCGTAGATATGCTTTTTTTGACATAGGAAAGAAGTTAGAATTGTAGAATCTCCAGCCTCAGTAATCATGAAGGGTGGATATGTTTGGAGAGGAGTACAGAAAGGCTCCTTCTATCACAGGGCTCAAACAGAAGGAACACTGGACCTTAAACATAGCAGAACCATTAAAGCCTGGCATTTTGAATTATTTGCTGTGTGATACTGAGTTTTGTTGGGATTAAGTCAAATCAAAATAAACAATACATGTGTTTAGCACTCTGCCTGGCCTGTAGCAGGGCTTCAATAAATATTGGCTATTAGCTTTGGAGTTTGGGTCATATCTAAAGGACATTCAGTGGTAAAACTGCAATCACTGGAGATGTGTGTCTCACAGGAAGTGCCATGGAGGATGAGAGGGAAGTCCTAAGGCCAGCTGACATGACACAGAACATGACACAGAGAGTGTATAGCCCCTCTCATTATTGTCATTTAGTCTGCTTAGGAGAGCCCCTACCTGACTACTGCAGTAAAGGTTCTTGTGTCAACCAAACTAAGCAGCAGCCTCAGTATGTTGCTTCACAGAACTTGTTTCTAAGTGTTCCACAGAATTCCAGAACATTTTATAAATTTGAAAAGGTGGGACAAATGTAAGGTATTACTGCTTTCCGTATATCCAACTGGTGATGTACTCCCTGTGGATGAGATGTAATGGACACACCACAGGCATCCCTTCATCACTCCCTCCCATTTTGTAGTACACATTTGTCTTCGTTGACTGTGTCAGGTTACTGGATCCTGAGCCCCGTGTTCTATTTCTCATCTCTATTCCTTGCCAATATCCCAAATTTCATTAAGGCTATCCCAGGAGACCCAAGCAGTGGTGGGAAGAAAATGCAATTCTGAAGTCAAAATTTGGGAAGATGGAAAAACAGAATCCTATTATAGAAATTTAATTTAAATATACCATTTGGGGGTGGGGGCTGAATCAGTGAGCATTTAGGTGAGTTCCTCACGCATTTGATAATGATGATGCTTTCCAGTGGCTAATGATATGTATCTGTGCCCTCATATTTTTCATGGCGTCTTTGTGATGCTCTCTCAGTTCTCTCTTCTTGCACTCACTTTTTGTCTTTCATTTTTGTAGTTGAACATTTTGTGTATATGGGGAAGAAATAAAAATGCGAGCAGGGCCCACCACAATGGTGAAAATGAAAAAGATGGAAAATACCAACAGTTGATAAGAATGTGGGCTCCTCTCACAGGGCTCAAACGGAAGGAACACTTCCGCTGATGGGAGTATAAACTGATGTACCCTCTTTGGGAAAATGCTTGACAAAATCTATTAATGCTGAACATAAGCTACCCTAGAGTCTATTCAGTCTGCTTGTAGGCATATACTTAGGAAAAATGCGTAAAATAGTCAACAAAATTCATGTAGTAGAATCCTCAAATAGCCCCAAACTTGAAATTTCCCAAATGCCTGTCTGTGATAGAATGGATAAAAAATTGTGACATTTTCACAAAATGGGGTACTATACAGTATTGAGAATGAATGATCTAACTCCACATGACAGGATGAATCTTGTGAAATATAAATATTGAGCAAAAAAAGTCAGACTCAGGAGTACCCACTGTATGATTGTAGTTATGTAGAGTACAAAACAGAAACCACTAATTTGTGGTAGAAGTCAGGATCCCCTTTTGGGGATTAGTGACCAGAAGGAGGCATGCGGGGGAAGATTGAGTTTTGGGGTACAGGTTACTTTCTTAGTCTCAGTGCTGGTTACAAGGTTGTGTTTGGTGTTTTCAAATCCACTGAACTGTGTGTGTAAGTGTGTTCTGTAGATTATATTTCAATTAAAAGTTTTAAAAAGGTAGGTGACATTAAGTTTATTATTTCTACCACATTCTCAGCCTTCCACACCACCACCAGTTTTTCATGACAAAGTCAACTAGTGGAGCCAGCCAGCCACAGACACTCTCTCCACTCCTTAAATGTATCCAGTGTTTTGTACAAAATAGAGCACTTTCACATCATTATATCAGGGTGACATTATCAATATCTTCATCATAAACATAAGGTTAAATATATCACCCACATAGGGATGTTGCAACTAATAACTGAAATCTTGGATACAGCCACAGTTCTTGGTACTGGTAGGGACTCAGTATGGCAGCAATCCTGAACCCCAGATTTAGCTTGGAATCAGAGGAAAGGAAGGAAGAATGAACAATTGTTGAGCAACTGTTATATATCAGGCATTGTGTCCATCAATCTTGTTTAAGTAAGCTTATCTAATCCCATGTTAACTCTGTGGGCTAAAAATTGTTTCTCACATTGCCCAAATAAGGTAACTGAGGCACAGAGAGCCACATGGGCAAGCCCACAGGGTTGGAGAGGCACACGATATTTGAAGACAGGCCTGCCTACTACCCAAGTTCATTCCACAATAGCATACTGCCTCCCAATTAGGTAGAAAACTACCCAAGTTGTACTTTAATTTCTCTAAACATAGTGGTTTCCTTCTGAGGTAGGAATCATTTGTTCAGCTGGTTTCTGAGTACCATTTTCCTTTTGAGTTGATTTAGCAGTAAAATAATTTTTGAATGAAGTGGGCACAGAGATCCGGAAAACATCAGGGAAGTCTCAAAGGACCTTGGGAATTTGGGTTCTCACTGCGGGAGTTGTTATGCTTTGCGGTAATTACATATTGAATAAATAATTCCAATTTCCTTGGAGTGGGATGCCTGGATCCTCCAAGCTTAATACTTATTGACTTATTTTGTATTGTTTATCAGTTTAACAACTAAAACATACTCTCCTCTTGATCAAGGATTTCCTAGGAGTATAATAGAAAAAGTGGTATTTGCAAATTTGTTAATATCCACTTTCACCTCTATTGAAAGGAAAATAATAAAAAGACCAGGTACTGGCCAAAAATAACTTCTACTAAAACAGGCCTAGAAGCCCAGCTCTGGTCCTTACAACAGAGATATAATGTAGTCTACCCTTTTTGCAAATTAGAACTTTGCCGAAGTCTATTGGCTTGTTGTCTCTGACAGCTACATAGAGAAAGCATGAGAAAGGAGACATGGCAGAAGGAACCAATGTTTGTGGTGCCAAGAGTCATTCTAGACACCTGCAATGTAGATGACATTACTTTTAATTTAGAATGACAAAATTGAGGCTCACAGTGGTCAAGAAATGCGCTTAAAGCTGCAGTGATAGTAAGTGACAGGATCAAAGTCTATCTCATGTGTCAGCAGCCTTTTACTGTAAAGGGCTAGATTGTAAATATTTTTGGATTTTTAAGCCATATGGCCTTTGCTGCAACTGCTCAACTCTGCCGTTGTACTGCAAAAGCAGCCATCGACAGTAAATAAGTGAGAAGGCATGGCTTTGTTTCAATAAAACTTTATGTATGGAAACTGAAATTTGAATTTCATATAGTTTTCATGCATCTCAAAATATTATACTTTTGCAAATTTTTCAACTATTTAAAAATGTAAAAAGCATTCTCAGCTTGCAGGTGTACAGAAATAGGTGGTGAGGCCAGATTTGGCCCATAGGCCATAGTTAGCTGTCTTCTGTTCTATCTGATTCCAAAGCTTTTGCAAGGTCCTTCAACTTTGCCGGTTATTTTATCTAAAGTTCCTTGGAATCAAAACCTTCTCCCTGCCAAGCAAGACGGCTTTGTTCTTAATATATTTTGAATATTGACAGGAGACCTTTGGCATACAGTAGAGGGAGTGTGTGTGTGTGTGTGCGTGCACACGTGGGTGTATGAGAGGAGAGGGTGACTATTCTTGATGCTTTATATAATAACAAATATCAAATTCTTTCAAAGAACAACTTTTTGCCCTGGCTTTGCTAGTTCTTTAAGCAAGTGGGTGGTCTCCCCAGCGCTTCCCAAAGGGCCCTAGATTAATTTTTAGTGGCATTATTAGGGAACTCCCATGAAATCTTGTGGGTCCATGGAAACCATGTGTAAATCTCTTAACATACAGCATAGATCACATATTTTGTTTGACCATGTGAAAATGTTCCATTCCAAAAGTTCCTTGGAATTTTGGATGCATTTTCCTTATAGAACAATGTTCCAAGGGGTGGTTGTCTTCCCAGGCCATCACAAAAGCCTGTTGGATTCCCCAAGTGGCCCAAGTGGTGAGAGTGCTTGGAGCCTGCTGAGGTCCATACTGCCATTCCCTTTGAGGGGCATCTCAATCAATAGGAAAACTGGTGGAGGCTCTCCTCTATCTTACCCTCCTCTTTTTAGGGAGAACTCATCAGCCCTCTAGTAGAGAGAGGGAGGAGGGCCTGTGGGAGTGGGGGCTTGATGGGAAAGCTAAGGTCTCCTTTGGAAACAGAGGAGGAAGGCTCAATGTTAAAAGGGAAAGGAGGAGACAGGAAACTGCCATTAAATTGTTTATAACTTGAATTGTTTCTAAACCCAGAACTGACAACTGTGTTTTTACAAAGTAGGAAAGGATGCAACGCATTCCACATCCCACATTCAGGCGTATCCAGTGCTTAAGAAGATCATAGTGGGATTTTGTGGGCTTGTTTTGGATAGACAGGTTTCAGAAAATTGAGATCAGAGAGCATATAAATGCTCTCAATGAGAAGATTATTGAAGATTATTACTGATGCCATTTGAACGGGATTGTAGCATTCAGGGACTGTGGAAATGCTCAGAGAGCTGCCTAAGCAAGCTATTATTTTGTTTTTGATTTTCCAGTTAGACAAGGAAAAATGTTTTACATTCTATCGGCTGGGCTTTTATTGTTTTTCATGTTAGGACAAATGTTCCTTGAGAGGTGGGGTCTTGTTTGAGGAAATGTCAGGCTGTCCAGTTTCAATTTATTGGTGTCTGTGGGCAGGTTCCAAATTTTTTAAGAAGTTGGTGTATACATTTTTTTTTTCACTCCCATGGCAGACTTTTCTGGCATCAGGATATGTCCTCTGCAGGAAGAAAGCAAATGTCTTGTACTTAAAACAGTGTAAGACAGAAAGACCTAAAGAAGGCTTGTAGTGGATGGATTTACATCATCTGAAAGATATTTTATGCACCAAGTTCCAGAGTTAAGAGAAAGCAGCTAAACAAGGAACTGTCACTTAAAACATAGGCTTGTGGACTATGGTGTCTGGGTGGGCCAGAGAGGCTTGATTTATGGGGATATTGTCAGACTTGTTGGCTTTAAAACATTTGCCTTCCAATGTCTAGAAATTCCTGCCTTTGGAATAGTCCTGAGAAGTACTTACTTAGCTCAGCTTTCCCACTAAATCCCCCAAGAGCAGGTCATATTAAATGTGAACCTTTTGCCGGGGAATGCTTTGGAGGCTTATGCTTTATCTTAAAAATTGGTAGGAATTTTGCATCCATTCCATAATATAGGCATGTTTTATTTAGTATTAAAAATTTCACCCATCCTCAAATCTTTGAGTGAGACGGATAACTACTCCAGGAAGCTGGAGCATGTTTATCCTGCAACTCTGAGCATGACCTGGAGTACTGTCCTGTCTCTGGAGGAAGAGGATCCTGTTATGAGAAACCCAGGACTTCAGTCATTGTGTAACTGGTGGTCCAGGCATTGTTTGTCATTTGGAAAATAGTATTCGGGCCTCTCAGGGTTTGGAAACTAGCAAATCTTTGGTGATGGAAAAGGGAAGGATTGAAAATATGGGATCTTATCCTGGGATGTTAACCTCAGGTGGAGATGTGGGGAGTCTGCATTGGAAGGGGCTGTAGTGGGGGTGGGGTAAGCGAGAAGCAGAAGCAGAAAAAAGTAAAATAAAAGGATAGAGGTGCCGATGGCAAATTTTGCTCAAGTTTTTCTTAATGGCTTTCAGTTCTCCCAGATCTCCAGCCTCAGTTCCATCCTCAGCTCCAACTCCAACTCCTCTGTTCCAATTCAAATATCTCTACCTGGACGTCTTACAGCATTTCCAACTCAACGTGTCCAAATTGTTAACTCACCTGTCAGTGCCTCTGCCCATCCCTGACTCCTGCTGCATCTCACCTGCTTGTTCCTTGCCGCTGTAGCTTGATCACTGACTCCACCAAATCTAACCTCGTGGTTTTAGCCAGAGCCCTGGGAGTCTTTTCTCCTTTTCCCCAATCTCACATGTACCCATCAGTTGATCACCAAGTCCAGCCAAGTTACCCCCGAAATAATCTTTTATTCTTATAGAAGTTAAGGATGCCAGCACTTTTCTACTTTTTGTTAGAAGTATGTTTCTAAGTAACTAGCTTTTTCTTTTCTTTCTTCATAGCAATGTCACTCCTTTTGGCCTTGTCTAACTTTAACAACAACAACAAAACTGTTTTATCTTAAGTGGGCTCCATATGGATGGGTGGGTGGGTGGGTACCTTTGCATTTAACCCATTTTTCTCTGCCTTTCCCTTTACTTTCCCTTTTGTAATTTGTGATGTGTACACTTATGATCACTATGTATTTTGTGAATAATAAAATAGTATTAAACAAAACAAAAACAAAAAACAAATTGTATGCTCAAAGGGCTTAATGGCAGAGAGTTTTAATGAAGAGTCTGCTTATAGAATAGGGATGAGGAAGCTAAGAAGGGATAAAAAGATCCAGGGACAACTGCAGGAAACCGTTACCACCCTAAGTAAGGTAAGTGGCAGCAGTGCAGTTCTCCCCTAAAGTGCCTTGTATGTGAGCTTGGAATTGTGGGCGATGATGGGAGCTGGAACAGTGGAATCAGTCACTGCCGGAACTACGGAGAGGCAGGGAGGGAGCAGGGGAGAGAAACCACCTCTCTTCCTCCTTGCATCCTCTGGTCTCCTGCTAGTGCTTCTTGGTAAAGGCCAACCAGAAATCAGAGGGCAAGGGAGTTCAGAGATGTAGGTCATAGACACCAGGCTCCCGGGGCACAGAAAAGGGCAGAGATGGGAATAAAAGGTATCTGGTAGGGGTAAGCAGCAAATGGAGAATAACCAGCCCCAATTCATTGCCTCCCTTTAGGACTTGAAAATTCACCTTCAGCTGAAGACCATTATCTCTTTCCTGGAAGGCTGGGAAAAAACTTCCCAGTTGTTCCAGTTGTCCCCAGTTTGTGATCTAATTTTGTTTTATAAACCAGCATTTCTTAAAATTTTTAATTCTGACAGATGATGCTCATGAGTATGATACATTCTCTGGCAGCACAACATCCTGTGTAGTATGTTGTGACTCCCTTCCTATGTGTTCCCATTCAAGAAAGCACATGGAACTACATGTAGATCAAATGATAATTATGGAGTTATAAGTAGTTCATGAAAAAATCACTAGCAAACTTTATGTTTAAAGAATTATTAATAACATTCCTGGGGACTAATAGATATTCACAATGGGCACTGTGCCAGTTTGAATGTATTATGTCCCCCAAAATGCCATTATCTTTGATGCAGTCTTGTGTGGGCAGACGTGTTAGTGTTGATTAGATTGTAATTCTTTGAGTGTTTCCATGGAGATGCGATCCACCCACCTGTAGGTGATAACTCTGATTAGATAATTTCCATGGAGGTGTGGCCCCGCCCATTCAGCATGGGCCTTGATTAGTTTACTAGAACACTATATAAGCTCAGACAGAAGGAGCAAGCTTGCTACAGCCAAGAGGGACACTTTGAAGAGTGCACAGGAGCTGAGAGAGGAGCTTTAGCTTACAGAGCAACATTTTGGAGATGGCCTTTGAAAGCAGACTTTTGCTGTGGAGAAGCTAAGAGAGGACAAATGCCCCAAGATCAACTAAGTGCCATTTTCAAGGAGCTGCAGCCTAGAGAGGAATGTCCTGGGAGAACGCCATTGTGAAACCAGAACTCTGGAGCATTTGCCAGCCACATGCCTTCTGAGCTAATAGAGGTTTTCCGGACGCCATTGGCCATCCTCCAGTGAAGGTACCCTATTGTTGATGACTTACCTTGGACGCTTTATGGCCTTAAGACCGTAACTGTGTAACCGAATAACCCCCCTTTATAAAAGCCAATCCATTTCTGGTGTTTTGCATAATGGCAGCATTGGCAAACTGGAACAGGAACTCAATGGATATTTGTTAAAAGGGTGAGTGTTACTTACGACACACTAATTGGATGTGTACACATTCATGTGTCAAATACAAGTAGACTTCCACAGTTAGACCAGCTGTTCTTAATGCGAATGTCTAAAACATGAATTTGATCTTATCACTCCTGCACTTTTACACTCTGGTAGCTCCACTTTGTCAAGAAGTTCTTAGTATTGTGAAAATGCTCATCATCATCCTGACTCCCCCAATTGCACCTGTCTCTTCAGCTTCATTCTCCCACATCTCCCAACACCACCTTTCTCCATCTATAACAAATGCTTTGCCTGTCCTGGAAGAACACACTCAAAGCAGACACTCTCAGTGCCCTACCCACATTTCCTTGACACTAAGCATTTTCACACACCCTGGCCCAAATTCCAACTGCCAACACCTGACACTCTCTGCCCAAGGGCCTTGTGACCAGCAGAGCCCACTCTTACCCTGTGTGGGGAAGGCTCAAAGTGCCAGGGAGCTAATGGTCCCTGGAATCATCCCTATACTAATAACTTTGAAAAATTGGTGGATAAATACCCCAACTCCTTCGCCTTTGTGTGAGATAACTCTGAGGCACATGTTCTACATTGTTTCATGGAGTTCCTCAGCAAGATTAAGCTCATTTTCCTCACTGATAACTTGGGCTTGACTCCTTCTTTATTTTCTTGCTTCTTTCTTATCCTGTCTCACTTCTCCACTCTTATCAGTATTTCCTGGAATCACCTCCCAAATAAACTACTTGTACTAGATTCTTTATCCCAAGGTCTACTTTCAGAGGAACCTAACCTAAGGCAAAACTCTTACAACATTCTCTTACCTTTGCATATGCTGTTATTTGTGTCTTGATTCCCCTTCCCTTCTTGTTATAAAATATTTAAATGATACAGAAAAACAAAAAATAAAAAGTTAGGAAGTCTCCTTCATCACCTCTTGCCCCCTATCTCTCTTCTAGAAGTAACCATTGTTTGGTATTTATACTTCCAACCTTTTTCTGTATATGCACACATTTACATTTAAAGGTTTAACTGTATACATGCACACACACATACATATATGCATACATACATATATAAATGCATATACCCAAATATGTATAGGATGATAAGTACATTTGAATACATGCCTACATAGGCCTTTTTCACATGAATGAAATTATATTATACATATTGTACTGTAACTGTCTTTTTTTCTCAATAATATGACACCCTTATATTCCATAATACGGTATTTGGATGTGTTTAAACCTGTCTCCCTTGATGAACACTTAGGCTGCTGATACTTTTTCCACTGTTATAAAACATTGCTGAGTGTGTCTTTGTATACATGTAAAAAATGTACAGAATTCTGTAGGGTTCTTCAGTTGTAAGCAACAGAAAGCTTAAGTAAAAATCAAATTTATTGGTACACAGGGTAGATCTGGTTTTAGGATCAGCTCAGAAGGTATTAGAGGGCTCTGTTCTCCCTCCTGCCTCTCTGCTGTCCTCTGTACTGGCTCCATTCGCAGCAGGCCTTCCTTCTCAGTGCCAAAATTGCTGCCAGCCACTCCAGGCTTCAATCCTGTAAACTCTAAGTCTATTGAAAAAAGATAACAATTTTCTTTCAATGGCCCAGGAAATTCCCCCAAATTGTGTCACATTGACTCAAGTGCCCATTCTTGAACCAAGGAGATATAATGTGTTGCTAGGGGGATATAATGTGTTTTTTAGCCAGTTCTAGGCACCTGCCCACTTGTGACATAAGGTCTGGACACAGGAAAGGAGAGTGGCATCCCACAGTTACTCTTGCTTTTGTTACCGGAAGAGGAAAGGAATGCTGCATGGCAAGAAACGAAATTACTGTCCACTCAAGATAGATTTAAATAAAGGGAAATACAGAGTTGAGGGGTATGTACATTTAAAATTTTGATAGCCACTGCCAAATTGTTCTCCACAAATTGTATTCCAGTTTCCAGCACCAAAGGCGTAATAAGAAGTGGCCTTCTCTCTTCAGCCTTTAGATCCTGGATAGTGTCAGTATTTTTAATTTTAGGTGGTATGATGAATGAAAATGGTATCTCACTGTTTTAGTTTGATTTCCCTCATGCCTAGTGAAGCTGAGTACCCTTTCATGTGTTTAGCCAGTCTTTGCATTTCTTTTTCTGTGAGCTGTCTATTTGTTGCTTTTGGTTATTATTAGATTGGGTTATCTTTTTCTTTTTGTTTGTAACAGCTCTTTATATATTAAGGGCATTAGGAAGGTGAGCTCCTCAGGGGTGGGGACTCTCAATATAATCCAACAAGCCACCTATTACAAAGTGGAAATTGTTAATGAGTAAATGAATGATTGAAAGAGTGAGTGAATGAATTAATGAGTTAAGTTTTATGTTTGTCCTGTTTTGTACCAGTGCCTCAGACAGGTTGAAATATCCCTTTTCCAGTATACTTTCCTGTGAGTTTCTGTAAATTTCTCGTAGAGTTTCTCAGTAACGTTTTTCTGGAAGCTGTGAAAAACTTGTGAATCAGGCTAATAGAATATCCATCTGCATTATTCTTCAAAAAATTCCCTTTATTCTCTTGCTCTCATTCATCCTCTTGTGAGCTGCAAGTAGCCTACTGTGTGTGACTCAGACACACACACACACACACACACATTCCCTTTAAGCGTCAGCCCTGGAAGTCTGAGGCAGCTCGTATCCGCCTTGGGAGTCAGCTAGTGTGTTGCCCAGTTAAACATCCATCCAGGATTTCATAGGGACTTGAGAATCATTGCTTTTGGCTGGAATCCTGGGTTTGAGGTTTCTTAGTGTAGGACTCTGAAGAAGGATTTGGAAATGCTGTTGTGTCTAATCCCAAAGTATGTATTTGGGACTCTGCCTCCATCATTACCCATCTCATAACTCAGGGCCCTGGAGCAGCTTCACTCAGATGCATTTGCTCTTTTGGTAGAGTCAAAAGGGGCTGATCTGGAAGACAGAGAACCTGGGTTCTAATCTTGGTTTTGCTGCAAACTGGCCAAGGGACAAGGGGCAAGTTATTCACCCCTTGCTGTTCCATTTTCCTCATAGTAAAATGAGAGGGTTGGACTTGATGATCCCTCAGAACCCATCCAATTCCAAAATTCCAAGTGGGATTTCAAATTCTGCTTTGCCACCAACAGCGTGTCCTTGGAGCTTTGCCCATCACTCATGAGAATATCAGTGTCTGGGTAAGTAGATATTTTGGGGTCAGCTCTAAAAAACATAGAAATATGTATTGCATGCTGATTTTGGCACCTGAATAA
Source organism: Choloepus didactylus (assembly GCF_015220235.1). Lineage (NCBI taxonomy): Eukaryota > Metazoa > Chordata > Mammalia > Pilosa > Megalonychidae > Choloepus > Choloepus didactylus. Next base: position 23,923,638 of record NC_051325.1, on the reverse strand, counting down.
ACCTGAGCAGGGCCATGTCAAGCATTTTATCACAAGAGCTGCTTGGAAAGAGGACCAGTCCGGGTCCCGTGACACAGGTGACCCTGTAGGAGAAGAGGAAGGGAGAGGCCTGGGAGTGGATCTAGGTGTCCAAAAGAAATCATTAGCATCCATGTTGGAAATGACACAGTCTCAAAGCCACATTCTCAGACACAGGGAGAGCTGTTAATAGATCCACACAGTTATCCAAGCATAGCAGAATGAATCTAAGGGAAGCCAAATTAAACAGGCTCAAGCAAAGTTTTGGGTGAAAACGTTGAATCGGCAGCTCTGTTCGAAGACGCAAGATTGTGGGTCCTTTGGAGACTGCTATAGACAGGCAGGCTGGTTCAACCCTCCTTCTAGGAGGATCTCTGTAAAGAACAGCCAGAGGCAAAGGGCTTTTCAAAGGGATGGCCTCATACTTGGAGGTCTTGTAGCATTGCAGCTTGGTTTTTCACTCAACTAGAAAATTCCAAAATAAAAGAAAAAAAGCATCACATAACTGAGAATTATAATAACATAGTGGAATCTCTTTTTTTAAAAAACTTTATTTTCACATCATTTCAGACTTATAGAAACATTGAAAGAATTGTACAAAGAATTTCTGTATAGAGTTCACCCAGATAACCTGTTGGTGTTTTACCAGATTCACTTTTTCTTTCCTTGTTACTTTTTTCTCCCTCACCCCTCCCTTCCTCTCTCCTACCCTCCCTTCCTTCCCCCTTTCCTCCCTTCCCTCTGTCCCTCCACCCCTCTCTCCCTCTCTCCCTCCCCCCTTCCTTCCTTCCTCAAGATACATATTTCTCCCCAAATTGCTTGAGACTAAGTTGCAGACATAATGCCTCTTTACTCTTAAATATTTCAATGCATTTTTCCTAAAAACAAGGACACTCTCGTACATAACCATAATACCTTTTCAAAAGTCAGGAAATTAACATTGGCAAAGTACTATTATCTAGTTCATAGACCTCATTCACACTTCAACAATTGCCCCAATAATGACCTTTAGAACAAAAGAAAATCCTAGGTCACGTGTTATACTCAGTTATCACATCTTTTGTCTTTTATAATCTGGATAAGTTACTTGGTCTTTCTTCGTCTTTCAAAGATATTTTTGTCTTTCTTTGTCTTTCTTGATATTTTTGATGAATGCAGGCAAGTTATTTCATGGAATGTCCTTCAATTTGGGTTTGTCTGATATGGACTTTCCTTTTAGCTCTTTACGCTCCCTTCTGAAGGTCAAATTCCTGGTTGAGATGTGCCAGGCTGCAGAAGACAGCTGTCCCAGCCCAGCAGCCTACAGCTAATTCAGAATCCCCCTTGTCCTGTCTTGGGGTTTTTCTCCCTGTCCTACTCAAACATGGTTTCTTCCCCTGCAAGAATTGTGGGAAAATTTGATTTGTTGCTTTTTGAGGTTGGACTCTTACTATTTTGTTGCTCACAGAATGAATATTGGATGTGGCAGATATATTCTTCAAAAATTCTATCAGTTATATGGTAGGAGTGTTAAGTATACATTCAAAGCAGTACAGGGAATGGAATATTGATGTAAAACAGCTTCTTTAGGAAAATAAACTTTGAGTTCTAAACAAATCTGTGTACAAATTAATTTGTGGAGCATAGGTTTGCTCCTACATTGCAGGTGGCTTCTGAAGTTTGTCTTACAGTTGAGTTTCCTATAATACTATTAGATCTTGAACTCCACTTGAATGCGTTTCATTATTTAATTCTCCAAATAAGTTGATCCTATGGCAGGAAATCCGAAAATAACACTGTTGCAGATTTCCAGAGAATCTAAACTGTGATTTGTGAGGGTTACTGACTCCAGCGTTGTGTTGTCAAACCAAGGAGGGTGGAAGAAGACAGGATGGTATGGAATGAGGGAGCTGCTCAGTTTTTTCATCTGGCTCTTGACAGACTATTGAGGGTGTTCCTAACGACTGGGGCATTTCTGGACAAACATGCCAGTCAGCTGAGGAATCCCCCCAGCTGAATCAAACATGGAATCAGACTCTAAGAAGTGCAGTAACTGTTACAAACTACAGTCAAACCCAGGAACTATGAAAGACACCATCCCTGAAATGCACTTCTGCAACATCATCTAGGTGGGTTTGTTAGGTTTGCCAATGACAAGATCACAAGGGCCCTTAGGGAGAGTAGTTCTGTGGATTGGGGCTGGGCGAAGCTTAATGAAGGTTTTAAGGAGACTGTCAGAGAGAAAGAGGAGATGGTGAGTGTAGGCAGGACAACCAAGAAGCTTGAAGTAGAGAAGACATAAAAGACAGTAGCATGAAAAGGGCGTATGTTAAAGGTGGGGGGTGGGTGGCTAAAGGGGAATACAAATTCAGTTATATGCCAGAGTAAAAGAGCCAGTAGTGAGAGACTTGTAGAAGTTTTAGGAAAGAAAGATTGAAAGATTCAGCATCTGTTTATGCTATGATAGTGTCCTAGGAAAATCTTTTGACCTCTCTGAGCTGCAATCTCTGATTTCCCTTCTGGTTCTGAAAGAGGTGTGATTCTTGTGTCTGCCTTATTCAGATGAGTGTGCCAGCAAAAGGTGCTGTATCTAAGCACCTGGAGGGCAAACAGTGAAAAAACAAAGAAGTTACATGGGAGCTGGGATCAACTACATGTTTATAGAGAATCTGTGGAGAGTGGCATTGCAATCTAAGAAGCATGTTTTGAGAAATATCACTTCATTTAGAGAAAATATCATAGGCGCAGCATGTTTTTGGAAGATTTGGTTTATGGAAGTTCAAGGTCTCCCAGCACTCTGTGTTTTAGGAAATATGGCTCTTAAATCTTGATTCCATCCCACCTGTATTTACATGAGGGTACTACTGCCTTCTTTAGCAGGCACCTGCCAAAGTCCTTTTGGACTTTGTATTTTTGCCCTGCTATTTCTACATATCCTTCCCTCCCTTTTTAAAAGCCAGCAGTTTCCACAGGAAAATTCTACTGTAGAGTATTAAGGAAGGGGCTTGATACAAAGTAGGGTGGACAATCTGCATGTAAAAAGTGTCCCACAGCATTCATGGACACTGCGGTGGTGGAGGACTGGCTTCCATTTATGGCAGGGAGCAGGCAAGGATAAACACGATATTTGTCCCATATCAGTACCTTTCCTTTTGGAATCTCCCCTTGTTGGTTCTCTTCAAGCTGTGTGGAATGATGTCCATGATCAAATTCAAGGCCTCAGAGGAAGGATGAATAAGTGCCAACTACACTCCTTAGGTCATGTCATCTAGTACCACCCTGAAGCAACTAGTGACATTCCTGTTTCTTTTGATTCCTTTTCAGAGATAGTCCAGAAGCATATGCTATTTCTGGATGTATACTTATACGTATCCATATCATATACATCTACATACTTTTCTCTTTTCCATCCAAATGGTGTCATATTATACATAATATTCTATATTTCTCTTTTTCTTATAACAATATATTTTGCTTTGTTCCATATCAAAACACGTAGATTGCTTCATTCTTCTTAATTATTGCATATTATTCCATTGTGTGGATGACCCATAATTTATTTAGCCATTTCCTTGCTGATGGATTAGATGGGTTACATTGTTTCCCATATTTTGCTATTACAGGCAATTCTGTAATACTTCATTTTGCATGTGTGCAAGTATATCTGTAGTATAAATATCTAGAAATATTATTGCTGGGTTTAAAGAGTATGTGACATTTTAATGCAAGAATGGGGTGTTATAAAACCAAGAAGGCTTTATGTTCAAGGTATCCCACCCCTTGCAGTCAACTCCCTTTGGAGACCAAACCAAAATATCGTTTCCTGTGCCAGAGTTCCCCGATACCAGGTGATGTACCCACAAGGAATTAAGTATTTATTTCAACAGGGAAAGGTAAGTGGATCAAAGACATAACCTCTGGTAGCAGACACTCCCTTTTCAACCTCCTGCACTTTAACACACTAAGCATTTTCCCACATGTTAGCAGGTAAGTCTGAGGAAGGAATGGGAGCCGGAGGAGAATGCACTACCCCTGGGAAGGCATAGTGAGTAGAGTGAAGACAGAGATCTGGTTTTCCACTCACCATATTTATTGTTTCATCAAAGAACACTGGAGGTGGACTTCTCTTTTCCTGATCTCCTGTTTCTGGAATCCAGGAAGGACAGTGTGCAGAGGTTAAGACTTGGGAGTCAGAGAGTCATGGGTTCTAGCCCCAGCTTCCCCATTCTCTGGTTGAATGACCACAGACTTAATCCAATGAGGTCCACAGTATATGTTTATGAAACAGTACACTTAACTCAGAGATAATGTTGGTAGAAACTTGGTATACTGTCTGGCACATACTAACAAGCCAGTAACTATTAGCCATTATTATTAACACTAATCCCACAGAGCCTGTTGTGTTACAGCTTGGTTTGCACCAAAGCCAGAGTTGTAGCACCCATTGTCACAAACTTTTGAGAAGTATCATCTCTTTGTTTCATCCTCCTTGGATCAGGTGCAGCTTCCATATATGCAGACATGGCCCAGGCATTGGCATTGCATTACAGGAAGATGGAAAGCAATGGCACATAGCTGGAAGCTAGGCCAGTGATTTTAAAGTGTATTCCTTGGACTAGCAGCATCAGCATCACCTGGGAATTCTCAGGACTCACCCCAAACCTACTACATCAAAATCTTGGGGTTGGGGCCCTATAATCTGTGTTTCAACACTCCTCCCACCTCTATTCCCCCACCCACTGCACTTGTGCCACACTCAGATGACAGTGATGGGTGCTGAAGTGTGAAAGCCACTGAGCTAGACTCCAAGATGCCATTGAACTTCCCTACTTCACCAGAGAAACTGGAGTAGAAGAAGAAATCCAAAATGGCATGCTCGGAGCTCAAGGCCAAATTTGGGTGAGTGGTTTAACAGTCTTTCCTATTCTTGAATGCTCTCCTCTTTGTCTGGAAACAGCTTGTCAAACAGCAGATATCTCCTTTCCTCTTTCTCTCCCTGCTTCTCTCCCATAAGACACAAGATAGTTCCTGCCCAAGCTTCTCAGATTACTATTTCTTCCTCAAAGCCAATTAAAGGTCTCTAATCCCTTCTGTGTTTACCTAAAGGATGAATTTGATCAGAAAGGATGAATGGGAAGGGCAGAATCCTAAAAGGGCTTGGGAAAGGAAGTTTCTGCTCCCACGGTGGGAACGCATCCTTTTTTCACTAAGCTTATTATGAACTAGTGCATTTTTTTGAATTACAATTTTTCATCCAGCCTGCCTCTTTGATCTAAAGCCCTCTGTTGTGCTTTTAAAGACAACTTCTAACTTTACCCTCATTATTAATACTTTTGAGATTTTTTTCCCCAAGTGCATCTGAGGGACTCCCAAAGTAGTCATTTGAACCATGTGATATCCCTTTTTGTAGGTCAAAAGCATTTGAGTGTCAGTGATTTCTTACGACTCAACCTCATATGTGCACTCAAGGTCACTTACTTGGGACCCATCCTTCTGCCTTACTCAGAATTGGAGGCACAGCAGATCGTCTCCTTTGTGAGCCCACTTAGAATTTGCCACTTCCTGGCTGGAGCCCTTGCACGTGTAACTTAACCTCCCAAGCATTACTTTCCCCAACTCTAGAGTGGGGATACTATTACCTTCCTTACAGATTGATGTAGGATTAAATGAGAAATCATGCATAGAGTAACTGCTGTGGTGCTTGAATTGTAACTGATACTAGGTGCTTTAGTGTCCTCTTTACTGAGGCTGGAGGCAATATTCTCAAAACTCATATTACCTCCTTTTCTCTTGTCATCTCTTAGTTTTGTCCTCCATCCAACTTATAATTGTTACTCATTTAGAAATGGGGGACATGGACATTCTTTAAGGCCCTTAAACAGTATGCATTATTATGGGATGGTAAGAGAGTGAAGTATTTTTTCTGCCTTAAGTAAACATTATTAGTCTTCATTTCAGGGAAGTGTCAGATTCATTTATTTATGTGTTTTGGAATCTTTGGAGGAGAAGAGAAATGAATGCAGCAAGTCCCAGCCTCATTATCAACTGGATTGTGCAACCTTAGAGAATTGACTTTACCTCTACATGTCTTCATTTTCCTGTCCTATATCTGGGGATTATATATCTGCCTCAATCTACCTCCCTGAGGATGAAAGTGATAGACAGAGCTATGCTTTATGAAAGTGCTTTGAGCTTTTGGAAAGTGGAGATGTTATATAGATACAAGGCATTATTACTTTAAGTATGGATTATCATTATTCTTTGGCAATAGCCACGACATCAGGAAAACCTATCTTCTATTATAGTTCAAAGGCAGAGTGAGAAAAGAAAAGCATTTTTTGTTTTTCAGTGGGACTGTCATCACCAGAAAGATGTTTAGAGGGTGTAATAAGAATATTCTTAATGGCCTTGAAGAACAAGGCTAGGAGCTACCTATACTTTCTTCACTGTGCAATGGTTAAGAGTCCTGGGGGACTGTCTTTCTGGCTAATTGCTAGATGTTAAAAAAGGTAAGTGGGAACCCTATACCCTGTAAATGACTGTTGACAAGCGGTCCTGGGAATTTTCAAAGATGGGTGTTGATTTGAAATTTGCATGTGTTCCTAGCCAGTTGAGTTTATGGCACCATCATATTCTTGGACATAAATGAGGAGAAGTGATTCATCTTTCCCATCGACAAAATGTCTTGCTTTGAGCTTGTAAAATGTTCCTTGGCTTAATCGAATACTGAGAATTGAATAATGACAGGCGTATGATGTCATGTATGGGCAATGAATTGGGGAGCCTCACTTTCCTTAATGTGAAGCTGTTTGTATTTGTAGAGAGATGAGGAAAGTGATGTTTGAATGGGAGAACTGGAGTTTAGGAGCTTGTGTTTTTTCTCATTAAGTTAAAGCGCTTGTAGGTTTTTGTTTATATCAAACTGTGCAGAAGCCACACAAGCACATAAAGAGAATCATACAAAACTGGCAAACAAAAAGTACTCAATGACTCAGGTTCTTTGTCAATTTTTGCCACCCACCATGAAAGGATTAGCAGCCTTTGGTAGATGTGTATTTTTAATCACTTCCTCCCCTAAAAACATTCTGTTGCCACTGATACCCCCACTTATGGGGCAGACACCTAGTCACCATGTAGACATTTTTCATTCATCCTTAAAGAGTAAAGCATTATAGGTATGGACTAGTCTTTTTCCATTCTTTTTCAGCTTATCTGTCCATTACTGTAGGTGCATGTTTATACACTGAATTGTATGTTTTTGTATTTATGTAGTTATACTCAAGCATAACTAGATCTGCAAAATACCCTCAATCAAATATATGCTAGTCCTGGTAACATTCTTTTCTGTCTTCTGGATGACTAACAACTGCCTTGGAACTGATGAGTTAAGCAAATGAAAAGTGAATTAATACTCTGATTAGCTAACCCCAAATCAAGACACGATGGAAAAATTCCATAGTTTTATCATTTGATGCCAGCACTATGGTCATAAGGGTTTTTTCTTACATTTTTAATTTGATAAATTCAAGTTTTCTGGTTTAAGCCTAAACAGATTGAGGCTTCCATAGAGGTGATTTGGCATAAAATAATTTTGTTGTAAAACTCGATCTGGCATTTTGGCTCCATTAGATCCATAGGAACTGAATTTTGAGGTGTGATCAGGTGGATTCTGCTTTAGACTTCCTCTCTTTTGTAGCTCTCCAAAATATCGTACAGCTGAAATGGCTACGTGGCCCCATGAGTGGGACAGGAGGCTTACGTTAGTACAAGAATTTCAGATCCCACTGGAGGAGCTCCAGCTGGGAGTTGTCGCTCCTACTGTTGATAACATCAAACTAAAGAAGCCAGTGTAGCCTAAGTTCCATGGGGTGCTGTGACATTTACTAGGTTTCCTAAATGTACCTCGGTAGTGGTAGCTCAGTCCCGGCCAGCGTTTCTCCCTCCCATGCTGGTTTGGAGTGTTTTATTTCAATGTAGTCTTCCCTTCCTTTTATTCCCTGAAAAAATAAAGCCATAATTCAGGGATCTGAAGTTTTTGGTGGTAACTGAGGGGTGGCTGCTTAGCTGGGGAATGAAACACCAGTTCTTGTCTAGACTGCCTCAGTTTCCATCCCAGTTCTGTCACTTTGGAGTTGGGTGGCCTTGGACAAGGCACTTTGCTCCAGTTTCCTCATCTTTGAAATGGGGATGGTGACAAGGGGCTGTTGAGAAAGTTAAATGAGTTAGTTGGCATACAGCACTAAGTGTTCAGTAACCATTAGCTGTTGTTACTGTTGATTCTTCTGAAAAATTGAACTTGAGTAAGGCATTCATAGCTACCTGAAATATTGAAATGGGAGAAAGGAGCCTTTTGAAGATGGGGTAGGAAAGGAAAAGTGTTTGGCCAATATGAGAAGAAACCGAATTGTTGCTACCTGTTCTTTACTACTTGATGTCACAGGAAACCATATCAATTTTGGGAAAAATTTTTCAGCAGAAACCATCCCAAACCTCTTCATTCCCTACATAGCAGGCATGACTCCACTTTACCTTAAGACACTGAGATACACTGAGAGGAGGGGAGCTGGGGGAGGAGAATAAGAGAAATGCTGAAAGGGTAAGAAAAGAGGGCCTGCCAGAAAAGTTAGAAAAATTTCAGAGGAGAGGCAAGTCTCCATTGACTTTCTCTGTAAACATGCTGACTTTGGGCTAAGATTTTATCACCAAGGGCTTGCTAAAGAAGAAAATGACTTTGACAGAAGGTGACATTAGGCTTGGATGAATGGAAACCTTTCCAGTACTAACTGTTGTCAAATTATTGCTCTTCTTTGCTTTGGTTTGGTTTCCCCCAGGCAGGTAGTTTATTTGAAAGGTGAACCCCAAAAGCATGGTGAGGAAGTGGAGGGAGTGAGACAGAGAAGGGAGGAAAGCTAACACAGAGTGTGTTAATGAGCAAATTACTGCTGTGCACACCTGGGGCTCAATTCTGCTGGAGACCCTCTGAGGAACTACTGGGAACACACCTCCCATGTCTGGGAATCTTGGGTATTGTTCTAGTTTGCTAATGCTGCCAGCATGCGAAATGCCAGAAATGGATTGGCTTTTATAAAGGGGGTTTATTTGGTTACACAGTTACAGTCTTTAGGCCATAAAGTGTCCAAGGTAACGCATCAACAATCAGGTACCTTCACTGGAGGATGGCCAATGGCATCCGGAAAACCTCTGTTAGCTGGGAAGGCACGTGGCTGGTGTCTATTCCAAGTTCTGGTTTCAAAATGGCTTTCTCCCAGGACGTTCCTCTCTAAGCCACAGCTCCTCTTCAAAATGTCACTCGCAGTTGCTCTTGGGGCATTTGTTCTCTCTTAGCTTCTCTGGAGAGTCTGTTTTCAACAGCCATCTTCAAACTGTCTCTCATCTGCAGCTCCTCTCTCAGCTTCTGTGCATTCTTCAAAGTGTCCCCCTTGGCTGTAGGAAGCTCACTCCTGTCTGAGCTTTTATAGGGCCCCAGTGAACTAATCAAGGCCCATACTGAATGGGCAGGGCCACACCTCCATGGAAATTATCTAATCAGAGTTATCACCTACAGTTAGGTGGGTCTCATCTCCTTGAAAACACTTAAAGAATTACAATCTAATCAACACTAATACCTCTGTCCCTATAAGATTGCATGAAAGATAATGGCATTTTGGGGGACATAATACATTCAAACTGGCACAGGTATCTATCATCAACTTTTGTCCACATTGGTTGAGGATTGCCCCTGGGTGTACTAAACCCCTGCCATTTCTGGGCTGCTGAGCAAGCTCCCATGGTGCTAGAGAAAGGCAACTGGTTGAGAACCGGAGAGATACTGGAGAGATGAGTGGGAACTGCCAACCTGTATAAAAACGTACCACTGCAAATGCAAGTGAACTCAGGTGGGGTCAGAGATTATGCATTTGCTACACCTAGTGACTTGACTTTCATACAGGGAATAAATGAATGGCAGAGTTTAATCTAAATAAACGACTTGTTTTTGCAATATAAAATAACTATCTCCGTATATAACAACCTTCTTCTTTCTCCCACCCCCAACTTTTATAACATTCTTATCTTTACATTCTTCTGTTACCTTTTATCCATTACATTATGTTTTTAGATGTCTGTATGTGGCTGTTGAGGGCAGAGTCTTATATCTGTGTAACTGGCCACAATGTCTAGATCTTGCTTATATTAGATTTTAAAAATTACATTGAATTGCAGTTTTTTATACCAAGACAGAATCTTGGATGTCACCTAAAATTCTTATTTTTACTTCTCTATGTTCACCATCCCAAGGGGGTCCAGGACTCCTGCAGAGACTTTTTTCTGAAATTTATTCAATTTCATTGAGGTATATTCACATACCATACAATCATCCAAAGTGTACAATCAGTTGCTCATATATATAACATCATATAGTTGTGCATTCATTACCACAATCAATTTTTGAACATTTTCATTACTCCAAAAAGAATTAAAATAAGAATAAAAATAAAAGTAAAAAAGAACACCCCAAACATCCCATCCTCCCACCCCCCCATGCCAGTTTGAATATATTATGTCCCCCAGAGAAAGCCATATTCTTTGATGCAATCTTGTGGGGGCAGATTGATTAATATTTTTGATTAGGATGTGGCCTCTTGATTGGATGTTTCCATAGAGTTGTGACTCACCCACCTGTGAGTAATACCTTTGATTAGATTGTTTCCATGGAGATATGGACTCTGCCCATTCAGGGTAGGTCATGATTTAATCACGGGAGTCCTATAAATGAGACTACACACAAAAGGACCTCAGAGCAGAGCAGCCAAGACAGACATTTTGGGGATGGCTGTTGAAAGCATACTTTTGCTACCCCAGATTTTGCCGGGGAGAAACTAAGAGAACACCCCTAGATGCATAGAGAGGAACATCCTGGGAGAAAGTCATTTTGAAACCAGAACCCTGGAGCAGACACCAGCCACGTGCCTGTGCCTTCCCAGCTCACCGAGGTTTTCTGGATGCCACTGGTGTTCTTCAGTGAAGGTAGCCTATTGTTGATGCCTTTGTTTGGACACTTTTATGGCCTTAGGACTATTAACTTTGTAACCAAATAAACCCCCTTTGTAAAAGCTAATCCATTTCTGGTATTTTGCATAATGGCAGCATTAGCAAACCAGAATGCCCCCCATTATTCATTTAATGTTTATTCCCATTTTTCTACTCACCTGCATGGTACACTTTATAAAGGGAGTGTGAGCCACAAGGTTTTCACAATCACACTGTCACAACGTGTAAGCTATATAGTTATACTGTTGTCTTCAAGAATCAAGGCTACTGGGTAGCAGTTCAACAGTTTCAGGTATTTTCTTCTAGCTATTCCAATACACTAGAAACGAAAAAGGAATGTTTATATAACACATAAGAATAACCTCCAGAATGACTCCTTGACTCCATTTGAAATCTCTCAGCCTCTGAAACTTTATTTTGTTTCATTTCTCTTCCCTCTTTTGGTCAGGAAGGCTTTCTCAAGCCCGCAATTCCAGGTTCAGGCTCATCCCTGGGAGTCATGTTCCATGTTGCCAGGGAGATTTACACCCCTGGGAGTCATGTCCCACATAGGGGGAGGGCAGTGAATTTACCTGCCTAGTGGGCTTAGACAGAGAGGTCACATCTGAACAGCAAAAGAGGTTCTCTGGGTGTGACCCTTAGGCACAATTATAAGTACACTTAGGCCCTCCTTTGCAGTAACAAGCTTCATAAGGGCAAGCTTCAAGTTCATGGGCTTGACCTTCTCAATTCGTTGTCCCCAGTGCTTGTGAGAAACAGTGTTCCAGTTTGCTTATGCTGCCATTTTGCAAAACACCAGAAAGGATTGGCTTTTATAAAGGGGGCTTATTTGGTTACAAAGTTACAGTCTTAAGGCCATAAAGTGTCCAAGGTAAGGCATCAACAATAGGTACCTTCACTGGAGAAAGGCCATTGGCATCCGGAAAACCTCTGTTAGCTGGGAAGGTACGACTAGCATCTTCTTTGCTCCCACGTTGTGTTTCAAAATGACTTTCTCCCAGGATGTTTCTCTCTAGGCATCTGGGGGTATTCTCTTAGTTTCTCCCAGGCAAACTCTGGAGTAGCATAAGTCTACTTTCAATAGCTGTCTTCAAAATGTCACTCTTGTCTGCAGCAGCGAGTTCCTTCTGTCTGAGCTTTTATAGGGCTCCAGTAAACTAATTCACCCACGCTGAATGGGTGGGGCCATACCTCCATGGAAATAATCTAATCAAAGGTATTACCCACAGTTGGGTGGGTCACATCTCCATGCAAACACTCAGTCAAGAGGTCACACCCTAATCAGAAAGGTTGATCAACCTGCCCCCACAAGATTGCATTAAAGAACATGGCATTTTGGGGGACGTAATACATTCAAACTGGCACAATCAGTAATTCTCCAGGTGGGGAAGTTTAATATTTCCACATTTTCCCCCTGTCCCTCAAGGGGGCTTTGCAAATACATTTTTATTCTCTGCCCAAATTACTGCAGAGTCTTTTAAATATTCTTACCATTTGATCTCTTAAAATATTAAAACATTAAGATTCTCATCTTCCTGGGGAGAAAAGACAGTGCAAGAAGAATGCTTCATTCTGCCAAGAACTGGGCTTGAAATTCAAGAGCCACAGATTCTGTCTTTGGCTGGTGAGTTCAACAACTTCTGCTCCTGGTACGGTTAATTTTGGCTCATGCCTGACAGCTCACCTCTAAACACTGATTACGAAACTCTAATAATAAAAACAATTTTAACCCTGACTTTTGGAATAGATCATTTAAAGAACTAGAGAAGAGTTACCAACACTTATATAGACAGTTTCCCCCACTGCATGTGAGAAAATTTGATTTCCTCAATTCCCAGTCAGAAAGCTTTCATATGATTGTCCCAGGAACAGAGATCAGCCTTCTTTGAATGGGACTGCCATATATGTATTTTATAAAGTAGAAAGTCTTTGTATAGCATAAAGATGTGATGGAAAAAAACGGAACAGAAACTGAGTACGTTTCTAAGACTTTTTCAGATTTACTTTGACAGCAGGGACCTTGTCTGTAATCCTAGGACTTAGAATAGTTCCTGTTACTTAATAAATGCTCAGTAAATATTTCTTGAATAAATAATGAATGGGTTTTTTTTTTAGTAGCTCTCAAAGAATGTAATTCTGACAGCCACTGAAGTTCACATTCAAGCTACTCATCTCTCCCTGAACCACAGGTATTGTTCTAGGCCCTTAAAGAAGATCAATTCTAGACCCTTCTGCTCTGATACGTGCTGCCTCCCTCTTCCAACTCTGCCACACACACATGTTCAGATTATATGGGCATGCTCCTTACCCACTCCTTTGGAATGCACCTCTGCCACCTGAGTAAGGTAGGGCCATTTGCAGTTCTCCAGGCATGCATTTTGGGAGAGCACCATCACTGATGTGCAACAGAAATTTATGAACAATTACATGAATGATGAAAGCTTCAATTTTTATTTCCAAGCTTGGAATGAATTAAAAGGTTCACATGCCATGTTTTATAAGAGACACAAAGACTGCACAGAACTAGCTTTAGCCAAGGTCTTGATCCTGTGAAATAGTTGTGCCCATATTATAGTTAATTCAGAGGCTGTTAAAATATTTAAGTCTTTATTGCTTCTTAATATTCTGAACAGAGTCCGAACTTATTTTAAAATGTCCCATGTTTCCATCCACAAGGATGGCTATTATGTAAAAAATGAAAAAATAAGTGTTGGAGATGTGGAGAAATTGGAACTCTAGTGCATTGTTGGGTGTATGTAAAATGGTGAACCTACCATGGAAAGCAATATGGCTGTTCCTCAAAAAGTTAGGTAAAGAATTATCATATGACCTGGCAATACCACTCCTAGGTATATACGCAAAGACAGTGAAAACAAGGACTCAAACAGTACTTGTACATCAGTGTTCATGTAAACATTATTCACAATATTCAAAAAGTGACAACAACCCATGTCCATCAACAAATTAATAAAGAGGATGTGGCACACACACATACAATGGAATATTAATCAGCTGTAAGAAGGAATGAAGTTCTGCAACCTTTATGAACCGTAAAAACATTATGCTGAGTGAGATTTAAGCAAGGTATATAAGGACACATTGTATGAGGTGACTTATGTGAGATAGCTAGAAACAGCACATTCACAGAACAAAATAGATTAGAGGTTACCAGGAATAGTGGTAGGAAGGGGGAGTTCTTTCTTGGTATATTAGGGTTCTCTAGGAAAACAGAATCAACAGGAGATATCTGTAAATATGAGATTCTATAAAGGTGCCTCATGCAACTTTGGGGATGTGCGCATCCAAATTCTGTAGGGTAGAATGCACAAGTCCAAATTTCCTAGGGCAAGCCGTGGGCTGGTGACTCCAATAAAGGTCTTCGATGAACTCCCTAGGAGAGGCTGGCTGACTGAAAAAGAAAAAAAAAGTTCTCTTTTCTCCCTTAAAAGTCTTCAGCTGTTTGGATTAAATCCAACTGATTGGATTCCCTCATTGCGGAAGACACTCCCTTTGTTGATCATAGATGTAATCAGCCACAGTTGCAATCAGTTGACTGATGATTTAATAAAACAGCCTTCTGTTTTATTAACCAGCCACAAAATGTCCTTGCAGTAATAGGCCAGTGCTTGCTTGACCAGACAGCTGAGCACAATCACCTGGCCAAGTTGACACATGAACCCAACCATCACAGTGGCTATGGAGTGTTTGTAAATAGAAATTAACAATTAAAGAATGTCCTGTGAGGGAAAAAAAATGCCCTGTGGATATGTAATATATGGATATAAATATACTTTAGTTCATCATAACACAGTACTTTTTCTTTCTGGATATTTCATTTACACACATCATTTCATTAATTTTCTTATGATTCTGGCCTATGCATTACTGGGCTGATAATTTATACAGTGAACTCTTTTCTGTGAGTTCACAGAAAATATCTAGCCTAATGGAAAGTTAACTCATCTTTAATTTGTCTTATGAATTTTGAAAGAATTAGAACACAATAGAATTTCTTACACTTTTCAAGCACTGTTGAACATTATTTGCTTTTTCCTGGATGGTACAGAAGGAACCCCAACCCCTTGTCATACCTCAGGGTCATCATGGAGGCAAAAATCATAGTTGCTTTGCAGAAGTTCATAGCATGCCAAATCAGCCAATTTCCACTTATTGCATTTCCAGCACTCCGTTCTCTGGTTCTAATCAGAAGAGCTGTTTCCTCTTTCTAACTAATTATCTTAATTGCCGTTGTTTCCTATTATGCCACGTAAGTAGATAAGAAATACATCAGTTAACAATTGTCAACTCCACCACATAACGCATAGATTACAGGCATTAAATCACATGGTTTACTGAAGTGAGAAATCTATTTGCTAGTCCTTTTGTGTTATTAATTCATAGACTTTTCAGGGAATGTACTGCCTAATCCAACAATGTAAATTGTGGAGCTGTTTCTGTCCTTTGACTTGTGACTATTCCTTCATTAATGGGCACATTTTAGGCATGGCACATTGCTTTATTTCCCTTTGCATCTGAATCCAATGTATGCTCCCTTTTCTGGGCTTGATCTATTGCAGAAGGAAGAGGAAAGTTTCTTTTTTCAGGGAACAAGAACCAGCAGTTGCATTTTAATAGATCATCCACATTTTGGCAGCTATGGAATTTAGACATTTCTGTAGCCATCTAATGTCAAGTACAAAGTTGACAGATTAATTACTAGCCAGTCTCTTGGCTTTAGTCAAAATAATCTGCTTTCCTTTCTGAATTTTTTGTAGTCAATTTCCTTTCTTCCTTTTTTTTTTTTTCCTTTTTTTTTTTCCCCCTCTGCAATCAACAGATCAAAACTTTGGGCCTTACTTAACCCTATTTCAAACATCACTTCAGAAGTTAACACATTTGAATTCCAAAAGTAATGCTTTTAACTTCTGTCCCTTGGTCAATAAGAGGCTAAATCTATCTATAAACAGTGTCAGATGGTGTCTCACACATGGCACTTAAGAAACCTTACTCCTGATAGAGTCTTGACCTCTGAGGCCCCCCTGATCAGGGGGTCTCAGTGATACTGAACAGGGAGGCATCAAAGAAATGGCCTGTGCGGTCCTGTGGGTCTGCCAGCAGCCTGCCCCCCTGATGAGGCCAAGGCAACCGGGAGAGGGGTGTTGAAGATAGGGCCGGCATGGAACTGACATGGCCACGGAGCATTTGCAGTTTAGCTTGTTGCATGACAGTGGTTGGCCAGTTTCAGGCTCATTTTTCTTCTACTCATTCCGTTTCTTACCCCACCTGCTTTTCAGGTCATCTAAAAGCTTCACATTGGGAACTGATGGAGTTCAGGGAACCTTTCAAGGAAGCCAAAGCCAGGCAGAGCTCAGAACTGGGGAGGGTCAATGTGGTCTCTTTGGAGATAGCAAGGGGATCATTCATGAAGCAGGGCAGCATTTAGTTGGAGGAAACAAAAATTGTAAACAGAATCTATGGCAGACCTTGTTGGCTCCTCAAGGTCTCTTGCAGGCAGTTCCCCTAAATGCTGACAGCTTCCTGGTCTCCTTCCCTGAGGTGTCCTGTGGCCATAAGGGCATACAGAAAAAGCCAGGGAGTTCACACCCTAGGAGAGGTGTTAGTGATTGAGCACCCCAGCTTCTTGCCCCTCAGAGCACAGTTCTGAGGTGTGTTCCCTTCAGCCTTCCAGAGGGTCCCCGTCAGGTGTTCTCCAGTTGCCCACAGCAACTGACCCATGAACCCAGTCTTCCCTGTCTCACCACCCCAGCCCTTCACTTGTGCTTCCTGGGGTCACCACCCAAATAACTACCTGCATTTCAGATTTTTTCTCAAGGTCCACTTTTGGGGAAATCCAAACTAAGACAGAGTCAGATAAATATCCTCTTGCCTTGTCAAAGATAATTTTGAGGACTTCTTGATATCTGTGTTTTCCAGTGAGTTGAAGAATGCAAGATATGGTTTGATGTGACCCTATATATTGGTATGGATTTCTTCTAAGACAAAGATTTTGGTGCAATGACTTTATTTGGGAGGTGATCCCAGAATACACTGGTAGGGAGTGGGGGAAGTGAGACAGTAAAGGGTTGAAAGGAATAAAAGAGGTGTTATCAAGCCAGTTGAGGACTATGAGGACTAAGAGTATCCTGTTGAGGACTGTGGAGCTTACTTCAGAGTGAGAGGGGTGAGAGAACTGGGAATCCATCAACTTCTCATCTATCCTTTCATTGAGGGCTGCTACCAGCAACACTGACTTTCCAGCCCCTGTGGGCTATCCTGCATTCAGGCTGATCTTGCAGAAGTGGCCAGAAAAGAAATCCTCAAAGTAGGGTTCCAGTTGTTTGCAGTAAAGCAGCCTTAGGTATAGAGATAAATGCTCAGGGGAATTGGGAAGGGCACCAAAGCCCCTGCTACACACCTTGAGACTCTAAAAACCTATGAATGAGTTTCTGAAATAAAAGAAAATGCAAAGGATTCACTCTTTCTCTCATCTGACAAATGTTTTTAAAGCCCCTACCATGTGTCAGTACTGCAGAGAAAAGTGTAGAAGGTTGGGTATGTGTTGCTTTCTGTGGCCGTGCTGGTGTGTGGACACTTGTCCCCTGGAAGGAGCTCTGTGGTAATCAGTACAGAGGGGTGACTTTTGCTCCTGACCTGTCTTCTCCAAGCCTTGCCTCTTGAGGTCACAGTTTATTTTGCAGAACACTAGACTGAGAATTAGGAGACTGTTTTCATCCCAGCTCTGCCCTTGACCCTACCTGCAACCTTGAGGGAGGCATCTTGCTTCCTGTGTCCTAAATGAGGGAGCTGGCATGAATGCTCTGGGAGCCCTTCCTACCCTGAATTCCTGTGGCCTGGGACCCACCTGCAGAAGTGGGTACTGTCCCAGGACTGTCTGTGCTGTGTGGATCACTTGCTGTGAGCAGTTTCTGGTCTGGAGGCATTTCAGGTCAAGGGATGTCTGAGCTAGAAGGAAACTTAGAGCTGGAAGGAAACATCTTTTATAATTAATAACAGTGAAGCTCAGAGAAACAACATGATTTGTGCAAGCTTACCTAGCTAATTAGGGGGCAGAAGTGGAGCCAGAACATTGTTTCCTATTGTTTGATTGATGGCTCTTTCTATTAATCTATCTACCACACTTTTGTAGAACGCCTGTAAGAAATAAGCCTTCTGAGATAATAGACTGCTGGCTAAAGTAACCCACTTGATCCAAACACAGTGATCATGAAATTGAAAGACATTCTCATTTTAAGACTTAAACCAAATCTTAGAGCTACACTTCCTTAGAAATGCTCTTCTGTTCATTTGGTTCCATGTGCTGCTCAATAAAATGACGACCCCACCTGTAAGGATTGCTTTAGAGTGCAAAGGGTAGATCAAATAACTTGATAAAAAATTCAGGTTGTATATCCCTTACCATGATTGCTGGCATCAGCAGAAACCACCTGTGTTATTTAGCTTTCGTTGATATAAATTCAAAATGGCAGAGTTGGCAAAAGATTTGAGCAAGGAAAGAAACAAAACTATGGAGAGAAGTGGGGGATTCCAGCCTCTTTAGGATATGAAATATTTAGGTGTGAATTCAGAATGTGAATATGTCAGAACAGCTTCTTCCTGTGTCAACACAAATGGATGTCTTGATTTCATTAAGCAAATCACTAGCTAGGTAAGTGCATCTTTGCCACTGTACAGCACTGAGTTGACCCTGGTGATCACAGAGCAAATGATCAGTTTTATGCAAACCACTGCCTATTTTCTGGCCTGATTTTTGCATGCTATATCGTATTCCATCTGATTAAAAATGTAGTGTTAGAAGATCCAGCATAGTATACGTTCACTCTGGAACCTCATGTGGGCCATGGACCAGTAGCACCACTGTTGCTTGGGAGCTTGTTAAAAATGCAGAATCTCAGTCTCCACCCCAGACAAAACTGCATTTTAACAAGATGTCCAGGAGATTTGTATGCATATTAAAGTTTGAAAAGCAGTGTTGCAGACAAGAAGTGCTCCTCAAAACAAGTGGACACTTCCTTGAGTGAAACCACTGAAATAAACTCTTGGCCGAAAATAGACCGCTTAAGGAAATCTTGCAAGCAAATGGAAAAACTGGATGTAATTCAAATAATCAATGCAGTGGTGTAATGCTTAGCTTTGTGAGCTAATATTGAAACAATGTTAAATCCAACACATGTAATTTTTTTTTTAAATTCAGTTTTATTGAAATACATTCATGCACCATACAGTCATCCATGGTATACAATCAACTGTCCACAGTATGATAACATAGTTATGCGTTCATCACCACAATCTATCTCTGAACATTTTCCTTACATCAGAAAGAACCAGAACAAGAATAAAAAATACAAGTGAAAAAAGAACACCCAAATCATCCCCCCCATCCCACCCCATTTGTCCTTTAGTTTTTATCCCCATTTTTCTACTCATCCATACACTAGATAAAGGGGGTGTGATCCACAAGGTCTTCACAATCACACTGTCACCCCTTGTAATCTACATTATTATCTAATTGTCTTCAGGAGTCCAGACTGCTGGATTGGAGTTTGGTAGTTTCAGGTATTTACTAATAGCTATTCCAGTACATTAAAACCTAAGAGGTGTTATCTATATAGTGCATAAGAATGTCCACCAGGGTGAACTCTCGACTCCATTTGAAATCTCTCAGCCACTGAAACTATTTCGTCTCATTTTACATCCCCCTTTTGGTCAAGAAGATACTCTCAGTCCCACAATGCCAGGTCCAGATTCATCCCCGGGAGTCATATCCTATGTTGCCAGGGAGATTTACACCCCTGGGAGTCGGGTCCCACGTAGGGGGGAGGGCAGCGAGTTCACCTGTCGAGGTGGCTCAGTTAGAGAGAGGGCCACATCTGAGCAACAAAGAGGTACTCAGGGGGATACTCTTAGGCACAATTATATGCAAGTTTAGCCTCTCCTTTGCAGTAATGAGTGTCCTAAGGGCAAGTCGCATGATAGGGGGCTCAGCACATCAAACTGCCAGTCCCAGTGTTTGTGACAACATCAACACCAGTCCAGGTGAGGAAGTCCAACACTTCTCCACCTTCCCCCAGCTCCTTGGGGCGGGGTGGTGGGGGGCTGTAAATATATTTTTTATTCTCTGCAAAAGTTACTTTGGGATGCAACACATATAATTTTAAAGAAAAACCTTCAGGTTTTTTTTTTTTTCAGGTGTAGATGTATGAGGAGATGCTATTTGTATTTATACCGTGTTTCATTCCACAAAATATTAAGACATGTTAATAGGCATAACTTATCATTGCAGAGAAAACAGCAGGTGCTGTACAAGGGCTGTTATGATTCCCCCCTCAGTGTCTTTAGAGTGTATATGGAATAGATGCTCTCTGAACCATCAAATCCCTTCTCCATCTTAGAACCCACAGAGTTAATTGTCGGTCTTAGATCTGAAGCATCACCAATCTTTGTCAGTTGGAACTCTGAGATATTTGTAAAGGATGAGGGCTAAATTTGCTTTCACTTTTTAAAAAAGATGTCTGTAGGAATCAATTGTAAAACAAATCCAGATTAAATAAATTTTGGGGGAAGAAGTGGTTAAGTTTCTAAAGAGAACAAACTTTTAAAAGAATCTTTAAAGATTTTAGAAGCATCCTTTCATTAGCAGGTAATCAAATAATTGCAAATGACTTTTTATAGCCATTAAAGCCTCACTACTTGTTACATACCAAGAGCTCACAGATACAGAGAAGGAGCCACTCACTACCTGGTTGGTACAGAGAGCTACTCCCAGCTAGAAGGAACTAGTTTCCACTCAGATCACCTGCTTCTCATCCCCTGGGACTGAGTGTGTGTGGGAGACACGTGCCCCTGTCAGAGGCTGCAGAGCAAGGATGGGAGGAAATGCCCATTGTTGGAATGAGTGAGGTCTCCTCTTCCCCCACCTCATTTTCAAAGGTTACTTGTAATCCTGAGACTGGGGCCCTGCCATTACAAGGCTTCCTGCCCAGCTGTCATGAACTTCTCAACTTTAATAAGGGTGAAAACCATTGATGGGCCTCTGTGTGGGGGTAAATGAAATTGCACCTTCCCTGAGGTATGCCAGAAGGGTGAAATTCTGGGCTGGCCCAAATTACCGTGATGAAAAAGGCATGGGTTTTTCTTGTTCCCTCAGTCTTCAATTCTAGTTGGTTCTGTCACAAGTGCCATGGTTTCCCTTTCTTTTAGGCTAGTGTTTCCGAAGAGTGATATATGTATTCTGATGCACAAGAAGATTTTTGGTGGTATATGGATATACATGTTTCCCTGTAATAGGTGCATGATTATTTTCTACATACATATTTTTAATGTCTTTTTATGACAAGGGTCACTGGTTTTCCATTTAATGTGGTGTTATAAAATTTCTCTTTAAATATATTTAAATCAGAAGTAAGCTGACTAAAAAATGTTGTATAAAGCCAGTCCTGTCCTGTTGAAATGAACAATACATTTTAGTGATAAGGATGATGACAGAAAATATTGGTTTGGCTGCAATAAGACAAATTTACAGTACAAATTTAATTAATTAATGAAAGCACATTTCTGAGTATTTTCCCTAATAGGCTGAGACCTTTTTTCCAAAGACATTAAATTTCTCTGTATATTCCTTAATTGTTTCTATGTCCCTATGAGGTCAAGATAAGGCAGGCAGCATTTTCATCTGCTAATTGCTGCTGCATGGAGAAGAAACAGGCTTACAAGAACTGAGGTATGTGCAGGAAGCAAAGAAGTTTCCATCACCCCCTTTACAGCCACAACCTCCCTGATGGGGCCAGCTCTTTAAGTTTGTAGGTGTTACACCACAGTTTTAGGCTAAAGAGTGTTTGGGGTAACTTGTTACAATGTTTCAAGTCCCACCATTAGTGAACCCACCATGGCAATTTAAATGCTATGGACAGAAAAAGCTTTCTAAGTAGTCACTTTGTGACAACGAGATCTTGAGGAGAACAAGGCATTGGGAATGACATGCAGATGGCAGGTGGAGGGGGAGAAAGAGGCTGGGGCGTTGGGAGGGAAAGAGAGGAACATACCAAGGGGTGAAGGTATGGGCTAACAAGGGTTTCTGTGCAGTTTCTGCAAACTGATCTCCACTATTCCTGTAGAAGGCTCTTTCTTCATGAGCTGGTTCCATCAGTGGCCAGCAGACCAGTAGGCTGGTTTATTCCTATGGTTGAGGCAGAGTTTCCAGGGAGTGAGCAAAAGTATGCAAGGCCTCCTGAGGTGTGGAACTTGCACACCATAACTTCTGCTAGAGTCCATTTGCCAAGCAGGTCACACATCCAAGTCTAGACTTAACGGGTGGGAAATGGCCTCCAACACTTGATGGAAGAAACTGCAAAACCACATGGTAAGGGATATGGATACAGGGAAGGTAATGATTGGGGGAAATTTTGTAATCAATATGCTACATCAGGGTATGCTGATTGCTATAATAAACAAACTCCAAATCTTAGGAGTTTAACACAATAAAGGCTTATTTCTTTTGTCACAGTCCAATAAGGGTAGGTAGGAATGGAGGGAAGTGGGTGAGGGGCTCTGATCCACACAGTCATTTGGGGATCTAGGCTACTTCTGTCTAGTTGTGGTGCCATCCTCCAGGGCCATGGAGCCTCCCGTCGGATCCTCTGCTTTCAGCCACTAGATGAGGGAAGAAAGAAAGTATAGAGAAGGAACATCTGTCCCGAATTGCCGTGACCTGAAAGTGTCATGCATATCACTTCTGAGCCTTTTCTGATGGCGAGAACTTGCTCACATGACTGACTGTAACTGTAAGAGAGGCTGAGAAATGTGGCCTAACTGTGTTAGGAGGAAAAGGGAAATGGTTTGTTGAACAATTAGTTAGACTCGGGTACAATTATGGACTCTGTGACTGAGAAACTCATTCTGGGAAAAGGTATACTGGAATTCATTTCAAAATGTTGATACATGACACTGTAGGGTGGACAAGGTTGAAAACAACAAGGTCATAATTAAATAGGGGATTCAGACCCAGATATGTATTATATAGATAGCTGGATATGAGGCCAGGGTATGGGGGAAGATTTGGAGAGACTTTTAGGACTGGAGTTTGGGAGGCAGTGGACTTTAATAGGAGACAGGAGTGAAGGACAAAGGGAAAGCTTTGAGCCACACGTGGAAACTGGCTTGTTTGCTTGTTTAACATTGTTGC
Organism: Choloepus didactylus; assembly: GCF_015220235.1. Taxonomy (NCBI): domain Eukaryota; kingdom Metazoa; phylum Chordata; class Mammalia; order Pilosa; family Megalonychidae; genus Choloepus; species Choloepus didactylus. Next base: position 23,900,393 of record NC_051325.1, on the reverse strand, counting down.
CTCTAGTGGGGCCTCAAGTTGATGCCTTAACAGAGGACGGGTATGTTAGTGCTGATCAGAAAAATGTACCCCTTAGGGCTACATTAAAAAACTATGCTCAGTGCCTCATTTGCACCTTCAAAATATGCACATACATGTGCGGGCCAGAAAAGGCTGCACTCAGAACATGCATTCTTATGTGAACCGTAGGTAATTGCACAAGCAAACAGGAAATTGCGTAGGTATGCAGGCAGCCACCTGTTGGAGCAGGCTTGTTGGCACGGGCAAGCGTGCACCTTGTCTGTTTGAGAACCATTTTAAAGGCTTCTGCTGAGGGAGGGGAAGAAAAGCAAGCCTTCTGGGCATCTGCTTCCCTAACTATAGCTGTAGTTTGTCCTTCTCAAGGTTTCCTTTCTGAGCAAGGCCAAGTTCAGGGCATGTTTGTAGCTGTAAGAAGATGGTGCCTTTTCAAAGTCTTTGTTGGGAATGCTAATGGAAGGGTTTGGAGGCAGCTGGTTTGGACACGCGTTAGGTCTGTGATGGGTGTTTGTTGTTGTCTCGTGTGCTGACTGCTGACCTGGTGAATAAACTCTTCCCTTAAAATTCTCTTTGCTCAGAGCTCTGTCTCATGGTTCTCTTTCTCTTTCTGTCTCTATAGCCAAGTTGCCCCAATTTTTATTCATCATCTTCTTCCTTCATTTATCCCTCTGAGGTTTCCCTCTGTGTCTATCTTTAACCGTCTTCTGACTCGGTAGACCCTATAGAACTTACTGGAATGGTGAAAACGCTCAGCGTCTGTGTTGTCTGATACTGTATTTTACAGTTTCTGGGCTTGAATCTCAGTTTGGCCACATTTTTTCTGTTTGACTATGGGCACGATGCTTAAATGCACTGAGATTTCTGTTGACTGATCTACAAAATGGGGCTATTTGACTATCTGTGAAAAAATTAAATAAGGTATTTATGAAAAGACCAGTGCATCTAGAAGGTGTCCCATGAAAATAAGTTTATTATCTTGTTCTTATCACATGGAGAGAATAACCACAATAATAGTAGCTAACATTTTTAAGCACTTATTGTGTATAAGATGCTGTGTTTAACACTTTACATAGGTTATCTCATTTATTCCTACAACCTGGGTACTGTTCTTATCTCCATTTTTTAGACAGGTAAACTGAGGCCCAAAGGAGCGATGTAATATGCCCAAATTCCCTTATGCTAATAAGTAGTGGAGTTAGGTTTTTTGTTTGTTTGTTTGTTTGTTTTGGAGCTAGGGTTTGAACCCAGGCAGCTGGACCCTTCACACTCATAACCCCATGCCTTGAGCAGGCATTCAGGACTCTTCACAGCCCACCCCCGCTTTTCATCAACTTTCTTGATTCCCAATATGCTCGAGGTATCTTTGTTCTTGCCATCTATAGATCATCTCAGGACTAGCTGGAGTGCTTCCTTTTCTTTCTTCATGCTGTGTCTTTATCCTGGACTGCCCTTCCCTCCCCCTCTATCTCCTGGGTATTTCCATGTGCTTTTTTCATGTCTTAATATAACAATCTTTATTACTCTCGTTAAAAGGGGTTTTTTTCCAGAAACACAGTATACCTCTTACGCGCATCAAGAGCGATTATTCATTGCCGGAGCAACTGGGCGGTTGTTCCCTTAAGAATCGGACTCATTTGAAGCAGATGTACTCAACCCCACCTATGCATTAGCGTTACCTGGGGAGTTTTTTAAAAATACAGATGCCTGGGGCCCCACCCTCCACTCCCAGACCACATACATCAAAATGTCTGGCTTTGGATCGAGATTTACTGGTTTAAAGTTGGCTACTAAAAAACTAAGCACCAACACCCAGCCCAGCTCTGGCAAGGATACAGGACCCCAGGCTTCATCTCATCTCTCACCCTCATTTTCCCTTCACCCCTTGTTTTAAATTGCACATCACCCTGCTTTTTGGTTTGTATCTTTGTAGGTCACCTAAATTAATTTTGCAACAAATAGAGGTACAAATACAAATGATGATGATGGCGATGATGATGACAGATTCACTCTAGAGTGATCAGAAACTCTCATGAAAACTGCCTAAACTTGGGTCAATTTCAAAACAGACAGTGGAAAACTGATAATGTAATCAGATTCTCTTCAAGTCCAGGGATGCCAATTTTGCTAGACCACGTTCCACCATCACAGCCATCTCCATGCAGCTTGCAGTGGTCATTCTGATGGCTTCATCTTACTTGGACCCTTTTTTGATTTAAAATGACTGTTAAAAGGGGTATTAAGCAAAATCTTATAAAGCAAATTCCTTTGTATATCTGAAACTGCCAACATATTTAAATACCCAGGGGTTTGACCCCTCTCCATAATTTTAATAGTTTTGGTAAGACTTCCTGCTCAGGGTTCTTGATCTCGGCAGATAAGGAAACCTGAGTGAATTCAACATTTATGCCAGACACAGTGGTAGGAGTTGAGATTTTCCCTTCCACTGGTCTTCGCCCTGACTCATCCAAAAGTCCATGAAGAAGTCGTGGCTGTGAAATGGCTGTTTGTCCTCACAGTTTAGGCTCTTGAGGCCCCCATGCTGGCGAAATGGAGAGGAGTGACTGGGAAAAGAGGGCCTGGCAAGATTCCCTTGGTTACCCGGCGGTCTCCTGCCAGTGCCCCGCAGATGGTGGGGGATGAGACAACCCCCTAAGGTTGGGCCCCGATGCCCCCAGCCCACCTCCTTAAAAACTGATTATCCAGCTCACCCTCTTTGTCAGCCGGCTCATTACCATTTCATTGTGCCATGGCAATTCTTAGCCTGCGCAATGAATATTGACTTCATGCTTGCTTTTCTAACTGAATTACAGGGGGGCCGTCTGAGGGCCAGGATTGCTTGCCCAGCTCCAGCCTCCCTGGCAGCCACTTGAATAGTTTAGAAGAAAAGCTGTTTGCTTGAGCATTTAGGGATAACAGAGAGCTGTCAGGAGCCGCTACAGTGATTTATTAAAAGGCAGGAAAATGGGAGAAAAGACCCTTGCTTACTTCTAGCACCAGCTGCCTGCTTGCTTCCTTTTATTCTTGGTCTCTCTCTCTCTCATTCCTCTCTGTCTGGCCTCTCTTCTTTCTTTCCCTATTTCTTCCTCCCTTCCTCCCTTCATCCCATTTTTCCTTCTTCCCTTTCTCTTTTTCTTTTTTTCTCTCTCCCCCTCCCACCCTGTCTTTCCTTCTCTCCCTGTCTTTCTTTCTCTCTTGTGTCTTTCCTCTCTCTCTTTATTTCTCTTTTTCTTTCTCTGTTTCTCCTTAGTTTACATTTTTAAAATGAGAGAGGGAAAAAGACTGCCATGTTTTTGGCAGATTCTTGATGAACTTTGAGCCTATTTCCAACACCTAAAATCTGCACACCAGTAAAGATAGCCAGGTCCTTAGGTTTATTGTTCAAAGATGTGAGGTGAGATTGAGCATTTGGGAAACTAAATAGTGTGTGCACATGTGAGTACACACATGCACCCAACCCCCTCCCCTCCAACATCTCTCTGTAAATGGCATGCAGCCATCCTGGAAAGAGGAAATGGAAGGAGGTTCTTCTCTGCTTCTCACCATATCTTGCTCTCCAGACACACCCCCGCAACCTGTGGCCCTACACTGGATCTGAACTTAGTGGCTGTCATCTAGAGAGGCCACCCCATCGCTGTCTGTCCTGGAGTTCTCACAGGAGCACACTGCGGTGAAGGGGCTCCCCTCCTTGGTACTCGGGTTCTTGCCAGGCCTAGGTTCAGCCCCGCTGGGACCCTGATGGCTTCCTGCTGCAATCACTAAGTTTTAAGAGAAGCAAACCAGGCTGGTCTGAGGATAGGCCTTCAAAGGGAAGGATACGTCTTGGGTGACAATTTCTGCTCAACAAGCCAACCATAAGGTGCCAATGAGCAGGCTGTTCCATGGGATACTGGGATCAAAGCAAATGAGGTGGGGGGTGTGCTTTTTAACCCTGGGAGCATGGGCCCCTTTTTGTAAGCAACGACAGGGCTATGTTTCCCTCTCTAGGAAAGGTGAAGGTGGGTTGCTGCTTTTCGTAATTAAGCCGCAAGAACTTTGTTTGCAGACGCTATCTGAGGTGCAGGGGGCATGGCTTCTGGGAGCTTTCCAAACATGAGATTTCCTTGGCATCCCTGGGCAGTCTCTCTGCTCTGTTTCTAGAGCTTTTTTCTGTGGCTCTTTCGCTTCTCCAGCTCATAGTCTGTATGTACTCTGCTGAGTACCTACCTTTTGCTTTGCTTTTCCCAGATGCCTTTGGTTTCCTTATCTTCCACCATGAGGCTCTAATGAGCCTCCTCACAGCCCCATAAATCAACTGCCCCACCTCCTTCAGTTTGCTTCCTCCAGGCCGCCAGGCTCACCTTTCCCTTCCCCCATGACAAATCAGCAATTAATCTTGGTTTGAAAAACCTTTATTGGCCTCCTTCATTCAGTAGCTTCTGAACTGTTTGCAAACAAAGAGGAGGAATTTTTGGTGACCTCAACAGAGCTAAAGACTCACAGGTGGATTTATTCTCAGGCTTGGTTTTTTTTTTTCCCATGAAAAGGGTAAATACTCAACCCTGCCTCTTGCTGCTTGTGACCTCTTATTTTTGAAAAGTTCAATGGTTCAAAAAGGGTGCCGCCATGATATTTTAATGGTCAACGGATAACAGCTGTGGTAGAGGAATCTAAAAGCTAAGCAATCAGGCTTTGGCCGCAAGAGGTAGGACTGTCACATGTTCTGGATTCAGTCTCTGGGAAGAAGGATGAATTTATCATCTGAGTTATATCTTTAAGGATGCAGGAAATAAAGGTAAACAGCTATTAGGAGAATAGGAAGGTGTCTCTTGAAGGACAATCTCTGCAAAGAGAGCACCACATTTTCAAATGTCATGGGTTAGAGGTGGGACTGTGAAGTTAAGAAGTGGGGTGTTGGAGCCTTAGAGGTCCCATCTGTCCTTTAACACAAAGGAATTTGTGATGTGGGTGTGTTGGGATTTGGGGCAAAGCAGTGGGAGAGATATTTTCCTCGTCCTTTGGACCTACTCAACTGGTGTCTTACACAGGAAACTAACAGGCTTCTTGACCTCAGGGCAATGGATAATCTTAAAACTTGAAGCCCTTGGGATGCGATAAAAGGGTTCACACCAAAATAGTGATGTCCCAGTTAGTAAACTCGATGCTCATTGTCTGGTGACAGTCACCCTCCCTTCTGTTTTTCCCCTATCCCAATCCTTAATTTAGACTAATGATTTACCATTTGGCTGACTTTTTTTTTTTTTAATGCTCTTTAGTTACCAGGACTTATAAAAAGGGAGGCCAGATATGTGCTATAAAACATGTTCAGGGACTCCATCCTTTTCTTCCCCCACACCATTTGACCATGTTGGATTGACTGTACTCTCCCTCAAGACTTGAGAATTCCTTGAAGATTGGAGTATTATCATATTTATCTTTATGTCATCTGTCTCTCCAGAATGGTCCATTCTTTTTTCATATATTTTTTCATTTTTATTACAGTGAAATGCACAGATTTTCAGTATGAGTTCAATCATTTTTGACAAAAGCATACCCACATGTAACCCACAGAGAATTTCCATCACTCCAGAAATTTTCCTTGGGCTCCTTTTCAGTCAATTCCCACTCCGCCTTTGCCAAAAGCAACTACTATTTTGATTTCTATCACTATGGATTCATTTTGCCTGTTTTAGAGCTTCATAAAAATGGAGTCGCACAGTATGTGTTATTTTGTGTCTGGCTTCTTTGACTCAGCAAAATGCTTTTGAGCTCCATTCATGTTGTATATATGGATAGTTTTTTACTTTTAATTGCTGAGTTTTTGAGAAACTGCCAAATAATTTCCCAAAGTGGTCGTATCATTTTACACGTCTCCCAGCAGTGTGTGAGAGTTCCATTTGTTCCACGTCCTTGCCAACATTTGGTGTTGTCAGTCTTTTTCATTTGAGCCATTGTAGCGGGTGTGTAGTGATATCATATTGTGACTTTAATTTGCATTTCCCTGATGACTGGTGATCTTGAGCATTTTTTCATGTGCTTACTGGCCATTTATACATTTTTTCCTGTGTGAAGTGTCTGTCAAGCCTTTTGGCCACTTTTAAAATTGGGTTGTTTGTCTTATTGAATTGTACGAGTTACATATTGGTGATATAAGGCCTTTGTTAGATAGAGATGTTATTAGTATTTTCCTGGTCTGTTGCTTATGTATTTGCTTTTGTAAGAGTGCCTTTGGATGAACAGAAAGTTTTAATAAAGTCCAATATATCATTTTTTTTCTTTTATATTTAGTGCTTTCTGGGCCCTCACTAAGAAATCTTTCCATATCCAAAGGTTGGGAAGCTTTTCTCCTACATTCTTTTTCTAGAAGCACCATTGTTTAGGTGGTCTGGTCCATCCTTAATAAACATTTGTTAAAATCATCCAAAAGAAAAACAAAACCAAAAAACTCAAACAATAATCTGACCAAGCAACCAATCAATAAAACAACCAACAAATAAACTGACCAATCAGTTAAAAGAATCAATTCCAGTCTTTCAAGGGGGGTGAATCACATACTGTAACTGTGTGCTTGGGACTGGTCCATGACTTCTGTGGTTCAGCAGATGACCTTACCAATCCATAGAATTTTGACCCATGGAAAGGGCCATTGCCATCATTTGAAGGCTCCATAGGGTGCTATTTTTATCTGGGTAGCTAATTTATTAGTGTCCATTTTGAATGAACACTTAAGGATGAGAGAAATTGTCTGGTGGAGGTAGGAAGGAGTACAGCTGGCATTCTAAAACTTGGAAGGTACTTTTCAATGGAAACATTTTACATATAGCTTCTAGGTCTCATTGAAATTATACTGTAACTCCTATGCTTCAGAGAAGGTGTTCCCTGCTGAGGAGGCTTCTGTGGCATGGCCAGGACATCTATTCTTTATGCAGAATATGGCTCCTGTATGATTTGCAAATGAACCCTCTCAGTTGACAATGGAAGGATTCCTTGACTGCATTATTCTTGGTATTGTCACAGGGCCTAGGACGTGAGTCCTGGGCTTAGGGAATTTTATAGACATGCTGTGCTTATGAGCCTCCTCTCTTCCCTAATCCCAGGCCCTTGGCCACAAATACAGTTAGTTCTTAGGGTGGTGTTGTACCAGCCCAGCTACCTTGGGGCTGCACTTTAGGCACAGCCCAGAAAGTCACCTTAGTACTTACTTAATTTATCTCCCTTTGCCAGTCGTGCACTGTTAATGATTAATGTTCTGTCCTTCGTAATTGAAGATTATAATACTGCCCCAGAGTTTTATTTATCTTTTTAAAGTTTCCTTTTATAGTTCCCTCTAGTAATGCTTATGGGATTGTACAGTTATAATCTCTTATTTGGTTCTAGGACATTCACAAAATTGTAGAGTTTGAGAGCTTTATTTAGGGCCATTCCTTAATCAAAGGAATGAAAACACAGGCCCAGATGGCTTCATTGACTCACAAAAACACACTCACTAGCTGGTGTCACTGACAAGATGGGTTTAGCTAAAGTCTCCTGCCTTCTAAGCCATACACACACACACACACACACACGTTATATTATAATCATATTTCATAATTTATATGATATATGCTATTCATAAATCATATAAACTTTAGCCTATATTGCATATTATTTACTATATACTGGATACTATACTATATACTATACACTGCACACCATATATTATGTATGTATTATACCAATTATATATTACATATCATACAATGTACCTCATACATTATATCATACATTATATATCATTCACTATAGAATGCACACTGTATATTGTATACTATATACTATAAACTGTATATATTATATACCATATATTATATACTTTATACTAGATACCAAATGCTATATACTGTATTATATTATACCTTACATGTTAAACATTACATATTATATAATACATTATACTTGCATTATTACATATGCATTATTTGTCATATCACATCATATTATCACATGTCCTATTGCATATATCATATATTGCATTGTGTACTATTTACTGTATATTATATATTATGTATGATATATATTTTATACTAATATCTACTATATTATATATTATATAATGCTTATATACATTATATAAACTAAACTGCATATTATATATTATATGATAGATAATGCTCTATATTATGTGATATATTATATATATACTTTTTGTACAAATATGGATGCCAGGAGAGCTCTGTATTATGGTAGTAGGTTTATAATGTCCTACTGCTGACATGTGGCCACTGCATTCCTCACAGAGGAGTGGGTGCTCATTTGAAGCATTGGTTTTGTGTCCCAGTAGGGTGACTTGGTGAGAAGGTAATTCAGCATGTCTCCAATTAGTTCTACTGTTAGAGATTATTGAAATTTCTGTGGTCAAGAAACTTGGGTTCCATCCATAATTCACATCAGAAATTCCATCAGAAATCAATATTTCTTGCTTTGGGGCTTCTGTATTTGGTGAACCCAAACCCCAGCTCTTTGGCTTTTAATCTCCAGGTAAAGAGGAGAGAGAGAAATAACCCCCTTACATCCGCGTCAGTGTCCCATGAGGCCCTCCTTTTAATGCCCATGGGAGCTGACCATGTGTACCTGAGGGAAGAACATGGCCTTTGGATTATGGATCTGCTGGTTATAGACGAAGTTGACCTTGACTGTGAAATTGAGTTCAAAAAGCAGCTTTATCCAAGTGCCCCTAGCTAATGATTCCAACGTGTTGACTGCTTGTCCGAGTAAACAATAGTAGGCTTTTGTCCTGTTTATTTAGCTCTGCAGCTTACAAAAGGATTGCATGAGCTTCAGCCACATCATGCTGCTGGCTAGTGTCACAACTGTCCATTTTGAGGCAATTTAAATGATTTTGACCTTTTGTTTAGGTCACGGATCAGCGCAGAAAGGAAGTTTTCTATAATTCATCATGAAGTTTCTGTCTTAAACTGGAATGGCTGTCTTTGATTAGAATTCATTTCATATCCAGGAATTGCATTGGCAGCCTGGAGAGAAGTGTACAAAGGAGGGGCCTGTGCCTACAACTTGTCAGATGTTCACACTGTTTTTGTTTAATTGAAAGCATGACAGAAGATGTGAGATGTTTAATTGTGGTTTCAGTCACTTGAATGTAGTGTGTCCCATTCAAATGTGTCCGTTTTATTGCTGCTTTTCATAAGCAGCATGAGATACACTGGTCTTAAACCCAGTGGCTAGTTGACACTTTCTCACAGAGATTTCATCAAGCAAGATAATTTTGAGCTCCTAATTGCACCTGGTGTCCTTTCCAAAGAGGCTGATACTATGCTCAAACGTAATTACCCACCAGACTTTCTGCCCAGAGCTAAGAAATGAAAACTGATATAAAAATTAGCATACTGGAAATGTTAGTTTCCTTGGGCTGCCATAATAAAGTACCACAAACTGGGTGGCTTAAAAGAACATAAATGTACTCTCTCAGAGTTCTGAGCCTGTAAGTCTGAGATCGCTGTGTCAGCAGGACCGTGCTCTCTCTAAAGGCTCTAGGAGAGGATCTTTCCTGGCTTCTGGTGATTACCAGCAATCCTTGGTGATCCTCAGTTTTTGGTAGCATAACTTCAGTCTCTGTCTTCCTCTTCACATGGTTGCATTCTCTCTGTGTCTGTCTGTCTCTGTGTCCAAATTTCCTTCTTCTTAAAAGAACACCATTCATATTGGATCAGGGTCCACCCTCATCCAGTTTGGCCTCATTTTTAAAATTAATTACATCTTTAAAGACCCATTTCCAAAGAAGGCTCCATTCATGGGACTGGGGGTTAGGAAGAGCACATCTTTCTGGGGATACAAATCAACAACCCACCACGCTGGATGCTGGATCTTCTTCATTTCTCAAAATCATTTTTTTGTGTGTGTGATGTGAGAGGAAAATATCAGTACGCATTATCAACTCAATTTTACTAATGTCGAACATGAAGTTCAGAGGATTTAATCAATGTAGATAAAGTGACTCAGTGGCAGAGCTGTGACCAAGTTGCAAGCTTCCCAATTCTATTCCTGGCCTTTTGTCAGTCTGCTATGCCATCCAGGGCTCCACACGACACTCTCAAGTGGACAGTCAAGTCTTTATACTCTGGGAAAAATTGTAGCTCTCCTCTGGGTCTCCCCCATTCTCTTCCCCTCCCCCTGCCCCTACTGTCTTTATATTGCCACCTCTCATTTAGGTATTCCCACCCATCCCCATCCTGCCCTCACATTAGATACTGAAGAATTCCACCAAGGTGCCTCTCCTGCAACTGTTCCCGTAGAGCTTCGTCCTAAGCTCTACTGCTGTTTACCTATCCTGTGTCCTGTTTCCCCAGAGCCAAACTTGATGGCTTGATAAGTCAACAGGAGCTAACACCAAGGGGTTGGCTGTCATGGATTCACGTATATCTGAGACTCTCCTGGAAAGCAGACATCTTTTCTTTCATGTCTTATGTCAAAATAGTAATCCTAGGAATATGGGATGCCGTTTCATTGTCAAAGGAGAGCATGCATTTGGGCAGGGGGTACTTTCCTCATGCTTCACGTGTCAACATGGGTGGAGCAGTAGATTGCAAAATGGCAAATGATCTGGAGAGAACCAGGAGTGTTGGGACCAAGTCCCAGCTTGGACATTATGTGACTTTATCTCATGCAGTGCTCCAAATATAAATGCTGGGTCCCCCTTCGTTCAAGTACCCCCCCCCGATATTTTTTTTTAATTCAGTTTTATTGAGATGTATTCACATACCATACAGTCATCCATGGTGTACAATCAACTGTTCACAGTACCATCCTATAGTTGTGCATTCATCACCCCAATCTATTTTTGAACGTTTTCCTTGCACCAGAAAAGAATCAGAATAACAAATAAAAATAAAAAAAAGAACACCCAAACCACCCCCCCATTCCACCCTATTTTTCATTTAGATTTTGTCCCCATTTTTCTACTCATCCATCCATACACTGGATAAAGGGAGTGCAATCCACAGGGTTTCACAATCACACTGTCACCCCTTGTAAGCTACATTGTTATACAATCGTCTTCAAGAGTCAAGGCTACTGGGCTGGAGTTTGGTAGTTTCAGATATTTACTTCTAGCTATTCCAATATATTAAAACCTAAAAAGTGTTATCTATATAGTGTGTAAGAATGCCCACTAGAGTGACCTCTCGACTCCATTTGAAATCTCTCAGCCACTGAAGCTTTATTTTGTTTCATTTCGCATCCCTCTTTTGGTCAAGAAGGTGTTCTCAAACCCACGATGCCGGGTCCAGATTCATCCCTGGGAGTCATATCCTGTGTTGCCAGGAAGATTTACACCCCTGGGAGCCAGGTCCCACATAGGGGGGAGGGCAGCGAGATCACTCGCCAAGGTGGTTTAGTCAGAGAGAGAGGGCCACATCTGAGCAACAAAGAGGCACTCAGGGGAAGACTCTTAGGCACAATTACAAGCATGTTTAGCCTCTCCTCATTCAAGTACTTTTAAGGCAGCAGCTGTAGGATTTGCTTTGCCAGGCAGGAAAGGACAAGCAAATAAAGGCTTTAAACTCCATTTCAAAGAGGGAGCACATCAGAGAAGAGCCTGTATCAGTGAGCATCACTCCTCTCTTTCTGTTGTCCAGACTTTTGGTCCTGTCTTCTCCATGCCATGTCTTGTTCTTTGTGATGAGAGTCCAGCAATCAAAGAACATACTGGCCTTTCTCATTCTCAGCTGAATTCCCCATCTTCCTTATTCTACATGGTCAGTCTTAACACTCAGGTGTTATTCTTGCCTGTAACAGCCTCCTTTTCTTCTCCCACAACTGATCCTTGTTTCCTCCAATCTCCCTTTGAGGGCTCAGGCCACTTAGGAAGCCCCTAGCTTCTAAATGTATCCCTACACTGACTGCTTCTCCCTACTTCCACCCTTCACCCTAGTCCAAGCCACCAGCATCTCCTGCCTGGACTGCCACGGTAGTTGTCAAACAGGTCTACCTGCTCCCAGCCTCCCCTTCTAACACAAGCTCACCCTAAGCACCAGAGTGATCCTTCTGAAACAGATATCAGATTTCCACTACCCTCATCCCTCAGGGGCTTTACAAAAACATTAGAGTAAAATCCAGTGTCCTTGCCAAAGTCTACCACCTCTAGGTGATCATAACTTGTCCAGTGACCATCTCCTACTACTGATCTCCTGCTTATCCACTCACATGTCCTGGCCTTTGTGCTCTTCCCAGAACATACCGAGCAGGTGTCTATCTCTGTACCTCTGCATTTGCTGTTTCTTCAGCCTGGAACACTCTTCTGCAGTGATTTCAAATGTCTCAGCTGCTTTCTTCATCCAAGTTTCTGTTCCATTATCACCTCCTTTCCCATCACTCCCTATCTTCTTGCCTGGCTTTGTTTTTATAAAGAGCACTTATCACTATTTGACCTTATATCTGTTTGTATTTATGGGGAACTTGATGTGTTCACTGCATATGGCAGGTGTTCTTCTCATGGGGGTCCATTGATCTCTAGAGTTTGTAAGTAGAATTTAGGAGGTCTCTGTGAGACAGTTCCCCCCAAATACATTCATGTCCCAGACCCCAGAACCTGTCAGTCCTACCTTATATGGCAAAGGAGTGAACGTTAGCTTATGTGGCAAACATGTGACTAAGTTAAGGATCTTGGATTATCTGTGTGGACCCTGCCTGCAATCACATGTATCCTTATAAGAGAGAGGCAGAGGGAGATTAGGGACATGTACAAATGGGGGAAGCCTGTGTGAAGACGGAAGCAGAGATGGGAGTGATGCAGCTACACGTAGCCAAAGGCCACCAGAAGCTGGAAGAGGCAAGGACTGGATTCTCTCCTAGAGCATCCAGAGGGAGTGAGGCCCTTCCAACACCTTGATTTTGGACCTCTGGCCTCCAGAACTGTGAGAGAACAAATTTCTGTTGTTTTAAATCACTGGGTTTGTGGCGATTTGTAACAGAAGTCAAGGGAAGTGAATACAGCCTCCATGAATGTGGATATGAAAAATTCATATCTTTATTTTCATTAATCTATAATTAAAACATAGTATTTCCTTCAGTTATGAAAGTGGGCAACAAAACAATGGTTTTAGCAGAATCTGTACTTTATCACCAATAGAAATTGACATATTCATATTGCATGACAAGTGTTCCAGAGACCTTAAAATATTGTTGACACTGATTGCTAGTTTGAAATTACAGTAGTTAATAGGCCTACTACTGGTTCTAGTTATTCAAGTGTTAATAAAGGTGCCCATTTATTACTAAATTGCAAATTTAGCTTTTAAATATCTTAATAAGTAGTTTTCAATATAACTGGTTTCCTTTGTATTCTTATCTGTTTATTTTATGCATTAAAAAGTCTGAAAAAGGCCCATAGCCTTCATCATAAAACCAGAATCCCTGGTGTGGATAATTGGTCTTGAATAAATTTTGAATGAGTGAGTGAATAATTTTAATCCAATGCACTCATTTTAAAGGGGGGAAATTAAGGTCCAGAGAACTGAAATATGTCTGAGGTCCCAGCAGCGGAGGTGAGATGAAGCTAGATCTTCTGGGGGCTCTTGCTCCTTCTCCGTTCTATCCTATTGCAAGTTCAGCTCAGGCCCTTTTCCTCTGGGAAACCTTCCACAGAAATTTTGCTTTCTACTGTCAATCCCCTGTTCCTCTCTCTCCCCTTGACCCATTACTCCCTTTATACATCTAGGCACTTCATTCCACTGAATGCATATTTTGTAACATTAAATTTTGCATTGTTCTTATCCTAGCACAATGCCTGGTACATAAAAAATATTCTGGAATTCTTTGTTGAGAAGTGAAAATGCAAATGCCCTCCAATTTTTAAACATATGAGTCTTTCCTCCTGAACAAGGGAGTAGACACATGCCTTCCATTTTTTTTTGTTTGCTTTTATGCAATTCATAGACGTGCCACTGGCACATAGTAGGTGCTCAATAAGATTTATTGACTATAATTGAATTTCCTTGTAACTGAACAACTAGATCAGGCTGGTAGAGAGATATAAATTAGCACAGCGGATTTAAACCATGTGTTGATCGTTGAAAAGCCGTTTCATTTTTAGCCAAGATAAATGCTTTTTTAATGTGTAAAGAAATCTATAATTTTCTATGCTTTGAATTAAAGCTCCCACTTCCCAGGTTTCCTGCCTGCTTCTGGCTGCTCTTAATGAGCTAATTTACCCCACCGAGGTGAGAGATTTCCTCTTGGGTAAGGGTTTAGATGTGCTTTTCTCACATCCAGGGCCCCAGAGTGTTTCCTTACAGGGCTTTAAACACTCTGAACGTATTTAAAAAGAGAAGCCAAGAAAGAAATCTGTTGTTTTAGCTTTATTCCTTGAGGCTTCAGCGGCTCGGCTTTCCTCCTCCTTTGATCACACGAGCTGGAGTGGCAGGCCTGGAGACTGTGCAGAGAGGGCTGGGTCTCTTTAGGAAGCTCAGTTCAGGAGGACCCACCCAGCTCCACACAATGAAAATAAGGTTGTCAAGCCTTTGAGGTGGCTGTGAAGATTTATTCTTCCTGGGCAAATTGGTAAGAGATTTGTATTTAAAAAAAAAAACGCTTTGATGAACATGATAAGGAAGCCCTGCTCTGAATGTGGAAAAACATTCTAGATTTTTTTCCATTGCAGGACTGGGTTCTCAACATTCAACATGAACTGTGACCTGTGGAAATGAACTTGCCTTTCAAATTAATGGCAGTTCCAGAAGGGGCCCATTTGGGAACTATGAAGCATATGCTTGCACTGTCTTAGCATGCAAACCTCCATGAGACAGGGGTTCTTGGAACGCCACAGTTCCCCAGTCCTCAGCTGTGCCCACTAAAGTGTTCTGATTGCTCTGTTATGGTTCTATTCTTTTTCTCACTAAGTAAGTATGGTTCCATTAGTTACTTACATTATTTGCATTACTTCCACCAGCTGCAGCAATGGAAGATGCAGTGTTTTCTTATGCATACAGTGGAAATAGTTTCTATCCTTCCTAAGTCAAAGTGTTGTTTGTTGTGAAAAAAGGTGTCACACATGTCTGAGCATGTCTTGGTCACATTCAGGGAATGTTCTAGGGAAGGGAGTGGAAACTGGTGGGAGCTTTCTCTATATTCTGGAGAGCCTTTTCATCCAGGAACATCTGCAACATCCCTGAGATGGTGCTCATAGAGTCCTTAAATTATGCAAGCCATTATGAATGGCTCTGAAAAGGCTGTGAATTCCAGACCCCCCCCCCCCACTGCATCCCCCCAAAAGAAAAAACCAACATGGACACATATCACCTGGTAGCAGTGGAAATTCTACAATCATTGGAGGATTTTTCTTGGGAAAATCAGAAAACTGCCTTTGAATTCTGTTATTGGAGCAGCCCTCTCTTGGGTTACAACTGACAAGTCCACGAGTTTGTAACAGATGGAACCAGGCTTGAGTTCCTGCATGGGCACTTACTTTTTGTATCACCCCAGATATATTCTTAATTCTTAATTCTTCTTGCTCAGCTCAGTTAGCTCAACTGTAAAATCAGGGTCATTGCATGTTGCTGGTTAGAGCCTTTCAGGTGGTAAGGATCAAAGGCGGGCTCGGATTACACTGCAGGTCAGGGATTACTATAAGGTACCACTCACTTAAGGAAACATGGCAAACAATCACCAAGCAGGATACGGCAGTCTGTTCATCAGACACCTTGCCATATTCATGGCAGAATTTCTTTCTGTCTCTGCTTCTCTCTGCATGCTTGTCTACACTCTGCTTCCAGTTTTTTTTCTTCTCTTTTACTCTTTTCTACCACTCTTTCTCCCTGTCCTTGTCTTGTATTCACATTTCACTAACAAAGAGGATCCCACTGAGTCAGGAGGTCATGACCCAATAGGGAGATCCCTATTGGTCAGATTTCTCTGGAAAGTCTTCCTCAAAGCTGGCTCAGCCCATAAATGGTTGTCTTTGGCTCAGGATTCAATCCCTTGAACCATCCCCTGTGGCCAGGCCAACAGGGTCACATAACTTCCAACATGGCTCCCTTGTTCATGAGGGGATTGTGCTTGGTAATCTCCGTTTGCCCCTCCAGATCCACTCTTCCTCCTCCTTTGCCCTGCTGCTTGCTCTGGGGGCTGACCTCTGTGAACTGTATCTCTGTGCTCCATTGCCTTCTTATTTCCCACTAGGTTTAGCCAATGGGGAACACTGGAAGGTGATCAGAGGGTGGAGGAGAGAGAGGATGGGGTATTTATCCCTCTTCCTCTCCTTGCCTGGCCGTGGTTTTGACAGTGGCCACAGCTTCTATCCAGTAGCCCCTTTACCATGGCTACAACTCTCTAACATTTTATTAAGAGCTCTTTTCTTCAGGCCTATAGATGATATTGGCTTCCCACTTCCTGGGTGGACTCTGGTTGCTTCACCATACCTAACTCTGACCACAGTTTTGTAAATAGTCCCTTCCTTCAGCTCTCATTAATGAACACTTTGAATGGGCCAGGTCTTAGAGCTTGACTGATGCAGGCATTGCGGATGCTGTAGGCTTCAAACCCACCATGCACTGGCCAGGACAAGCCCTCTGCTGCAGGTGCAGCTGTAAGGATTGAATGGGTTTATGCCCTAAGAGCTTGGAGCATTGTTGGGCTCAATAACTGGATGCTGCCATCATTGTTATTTTTGTCATGTTTGTGTGGGAGAAATTAATCAATCTGATGTGATTGGGAGACATAAAGTTATCATACACATCCCTCCCATCTATTTCTTCAATGACCTAAAAGCAGCTACTTTAAAGACAATGAGAATGGCATGAACAGGCTCACCAGGTGGGTTTTCTGTAGCAAATTCAGAAGATGGGAATATGGCAGGGCTTCATGGAATCTCATTTAAGGGCATGGGAAGGGGCACCTGTAATTATTACATTATTAAAACAACTTCATAGAGTGGGTGTGACCTGAGGTATGAGGAGGACAGAAGTGGTAGCTCAGTGTGAAGAAATAAGGATCAGGGTGGCTGTTAGGGTTTTGCTGCTGTCTCTTTGTAAACAAAGATTTTGGGCAACCAGGAATCTATGACAATGTCAAGAAGGGAGATCATGTTTATAGCTGATTAAGAAAAAACCCAAAGTGTTAGACTCGGAAAGGTTTTCAGATATAGTCAGTTCAGTCATCTTCTTCGGCAGATAAGTAACCAGAGTTCCAGAAGCCTTACTGACTAGGTCAAAGGTGATGGATGAGTGGGAAAAGTACAACCCCCAGCTTTCCCACACCCATGACAGACATAACCAGTGGGTCACAGCACTCTTTCCCACTTAGCCCAAATAAGATGTCAGATTTCTTTGCTCAGTGTCCTAAGCAAGCACTGCCAATCAATTCAATGCATCATGGGCATTGAAAGCTATCTGGCATCCCTAGACTAGAAGCTTTCTGTTACCCGCAGCCTAAGGTTTACTGGTTATAACTCAGTCCTGAATGTGGCTTTTAAAACAGAGGTTTGAAGTTTCATAGGTTATACAGATTGGTAGGAGTTGCGATTGGGGAAAATCACAACTCCTACCGCTGTGCCTGGCGTAATTTGTACATATGATGCAGCAGCAGACATGAGAGGAAAGTGAGTTGGGTGCCCAAGTGTACATTTGGCATTTACCATACAGTTTAAAGTTACCCAGACTTAGGGTTTCTTTCTTTTTCTGCTTCTCGCCACCTGCCTTTGGGCCATTTATCTACCAGTTAAAACTACCTTTATAAGGTTAATTAGAGGAAACTCAAATCAATCTCTTTTTTGCCTTGTTTTGTCAGTCCATAATTTCTAGACTAGTTGATTCTAGTTTTTAGTTTTCATTTTCATTTTATCCATCACTCTGGTGAAGGATGGCACTGGATTTAACAAACAACTGTGCCCGTTTACTCACGTTGTACATCATTCAGCTATTTGAAAGGACCATGAAGGTACCTTCATAAATCTAAAGAGGTTTATGTATTTATTTTTTTCTTTTGCTCTTAGGCCCTGTGAGGTTGAACCACATGAACTTGATGATATTCAGCTCTTTATAATCTGCAAAAATGAAAATTTCACATGCTTCAACCTATAATTGAACACTTACCCCTTTGCACTCTTGTGTAGACATCTCTGAAAATGGAAGTCTGCAAATGGATTTCAGCAGTTGACAAGATTATTTTTGTCTGAGAGCAATTATGTGACATACAGTAATGACAAAAGACACCTATTATCATTAAGTCAGTATCAAATCAAGAGAAGGTAACTCTACCAAGCTTGGTAATCTGATACATTCTGTTCAAATATTATAAGACCCAGGCAGGGCAGAAGCACTCAGCAATTCCAGGGGACAACTTTTACATTCCATTTAATGTGTGTTGATGGCCATGGAACCAGATCATTTTCTTCCTCCTATAAGGAGTATGCTATACATTAAATATTGGAAATATGAATTCCAAACACTTAGGAATTAACCTAAGTAGATACTGGTCAGATTCTCTATGGAATCTCTGATATTAACAAGGAAAATCAAAATATGAGGAAGATCCTGGAGTCTCAAACTGCCTGTCTGCATGCTACATAAGTCCTGTCCAAGGGTTTTGTTTGGAGTTTTGTTTCACCCATTGTCTCAAACCTGCCAGTTTTATGCATTCACATTATCTACTTGGACCCCTTGAGGATGTTTTGCCATTTTGGCTCTTAATTTAGATATTTCAGAGATAAGGGTAGTACATAACTAGGAGCCTGGGCTCTGGCCTCTAGAGTTAGACTAACAGGGTTCTTCTCAACCCAGCTTTACTGCTTCTAGGTGTGTGAGCTTAACCAATTTACTTTGTACAACTTTCTAAGCCTTACTTTTCCCAACTGCAAAATGGTAACTGCGACTGAACATACTTCACATATTAGCTAATGCACACAAAGTGCTTTGTGAGAGGCACCTGAAACTCGTTATTTGTATGGCACTTTCCCAACATGGTTTGCAAAGAGGAGTGCATGTTGGATGCCCTGCCCAGGGCTTGAACTGGTGACCTTCAGAAGATTGCCTCTGGGCGCTTGGAGCTGCCTCACCCACACAGAGAGCAGTAAGTTCCTGGGACTTTACATTCCTCACGACCATAGCCAATGGCTGTCTGGGGTAGGACTGTAGGGCTGTGAAACCCCAGTTCCTTTGCCTCAATGCAAGCCAAACTCTGAGATGTAATTTATGCTCTAGAGCTCCCCAGGGGATCAGGCAGAGGCTGAGAATTTGCTGGAAAGCTCACCCTTGCTCAGCTTCTCTTATCCGGTCCAGCTTTCCCCACCTGGTTTCTCTTGCCAACACTTCCTTAATAGATCACTTGTACACAAATCCTTGCCTCAGCCTGCCTCCCAGGAATTTGAGCAACTATAAAGAGTATTGTGTTTCATCCCCATGAAAGCTTGGAGGAAGGCATCCCATTTTACAGATGTGGGGATGGAGGCTCGGGGAGGCTACCTGACTTGCTGAAGTTCCCTCAGCTGGTAGGTGACAGCACCTGGACTCCTGCCTCCAGTTGCTCTGCCCTGGGAGGTGAACTGGCCTCCAAACCATTTGTCTCCATTTTCTTCAGTTAAATTTTTAAATAAGAGAAAGGCTAGCATGAATGATCTTACGAGGCATTTGGCATTGAGGGGGTAGAGGAAAACTTGAACTAGGTTAAAGTAAAGGGTCATAAATCTTATCACAAAGGCTAGATCCTGTTGCTTTTGAAACCACATTGCAGAGAGATGTTTTCTGATAGCTTCAAGAAGGGCCTGCAAGGGAACCTGAGAGCTATTGTATTTCTCTGTGCAGGGTACACTGCAGCCGGCCTGAAGCTGGCATCAACTTGCTTCATACTTAAACCTCTTATTAAAGTCTAGACGCAACATAAAAGCACGTAAATTGGTTCCAGCCATCTCTAGTAAAAACTTCAACTGGAGTTGGGAAGTGATTGGAGCATCTCTTGGCATAATTAAAATCGACTCTTAAAGTTTCTTTAGCTTAATTGGTAACACTTTCTTTGGAAGTTGGTGAAAGCCTCTTGCTGGGAAGGTTAAATGCATTTCTGTGTATAAGATCAGAATTCAAATATAGTTTTATGGACACATTTACAGTTATGTTCTACTAGGGTGGTCTTTTTTTGCTGTATCTTTTCTATTTAAGATTTATGCTGTCATTCCCCACAGTCTAAATGTGTTTTGATATAAAAGAAAAAAATGAACCGTTGCTGACGCATTTCAAACAGAGTTGGTAATATTTTGAAGCTTTCAGTAAATTGAACTGCAGTTTGGCTTTACCCAAGCTCCTTCTATCCCCTAAACCCTTTGCTTTGGAGCCTAGTGCTTGAATTGTATTAATCAGAAATTGAAAAGTAGCTATTACTATTCATCTGGGTCCAAAGGTAGGAAGCCAGGCACTTTCTAAGATGGCCATTCCTTTGCTGTGGCTGAACCCATTTGACCCATTATCTGAGAACAAATGTGTGTGAATGAATGTGCTTAGATGCATTGTTACAGTTCTCTCTTAGCTTTGCTTCTTGAGCATTCTGATGGTGGAATGTGTTTCTGATAGTCAAAAAGCATATGCCTTGAAATTTTGGGAGAGTGATCAGGGATGAGGCTACTGATTCCTTGGACTATCCTTAACTCAGGCTTGGTGGAGGACTTGGTTGATTTTTACATCCATGAGCATTTACTCCCCAATATCCCCAGGGTCATGTCTTGATCCTTGTTTTAGGAATTTCTTTCTATCCATCTTTTTGGAGCAGAGGAACAAGCCATCTTCAAATCAACCCCACCATTAACTCTTCGTGTGGTGAAGAGTTGATGATCCTAAGATCTGGGCACAGCTGTTAAGTTTTCTGAGTTTTTCTTCTACTTGTCCACAGGCTTATACCTTTTTAGTTAGTTTCACAATATAGATGCAATTTTTAATTAATAATCTTTTCTTAAAAAATAAACATTTAAAAATGTTTCTTATTGGTATGTACTTGCTATCGAAAATTTGACAAATACAGAAAATATAGTAGCATTGCTCAAAGGCAATGCCTGTTAACATTTTAGTGTTTATTTCCTCAAACTTTTATGCCTGCGTTGCTTTTCTTCCTACGTAATTTGATTATACTGAGTATATAATTTGTTTCCTGATTTTTTATATCACAAGAGTTTAAACATCTATGTTATTATAAGTCTTTGATAAATATCATTTAAATGGTTACATAGTGATAAATTGCACTAACAGGCAGTAATTTGCTTTAGCATTCTCTCATTAGAAGATAATGCTCCCTCTCTTTTTTGCTATTATAGTGCTGCAAATGGGCAACATTGTAAATTCAGAATTTCTTTGTTTGTTTTCTGTGTCCAGGATTATTTCCTTACCATGGATTCTCAAAGATGAAATTATTTGATCAAAGGGAATGAAAGAATTTAAGGCTCTTGATAATATTGCCAAGTATCTTTCCAAAATACTGTATCAATTTACAGCCTTACTAACAACACACAGGGCTACCACTATTGGTTTGGGTTATTTTAAAAGTTCTTTGGTATTCTGAGTTATTTTAAAAGTTCTTTGGTATTTTGATAGAAAAATGGCATCTTGTTTAGTTTGCGTATCTTTGATGACTAACAAGGTTGTCCAGTTTCACTTTTGTTTGTTATCCTGCTCTGTCTCCTCTCAAGTGAATCAGGTGTTCTCATTTTTTGCTCACTTAGCTATGGATTTTGTGTGCTTTTAAAAAATACTTATTTGTGTTATGTTATGTGAGTGAAATATATTT